>NC_138906.1:88016399-89412502 GCF_965231255.1 Vanellus vanellus
CCTGCCATTTGCATGGACACCTTCCACTACACCAGGTTACTCAAAGCCCCATCCAACCTGGCCTTGGACACTTCCAGGGACGGGGCACCCACAACTTCCCTAGGAAACCTGTTCCAGTGTCTCACCAGCCTGACAGTAGAGATTTTCTTCCCATTATCTAGTCTAAATCTGCTCTCTTTCAGTTTAAAACCATTATCCCTCATCCTATCACTACACTTCCTGATAAAAAGTCCCTCTTTATCTCTCCTGTAGGCCCCCTTTAGGTACTGGAAGGCTTCTATAGTGTCTTCCCAGAGCCTTCTCCAGGCTGAACAACCCCAACTCTCTTAGCTTGTCCTTATAGGGGAGGTGCTCCAGCCCTCTGATCATTTTTGTGGCCCTTCTCTAGACCCTCTCCAACACATCCATGTCCGGCATATGTTGAGAGCTCCAGAGCTGGACGCAATACTCTAGGTGGGGTCTCATGAGAGTGGAGGGCGAGAATCACCTCCCTCGACCTGTTGGACACACTTTTTCTGATGCAGCCCAGGATGCGATTGGCTTTCTGGACTGCGATTGCATATTTCTGACTCATGTTGAGTTTCTCATCAATCAACACCCCCAAGTCCTTCTCCTCAGGGCTGCTCTTGATCCATTTCTCTGTCCAGCCTGTATTTGTGCTTGGGATTGCCCCAACCCATGTTTCTAGCAGAATTTCTGTACAAATTCCACTGAAATCATGTAATCTACAGAAAATCTTTCTATCTGAAAGAATCAGCAAATCTGATGAAAATATGTTTGTTTCTTAGCAGATCTAGCTGGACTGATTTATGGTCTGATGGCTCATAATGGTCTCCCCTTCCTGCAAAGTATATATCAGCATAATTGCTCCTCTAATTAATTTGTCAGTAATTATATTGTTCTTGTTTTAGCTCTGTGGGCACTGGGCAAATGAGGGAAATCAGACCGAATATCAGGACTTTCCCAGCCTTATCTGACATAAAGACAGGTGAAAGACGGTAAGTTAGCTTCAGTGGGGACACGCAAGCTGGGCACCATTCTTGGATGCAGTTCCACTTCAGGTACAGAAATTATAAGAAAAGGCACTCCGGGTCCTGAGGAGGAGTCACTGAGTACGTTAACCCATCCAAAATATTAGGGAATGAAACTGGCTCTTGAAGATGATGGGATGGGGGGAAGAAGGGGGCCTGCTTGAACAGCCAAGATAGCTTCATTTTGGCAGGTGCCAATCTGGTGAGCAGTAGATGCTATCACATGTATATTTCTAAAGAAGAATTTTAAAAGGTCGATGAAAATCACAGCAATGTAAGCTTCCTGGTTACTTAGAAACAGCTTAGTGGTTCAGAGCCATTTCTTAAACATATCTTTGATTGATATAGTCCCTCCAATGCAGGTAACAGAAGACTGATTCAATCTATCTGACACAGACTATCAGATCTGCACTTCCCCCTGTTCGTCCCCATCTCCTTCATTTCCTTCTCTGAATCAATGTGTTTGCGAATCTTGGACTGGATCCCAGCCAGGAATATCTGAAAATGCAGTCTCACATTGCCCAAATCTATAAAGAGGAAACTATTTAGACAATTGATGCACCTTAAGGGCAGAACATTAAATTGATCCTTTGGCAAGGAACACCATGTGTAACTTTACACAGCAATTCCCATAAATACTAATAAGATTATCAGCCAAAGCATAGATTATCTAGAGCTGTGGTTTCGTTTTAGGAGCTGCTATGAGGATTACGGTTTGTACTGTGTGCAAGCATTGTGCTGTCTATATGCTTCCCCCCACCCTCTCCCCGGCAATCTGTGCCTTAAGACAAGCTGATGACAATGCATCAGTGTGTATATTTGAGGCAGCTGTATTATTGAAGCATAGCAAATCATCCAGTGGAAATAGCTCTATTGGATAATCAAAAGGCAACGGCTCAGATCTGCTGCTGCCCTAAGCGAGTGGAAGGGAAGTAGCTGTAGCTTCCTACATCTCCCGTTAGTTTTTTCTAAATGTTGGAAGACCTCAGGGTAAGTTGTGTGTGGGTCTTTCTGGGGCAGCCTGAAAATTGATTCCCTTTCTCCATTTTCTCAGATGAGCAAGTGGCCCGCTTGCCGCCACGGTAACACGGTGTGTTCCCGCCGCCCCCTTCTCAGTCCCTAGATGCTTTCCAAATGATTTGCATTTCTGGATCAGCACTGAAGGGCATAATATATGCATCTGTGTATACAGGTAGCATTGTATATGATGCAACTCTCTGGAAGCAGCATACATTTTTGTATGTACCCAGTTATTTATTCACTTGCTTTTAAGTACTTTGCTAGGTAACAATGGCACACAATATCATTGTCCATACCAACCTCCACTAGTACTGAAATGGTCTTCTGATTTTTTTAAGTTGCTGTATGGTCCCATCTGATACAATAGACATACCACTGTCTATTAATGAATGCCTATGGATAAAGAGCCCCCGCTTAGAAAAATAGCTGAACTCAAATTTTCAGAGCTAAAAATTGCCATGCATGTTGTTAGAGCCAAAAATGAAAATTTGGAGGCATAACATGTTGTTTGAGGCTTTTTTCCCCTCTTCTAATGGTTATTTGAGCTCGTTTAAGAAAATCTTTTGGAAAGAGGTAGCAGCTCTAGCTTCCACATTACCTCGGGTTCCTTACCATGACACATGAGACTCACACTGACAGTGGGAACATGTCCATGTGATTTCCAACACAGAAACCCAGGGCATCCTTTTGTGAGTGGTTGCCAGGTAGAAGACTTGCACATTTTCCCATCAGATACCATCTTTTCCATTTCAAATAGTAGATATATAAATACTTTCCGGCCAACCCTTGCCATTCTAAATAGTAGTTTTCTTTTTAGATTTCTGCACAAATAAATATTAATGAACTGAACTAAGTTAATGGGTTAAAAGACACATTTTGAGGGTTGCTCAAATCCATCCTGACAGAGCAGGTTCTAACTTGCTCAGTTTGTGCCCATGTCAGAATATGATAACTCATTAATTATAATCTTGCCAACTTGTACCCACGTAAAACCAAAGAAGCTTCAAGCAAATATTGCAGATAGAAATATGCTAGACTTTTACATGAATTGTGGCAGGAAAAATTATGCTCTAGGATGTAAATTCTGTAAATTGCAAGTTATTTTTAAGGTTTTATTCAAAAAAGAGCAATAAAAAAAGTGGGCGCATGCAGCATGCCTGCAGATCTACCATTGCATCACACCAAGGAAAACCTTCATTTTTGCTTCCTTTAAGTCTTTCCTAACTGAAGGTCTGATGTGAAGTTCACAGAAATAAATAGCAAATTTCCCCACGATTTCAGAAGAATCTGTATTACATCCCTATTCTTTGCTAGGGTGTATTCAGGTTTCACTGGTACCCACTTCATTGAGAAAAATACTTTTCTAATCTCTCCATAACTGTGTGGCATTCTACAGAAGGTCAACAAAACAGTGTTAACTTCTTCTCTCAGCAGGTACATCCAAGCTGATATATGCTGGCATATCTCCAGTGACATTGCTAAGATTCAGTGGTCTTTTGGCTTTGGGGGACATTGAGTACCTCTTGAGAGATTCACAAGGCCTGATCTGAAGAGGGAGCTAAATAGATTTCCTCAGTTCATGTACATCTCTCTAGGGATGCATAAACCACAAGAGATGTAGAGATATGGATGAAATTCAGGGTTGCAACCGAAGTTCTCACGATCAGGAAATCTAGCTGGCAGATAAAGAAATCTTACGATGCAGTCTTTCAGTTTTGTGTAGGCTGGTGATATCTGAATTTTCAAATTCCTGCTTGCATTTGAAATCAGAAATAACATTACTTTGAAATTCCACCCTCAGAGGGCTACCAGATTTTACCATATGTAGAGCATGAAGGATGAGGATGCCTTTCTTATTGAAACTGATTCATCTTTCCCTAACACAAAGCTCTGAAGGAGTTAAAATCTCAGTCTAGTCAGACTGAGGTCTTGCCAATCTTTTTTTTTTTTTTTTTTTTTGTGTAAGGTGCCAGACGTAAAAAGAAAGGAGATGTATCAGCACACTTCCTTAGAATCTTAGCTTCCTGATTAAGAATAAATGCAGGATATACTGTGCATTTCATGCTGAAATGCGTTCCTTGCTAAAATTTCATTAATACATTTAGCCATTAGCAACATCTCTACACCCAGAGAGGACTCAGATCAGGAAATAGTAGAAACAGCCACATACTGCTAAAATGTGGAGAGGGAGAAAACCACAAAACGAGAGCCAACTGTTGAGTAAGTATTGTCCTGATGCTGCTCCGTTTCCGTCTCTAATCAGGCTGAGGAGAGTGAATGAGCGACTGTGTTGTGAAATGCCCAGCAGGAACTACGATGTAGCAGTTTTGTGCTTGTTATCACTGTGCAGTGGTGATGTTTAACCCTGGAATGCTGCATTTCACCAGTTTAACCTAGGATATCTATACGTCTATCTTTTTAGGAGTGCCTCAAAGATCCATGAATGAGAATTATTTCAGTGACAGGAAATCCTTTCTTTTTTCTTTTTTCTTTTTTTTTATGTTCCTGTGCTACAAATATGAGTGACAAACCCGAGCACTCAAGTGTGAAATTTATTCTGAAGGTTCCCTACATTTGGTGCCGCTTGGGGCCATCTCGGCATCCAGCAACTTCTGGTGTTTGTTTCTTTTGTGATTTCTTTTCCCTTGCAACATTTTCCTTGTTGGTCATAAGAAAGACTTCTGTTGGACTGGCAAGTACTGCATTTGCACGCGTGCCTGGTTCTGAGTTTCCCTCACCTGTTGCCTGCAGTACAATAGGAAATGTTTGCTCTCTTTGCAGAACATTTACATCTACAGTGCATAGAAAACCAGGACGCTACAAAAGACATAGGTTTAGGCAATCGAGCATGCTTCAGCTTTCTTCAGTGCTTGGGGTTACGCGAATCTGGCACTTTGAGGAAAGTCGTCTCTATGTACTTGCTACTTCCTATTGAAGGAATTGCAGTGTTCTCCATTTTAATGTGTAATACAGCTAAACATTGTATCTTCCAACAGTACTTCCAGGTATTTCTGACACCCTGGTGAGGAGCCAGACTCTAAGATGTTAGGGCTAAAATGAGTAGAAACACCTTGGTTTTGTGTCTCTGGTGGCTGGATTTGTGAGGTAGCATCGTAACTTGGGCTGAGTACTGTAAAGGGAAAGATACAAAAACTGATGCCCAGAAGCTGATGTGAAACATCCACTCTGCTTTTTTCAAGTTCAAAGGGGATAATTTCAGAAGACTTTCTGATGTGCAAATAAAGACCAATCTTCACAGATCTACAACCCTCTGTGCCCTAAACTCCAAAGAAACACCTCCCCACATACTTGTGATTTTTTTTTAATTGGGAATTGATTTTATTGTCCGTGTTTTAGTGCTACAGCTGGTTCTTATGGCTGAGGAATTTTTTTTCTTCTCCCACAGAGTCTAATTTCCTCAAAACTGAAACAAATCGTATAATTCTCTCCATGATCATGCTGCAATGATGTTGTCATATCTATTTTAATCTTCTCTTGAACAAGCCGTATTAAATAGTGAATATTGTAAGATTATTTAATTTAGACTTAATTGGCAATCTGAAACCTACCAACATTTTTTTACTATTCATCATAATGACTTTAAGGTGTACATGTACTCTGCCTAAATGCTGGGTCCAGTAAATCAGAAACAGGGTATAGATCTAGGAAAAGAAAGAGGCCTAAGGAGGAAAGTAAAACCTCTAAGTAGAACCCACTGGAGATGCAGCCATATTCCTGTGGCGAGGCAAGGCTGGGAAGTTCATTCCCCGGTAATAAATTGCAGTGTACAGTTCTGAAGAAATCTCTGGTGGGCAAATCACTGAACAGACATTGTAAAGGTTGGGGAGAGTTTGTGGCTTGCACTGAGAAGGGAAAAAAACTATGCTGCTGAGCAGGACTGTAAGGTGGCCATGTATTCTCAATGTGTCTTTTCTTTTTGTTTTCCTTGGTGAATGGGAAAACCTGAACCCTCCTCTCTGTTTTCAGAACTTAGTTATACTTAAAAGAGAGTAATTATGCCAGCTGAGCTAGGAAAGCTGTATACAGGCTAGTAGTGCCATGCCAATAGGCACAGGAAAAAAAACATCAAACAGGATACAAATTCCTCCATGGAAGACCTCTGTTTCTGAATGGTGTTTGAGCGCTTTGTGCCAGAATTGCCCCTTACTATTTTTTCTGATCCCTCACCAGAGCTGAATGCTGTGCTTCCCATGCCAGTTCCTACTCGGTTCACAAGCCTTTGACCCCTGGGCTTTTATTCAGATGCTCTCTCCGGAAAAGTAAACACAGACCTCACGGCCACTGCGTAAAGCAATCATGCTTACATCTTGAATAGGCACACCTTCTCGTTTAAATGCTCAAGACGTTTTATAAATACATGAGGCACAGAAATTGCCTCCATCCCACCTCCCACAGAGATCAATACATACCAGACTGGAAAAAAATACTGTTTTTTTAAAGTTTAGGATTAAAACTGAAGCTTGCTTCAATGTCTTAGTTGTCCTGGACTTGGACTACCAGATCCCTCCTTGGTTTATTTAATTGACCCTAACAAAAGTTCTCTTTGAGGACTTCTGAAATATACATATATATATATATATATAATGGAATCATAGAATCATAGAATGGTTAGGTTGGAAGGGACCTTAAAGATCATCTAGTTCAACTCCCCTGCCATTTGCATGGACACCTTCCACTACACCAGGTTACTCAAAGCCCCATCCAAACTGGCCTTGAACACTTCCAGGGATGGGACATCTACAACACCCCTGGGCAGCCTGTTCCAGTGTCTCACCACCCTCACAGTAAAGATTTTCTTCCTAATATCTATTCTAAATCTACCCTCTTTCATTTTAAAACCATTACCCCTCATCCTACCACTACACTCCCTGATAAAGAGTCCCTCCCCATCTTTCCTGTAGGCCCCTTTAAGTACTGGAAGGCCGCTGTAAGGTCTCCCCAGAGCCTTCAATGTAGTATATATAAATATATAAAATGTGTATAACGTAGTACATATGCATACCTAAAAGGAAAGAGAGAGGGGGGGTTAAAATATCTGATTTAAGCTGGCCTAAAGGAAGGCCATTGTGCTACAGATAGATTAATTGATACAATGCCTGTATAAATATATATATACTTAATGTTTTACTATATGACTCCAAAGCTCAGACCCTTATCGACAGACTATTATTGACAGACTCTTTATCAAGTTCCTTCGGCAAGCAGCTTTTGCTTTAGATTACTCAAGATCTGAAAACAGCATCAGGGGTTGGAGAAATCTGAAATTCATCATTTACAGTTCCTCAAGTGTGAATTTAATATGAGAGTAAAGCTGACAGTATTATTGCTGCCAGGGTGCATGGCTCTGAAACCATTCAGCAGGGCCAGAATGAATTAGGTTTCTATCTGAAAAGGACGTCTATTGACAAAAATGCTTCAGCTCTATTCTCAAGGGAAAATCAAAACCATTCTTTTCCAGGATTCACATACAGAGCTTTGGAAAGCATTTATTTTACAAACAAAACCAGACTTATTGCTTCCTCTGTGTGCTGCACTCATCATCTCAATATTCTAATAGATTTAACAAGAGGCACTAATAAAAAACATGGGTTGAGCTGAGAAAATGATTTATAATGAATAAGTTACAAACTAGATTCACCTTACTTTCTAAGCTAACATTGTTGTTAGCATTGCTAATAATGAAAAGCTGCATTTCCGGACGGCTGTGAGTGACCAGCTCCATCAGAGTCCCATTTAGACGGAGTTATTCATCACACTGCTTCCTTCTTCTTTCTGTTGCTATTTGAGTAGTTGCCTTAAAGTACTCGAGATTTTATTATCTGAACTATGGGATCAGCTATAATTCATGTGAAATTGTTTGTTTCCTGGCAGGATGATGCCATGTCTGGGGATGTGGGTAAACTGATTGTGATGACTTTGTTTCTCCCTTTGGATGTGGAAAAGCTGGAAGAAAAGCTGCGGAAGCCATGTAAGCTTTTATTTCCTCAGTAAATGGTGGCAATGTAAAGCCAGGTAGCAGAGAGAGTTACTGAGCTTAAACGAATAATATTGATTTTCATTTCTGGAACACACAGCACCTCTCCAAAGCATTGTTCTGAGAAAAAATATTAGACATCTGTCCCTATTGCTGGGCTTAGCGGAAGTATATGTGTTACTCTTAGACTGAATTAAGCAGGGAGACATAGAGCAAATACATAGCAACAATTACATGGTTTACTAATTTTCACCATCGCTACAGGTATTCTTATAATTGTACACATACTGAAATTGCAGAGATTTAGCAGAGGCCCTAATATTGTCTTTTAAGCTTTTAGAAGCTACTCTTGCATGTCTCAGAGAGCATGTTTATAGTGTTCCTGTCCGTATTTTAGTTACTGTAAGTTTTTTTATGCATTTTAAGGAAACTGGATTAAAAGAAGAGTATAGTAAAAAAGGACCCAATTTCTTTCTCCATTTGAGGGAACACAGTCAGGTTCTACCAATCTGTAATATGAAGAAGGATAACTACTGATCGAAGCAGCTGCAAAAATTGCATGTAAGCCAGGGATCACAGTTTCAAGAACTCTGATATCCTTCATCTTTTATCTTCTCTGGATAAGCTGAGGAGTACCCAGGAGACCATACTCTCAAGACTGTACCCTCAGCAAGTTTGCTGATGACACAAACTGGGAGGAGTGGCTGACATATCAGAGGGTCAGGCTGTCACCCAGAGGGACTTGGACAGGCTGGAGAAATGGCCTGACAGGAACATCAGGAGGTTCAACCAGAAGTGCTAAGTCTTGCACCTGGGGAGGAACAACCCCATGTACCAGTATATGCTGGGGGCCACTCGGATAGAAAGCAGTTTTGCAGAAAAGGACCTAGGGGTGCTGGTGAGCACCACCAGGTTCAACACAGGCCAGGAGTGTGCCCTTGCCACAAAACTAGGTCGAGGGAAGTGATCCTTCCCCTCTGCTCAACACTGGTGAGGTGACACCTGGAGTACTGTGTCCAGGTCTGGGCTGGGAGATATTAAAAAAAAAAGCCATCTGGACACAAGCAGGTGGCCCTGCTTGAGCAGAGAAGGTTGGACCGAATGACCTCCAGACATCCTTTCCCACCTCAGCCAATTCTGTGATTCTGTGAGGATCACAGGCCAGACAGACCTAGTTAGGATGCCAAGACAGCCCCTTGGCTACCAGCTCATTTGAGCAGATGACTTCTGCTTGAGGGCCCATGGATGGAGGCAGAATAGGAAGGAGGAGGAGAACGAGGACTGCACGAATGTCTATGTGTTTGAGCACTAAATGACCTGTCTCTAGGAGTAAGAATGAAAGAAGGATCCTGAGGGAGATCGTGATTACTGCCAGCAGCTATAAAGAGCCAATAAAAAGAACTGGGTAGAGCCTGCTCACAAGGTCCATTGCTAAACCATTTTCTCTCATGTGGGTGGTTCAGTGATATCAGACACCACTTCTCTATACCTTCCCAAACAGCACTATCTTGATGCTTGAGTGATCTCCTGGGGGTCACTGCCTTTATACTTGCCATTTCTTCACTATATTATGGGACAGTAATAAAGGAACCAGCAAGTGCCAGAGAAAGGAAAGACTTGTGGGTCATGCTGTAGAAGCAGTACTTGAAGGAGAAGGTGAGAACATCTCATAGACCTTGAAAACATGATGAGGGAGATATACAAGATTTTCTTTTGATTAAAAAAATCAGTGTTGCACTAGTTGTACTCAGGACAAAAAAGCAAATCCAGACTCAGGATCCTTCAAGGCAACAGTTTCATGCTGATCTGAAACCATATTTAACAACACCAGATTTCAAAGGGTCACTGATATAGGGGTTTCATAAAAAAGGTTCTGCAAACACATGAGAAGACCTGTTTCAGTGAGATGATTAAGACGAATAAAATGAGAAGAGAAAAATTAAGTTTTTTAATTTTGTCAGGAATATTAAAAAGACTTCTTGTTGCAGACTTTCACTGCTTTGCACCTTATTCTGCCAGGTTAGGCTTAGATGTCCGGTAAAAGCATTTGATTTTCGTTTCCATATTAATTTCGAGTATTGCTACAATTGGGAGATGACTTCCCTGGTGAAAAAGTTATGAGTACACAGTACAGACCAAGCTTACCTTAGTTATTGCTGCCTGTGTAAAACTGTCGGGTCAGAATGGTAGCTTTTATATCCAATTCTTTAGATATAAATGTGCCAAATGGGAAGAACTCGTGCTTGAACTTTGACATACCAAGATCTGTATTTCAATTAGGATATAATTTGACAAAAGAGCATTCTTCTAGCATTAATAAATGTTGTACCTTTGGTGTAACATGAGATGATACTGCTAGTCACAACTTGAAGGTTCTGCAAGTCTTTCTCTACTTGGCAGAACAGAAAACATGCCAGGTTTTGCAGCCCATGAATTTTGGGAGAGAAGTTAAGGGAACTGGAGAAGGCCAATGAACTGCCTTTGGCAATTATAAGACTAAATGAAGACACATGCCTTAGTTCTATGTAGATTTTATCGGCGTATGGAACAGCGCAGCAGACTGCATTTTCCACATTTTCACCAATCTCACACATCTTTTTGCAATTAACACATGGTTCAAAGACTGGAATAAAAAAATCAGTGATACTCTATGTTTATGTCATCTGGCATTCATCCATCATTTCTCATTGAATTATTCCATGTTGTCTGGGAACAGCATTTGACAACAGCAGTCTTCAAAAGGTTAGTACTGCAGGAGCTGTGTAAAGCAGATTCTGCAAACTCTTACATGGGTAGTCCTGGTTTAGGCAGATGATGATTAACAAGGAGAGCTGATCCAAAACAATTAAAGTAATGTAATGTCTTTTTAATGATTTCAGGCCGCTAGGCTGAAATATACGATATTGCGAAACTCATTGGTGTAATGCCTAAGAGTTGGGTGGCGATCCAACAACATAGAATCCGCAGCACTCCAAGCAGTCATGTTACACGTGGGGAAGAAAAGCACTTCTACCTGTAAGGGACCCTTCCAAAAAACTGTGGTCTCTAAAGGCACAGGATCTATGAAAGCTGCAATTTTTCTTAATATCAGTCGCATTTAGTTTTTCAGCGTATATTAGCTTTAGAGAAATTCTATCTTGATACCAAATCTTGAATTTTTTTTTTTTCTAATAAGCTTAGCTTTCTTACCAATTCTAGTTGTCCAGATTCTGATATTCTTATGCCTGTTGAGTCATATTTTTACTGTGAATATTACCAAATAAAAACATAAAAGTGAAATCAAAGAGGACTACGTGAAACCCCACGTGGAGTAGTGCGTCCAGCTCTGGGGTGCCCAACATAAGAACTACATGGACCTGTTGGATCCAGTCCAGAGGAGGGCTGTGAAGATGATCAGAGGGTTGGAGCACCTCTCCTATAAGGACAGGCTGAGAGAGTTGGGGTTGTTCAGCCTGGAGAAGAGAAGGCTCTGGGAAGACACTATAGAAGCCTTCCAGTAATTAAAGGGGGGCTACAGGAAAGATGGCAGGCACTCTTTATCAGGAAGTGCAGTGATAGGACAAGGGCTAATGGTTTTAAACTGAAAGAGAGTACATTTAGACTAGATGTTAGGAAGAAATTCTTTACTATGAGGGTGGTGAGACACTGGAACAGGTTTCCCAGGGAAGTTGTGGGTGCCCCATCCCTGGAAGTGTTCAAGGCCAGTTTGGATGGGGCTTTGAGTAACCTGGTCTAGTGGGAAGTGTCACTGCCCATGGCAGGGGGGTTGGAACTGGATGATCCTTGAGGTCCGTTCCAACCCAAACCATTCTATGATTCTATGATTCTTAGAGAAGGAGCCACTCATTGAAATAGTAGCAAAATTTGGCTTCTCAAAAAGAAATAAAGATTATTTATACATTATTGAATGTTGTTACAGTCATCATATCACTGTATTCTTACAAGCAGGAAGGAATTTCTGTAACGTAAAAGTTTGATATTACAATGGTGGTTTGTTAGTACTTTAGCTAAAAGATATAGCAAACATAAACAGACCCAGTCCTACGTCTGCCACATACAGTCATAATTCAAAGTTTATGAAAGTGCATTGATTGATGTCAGCCTCTGGCAGAGCATTACTCATGTGAATGGCTGCCTCACATAGATTGGCACAGGAGCGAAACACTGGACTAAGGCTTGTCTCAAAGTCCATTGCACAGCTCTGCTGACATTACTTGCAAGAAATGGTAATATGCAGCAGCATAGTCTCTCTTTTGTACAGCAGCTTAGCATTGCAAGACAGTATATTTCCAGAGTATGCACAAAGGTATTTGTGCAATTGCGTGACATGTTGATTATGTTTAATCTAGTTGTACAATGAAGCCAAGATAGAATAAATACAAAGAGCAATATTAACACCCTCATAGGTGTGGCAAGCCTATTAGCGGCTAGCAAAAACCATGGACACATCTACACTGCAGGATAGCTGCACTTTCTAGCCGATTGAAGGCTTCTAACAGCTAGACTGTGTTGTCGTATGTGGCAAGCAGTGGTTACATCACCTCACAAAGCCTGGTGCTGACAATGTAGGGTAGATATACAAGGTGAACTTCTCAGGAATTGTCCGATTCCATATCAGGATGAGCCATGGGTGATACGTTTCCTCTCCTGCATGTCTGGTTTCCTTTGCAAAGACCCAGGAGTGCAGGCAGAAAGGCAGATGCAGCACACACCAGCAAACACCTCAGCTTGAACAAGCACTAGACCAAGACCGTGAGGCATGCTGTGGAGTGCATTTGCCCCCTCAGGCACTGAAACAACCACTGCATCTATCAGTGGTCATGTCTGGGATTTGTGGCAAGGCCACTATAGAAAATATGTAATGCATTATTAGACATTGTCTTTAGACAAATCCAACAACAGATTTATTTTCATTCTACTTGATACTTTACTTTTGTATCAATTTGCAGTAGCAGAAACAGCCATAAGGGTTCAGACCAAAGGTCCATTTAGCCCAGTAGTCTCTCTGCTAATGATCAAATGCAGTTGCTTTGTGAAGGGTGTAAGAACTGGACAAGCTTATATGATAATTCTTAGTATTACTTTCAGCCTCTAACCATTTGAGAGTCAGGAACTCCTAAAGCCAAATGTGCATCCTGTGTATTTTGTTATCCTAAAGGGGTTTTTCTTCCATGAAATAGATTAATCTTCACTTAAAGTTGGGTAAAAACTTTTTGGGTAAAATCCTGCAGGAAGGAGCTCCACAGCCAGTGTAAATACCTAGTGGGAAGAACCACTGCCTTCTGTTTGCTCTGAAACTGTTATCCACTACTTTCATCTGATATTCCCTAATTTCTACCATGGAAAAGACGATAAACAATTGATCCTCCTTGCTACTCGTGAGTCCATTAGATGAGCTGGTCTAGCCAACAGGTGAACTACTTACATTGTAGATAGGGAAAGACCTCAGTTTGTGAGACACAGGAGTAAGAAATTCAGAGAATGAGTTTGGGACAATTAGCAATGATTTTAGTTGATACTATGACATTTGCCATCAAGTGCGCACTAACATTTCTTGAAAGGTTGAACAAACACAATGCAAAGGATGTTCTCTCCTTGACAGCTTGGGATAAGTAGCAGTAACTCCAGCACCTCTGCCTGAGGTAAGTCATGCCTCTGTTACTCACTGTATATGATAAGGTTTAAATTACTTCAGTGAAAGTATCAGGCAGCAGGCTTAAAATTAAACAAAAGGAAATACTTTTTCACACATGACTACACTGTATATTGCAATAATTCTGCATGCTGTCAGGTCAAAACTACAAGTAGGTTGACGAGAACCTTGGAAAATCCATGAATGCATGAGAAGCTGTCAGCTCTAGATGTAACCTCCAGCCTAAGACACCCTTTAACAGGCCTTAAACAGCTAACAGAAATCAGGAAACTGCAGCACAGGCATATACAGAGACTATGAATTAGTTTATATTTGCCTTGTTTCTTATGGTTAGAGTCAGAGCGTTAGGCTAAATGAATCTTTAAGAGGGTTTGAGATATATTTGCCCAGGTCCCTGAGTGGCAAAACAACCAGTTAAAATGGATGTTAAGAGAGGTTACAATACTCAGCTTCTTACCTGTGTTTTTTTCAACGTACTTTTTTTTTCTAGTTTGTTATTTAAAAGCTCTGTTAATGAGAATGCCACTGTCCTGAGAGGCATTTAGTATCTTTATCCTTACCCTTACCAGGAAAAATTTCCCAAGGAACTAAATTGCAGTATCTTGCTGCAGAATATCACTGGGCCCCCATGGAACCCATTCAACCCAAACTTCCACATTGACTGTGCCCCTCCGTAGCCTCTCTGTCTCTACGAATGGCTTTTCCAAGATGGGTCTGTTCTCTTCTGGACTCATCTACATCATGTTTTCTAATTGGCTAAGGAGAATGACATGAAAAACAGCATCAAAAGCCTTTCTGAAGTCAAGAAATATGAGAGCAATTATTTTCCTTTGTCTGCAGTATCTGTTACCCATCATAGAAGGAAAGTAGATTATTCTGATATAATCTATTCTCACAAAAAAGTGACATTGTTTTTCACTCTCTCCTTGTTATCCTCCAAGAAGTCTGTCTAGTTATTTGTTCCAGCACTTCTGTTTCCAGAAACAGAAGCTTTGCTGACAGGCCGCATTTTCTTCCTTTCTTTTTAAAGCTCACAACATGTTTACTCTTCCCATTATCTGAAATGCCACCTATTTGCCATAAATTCTCAAAGGTAATTTTTAACAGGGCTGACATTTTATCAACCTGTTTGGTATGTGTCCTAGGACACAAAGGTACTATACTTGCCTTGGCACTGACCACTCAGTTAACAAAACTAATTAGCAGTAGTAAGTCAATCAACTGTCTGACGATGGTGGAGGTCTGTGGAGCTACAATGAGGTTCATTCACTCACAGACTGGGGCACATCAAACTGATGATAACAGCTGCCATCGAGAGAACAGAGTTTTCAGACTCTGCTGGGAACATGACAGGATGTTCATGCTCTATGCCTGAGCCCTTGAATGGGACTGAGAATATACTGCTAAGAGCTTGTAGGGGCAAGTTCATCAGTTCTCATAAAAGATTCACTGGTAAAGAGAATGCCACCAAGATGATGAAGAGATGAGCCACATGCACGCTTGGATAAACTGTGATGTTTTCCATCTCACCTTGTTGCAACAGGATGTAAGTATCGTGACTATTTCGTAGGATAAAAGCTATGAAATAAAATGTCATATTGTGCGCCTATTTTCTGCTATCACCGATTTCAAAATCTCACTGTAGCACTGTAAGACACACAGAAAATTTAATTACACTCTTAGTAGCTACACAGTGATCAGAGAGTGCGCATTTTGAAGGTTAAAGGCAAGACGGTGGTGTTTCCAAAGTACCTGGGATATAAATGTTACAAACACCATTTTTGTGTGTGTGGCCATCTGTGCTCTGTGCAACATCTGCAAAGTTATAAGTGACTCTTTCCATATGGTGAAAGGTCTGGAAATCGACAGACTAATTTGTAAAACTAGAAAGTACTCATATAAATAATATTACACTAGGATTTGTGGGGCAAGGGAAATTTGTAATGCCATTTGTTTTCATTTCAAGGTACAATGTTTTTAATTAATAATCCACTGCAATTATATGTGCTTTGCCCGGGAAAATGATCCTCTTGATATCTTATTCTCTCTGCTGCATTTCTGAACTTCTCAGATAATGAGAATGCTAATCTGTACTAGAATAAAATCTCATACATTATGTTAGTCTCCATGCTTGCTTGCTTGATTACATAGCATGCCACAAAACCAGCTCTTATACTATTTGCTCTTTTCCAACATTTGTCAAAGAGGGTAATGCCACTTTAATAATTTTGGGGGGATTTTTGGCCCAATTGTTGGTGGAAGGGAATCATAGTTTTGTGTGCCTCGAATAATATCTGGAAGGGAAGGAAAAGAACAAGGCAGACAAATCAGCTGGCTGCAAACAGTAATGAGTTGTGCTTTTTACGTAACAAAATGCAACCTGTAAAACATACCAAAAACAGAAGGCAAGGAAAATCAGTGGTGCACTGCCCTTGTTTTCATTTCATACTTGTTTCTCCTGTTGTGAAGTGGTAACTGTGCAGTGGATAAGGTCTATGTCTGCCCACCAGCTGCTGGTGGAGTTGTCTCTCCTACAGAACTGGAGGTAGTTCCAAACTCTGACCAAGCTACACACGCGGTAGCTGAGCAGGGGCGTGGGAAAACAGTGAGATGCAAAGTTTGTTAGTCTCAGCTAGACATTTGCAGAGAGGCTTTTAGTAACAAGCTTGCATAAAGGTCATCATCAAAGCTGACATCCAAGAATTGTGGGACATCTGAGTGTTGACTCATTTAGGATCATTGTTAGTAGGTGTGAAGGGTATCCTACTCTCCATAGCCAACATAGCTCCCATTCTTTACATTCTTATCTCATTCTTTTTTAATTCAGTGCCATTCTCTGGCACCTTTCCACCTTTCATCTCAGTACCAGTTTTTGAATGCACCACTAGGTAGAATGGTTGGAATTGTGTATTGCAAAATACCTGTATAAACAAAGAAATGGTGGCAGTTCTTCCTCAGAAGACATTAAAACATACAAATATGCAAAATAAAAATCCTATAACTCTTAACTAAGCAAACAAAAAAAAACCCAAACAAACAAAAAACCACCTCAAAGGATGGCCATAGAAGTATTATTTTGAAATTTCCAGTCAGTTTCTTGTACTTTTCTACATTCCTTTCTTATGTATAAAATGCAAATGCAAGAGACATAAGTAGCTTTACATCTATATTAGTGTGGCCATGATGTACAGTTTATACAACAAAGACTCCATGTGTTTGTATAATAATGAATTGTGAAGGCACAAGCAAGAGACTGTGAGAACTGTTTTGACTGAGCAAGATGGGCAGGCCAGATACAGGAGGAAAATTCTTTTATTCCATGAAGTTCTCACCATAAGTGCCCTCCTGATAGCTGAGCAGATATGTACAGGTATTAGGCTATAAGGTTTGACAGAAAAGGAAAGGCAGACTGACTATGCAGTACTCTACAAGTTCTAAGTACAGCATAATTTTCATAGGATCATAGAATAATTTGGGTTGGAAAGGACCTTTAAAGGTCATCTAGTCCAACCCCCATGCGATAAGCAGGGACATCTTCAGCTAGATTAGGTTGGTCAGAGCCCTGTCCAACCTAACCTTGAATGTTTCCAGGGATGGTGCATCTATCACCTCTCTGAGCAACCTGAGCCAGTGTTTCACCACCCTCAGTGTAAAAAATTTTGTCCTTATACCTCATCTAAACCTACCCTCTTTTTTAGTTTCAAACCATTACCTTTTGTCCTATTGCAACAGGCCCTACTAAAAAGTTTGTCCCCATCTTTCTTATAAGCGCCTTTTAAGTACTGAAAGGCAACAATAAGGTCTCCTTGGAGCCGTCTCTTCTCCAGGCTGAACAACCCCAGCTCTCAGCCTGTCTTCATAGGAGGGGTTCTCCAGCCCTCTGATAATTTTTGTGGCCCTCCTCTGGACTTGCTCCAACAGGTTCATGTCCTTTTTATGTTGGAGGCTTCAGAGCTGGATGCAGTACTCCAGGTGGGGTCTCATGAGAGTGGAGTAGGGAGGCAGAATCACCTCCCTCGAGCTGTTGGTTATGCTTCTTTTGATGCAGCCCAGGATGTGGTTAGACTTCTGGGCTATGACTGCGCATTGTTGACTCATGTCTAGCTTTTCATCCACCAGTACCCCCAAGTCCTTCTTGGCAGGCCTGCTCTCAATCCCTTCATCCCCCAGTTTGTATTGATACCGGGGATTGCCCCAACCCATGTGCAGGACCCTACGCTTGACCCTGTTCAGCCTCATGAGGCTCACATCATGGGCCCACTTTTCAAGCTTGTCCAGATCCCTCTGTTTGGCATCCTGTCCCTCAGGCGTGTCAACTGCACCACTCAGCTTAGTGTTGTCTGCAAACTTGCTAAGGGTGCACTCAATCCTACTGTCTATGTCATTGATGAAGATATTGAACAGTACTGGTCACAGTACGTACCCCCAAGAGAGACCACTTGTCACTGATCTCCATCTGGAAATTGAGCCGTTAACCACTACCCTCTGGATGCAGCCATCCAACCAATTTCTTACCCACTGAACAGTCCACCCATCAAATCCATACCCCTCCAATTTAGAGAGCAGGATGTTGTGGGGGACTGTGTCAAAGGCCCTACAGAAGTCCAGATAGATGACATCTGTAGCTCTTCCCTTGTCCACTGATTCAGCCACTCCATCATAGAAGGCCACTAAGTTGGTCAGGCAGGACTTGCCCTTGGTGAAGCTGCGCTGGCCGTCTCAAATCACCTCCACGTCTTCCATGTGCCATAGCATAACTTCTAGGAGGATGTGCTCCATGATCTTCGCAGGCACAAAGGTGAGGCTGGGGTCCTCCTTTCTAACCTTTTTAGAAATGGGTGCAATGTTTCCCTTTTTTGAGTCACCAGGGACTTCACCTGACTGCCATGCCTTTCCAAATATCATGGAGATTGGCTTGGCAACTACATCAGCCAATTCCTTCAGGATTATGGGATGCATCTTGTCAGGTCCCACAGAATTCTGTATGTCTATGTTCCTTAGGTAGTCATGAACCTGATCTTCTTTTACAGTGGGAGGGACTTTTCTCCCCCAGTCCCCGTCTTGTGGTCCATCCACTCAAGAGGGGTGGGAAGAGAGGTTGCCGGTGAAGACTGAGGCAAAATGTTGTCGAGTACCTCAGCCTTCTCCTTGCCCGTTGTTACCAGTTTACCAGTCTTTCTCATCAGGGATGTAGGCTTTCTTTGACCTTCCTTTTCTGACATACCTTATTATTATTATTTGCATTCCTTGTCAAATTCAGCTCCAGCTGTGCCTTGGCCTTCCTGACCCCATCCCTACACAACTGGGCAATGTCCCTATACTCTTCTCAGGATACCTGTCCCTGTTTCCAGTTCCTGTGCATTTCCTTCTTGCCTTTTAGTTTGACCAGCAGGTCTCGACTCAGACATGCCAGTCCCTTGCCTTTCTTTCCTGATTTCTTACACCTGGCGATCAAGAGCTCTTACAATCTGTGGAAAGTGTCCTTAAAGATCTGCTAGCTCTGTTCTGCTCCCTTGACCCTGTGGGCAGTTTCCCAGGGGGTTTCTATTGACTAACTCCTTACACAGCTGGAAGTGTGCTTTCCTAAAATTTAGGGTCCTGACTTTACTTTGTGCCTGACCCATATCCCTCAGGACTGCGAACTCCACCTGTGCATGATCACTGCATCCCAGGCTGCCTCCAATCTTGACGTCACTGATGAGCTCACTTGCATTTGTTATCAACAGGTCCAGTATCACGTCCCCTCTGCTAGGGCTGTCTACTACCCGGCTTAAGAAGTTATCCTTGATGCACTCTAGGAGTCTTTTGGATTGCCTACAGCTTTCTGTGCTACTTTTCCAGCAGAACTTGGGGTGGCTGAAATCCCCAAGCAGGATAAGAGCCTGTGAGTGCAATGCCTCCTGTAGCTGGAGTAAGAAGGCTTTGTCAATAGGCTCCCCTTGATCAGGCGGATACTGTCAGTGCCCCTGTTAAAAATTTGACAGTATTATTGAAATCAAAGTGGGATTTGTGATTTACTTTCCATTGAACAGACGAATGAAGTCTTCACAAAGTCTATTTTGACAGTGAGTGTAAAAGTATCTAAAGTGAAGACTATCAAGATGGCTGAGACCACCTGTGATTCATTGGTTTGGACACCTTTCTCTCAAGCCGGAAAACTTCAGAAGTTCCTCAGCTTGAAAGATTTGGCCAACATACTGTTTCCAGACCTGATTTGTTTTGTAATGGAGGTGCAAATACAATAAACTCAAGTAGAGTGAAATAAGCTGGCACTTGAGATTAATGTCAACATCTGTCTGCAAATACCCACCATCATTGGATAGCACTATTAGCTATATCTAGTTTATTTAGATAGCAGTATTTAGTACTGCAGATTCCTCTACATTGCAGCTGCAGGCTATTAACCTAGAACATGACCTTTTTTAGTTATTAGTTAAGGCAGTAATAGTAGTGATACAGATTACAATGAAGATCCCTTGAGAAAAAGTGCAGTAATTAAACTCTATGTCACTAGAATTTTTCATGTTCTATAGTGAAGCCAGTAGATTAATGAAAAATAAATAAATAGAGGGAAATCATGTAGAAACACTTAGCTAAAGGAGTTTCATTTTTTGGGTTGACTTTTCTCCTAAGTATCAAAGATGAGATTAAAGGAGTGTGGTTGAGAGCAATAAGAAGAGGAAACTCATATTAGAATGACTTAGGAAAGCAAGTCTAGTACTTTGGGGCACAAGCAGATCATCCATATGACTAACATTTGAACATATTTTTACACAGATAGGCCTGACCCAGTGTGGAAATGAGCCATGTAATCTTTCTTTCAGAGATAATTAAAGAACGTTGCCAGAGGCAGGACATTTCAGCATTTAGACTCTTGATCTTTTCTGGCTTGTTGAAACCTGTGTTCCTATGAATATTTGAAGTCACCAGAGGTTTCTGTTCATGTACTTGCCCTGGAATCCTGTAGAGATTTTTATACCGCAGTTTCATGTTTATTCAGAATGCAGTATCAAATTTGATAAAAAGTCAATAATGGCATGCGATTGGATAAGAACGTATGCACAATGGTTTTTGTTTGATATCAAAGTTACTAGTGAATGTATACGGGCATCAGAAGATAAAGTACCTAAATAGGCAGAAAGATCAGTTAATTGTACTTTGGTCCCAGGATCTATAGCTTTAAAGTGCTAATTAAGGTTAGCTGGCAACTTCTCATATCTGTATCAGCTGTTGTAACTGACAACCATTGCAAATTGGGTATACATCCCAAGGGAACATCTTTTATTAAAGATGTTAAAGCTCATTTTCCCTGTGATTCAGGTGAACATGACCCAGACATAAAAAGATAAAAATCACTTGGTATTACGATTTACTCTGGACCAAATCATCCAATTCACTCCACTCTCTGAATGATTCATTGCAATATTATCAAGAGAGAGTTGGGAATGCTTATTACAAATAAATAAGGACAGACCAATTTCAAAAGAGCTGATGCTGTCAGGAGAAGCATCTATGAAAGAAAATAGATACAGGGCTGAAATTTAAGGTAACATATTCAAACATTTTTCTTCAGATTTTAATTAAACACCCAGGCTTATCTTTCAAGTAGTGCTATGCTTCAAGCACTTGGCTAAAAAGAGACAGGAGGCTCTGGGACATGCAGAATTTGAAAAGCTCATAGCCAGTCATGTAAGCTTTACAATGACTGCCCTATTTCACCTGAAGACAGACATGGCTGCCAATGCATATTCATGTGTTCTAATTCAATACAGGATAGCAATTAGTGTCTAGTATGCACAGCTTAAGGATGCTTCCCTTTGTCTCCTGAGTGTATAAGGTTCTTCAGTTAAACAAATGCCACATGTCCATCCTTACTGTAAATGATGAAAAAAACCCTTTTAGTTAATCCTAAGGCATCCTACAGATTGATTGCTTTGTAAGTATCCTTCAACTACTACAGCAGGTAAAAAAATAAATAGCAATATATGGTATAATACTTCCATACTGCGTCATGCCTCCATAAATATATAACGCAGCTAGAGCAGCCTATGGCTGCCTTTCAAAATAGTGAGAAAGGGTACTGATTTCTTTTGTGTACATTGGCCAAAAGCCACTTTCTTTCCTGCAATGGGAAAAGTTGGAAAAAGAACACTTTTCTAGTTAGTTCTGCTAACCTTTCTCATCACAACATGATTTGCTACTTTCCAAACAGTTAGGATGGTTCCCTCAGAATAGCTGCCCTGCAGGGTCCTTTTACCCTTGGCAGCACAGCTCTTGAAGACGCTGTGCTGCTATTTGTGGCTCCCTACCACAGCTGCACATCAAATATACAAAGCAGAAGCCAGGCATGCTTTGGCAGCAGAAATGAAATTATAATACGAGGACTGGAAGAGAAATGACTTGTTTTTTATTGTTCTGGTAAGAAATTAGTAATCAAATGTACAGAAGAAGGTAATTGCTTGCTCTTTCAAGCAATTGTTCCAGAAAGAAGTGTTTGTTACCAGGAGAACAAGGGTCAAGTTCACTAATTGTAGATTCATGATTAGCAATAGGCTTAATCTAGGGACAATTTAAAGTTATATCCAGGATCTGTTCATCCAGTTTAGCATTGCCCACGTATGTCTTTCTCTACCATCGCCACCGCAAATGACAGAGAGAAAAGGAACTGTGCCAGAACAGAAGTGGGAGTGGTAATGCTTTCGTTCTCAAAAAGTCTAGAGAAATAGTGAGAGGTGGAGATGCCCTTAAATGCAGTCTTACTTTGCCATACTCCTGTTTCTCTAGAGAAGGTTGATTCAGGTTTTAATTAGCTGCATGCACATAGGTATTTGGTGCCATTTTGAATGCCCTTAGGTATCCTGCTTGATCTCCAGACCTCCAGATGCTGCCCCAGAAGGGCACAGTTTTTTTACAGGTCCTATGGCATATCTGCAAACTCTTTGTGAATGTCTCAGAGGAATGCAATGATTGCTTGTGTCTGAAGGACACAGATTTTAGATGAGCACTCAAAGTTTTCGCTGAAGTGTCTGCCACTGGATTTGAAGACACTTCTGTCCCAGAGCCTCCACAATGTCCACTGTCACTCAGGCATGTTTCATTTTGCAGTTTTAGCAGTCAGGGAATGTTCAAACCAGTTGCAGGACTAACCTGCAGTCTATTCTTTTTCTGCAGCTGTGCTTCAAAAGGGTCATGTATGTAGTTAACACATACCTTCATCTCTGCGGGAGATTTCATTCCATTTAGTGTTCAGGTTCTGGTTGGACAATGCACAGCTTGCCAGGGAGAGGCAGTTAATAAACCACCGGTTCTGCAGCTCTTTAGCATATTTTGTCCAATTTCTCTTTGCAGTAACCTCAGTGACCTTGCAGACTCTCAGCATGAAGCTACATCTGCTAGTGAGGACACTTGTCCCTAGCTTGCTTTCCTGTAGTGAAAGTGAAAAGTGTGCAGTGAAGGACGCAGGTATCCAATGGATTTGTGCTCCACCCTTTGTGTACTCGATGTGTCGGCAGTACATGCATGAAAGAAGCTCGGTGAAAGACAGTAACTCTTGCCACGCGTTGGCTCCGGGTATTACTGCACTGTAGGCATGTCCATGGTTCCCTTTTCTGTCCTTATCCTGTCCTACCTTGCTTGCAAAGTATCACAGTATCATAAATAAAGAATCCTTTCTAAAAACTATCCTTCACTTCTCTACATAAACCTCTACTCAACACTCACTTCCAGGACTGATCACCAATGCACAGGAAATCCTACATTTCCTTTACTATAGATTTCAGGCCACAGACCTTGATTAAACACTCATGAGCTTCCACCAAAACCAGCCATTTCCTCTTCCTTTCCCACACCAGATAACATGCTCCTGCACTACCTCACATTTTCTGCAAGTGTCTCCAGAGGAAGAAAATGAAGACAAAAAAGCTAAAATAACAGATTTAGCTAACATCTCAGTTTGATAAGGTAGTCATCTGGCAGGACTGGGGGATCAGTGAGAATGGAGTATTTACCGTTTCTCCTTTAAGAAGCATAAAAGATGTCACTTCTTCTGGTTCATCTAACTGCCTTTCTGAAACAAGATTATTTAACTGGAAAATACAGTGGATTTTGTAAGAACTAGAAGACCCTCTTCAGTGATGTAACAACTTCCTAATCTAATCCAGCATGGCCTGTGGTGATTATTATATATTTTCTCACAACTTTATCACAAAGAGCAGAATTTTGGCTCCCGATACACGTGGGCAATCTCATGAGATAGTATGTTTTTTTTCTTTTTGAGAGGGCTGGTGGGTAGCAAGATAAAGAGAACAAGAGATTATTTCACAGAAAAGCACACTCAATTTGCAACCTTGAAATTATAAATTCTATCTCCAGCTCTTCTATCAATTCATATTAATGTTTTGGAAACCCTTAGGAAACAAAGTTTCATATCTGCAGGAGTTGGTCTTTTTTTTTTAGCAGCTATATAACAGCTAACTGATAACTTCCACAGGTCACTTCTGGTAGAGCTGCAAAACTCTCAGTCAAACCACAGGCAAACCTGGTAGTTTGCGCTTTTGCCACAGTTTCTCAGAAAACACTCACTAGATTAGGTAATTCTGTAAATTAGCACTGATTCATCATAGGTGTGACACCTTCTATGGCTTAGACCACACAGAGAGGTTTACAACTGCTGCTGCAACGAAGATGGAAGATCTGGTCTTTAGTTCAAATAATAGGGCCTGAGTAATGTGCTATAGGCAATCCTGTTTTAGCAGGAGAGTTGGACTAGATGATCTCTAGAGGTCCCTTCCAACTCTGATAATTCTGTGATTCTGTGATTCTGTGATATTTTTATTTCCAGAATGAGATTGAGCCCGTGAAGACGTAACAGTCAAGAACTGCCTATGGTGTGAGAAACAACCAGACCAGTGCTTCCTCAGCCAGGAACGAACATCTCAAATATGGATGCATGCCCTTTTTCTTTCATCGCATAAATAGCAATAAAATACTTCAGCAAAATACATACTTTGTTGCCCTTTGTGGTTTGGTTTAGCAAGAAAAACATCCATTCTCATTTAATGGGTATCTGATGTGAGTTTTGATGCCATGATGTAAGACTGACGAGCTCCAGTTCTTGCCATCACAAACTCATTGTTATGTTTCGTTCTTACCTGCAACAATTTCGGTGAAGTTCTGTCTCCTGCCTGGTGTGTACTGAAGTGCTGACCACACCAGGGTTCAGATCATGGTGGTATCTCCCAGAATGTGTTCCACCAGTAGAAGCCACATTTCACTTGCCTTGTTACAAATGTTGGACAGTTTGCAACTTTTAAAGTTTTTAGACATACACTGGAGGTGTACAGAATGGACCAAAAAACAGTGGGTAAGGATTTGGGAAGCTGCTACATTATTTTTGATGCCTCACCACTACTTTTCAAGGTTTCAGGTTGCCTGTATTGCATATCACAGTCATTCTGATGCTTATAGACAAGGAAATCCAAGGAAAATGCTTATTAAAAACAACAAAAAAAGGTTTATTTTTCTTTCCTTTGTAAACAGATAAAAAGGGATCTGTACAGCTGATACTAAAATCCATTCACTTTGGCCTTGCACAGTAGCTTTTGTTCATATAACATGTAATGGAAAAGCTAATTGACATTCTGTCATTTCTGTTTCAATAAACTGAACTCAGTGATACCGCCCTCTAGAATCTGTGACAGCTGATCTGTTTCCAAAATAAACCAAGGAACTAAATTTACTTGCAAACAAAGATTACCTCATTCTGGAAGCCATGCTAAGCCTTTTTTTTCCCCCTCAAGAACTGGTCCAAGGAAAAATGAAAAAAAAAAAAGAAAAAAAAAATGCTCCCAAACAGTTAAATATCAAATGGGAGACTGTATTTTACAGGAAACTATATTTCATGGTGGAAAAAAATTAATCATACGTAGTTTCAAATGTTTTAAAAATAAATTAGCAGCTCTGAATTAAAACAGCATACTGGCAAATAAGACAGGAATTTAGTAAGTAAAACATTAATATGAATGGTATGATAATATTCCAAGAATAAAAATTGTATTAAAATAAAAATTTGAAACTTTTATATCATGATCCATGTAAGAATCTGAAAGCACATTAAAATAATTAGTGGACGCATGTTTTCATAAGCCTTCTGCAAAAGGAAAAGGATGCCAATCACCATTTCTTGGACAATACAGAAGAAAACAGAGAACAGCCTGGGCACCGCAGGCTCCTGCACCAGGAGTGCCGGGGGCTCCCTGGATGGGTGATGGCAGAGCCTGGAAGCCAGGGCAGCTGGGGACACTGGGGCAGCCCCAGCCCCGGGCATTGGGCACCTCCTTGGGGATGGGGATGAGGTCAGGACGAGACATGGTCCCATAGGTGGGCCCATATTGGTGTGGCCATGGCCAGGCATGGCCTGCAACACGGCAGGAGCTCAGGCATAGGCCAAACAGCAAGGGCTCGGTTAAGAGCAGCTTCCGCAGGCAAGGGTTGGCCCTGGCAGTGGCTCCTCTGCCAGCCCCAGTCACAGAACGAGGGAAGGGGACAGCCTGCGGCTGCCCTGTCCCTGAGCTAGCCTTGAGTTCTGGGACCCAGCCCTCTGAGAGGGTGATGCAGTCACAGACCCAACATGGACGGGAAATCCCTGTGAAGGTTTGAGGATGACACACCAGTAGCTGCTAAGACTAGATACTTTTGCTATGCAGAGATGCATCAGTGTTGAGCAATACTGGGAACCTAGGTACACATTTCCAAAAAAGCAAGAGAGCAATGTGAAAATAAAGATTTTCATTAGACAATAGGTTTCTATCCACATGAGATTTTAATGGGTTGACATAACTGTTAACGCTTCGACTGCAGGATGAGTGTGTGTTCATAATAAAAATCAGGCACGTTCAGTGAACCAGCAAATAATACGGTCACTAGCATGGTTATTAACCATCTGCACAGATTTTTTAGTGTAATAAAGTTGAACATGGAAATTTAACAGATGGGGATATTTCTCAGAAGCACGTTTTATGTTGCATTAAACATGTAAAGTGCTTTTCAAATTAAACTGAAGCATTTGCTTACAGCCAAAATGCCTTCTTTTTGTTTACAGGTGATCTCCATTGGTTTTATTCTGAAAAGGACATATACCTGAAATTCAGTAAATAGAATAATAATGTGTCTGTACTACTATCTAAGTAGATTTCATTTTCTACTATCTCATTAGAATTTTGTTTTGAATATAATACACTGGTAATTACTCTCTTTACTCCTTTATTAATATTTAAAACTATCTCATCTTGTTTTCCTCAGAGATACAGGAAGCAGCAAAATGGAACAAACCCATCCCTGAGCTGTTCTGTTACTGTATTTATGGCACAGGCTGATGCATTACAGAAACTTTTTGAAAAAAAGAAGAGCAGGAGTTGATTTTTAAATATGCAGTAACACAGTGCTTCCATTCTTATAATATCCCCTGAGTAGGTTGTTACCTGCATACATTATTCCTATGCAACCTCTTCTGTACATAAAATTTTACATACAGTGTTTATCTTGATAAATAATAATTTAAAACCCCCCACTGTTCAGTCCATTCCCTGAACATTTCCCTTCCGTTCAAATGCTTTCCTCTGTTTTTTCTTCCTGGATGTTCTACCTACAGCTGGTTATCCTCAGGTAAAAAACTGGGCTTGAATTTCCATTAGTTTATTTGGAGGAAAGAATTGCACAGTGCTGAGCTAGCGTAGTGGGAAAAAGAATGTACCCGGAGCAGAAATGAGAGGAAAATAGAGGAGAGACAACTTCCATTCCCTCAGGGGTTGTACTTCTCCTGCCTTTTCCATTGCCTGCTCAAAATGCGATTCATTTTACTGTTCCACAGTCTTATTACCTTGGTGTTATTTTTATCTGTATCACTGTTCCTTATTATTTGTCTTGTTATAATGCCTAGATACCTCAGCCAAGATCAAGACTGTACAAATATGGCCTGAATCTGCCAGTAAAATATTGCAAATTGTAATGGGAGAGGCGGGAATAAGAATAGAGAAGGCAAACATTATTGTTTCAGTTTTATGTAGAAAACAAGACAGAGACAGACTAAGAGAAACGTGCCTGCATCTGGGGGTCCAGTGCCAGTTTGGATGTCCCACTGTTCTCAAAAGAGATGGCAGAAGTGACAGCCACAGTCTTCCAGAGGCTGTTGGACACCCAGCTGAAAGTATGGCTAGCTGCCTGCGTTGAGGTAACCAGATGCCTGTGTTTGGCTCACTTGAGGTCCCTTGCTCAAGGTTGTTCAAGGAGTGTGAAGCAAAGCTGTGCTTGAACATAAATCCCATGAGCTCCAGTTCGCCGTCTTAATCACAAATTAATCCTTCCTGTTTTCAACTTCTCCTTTTTCTTTCTCCCAACCACCTACACTACTGCTGTTACGAAGCAGAATATCCTTTCCTGCTTTAAATTTCTTTCTGTTTTGATCTTTGGTTTTGGCTCCTGTCCCCCTCTCTCGCTCAGCAGAAGGCTGAACGCTACTTCGGTTGGAGGCTGTGTCATGTAATGCTCTCCACCCGTTCTGCTCTTTTGGCGGCATCTCCTCCCACCCCCAGTACACCGAACAACGCTAATGCACTCTGAAACATGGGGATCAATAGCCTTTGCAATTTTATTTTAGCTAGTGTGCCAGTAGCTGTTGGTAGACATGCAAACAGGTGATGTATCAAAAAGCACATGTCTATGAAATACCCATTTGCAATCAGCTCATACGTGTGAAAAAAATTCTTCCGATTTGCATTAGATGTGTTCCCTTTTAAGAGTCATGTTATACATTTATTTTGAGCAAGACTGAGTAGAAAAGAATGACCTTCTTAGCATACTCTATTATTCTCTATAGTCACATCTTTCTTTCTTTTCCTGACATTAAGAAGTCATTCCATTTCTGTGTTGGCATTTTTATCTTCTCTTTATATCCTTTCCAAAAGCCATGTTATTTATTCAATTTTTGCTGACAAACAAAAGATGAATAAGAAAAATGGCATAAACCCCCACATAGAGCAAATTGCAAGGGCATGCTGTATTCCTCCGATGCAGATGAGTAACTTTTTAGCATTCATTTCTCACTTCACTGCTTTAGTTCCACTGTTTTTTCCTTCTGGTTCTGCTTTAGTTCTCTTTTACCCAGTATTTTGGACTCATCTGCTTGTTCTGACATTTTCTGTTTTTTCATTGTTTGGGATTGCGCTTTCTTTCCTTAGTATTAGTCTATTTGATTAACTCTGTCTCCAGTTATGTTTAGTCTCTTTGGCAACTCCTTCAGGTATTACTTTGCTATGAACAAATTATATGTAGAAGAATTTCTTAACTCCACAGCATCTGCAGTTTATCAAAATGTCACTGTCAATGTGACATTTTTTGTTTTACATTACCAAATCTGGATGAACCCATATTACCTACCTACTTAACAACCACTCTGTGAACAAAAGTAATTTTAGGGTTGGAGTATCTAATGCCAAGCTAGATGGCCAGTGGTGGCTTAGCTGATGCAGAGGTGTCAGAACAAAGATTTTCATGAAAATGGGCACTAGTGGATGATGAGAAAAGATGTAATGATACATACCTCTTATTCCATTACAGGAAGACAACCTCTGAACATGCACGTTTCTTAGAGCAATGCTGTAAACTGCAGTGCTGTTCTTTATCCATAATGTATCTATCACACGGCATCCACGATAGATGTAGGCTGTAGGAGGACCGAAAGGGCTTTAATTGCGCCTTGCCCGAATTAGTTCAAATGCCACCCTCCTGCAATACAGGGCTGCTGCTTTTCTGCAGGTAGCATATCGCCTGAGCTGTTCTCCAGCCAGGCCGAAAGGTGTTTGGTGTATACTCGGTAAGCCTCTCCAGAGAGCTTCACAGCCGCTTGATCATGGGTTGAGGAGGAGGAGGTTGGTTCTCTGTACTTCTGTGGTCTTCTAGTACCCACACCAAGAAAGCCACTGCTATCAAGACACGGCTGGTGAAGGCAGTGCCTGACCTCACCCAGGTACACCCTCATCTTGAGATTACACATGAAGCAGCCGGTGCAGATGATGGGTGATTTCATCACACTTCGAATCTAAATGTGGCTATGGAAGAGCATATGGCTTCACAATTGTTTTTTGTGTTGGGTTTTTTTTTTCTTTCTCTTTCCCTGCACAGACAGTTGCTGTCATTTTCACGAGATGAAATGTGCACTGGTGTTATACTTGATGCTGAAATTCACACATACGTTCCTTTAGCAGCCCCAGCCAAACTTTAAAGAATTTCTAACCACTGTGGGGTTTGTTTTTAGGAGATACTTCATCATGATGTTTTTAGCAAGTTTAATTTTGAAAATGAGGTGATGTAATGAATTTGAAAAGAAAAAGAAAAAAGAAAAAAGCCAGCCACGAAAGCCTAGGAGGACTAATGTTTCGAACTCAAAGAACAACTGTTGAATATTCGTTCTGTTGAGCTTTTACAAGTGTAATGTTTTGCAACGAAAAACCCAATAAAGTAAAAAGATCTGTAAGAGTCCCTCAAAGGGTCAGGACCTCCAGTGGGGTGCCAGGGCTGAGGAGCCCGGGCCGCGACCGGCAGCACCGGGGTGCCGTGACCGGCAGCGGGATCGGGTTTGCGCACGGGCGAGGAGAGGACAATAACCTGCCGCTACCAGCGGCTGGGGCCAGCCCCCAGGGCCGAGGGGGCGGCCATGAGGGGAAGGACAGCGCGCACTGCTGAGCAGTCGCCGTGAGGGCGGCGGGGTGTGCCGCGGTGGCGGCGGCTGGGCCGGGGGACGGTGAGGAGGGGGGGGGGACGACCTGAGGGGAGGGAGGCAGGGAGCGGCGGGAGGGCAGGGGCCACTCTGCCGTCCGGGAGAGGGGAAGGGTTTTCCCCCTCCCGCCCCGGCAGGCGCCGGGGTGCAGGCAAGGGTGGCGGTTTCTCCGCCGCACCGGCGGTGCGTGTTGGGGGGAGAGGCGGGGCGGGCGCCTGGGCGGCTTCGGGCCGGTGGCGGTTGCGGTGACGGACTCTCTCGTCCCCCCACCCCCCCCCGCCGCCGTTAACCGCCGCGGCTCGCGCCGAGTAACTGTCCCCGCCCCGCCCCCTCCCCGGGGGCGGCCGCTGACGGCCGCAACCGGCCCGGCGCGTGCCGGACCTGCCCCGCCCCGCCCCGTCGCCACCAGACCCACGCACACGCGCTCACCCACGCACACGCGCTCGCCCGCACGCGCTCGCCCGCACACGCTCCCGCTGGCTCGCACACGCACACGCCGCCGGGGCGGCTCCGGACCCGGCTGGCGGAGCGCGGCGGAGGGAGGGAGGCGGCCGCGCCGGGTCACCTTCCCGGCCGCCGGCAGCGAGAAGGGCGCCCTCGCCGCTCTCTCACTCCCCCACCCCGCCCCCGCCGCCATCCATCCCTTTGGGCCGTCCCCGCCCCGGGTGAGCGGGTACCCCGGGCCGGCGCGGGCATGAGCTGCGCCGCGGGCAGCGTCGTCCTCCCTCCCGGGGAGCCGCAACGAGACCCCGCCGCCCCGGTGGAGCTGCCGGCCGGAGCCGGGGAGGCGAGCGGGGATACCCCAGAGGAAGGAGAGAGCGGCGGCCCCAGAGTCGGCGAGGGCCGGAGGGGAGGCTCGGACAGCGGCCACACCGAGGCGGGGGCCGCCGCCGGCGACAAGCCCGAGACCCGCTCTGTGTGCAGCAGCGAGAGCGGCAGCGGCAGCCACCCCGGCGGGGCCGGCCCCATCTGCAAGATCTGCTTCCAGGGCCCCGAGCAGGTGAGGAGAGCGGGGCGGGCGGGCGGGCGGACGGCTCCGCTCAGCGCGGACGGACCGACCATTCTCTCTCACACACATCCGCACACACCCCGCTCCCGGGGGCGACAAGGCGGCGCGGGAGGAGGCGGCCGGCGGGAGCCGTGCGGGCCGGTGGCGGGGAGCGATCAGCACCAGGGACAGCGCTCGGCACCTCCCGCCCGGCCCCCGCCGCCGTCTCTGCCCGGCTGCCAGGCGGCGGGGCGGAGAAGGGGCCGAGCGCTGGTGCCTGCTGCCCAGGGGGGAGGCCCGGCGTCCCCTGGCAGAGCTGCCCGCTGGCAGGAATAGCCCTCCTCTGTGTCGGCGGCGAAATGGGTGTAGCGAGCCTCAATGCTGCTGTGCTAGGTGGTTGTGACAAACGCCTGGGGCAATTCTGAGTCGGCGTGGAGCTTTAGGGAAAATGAGAGATTGGCGATGGCTAGCTGGCACGCTGTATGTCTTCTTGCCATCACGCTCACTGGCTCGCCCCTCAGGGACTTGAAACAATATGAATTTCTCGGGTTTCTATTAGACTTTAAAATGAGAGTGTTAGCTTACAGGTAATGTTGAGAAGACCTCCAAGGATCTCCTCTGTCATTACATTACTGGGCACAGTATCAGTAATGTACCTGTAACTAGCATTTTATAGCTCATCTTGTAGTTTAGTTAAAATAAATCTTTTAAAGGAAAGAAGAGAATAGCTGATTTATATAACATAGAAATACGTGAACTATCAGGAGAAGTTTTTAGTTACAGTATTTGAGGTCCTGTGTGACAGCTGGCTAGCTGAACAGCACAGAGCGCTGCTCCAAGAGCACAGTTTTCTGTGACGTCACCCATTTCTTTCTTAGTGATGACTGCAAATAACTGTTGGAGAAATGCATCTAACCACTTTCTGTACCATTTGAGGTATTTGAAAGCACTAATATTACTGTTATTTGATGCACGGTAATCTTTCACTTGTTTCACATATGTACGTATTCATGTGCAGACAGTTATCTGGCTTTGTCTCATCAGCTGCACCTACGTGTTTTTAAGACAGTTTAATTTTTGAGTATTTTTATAGCCAAAAATACATGCTTTTTCACATATTGAAATTGAGACCAGTTCATTGTTACAGACCTGTAAATATTTTGGTATTGACTATACATGTGCCTAAAAGATTCCTTTAAAATTAATGTTTCTGTGTTGCGTTTTCAGGGTGAATTGTTAAATCCTTGCCGCTGCGATGGGTCAGTACGATACACGCATCAGCTCTGCCTGTTAAAGTGGATAAGCGAAAGAGGGTCATGGACCTGTGAACTCTGCTGTTACAGATACCATGTTATAGCAATTAAAATGAAGAAGCCTTGCCAGGTAATTTGTTTGTTTGTTTGTTTGTTTTAAAAATATGTCTTTCCAGTCATCTTTAAAAACAAAATGGTACTTAATGTTCATTTCAAGGTTTTTGGAAAATACAGAGCCTATATGCTTTACTAGTTAGCACTTGCACCTGGTTGAAGTTTGTTTTTAAGAACAGCTAGAGATTAAAATGTGCAGTCATTTGATTTGATTCTGTTATGTTCTTCTAGCTTTTGGCTTGCCATAGAAATGGTCTTCAGAGACTGTTAAATTCTGTAGTTAGGTAAGTCATACTGAGACATTACAAAACTCGGATCTCCCCAGTTCACTTTCTAAACTTTAAAGATGTCTTTATAGTTGTTAACGACTCAGTCAAAGGTTGATTTCAGTCATTCTTCAAGCATGGGATCCAGAGAAGAGAGGCAAAGAAAACTTTTGTTGCCTGTGTGTTCACCTACTGTAAAAATGTAAAAGGAGGTGACTTTTCAGTCTTGGCACAATCCAGAGTAGCAGAACGCTATTTAAGTTTTGTCCACCAATAGCTGTTTCAGAAGCTGAAATGTGCAGTAACATTTTTCACGGCTCCCTTTTAACGGCATCGCAACATGCAGCTGGAAGTTAGAATATTATAGTGGTAGCATGTTCGGGGAGAGGGGAGGGGAAACTTAAAGCTTTAGCAGATCTGTTAGGGAAGCCTTAATACCACTTTGCATATTAGAATTCTTTAGAGGCTTAAAATTCCATCCTAGAAATTGTATTTCATACATCTGAGGAATACATTTAGTAAGATAATTGTATTTTTTTTTTAGTTTTGATCTATGAGCTCTGAGATGATGGAGCTCTCAAAGGCCAGAGCACTCAGGTCATTTTTCTGTGCCTGAGTTTGATTGAAGTTTTATAGAAAAGACATGCTTGGATGGTAATGGTAGTTGTGTGAGCGTGATAAGCATTCCTTGAATGTATGATATCTGGAGTATTTGCTTACAGCTGTTCAGATTAGGTGCAAGTACTTTCAGAGCCAGTTGTGACTTTATATATATATGTATATTATTTTTTTTCTTTATAAATCCACAAAGGAAACTTTTTAATAAGCTTTCTTAGATAGAACCTTTATGATATAAAAAAGTAGTGGATTTGTAAAACGCTCCAGAAAATGAAGGTAGTAGATTGTGTTTCTAGATAGACTTTACCTGGTGGTTTGGCATGGGATTCTGTTTGATCCTTTCTGCTCCTTTTAACCTTTTAAAAATCTTTATTTTCTGTATATCCACAGTAATCTCATCCTTTTCCTAGCAAAGGTTATATCATTATCAACAGTCTGCAGTGGTAGTCTCTGACAACAGTTGTTTGACAGCAAGGGCATGATATAGTGGCCTGCAAAGAGGCATCTAGTACTATTTGAGATGTCCCAAGGTAGCCAAAATATCTGCACAGGATAGCAGATATGACACAGCTTATGAGATACTTTGGAACTGCAGCTGGAGACCAAGTAGAATGTTAAAGGACACCGGAAAAGTCATTAGACACCTGTCATTGGACGACAGAATCAAGCCCCCATTTGAAGAATAGCTATTCAATTTCTCTGGAAAACAGAAGCAAAGAAGAAAGAAAGTGTCAGTAGGTGACAGAGTAGACAACAATGTTTGGCTAAGCTACAAGTGAAGTAGAAAGAAACTGAAGAGCCAAAAGTTAAATGCCATTCTCTTCATGAGTTATGGCACATTTTTGGGGGGCGGGGTGGAACTAGATTCATGTTTCTCCTTCAATAGCTTAAAAAAACTTTGATTCATTCTTAACCCCATCTTTCAATTTTTGTGTAAATTATTTAAGTCTGTCCTTTTTTATTCTAGACAAAATAGCATACAAAAAGACTTCATGGAGTTGCATACTCAAATAATAAGTTAGACATACATTCCTAGGGTCAAACTCCTGACACCCAAAAGGTCACACATCTTTTTGGAGGGACTCAGTGGTACCTTTCTCATTCTCCTACACTGAATATTCCTCTTGTAGTTACAGAATCTAAAAGGAACTCTCAAAATTGCAATTGCCTGTGTATTTTTATAAGGGGGATCAGTCTTAAAATGCCCTCACTGATCTCCCATACTCTTGACTATAACAGTATTGGCTTTTTTTAAGAGTTTAAGCTTTTGGACTAGTTCTGAATCATTTGCTTGACTACACAAAAGCCTTTTTTAAGGTAACTTTTTCATCAGGTTTGGGAAAAAGCTAGGGCTTAGACCATTTCAATACAGAAGTAGTTTACAACATGTTCCTTGAGGTAGCTAATGTACTTAAAAGTTCCCAGGCAAGCAAGACTTCTGGCATTACATTAGATACAATATCTGGACAGGACTAGTTCACTCTCTCTACAGCTAGTAGTCTGCCTCAGTCCATGTTCTCAGAATTGTCTTTACCAGTCTTTTACTTGCTAGATCTGTGTAGGCAGTGTCATAAGAGAGAAAAAGGATGCTATTTACCAAAATAACTTTTTCTCAAGTGATTTGTCTATGCAGATTTACACCAGCTCTTCAGGTTTACTTTTACCTCAGGTATTTATGGAATGTAACAATGCTTAGGGAGTTACAAAGTAGGAGATTTTTCTATGTTTTCTTCCAGGACATTGGAATAGATGTGAATATTCCATTTAATATCTAACATTTTCTATGGTTTCTGTTGCTTCATGGCAGGGAAAGTAATCCCAAAGGGGGGCCTCTTTGGAGGCAATACATTCAAGGAACAAAATTTGCTATGGTAAGTGACTATTCCAATAGAAATTTTTCCAGTGTCACTTTGTATATTTCAGCAACTACTACTTAATTCACTTTTATGAACCCAATTCTAGAAACGTAGACTTTTAATGCAAAAATAGATCTTAAAACATAAAAAATAACAAACTAACCAGTGGGCCAACAGTGGAAGATGAGCACACAAACAAATTTATGATGTTTGATAGAGTGTTTCATAGAGAAATGCAAATTTGGATTTTTTTCAGTATCCTTCTCAGGATCATCTCAGAAAGACATTTCACCTTGCACTAGTCCATTAATGAAAGTACATGTTCACGTTGCTGGACTTGCTCCTTACAGTGGGGTGAAATGTGATCCAATAATAGGCAAGGTTATGTTAATAACTAGAAAAAAAACCAAACTATAATGAGGGGAGGTGGAACGAATATTGGTTTTTGACAGAGAGTTTTGGAAGGTTTTTGAAACAACTTAAAAAGGAGGGAGAGAATTGAAATGTCTGACTTGGAAATTAACCCCACTTAGAATTGCATTTCAGATTAACAAAGAGAAAGAAAACACAAGCAGAAATATTTTTTTTATATTTTTTTTTAAGCTGTATAACTTGTACATATTTCTTTCCTGAAGGAAATATAAACAGAGCGCTTTTTTTTTTTTATTGGTGCTATTTGGCTATTGAGCTGTTAGCAAATTAATTTACTAGACTTGCAGTTAAACATGAATGTATATTGAAGAATGTTAATTCTCTTGTAAGATTCAGAAATAATGTTAAAAAGTGGAATATAGTCATGCAAAGCTTGAGAAAGTATACTTTGATGCTAAAACCCATCATTTCTATAAAAAATGAGCAATAAATATAATTAGAGGATAGCCTTTTCTAGACTGTTACTATAGTCAGTCATAAAATAGTATTATGTTAGATGTTTAATATACTCTGTGCTTCTATTCATTAAAACATTATATTCTGATACTTCAGGTGAACTGGACCTATTCCAAAAGTAATACAGTATATTGGTGTGCTGATTTAAAAGCTTATTGCATGGCAATTCAGCACCTTTTCTGACATCAGGAAAAAAAACAGTTATTTCAAAAAGTAAATTCTTAATTGTTAGGTGTGATTTCTTAATATAGATGAAAAAAAATAAGGTTGTACTTAGTATTATTTAAGCAAGTATGTAGTTACTGGGGGTGGAAGGTGGCTCATGAGTTCAGTGGTTTTCAGTGGCCCAAATTGTGATTATTAACATTTGAAATATTCAGCATGAAAATCAGTATGTCCAACAGTTTTTGTGAATTACAGATTCAATTTTTCAAGTCTTGTTAATGTGAGTAGTCCTCACTCATTTGAGTAATCTCACTGGCATCAGTTAGATAAGTATGAGCCAGACTTTGTAGCAGACTGCATGTATGTATACGCATAATATATTAAAAAGGACAAAAGTCAAGTTCTTCAGATACTTCATTATGGAGGCCAGTATACAGAAAAAATGTGTAGTAAATGTTTAGTAAAAGTTATTGCTAATGACTATGCTCAGCTAGATGAAAGCATTTACTTTTTGTAGGCACAACCAAGAAGGGGAAAGGGGAAGGCTCAAATCTCCAATTGTTCTTTTTAAACTACACTATGTACTAGCAACAGTCTACTAATGTTGCTGCTGTTTTACACTGCCTGTAATGAAGATTCAGGAGGATACGTTTTGCTATTCACTATGGTAACATACACAAAGAAAAAAAGTATTGTCCCAATCTTGGACAATTTACAAAGAAGTTTGAACGGGAGATAAGGGACAAGTCTATGGGGATGTATAAAACCAGTGGTCTCTGTACACTAACCATTTTTAACTATCACTGAGTTTTTGGCATCTCAAATGAGTTTTAAGATGCTGCTTGAAAAGAAAATAATGGAGCTTTGCAGGCACCCTTTGTGAAAGAAGTATGGAAAGGCTGTTAGAAAATAAAATACGTGGCTGAGATAGGTATCATGAACCGAACAGAGATGAGATTCAATGTCTGAGTAGTCATTAAAAGGTAATTAATGTGTCAGTAAAAGCCTGGAAGGACTTTAAAAATCAAGTCAAGTCTTTATTATTTGATGTGATGGGGAAGAGAGGAAGCAGTGTAGTGAAGAAAGAAGGGCAATAACATGGTCAAAGTACTGGACTAAAAAAAATTGTATTTGAAGCAGTCTTGCGGACACTGAGAAAATTACATTTGTCATGAGCTTAAAAGCTGTGTTACAGTAATTGAGACATAAGATGAAAATGATGAGAAATTGAATTTTTATATATGAATAATCTTAGATATGCTACATAGAAAACACCCACAAGTTTCAGAAAAAATATTGTGAACAGGAAGATCCAAATAGATATTTAAATTTAAGATAATTCTTGGGTTTCAGAAACCTCAAACCAGGGCAACAGATTATTGGATTGGAGGGCGAATCCATACTGCTTGAGGAAGGCTGAGACATGAAAATCCTAGATATTTTAATGGACTTAAATATATGGTAAGATCCATACAACAGGTGGTAGAAACAGATTAATATTTTAGTTTTAACAGAAGAGAGAAGTCTGAAACAGAAAAATAGATCTGTCAGTCATTAGCATAGAAACAGTAGTTGTACTTCTCACACTCTTTCTTTTCCTAAGCATCTACTTTTGGCCGCTTCTAGGAAGAAGTTACTAGACTAGATAGACCTTTTGATTTGATACACTCCAAGTCGTTTCAGTGACACGCACTGGGTAGAAGCCAGTGATTATGGTCAGTTCTACGTAGCATGCTTAATGAGTTTAGAAACAGAAGGATAGCAGGGCTGTTGGAGAGGCCAGTGGTGTCAACGTTGTATTTTTTTTTTTTTTTCCTGTGGTGGAAAAGGCAAAATACATTTGCTGTGTACTTTCTGGGAAAGATCTGAAGAGAGAAGTCTCCGAGTAAGAGACTGAAAAAGAGAATTCAGGTAAGTGAGTGGATCAGGAGGAAGGACAAAATGATGTCACTGCTGCAAAGTTGAGAGATTATAGAAGAATAGAGGACAGTAAAAATTTCACCACTGACAGAAAGGACAGAATTGCAAATATAGAAGGCAACAGAGAGAAAATGCTAAGGAGATAATGAATTTCATGTTGTATTATCTTTTCTTTATTTTGCAATTAATGCACAGAGAGACTCAGAGATAAAAGGAGTAAAGTTGGAAAATAAAGGCAGCAAAAAGATGTAGAGACAAAAGTCAAGTAAACTTGAGAAGTACATTTGGTTAGCCATTCAGATGAGAGAACACATTTGTTATGGAGCGAATGAGCAGGCCACTGGTGTGCTACTAGCATCCTAGGAGCAAAATATGTGGCTGTTAGCATATAGAGCTGAAGGAGTGCAAGAAGGATATTACAGTGGAAAGGAGGAACAAAACTGTAGAAGCTTTAGAAGGGTGGAGAGAGTTGGTAACTAATGACAGTAAGATGCAACAGGGGATAGAAGAGTCATCAGTATCAATGAACTGAAAGTCACGAAATAATGAAGAATAATATGTGAACAAATTAACTGATTCTATCACAGTGATATCACAGTGATAGTTGGGTAGGGATAAAGAAGAACTAATAATAAAATGCTAGATATAGACCTAGGAGAAAAGCTAATCAAAGTGATGAATGGCTATTCTGTTGACTACAAACACTGAACCATTTTTGTAAGTCCAATGAGGAGAGATGATATTCATCTAAGAGGTCAGAGCAGCCATCAACATGGGAGCTGAAGCCATCAGGAAGGTGCATGGGAGATTATAAAGAGAGTTAAGAATTGAAATTAGACAGATCAAATAGAGAGGGGTTAAGTGCACAGAACATAGCAGCTTGAAAGAAAGGAAGGAGATTGATTTTGTTTTAGAGAGTCCTATGAAAGAACAGAGAGTGAGGAAGCAGGGGGGGAGGGAGGGGTTGGGAGTGGTGGTGTTAACGTCAGAACTGCCAAAAATTGGAAACCAAAGGTTTCAAACCTACAAATCAGTTCAGAAATTTGGATATTCCTAGTCTAGTGAGGATTTTAACATTGTATGGCAAAAATTAAGCTTTCTAACTGTTTGGAATGGATGAAGATTGAAATGATGATCGAGAAGGTGTAGTTAATATTTAGGATTTTGCTACAACGGTTGAAGTGCCACCAGCAAACACCTGAGATGTGCTTTCCTGATTCTCTGTGTGTTCATGCTTTGCTAGATGGAACATTCAGTCAAAGTTGGCATCTCAACTGATAGGAAATCTGTTATTCTCATCAGAGCATCAGCTACTGCACACAGGGAGCTAGACAAGCCACTCTGGTGCTCACATCTGTCTATTTATGATAGGGGATTATCAGTAAAAAAATAGATTAGGCAAAGAAATGGTGATTATAGCATGGAGAACGATTTTGTACGGATAGTGATTTTAAACTAGTTCTCTTGTGTTCACTTAGGCAGTTATGTTGGACTTCTAAAGTCTATACTAAGGTAATCAAGTACCTACATAAAATAAATACAACAGAGCCTGTTTTTAAAAACTAATAGTATTAAAGGTACATAGGTATGTGCTCCTCATACATTACTCCTTCATTTCCTGTAGCTTATTAAAAAAGCAATTGTTTTCTTGTTTCATTCGTGAAGTGTGCGAATTGTGCTCAGGGCAGTTTGACTGCTTGAATGGTGTGAAACAACAGTTAGCACAATGTAAACTGTACTTGGAAATAAAGTTTCAATTACATGTGTCATCCTGATCTAGTGGTAAGATATATATAAATATAGATGCATATATAAAGATTTAAAGAGTGTAATTATCTTGGTGTATTAAATAGTGGGTTAACTACTACAGGAAAAAAAAATGGATTCCTTTGAGCCTAAGACTTTCATGAGGCAAAATGACTAGCATGAGACACGGTGCCATGTTGTTTTTCAGATGAAATAGCTTGAATAAAAGTTATTACTGAAATCATACGCATAAATTACATGTTTACAAGAAACTGAATTAGGAAAATATGTCCAAAAGTTAAGGGCAATGTGAACGGGAATCAAGGTTGCTACATATATATAGTTATTGCGATTTTAAATGCTTAGGATATCGAAGTAAACAATGCAAGGCTTGAAATATAGTGTGGGGCCTGCACTCAAGAACCTTTGAGCTACTGTTTTTTGACATTTTTTTTGTCTGTTTGATTGGATATTTTCCCAATGTTTTGATTTTCTAGCCTAAAATTGATGAAATTTATTTAGCGATGAAAGATTTGTGAGTTTTTCAAATATAAACTTTTGTCTTATGTCAAAAATCCTGATTATTCAGATTTCCATTCCTATTAACACAGATTAGTGAAAAACGTTGCAAACAAGTACTGGTTGTTTCTATTTCTCAATGTGAAAACTTGTTAATAAATGATAGTGTACTGCTTTTATACCTCTTGTCTGTGATTCTTAGCTCATGCTCATTTGGCAATGTAAGTAGCCTGCCCTGTGCACCAAATACTGTCATAATCTCCTGGCTTCTTTACCAGTCATGCTGTGTCATCTATGAAGTGCCACTGTAGTTTTTTCCAAAACTAAAAATTGTCAAAGCAAGTTGGCTTTATTGAATTCATTTTGAAACTTCCTTTTTATGCTTCTTGGTTTTGAATGTTGTTCAGTTTGCACTAAAGTCTTTAGTGCTTCATCTACATAACTGGCAGTCATGCTAACTTTGCTCTTTCTTAAATTGTTCAACTGGGGAGACAGCTTTTCAACATATTGCACTTATATTTTTTTAAATTTTTGTCCCGTACATAGATTCAAATTGCATGGTTGGTATTCAGACTGAAGACTCTTTCTTATTGCTTCAGCAATGTGCAAAGGACAGCCCCTGCCTCCTTTCATGCCAATGGTGCAACAGTGAAAGAACAATTTGACCTCAGTTCTTTTGAAGTACTTTGGTTTTTGTTTTAATTTATTTCATCTTTCCTTTTTATTTTCTTTATGTCTGAATATCCTTTTTCCTGCTATTTTTGTGTACATTTTGGTGAAGCCCATGGAGAATGAGTATTCCAGTTTTAGCCACGTGCTGTTTCCTCTCCCCTTATTAGTTTTTTTTTCCCCTATATCTTTGCACATTTTTCTGGCAGTGTCTTCCCTCCATGGCAGTATTAAACTTTGCCATTTCTGTGACAAGCATATTCCCAGTACAGGAATACACCGTATTGATACCTACACAAACTATAGTATTGGATAAAGGCCATTTCCTGAGATAAGGCTCATTTTTTCTGGTCTTTTGTGTCCAAACAAGAGATATAATTAAGAAAAATAATTCCTTAGTAGTTTCAGAAAGTCATGAACCTTGCCATCAATATGAAATACTTGCTAGCTTCATGTGTATTTAGCTACTCTGCTGACACTGGAAGAAGATTATTCCAAGCACTGCAAGGACCTTGAAAAAGCCAAATTCCATAAAATTGGCATCCAGGAGACTGTATCTGGAGAAAATGCGAGTAAACTTCAGTATGCTTTCTCTTCTTTCATGCTAAGGAAGCTCTCTCTGCTCGCAGGGCAAGAACAGACAGACAGAGATTACTTCTTAATGGAATGCTTTATGTATCTTTCATTGCTATTATCTGAGCAATCTGCAATTTACGATCTACTATAACCTTTGGTTACTCGCAGCACATTGTGTTCCTCCTTGGATGACTAAATTCTGCATCTCAATTTCAGGGCTGCTGTTTCACAGGAGAAAAGCAATGTGACATATTTTACTTGAAGAAATCGGCATAACAGCTGATGTGAGCTCATTGGTTCACATCAGAATAACACAGAATATAGCAGTCTTGCACTCACAGCCTTTTCCTGCTCTTGCAACACTGTCCTCCACATAATCTCCTTCTTTAGTGACCACAAGAATCATTGGAAGCTCCAATCATTCGATGTCATCTTCCAAAAAGGACACTTTGTCTGTATTTAAATGTACGGTGATGACTTAAAATCCTCCTGAGACTTAATAAAGAGGGTCACTTCCTCTTCAAGCAGAATTTACAGAGTATTGCATATCATCTTATTGCTTTCTGGATGCTTGCACCAAATAATAATTTGATTAATTACTGATGCCTTCTGATAGCTGTCAAACTTAAGGGAAAAATCTTCATATCATCCACTACTCGGTATAAAGAGAGGGACCATCAAATGCATCTTGGGGATTTCAAAATCCTCTACTTCAGCCTGTCCTTTCCTTCCTATAGCCTTGGGTAAAAGATCTAGAAAATACGTGACATTGCTAGTTATTCTAGGCAAATGTGTCTACTTCAGAGTTTCTCCACTGACAGTTGATATGGTTACTGCGTACTTGAATGTGTTTAGAAGTTTGTGGAAAATCTGCTGTGCATTCACTGGGAAGAGTTCACCGCCGTGGACATTTTAGAAACCTGTCTTTCCTCTGGGCCTTTCCCTCACGCTTTTGTAGATCTTGCTGATATAATTACTGTGAACCCAGCCATAACAGTTAGGACCTACAAGATCTAAGGACGATTTCAGAAGAGAAAGTTGCAGTAGTTCAAAGTGGCTCTCAGATGTATTGGTGTTTATCATCTGACACAAGTGAATTTTTGTCTTCATTGTACAACTATCATGCATAAGGTCCTCATGATAACCTCCAAAAGTTACTTTTCTTCCTTGTTTGGGTTCAGAGGTACAGGCTTCAAGTTTACTTAAAAATCACTTATCATTTCCACAGTGCTATGTCCTCTGACCCCTAATTAGCATATCTGAATTGTGAGTAAGAAGCCATGTCTTTGCCACAGTGTCACTCTCTCCTTTTTCATCTTACCCTAACTTTGCTGATGAATTGGCTAGGTTATCTAAGTACTGAAGCATTGTTGTCTCTGACATATGAATCCCTAAGGATGTGACCCTTGGTTGTGATACTAAATTTGTGACTATTTCTCTTCTCCCCTCAGTAACTATGCTGACTACTCTTTTTCAAGTATTGTGACAGAAATCGGGAAGATTCCTGGGGTAGAGACCTGTTTCAGCAAGAGTTACACTGTCTTTTTTTTTTTTTTCTTTTGATAATCAAGGCCTAATTCCATTCACTTTAGGGGAATCACAGAATCATAGAGTGGTTTGGGTTGGAAGGGACCTTAAAGACCATCTAGTTCCAACCCCCCTGCCATGGGCAGGGACACCTTCCACTAGACCAGGTTGCTCAAAGCCCCATCCAGCCTGGCTTTGAACATTTCCAGGGATGGGGCATCTACAACTTCTCTGGGAAACCTGTTCCAGTGTCTCACCACCCTCACAGTAAAGAATTTCTCCCTAATGTCTGATCTAAATCTATCCTCTTTCAGTTTAAAACTGTTACTCTTCATCCTATCACTACACTCACTGATGAAGAGTCCGCCCCTATCTTTCCTGTAGACCTCCTTAAGGGGGAAGAGAGTTTTGTAGAATATGTTTTATGATATGAAAAAGAGAATTACTTTAGAAAGTTAAATAACTTTGTTTACAAACAGAAAATCATGTGGGAATTTGCGTTGCTCCAAAGGGATGAATAATTTGCATCATCCCTTGTGTTTATTTTCCTTAATAAAGCAAAACACTTTCTGAAAAATTCTGTATGTGCTGGAAGGCCATGATCCTACTGCTTGGTCTGTCTGTGGCACTCAAAATCTCTGCAGGGTGTTGTGGGTGCAAAGTAGTAGCTGCTTAGCTGCCTGCTGGAGATTTCCACCACTGGACTTGGTTAATATGTTGGCTGAGAGCCTGAGCTGCTTCACTTTGGTGGGACCATGAGCAGGCATTCAAAAGTGACATTCTAAAAACTGTTCTTCTATTGGAAAGTTGCCGAGGCTTGTTTTTGTAGTCACAAAAAAATACCAACCTTTCTCCTTCAGCACAGAGGCTACGCACTCATTCCTAGTTCCCGGACTGGTGAAATGATACATTCCTTCTTTCATCTCTCTTCTCCCTTAGAATCTTCTGTTATCCTCAATATAGAATCCTCTAGGCGAATATGGCAGAAATAGTCCTCTTCACTGCAGCATAGCAGAAGCTATCTGGTGTCAGTGTCAGAATACTGGCCATTTTAATTTTTTTTCATACATTTTTTTAGTGTTTTGAGCCATAGTCAATATTCTCTACTTCAGAGTTGGGTGTTGGATAAGTTACTAAGTCAGCCATATCTACTTGGCAAACCTACCCAAAAAATAATATTAGGTCACAGAATCACAGAAACGTAGCGGTTGGAAGGGACCTTTGGAGATCATCTAGTCCAACCCCCCTGCCAAAGCAGGTTCACCTAGAGCAGGTTGGGCATGAATGCATCCAGGCAGGTTTTTAATATCTCTAGAGAGGGAGACTCCACAACATCTTTGGGCAGCCTGGTCCAGTGCTCTGTCACCCTCAAAGTAAACACATTTTTCCTCATGTTCGGATGGAATTTTCTGTGTTCCAGTTTGTGCCTGTTGCCCCTTGTCCTGTTGCTGGGCACCACTGAAAATCTGGCCTCATCCTCTTGACATCTGCGCTTTAGATATTTATAAGCATTGATGAGATCCCCTCCCAGTCTTCTCTCCAGGCTAAACAGACCCAGGTTTCTCAGCCTTTCCTCATAAGAGGGGTGCTCCATTCCTTTGATCATCTTTGTAACCCTCCGCTGGACTCTCTCCAGTAGTTCCCTGCCTTTCTTGAACTGGGGAGCCCAGAATTGGACACAGTACTCCAAAAGAAACCTCACCAAGGCAGAGTATAGCGGGAGGATGACCTCCCTCGATCTGCTGGCCACACTCTTTTTAATATACCCCAGGATACCATTGGCCTTCTTGGTCACAAGGGCACACTGCTGGCTTATGGTCAACTTGTCCACCAGGACTCCCAGATCCCTCTCTGCAGAGTTGCTTTCCAGCAGGTCAACCCCTAACCTGTATTGGTGCATGGGTTTATTCCTACCTACGTGCAGGACCCTACACTTGCTCTTGTTGAACTTCATTAGGTTCCTCTCCGCCCAACACTCTAACCTGTCCAGGTCTCGCTGTATGGCAGCACAGCCTTCCAGTGTGTCAGCCACTCCTCCCAGTTTTGTGTCATCAACAAATTTGCTGAGGATACACTCTGTCCCCTCATCCAGGTCGTTGACGAATATGTTGAACAAGACTGGGTCCAGTACTGACCCCTGGGGAACACCGCTAGTTGCAGTCCTCCAGCTAGACTCTGTGCCACTGATCCCAACCTTCTGGGTTCTGCTGTTCAACCAGTTCTCAATCCACCTCACTGTCCACTCATCTAACCCACGCTTCCTAAGCTTACGCATGAGGATGTTATAGGATACTGTGTCAAAAGCCTTGCTGAAGTCGAGGTAGACAACGTCCACTGCTCTCCCCTCATCCACTCAGCTAGTCATTCCATCACAGAAGGCTATCAGATTGGCCAAGCATGATTTCCCCTTGGTGAATCCATGTTGACCACTCACAATAACCTTCTCTTCCTCTGCGTGCTTAGAGATGATATCCAGGATGAGCTGTTCCATCACCTTTGCAGGGATGGAGGTGAGGCTGACTGGCTTGTAGTTTCTCGTCTCTTCCTTCTTGCCCTTTTTGAAGACTGGCATGACATTAGCTTTCCTCCAGTCCTCAGGCACCTCCCTTGTTCTCTGTGGCCTTTCAAAGATGATGGAGCGTGGGTTTGCCATAACATATGCCAGCTCCCTCAACACTTGTGGGTGCATCTCATCAGGGCCCATGGATTTGTGGGTGTCAAGTTTGCCTAAATGATCTCTAACACCATCCTCCTTGACCAAGGGAAAGTGTTCCTTTCTCCAGGCTCTCTGTCTTACCCCCAGGGTCTGGGATTCCTGAGGACTGGCCTTAGCAATAAAGATTGAAGCAAAATTCTGTAACTTCACCTTCTCTGCATCCTCTGTCACCAGGGCACCTACCTCATTCAGCAGGTGGCCCACATTTTCCCTAGTCTTTCTTTTAGTACTGATGTCCTTAGAATCATAGAATCATTTAGATTGGAAAAGACCCTTAAAATCATTGAGTCCAACTGTTAACTTAGCACTGCCAAGTCCATCACTAAACCACGTCCCTGAGCACCATATCTACACGTCTTCTCAATACCTCCAGGGATGGTGACTCAACCACTTCCCTGGGCAGCGTGTTCCAATGCCTGACAACCCTTTTGGTGAAGAAATTTTTCCTAATATCCAACCTAAACATCCCTAGGAGCAATGTGAGTAAGGCCTTCTTATTGTCCTTGACACCCCTTGCCAGGTTTAATTCCAAGTGGGCCTTAGTCTTCCTCGTTGCATCCCTGCATACTCTGACAACATTCCTATACTCCTCCCAAGTGGCCAGTCTCTTTTTCCACATTCTGTAAACTTCCTTCTTCTTCCATCTGAGTTTTTCCAGAAGCTCCTTGCTCATCGTAAGGTCTTTCCCTTACCATATGTCTGAGCCAGTTATCTCTTTGCGTGTTTTTGAGCTTCTACTATCTGTTTCACAATGCTGAGATATGTTCCATTAGCTCCATTTGCCATCACCAGTCTTAGATGCTCTGTGTTTTCTCAGCTTATAGACTTGGTGTTTCTCAGAGTCTAGTGAGTGAGTGAGAATTCCATCTGAGACGGAGAAACCTTCCCTGCTTTCTTCATTAGGCATCATCCTTGTAAGGGTAAGATGCTCACAAACTTTGGATATCAAGAAACTTTTTTCTTACTACAATGGCAGAACTAGGGCCAGCTGAAGATCTACTTGCCTGTTTCTATCCATTCCAGAGAAGTCAAAAGAATAGCATCAGTCTATGTGTAAAAAATTTTCCAAGTGGGTAACAAATTGTTTCAGGACTTATATCCTATAGGATCACTAGGGTGTTATTCCAAAACTGCCCTAAACTAGTTTCATCGAAGCTCAAGTGTTATTGTTAATATTGCTATGGAATCCAGAAATAGTGCTGACTGTAGGACAGAACAATCTGAGAGCTGCTGTTCTGAAAAGAAGACCAATACCTCCTTCATACATAATTAGTAAATGTAAAGAGGGGACTATTGTCTAGAGACAACAAAATGTGACTGTGTTTATAGACATAAACTTGAAAAGCGACAATTTGCAGAAAAGTGGTTCTTTGATAAGCATGTTTTCCATATGGGTAGCGTGTACTTACCTTTCATTTTCTTAGGTGCTTCTTATATTTGAGAGAAACTGAGGCTATTTTTATTTTTGTGTCTGTATTTGTACTGCAAGAGGTGGTATATGGGTTATGTGTAAGTCATATAAACACCATTAAGCCAAGAACAATTTATGATTTAGGGATTTTCAAACACAATGATATGAATGGATATTACAGATTTTGATATTACAACCATTGCTTCTTGCAGTACTATGAATGCTGAGGCACAATATAACAAGCCACAAAGCGCGGTACTTTCAATGTTCAAAAGCATCAATTGTATTTTGCAATTTAATGTAAGTACTCTAAGAGATTTCAGACCTATAGAGAAAAATATAGAGTTTCTGGTGTACTGTATACTATAAAGGCAACAATTTTCTTTTTTTGTACAGATAGAGCTATCATATTCAATGATACTTAGTATCTAAATTGCCATTTTCTGTAATTAAGCACTACATCTTACACGTTTTCAGATCTTAAAAATAGTCTTACAAGTAACTGGATAATCAAAACCATGACTACCCCAAACTATTAGAAAAAAAATGAGTATTGATTCAAACAACAGTACCTACTAGTTTTCAGTCGTGATTATGCAGCAGTACCCGAAAAAAATAAGGCTATTGACGTTTTAAATTTTGCTGTTTATTATTTTTATAATTAATGACTTAATAATTAAAATAATTATTAGTAATAATTGTAGCAAGCATATATTATATTAATTCTTATAATTATAAATGTATTGCACATATTTTATATCAAGTTTTAATTATTATACATAATATGTAATATATATAACAATTATAAAAATAAATAAGTTATTTCTTCCATTAGGCCAAATTTTCAAGCAGGATGTTATTTACCATATTCATTTGCACAATCTAAAATTTTATAATTATGACTAAATTTTCAAGTGAAGATTTATTGCTAATTTAATTGATTACAGAATCAATCTAATTTATTTGCTAATCTAATAAATTACATTTTAATTGACTTTTAGAGCAGTCTCTGCCAGATTTTGTACAAGCCAGAACCCAGGATTGTCTTCATGATTACGTGCTGGTAGATAATCTTGGTATTGTCCTTGGTATCATCCTGCCTTTTAACCTTCACCCAACATACACATAATCATGGTTAGGGATTAGACAAGGCAATAACCTTACCTCTGAACTCAGGGTATGTTTCCTTAGTCTTTTTTGCCCTCAAAATTTGAATTTTCCTTTGTTTTATATCTTACAAAGAAGCACATGAAATCAGGGTTGGCTCTTCCCTCATGTTGTGCATCTTCCAGATTTTCAGATGAGAATTCTGATCCCATTCTGTGAATTAGTTTTTGTTCAGGGCCAAAAAGGCCAGAGGCCAATATTTGTACTCAGTTGTTTTCTGAGGAGGTTGTACTCACAGAAAACATGCTGTACCAAGGGTACAGTGTTGTTTTGTGCTACAGTTATTGTGAAGTCCTTGATTCTCAGCTGTGTATAATGTTACTGCAGGATGAAAGGGAATCTAGTGACAATAGATGGTGATACACTATTTGATTTCATGTCTTTGGAGTCATAGACTGCCTAGAAACAGATAGCAGAAAGCAGTAAATACTGCGTACTTTAAACAAGATGTTGTTAATTGATGCTTTGCAACGTCTTAATTGTGCTTATCTAATCGAATTTGTATGTACATTTACATTCTTTGGCTCCATCATCTAACCTTCATTTTGTGTTGTGCCTGGATTGGAAAAACACATTAATACTTAACATTTCCTACCTTTTTTACAGTACTTAAATGCTTTACAAGAGTCTTCTTTCAGTCTGCTTTCATTAAACTGGGAACTTTGAACTTCAAAATTCCAATTATATGGCATTTCTTCCACCTTCCCATCATTTATATGGTTCTTTTCCAGGAAAGGCCTTTCCATGGCCTCTCTTTCAGCATCCAGAACCCACTGAAATAGGTCAGTGTCAGAAATAGTTCCTAATGCTTTGTACCATCCTAAAATCATCTCCCTACTCATCCCTATGGAGGTGATGTGAGTAGAGGAATCAATTTCATTTGCTTTCTCTTTGGTTCAGTGAACATCTATGTATTGTATGGGAACTGGAAGTGTTCCAATAAATTACTTGGAAGGAGTTCTACTATTGAATATCCTGAATACCACGTAAATCTGAGTTATTAAAATAGTATCTTTAGAGGTGGAAGTTTAAAACCTTGCTTTAAGTCAGATGAACAATGGGTTTGAGTCAAGGTCTCTCACAAAGGAAGGCACCAACCATCAGGGTGTAGAATATTCTCAGAATATTCCCCCTGTATTTCCTCTTGTATGGGTTATAAAAAGTATTTAATTGTTCAAAGCATCCAAAAGACAGAGAAAGACCACTTTCAGAAAGTCCAGCTAGCAGATGAAATGTGAGTTTCAGTAAATGAACTGGAATTGATACTTGAATACTTTTAGTAAGGTAGACAAGAAGACATCAACAGAAACAATCAAGAACAGATGATCCCTCTATATACTGACTGGTGGCCAGGGCATTTTTGTGGAAGAGGCTTCTTCTGCCCTCCATGCTGAACAATTTTTTACACATCTTTGTTGAGTGCTTTAATATCATAATGAGCTGCACAATCTTAGCCTCATGCTCAGTATCTTTTTCATGTAAAAGTATTCGACAGTTTTAGCTAGAATTTATAAACAGTTCCTTTCCCACAAGAGAAGGAAAAAGCAACTCCAGAACCTTTTTTTCATATCGTCTGTTTGTGTCCAAAGTGCAGAGTTGTATAGGCAAAACTTGTATAGGCATGAAAATTGTTAATATCTCCTTCACACAGCTGGTTTATAACCTTGCTGAGACTTACTTCCTCTGAGCAATCAGAATAAATGTTTTTTTCCCCGTGTTATTCCAGGAATGTGGACCTATCCATAACATGTCAGTCTGTGCTTGAGCTGTTTCTAGTTTAATTTTGCAGATCATCTTTAAGTTGCAGAGAATGCAACAACCATGGCAGGCTTTAATTTCCTCCATTATTCAGATGTAATTTTCACATAAAGCTATCAGGAGTACATCTAGGTTGCAAAGAAACTCAGTCTTTCCAATAAAGCTGCTACAGAAATTGAACAGTTTCTACTTCACAGTAGGAATAGTATTTATTCACATAGAGCAGTAATTTTCATTCACTGGCTTTCACCAAATATACCCATGTCCATGGAATGTTCAAAATACTGACAAACTAAGCCACTAAGCTAAATTTAATTGGTTAAGAATCTCATATGAGTTAAAAGCTGACTTGAGGATAATTCACTTTAACCTTACATTTTTCTTACAGATATATCTCTACAACACACCATGACTTTTAAGTATTCTGTGATACATATTTTGGGCAGAATTTGATCCTGGTAGATTGACAGGAAATTCTTAATTAAAAGCAGAACTTGGGAATTAGGAAAAAATACTACTTGGTACAAATAGGACATTTAGCAGGTTTCATATTTTTGTTTCATATGCTTTTAGTTGTTGAGAATACTGTATTAGTTACTGTGGAGTGACTGCTGGTTCAAGTATGCTCATTAGTAAAGGACCAGCCTTTCTTTTGAGACTGGGTAAAATTACAATCCTTTTTTTTAATAGACAGGAGGATTAACACACAAGATTAATATCCTTATTTTAATCAACGGGAGTTGATGTTTCCAGAAACTCTGAACACCTCAAAGTGGAAAAGGTGTTCACCTCCATATACCGTTGTCACACAGTTCTGCAGTCTTGCCTCACGCCTTTTATTTTTTGGGCAGCAGGAAAAGATAACTACTAATAATTTCTCAGAGAAAAAAATAATGTAAGGCTAATACAGTTTTAATCACAGCTCTGCTTGTGGTCTCAGGTCTTGATTCTAACATCATTTACAAAATCATAAGATAGACTGTTAAACTATTCTCCTTAATAAATAGTAAGATTTTGAAAGGTGAATGTAATAGAATGTGAAGATTTTGTACATTGCTCAGGATGTCCAGGCTTCTGGGCACTCAGAAATACGAGATGCATCTACTGTAGGTGTAGATGTTCTACTCAGCCATGTACACGCAGTAAGCCAACACTTCCAGGAACTGTCAGCTAAATTGCTCGTGCGGTACACGGATGGATGGTATCTCCACAGTAAACGTTGTCCCTTCAGAATGTCCCAAGGAAAATATTGGTACAGCCTTCCAAGCAGACTGAGTAGTTATATACAAGCCAAACTATCTGTATGCACGAGCTCTCTGATACATGAAAAGATAATGGGCATTATGACTATGGGCACTCTATGTGTTAATAATTTATCAAAATAGGTAAGCATTAATGGTGAGCTGCAATTTTTGTGGCATTGATTCTTTTAAAAAAACCCACATAATAATAGAAAACTATCTCCAAAAATGTCATATCAAATGTTTGTATGTGTGTGTGTACTCAAAACTATGCATTTACTATCCAGGATGATCAATAGGTTAATAATATCACTGCATATTAAATCATGTAGTGACTATATGCTTACTTTAAAACCTGTTAGAAAACTTAATTATCTAATCATCTAAACTACTAACAAGATAAAGTGAGGGACAGGCATCTCAAAAATGGTTTGTTGAACCTAAATCATTATATTCTTTTGCTTCTGTAAGAGTTTTATTCACATGTGCATAGATTGCAAATCCTACTATGCATAATGAATGACAGTAGGAAATAACTTTTTCTTGTCAGAGCTGTCTGATTCTAGCAATCAGAGCAATCTAACAAAAACTTTTTGGAGTCATATAATTGATATGTCTTCAGGCTAATCATGTTATGTTATAATAGGTCACTGCCAGCTGTTTTTAGTGACTCTTATGTAAAATATGCATTCCAGAATGACTAGAGGGAATGAGAGGCTTCAGTCAGCAGTGTCCATAATAAGCTGCGTTTCTGAGAGAAGAGAGAGGGGTAACCCCTAACAGTTCTTTGGTTTAGGGAATTTTGGTGGATTACAAACTGTGACAGTTGAAATATGTAGACATTTGGGTAGCCATTAGGAAATTTCTTATGTTCTTTACTAAGGATGTAGAAAAACCTGTAGTTTCATTGCAGACATTTTTCATTTAATGTATTCTAAGAACAAGCACAGTCTCAGTCATTACTTTTTAGATCACTTTTCTGCCATGTATTTTACAATAATCAGTGGGCTTTTACAAGACACCATTAAAAAAAAGCCAAGTTAATATCGATTTATCTCAAAGATGACAGATCTTTGAATATTATGTCCATCTTTATGTTAGTAAGAACATGAATATAACTGCATTAACTTTATTCTTTAGCAATGAGTCCATCAAAGCAATATGTTTCTTTCAACTTCTGGTAGTCTCAACCTCAAAAAAAAAAAAAAAAAGAAATTATGTGATATTTATGCTTGACAGAGCCCTTAGAAGAAAACAGGAGCAATGTTTCTGGGGTCAGCATTAGAACTATAGAGTACCATTAATGTACTAGACTCCCAAATGATTCATGAAAGGAAGACCAGTGGTAAATAAAAGATTTAAAAAGCCAAACATAATGAAGTGTCAGTAGAAGTAAAAGTGTAGGAAGTTTTCAACGGACAGGCAGTATTACATTAAAATCAGAACCATGAATTGTTTTGCTTATGAAGGCACCATTTTCAAAGGAAGATTTCATCATCATTGTATATTAAAGTAAAATGCGTTCTTTTCCTGGGCATCAGGGACGGCATGGTACATCATAAGACTACAGATAAGATGGGAAGGAATATGAAACGGAATCCTATTTCATAGAAATTTAAATGAGAATTTTTGAATGAATCTGTCTGAAAAATTACTCAGAGTACTATTATAGTTATCTAGATACAAAATATTTACAATTTTATTTCAATTTCTAGTTTTTAAGCAAAACTGGTAATCTTTCTCATAATATTTTTTAGGGCCATATACTTTACAGAAGCTGACACTAAAAGGCTGTTTAGATTTTTTCTAACTTGGTAAAATACTTAGCTAAAAGAACTGTTACTGATTAGGGAATGTATAGTCAGCAAATGACAAAAGCAAATTAGGAAGTCAGTTTATAATCATGAGCAATTAAGAGTTGTTGAGACAAGTTATATGAAGAAAAGGAGAAACTTTTATGGCAATAATGAATCTAAATTATGACACACTAATAATGAGATCATTCCATTTGGAATGTTAAATAATTCAGTCTGTTAAATTCTAAATGCAATTTCTCAACATTAACTGTCACTGAATTATTTTACTACATTATTTTTGAGACCATTGTTTTAAGACATTTATTTGACATAAAAAGGTAAAGTGATTATAACAACATGCAACAGGGCATACAACAGAGTACATGATTGTGAGAAATCAGGTAAAGTTTAACTGGCTTTTGGTACTATAAAAAGAATCTTACTCTTAGAAAAAGAGTCTTCTGTTCCTGAGTGTCTGTCAGAGTGTGTACTCACGTATCAGCTATGCTGTGGATAAGACTTCAGGTAGAAGAAAACAGTGTGACCACAACTCCAGTTCCTCTTTACACACCTTGTGAAATGCAATGTCACCAAACAATACTGTCCTATGTAGTTCCTCTTGTTGCCCTGTGGCTAATAGTGTCCATGGCTAAGTAAACGACTGAACCTTCCAAACTTATTTACATGTGAATAACATCATAACTACAGAATACCTTCTTCATTATGTGAAAAATATGTGTCTCAGTAAGAACTGTTTGCTTTTTATAATTTGTGCCCAAACTCGGTAAAACTTACGCAGAAAAAAATCAAGACATTCATTTCCCAAGAGGCAATCTCAGACTGTTCTAAATCAAAACTGACTGGAGGGGGGCAAGGAGGAGGAAATGTCAGCTGAGGTAAGTTAGCCATCAGGAACATCCACAGTCTTCTTGCCATTAGCACTAAGGAGAGACATACATGGAAACCAAGGTCCCCAAACTGATCATATGTTAGAGCTTAATACCAATCCATCCTACCCTGTCAGTCTTACGGTGTTGGATTCTTATGGCAGACTGCCTAGCACTAGGAGGCAAGTTAAGCAGTTTCATTCTGGGCTCCCCAGTTCAAGAGGGACAGGGAACTGCTGGAGCGAGTCCAGCGAAGGGCAACTAAGATGATTAAGGGCTTGGAGCACCTCCCTTATGAGGAAAGGCTGAGAGAGCTGGGCCTCTTTAGCCTGGAGAAGAGAAGGCTGAGGGGAGACCTGATTATGGCATACAAGTATCTAAAGGGTGGGTTGAAGAAGGATGGAGCCAGGCTCTTTTCATTGGTTCCAAGTGACAGGACGAGGGGCAATGGGCACAAGTTAGAACACAGGAAGTTCCGTTCAAATACACGGAAACAGTTCTTTACGGTTCGGGTGACAGAGCACTGGAACAGGCTGCCCAGGGAGGTTGTGGAGTCCCCTTCCCTGGAGATTTTCAAGACCCGCCTGGATGCAGTCCTGAGAAATGTGCTCTAGGCAATCCTGCTTTAGCAGGAGAGTTGGACTAGATGATCTCTAGAGGTCCCTTCCAACTCTGATAATTCTGTGATTCTGTGATTCTGTGATATAGAACTTTCTGGGCCTCTTCAATGCCTTCCATCTTACACATACAGTCCTTCCTTCTCTGTGTACTGTGAGATCAATTAGTTTAACTTACAGATTACACTAATAAGAAGGTATCTTTCCTAAAATATTTAAATTGCTTGGTTATTGCTGATCTTCATATTGAGGAAGGTGGAGGACTACAGTTTCGTTTGTAGAAGAAAGGTAGTGAATACCACAAAGGCCAAAGTAGATGAGCAGAGGAATAGAGGAAAACATCCAACCCCCTTTTGGGGTTCTTGTTTGTTTTGTTGTTTTTTTGTTTTGTTTTGTTTTATAACTGTTCTTTGATTTTTAAAGGCAAAGGAGTTAGGAACTACAACCTGTGGCATGCTTGAGCATTTTCTTAGTAATTGGGGCACGTCCCCTTCCTGGTTGGTAGCATGCTAATATGCTGAATCTTTGGAATTACTGAATTTATTGATGTTGAGAGATTAAATTGTTTGCGTTCTTGACAGACAATTCATCTGATCAGGAGAATAGCAAAATAACTAGAATACATTCTTGAGAAGATGCTAGGAAGAGGTGAGAATCATATCTCTGTTTCTTAGGACTTTTCAAGGTCAAGCTTTTCTGGAAAGAGAAAGGTTGGGTAAGCCAACAAAAGCCCTCGTGAGATGAAAAAAAGATGGTAGGAGTGGTTATTCTGGATGAGAGTGGGAGACAGGAATAGAAATTGGTTTTCAGACAACACCAGAATAAAGGATAGGCTTTATATCTAGAGTGCATGCTACATTACTTAGCCCAAATATTTGGACTACTTTTCCTTCTCTACAGTGCTATCTTTGCAGAATAATTATGAGTAACCTAAGTTTACAAAAAAAGAAAATCAAAATAAGCTGAAGTGAGTTTAGGAACTTCTGCATTGCTGAAATTGGACTGTGGAAACTATGTTGTTTATTTCAGTGATATAGCAGTTTTTTCAATTTATTGTCAGCTTCTTCCATGAATTTGACAATATAATATTTTGTGACAGTTAAAGCTTTACTTCATGTAAATGTACTTTGATTTCAGGCATTCCAAACGAATTTGTAACAGGTCTGTCTTACACTGATAATGAAAGACGTTAGAAAAAGATACATAACCAATAGCATTTTTGACAGTTTTCTGCCAAGTCACACTATGTGGTTTCAGCTGAGAAATGAAAAGTAATTTTGTTGAACATATCCCTATAGAGTCTAAAGAGAGTTCTATGAATTTCAGTCCTGACCTTTAAATCCTTTATACAAGTAATAGCTGAGTCATGAGATGCTCACACCATTTTGTCATGCATCATTTGTTAATGACCTTCCTTGACCTTATAAAAAAAATTGTAACAAAGGAAATGAGTATAGTTGCTTTACTATAAAAAAGCTATTAAGTAATATAAATAGCCCCATTCCAAAGCCTGAAGTTCAATGAAGTAGCTAGTGTGAGTTTTAGATGTTCATTGTAAAAGGATAGTATTTCAAGGTAGACATTTTACAAATTTTTACACAGCTATCTTTTTGTACTATTATATTCAGAAGGCTGCAACAAGAGAAGACATTCAGCACCAGATGTGCAAATAAGGCAGGCGACAGTAGAAAAGTTAATGGAAAAAAATGAAAAAGAAAGGGCCAGAGGACCTCATTGCTCACTCAGGCTCTTCACAGTGGTACTTGATGGGAGGAAGGGAGCATAAGTTGGAACAAAAGAGGATCAGCCTAGATATAAGAAAAACATTTTTAAAGAAAAACATCTTTCAACCTGAGGACAGTCAAAAGTGGAACAGGTTGCCCAGAGAGGCTGAACAGTCTCCATGCTTGGAGGTTTTCAAGTTGTTACTTAATAAAGCCCTGAGCAACCTGGTCTGATCCCATCACTGACCCTGTTTTGAGCATGAAGTTGAACTAGAGACCTCCCACAGCCCCTTGCCACCTGAATTATTCTAGCATCCTATGATCATACAGTACTGGGTACCCAACTGCTGGTAAAAAGAGAAAGCTTTCATAAAGTAACAGTAAAAAGGAAAAAATATTGCCAGATGGGAAAAGAGGTAATAAAGCCCTTACTTCAGTAGCTCTTTCTCCACTTATTCCCTATTGCAACCATATACTGGGGCAGGTATGTTCAAAGTTAGGAATGGGAAAGAGGGTAGTCTATAAAGTCTGCGTGCTAGCTCTGGAATAGGTGATGGGGCTAGACTGGGGCATCTGCCAAGCTAATTTAGACAATTATGGCCAAGAAAGACCATATACGTCAAGGGTAATCTAGAATGCTTTTCTCCTTATGCTGTGTTTTGCTTTTGCGACTCTGTTTTAACAACATTTTATTTCTATTCTTATCTTGACAGAATTCAGTAGGCATACTCTTTTAGATTTAAATCTTGTCATGCCATAAATACAGCCTTCCCTGGAAAGGTGGACCTAATTGATGTGCACTGAAAAGAAATGTTCATGGTACCTATATTCAGGGCTCCTCCTGAGTCTTCAGGTTGCTCCATACTAGGCTGCAGATGTCCCTCGGTAATGCTAACACTGGTTAACCCAACTCCCTTGCTATGTCTGGAGATAGCCTGGAACTTTGCTGAGTAGCAGGAAATTGGAAGATGGCTTCAGAGTTGAAGGGAGCGGGATCAAAAGGGAATTTGTCACTTTCAACTTGTCACACTAACGTGTTGAAGATTGTCTTTCCAACGTTTTTTTTTTATTCTCTTCATTAGCCTACAAATATGAAAAGCTGAGTTCCATTCCTAAGACTACATCTTTTTTTTGCCTATGTATTCAAAACAGAAATAAAACTGTTAACCCTTCTGAAGTTCACAGCTAGATGGTGTTGATAGTGATGCTGGAGGGGCTGGGGAAGCAACTATTAGTTTCACTTTAACTAAAAGTGAAATAGGTAAAAAAATATATATAAAATACCAGTATTGAGGATATTAGTAAAGATTTATGAAGATATGTATAAATATTAAAATAATTTCTGATTTCAGGAAAAAAGTGGAGTTGAATGTACAATTACAGAAAATAACATTTTTATCTTATACAACTTTGTTTCTCTTTTAGTGGCAAAGCATTACTATAACACTGGTTGAGAAAGTGCAGATGGTTGCTGTAATCCTAGGATCTCTGTTCTTAGTAGCAAGTGTGACTTGGCTTCTATGGTCAGCCTTCAGCCCTTATGCAGTATGGCAAAGAAAGGACATCCTTTTTCAAATCTGCTATGGAATGTATGGTTTTATGGATCTAGTATGCATAGGTAAGCTCAAAATCTTTAAAAAGCACAGACTGTGGTTTAAGACTGTGTCTATATCTATTTTTCTAATTGGTCACTCTAATCGATCGCTCCAGTTCTTTGCAGATTTATTCTCAGCTGGTACCTTTGGCAAATACTGCTTTTTACAGTGTTACAAATACTGCAAAGAGAAAAGAACCAAAGAAACTTTACTCTCAGATTCATCATTCACCCCAAGATCAAGGGGTGAGAACAAAATCAGTTTCAATTTATTGAAAAATAGATGGCAAGCAAAGTTCAGGAAGTTAAATTGATGACAATAACAAATACATTGTTAAAAGAATTAGTAAAATTACATGCTATCAAGTTCTTCTACTGATGCTACTTTGCATTAGATATTGTACCATCATGAAGTGCACAAGAAGCCCTTGAGGATGACATCAAACTGTATATCCAAAATTAAGTTGCACAGACTTATATAGGTTACTGTGCTGGTAATAGAAAACTGAGAAGACAGGCATGAGTTCTTTGTACATCATAAACAGTTATGAAACACTCTAATAGTGCTAACTATAATAAATTACTATACTATTAAAAAGTCTCAAGTCATTTAACTCTAGCTGAAATCCTATAAAAGAAAATGCAATTTACTGCAAAGCTATTTTGACCAGGTTTGAAATTTCTGAAAATATACTGGACCCAAAAATATTAAGTAGAAATCTCTTTAGTATTTGATAAAACAACCTGGAATTGATTGTTAGAATAGCTACAATTATTTGCAGAGAAAATCAAACATTAAACCACATTCTTAGAATTGCAATTCCAAGAAAATCCAGAAGTCAGCATCTGATGTTTTCTTTGATATTTCTGAGTGATAAATGTTGATGTTATCCCCATCTGATATCTGGGAAATTCAGGACAGTGCTGAATTCTGCTCAATAAGGTGCAAAGAAAAAGAGTGATTCCTAATATCAAGGCTTTTGCTCCAACCATAAAGCCATATCATCTTTTATTGAAACCATCCCATTTTTGTAAGAGTATTTATATTTCAGCTGGATCAGCAGTTCTGTTTATTTTGTAATTTTTCTAAGAGAAGTCCACTCTAGAATATTTCAGGACACAGGCTTTCCTCTGCGAACCCAAATCTTCTCAGGCAGAAAAATGAACAAAGTCTAGGTCTCTAATAGTCCAGACAAGTGCTCAGCTTCTAAATGAAAAAAAGGTCTCATCTACATGTCCTCTTACATGCTGATTCCTGAATAACACTTTTTCTGGCTTAACACTCAATATTGAGGTTTTTGCTTTCGCTTAAAAAAACACTAAATGAAGACAAAATGTGCTTCATGTATTCTAAACTTTTCATTTATATGGAATTCTCCATTTTCACAGATTGCAATTGTAAAAAAAATTACTTTGGTATGCATCAACTAGTTGGAATAACCAGCTATTTCAAACTCTCCATTTCTTGTTTGACTGTTAAAATACCTAAACCAAATTAATCTCAAAATCAATCGAGAATGTCTGTGGGTGACCAGAAATGTGAGTGTATTTATCTGTAGAAATAAACTGTTATAAGGCGAGCCTTCAATAGTTTGGCACATGCAGTTATGTAGCTGCCTTTCAAGCCAGCCAGGCTCAAGCCACCTCTGGACTGGAAGGTCCTGAACTAACTGGTACCCCACCTGTCTGTGGAGCTTCTAGCCTAACGTACCATGCAGGAGCAAAGTGGACATGCAGCTGTCTTCACCCATCAGATAAACTGACTTGCCTATAATTACATAAATACATATTTTATAGTCTTATTATAAATAATACATGGAAATCTTTATGTAAAACTGACTATAGTTAAACATTTGGACACTGTTTTGTAATTAAAAAATTCAGTGCCCATATGACTTAACAGTTTACTAAACTGTGTCTGGAAATCCTGAAAGCCGTATCAAGGAGGTTTGGTAATTGTAGGATTCTGGTGATCCAGATTCATTCAGCCCACTTATTCTGCACATAATTTCAAGTAATCTAAATTCTGTAGGCCTGTAAGACCAGGAATTCTTGTAACTCTTGAAACTATTTGTTAATATATTCAACTTTATTCAATTTTATCTTTTTCTTTCATCACAAAGTGAGGGATTATAGATTGATAGTTTTAATCTAAAACATTCGAAAAAAGTTCTCTAATAGATGGATGTAATTATTACTCATGAATGATTTAAGAAAACCCAACACTGTCCATTATGCTGATGACTTCCCAAAGGCATTAACATATGATTTTACCATGGCATATTATATATAATCTCTTATATCAAGCTTGTAGTGCTTACAGCCAGACGCATTTCTTACTTAGTATCTCCTCTCATTTGTGTTAGTCATCCATGGCATTCTCTTAGTTTTCACCAGGATTTACAGTGAGTGAATACCTATACTCCCACTGGAATCTCTCTTTATTTCAATGAAAAATCTGTGCAGACATATGGGTTTTCCTGTGCAGCACATATTTCAAGACAAGTGCTTGAGTTAGTGGTGATATGACCAAGACTTCTTCCAGCTGCCTTCAGTTATGCCTCTCTATAATTTTGCATAAACAATATGAATATTTTTGGTCATTTGTCAAGTGTAAATATCTGTAGTTTTTGCAATGTTTTGTTGACATTATTTTTAAAAGCAGTTTGCCTAAAGGTACCGACATATTTATGTGACATCTTTGAAAACTTGTACATATTAATTTGTTTTCCCAATGATTGATTCATATACCATACGTAGCATACCACCCACTTTCTTCTCAATTAAATTACACGTAACTTGTATTTTAATTCTTGGTCTTGTTTTACTTTTCACTAAAATAAATGTCCCAAAGATTATAGATCACCAATATAGTATGTTCTATTCATGCCAGTGTACATATTTTATTGGTATCCATTGTTCTTCTTGTTCTACTCTAAATTTTTCCATAATTCTTTCTAACAGGATTGGTTTTACTTACTGGTCTTAGTTTCAACCCTAAAAGTCACTAGTTTGTACATTTCTGCATCTAAGCTGAGTGTAAAGCTGTTCTCTTTGAAACTTTCTGATGGAGTAGTTTTCCTAAGTCAAACCTCGAACATTTTAATTAAGTAGAACTACTGCCCAAGTGAAACCCAGAGCTGTGGCCATGGATCAGACCATCCATGTAAGGGTTGCTAAAGGTAGTGAATTCATGAGCTAATATGAAATGAATGACTAATAGAACTCCCTTATTTAGCCACTAAAGGACATTACAGCAAGCCTTTGCCATTCTACTTGGTAGACCTAGTAATTTTTTCTCATAACAGTGAAGTCATATAATTTTATAAATTTTCACAGGAATATAATCATAATTACTCATCGTAAATGGTTCTAACATGAACAAAATCTCTCACAAATAATAACACCTTACTTGCAATCCCAGAAAACCAGTGCAGCTCCTTTAGAGTGTGAGAAGCAATTGTAACCATTGCACTAGAAACATGAGTGGTGCCAGTAGTACTATGGCAAGGAAGTAGGAGATAGGAGCCAATGTGAGGTGTGAATAGCCCTCTCAAAGCCTCTTTCTTCCTCATCAAGGAACTTGATGCCTAGCAACATTTGTGTAACTCTTTAGTTTTAAAAGTGTGAAGGATGAAGTTACTTATAGTGAACACATCTAGCTGCACATAATACTTCTCTACTCAGAAAGTCCTTTTTTTTCACATTAGATCTAATTTTAAATAGTTTAGAAAGAGTTATATTGCTATTTTTGGAGTGGACACGTTTCACTAATCCTTTGAGCGATTTATTGCTTTTTTTTTATATCTGCGGGCCCTAGAATAGTATTAAGAGACGTCATTTTGTCCAGTGGTAGAGTCGGTTTCTGAAAAGGGTCTTTTATTCCCTAGTAAAAGTTTGTGATGTTTCTGGGAAGACCATTCCTAAATGCTTAGCAGAAAGATTAGTGTGATAAATAAGACTGCTTTAGAACCTAACAGCACCAAATCAGAATGTACTAAGGCTAGTTGCCTGCTTGTAAAGACATTCAGTATGAAAAATTTCAAGTGGTCTTGTGACTCAGGCTAAGAAATCCTTTCGATAGAGTGAAAGAATCTTGTAGTACTTGGCAATAAAAGAAAAGAAAATTATGATCTCTCTATAATCCTATTGTCTGGATCCCACCACAATCCCTACATCTTAGAAATAAATCCTGGAGATAAAGTCTTCTTAGACCCTTAGGACATTTTGCCAGGTCCATCGTCCCAAAACTCTGTCCCTTGTAGATATTAATTGGACAGAATATCAGAACAGCTAACAGTAGTGAATTCTAACACTTCCTCTAGGGATCATCTGGGTAAACAAGTATTTTTTTTTCTAAGACTGTGCAACTATGTCCTCTGTGCTGTTGAAATCATGGTATTTGGAATAAGTCAATATTACTCATGGTTTTATCCTTGTTTTCTCTCTCATATTGTCATTCATTGCTGTGAAATTCTTAAGAAAAAAGGAGATTCTTCGCCATTTTCTTACATCTTCACTTTAGTGACTAACTACTTTTGTTTTGAGCATCAAAACTTCTCTGGAACTGGAAAATCTCCAGCATTTAAACCTTACCCAGATTTCCCCTCGTTTGTGGTCTTGGAACTGTTGGTGCTGAGAGGTTTTTTCCCCTGCTCTGTGGAAAACATCTTTCAAAGAGACAAAATACCTAATGGAATTCTTTTGCCTCTTCTATATATGCCTTTTTCAATCTCTAGTTTTGTCAGATGGGAAAAAAACTTTTATGGGAGGAATTATGGAAGTGCTCCTTTTCTCCAAATCTGACAACTTTATTTCAAGCCTTGCAATATTTGATCCTTTGTTCATTAGCTCCTTTGGAGCACATGTGAATAACAGCTTCCATTTTAAAGAAAAGTTCTGTTCCTTGCTATTGTTGAAAAAACTTTGAAAACATAATTTCAGTAAATCCTGAAAACTCAAAAAAAGTGAAAAAGAGCTCCCTAAAAGGAGTCCTATGACTTTTTCTGTCATAACTTTGAAAGGATACTTTTGACAGTTTAAATGTACCTCATGTACTTCAATGATCCCTTCTCAACTGCTTCCTTATGTTGTTCAGGTTCCAATGGAGTGCAGGCAGGTATTGAAAATCTTTACATTGGGGTAAATAGGTACTCTGAATTTTGCTTCATCACAGCCTTGAGGGAAATTGGGTCAAAGAATACTATGATCCAGTGACAAGTAGAGGGAAAATTATGCTCATCTTCCTTATCATTCTGTAGGAAATCCAACAGAAAAAAAAAGGGGGGATCTTTGTCACATCAATAAAACCATGGCTTATTTGTTTTGTACATTTTGTACATGATCAAACACATTTATTCTTTTTAAGACAATACAGCCAGTCTTGAAGGTGCATTTATGTATTAACATGGCTGCTAAATTTTTAGGACAGGTGGCTTTATATATATCTGAGAAGATGAAGATAGGCATCTTGCAATCAAGAAAATTTTCCATTAAAATGCTATGCTGATACAAAATCCATTTAGAATATTTAACATTTAATTAAGTTTATACTGTGTTAGTTTTGCTGTATTGGATGCTTCAAAAAATTCTAGGCAACTTGAAAGCCTGACAGAGATGCTGCATTTGCTGCCATGTCCTTCTGCAAACAATCTTGTTGTTTCTCCATCTTTCAGTGTAAATATCTTAAAAAATGTGTTAGAGTAGGCATTGCTATCTGCAAATCATTGCACTTGAATCCGAGGTTTGATGTTCATATAAATGTTTTTATCATCCTTTTTGCTTGTGTCATCTTTCTTTGAATGTCTCCTTTCTTGTATCAGTTAACCACGCTAAGAGGCCTTAGACACAAATCACAATTTTGTTGTGAAGGAACAGGTGATATACAATAGCTATACAATAAAGGACTATAGCCTGTGACACCACAGATCCTATTGCAGATGTGGCCATATATAGGAAAATTTTAGGCAAGTATTACACTGGACAAAAGATTTATAAATGTTTTTGGCTAGGCAGATTGCTTTCCTCCCAAAGCAGGTGGTCAAAGGAAACACGTGACATTGCTCAGAACCACATAAGTTACCAGGCTGGTTGAGGAACGGAGGAAAAACTTAATAAGAAGGCTGAAGCCCCATGTGTCTCCCCAGTAAATCCATGTTTGAAATACTTACACATAAAGAGCATGTGTATAAACACGTATACACTTATACATAGATATGAAAAGTGAAGAGTTTCATTTAAGTAAATAAATTGCTTGCATGCATACAATAAGCATAAATATTAGGTACATGGAAGCTCATAAGCAGATTGGTCTGTTGAGGACTCCAGAAACTCTTTATTTTCTTTGAAATACTTTCTAAAAGATTTCCTGGGTCTGAACAGAAAAGATGTTTCTCAACTTTTGTCTACTGAATTTTGAAGAGAAAGAAGAAAGCCTATCATCCTTGCCATGCTCATCATAGTTAATAATAACATTTAATTTCTTCTTGCTCTACTGAAGCAAGACAGGAAAGTCATTATACTTACAGCTGTTTCAGGTTTTCATAAATCTTCTGTGCTCCCAAGTTGAACTAAGTTTAGCTGAACTACATTTGTTTGTATCTGTACTGAATTCTACAAAACACTTTAACAAATTTAGGACGGACCTGTTCATTACATAAGGTCTAACTTACTTAAAGATCTACTTACACCAGTTCAAATCTCAGTAAATAGTACTTACCATGAACAAGGATAACACTAGCATAAACAGTCAATTTACAAATCTTCCGGTAAGGTTCTTTTATATTGGTTTACTTAAACCTAAATACTTTATTTAGTTAGACATGCTCAGATTATTCCAGTAATGGTTATGTTGAGCTTTCATTCAGAACAATTTTATTTACTCTACATGTTCCCGCCTCCCAATCTTAAAACACAGGAATAACCAGGTATATTACGTATGTACTATTTGAATGATCAGAGTTACAAGTAATTTAATAGGCTCTGGCAATTGCCAGATTCACTACAACATGTTACATCTGTGTTTGCTCTCAAAGTGGTATCCAGTGACATTTTGTACAAATTATTTTTTTTTCTTAATTTCAGGACTGATAGTACATGAAGGTGCATCTGTTTATCGAGTGTTTAAGCGCTGGAGGGCTGTGAATCTGCACTGGGATGTGTTAAATTACGATAAAGCCACAGACATAGAAGAGAGCAACCGAGGAGAACCCTCAGCAGGAAGGACATTGTGGTTACCACTGACTGCATTTAGAAACAGAAGTTTAGTTCATCCAACACAGTTAACCTCACCAAGATTTCAGTGTGGCTACGTATTGTTGCATCTGTTCAACCGCATGAGACCTCAGGAAGATTTGTCAGAAGATAACGGCTCTGGGGAAGTAGTGATGAGAGTGACCTCAGTGTAAAGATTATGCTCACTGTGCTACACAGATGAGGATAATGTGCCCTGATGTTACAGGACTTTGGAATGTAGTTACAATAAATGGTGAAACCATTAACACTTGAAAAATATATACAAATTTTTTTTTTAAATTTAATGCTTTTTTATACGATCAGCTGAAACACAAATACATTTTTCTGGAAAAAAAAAAAAGTCTCTTCCTTTTTATATAGTCTGGTTTATTAGATCTTTTGTCAATTTGTACCTGAGATGTATACAATATAGTTTAACTCTTAGGTCTTTGAATTATGAGGAAACTCATTTTTAAGTAAAAAAAAAAGATATTTAAATGTATTTTCTTAAACTCTGGCTTTAATTCACTACTGTTATTTTTCCCACTTTCATGAGGATTAAACTGAACAACCTTCTTCCAAAAAGAAAAAGAATGTTGACACAAGTGAAGTATTCTTCCTTTTCTGTCTTTATTTTGTTGTTGTTTGTAGCTCAGTTCAGGCATATGAAAGTGAAGGATACATTGTCCCTTGCCTTTAAGCAGAAGTCCACTGGGTGTTGTACAAAATATGAGGGAAGATGCCAACTCTTCTTTTAGCTCTCCCACATGTACGTGCAAGATGTCAGACACAAGTATGACACAGGCAGGGGAAGTTTTGCACTTCCTCTCGAGTCTCTTAAGATCTGCAGGATGCTGGGGCTGGGGCTGTGCCCGTGCACAGAAATGACATTACCTTCCAAGCAGCGGTGCTGACTTTAGCAGCCTTTGAATTTCTAGCACCATTCTAACTATAGCACATGCCATTTTTTCTTGGGAAAAAAAAAAAAAAAAAAAGGAGAAATGTACATTACAAGTCCTGGAATAATAATAAATCCTAATGGAAACTGAAAATAGAAATACTGCAGAGCCTTAATTTTGCCAGGTAACGAATCATCATATTAAAAATGAGCCAATATTCGTCTTAATCATGATAGCTAATCAATGCTGGGAAGTTTGCTTCTGTGATTTTGTCTCATGGCAAAAATTCTAATATCATGTAATCAGATGGAAATGGAAACAATTTCCAAGTTAATAATTAAGGCTGTTGAATATCAACATGAAAAAGTAGGGCTGAAGTGCCTCTGAGAGCTCGAGCTTACTTGAAACAGTTTGTGGTGGGCTGATGTTTTCTGGCTGTCAGATCCCCACCCAGCTGCTCTCTCCCCCTCCTCGACCAGGATAAGGGGAGAAAATAAGATGAAAATGCATGCGGGCTGAGTAAAGACAAGGACATCACTTACCAATTACCGTCATGAGCAAAAAAGAGACAACATGGGAAAATCAATTTAATTTATTGCCAATTAAAATACAGTTGGATGGTGAGAAAAACAAAACTTAAACTACCTTCCTTCCAACCACCTACCCCCCCTTCTCCCCGGGCTTGGCTTCAACCCTTCACTCCCGACTCCTCTACCTCCACCCCCTGAGCAGCACAGGGGATGGGGAATGGGGGGCTGTGGTCAGTCCATAACAGCTCCTCTCTGCTGCTCTCACCTCTTCACACTTTTCCCTGCTCCAGCCTGGGGCCTTCCCAGGGTCTGTAGTCCTTCAGGACATGTCGACCTGCTATGATGTGGGGTCCTCCAAGGGCTGCAGTGTGGATAACCACTCCAGCATGGTCCTCTCCATGGGCTGCAGGAGATACCTCCTCCGCCATGGTCTCTCCAGGGCCCACAGGGAAATACCTGCTCCAGCCGGATCTCTCCAGAATCATGGGGGAATCTCTGCTTGGGACCACCTGTGTCCGGCACGGGGCAGCCCCAGCCTCTCCTCACAGAGGCCACTTTTGCAGCTCCCACCCGCACCTCCCCCACCTGGGCACCTGCACCCAGTACACAGTTAAACATTTTGCTGTTTCAAAATAAGTTCTAACCAATGGCTGAGAAATTTTAAAGTTATTTTGAGAAATAGCTAGAGTGCTGTGGCTGGAAAATTCCCTCTCATGGATCTGGTGCTGGAATCAGTGCATGGCTTCCCTTTGTAAGAAGCTCACGTGCCAGGACCAGACACAGGAGGCTTCTCCAACCACACTTGGAAAGGAGATATAGAAATAATTCAAGCCTTGGAGCTAAGAGCTCCCAGCATTCTGCGTCACAGTCTCACAAGCTCACATTTACACTTACTGAATCTATAGATGACTTGCTGCTCCTTAAACAATTAATGTGAAAAACAGTACATAAACCATGAACAACAAAACGCTATCTCAGAAAAAAAACAATTTATCTCCTGCATGGCAAATTACCAACAGGTGACTGGCAATCTCATTGAGAAACTATGAGAATTCACTTCCAGATTAGCTTTAAACAATTTCCCAAAAGAGGAATTTGTGGAGAAACAGAACATGAGAGAAACTAAGATTGGGGAAACGTGCTGTATCAGTGGGAATTTCTTGATCTTAATTAGTACTTAAATAAAGCCCGCTTTCCCAGAAGGACCACCATTCCACATGACCAAGTTGAAATCAGAGTTAGTATCTCAAAAGCACTTGTAATACAAGGAGAATAAGACATTCTGTGATGAATACTCTTAAAAGGTTATGTCTCACACCTTTTAGGTACTCGTGATCTCTGGGATTTAAGGAATATTTCAGGGGTCTTTTTACAGGATTCTAAAAATAAAATTGAGAACTATATTAAAACATTTTGTTGTAAAGAAATCTTTTTCATTCATGTCCAAATAATTAGGGTGCTGGAAAAAAATGACTCGCCAGAAAAGATCAATGGATGTAATTTAAAAGAGCACAAGACTTCTGTGTACAAATATTTGAGACACCTGGGTCTAGAACACTTAACAGCTTCTGAGGGAAAAAAAAAAATTAGTAGTGAGAGAATTGTTTAGGGCAAATATCAGAAAAGCCTTTTTAATAGTAGGATTTGTCATCATTAATAATTTCTATGGCACGATAATTTTGCATATGTCTGCATTTACGTATTTCTAGATATATAAAGCAGGATCAGGAAACAATAAACAGTGACAGGATTAGTAAGGGCAGGGTGCAGTTGTGAAAAAAAAATTAAATTATATCTATAGCTGTATCGTGCTGCAGAATGTTTTCAGTAACAAGAGTGTCTAGTGCAGGGTATGAATATTTCTTCATTGACCTTGTATTTGGACTTGTGCAGTACCGCAGTGCTGTGATCACCTACATGCAAGATGGATGAATTCCAATCAGAACAGGTGCAGAGAGGGGATATTAGGATGAAAAAGGAGTAGGGACTCTGTTTCACATGAGGAAATTAGAAAAGCGTGGCTTGTTCTGCTTAACAGAAGTTGAGTGGATGTTATTGTTCTTGGTTAGTACGTTGCAGAATGAAATTTATTTTAGACAAAGAACAACCCTAAGAAGCAAAAGAACACAAGGACATAAATAGATCACAAATAAATTTAGCTGTAAGATCAAGGTAGTTTTAAAATATTCATACAATGAATCACAGACAACAATTCAAGTTGGAAGAGTCCATGGAAGGACATCTAGACCAAGCTCCAGGGTCAGCTCTGAGATCAGAACAAGTTGCTCAGGGCTTTAAGCAGTCAGGTCTTAAAATTCTCCAAGGATGGAGATTGTACAACCTCTCTGGGCAACCAGCTCCAGTTCTTGACTGTCCCCAGAGTGAAAAAATATTTCCTTCTATCCTAACTCTTCTCTTGTTCCAACTTAACGCCTGTTGTCTCTCATCCTCCCATAATGCCCCACTGTGACGTGGATGGCTCTGTCTTTTTGATAACCTGTCACAGGTGCTGGCAGGCTGCTGTTAGACCTTCACTGAAGGCATCTCTTCTCCAGGTTGAGCAAGACTTGACCCCTCAGCATCCTCTCCCAGGGCAAGTCCTCTGGCCCTCAGCCAGCTTGGGAGCCTTCTGATGGAGGACAAACCTTATGAGGAATGACTGAGGGATCTGGGGTTGTTTAGCCTGGAGAAGAGGAGGCTGAGGGGAGACCTTATCACCCTCTACAACTACCTGAAAGGAGGTTTTAGAGAGATGGGAGCTGACCTCTTCTCCCTGGCGACAAGTGATAGGACAAGAGGAAACGGGTTCAAGTTATGTCAGGGCAGGTTTAGATTAGATGTTAGGAAGCATTTTTTCACTGAAAGGGTTATTAAACATTGGAATAAGCTGCCCAGAGAGGTGGTGGATTCACCATCCCTGGAGGTGTTTAAGAAAAGGGTAGATGAGGTGCTTAGGGACATGGTTTAGGAGTGGTGGTGTTTTTATCAGGGTAGGTTAATGGTTGGACTTGATGATCTTAAAGGTCCCTTCCAACCTCACTGATTCTATGATTCTATGATTCTATGATTCTATGATGAACTTGCTCCAGTCACTCCATGTCTTTCCTGTGCTGGGTTGCCCAGGACACCATTGGCCGTTGCTGGAACTAGGGCACACTGCTGGCTTATGCTCATTCTGTGTCTGCAAAGGTCCCCAGGTCCCTTCCCACAGAGCTGCTCCAAGCCAGGCATGGACCAGCCTATGTCCTGGCACTGGTGCTACCTGCCGAGCGACAGCACTTGGCACATGTCCTTGATGAATTTCATGAGGTTCCTGCTAGTCTATTCCTCCAGCCTGGCTAGGTCCCTCTGGATGGTAACCCTGACCCAACTGTGTGTTGCTGCAGTCTGGCACCATCTGAAAACTTGAGACCAGAACTGTCTGTCACCTCCTCCATGTCAGTGATAAAGATGTCAAATGGGACAGGGCCCAGCAGAGATCCTTGCATTACTCCACTTGTTACTGGTCTACAGGCAGTGTAGGCCCTATTAACCACCACCTTCTGGACCCGACTATCCAACCAGCTTTTTTGCAATTAAATTGTCCAACCATTCAGACTTCAGTGTCCTGGCTCTGAAAGAAGACCACTGTGGCAGATGGTGTGGAAAGCCTTGCTGGGATTGAGGTAAATGACATCTGCTGCTCTCCCCTCAACCACAAATGCAGTCCTTTGAACACAGAAGGCAATCAGGTGGGTCAGGTATGATTCACGTTCAGTAAAATCAGGCTCACTGTTCCCAACAATCTTCCTCTTCCTGCATGTGCCCAGAAATGGGCTCCAGGAGAACTTGCTCCATAATTTCGCCAGGGACCACAGTGAAGCCAACCAGCCTGTAGTTCCCTCGGTTGACCTTTGGGCTTTTCTCGAAGATGGGTGTGACATTTGCTGCTCTCTGCAGTTGCCAGGGACCTCCCTGATCTCTACAAGTTTTTACATATAATCTCCAACTCAGTCTTTACCTACTGATCATTGTTCTTATCCTCCTTGAGCCCTTTCACTAAGCACTGAAGGCTGTGAGAACTGGGTGGTGAAGATGGAGACAAAGGCGGCATTAGGGACATTGGCCTTCTCTGTGTCCAGTGCCACAAAATTACTAACCCAACTAAGCAGCAAGTCCACATTTCTCTGTGGGCTTTTACATGTGGCCTTTTACTGCTCATGTAGATGCTGTAAGCTCTTTGTCTTGCCCTTGATGTCACTGACAGTTCAAGCTGAGTTTTGGCTTTCCCAAGCCCACCCCTGCATGCCTGGGTGATATTTCTAAAGCATTCCTTTGAATCCTGGCTTTGCTTCCATCTCCTGTACATGACTGTTTTGCAGTGGAGCTGTGCCAGGAGTTCTCATCTTAGCCAAGCCAGGATCCTGATGTGCCTGCTTGTTTTCCTGGGTATTAGGATGATCCATTCTCGTATCTGGAGAACATATTCAGACCTGGCAGTTCCCCTCATCTCCTTCACCCTTCAGAGCTGCTCCCCTATGATCCCAGTTGTCTGCTCCCTGGACAAGATACTCACTTGGTGCCCCCTGCCTGGGCTCTGCGACTCTCCTCTCACCATCCCCCCAGGATCTTCATCTCTGCTTTCTCATGATCACCATGCCCAAGGCTACCATGGGTCACCATCTCCCCCACTGGTGCCCCCTTGGCAGGGACAGCAGACACATCAGTGTTATCCCCTGGGCTGGCCCGACCAGGCCCTGTACACCCTCCAGAAATCTCTGGTACTCCGTGTGTCCGGTTGTGCAGCCCTTTCAAGCAGGTGTCAGGGAGGTTCATGGCCTCCAGAAGCAGTAGGTTCTGACTTCCCCAGACCTCCTTGAGGGGTTTGAGGAAGGCTTTGTCCCCTCCCTCACTTGTGGTCACTAACATGCGGCCTGCACACTGCTGCCCTCCCTGGCTTCCCCTTGGATCTGACGCATGAGCTCTCACCAGACCCTTGTCTATCCCACAGGGGTTCTCCATACATCCCAGCTGCTCCTTCTGAGAGCATTACCTCCTCTGCTTCTTCCCTGCCCGTCTTTCCTGCTTGCCTTTCCTGAGAGCGCCACAGTGAATTACTGGAAGAGCCTCCCAATAAAAACAGCGACAACAAAACATCCAACATGTTTCAGAGGGAGTTTGATGACTTTATGAAAGTGATTAAGATGTTATTACTAGTGGTGGCAGAAGGCTGGGATTAATACCCTTCCCTCTCTATGCTCATCTCTATGTGCCCAAAATGCATACATCCCCTCTTCTGAAGAATTCAATGTCTCCTCTGAACAACTAAACTTGTTTGGGATTAATCAAGTTATGTAAAAAGCATGTATTTAATGGACAACAAAAAATCACTGTTGACCCAACCACAGAACCAGATTGTGATGTGAGGTGAGGTCTTGCCTGAAGTTCCAGACAGAGTAACAACACTGGAAATCAGACCTCATGTAAAACCTGTATTTCAGTCACCACCCTGTTTTAATATTAAAACTGCAAGTGGGAGAGAATCCAGGTGGAGTAAAAACTGAAGGGTCTGCACCACCACCTCTGGAAAGTCAGGTTTTTTTCGCTTTTGTTGCATTCATCCCCACTGGCAATAAAACAATGGACTACAGGCAGTGTAAGGGTAACTTTGGACCTCCCTGTTGGAATTCAGGAGAAACAGCAAGAATTCTGCTTGAAATGACCCATGAATTCGTATCAACTTGAAAGCAAGGAGGAATCAGATTTTGCTCATTCAAGGAGGGCAGTGTTTGCTACTTAAACTAAAATCACTGGCCAAAAACTGTAAGTGTTGAAACACAGTCTTCTAAGACCCTCAAGGACAAAGTCGTTTCCAGTCACTGCTGTACATACACAGTTTAAAAATGTTTAAAGTAAAAAGAAACCCAGTTTTATAACAATTAGATTACTATTAGAGGCATATAGTTTAGGGAGTCAAACTCAGCAGAGGTGCCTGGACTGGACTCTCTCAAGAACCCTGTTGAATATCAATAAGAAAACCAATATAAAGCCTGTTTTTTCTTTAAAAATGTAGAGACAATTATGCAAGATAAACAGTTTCTTAACCACAGAAGGATAATCTGATGGGAGGTCTACAGAATAGCTCCCTGGATTCTCATTTCTTTCCTTTGGCATTATATTTAAAATTTAACTCATTGTTAAAACAAGTCATGTATTATTTAAAGCAAACCTTTTCACATATTCTCCTCTTGAAACTGCGTATCATCAGTATTAGCCTGCTCTGGTGTGTAAATCAAATTTAGCAATTCAAACAGCGCTGCGATGAAATAGGCAGCACGCTTACTGAGCTCTGCCAGTCTGATTACACTCCAGACCAAGCCACAACACTCGCAGGAATTTTTTTACTCCGTTCATAAGGTACCACTTAGCCCGTCATGACTGCAAAGCAAACTGCTGTTACCTACTCAGGAGCTACTAAGAAACTTTGAGGAAAGAATATACGTGATTTGGTTGGTGATGTTTCATACTAGTTGCTTGATAATGTTTTGGGTTTTTTTAACTACAGAATATCTTAGATTATTGCATCACTATTCTGTAAATGACATATCCAAGGAATGATAACTAATATTGAAATTTACTTCAAATCTACACACAGCACCACAGGACAATACAAGCAGGGGCTACTATACTGAGTAGTATACTTCTCCCTCTGAAACCTTAACAGGTCTTTGAAAGAGAACTGAAGATTTCTAGTGGACTAGATTTGAAAATAGTTTGTTATTATCTGTCAGGTCTATGACTCCAATAATTATGTACTACGAAACATGAACTTTTTTTGATTCTTGAAAAATAAGAACTGTTAGCAGGTTTTCTGAAGAGAAATGGAGATGCTCGTTAAAACATTTCATCTTTCTTTCTTGTTTGCCTTACATAAAAGAATTCATTTTCATAAACCTCATAACAGTTTCAAAAAACCCTAGTGATTTACCAGTTCCTAGAATCACCTCTTAGCTGTTGTGTAAGAGGAGATAAAGCAGCGTTCAGAGCTGAGAGAGGACACCAGAGAAACCCTTAAAAACTGGTAATACTTGTATTTCATTTTATTAAAATCAGAAATGAGGTTTCAGATCTCTCTACATTCAGAAATTTGTCAGGCGGATGCTGACATTTCTCCTGGATTTAAGAAGATATATTTATAATGCACTGCAGAGTGCAAACGCAGTCTGAATTAAAGGTGATGCATACATTAAATCCAGTCGCATGGCAAAAAATAAAAAAGAAACACCAGGAGACAGGCCCCTGAGAAGCATAAACACCTTTCAAAGATCACCCGCAGATCACAGAAATATAGCAATCAGTAGCAAAATTTTCCCCTGCTGTGGCCAGTCAGCTATCTTACAGCCATGTGGAAACCCATGATCATCCTCCCACTTAATGAGGTCTTGCCTGACAGACCAAAACTATCCTTTCCCCTGGAGTCTCCACGTGTACTAACTCCAGCTGAATTTGACCCTGACTTGTCACCATTTGTCTTCCTTAGTTCAGAAGACCTTAGCAGTGGGCTTGAGGGGCTGTCCTCTGAAGGATAAAAGACATACCAGCTGGTGGAAAATTTGTAAAACCTCATAAAATGACTTTTTCAGCATGAAGCAGCTGGCTGGAGCCAACCGCAGAACTTTGTTTTAACACCAGCCCAAGCACATAGACTTGAACCAGGTCCACGCTGGCGAGTCCTTCTAAGTGCCAGAATTCAGGATCAGCCATGGACAGAGACCAGAAATGCCATCGAGGTCACCACAGGACAAGAGTTAAGGTGAATGAAAGAGGCTTGGACAGTGGTGGCTTGGTGACCCGAACTTCCACCATCTTCCACAGCTCCTTCCTGGCCCCAAACCTCTCTTTTCCTACACATGAGGCTGGCAGAGGAACAGCAAAACTTGTGAAAGGAAAAATTATCTTGAATAATTAGTCCACAGGTCCCATTTTCTAGGCCTGACCACCACTAATTCTGGAGGAAAGAGTACTTCTTCCCTCCCCTGATTGCAGTTTTTGCCCTGCTAGTTTTGAAACTGGGGGGAAAAATGCAGCCAAAACCAAGGAACTTGTTGTTTTTTTTTTCTAAGGGATCATATCAAAGTCACCACATGCTCCTCACCCCAGATTTGCTAGAATTCGAAAGATTGAACTGGAACAGCCAAACTAACGAGGGGAAAACTGAACTACTCCACCACAGGAGACAAAGTGAATGTGAGCCATGCCCCCTTGCAGCAAAGCTTCACCCAGTTGCCCGGGAACACACCCGCTCCTTGGGAAACCTCAGCCGGCTCTGTCGCTGCTGGGGCTGCCTTTGGCTCTGCTCTCTGCTGCAGGCAGGGGCCTCTGGCGCATCCTCGCCCGCACGCCTGCAGCAGCTCTCAGCCCCTCTTTGCCTTTCTGCTCGGCTTCAGACGCACCTTGCCAGGCGTCCCCTTCCTTCCCCCCTGGTGCAGCTCAGCCCTGGGGGCCACGCTCAGGGCCTGGCAAACGGGGGGCTGTCCTCCCTCTGGCCCACCACAACCCACACACACCGCACAGCAACCCGAAGATGCAAAACAGTTTCACCATCAGTCACAAACACACGAACTCCTCCTGCGTAGGTGCATGGGCATAGGTGGCTTTGTTTTTTCTAATGCAACCAGTCAAAATGAATAGCAGCTGGAGTCCAGTGTAGGGACAGAAATCCAGTGGCAGCTGCATTTCTCCTGTCAGCAAACATCACTGAATATAACTCTTTCACTCTGTCTTATAAAGAAAGCAATTAAATCCAGAAAAGGCCCAAATAATTTTAACAGAATGTTTGTCCCTTCAGACACAGCTTCTCAAACCATGCAGTAGGTCCGTGATCTACTGATCTAACAAGACAAGGATATCTATCATCCAGGCACAGACCAGCTCCTTCTGGGTGATGTTTCTTGTTAGACTTTGCTGTTTCTCATCACATGCAGATTCAGCTTGTATTAATGAACTTTAAAAAAGAATCTATATAAGCTTTTACACTCTGAAATGGAAACTTTTCTGTACACAGGCAGATATTAGCAATACATTTCAAGCTAGTGCCTCACATTCAGCACACTCTTGGATTTGTTCATTCCCACTAAACACATCTGGGCTATCACTCACACACGGACATTAAGGTAATTTATCTGCATCCCAGTTTGCCGCTAATGACAATTTGGCATTTTTCCATGAAACAGAGTTTCTAAGAGACCTGTTCAACATTTATCCTCACATCAAGTGTTTATCACCTTCATAGGACATTAATTTACGTCTTACATACTTAATAAAACACTCATTTACTCCAGTGGAAAACAGTGTGCATTATGTTGTTTATTAACTGAAACACTTTTTAAAAAAAGCAAACACAGTCTCATGGTAAGTAACAACCCCTAATGACCAATCCACCCTTTCCAGTCATTCATAAGAATAAATTAGTTTTCCTGTCCTCTTCCCAAATTCTCATGTTTTTTGTGACAGTTTCAAACCCATCGCTCAAGAACAGCCCCAGACACACCATGCCTCGCACACTGAAAGGTGTTTGCTTTGCATGGTAGGACAGCTTTAAACTCATCATTGAGGTCAAACTATCACTCAGCTCTTGTGCCCTCACCCTGTTGGTGGAAGAGGCCAGACAGTCTCTTCCCAAGCATCAGCCCGATGGGCTAAATGCTGTAGCCAAGGAGCTGCATGTCAGCGTTTGCCCTTGTTTCCCCAGCTGACACGGATTCTGCTCATGCCACGGCGTCCTTAAGAGCTGAAACCATCAGTGCCCAGCAGCTGTCCTGTTGTGTGCACAGAAAACATACCCACCTGTTGCACAATTCAGCTGAACGGGCCTCGGTCCTTTTGCTAAGTCTCCCCATTCTGCCTTTCTCTTCTCATCAATGCACCTTGTTCATCTTGCCCCATGGGTGGAAAAGTGCAGTAGTCCCCACTAGAAGGAAAAAGGAAAGTTACTTGTAACCAGATTTCTTTGAGATTGAAATTTTTCCCTCCTCTATCCTGGCTCTTCATTAGATTTTGTCCTTTAGCAGCAGCAAGACGGAGCTGTGATGGCTGGAGTGCTGCATCCTTTTACTGCTGCACTCTGTGAACTCAAAAACCCACCTGTGAGGATGATGCTCCTCTGGAGAGGGACTGCATGTAAAGCCCAGACCTTGGGACATTGCTGGATCTGATTGCACCGCCAGCTGGATTCAGGCATGCCCTGCCAGGAAGGACAAACTGAGCTCCCTGGCAGTGGACCGACTGCTTTCTTAGTGACTTCAAGCCTGAGGATGCCCAAATATTCCTTCGTTTCCTTCACACGCAGACCAGGTCCTCTGCTACTGGCCTTCCCCTGGTGCCTGGAACCCCCCTCACACCTGGCTGCCCTGCCTTGGGGCATGGTGACCAGCAGAGCCTGCTTTTTTGGCTGGCTTTCTCCAACAGAAGGGGAAAAAGTTTCACCTCTTCCTCTAGTGCAGCTTTCCAGGAAACACAGGTGGCACTTCCCAAACTCTCACCTGGAAGCGGGTCTACGTGCAGAGAAGGAGAGGCCACATCTGGGCAGGCAGGGTGATGGCAGGAGGGACACAAAGCAATCCTAGCAGAAGCCACTTCAGACAAGGCTGCAGTAGATTTGGATTAGTCCTGAGCAGAAACAGGTGGAGAAACAGTATTGATCAGCTGTTCTCTTTGAAGCTGTTTGTAAAGTGTCACAACCATCTCCTGAGCGCCTGTGCTGGATGGTCTCGGATGCTGCCCACCCTTTCCCTCACTTCGGGGTGGGGAAAGCAACAGCCAGTGTCCAGCATAGGATGAACCATCGGATGTTCGGTGTAAGGTGGGAATGTAGGTCTGGCATCATGTCTAAGCTATAGCTCACTGCACACACAATGTCTGTCCCCAACAGCGTCCTGCTAACCCCTGTGACGTTTTCTTTCTCCCTCCCAGTGCCTTGCTGGTGTGCCAGCTTTGAGGGCTCAAAAATGCTGAAGCGTGAGGAGCTGCTGGTCATCAGATGGAGACAGCTCTGGGTATTCAGCATAGTCATTCCACCATGATCTTTTGCTGTTCACTGACCATTTCTCTCCTTAAATTCAAGGGAAATTTTATCCTGTGGACGTAATCCTGGCAAGAGCAAAAGGCATTGCTGCATGCAGGGTGTTGTTGTCAAATATAGAATTGCTTCCTTTAAAAGACATCCTCCTGCTGTCCAAAATGGAAAACTTGATTTATCTTCCACTCCTTTATTGAAAGGAAAATATGTAAGAAATCAGGAATGAGCCTCTGCCAGTGACCCGTGGGAGGACGTGAATTCTCCCATTGTTTGAAGCCTCCTGATTGCCAGGAAAAAGGCTGGATGAGGTGGACCCTGATGAACCTAGCAGACAGCCCTGCTTGACACCCAACCTCCTAACCTTGGGCTCCGCTCCCTCCCTACCTGCAGTGAGACCACAGAGGCTCTCCTGAGCGACATGGGTTTGTGGTGCTCCCACCCTTCTCCTCTGGCATCAGAGGGCAAGAAGTTAATTCTCCTGACATTCATGGTAACTCTTCCCATAACTGAGGGAAAGCTTCAGCAGCTTCCCCCACCCCTTGTGGTAATGCTTGCGAGAACATATGACATTTTGGCGCTTCCAGCCACATTCCTATGTCTAAGCTCTGACAGTATTGACAGTACAAACCTCTTAGACTGAAAAAAACTCGTTACTGATACAGTTCAAATCAAAATTAAGACTATTTTTATTGAGATAAAAATACAATATAAAAAAAGAAAAAATCTCTTCCCAGGCAAGTGTGGGAGGTGTGGAGAGGCGAGATGGGAGCAGGGCACAAGAAGCCCGTTTACATGAGAGGTGACTTGAAGAAGATGGACCCAAGTGATGGTGGCAGGCAGTTGGTGCTCCATGCAGCAAAATAGATGGTGAAAAAATCTGCCTTGTCCCAGCCACTGTGACCTGGGGAAATTTCCTTCCTGACCCTAAACGTAGCGATTGCCGTTACACCAAGCATGAGAGCAGCAGTGGCACAGTCCAGTCTGTGGGGCCTCCCAGGGGTGGTCCAGGCATGTGGCAATCACAGTGGCCTCCTGATGTCCTGGATCATCTGAATCATCACCATGAGGAGGATTGGGAGAATGAGGATCGAGCCAGACAATTCCTGACCATTCACTGTCCTCTGTATACATAGCAGCCAACACCTTAACAGGGTCTGTTTGAATGGGCCGTAGTAAATGATCCCTACACATGTGGGAACTGGCTGTGGTCTGAGACTGCAGTTTTGATTCTAAGAACCTGTTTTTACTTTCTAGCTGTATAAATTGTGTTTTATACATCATGTTATCTTTTATAACTCTTTCTTTCTCTCTTTCTGGTATATTGTTCTTATGTGTCTCATCTTCTGACTTCTCCACTATGGCTTGTAAGCGACTTCCTAACAGCCAGCAAAAGTCTGCTTTCCCCATGTCGCTTTTCCACTTATGAGAACTTTTCAATTTTTTGGATTCACCCCAGGCTTGGTGCCTGTCTGGCCCAGGGGACTGTGCACCCCCAGAGTGACTCTGCCTGTTGTGGTGTTCGGGTTTGTAGGAGAGTTCCTGGTCCTAGTATTGAATCTTAAACCTCATCCATGGTGAAGGTAACCCTATTTACTTACAATGAGCTTTGAGAGAGTCTGCTAATTATCTCAGGTGCCTAGATACCACCGTAGTCGGTAGCTGTCTTTACTGTTGTAATATAAGTCTAAATGTCTCTGTTCAGCCACCATAGAAGGGCTGAGAGCCACCTTGGTCGCTGTCAGGGAGGTCCCTTTACACACTGAGAGCTGCCCAAATCACATCACTTACCAACAGCAGCACAGCAAAGCTTATCCATAATTCCTACCACAAACTGCAGGTTGCTATTCCTCTCCCTCCCTCGCATGTAGGGCTGAATGAAATCACAGAATCACAGAATTATCAGAGTTGGAAGGGACCTCTAGAGATCATCTAGTCCAACTCCCCTGCTAAAGCAGGATTGCCCAGAGCACATTACTCAGGACTGCATCCAGGCGGGTCTTGAAAATCTCCAGGGAAGGGGACTCCACAACCCCCCTGGGCAGCCTGTGCCAGTGCTCTGTCACCCGAACCTTAAAGAAGTGTTTCCGTGTATTTGAACGGAACTTCCTGTGTTCTAACTTGTGCCCATTGCCCCTCGTCCTGTCACTGGGAACCATTGAAAAGAGCCTGGCTCCATCCTCCTTCAACCCACCCTTTAGACACTTGTATGCCATAATAAGGTCTCCCCTCAGCCTTCTCTTCTCCAGGCTAAAGAGTCCCAGCTCTCTCAGCCTTTCCTCATAAGGCAGATGCTCCAATCCCTTAATCATCTTAGTTGCCCTTCGCTGGACTCGCTCCAGCAGTTCCCTGTCCCTCTTGAACTGGGGAGCCCAAAACTGGACACAGTATTCCAGTTGTGGCCTCACCAGTGCAGAGTAGAGGGGGAGAATGACCTCCCTCGACTGTCAAAGTCTCTCTGCCAGATTAAGCACGATGGAAAACCCAGTAAAGGAGGAGATACGCAGCATCTCCGTCATTATTTGACTTCTCCATGCCGTAGGAGGCTGGGATTCAATTCCTTCTTTTGCTGAGAAGTGTTGAATATGCCACAAAGCTTTCCCTTTTTCCTTTCTACCCTGGGGACAGCAAGGCCATGAAAAAGATCTGTGCAACCAGTGTGCCCATCTGAGTATTCAGCCACAAAAAAACCCAATGTCATGACAAATCTTTTGAACAACTATTTATTGCAAAACTGATTCAAATATTTAAGGAACTGTTTTCTATAGATTCTCCAATTCATTGCTGCCTTAAAACTGTATAAAACGCTTATCTAGTTTTGAGTACGTTCTCAGCAAGGAAATGAAGCTTTGTTAGGTATTCTATTATAAAAAGATTTTTCCATGGGAAACAGATGCAAGCTACCAAATCACATCCGTTTACACACAGGAAAATTGATTTTGAAGTGAGGTTTTTCGAGAACTACCAGACTACAAACCTGATTTATTGTGTGGCCCGAGGCCTCCAATCTGTAGTATGTATTAAAATACAGAGGTACCTGGATAATGCAGGATTTTTCATATCAGCAGAATATACATTTTTTTTAGTAGCGTATGAGTCAGGCCAAATACATGAGTTTACAGACTTGTAAGATTCCTAGTCCTTTTACATTTGCATTTTGTACTTCTGTATTGCCTTTCGTTTTTTTCCCTTTCCCATTTTCTTTGTTTCCTCTTCATATATCTTAAAATTAATCATTTGGAAGACAGGGTGATTCATCTTCGGGTCCAGTTGTAACATAGTTGTTTGTTGTCTGCTGAGCTCTTTACTTGCATTTTGTTTGCAACTGAGAAACACATACTAAGTGCATGGTGAGTAACACTCCCTACATATCTTTCTAGATAAGAACATTACCCAGAAGAACCACATTATTGATTCCAGGTATTTATAGATATAGTTATAAAGATTTGCAGATCTCAACACCACAAAGCTGGTAGCAACTTCTAAAAGTAAAACCTGAGGGAAAAATACATTGACAGTACACAATTTAAAATAGACACTTGGGATGAGCAGAACACACAGTTCTAGAAAATATATTTTATGGTGAAGTGAAATATTAATATTTAAGCCTACTATAGTGTATCTTCTTGAATACTTCGGTACATATAAAACTGGGGCAGTTTTTAGAGGCGCTATCGCTGTTTCATTGTTGCATTCATTTATAACTAACAACTTCAAAATGAACAACAGTTCTTTTTGCCATATGTACAATTTTCACCATGTTCCATAACAAAGCTTATCCAATACTTTTTGGATATGATGCAAGAAAGCATGCGACAATCCTTAAGCCCCAAGTGTATCTGATGTTATGTTCTAGCCGTACAAAAATATCTCTCAGTTACAAGAGACGTGATAAGGTCTCTCTGCTTGGTTGTCCTCACCAGAACTCGGAAACTTCCTTCAGTCTAAATCTGAACCATCTGAAAGAAAACAGAAAATTGTCGGGGGGTGGATTTTTATCAGTGCCAGTCTTTCCTTGAAAAAATACAAGAATATCTTCTCTGGTTTTTATTCTTTTTGGCTATGATTTGTTTAGGATATACTTCCATTAGTATTTGAAAGCAATTTGATGCCCACCGTCTGATGACTCTTTTTAATTAAAAAAAATCATTCCATTCTTAACTTTCCAGTAAGGTTGGTATTTGCATATTTACAAAAAAAAAACCTCAAGCATGTTGCCAGTGTGAACTGGTTGAAGAAATCACAAATAAAGCCCAAAGTCTCTTCAGTTCAGTTGGTAAGTGGCCAAGGTAGTACAGGACAAACAAAGTTACTGATGGAAAGGGACACTGGCAAACAGGGTCCCAGATTTTCATCCCAGTTTTGCTGATGAATTTTTACTCACTTTCCTTCTCTGGGTCTGGGTCACCCTCACCCTTTATGTAGTTAGATTAGATTTTAGATTCTTAAATTTTTTTATTTTAATACACAGCTTCCTCGCCATGCATACATAGCATATCACAAGGAGCCTCTGCTCTCCAGCAGGGCCTTTTAAAGCTTACTTAAATGTAACGTAATGTAATATAACAGCATCCTCACTCTAAATCTCCAGGATAATATTAAACTTGTAGTGAATATAAATCCAGCATTTGATGCTGGCTTGAATTTAATTAATTCGACAAGTAAAGTGTAGAAAAACATGCAGATTCAGGAACATAGATCTACTGTTTCCAGGAAAAGATTTATAGAAACACACAGGAGTATTGAAACTCTGGTTCTACTGCGTGCATTCAAACACCGTCTTTGTGATCGAAGGGAAAATTTGTCGGGGCATGTGTGTGTTTATCAAAGCTGCCAGCCAGGCAGACCACTACCAGTCAGCCCCCAGTGCCCACCAGAGCTTGTCCAGGCACGGTGTGAGAGCGTACGACCTGTGTGAAAGCGTATGACTTCTCCTCTATGTCCCTCGGAAATGAAGGCAAGAGAAATGGCAGTGCAAAACCAAACAAGCCAGGTGCTGGAGCAGAATAGGGTGAGGTGAGGATGGAGCTTTGGCTAGAATCACAAGTTTCCAGACCGCTGGAGTTAACCTGAAACCTTGACTCATCTTAATATGGGTTTAGGTTTTAATATATTTCTGTACTATATAAACTGTGGCTGTATACAAAGTTTTTAAAAGAAAATGTAAAGCCAGTGATTAAGATTTTGAGGCCAGATTTGGTAAGGAGAAAACCCCCAACATTTTTATAGATCCCTCCTTTAGAAAAGAACAGACGTATTTCTGAAAAAATGGTCATCCAGATTGTACAAAGAAACTTAAGACCCTGTAGCGTTTTAGCTTTTGCCCGCCTGGGCCTCTCTGCTTACATGAAGTCTCTTTCAAACTGAGCTGCCATTTGCTCTTTCAGATTTTTGTTTTTTCCTTTCGTCCTGTTCAACTCAAATTCTCAAGTGGTTTCACAATGACGAAAGAGTTCCGCTCAGCCAAAGTGGAGGAAAGCCAAAACACCCAGATAAAGAGATTTTCAGATGAGCTGGGGGAAAATTCATTATGCTGAAGGTACATCATTATTTTCAGTACCATTTGGTAAAGTGGAACGGGCAGTAGGTGATTATTAATCATAGAAACATTAGCACTCTGGTTCTTCCGTGCAACCTTTCCTCTTCTGCTTTGGTATGTTGTTTTCTATAGTCACGCTGGCTCTGGGCTATTAGTCTTAGATTTGTGTTGTGCGTACTATCTCAGCATCGGCAGTGACAGAGATGTTTCCTCTCCAAAACTAAAGCTGAGGATGCTGCTGTTGTACAAAAGCAAACAATAACGCTATTTTAACCCAGAGCACTGAGAATGCTACAGCCCACAGAGCAGAAGTGTGCTATGATTAAATATTTTTTCCTACTTTTCAAAAAAAAAGCCATTCTCACTTACAATCTAACCTTTCCTTGGTCTCACCTGCAAGTTAGATAAATTACCCTTGATGGTATCTGGATAACTATATTTATTTGTGAGCAGTCACTTATTTGTCCTCTTCTGCAGTATAAGGCCCACAGATTAATGCCAGTGAATTGCATACTGCTGTTTAAAGGAGGAGAGACAAATATTACAGAGGAAATAGATTTTTCTGGGGAGCCTTTATTAAATCACAGTGTATTTAAATGCAAGTTTTATATAAAGAGGACCAGAAATCCACCTCGAGGAACCTGAGCACAGAGCCAGACTCTGACTCTGACCATGAGAAAAGAAGAACAGAAGCATCTCACACAAGTTTCCATGTGCACACTGCAAATCCACCAGTAATGGTTGGCTACTGTTTCGGGGGGAAGCTAAAGGATTAACATACCTGAATCTAGAAGATCATAAAGGTGGCATGTATCAAAATGGAGAAAAAAAAAAAAAAAGTGACATTTGGTAGTAACAAGCAGAGTACAACTCTGGTTTGTTTAACCCAGCAGAGCCTCCGGTCTGGCTTACCTGGTAAAAACCCCATCAGTCATCTCTAAGTGTCAGAGAGAGCATCAGCTGTCCCTGGTGCAATGAGCTCAAGTCTTAACAACTTTTACCAAGCAACAATTGTAAAAATCCAGCCACGTGTGTACCAGCTACTTTGGGACATTTTTTAAATACTTGTGCTCTATGTCAACTGTACTATACTTTTTAGGCTGTTTCAACCTAATTACATTAATTCTCTGGAAATCAAAATTATTAGACCTAAACTGTAATTGCTGTTCTGGCATTGAAAGTCTATTCTTCTTTTGTGCACAGTGCTCAGAGACTGATTTGTCCGTACAGAGCTTGAGTTTTAGCAGAGGAAGAAAAAAACTAGTAGATAGCAAGGGACAACAATGTCCACAGAGTAGATGTGCCGCAGCCTTCCTCTCCTGCCCATGTAAACCAGCTGCTATAAACAGACATTTGAACGCTAGGTAGTGTAAACATGAGTTTTGCTACAGATGATAGAAGAATGGGTAATTTTCCACAAAGGAGCTCCCTTCACTGGTATTATTTCTAAATTGAAGTAGACTTTGCAGTCTGCAAGCAGATTGGGTTACTTGATGACCAAGGGGCTCCTCATGAAATCCGGAGTGGGGTCCCAGTGTACATGCACACATCTGTTTATCCCTGAAATCTGAAAAAATATCTAATTTCAGCAAACCACAGTACCCTATGCATTCCCCAGTCATTTTGACTGAAAGAATTAGGTCACTAGTGACAGTGACAAAAATCATAGGAGTGACATAGCGAAGCAGCACCAGGTGAGATGGTCCATAAAGTAAAAGAAAGCGTACGCGTGCCGAGCTGCTGCCTAATACAGGGCCTGGGACCTGACATCATGGATTGAGACTTTCAAATCACAGCAGAATTATCTCGGTCAAGACACGGAATTCATTCCAACACCAAAAACCAGAAGAGGATGTTTGGGTTTTTTGCCTGTTTTTCAAATGACATTTCTGGATGGCAGTTGTGCCTGCTCTCTCGGTTGTGAGAGAGCAGTGATAAGTAATGATGAAAAGACCTGTAAGAAAACCAACTCCCCCTCCCTCTCTCCTGCATCCTGGATTCCTCTTGAACATTTCAGAAGCAGGAAAAGTTATATCCAATTTGTCTGATAAGTGTTTTCTCCTCTAGAGCCAGGTGGAATTGAATATTGGGTGCATAAGCAGTTCCACTGTCTCATTTGCATACAATTTGTTCTTAAAAAAAAAAAAATTGATTCAATTCTGCTGTTGTGCAATGCCCTATTTGACTCAGGTTAATTAAGCCAGTACCATTAATTGCGCAGGAAGGAGTTTTTTTCTGCCCAGAGTAAGCAGAGCTGGGAGATTTGGGCCTTATATCTTCTTGGGATGATCAGTTAGAAAAGTAAAATCGCAAAGGCAGTTTGCACTTGTCGACTGTGATTGAATTGAGCTTGACAGCTGGCCAGCCTAATGGCAAATGTGCTAATCACGATAAAAGCAGGGCAATTAATCAGAGCACGGCAAGGACATGGTGTTAACAGTGCTGAAAGCAAGCAAAGGAAACCTTCCCGCATTACAATACATACTTTTCTTCCCTAGGGGGCTTTTGTGTTACCTATTATGGAAATATTTACTTCGGTAACACTAGGGGGGAAATGGCGCAGTGACGCTGCTAATGGTTATAGCCTTGATGTTTTACAATGTAAGCAAGCAGTTATCTATACAGAGGGACGGCAGCAAAAGTATTTCCAGCCTCTTCTGTGATGAGTCTCCTAAGAAAACTTAAGCCAGAAAAGAATACACAGTACAATTCAGATACTGACCTACTACAGCAAGGAAAGACCTTTTCCTATTGAAGTCAGAGGGAATTGCGTATGGCTGATAATTAGGAGGCACCTTTGGTCAGCTGTAATAATCCACAGAGTTAACAGGATTGCTGTTAAAGCACAAGAGCTTCCAGCTAAAACATGAGGTAAAAAGCTACCACTTTTATGCCTTAACTACATCTACTTACCAGATTTTTATTTTAGTTTTGGGGTATAAATACACTGTTTACTTAAGAAAAATCCTCTTGAAACAAAGACCTGGGAAGCCTCGGTTCAATATCCACCTCCTAGCCAAGTCACCGATACGCTCGGAGAAGTATCTGGATGGAAACAACACGTGCTGCAGCCCTTCCTGCACACCCCAAAGCCAAACACTGTCTCGGCCCCTTGGTGTACAGGAGGGATGCTGCCCCCTGACCGACCAGCGGCTGGCAGGAGGCCTCGCATAGCATCACCAGACCGGCCGGTGAATAGCTGAGTGAGGAAGAGGAGCAGCACAGCCTCCTAGAAAAGGGAGAGGGGCAGGGGTGGGGACAGGGAGCCCAACTGGGCTTTTAATGGGTGGCTCCACTCAGCTGGCACAGCCCTAGGTAGGAAAGAGTGCATTTTGAAAACTGAACACCTTGCCTTGTATTCAGTCATGCCAGCTCTGGATTTTGCTGCCTGTGGGTATAAGGACATTTACTTGCTTGAGAGGTTTGTTGCTTTTCTGCACAAAAAGTACACAGACTGAGACAGAGCAAATTTACAGTAGTGTTTCATGTTTCACCCAGACTCACTGGACCTTGAGCCCATGCTAAGTCGTTTGCCAAACTATAGGACGATTTTCCTGTGAAGAGTTCACTGATATGGATTCATAGCCTTTAAGGCGCAAAGGAATCATTTTCAGAAGCCAGGTGGGTATGCTGCAAAGCCCAGACTGCAAAATGGAGGTCCGTGTGTGGGGACCTTGAACAAAACCTCCTCTCTCTTTTATTAACAAGCAACTGAGCTTGGACCTCCTACAGGAAAAAAAAACACCATAAGTCCCATTAAGACCATCCAGCGCAGTAAGGCATGGGATCCTTCACTAGCCGATGACAGAAATAGCAGACGACAGCTATGGAGTGGAGGTCTCTGCCCTCAGAGTAAAACACCATAGTTTTCATAACAGCAGACAAGACCCCAGCTATGGGGGAGCCGTGTCCCTCCCTTGCTGAACAGAGGGATTGCACTTAGCCGTATCTAAACTCAGAAGATGACAGCACGCAGACAAATGACATGAAGTAATAAAAAAAGTAGTAGGGAACTGCCTGCCGGATTGTCATGAACAAGAGGTATGAGAAAACATTCTCCCTGCCCGGCATTTCCAGGAGCATCAGCATTCAGCCGCGCTCCCACTGTAAAACTCTCTAGGAACACCAGCTGCTGCCGCCGCCGAGCAATGGTGAACAGACTCGGCCACGGCAAGGGGACACGTACAGAAGACATGTTCCTTCTGACAGGTGCAACGCCAAATGCCCATGATTTGCATGTACGGCAACAGCAAATTAAAATAAGGAGAGCGGGAATGCAGATGGAGAGGGAGCAGCATGCACACACATGCACAGAGCCACTTACAGGGGCATTCCCAGTTTGTTCTCACACATGAAAAGCTCAGGCAACCTGTACTGGTACTGGTTCCAGGCAAGCCCTAAAGATGTAGTAACTTAACATCAGAGAAAACAAATCCCTACCCACCAGCATCACCACTTCAGCAGCGCAGAGCTTGCTTTGCTCTCTATTGGAAAATTAAGGGAGGGTTAATTTTTTCTGTTTGGGTTTTGCAGGCGATGCCTTGTAGCAAGACAGCAATTCACATAGCATTTGGAGGAGGAGAAACCCGGCGGGTATCGTTCCCTTCTTCTTACAAGAAGGTACCGTCTCCTCGGCGGGGATGCCGGTCCTTTTCCCGCAGATGGAGCCCTTGCTCAAGCCAGCGGCAGCGCAGCCGCCATCAGCGCCGGGCCCGGGGTGTGTGGGGGGGAGGGAGCCCAGTCTGCTCCCAGTCTGCTGCAGGGTCGGGTTTCAGCTGCTCCTTCTCTCGGTCTTATCAGATTGTGACTTTTTTTTTTTTTTTTTTTTTTTTCCTCCCACTCCGGGAGACTTATATAAAATGAGCTGGTTTTATTAGCAAATTCCAGGAGAAGCCAGGATGGTGGAGCAGGACTGGCAGCTCGCTGCTGGCCTGACAGGGGCTCAGGACCACGGGGGTGACTTGAAAATATATTAAAAGTAAATAGGTAGAGTTGTCAAGTAACTGTGGGGTGTTTTTTAGTTTGTTTGCTGTTTTGTTTTTTGTGTGTGTTTTTTTTTTTTTTTTTTTTTTTCCCCAGGAAAAGTTCCGATTCCCCAGAAACCTGTAAGACCTGACAGCGTTTTGATCCCATTTCCTACCAGTGCTGTGATTAGCAGCTGACCTTCCTGTAGGATGCATTTATGGATCACTCTGTGCCTGCACAGGTGAGGTGTGTGTTGCAGTTTGCCATCCATCCGAGAGTGGTTGAGCACGGCAAGCCACGTCTCCTGGAAAGAGCCAACACAAATCTGCAAATGCCATTTTTCTCCTAAACACTGCAGGTTTCAAATTTTGTTTCATCCTGAACTAGGAGAAAACAATTTAAAAAGTGCTTGCAGAGTAGAACTACACATCCAAATGAATCATGCTAAACCCAGTAAAATGATACATGTTGATGAACTCCAAATGTTTTATTTGGAAGCTGCTATCATTTCGTTGAATTGTTTTTAAGTGTTTTTGTTTGAACAGAGAACGGAGACATTTTTGGAGGGAGGCTGGTCAGGTTGGTCAGGAGGCAGGTCAGACTTGGAAGGACGGGAATGTAACACAGGTTTTATCCAACCCAAAATGAAAAGGCCAGCATTTAAGAAAAGTTCTAAAATTGTTTTGAAAATATTTTTGTTCTGTGTCAGTGAAACTGATCTCATTTCACAATTCATGGGGAATTCAATAGTTTCATCTAAAAAAATTTTTTTTTCAAGAACAAAACCAGCAATATTTTTGATCCCGAAGCGCCACATTTCTTGGCTGTCAGTGCAGCAGAGAACTAGGTTGTAATACTGAGACAGATGTTATCAATAATAGCAGGCCAAGAAATAACTACATGTCTCAGTATGAGAGAGTCCTCGGTATTTTGAATCTGGTCAGGCTATGAGGAAACACAACAGCATTCCAGGAAAAGCAAGAGCTGTGACATTAACTAATTAACTAATGTCACTGCTCAGAAAATACGATGAAGAAAAATGCATGTACTGAATGTACTGCTTTCACACTGGGTGAGCAATGAAGTCTGAGTCCCACAGTTGTGAAACTTTGTGTGACACTACAAAAATATTTAGTTCTCTACGATACGGTTTGGAACTGTTCTTCATCAACTTGGAACTGAACTTCCCAGGTTCTCACCTGAACCTGGTCTTCAGTGAATCTGACAAAATGGGTGTACTCCTTTTCTTCAAGAAATGAAGAATTCAAATGAACCGCTGCACGCCGACACACCTTCAGCAGAAGAAAGGATGTTCAGACTGCAAGGATCTGCTCGGGGACCACTGTCTCCTGAGAGCAGGTCTTTGGAAGAGGTCTCCCTTGCTCCCAGAGCTTGCTCCCTTGTCTTTCTCAGCAAGAGGCAGGCAGCAGGAGGCCCTCAGACCACCTTTGCAAGATGAAAGAAATATAGAGTCTAAGTTTCAAAATTCACATGAACGCTTAGGAGCCACACAACCAGAACACTTCTTATATCTATTATATTTGCCATTTGGCACTTGTATAATTGGGTATTTTAAATATAAGGTATCTTGTCATGGCTGACATGATTTTTCCTAGTGGTGTAAACTTCCCAATATGAGAATGGACCGTTATAGGAGCCATAGCTTTTAATCCAACACTGTTGTGACAATTCGTGGCTTTAGTTAGGATAATTTCTACTGCTTAAGTGGAATAGAAAATGGAACACCTTGTTCATTAAGAGAATTTAACCTTGTTAGAAAGGATGAACAAGGAGAGATGGGAAATTTTCTTTGCGGAATAAACCCATTAACACCTTCTTACAAAATAAACCAGGATAATCTTTCTGCATGTTCTGAGGATAGAAAAGACATCCCTACCTTTATATTTAAATAGGCGCTGTTGCTTAGCAACGAGAGCTGATACTGCCTTCAATGAGTATCACAAACACTGCCATTCAGCCCAAACATTTATCATTTCCACATGAATCAGTCACCTTGGGTAACGATCCAGAATGACTGTTTTACAGGGAAACATTCACGAGCAAAGCAAAAGTAAATTCATTTCAGGCTGTCATCAGTCACCAAATTTTTCCACACAAACCAGCCTTTACTTGCGAAGGATCTATCAACTGTTGTAGCTACTGGAAATAAAAACACAACCCAAAACATTTGGGGGATAGCTTTCAGCATTTAATAGTCTGAAATTGTGGAAAACAAGGGTCTAACTCTTCTTTTATACACACAGTTAATTGTTTATGGTAAAATCTTCCTAGTTTGGCTTTCTGAGGGAAAAGTGAAAAAAAAACAAACAAGAAGGATTTCTGAGAGACCTTCAGGGCATCTGCTAGGTGGAGAGAAAATATGCTGATTTTAAATCAAGACGAAGCAGGTAGGGTGTGGAAGCCACTGCAGAAGCAGGGAAGATGGGGGGGACCTACAGCAAAAATACCGGGGAAACAAACAAACAGACAGAACAAATAGACTATTTAATAGCAAATTACTTATTGCTGAAAAGCAAGCAGCAGTGTGAATTGTCATGACCTTGTAGAACACACCGCAGGAAAATAAACCCAGGACAACACTCCTGACACCTTAAAGCGTCCAGGTGTGCTGCAAGCAGAGGTGGTGCGGCCACTGGCAGCAAAGACCCCTCAGCGCTGCAGCCAAAACTCGGCTGGGCTCCAGGCCTTCATCCCTCTGTAATAAGTAATTTGGCAAAAATTTTGTCAAAAAATTAATGTGTGCTCGCTATGGCTTCAGCTAAGATGGGTGTGTGCTTGCTATGCGTTTGGAAAAGGGATAGTATTAGATAGGACATCAAACGAAAGCAACAGTTGGAAGTACCGAAACTTGCAGAACAAAGGGTGGTGTGGTTAGCTAAGATAACCACAGGAGTGTAAAGAATGAAGAAGCCACAGGAAGGACATGGTGATAAAGACTTCGAGCCTCCCTCCAACGACTACCAGGAAGACCCCTGAGGAAGCATAGGCCTGCGCCGCTTGAAGGGAGAGGGTGTGTTCAGGGGTGGGTTGCATTCCAAGAACTTATTGATTATGTAAATTGGGGGGTGGGTTGCATTCCAAGAACTCATTGATTATGTAATTGAGGGTGGGTTGTGTTCCAAAAACTCATTGATTATGCAAATTATGTTCCAAGAAGAAACATGAATAAGTATAAGGAATACAAAATAAAAACAAGCATTTGTAAAGGAAAAATGAGCCACAGGAGGAGAAACCCCCCGTGTAACTCCCAGCGCTGTAATAAATATTCTTTGCTCCACCGAATTTGCCCCGGACTAAAATTCAGTACAGTGAGTGCGTTTCTCACGATCTGGGGGCTCGTCCGGGATATCTGAAGCCCACGTTCAGAGCTGTGGATGGGTGAGTAGACCGGGACGGCGCGCCGCTGCTGATTTCAGCAATCCTTGGATTCTCCCTGCCCTCGGTGCTGGACCAACAGCAACAGCCCGGCGAAGGGGCTCGTGGACCAAAGAGGGGTCCCAGGGATAACCGCGGCAGCCGATAATACTTGTGCACGAGACCCGGGTAAGAAAATTGACTGTTAAGTACTACTCGGGTGGCTGGGTGACGGGGGATTGAGAGTGGTGTGAATGAGACGCGGACTAGATCTGCGAAGCGAGTGCGGAGTCTTTCTAACCGCGGTTCCGTATCTCCGCGAGGAGACTGGCCGGTGAAGAGACGAAGCGAAAGGCTGGAGTTGAGAGATCCCCCGGGGAAAAAATTGGGACAAGGGAAAAGTAAAAAGGAATTTAAGGGAAATTCCAGGAATACCTCCAGACAGTCCATTAGGGAGGATGTTGTTACAATGGGGGCAGGAAGGAGAGTCCTGCACCCGGGATAAGGATAAAGGAAAGAAGATTATATATTGTATGTTTAAATGGACCAAAGAGCACATAAGGCCAGAGAAGTTGTATTGGCCAAAGTATGATTCTATAGAGGGATGGCTGTGTCAAGCACTAAATGTATATGTTAACTCTAAAGAATCATTTGATGAAGAAGAGAGCAGATATGCAGCGTGTTGGAAAGGAGCTGCAGGGGTTTTAAAATGGGAAATACAAAAGGAGAAGGAGGAAGACCAGAGACCAGTCTGGGATCCTCTTGAATACTTACCTCCCCCATATAACCCAGACCCTCTGGAAAGCGCAAGAGAGCCTCAGGTCCCTGTCAGAAGGGAAAGCCAGAGGAAACGGAGGCGGGAAGTGGGGAGGTCCATTGTGGAAGAAAATGAGAAGATGACGGAACCAATCGGGCTGCATCCTTTATGGGAAGTCCCGATGCCAGGAGTTCAAAATGGAGTAGGATTTGTGAATGTGCCCCTAACCAGTACAGAAGTCAAGAACTTTAAAAAAGAAATGAAGAAATTGTTGGAAGATCTCCTAAGTTTGTCAGAACAATTAGACCAATTTTTAAGTCCAAATGGATACACTTGGGAAGAAATGCAATCCATCATGGGAACTTTGTTCTCCCCAGAAGAAAGACAAATGATTTGTTTAGCAGGGATGAGAATATGAGAAAGGAAAAACGTTCATAGAGTGGTGGGGGACCAAAAGTTACCCCTACGAAGACCTGATTGGAATCAAAACGACCCTGCAAGAAGGAGAAACATGTCTGATTATCGGACGTTAATTATAAGGGGAATTAAAGAGGCAGCCCTGAGGGGGTCAAATGTGAGCAAAGCTTTTAATAGTAAATAAGGGAAAGAGGAATCTCCGACGGAGTGGATGGAGAGGCTCTGAAGGAATATTCAGCAGTTTTTTAAGACTGACCCAGAGACTGTGGCTGGCCAAGAATTATTAAAAAGTAAATTTTGTCACCCATGCCTGGCCAGATATTAGGAAAAAAATAAAAAAGATGGAAAACTGGCATAAGAGAAGAATCAATGAGTTGTTACGAGAAGCACAAAAAGTATATATGAGGCGCGATGAAGAGAAGCAGAGGGCAAAAGCGAAACTAATGGTAGCGACTGTAAAAGAAATAACAAAAACTAGAGATAAAGTGCCCCAGAATCCAGGGCCAGTGATAAGACAGTACAAGATACAAGGAGCCCATCTGCCACCGCTCAAAAAAGCCCATATGAATGAAATCAGGAGCCCCAGACAGCGAAAAGTGTTACTGTTGTGGGCAGGAAGAACATTTTAAGAAAGAGTGTCCCAGGCGAAAGAGAGATCAAGGAGTGTTATGTCAACAGGAAGAATACACTACCAATTAAGGGTGTCAAAGGCTCTACCTCCTGGGGGAAGAAAGAATTAGTGAGCCCTTGATAAATTTAAAATTAGGCCCCCAGGAGGACATTTACACCTTTTTAGTAAACTCAGGAGCTGAGAATTCTTATATTATGAAATTGCCTTTGAATGGGAAGATCCGGACACCGGGAAGAAGCAGCAACTCCGCTGGACCTCCCTGCCTCAAGGATTCACAAAATCCCCAAATCTATTTGAACAGACGCTAGAGAAAATTTTAGGGGAGTTCCAGGCAGAACCCAGAGTAAGAATCTTGCAATATGTAAATGATCTCTTGGTATCAGGAGAGAGGGAGAAAAAAAGTCAGAAAGAGACATCGATACGTTTGCTGAATTTTTTTTGAAGAACAAGAATTAAGACTGTCAACAACAAAACTGCAGTTTGTACAAAAGAAAGAGCATCTAATTAGTGAAAGAAAAAGAAAAATCAATCCAGAACAAATTACAGCATTAAGTGTCCCAAGAATGAAATGAGAAATAAAGAAGATTTTAAGGTTACTAGAGTACTGTAAATTATAGGTTAAAGGATACACTCAATCAATAAAATTTCTGTATGACAAACTTGTAAAAGAAAGTCCAATACAGTGGACAGAAGACAAACAAGAGCAATTTAAAGAATTAAAGCAAAAGTTGATAGAAGCCTTGGTTTTAGCCCTCCCCTCCCTAGGGAAAAAAAAAAAAAAGTTTCACCTTTTTGTAAACGCAGAAGAATGGATAGCGCATGGAGTCATAATGCAGGAATGCGTCGGAGAAAGAAAACTGGTGACATATCTATTCAAAATTAATAGACCCAGTATGTTGGGGGTGGCCCACATGCATACAGGAAGTAGTGGCCACAGCAATATTAGTAGAAAAAAGCCGAAAATTAACTTCCAGAAGAACCCTAATCGTACATACCCCCACACTGTAAGAACTATCTTATCTCAAAAGTCTGGCTGGTGGTTAACAGATTCCAGAATTTTGAAGTACGAAACCATTTTAATAGAAAAGAATGATTTGACCCTTGTAGTAGACGGAAACATGAATCCTTCACAATTCTTGTATAGACAGACAAGTGGGGAGCTGGAACATGATTGTTTAGACTTTATAGATTACCAAACCAGGATAAGAGAAGACCTAATAAACACACTGATGCCCTATATATTTAAAAAAAAAAAACAACAACAACAAAACATCCAAAAAATTTTTTATAGATGGTTTCTCCTGATGTATAAATGGAAAGAGAGCAAGTAGTTATGTCATCATTGATGGGGAAGAAAAAGCAGTAATTGAAGAAGGAGGATTAACAGCAAATTAGTCAGCCCAGAGTTGTGAACTATACGCTCTGAAGAGAGCTTTAAATTATCTCCAGGGAAAAAAAAGCATTATCTATACAGATTCAAAGTATGCATATGGAAATTATCCATGAGAAGGAAGTCTCGTGAAAAAGCCCTGGAGAGCTTTCAGAAGATGCATAAGAATCAGTACTGCTGCATGAGAGCAACAGACAGCAAAAGCCTTGAAAGTACTTTTGGACTAGGGCAGCACCCAACCCCTTTGACCCTACTTTGCTGTGATTGTAATTGTTGCGTGTATATACGGTTTAAGTGTAATAACTGTAATAAGGTCATTTTAGGTCCCGGTGGCAGACAGGAGCAGTACCTCTCCCAAGTCTTCGATCTTTAGTGTATCTGATGTGAGTATACAACACCAATAAATAAGTGTATTCTTGTTGCAGAATCCACAGAGAATCACTTAATGTGGACCGACCCAACCAGAATGTTCATAGAACCTTGAAATATCAACTCCAATACGAGTTCCAGGACCAAAGATAGAACCCTATTGTGCCACAAGGACCAGAGATACCGAACTAAAGAGGATGACCAGGTTGGCCTCTGTACTCGCTGCCAAGAAGAACTATTTCTCAGCTGTTGGAGGCACCCCAATAGGCACGAGAGGTAGGAGTATAAGCCATGCTGGACCTCCACTTCTAGTGGTATTATCACTAGTGGTATCTCTAGTATCTGGTGACGAATGCCGGAAGTGCTATCAGATGGTCTCCTGGGGTAGACGATCCTTTTATACTATGACTGTGCACACACATATCAATCACCAATGTTATACCCGTAAGAGTTTAAAAGTGTGCAAATACGGTGGACAAGAATATTGGGTCGGACAGAACTTAGGAATAGGTGGAACAAGATTAGGAGTAGGGTGTCCTAAAGGAGAAAAATGGCTCTGCTTCACTAAGGCAGGTCACTGGGATATTCCAGACGAAGGAGGAGTACAAGATATGGTGAAGGAAGAACTAGGGAAGAGCGTGACAAAGGTCACAAAACAGAGAAGAAAAAAATTAAAAGTACAAAACGAGAGCATATAACAGAAGCTGCAAAAACATTTACAAAAAGAGTTAGGATTCCCCACTCTTGGGCAAAACTTGTTTTTAAATCTAGCAACAGACATAGCTAAAGAATTAAATGTGACTGACTGCTGAGTCTGGGGGGGGACCTTTAATGACTGAAGAGTGGCTGTGGAGAACTGCAAGTTTGAGTCCGATTGAAATCCTGGAATGGAATTATACCCTCACCATGAGGGAAAAAAAAAGAAAAAAAGGAGGCCTGACAAGTGGGTGATAAGTTCCACAGTAATTGGAAAAGTCTGTTTGACCTGGGAGGGAGGGAACTTTTCAGATCGAATGCGGGAGACCCCATATAAAAAAAAAAAAAAAAAAAGTCTTAAAAATAGATTCAAATTTCACCCGAACTTGGTTTCCTTGAAAACCAAGGTCATACCTAACGCTTCAAAACGAAACCAAAAATTGTACCTGGTGTCCTGGTTTGAGGTAAAACAGAAACAATTTTGTTCAGTAACTTTGTTCCTTAATTAATGAAAACTTTCTGTCGGTCCCATCTGGGGTCCCCCAGGTCCCCAGTAGCGGATTTTGGCCTAAACCACAACACCCGGGTACCAAAAAGTAGTCTCTTTAAACGTAAGAAGGAGGGTATGAATCCATTCTCAGGAATGAAAAACAGCTCACAATATTAAGAAAATGTAGAAAATACAATGAAAGAGTTTTGGCAGGCACCGGATGAGTTGTTCTGGATATGTAGAAACTGGGCATTCCCAGAATTGCCACCTAACTGAAGAAAGACCTGCACCTTAAGAATAATTCAACCAGGACATATAAACCAGCCACGTGGGCCCAATACGGTAGCTGGGGATATAAAACCCCATCTATATGCTGAATCAGATTATAAGACTACAAGCAGTAGTTGAGCTGATCACTAACAAAACGGCTTCAAGACTGAACTGTTAACCCACCAACAAACTCAGACAAGGGCAGCATTCTGCCAGAATGGGCTCCCACTAGACTATCTGCTAGCAGTAAAAGGAGAGGTGTGTAGAAAATTTAACATACCTGATTGTTGTTTAAAAATAGATGATAACGAAGAAGCAGTATGAAAAATCGCTGCTGATATCCAAAAAATAACACATGCTGGTGCAAAAAGGAAATTCAATGGTAAACACCAGTTGGTGAAATGAATTGCTGGAGATCACTTGGTGGAAGAAATTAAGACTGATTCTGCTGCGTGCCTTAGAAAGTTTCTTATTTCTGCCTTGTTCAAATACCCTGTTTCATAAGATTAATTCACAGTGTAGTCCAAAGACTGCAAGTGGCAGCCACTCCTCAGAAAATCATGATCTTGAGAAAAAACAAGAAAGAAGAAAACCTCGAAGAAGCCACTCAAATTCTTGCTAAAATGGAAGAATCCTGTGGGATGGATGTAAAACGATTCAGCAAAATTAGATGATAAAAAGAAAAAGGGTGGAATTGTAATAAGTAATTTGGCAAAAATTTTGCTTCAGCTAAAATTAATGTGTGCTTGCTATGGCTTCAGCTAAGATGGGTGTGTGCTTGCTATGCCTTTGGAAAAGGGATAGTATTAGATAGGACATCAAACGAAAGCAACAGTTAAAACTACCAAAATTTGCAGAACAAAGGGCGGTGTAGTTAGCTAAGATAACCACAGGAGTGTAAAGAATGAAGAAGCCACAAGAAGGACATGGTGATAAAGACTTCGAGCCTCCCTCCAACGACTACCAGGAAGACCCCTGAGGAAGCATAACGCCTGCACCGCTTGAAGGGAGGGGGCGTGCTCAGGGGTGGGTTGCATTCCAAGAACTTATTGATTATGTAAATTGGGGGTTGGGTTGCATTCCAAGAACTCATTGATTATGTAATTGAGGGTGGGTTGTGTTCCAAAAACTCATTGATTATGCAAATTATGTTCCAAGAAGAAACATGAATAAGTATAAGGAATACAAAATAAAAACAAGCATTTGTAAAGGAAAAATGAGCCACAGGAGGAGAAACCCCCCGTGTAACTCCCAGCGCTGTAATAAATATTCTTTGCTCCACCGAATTTGCCTCAGACTAAAATTCAATACAGTGAGCGCGTTTCTCATACCTCCCTGCCTCTGCCCTCCACTCACACCTGGGATGTGTGGAGGGGGACAGAGAGGAAGAAGAGGACTCTGAGCCCCCCTGGAATTCCCCACTCTGAGGTCCCCAGTTAGGGGCTGAGTTCAGACTCTCCTGCCCTGGGCTCCGGGTTTCAAGGCCAGAAGTCAGACAAGCCCTGCAAGGTCTTGCTGGACGCACCCCACCCCTGCCAGGGCCCTCGGCACGGCTCGCCGAGCTGTGCACCATCCCTCTGTAGGGTTGCAGAGGAGCCTCAACGGGACCACAAATTGCAACCCATTCCACATTTCTTCCGGTGACACCCCCCCGGGCCTGACACGAGGTGCTGTTTCTTCAGGAGCTAAACGGCAGAAGCAATAGCAGAGCAGGGCTGTGTCCTCACAGCTATTTTAGGTGTTAGGATGTCCTCGGCAATTCCAAGACTGTGACCCAACATCCCTTCAGCTGGGAATGGGGGCAGCGCTGGAGGTTGAGAGGACTTCTTCCTTCAAATCCCAGAGGGGGACCTAGAGACCTTCAGCAAGCCCCAGGCAGTAAGAGCTAAGATGCCTGACCTTTTTTCATTTTGTTTTGTTGGGTTTTTTTTAAACATCGGAAACATTTCAGTTTTGAAAAGGAAGCCAAAACGATCCCTTCTCCAAGAATAAGTATTTGTCTGAAAATTGCAGCAGCCAGCATTAGAAAATGATCATACCCTCCCATGACAGTCATTTCTATACTTGCCTGCATAGTCAATCATTTGTGGTTTATTTTTGGTGTGTTTGTGGCCCAGTGACAAGCCTGTCTGACCTTAACCACAAACATCTTCCCTATAACTTTCGGAAGCATGTTTGCCTAAGTAAGGACAGCTCAAGGCATTTGAGGTGCCTGATGGCATCTGCCAGGCCTCCCTCTGCGGATGCAAAAGGGCACAAGTCTTCCTCAGGGACCGTCTCATCCCTGCCAGCCTTCTGTGGATGTCTCGGATACCCTTGTGCATCCATAACGGCGTCCAATACCTCTGTTTCAACAACTAAATTGAGCTTTTGGTCTAACAGTTTTCCTGAAGCTCCGGCTCTAATAGGGAATGAAAGTAGGCCTGCAAATGTGCCAGGAATTCACCAATGTGTGGATTCCTTCGCAGTGACTGGTCTCCCTGCAAACTGCTGCTCTGTACTGCTACGATTTTCCCCAATATGAGTCTACATTTATATTAAGCTGTAAAGGTATTACAGGAAGAATGCCTATTTACAAAAAAAAAAAAGAAAGAAAGAAAAAGGCAGGCTGGGATTACGCAGCAAGAAGTAGCTATAGATGTCTCCAGAGGAGACCCAGAATGTATTTAAACATCAGCAGTGTTGTTTCTACCTTTTATCCCCATGCTGTGCATTAAGGGCCAAGTGGAGCAAAGCTCTTGAACATATGCAGTATTGCGGCACTGTAGGCAAATTCTGTGGAGAAAATTAAGCGAAGTCCAGGAGCATTTCAAATAGTGTCTCAGTACTCTAAGGTCAGCACAGTAATTCTGGATGCACCTTTCCCTACACCACCACCCCCCCCACCCCCCCCCCTCCTTTTTCTGGTTTAAAGTAGGTGACTTCAGACATGCGTGGAGCAAGGACTTGTCCCTCTCACAGTGCCATAGTTCCCTCCTCTCTCTTTGCTTCCAGGCAAATGCTCTGTGCCCTACGGAACAGCACCCCGAACAACCAAACTTGTCTGCTGGCCTCAGAAGGGAATGTTAAAAAAAAGACATGATTCCCCATCTTCTTCACTCTATTTTTAGCTTAGTTTGACAATGGTCTTGCTTTTCCTATTTTTCTCCAAGTTTCCCTAAAAACAATATTCAAGAAAGAGTTAAGTTCTCCAACACTCACGTCTTCGTCCCGTCATTCATTTAAGTGAGAGCATTTGGGGCATTTGTCTGAAAACCTGGGTGTACTTTGACATCCAGCCGTGAAGAGAACGGACTCATTTTTTCCAATCTTGGCAAGACAAGCACTCTTAAATCAAAACAACTTAGTCATATTATGAAAGCTGAGACCCTCGCGAGTTTATATTCCTCACTGTGTTTGGGTATTTGTGTGGGCGCAGGGCCAGAAGTAGGCCAAGGGTTTGCAGAAGCAGAGAAGGGACTTTGCATTGCCGATTCGGACAACATTTCTGCCTCCTCCAGACCAGCCTGGGAATCACACCCCCATGTGGCTGTGTGGTTTATACCAAGTGTGTGTTCACTGGTCGTGCTCTGGCTTCAAGGTGCCTAAAGGAGATGAAATTTTGATGTCAAGCATCAGAGCCAGTTGTTTGAATACTGCTGAATACCCGACTGAGCCATGAACTGCCCTTATACAGCCTCTTGTGTCTGAAATTAGCAGAACAACTGGCAGGCCCTTTTAAAAATGCCCTTTTAAAAATGAATAAAGGGGAGCAGAGATGCTTAAACTTCTTTGGCTGAGCACAGGCTACAGGCAAATTCTGGTCTTGATTACAAAGATGCAGCACAGCTGTCTTAAAGAAATAAGAGGTTTCTTGATTTCCCAAATTCTCCCTGTAGATGAGAGGGGTGAGAGAGACCTGAAAAAGCAGTGTGTCTCCGTGACCAGCTTCCCGACTTGCAGGAGTTTGAGAGAGCACAAAACGCTCTGCTTCCTCTGGTCCTTCTTCCGAATACAGAGGCGTTTTTTGCTGCAGGCCTGCGGCAATCGGGTCTAAATATGCAGGGTACTAAGCCTCCAGCAAAATTTCAAGTGTCTACTCCCATGAAAGTCAATAGATGAGGATGTTAGCTCCCGACAAGATGGGGTTTTGCACTCTGGAGCATGAGGATTTTTGAAAAAAGGGTGCCAAAACCCATTTAATTTGGAGAACCTTGAGCAGCTCTGACTAACGGCATCGCAAGCAAGAAGTGTGTGTGTGCTCTGTATCAGGGATAGGCTGAGACAAATATCAAAATATGAAAACAGCTGCTGACAAAAGGTCCGTGTAGCTGAACAGCCTGTCTGACAGTAGCCAAAAACCAGATGCCTAGGGAGAAGCACGAGAATAGAGCAAGCGTGTTTTCCCAGCATAGCCTGCCAGCCTCCAACACTTCGTGCCTCAGGCGTTTCCCGAGCCAGAGGTTGTCTGTTGTATTTAATAGCTGCACACAGACTTCTCCTCCACAAACTTGTCCGGTCTCTTTTTAACCGATGTGAACATTTAGGATCCACAACATCCTGTGGCAAGAGTCCAAGGCTTTAACACATGGCAAACAAAGAACTACTTTAATTTGCTGTGGATCCATTACCTTCTGGCTTCACTTGATGCCCTCTAACTTTTTTAAAAATACATTTTACCTAGTAATCATGGTAAATATTCAGTCCCTTCATACCTTACACCATCCGTGATTCAGTCTCCTTTGTCATACTCATCGTATCCCACCTTAGTTATCTCTTTTCCCAGTGAAGCATCCTAGCCCACACTGTGATGCCAGACACAGAACCTGTCCTCAAACCTGTTCTAGTGTCCTCAGCACCCCACACTGACATGTCCCCCCAAGTATTTGTTGAACTCATGAGAGGATTTCTTGTAGAAAAGCTGTGTTGATTCTTCCCAGCTGCTGCATTTATCCATGTGCTCAATATATGTAATCTTTATGATAGCTTTCAATTTACCCTTCAGCTTCACAAGACCATATTTGACTCCTGTGGGAGAAATTATCTTTTAAGCAAGAGATTACAATTACCATTTGCAGTTCAGCTTTTTTTACTCTCTTTATTGGGCATTTTGATGCAATTTTCCCTTGCTTTTTCTAATTTTTTTGGCAGGGGAAGGTAAGGTTGCTTCATCATGCTCTCAAATTCAACGTGCCAGAGGTTTATGAACTCCAAAGTTCAAAAGTAAACCAACCCTCAGAAATCAGACACCCCTCCGATCTGAAGATAAACCGGTCTCCGTGTTTCTGAATGAGATTTCCCCTAACACGTGGCAAATACCAAGCAACTCTAAAAGATCGTGACTTTAAAGAAGACCCCAAACCAACAACCCCCCTCCTTCTCTTTTTACAAAAATAAGCCGGGGAGCCTGGAGTCTCTTAACGTGTGCCTGTGTTGCATCTTCAACAACCTCTCCTCAGCTTCTCAGGACACGGTCACCTCTGCCTGGTTGTGGCTCCCTTTGCTGCTTCTGAGCAGTCCCCGCACAGCGTAGACTCTCTGGAGAAGGTCAGTCCCGTCCGGCAGCCAGGAGAGGCCCTGCTGCAAAACGCACATTTCTGGAAGGTGCCCCGAGCCCTTTTCTCCCCTCTCTCTCCTTGGCTTACGACAGGGCTCCCACAGCCCCTGCAGTCTGGACACCTCACCTGGCCACACCACACCAAGCAGACTTTCCACCCATTTGCAACTCCAGTGTCTCACAAGTGGCATTTAAAATAAAGTGACCCAAGCTGCCGAACACCTGCCATGAGGCCTGGCATGCCCCAGGGCAACCCAGAGCTCCCTCCCAACTGGCCACAGCTTCCCTCCCTCTCAGACCCAGAGCCACAGGGAAGGATGGCATTTCTTCTCCCCTGTCATTGGTGACATGTTGATGGTGGGCTCCTCACTTCAAGACTTCAGCTCTCCCTGCACACACAACCATGCAAATGCTGTGATGCCACCTCAGCAAGAAGGTGCCATGGCAAAACCCTTTGCACGTTTCCCAGTGCATCCCAGGCCATTTCAGGCAGCTGTATTTCCAGGATGTTCCTCTCTGTCCTGACAGATGAAGTCCCTCCCCTCTCCTTCCTTCCCCACCTGTGCAGCTCTGCCATTGCCATCCAGGCTCTTCCTCGCTTGCCTGAGCTTTTCTTTCCTCCTGGGCTCTGGAAAACACAGTGGGTCCCACCACAGCAGCACCCGTACTCCCCCGCCAGGGCAAAAGGGGGCTTTTTGTGGTGAGCGTATCTCAAGGAAAGGGAAAGGGAGAGGCAGCCACACTTCAGAGGGAACACCGGTGAGGCTCCAAGTTTCAGCAACGAGAGAAGCTCTCAGCCCGAGTAGGGAGGTGGCGGCGGCAGAGATGATGCCTCCTGGCCAGATCCTGCTGAAGGCCCTCGGGATGGCTGCCCAGTGTATCAGACAGTGAGAGAGAGGGGGCAGGACAGGAGTTTGTGGGAGATTAAAAAGCAAAACACCAAAACTTATGAGTCACCTGGGGGATAGACACAGAGAAAGTTTGGGTCATTTCTCTGCTGTGCAGGTACAAGAACACAACACCAGGGAGAAAAAACCCAGCCCAGCGCTGCCCTAGCAGTGTCACCAAGTGCTGACCTGCTATGTTATGGAAACTCACCAGCCGCTCAGCTTATACTGACGATCAGTGAAAGCCATTGTGGCTCATGATAGGCGTATACCCAATTTCCTACTATGCTACTTCAAGAAAGAGGATATTAATGATCTATGTGGATCTCCCCCCAGCCAATTCATCTTATAGTTCTACATATCACTATAAGAACAAGCATTGGAAAGCATCATATTTACTAATTCATGCATGGACTTCCCACCTCCACTGAGAAACGTGAGCAAGATTTGGCCACTGCGTGGTCACTGACTTGCAGTCAATATCCTCAGTTCATCATCACCAGGACAGCCTGCCAAGTAAATGGCCTTACTCATCCCGTTAATACCGAGCTGTTCATCATGTGTGTTATCCATGACTACACAGGCAGAAGACCTCAGACTCCCACAGGAGCTTGGGTAACTCTCTGAGGGCAGAAGAGAAAAGAAAAGGACAGTATGGAGGAAAAGTCACAGCTCTGCTACCTTCACCAAAGCAGATGCTGAAGGCAGTGTTTGCTTCTGTAATTGATGCCAAATAAAACAGAAGATGCTTCATGTGGTTAAGGAATAAATCACTGCAAAACTACTGACAGTACTGGGTCCAATCCTGTTCAATATATTTATCAATGACCTGGATGAAGGGATAGAGTGTACCATCAGCAAGTTTGCTGATGACACAAAGTGTAATTCAAGTCCAGACGTAAGACCTGCTCTTCAAAGTATTTTCACAGCACACAAGAGACCAGGAAGAGACAAATAGAGCAAAATTCGGGTATCAGAAAAATATAATCTCTTACTAGTAAATGTATAGAAATATTTTTTCAGTTGTCCCGATAAAGGCTGAGGATATATCCTTTATATGTCAATTGATAAAGAGTGAAAACACTTGATAAGGCAAACTATAAACAATAAATTAGCTACACTTATTTTTTATAGCTAGAAATTCAGTTTTTCTAAAGCTCTGATGTCTATCTGTTGAGGCAATTATATGAATGGAGTGTATTCAAGAAGTAATGGAAACTTCTCAAGAATGGCCATTTACTTGATTTAAAAAAAATATTTAAGGAGCCATCAAAGAGACAATGCAACATGAAACTGTTAAAAATATTCATTCCTTTTGGCCCAAATCCCTCTCTGCATTCTCTCTCATCTTTTTAAGATGACTTTTTCCATGTCCACCATTTATGTGAGCTTGAGGCTACAGCACGCAATGTTTCTTTAAAAAACAAAGGAAAACTAATCTATTCTAACCCAAAGAACACAGTATCTTTAGGGCTAGAAGAAATGGTTAAGATTTCTGTTCTGCATTAAAAGTATCAAGGTCATTTATAAAAGCTTGGGGTTTTTTATTTTTTAAAAAGATCCCTCCTTCTGATCCCTCTGGTTCTCCCTCTGGTGCCTGTTTAGTAACTTTTATATTTATAATGGCTTAATTTGACATGTCTATGGCCAACTGGATTGTTGCACTCATAATATTTTTTTTAAATTTGTATTAGCAGAGCCTACTTGAAAAGGTTTCCATTAGTTTAAATCTCAGAAGCGGCTCTGTGATCATCCAGAGGACAAGGGAAAAATGACCTGACATTTCTGTCCAGTTTTCACAGAAGACAAAACCAGAGGAAAAACCTGCTCTGAAGCATACAGCTGTACAGCAGGGGTGCATGAAAATAAACGTCCCTCAGCTATTTTATGGAGAAAACTGATTTAATCTGTGTAATAGCATGCAGTAATGCTGTTGAGTTAAACGTATTTTTTGTTAAGCTAAGTTTGAATTTTGATGTCTGCTGCCTGGCAGTAATTTGAACCTATTATTATTATGCCCTTTCACAGCCATCAAAAGGGCATGAATTTGGCTCCACGCTGATGCTTGCACCTCAGCAAAGCTGAAGGGCTGCTGTGGCTGAAACGCAATGCCAAAGGAAGAATACATGTCACAAACCTGCCTTGCTGCCTTCTCCTCGGTAGACTACCTCGCGCCAAGGTGGAAAGACAGGAGCAAGACACTGAGGTTGACAGTGTCTGAGGCCTCAGCATACATTTGCTGGTAAAGGCAAAGGATCTGCCTGTAAAGCTTTTCTGGCTTCACAAAATATAAAAGAGGTTAGATATTGGATACATTAAATGCAAAATTACTCTTTCATTTTTGAAAGGCTGTTTCAGATTTGAGATGTCCTTACGGAAACAGTTTGTCAGCCTTTCCCGGAGCCTCCCTTGGGGGGTTGTACTCTATTTACATCATGTTCAGGCCATTTTCTTCATGTTTTTGTCCCTGCCCCAAACTTCATTCTTCAGTACTTACATTTTCTCTGGCCTGACTCCCCTGTTCAACAAGCTATACAAACCCACCTCTCCTAACTCCAACCCCAGATTTTTTGCTGTAAATCATTCATTCTCTTTTCTTTTCAGCTTTCCTTGCCCAGGAAATTTCCTTCACCCTTCTTCTTGTCCCAGTTTTCAAACCCCCATCTTTCAACCCTGCCCTGACTTTCCAGGCAGCTTCCATATAATTCAGCTCATTTCCTCCTTCACACTACCAGAGTGATAAACGCCTCTTAGCTTTGCCAAATCTCAGCCTCGCCAAACTACAAGCTCCAAAAGATCTGAGCGTGCCCCTTTTCTCCCTCGTCATGGAGTTGGAGACATTCAAAGACACATAATGTAGCTAAATTTGGGTGAATTTAAACTGGGAGATCTGTAAGATGCATCCTTGTCCCAAAGCTGACCTCCTGGCAAGGCTCACCCTTTCACTTTGAAGGCCTCAGAGGAGAGGCAGAGCAATGAACCGTTTTCAAAGGAAAGGTCACCAGGAGTTTAACATGAGCAAAATGACATTTCCTCCTAGCTTTATTTACAGAACCAGATGAACCATTTCAACTAACATTTTCAAAGCCCAGCATGGGAAGTTTCAGCACGAATAGCTAAACTGACAGAATTATAAAAATCCGAGGGCAGGTTACTTTCCCGGGGAACGCTGGGGGGGAGAGGAGCCATGCACCAACTCTGTCAGAGAATTTTCCCCCTTTAAACTAACACTGGCAGCTGTGGGGCAGCCAGTCTGCAGTCCAAATGGTCACTGTACCTCTTTTTAATGAGAGTTTGGACCGGCTTCAAGCCTAGTGCTAAAATTAGGTCTTTTACCAGCTTTTTAATTTTCCAGTTCAAAGGCTAGAAGTTTTCAGAAACCACGTAAGCCACTACTGAAGGTTACAGTCTGGACCACGGTTCTGAGTCCAAGACATCCAACAGAAGCTGTTTCACATTTCGTAGGAAGCCAGATGAGTACAGCTCAAAAAGGCAAAAAGTGTTGCACTCCACATCAATCTCATTATGCTAACGGGGGAAATACAGTTCTGCTTTTTACAAAAGCCAAGGGAAATACCTAGATACAGAGATTTGGCTATAATCACAGCACATTATAGTTTAGACGCGCCTTTTCTGAGAGACCTCTCTCTACAGGACACAAGTTATTCCGAAGCATAAACAACATGCCGGCCTGCCTGATGTGATTCATCGCTGCTTTCTTTGATGAGATCACCACACGCTATTGCAGAGCAGAAGAAGCCTCAGTGCCTGAGCCCGAATTTTGTGGTTCAAGAAGCAACAGTGTTTTCACTGGGGAAATTTATAGCCTTTGCCAACCCCAAACTGCAACGAAGACACATCTCTCACAAGCTGCAACCTTTCCAGCAAACTCAGCTCCACATGCGCTGTTTCAGTTTCTTTTCTGGTCGTGCCATTTTGCAAGTAGACACAGGAAAAAGGTTAAAAGTCAAAACAGGCGAGGTGTATCAATAAGTTAAATTCAAATTTTCTTTAAATAAGTAGCAGTCTCAGAGTGCCGACTCAGATCACGTAAGACTATATACTTAAAAATGTTTGCCTCAGAAAAATTACCTTTATTCCTTTTCCACTAGTACCCCCCAGAGTAGGTTTTTTTTAGAGTATTAGAAGGAAATGCTGCACTAGTAAGCGCTCTGCCCTTTCAGTCATTCCATTTTACTTTTCACATCAAATATGTTAACTTGCCTTTAAACCAATGCAGAGGCCCTCCTGAACTTTTTATACATGTGCTTTTTATATACTGTTTTTTTTTCTTTTACTTATACTTCCAGTTACTGATTATGTTCGAGAGTCAAGAAGAACCACATGAGTAAAATCAAATTTTAAAGATACAGATAGGCAAGGTCATAATCTATAACAAATATTTTCTTTTCCTTTTTTAATATAGTCATCCACCTACCTGGTGTGCTGATGTGCTCACTCACCTACCTACCTTTAAAGGAAAGCTTTACAGGTATTTAATCTTTTATTTTTCACAAGAAGTTAATCAATTAGTGCAGATGACAATGAATCAGTTACCAATATACTGCTTTATTTCTCGGTAGCAAATTAAGGCTTTATAGTGAGATTTGTACAGTACAGGCCAATTTAAACATTAGAAACCTTAAAAACCATGTAGCACTATTCACTCAATTTAGCACAGCCAGAAAAGTAGCTTTTTTTTTTTTTTAATAAACAGTTAAATGTTACTAATGAGGCCTTATATTTCATGAGTGCAAATGGCTCAAAATCCCACCATCCTCAGGAATGGGCTTAACATTTAACTATCCTTGAGGCCATTTTGAGATAAAGGATAAACAGAGAGAATAGCTGGCTTGGATAAAATATACTGTCTACTTGCTGGAGAAGAATCTCTAATTTTAAAATTACAGAAAGGAAAACCAAAGTGATATTAACTGGCCAAAGGATGGTATCACCCCCTGTTAGTCACTGACAGGTAATAGTAGCAATGACAAATTCATTTTCCGTGGCCCTCTTTGCTTTAGTAAAATCTGATTTATATTTCAGAGCTGATGACATCCTGTACGTTAAGAAACTCAAAACTGGAGGAACAGACATAAGTTACAGGACTTTTTGCAGCAGTAGGACAAGTTCCCTCTGCAGGGACATGCCCAAACTATTGTTTTTTTTATAATTTGAGAGAGCATTGCTACAAGTATTTTCTCAGCAGTTATGTATTTTTCTGGAGCATATGGATTTTCACTTCATATCAATGTTTTTATTAGTGTTGTCTGGAAATGATGGAACTACTGCTTATGAAAACCAGACACGGTGTTTCCCTTCTTATGTTCTCTACACAGACATTTATAGTGTTTGAGCTGAACGTATGAATTCACCTGTCAAGTCAGGCGCAGGGGGCCTGCCTGAAAATGTCATCACCCCTAACGTGTCTGGCTTTCAGATCTGAGCATTACATGTGAAAATGCAGAGAAACGGCTGCCAGAAAATCGTGAAGAGAGTAACCATGAAACGACCACACGCTCTAGGGAAGGAGACAATGAGATGGGGGAACCACCAAACCACTCTGGCTCTTGCATGACCAAGAGTGACCATGAGAGTACAAGGGGAGCCCAATGCCACAGGACAACGCTGACATTTTAATTCCTTGTCGAACAGCAGCTGTTTCTCCAGCCTAAGGGAAGACACACAGACAAGGTTTCACAAAATCTAAATCTAATGTGAATAACAATCTAAGCCCCTCCGTCCCCAGGGGTGTCATCTAACATCAGGCTAACGTCTTTGAAGTCTCAAGGTCAGCCATCTGTCCTTTGAACTGGAAGGCCACAGAAAAGGGTTGGGTTTCTATGTGTATTAAGGCACATACTGAATTTACCTCAACGCACGTGCCGGGTTTGCTCAGGGGGTGTCAACTGCAGTGGTGCCACAGCTGCTGAAGAGATACAGTGAAGGAACAAAGACAGAATTTCTGGTGACAGCAGTGTAGCACAGCAACTGGGACTGCCCCGTGCAAGCTGCTCCACAACGCCTCAGAGAGTCCCCAGTGTACTACAGTGCTATGTCAGCTTGGTGCAGAACTAAAGCAGCTTTTTGGGCTGATTTGTTGGCTTTTCCCTTTGCCAGGCCACCAATATCTCATCTGTTTTCCTTCACTCGGATGAATATCAGACCCAGAAGGCCCTATCTGCTACCAGAGAGTGGTACTACACATGCAGGAGAGGGCAGATTTAGAAATGAAGGCGAGTAGTGACGATGCCCGAGTGACCTGGAGGTGGGCTTTCCAGGAGAATCCATGCATGGGCACAATCTCCAGATTCACTCAGCAGAGTGCTCGGCAATGGCCAGCAGGTCTTGTTCTGCGTCAGTCAAGTACATTTAAGAATACTACCCAGTATTTCCTGAGGGATTACAATGGATGACTACCAAAGAGAAACTACTTGGAGACAGGGGGATGCTTTATCAGCCGTGTTGGAAGAAGTTGGGGAACACAGACACATATTGCATAGTCAGCTTCATGAGCACAGCTGGAATTCAGATGTATTTGACACAGCTTAGTAGCATTTCCAAAGGAGAGATTATGTGCTATTTCCTTTGGAGGTAGCTACTGTAGCCTGGGACAAGATCACGGCTGTTATGGAAATGGCATCCCACTGGGGATGCTGAGCACTCATTGCTTTTGCATTAAGGCAGCCTCTCCATGGAGACCCACCGCACCTTAAAAAGTGATCATACAAAAAGCAAACAAAATAGTCCTCTAGAACCCCCCCTCACCCACAACATACAAGAAAAGCTGACTCCCGTGAGCTATAGAAAAGACAGCATTACTGAATATGGGAGCGTGTGTTTATACGTCAGTGTTTTTAATACTGCATTGTAACGACAGGTGGGGGTGTCCTTTCAGAAGAAGGCAGGGTTGGTGTGCTCTATAATACAGCGCTTGCAATGTCGTTTAACAAATCGCAGAGCATCCACAGAGACATCGCAGTCCTGCACATTCAACATCTGCAGGTCGAAACAGTTGGCAGCGACAATCTGCAGGCCCTGCCCAGTGATGCTCTCACACGATTTCAGGCTCAGGCGCTTCAGGTTGAAGCAGTTGAGGGCTAGAAACTCCAGGCCGGTGTCTGAGACCAGAGGGCACTTGCCAATATCTAGGGATTTGAGTTTTGTGCAATTTTTGGCGAGGTACTCCACACCGTGGTCCGTGATGCCCTCGCAGCCCCGCGCGTTGAGGTAGCGCAGCTTGCTGCAGTATTTGGCAATGTAACGGATGCCCACGTCTGTGATCCGGCCGCAGTGAGCAATGCTAAGGTATCGGAGGCGCGACTCCAGCTTGGCTATCTCCCGCATGCCGAAGTCACTGACAAACCGACAGTCGCTCACGCTCAGTTCCTTGATGGACGTGCAGTAAATCATCAGGTAGCGGAGACCCTCGTCGGTGATGCGGACACAGCGGCGCAGGTACAGGTGGGTCAGCTGAGTGCAGTGAGCGGCGATGGTGTGCAGTCCTTCGTCCTCCAGGACGAAGCAGTCTGTCATGTCCAAGTAGCGAATGGAGATTTGTTTCCCGTGTAAGGGAGAGAGCTTGATGGAGGCTTCGCGAGTCAAACTGATGCATGTTACTTTGGAGCAACCTAAGTGGAAAAACACAGCACATTTAAGCAAGCAGTACAAACAAATCACACAGCAAGACCAGAAAGGTGGGCATGAAATTGTGTGATGGGTGTGATGAAGACGTCTTCACGTTGCAAGAGCAGAATCCTCCTGACTAACTAGCCTGGATTTGCTGTGATGTGTCCCTACACCAGAGGAAATAATAAACTCCACTAGACTCAGCAAGGTTGCTTTGGGATTTTGAGCACCAGCAACGGAACAATTTTCTCCATATCCCAAACGTAAAACGATGGTCCGAGCTTTATCTAGGGACAGTTTATGATCTGTTACTGCAACATAAACCCAGTGACAATTTGAGAAAATGGTACTACACGCCAACCAACACAGCTTTTTCATCAGAGGCAGTCTCATTGCTGACCGGCTGAGTTTTGTAAACCAACATCAGAGGCTCTTTCACCATCTGACTCCATTACAAAAAAGACAAACCCCACCCATCCTCCTAAAAGCATTTAAGGAACAGATGTGAATCCAGCCCCAAGCCTGCAATGTGGGAAGGATGCAAAACTATGGCAAGATTATGTGCTTGCAGAAGGGTGGAGATTCGGGTAACCTAAGGAGAATGGGGAGAGTCAGCAGGAGCCAACAGACTGGTAAGGGCATGAGAGGACATGGACAGACGCAGAAAAGGACTGTTTCGAATGCGAAAGCCTGGCCATGAATGGAGGTAACTAGGCTAGAGGAGAAACACCAGACCTTGCAAGGAAAGATAAAGAGCTAGTTTAAAGGGAAAAATACGCTCACACACTTTCCCGGTTTTTAACCTCCACTCTGTGCATGGTGATGAATGAAAGCTTTTTTTGGAAAGTGCTGTTTCTGCTGCACTGCAAACTGGCAGTCTCGGGCTCCTGAAGGGAAATTCTTGTCTGTGCCAAGTTCAGCTGGGCACATTGCGTTAACATAGCTAGAAACAGCCGCAAGGAAGAAGGGAGGGTCTACCTGTTAGTGACCAAGGCCCAGCAGTTTTAGCCGTAAATGTCTACTCAGACAAATTCTTATGCCTAAAGAGGGCTTCTCAGGTAGGGATAAAAGGAGCTATTCTGTATTGCTGAAACACTGGCCTGGGGAGATGAAGTGACCCATGAAAAGCCAGAAAAATTAGGATAATGACCTTACAGGTCTGTGCATCAGAAATGCTGCACGAATCCTGTAATCTGGAAGTAAAGAACATGACAATGTACGGAGACCACCTCAAAAACTTGAACGACAAACTCGTACCACTTGAAACAACAGGTTCTCATTCAGAGGCTTAGTGAAAGGTATGATTATGCTTCAGTTCTTAAAAACAAAAAGGAAAAACAAAAACCCTTGAGATATTCCGGTGGGTTTAAGCGAATGCTGTAAGAAGCACGGGATATGGACTTGGAACAGTTTGCCACCTGAAATTAGATTTCTACATTCATCATTTGAATCTGCAGCTGGATTTTTAATTTAGGCTTCAAATTTATTCAAACGGATGCAAATTTTACCTCAGGCCTCACACAATGACACGGGCAAATTGTCCACAGGTTATGCAGAAGCTCTGGGACCTTGAAGCAAAGCACTTTGTTCAATGAACAATGTCTTCCTAAAACTGAATGCTGCTATTTCCTCTTCAGACTGTGTTGCAGATCCAGCTATGTTATGGTGCAATCTTTGGAAATATGTTTGCCTTCAAGTAAATACTACATACACACTCAATAATGCAAAGTGATTTTTCTAAAGGGAAGCAGTACAGTACTAACGGTGTAAAAATTTCACCTCTAATATGTTCTTTGGAGTAGGTGAAACAAAATGCACCATAGAAGTCCCCATCCTTGAGCTGGGTTTCCACAGAAGCAGCTGACACCTATGCAGGGTTCTGATGGACCCGACGTAGCTCGCTCTATTGCATTTGCCTGGGGAAGTTGCTGGATTAAGGATTAAGGAATCGGTCTGGATGTTTTACATGCTGACCAGAATTCATTTTTAAAATCTGGCTAAGTGAGAATGAAGAGTCGATGAGGCTGAGGAAAATGTTCTGTCTGATGAGGATCCACAAAGGGAGAATGCTTTAATGACCACAATTAGAAAGTGAATGGGTCAGAAGTCTCACAGCAGGGTTGGAGTCGTACATCAGTGTGTGATTGCTGTTTTGACAAGAATCCTCTAGTCTCGTTACTTTGGCTACAATTTAAAATATTTAATGGGAAGGGTATTCAAAATGGTTTCACCAGAAAAAGAGTCCATGTTGATATAGAACTGCCTGATTTTTAGGCAAAATGACAGGTTCCTGGGCCTGTAACAATTTTTCTGTCCTAAATAATAAAAAATGTAAAAACAAAGCTCTTGTAGCAGGATTTTCCATAAAGTAAGTATAACTGATTTTTAAAAGGGAGGAGAAACTTCCAAACAGATTAAAAAAAAAAAAAAAAAGTTGGCTAGCATGTTAGATAATAACTTGCAGTCAAGCTCAACCAACTTCTAGAGATATCTAAGATCTGCCCACAAAGTGGATGCTGAGAGTGACAGAACTTACATTGTGGAAAACTCTGAAAGTTAATATGAATGTCTGTTTTAGACATTAAAGATTTTGCTATATTATTGCTGCCAAGTAACCATGCAAGAGGGAGAGGGATTCAACTAGATGTACAACTGTGAACTGGGTTTTAATTAACTAGCTACAAGTATAGCTTTTTCCTCCAGCACATATACCCAAATTTTCTTGCTCATTATAAAACCAAACCAGCGAACCACTTCAGTCCTGTGGATTGCTTGAGTGTGTAGGTGCAAGCCTTGTCCTTCTAACTACTTCTTGGACTTGATTACAGAAAAGATCTTCTCGTGTGAGACCTTCTCAATTCAGCCCAGTATTTGTCCAAGGACCTAGAGTGCAGCCTCATTGCAGACAAGTCCAGGGAGAGCTTGCACAGCAACCAAAATTGCTGTTTGAAATCTTATTCCTGGAATTCTTTTCATAAGACACTCAGATATGAAAAAAAGTTGTGTCTTTTTTTTTTTTTTCTTTCTGCCCCCCCCATCTTACCTTTTCTTTAAACACTTAGTACCCAAAGGGCAGTAAGAGAGCGAGCTGCGTAAGTACGTAAGTCTGAGCCAGGGCTCAGCAAGGGCTTTCAGCACTTGCCTTTGTACCACAATGCAGACGGCTAAAAATATGTGCCCCCGCCCTTTGAAGAGGAAGACTTACAGCTACAGATGTATGGACTGCTTTTCCTGTTTAGTTTGTAAGCCCAGGAATCACCCCTTCTGACTGAGAAACTGGAGAAAAGAGAGAAAGCATGAGAGCAAGAAAATTCACCTCTATAGGAAACATCCACAGAGATGGAACAAGGTGATGCTTTAAGAAACAATTTGAATCTGCCCAACAGCATCACCATTTGCTCAGCCAAGGCTTTCTCTTGCTCCAGTCCTTGAGGTGGTGTCCACTGAACCCATTATACTTTTGCCCTAAATCTGTTTCCTCTCTTCACAGAATACTTGCTGGAACTACCTTTTCCTGGTGCCAAACTGGTGTGCCAAGGCAGTTGACCCTCAGCTCAGTAATTCTACTTCTCCTGTCTCTCCAGGCTCAGGATACTTGAGCCACTCAACTCTTCATACCACCCTAGAGGAGGTAGTAAGGAAAGCATAAATACACCTGGGATACAGCCAGCCTTCAAAGTGATAGTATGTAGCTCTAGGACTAAATCACACAGGCACTTATATTTTCTCCTGGTGTTGGAGATGATTTCTCCTGGTGTTGGAGATGATTCAACCTGAATGCGTGGTTAGCAATCCAGAGCTAAAGGCAGTATGCACTGGCAATAAGGAATTCATGCGCAAGGTCATTGCCAATAGACTCCATGGGACAGGACTCCCATGGAGTCCTGTGGAGAATCCTTATCAGCTGACGGTTTCAGACAGTGATCACAAAAAGTGAATAACTGTTTTGTTACTATTTGTTTTGATGCCATTCATGACATTCTGCCATACGAGGAAGTACAAGGTGAAAGATAGGATAAAACAGTTAAAAAAAATAAAAGGCAGGAAAAAAAAAGCAAATCAGTGTACAGCAGATAGGCAGCCCTGGAAAAATCAGTTTGTCCAGGTACCAGTGACTCAACAGAATGCTTCCAATCCCCACATTGTCCTGCTTGTTGCGTAGCCATCAGCACCTCTGCAATGGCACACCTGGTCCAGCTGATTAATATCAACATTATACTAATAACAAGGTGAGATCACAAAATAAGTATTGACCATCAAATTTATGTCAGTGCTTTACTTGGCTGCATCCTTTTAACGAAGTGCCAACCTGTTTGCAGAGAGGAAATGCTGTGCGGCTGATCTCGGGAAAAAACATCTTGTTTCCCCAGAGCAGGTATGAGAAAATTTGTCTAAAACAATTTTGCTGATCTAAACAGCTGCAGTGATACAGTGTAACTGGGTGAAATGAAAAGCAGAAAGCCACCATATATATACACTATTAAAATATATACACTATTAAAAAAAAAAAAATAAAGTCCAAGCTAGCTAAGCCTGGTTAAAATAGCAGTGGAAACAAGGGGACCTTGAAGTATAGCTAGGGATGACAGTTCATATTTATAGCCAGACAAAAGCCTAGCATTGATTCTGAGCTCCTGTTCAAGTCACTCATAAGATTACAGGTACATACATTTTTTTTATATATATATATCATCTACTCATAAATTATATATATCTATATAAAAGATAAAACAAATTTTGCACTAGTAAGTGGCCTTCACTATATGATATAACATTGGCTGCAATGTGGGCCCTTGTAAGGGTGCTTTATGCAAAAATTTCTAAATAGTCCTTGTGCTATTTGAACGGGCCATCTCTGCTAGCTTCTCTCTACCGGAGGAGGCCTGGCCGCTCAAGAGGTGCTACCATTTGGGGCACTGAGATTCTGGTGGTGCCTGTCTCACCAGTATCGTGTTAGGAGATTGGCATTCCTACTTCAAAAGACAGCACAGAAAGGGAAATCAAGTCCACCCCAGGAGGGACTGTAGCCGGGTAAGGCCATGTCAGAGGAGCTTTACTTCTGAAGGGACTGTGCCTGTGGCTAAGGCCCCGCTGGAGCAGGTATACCTCTGTAGGCATTGTGACCTATGGATAAGGCCATGCTGGAACAGATGCACCTCAAAGCAACTGTGGCTATGGATAAGTCTATGCCATGGCAGGTATACCCCTGATGAGACTGTGGCTCATAGATAAGGCTCTGCTTGCAGCAGGTACACCCCTAAGGGACTGCAGTCTGTGGATAAGTCCAAGCTGGAGCAGGGACAGAGGGAGGAGTTCTTTGCGGTGTTAGACCCTATGGCCTGGTCCAAAGGGACCAGGGGTGGAGATTGTAATGGAAATACCTTTAAATTGTTGTAATGCTGGATTTGAGTTGAATGTTATAGGAATTACTACAGCAGGAACTACCTGAACCAATGGAGGACAAGCCTTACAAGAAGCAGTGGAAGAACAGCAGTGACCCAACCTGAGCTGGCTTTTGTGGCCAATAACTCCACGTGACACACCACCTCACCTGTCTTGAGTGACAGCCATAACAGATGGAGCCCAAAGTCATGGACTAAATTAACTCAATGGACATTTTATGGACATTTTTTGGACATTTTAAAGGGCTGGTCTATAGACTAAGGGAATGATATCAGTGTATTATATCAACAGATGGGAAAGGGGGTGATGGTTAATGAGGATGTATTGGATAACATGGAACTTGAGCATGAGGTAAATGGTATGGGATAAGGGGTGGAGAATGTGCTGGTTTTGGCTGGGCCAGAGTTAATTTTCTTCATAGTAGCTAGTATGGGGCTGTGTTTTGTACTTGTGTTGAAAGCAGTGTTGATAATACAGAGCTATTTTCATTATTGCTGGGCAGTGCTTACACAGTGTCAAGGCCTTTTCTGCTTCTCACACTGCCCCATCGGCGAGTAGATTGGGGTTGCAAAAGAAGTTGGGAGGGGACACAGCTTGGACAGCTGACCCCAACTGACCAAAGGGATATTACATACCATAGGACATCATGCTCAGCAATAAAAAAGCTGGAGGAAGAAGCAGGAAGGGGGGATGTTCAGAGTTATGGCATTTGTCTTCTCAAATAACGATTATGTGTGATGGAGCCCCGCTTTCCTGGAGATGGCTGAACAGCTGCCTGGGATGGGAAGTAGTGAATGAATTCCTTATTTTGCTTTGCTTGTGTGTGTGGCTTTTGCTTTACTTATTAAACTACCTTTACCTCAACCCATGAGTTTTCTCATTTTTACTCTTCTGATTCTCTGCCCTGCTGTGGGGGAGTGAGCGAGCAGCTGTGTGGTGCTTAGTCACCAGCTGGGGTTCAACCACGACAGGGGCCAGCGGTTTGACAAGCAGGAGGCTTTCAGACTCAGAGGCACCCATATTTAAATATTTCTTGTTACCTGACACATCCAGGTGTTCCAGGTTTGGGCACAGTGACACGACATCAAAGACCGCCTCATTGGAGATGTTGTAACAGCCAGACACCTCCAGCCTCCTCAGTTCTGGACAGCACTGGGCAATGGTGTAGAGTCCTCTGTCTGTGAGCCGCCTGCAGCCACTAACAATTACCGTCTCCAACATGAGACATACGTTGGGTGTATCCTGACAAAGCCTCCGGGTCAGCACTTTAAGAGCCCTGTCTACATTGATTGTCTCGCCCGTCAGGCGAATAGTCCTCCAAAGGCGGGGGTCCCAGGCAAGGTTATACCAGCGGCGGCACACGCGGGCACAGCGGCACAGCTGGTTGGTGGGCAGGAAGGAGAATATCTGGATCATGGAGTGGTCAGGAAGCCGGTCTATGTTGGCCTGTTCCTTCTGGTGCTTGGATGCCAGCCGGATGAGAGGATGAGTGAGACGAGTCGGAGGCGGCGAGTGGACCATAGCAACAGTTTCCCCAGTGACTGAGGACGAAGACGTCGACGACCCTCTGCCATTTTGGAAACCGGGGGAATTAGGTGGAAATATTAATGCTGGACTGGGCGTGCTGAGCGTTCGCATGCTCAGGTCGGAGTCTGGAAAACAAAATGCACAATTTCAGTAAGCAGTGGGTGGATGCAGAGCTCTTGGTGCAACACAGCACCATGCTAGCCTGTTTGTTAATGGAGCATGATGGGCTTCAGGGTTTGGGGGGGTAAGCAGTAATTTTTACCAGTGACAGTGAGGAAACTCACATTTTAAAACCTATCTTAGGTTATACTCTGGAAACAGTGTCACCTTAGTGTTGGATACGTGACAGAGATGCAGTCCTAGGTGTGCTGTCAAAGCTATGCTACCAAAGGAGGGGCTGTGGGTCCGAGCCCTGTAATGAAGAGGAGACTGCAGTGGAAGTCCATCCAAGGAGTTTAATTCTTTATACTCTCGACTGAATATGGCAAGAAATGAGCACAATTGAGTCAGAGGCTTTTTTGACAGAAAGTAACTGCCAATAACCTATGCAGCTGTGAGTTTTTGGGGGAGTTCTGTGGTCCTTCGCCTCTCAACTCCTTCAGCTGTTCAGTGGGAGGCCAAAGAAAAGCTCACAAGGCAGATGCTGCTTCGTTCACCAGACCTGGGCAGATGGGAAAAGCACAACCCCATACACTTATTTTCACCATGTCATTGAAGAAATTCATTTTTCATTCATGGAAACTGGGACTCAACAGTTTAACCAAGAGCCCAGAGACTAGTTCTTGAAGGGGGGGTGGCTGTCCCTCTTCATGCGCATGCAGAAAGCACTCCTTTCCAATGGACTAAAGTGAATTTCAGTTTGATTTGAAAAAACAGGCCCAGAAAAGTAAGTGGTGAAGAAACAGCATGCCTGGAAACTGGTTACAGAGCTGTTGCACAAGGTTTACACAATTTTTTTTGCTAGTGCTAATTGTCACACTAGAAGCAGTCAACCCACCCACCCCCCCCAAAAAAAAACCCCAAACCCAAACCCAACCCAATTTGCTACTTCTTTACCTTTTTTATTTCACTTTACTGGCAAAAAGCAGGCACAAAAATAAAGGGCCTCTGCTACTAAGAAAGGTTGCCTTTGCTGTAAGATTATTTCAACTGTTTTCCCTCTGTGCTGACATTGCTGCCTATGAGTCATTTCCACTCCTGTTCCCAGCTCTCCAAGCAAAGCAAGTAAAAGACTGGAAGACAGCTAGGACATAATTTTGATAGCATGAGCAAATGCCATGAGCAATACGTTTGGAGACCTTGAGATATTTCAGCAGTATGCTACAGATGATGCAACCAATGTATGAGAGACGAATGCTACTGCTGAGCACAGTCCTTTCATCCCTGACCTCTCAGTACTGATCTCAACGGAAATCCTGTATAAAGGAAAGCATCATCAAAAGATGAATACAGAAACCGCAATTTAGTACCCAGTAGAATAACAAATATCACCAATGGAGTAAGAACGGTGGTTTTAGAGCACCAACCTTTCCTCCACGTCACATCTGCTATCGCTTCATTGTTCAGACACTTTGGGGAAGCGTGCAACGCCATCTCCTTAAATAACACTAACTCTACAACTCTGTGACTGCGACAGCAGAGATACAAACTAAGCAGGATACAGTCAGAAATGCATTCAACAGACCTGCCCGAATCTGCGTTTAGGCAGAGTTTTTAAATTAAGTACATTTTAGATGAACTTAATCAGTGTATTACATGTGAATTTCCCCATCAAGCTTTAACTTAGCCCAGCAGAGACATGTCCTGATCTCACTAGCTCCAACAGCAGCAACCACAGGCCTGCGTTTTCACGGCGTGTCTGCAAGGGAGAGAGGCACAACTATGTAGCTGAAGAACCCAAGACACAAAGTCCAGCAGCTTGCCCAAGATCATCTAGTTCAGCTGAAGAGAGATTAAAATCATCATCTCACACTGTGGAGGAAAAACCTACACCACCCAGCTCCTTCCCTCTTCCTCTTCGCTATCTTGTTTTACTTAGACAGAAACTCAGTAAAAAGGAAAAAGATTTTCTTCGAGGCTTCTAAATCTACGCTATGGCTGCGTGGACATAACCCAGGGATTTGTGTATTTTGGGGCAAGAACCATATCTTAACGCAGAGTGGGTATTGCAGACACTCTGCTCCCCTTTGAGACCTCCTAATACCCCCCTGGCAGCTATCACAAATAATTGCATCGAGAAGTGTTATTTGGAAAACGTCTGGTATACTCCAGTATTTTAAAAATGAGATTTACAGCTGGAGAGAAACAAACCAACACCCCAGCGGCAGCCAGGCTCCCGCAGACAAGCACTGACTCCACAGACCACTTAGGCAACAGTCTCCTAGATTAATTTTTGCAAGGACTTACCATATGTTTGACCTCCCTCACATTACCACCAAAACCAATGACAATGCCTGAAGTTAAACATGTGCAGAAGATGTGGCAGACTTGGAGCCTTTACTTTTTGCTCTTTTCCTGAGATTTCGAGAACATGCTTCTAATATAAGAGAACACACATTTTTTTCAAGTGTTGGATGTATCTTCCACTACTACACGTCTTTGGCACTATGAATTTCTCTCCTTTCCTTCTACTTTTTCATTTGCTTTGGTTGTTGATTGTTTGTTTTTTACACAAACCAGCACAAAAAGGGCAAACAAAATGAAGTAAATAAAACCCACAGAACAAACACTTGTTTCTAGACCACAGAATAGATCTAACTGAAATCAAAAGCAAAAAGTTTCATTTTTTAACATCTGCTATAAACAATTTTTAGCACTGTGGGAATGCTTACCTTCTGTAAGACAGTCTCCCAGCATATTTTGAGAACATAGATTTTTAGTCAGTTATTGTTGAAAACACCTAAAAATCTCTTCACGGTTACACCCTTCCCTACTCTCCATTCCTACTTAAGTATAAAAAAGTGTTTAATATTCCATGATTCTCCCCCCCACTCCCCCGGCGACCAAAGCACCAAGCTAATATAGCTAATCTCCACTCCTTTTGGATCAAAAGTGGCATTCCTTCATCACTCCTGGGCACACTGTGAATAATCAATACCTTAGACATTCTGTGTGCGTAATGAATTACCAAAATGTGTTTTTTAACTTAGACCTAGAGCTAAAAAAGGTTTGACCTTCTGCTTTATGGGTACGCTCCGTGCTTGCTTTGCGCTCTCTTAATTCTCTCATTAGTATAGCAGTTCCAGATGTGCATCCTGTATTTCCTTTACCTTCCATCCCGAAGGTGCGTCATGTGAAACTTTGTCCCTCCACCTTCAGGGCATGGACTTCCAGACAGGCACACACACATGCACCCCGTCTCCCTGCCCCAACGTATTTTGGGAAAAGACTATAGTGTTGTCGTTATGTTTAAACAAGAGAGTTGAGCGAGCATTGCTGGTCTGCTAAGCCCATAATGCAATATGCTCTCAGACAGGAATTTTGCTGGTAGCTCAGCTGAACTCTGCACAGAGGTATTCCTGCTTACTGTTCGTTGTACACCCCGAAGGGGGAAAGAAAAAAAATAGCAGGTGAGTCCAGGAGCTTTTTGCCAGTAAAAACTTGGAAAGCTTTTTGCTAGCATTTAAAGCTTCAGCAAAACACTTGGTCTACTGTACATTTTCCAGATTTTTCAAGTATTGCTGGGAGGGGCTTCCTACAGCACTATCTGAACCTCTTAAGGGCTTCTTTCAAATTTTGTTCTTCGTTATTTACTGAGTGCTACATAATAGTCTGAGTCAGTCTGAGACAGGGCAACTTAATGACAGTGTGACATTAATAAATGCAACCCTGCAAGTGCAAATGAAGTTACTGGTTGCAGTTCTCAGTACACATCTTTCCGCACACATGCCCTATACAAGCCTTTCTGTTCCCGGAAAAAAACAATTGTTTACAAGCCTGAAATGCAGCTTTACATTTTGGAGATCTTAGAAAGTAAAAAAACAAGTTACAAAGCAGTCCTGTGCTTCCCTCCCTACAACCTCTTTTGCCCCTCTCCCTCCCCAGTTACCGATCTTCTGTGCAAGATGCTTTTTATTAAAGCTTTGCTTGGGCTCTGCAAATTGTTTGTTGATGTAAGAGAATATTTCTTAACAATCTTTAAAGAAATCTCAAAAGATGTGTGCCAGAAACAGAACTATAAAAGCTGACACAGAGGGAGAAAATGCACTGGAGGGAGTTTTCTTATTCCATTAGGAATCTGTTTTATTTCAAAGGACACCCCCCCTCCCCGAGTTTGTTTCCCAACTAATACATACATCTGGGGAAAAAGAGCCTTTAAGTATATATGATTTAAATCAAGATCTAGTCTCTGTTCCTTCTGGCATTGACACCGATATGCCATCTCCGATTTCAGAAGCAGAGAGAGAAAACTTTGTATTTTCATTAGTCCAGCTATGAACTTTAACACGGGACACTTGATGTCCAGATCCCAACTTTTTAAGATTGAACCATTTTCCATGCTTGAAGCGTGACTCCATTCAACCGCACCTGGCACTATGGTATCGCGGGTGCACCTTTTTTAAAGTGAATCCCATACCAAGCTCTTCAAGTTAACAAAATTAAAATTAAAATTTTGGTAAATATCAATCAAACTTCAGATTCTTATCTGACAACTAAACAGGATCCTTCACGTTGATCTGCTGTCACCACTGAGGTTTTTAGCAAAGCTAAGGCAAAAATTAAACCAAACTATGTTCAAGCTCTGAAAAGTCAGTATAGCTGAGACAAATAAAAAGCAATTGGCATTTTTGTCAAAACGCCAGATGCAAAATAATGCATGCAAGAAGCATTTACACATAATACAGAAACATCACTTACTTATCACCCCTTCATCAATAACAGTTTTGCATAGATATTACATATTTTGCTGAGTGCAATGTGGGTATAGACTTCACATTTTTACCACGATACCATCAGCTTTGCACGTGCCAAGGAAGCACTCCTTTTACAGAGACTGTGGAAAGCAGGAGCTTAATGGTCAAGAAGAGACTTGTGAATTTGACAGACAGATGTCCAATATGGCTGTGTGCCCTTAGAAGAGATTAGGAAAAGGAGTTATCTAGGACAGCAGGCTACAACAGGGCCATTTGCTTTTGAAGGCCCTGGGCACAGAGAAGGTCCCAGAGAAAGTGATACCTACAAAAAAAGCATCTTCCACATCACAAACATCCTCAGGCATTTCTCTCAAGCTATTACCCTACTGGCCTAGGTTCCCCCCAGCTCCAGGAGGCTGGGAGGAATCAGAGAGCCCGCGATAACGAAGAGGCAGCTGGAACAAAACTCACCATGCAAATTTGTGTGGGGCTGCAGCGGTCAAGTCTGTAAGAAGGAAAGAGTTGCTCGGCGGAGATACCTACGTGATTTTGTAGCCTTTTACAACCAAGAACGTACAGAATGAGAAATGGAGTTGGATGAGCTCTCTCGTCTCTCTCCAAGTACACTATGTACACTTAAACCATCTCCGATGTGCATGTCTGCCCTGTTCTTAATTTCCAGGGACAGCTATTACTCAGCTCCCTGAGGTGCCTGTTCCAGTGTTGTCACCATATCAAGTTTCTAAATTTTTCCTCTTACCCAACTCATACAAGAAGCTGTTTCTTGCCCCTCTCCCAGTGATTGTGAAGAACGAGAGGTCTCCAATCTTTGAAGAATGAGAGGGTCTCCAATCTTCCTGCAAAGATTTCTCACATACATTTGCTCAAACTTCAACCCTTTCTTCCTAGTCACATTACTAATATCCGGTTTCTCCTTAGTTTCTTTCTAATATCTTAGTTTCTCCTTTAGATTTCCTCCAATTTGCATATATTTCCCTTAAAGCACAATGTTCCAAACCGAGCCCCGCACCTCACCAGCAGCAGCTAAAGTAGAGTCCTTCAAGGCTATATTTCATGGAAACCATATTGTCAGCCTTCCAGATTTCAACAGTCTCAGAAGGATGATGCATTCAGTATGTGATTCGACATATTGCCAGATTCCCATGTGCCATACAGCTGCCTGGCCATTTATTTTCTTCATCCATGTTTATATAATCTATTCATCTTCCCCACACCTGTCTCCTTAGAGAGTAGTATGTTTTCTCTCTCCTTAATCTTCTGTTTTTTCAAGAGCATTTTGAGTACTACCAACCTTCTCAAATTGCCCTCATTTTCAGTTTTCTGAATATACTGCAGGTCCAGTGTCATAAATTTTAGCCCATTCCTCTGTATATTAGTACTTTTATGTCTCAATTCAATTCAAACAGATGGCTTTGGCAGAGAGGTGGAAAAATTTAGCAACCTAGTAACGAATACTGTAGGGTATAGCAGGGCAGATACCTAAAGGGTCCTTCTTGAAACATCATCACAGTCGACAAATACCCAGTGATAACTATGCAATATACTATACCCTTCAGTGGCCACCTTATGATGATTTCATTTAGTCTGTATTTCACCAGCTTGTTTCCAACACAGACATGCAAAAGTCTAAATAAACCTAAGATAGGTTACAGCTACTGCTTCCTTCTCACCAGACAGTTTCTTCTTACCAACACAGAAAATTAGACTGAAAACTTAAGAAGACAAAGGTCAAAAGAACAAAAACACTTCTGCAAAGATGAAGACAGTTCTTATCCTGTAAGATCTCATAGGTTGTTCAACTTTCTTTTTGAGAGCAAAGATCTGCAACAAAGCTCACTTTCTCAGTCTAAGAATGAGCAGCCTCAGAGCTCATGAAGTAATCGCACCCACATGCTCCTGGAGGGAACGGTTCCACAGAACTTAAAATAACCTTTTGTAGTTTTTAAAAAACTCCCATAGAATGTAATAAGAAACTGTACCTATTGTACAAGACTTTGTTACAAGACCACGTGGAAGAGGGTTAACTTAAATTTAAAGCCATTCCACAGTAGTTTCTGTGTGACATTTTACACCTTGGATTATACTGGTGTAACTTCCCTGTGATGTTGAACTCCAGTTTTCTTTAGTCTATAAACTCCGCCACATACATTTGGAGACCTGATATTGCATTCCTGGCATAGTGACACTAGATGCTTAAAGTCAAACGGCACTGCAAGTGAAGTAATCGCTATAGTTTTATTAAGCAAATAATTCTTCCTTACAATGGATTTGTCAAAAGCTGGAACTAATTTTCCCCCTACTGACTTTGTCCCCTGCCACTTGGCCGGAATTAATTTTATCCCCATATTTTTGAACAGAGCTAAAAATACAAAGACTGAAGGGAAAAAAAGAAAAAAGCAATCAACTTAGTAATTTGTGAAGTCAGAGCGTCTTAATTCTGCTTTCAGTACCACTGATGATACTAGCACATCAGTTCTGAGAAAGGGGTTTGCCAGGGCATCATTGCTGGGAAAGTACATCATAGAGATAGATGGGATGGTGCATTTTTACCACATTCAGTAAATACCTAACCCCAAAATGAATTCCGTACATACTTAATTACAAGCTCTTCTTAAACCCCTTCAGGACAGATGCTCTCCCAACTCCTTGTGGTATGCCAGGGAGCTCCTCCAGCTGAGCTAGTTCATGTCTGCATTAGCAGCCCAGAAAGAGGAGATCTCTGGAGCAAGACTGTTATTGCTGAGAACCTGACATCCACAGGCCTGGGAAATGGGTGTTAGCTTTTGGACAACATCTAATTTCATCCTCAAACCTGAATGCTCACTATGGGTTGTCTCTGGTGCTTTAGGTTTCCTGCAAGAACATATTTTTTGCTTTGCTTTCACCTGAAGGCAATTGGGCTTACACACCTTGCGGTGGTAACTAAGGCATAGTAAGCAGGCAATGAGGGGAGAGTCATTTCAAAAGTGAGCTTCAGACCTCAACAAAAATTCTAGTGTAGATGAACCCACTGGCCAGTGAAGAACTCCCTGTTCACCTCCTCCAAACCCTGAGTTACCACCTCCCAACCTAACCCGTACCATGTAGAGGAGAGGCATCCCGTGCCCTGCTGGGATCTCAGGACTGGATTTTCAGTGGACCAGACACGTTGCATTTCACTGTCCCCCATTTTCGGGATTACCGCACCTATGGGGATCCAGTCCTTTGCTGTTCAATGCATTGCTTTCAAATGTGCAAAACAAGTGTGGTTAAAATGAAAATAAGCATTTACAAGATGCTTATATATAAAGGTTTAAGACAAATAAGAGAAAAAAAAGATTGCAAGTTTGCTTAACTTCAAAGTCATACTAAAAAGCCTGCCATCCTCTCTCTCTCTCTCTCTCCACCTGACAAGCTGTTAGAAAGTCTTAATTAACTCAGGAACCCCATCCTGGTGAATACGAAACACCTTCTCAATTCATCCAGAGAACGACTTTGTTCTGTGAAACAGGCTTACAACTGTGTTTTGCCTTTTCTTTGAGTTTCTCTGACTTACTCCAAGGTCAAAATTTTGTCATGTAAATCACTTTCCTGCCAGACTAAGCAACATTTACATTTCCATGTTCCACTTTTTTATGTATTGATCTTCATTTTTCATGTAAAACCCACTTTACATAAATATAGGTAAGATGAGTACTGGCTCTAAAGTTATACGTACGTAGCCAGAACCAGTCGCTTCCAGTGACACTGAGCTGAGGCAAACAGATCCTACCCTGTCTTTGAACGATATGCTGACATGAAGCTTGTGTTGATGAAAATGTATCTTTGCAATTTGTATAGAAAACTGGAACAAATGCTGAATGGCTCCCAACTTGAAAACGCAGAAATCCAGTCAGCTGCTCCAGTCAGGTGTAGCTGTTCCACTACTTCACCCATCAAAAATGGAAGAATTTGCAGTAAAAGATGTATCAGGTTATATTATTATAGAACTTCAAGACAAGTTGCTGGACATAAATTTATGGGAGAGAAACATTTTCAAAATCCCCAGTTGACCACACGGATCAAAACAGAGAGGATCTGCAGAACCCTGAAATGTAGTTCTGGTAGATGTGCATTGCTCTAAATGGAAAATAATATACAAAGCTGAGGAATGCTTGCCTCTGGGGAAAGCTGTCAATATAATCACTTTGTTGTGTAATCAATATGACTTGCATCCAGTTGGTAGCAAACTCTACAGCAGACACTAATTCCCCCAAGAATGACTGTTTCCGGCATATTCACCAAAAGCGAATTATTTGTGTAAAAGAACATTGTTTTTCATAATAAAATACTGGCATTTTAAAAGCACACAACTCTCAGAAATGACTGGCTTTCAAATTAACAGGAGATTCAGGATGTGACCTTCAAAATTGGAGAACTAAATGGTAAGCAATAGGCGAAACAGAAGAGGGAACAGTAGCAAGAAATTTAAAGCCACAAAGTTGTGCTCCTCTCCTAACACAAGTTCAGATGCTAAACACTCCTTAACTCAACAAAAGAGTCCAAATATCCTTCCTAAAATAAATTCAAGCTTTGTAAACATAGGCTTTGCTGATAATCTGGGAAGAGACAACCCTCCAAATTATGGGACAGAGTTGTACACAGCACATGAAAAGGCCTCTAGATTAAAAAAAAAAAACCACCCAAAACCAAATGACAAAGTCAAGTCAGTCCCAGCTCAGCTTGGTTCAGCCCAGCTCCTTCTGGATTGTCCTGTGAGACACCTGCAAGTGCCCACCTGGTGTCCCAGCTGAGGAGTCGTACACCAAAGCAGATGACAAAGCCCTCTGCCAGCCAACTTATCAGTAAGGGAGTGATAATAAACCAACAACAAAAAACACTACCAAAAGAAAAGAGAACAGAACCCTCTTCTGTAAAAACTGCTCAATTCTTTACCATTGCTGGCTCCAGGCTGAGCGAGGTAAGCTCTTTTCAGTCCTGTAGGAGAATTACCCCGAGGCCGTAAGAGTTTTCCAGGCTTTCCAAATCAGCAGAAGTGTTTATTCCCAGACTAATGCTTTTGCAGACAAGGAGAGACTCCATCAAGAGCCCTGCCTGGATCTGTAGGATGGCCACCGATTATAGAAAATCAGAATTATGCAAAGCGTAACCGAAGGCCGATGTGCAACACCTGCTCCCATTCAGCTCAGATCCATTTACACTTCAGTTTCCAACGTTTATTTTCTTTTCCAGGAAAGAGATTCCTTTAAAGCACCTGCTAGCATCCTGGCAAGCATTCCCTTGTTTTGCAGGCAACTACCTCATTTCTAGGGTTGCATCCCTCCTCCTTTTTGACACGTAGCCAAACTGATAAAGTAAAGCTGCTCTCCAGGGCTTTTTGTAGGAATGGTAGAAAACTTCACTTAATCCACACTTTTACGTTTCTTACAAATCCACAATGCTACCACTACACTTATAGACAAAGGAATAAATTCAGCAAAGGGCTGGCCAAAGCCAGCTCCCCAACAAATCGTCTTTGGGACCTGGGTGAGAGGAAGACCTGCGGAGGGGATGAAAGAAAAGAAACGTAGGTCTCCAAAGCAGAAACGCAGGACACCAGCACAATCTAACTTATCCAACACCTCTCTAACACAGGTACATAAACTGAGAATTTTTCATAATAAACGCTTCACGTTATAAAAGCCCTGGAGTGACAGTCAGCAGTCCCCTCTTCTGTTATAAACACACGCAATATTCATACAATGATGCCCTGAGCAAGCACACACTGCTTATTCAGAACCACAAGGATTAAAATTTTGTTTATGGGAAACTCGGGAATTAAGCTGGGAAAGAGACATAGCCACTGGCAGCTTTCTTCTGCTAGAAAATGTAACTGGCTCAAGCCCAAGTGCACTAAGTTACGTGGATTCCTGACCACCAGTGTGAAGGAGTCCCAGACTGTGTCAAAACAGATGGTACTTACAACTGCAAAAGCAGTGCATTAGCCATCTTCTAAAATCCAGACCTGCCGTCTGAGGTCCCACTTGCTATGTCTGTGACTTGTGGTGTATAAATTACAGATTGCTATTTATACGCAATAGCATATGGTACTCTGATATTTGAGGAGTATCAGATGTACATACGTGCAAGTAAATCAAGAATTCAGTGCTCTGTATTTATGGTAACTTCAATAACTTCCCAGTCTATTGAAAGCCATGATAAATAATTGCCTCATTGTGCATAAAATATCAACTGACTGTAATTATTCCTTTTCAAGTCATTGTGATTTCAATTTACTGAAATGAGATGAACAAAATTATTCACCGATTCTTTTTATGTCATTTTGATGTCATTAAATCAAAATCAATATGCAGAAAAAGAAAATGTGATGTTTATATCTACACGATCAGTGTAAGAGTTATTATTCAAAGCAAGAACTCTGGCATTATCTAAATCCTTCAGGCTCTTATTTTTCATATTAACCTAAGCTATTTACATTAAACACCATCACTGAGTTCTAGCTCTATGTGCAATTTCATATTTATCCACAGATTTAGTATCACCAGCTTATGGCGATTTCTTTGGGAGGAGACTTAAAAACAGGAGAGCAGCAACAGCAGTATTTGGAATCAAGAAATATTTGGCACCTTGACAAAAGAGAAAGGCCCTTTTCTTTGCATAGCCTCAGAAAAAAGTGAAGCTGACAGGGTGATCTCATTGATATATAAAAATACCTGATGGGAGGGTGTACAGGAGACCGAGCCAGGCTCTTTTCAGTGGTGCCCAGTGATAGGACCGGGGGCAATGGGTACAAACTGAAACACAGGAGGATCCCTCTGAACATGATCAGGGAACACTTCTTACTGTGAGGGAGACCGAGCACTGGCACAGGTGTGCCAGAGAGGTTGTGGAGTGTCTCTCCTTGGAGATATTCAAAAGCTGTCTGGACATAGTCCATGTAAACTGGCTCTAGGTGGCCCTGCTTGAGCAGGAGGTTGGACCGGATGACCTTCCAGAGGTCCCCACAAACCTCAAACATCCTGTGATTCTATGAAATAACCCTAATACATCTCCTAGAAAGAGCACATGCAGTTTAAGTCCCACTTTTAAACAGGCACTGTATGAACCTTTGCACTATGGTTCCAAAAATCTTCAATTCTGATCTCCTATCATGGGGTCTGGCAGAGCCTGTTTTTTCATTACACCAACTCAAGCTCCATCTCAACCGGTGCCCGATTGTCCTGTTCAAAAACATCCTTTGTGACTGAGATGATAAATGATCACCCTCATCATTAAATGTTAAAGCTCAAACAGGCAAATATTGTCAGATGGTAACACGGCCATTAGTAAGAACTGCCTAAGGCATACTTGTTCTGCAGTGTTTGTCCCCAGTTTAGAGAATTCCCTGAAGCTCAGCACTGCTTCTTGGTACCTGTAGAAAGGATGGGCACTTTTTGACAGAATTCACTGAAAAACTAGTCTACCTTAAAACTTCCTGCACTACCCTCATCACAAATGGCAGATAATATCAAGTTTACCTGAACATAGAGTTAGTGACCTGTGGGTAAAAAAGTCCTGGTAAGCTATTGCATAGGCATTGTCTCCCGTAACTTCCTTATCAACAAACTGGTGAAGTACAGACTAGATAAACGGACAGTGAGGTGGACCAAAAGCTAACACCGTTTAACCTCTTCATTAATGACCTGGATAATGGGACAGAGTGCAGCCTGAGCAAGTTTGCAGATGACACAGAACTGGGAGGAGTGGCTGATATGTCAGAGGGTCATGCTGCCATCCAGAGGGACCTTCACAGGCTGGAGAAAACATCACAAAGTTCAGCAAAGCAAAATGAAAAGTCCTGTACCTGGAGAGGAATAACCCAATATACCGGCACAGCCTGGGGGCTGATGAGCCGGAAAGCAGCTTGGCAGAAAAGGTCCTCATGGACACCAAGTTGAACATAAGCGAGCAATGTGTCCTCACTGTAAAGAAGGCCAAGAGCATTCTAAGCTGTATGAGGAGGAATGTTGTCAGTAGGTTGAAGGAGGTGATGCTTCCGCTCTGCTCAGCACTGGTGAGGCCACACCTACAGTGCTGTGTTCAGTTCTGGGCTCCCCAGTACGAGAGACATTGACATACTGTAGAGAAATGCCACAGAGATGATCGAGGGCTTGGAGCAGCTGACATATGAGGACAGGCTGAGACAGCTGGGGTTGGTTACCCCGGAGACGAGAAGACTCGGGGGAATCTTATCAACGTGTATAAATACCTGAGGGGAGGCTGTAAAGAAGACAGAGCCAGGCTTTTCTCAGTGGTATCATCCAGTGAATAGACAAGAGACGGCAGGTTCGATTTGAAATACAGGAAATCCCCTTTTAAACAAAATTTTTCATTCTAAGATTGGTCAAGCACGTGAGCAGGTTTCCCAGAGAGGTGTGGAGCCTCTTTCTTGGAAGACAGTGTCCTGGGCAACGTGTTGTACTGGGCTCTGCTTTGAGCTGGAGGTTAGGTCCCTGCTAAACTCACCTATTCTGTGATTACCAGTTCAACTGAACCCATCCAGCCTCTTCTCTTTGAAGCCTTGCATAGAAGAACAAACTATGCTTAATTAAAGCAAATCAAACCCTCATGAAAATGCCATAGTAAATGTGTTAATTCACAAACGCTGAGTGAAGAGGTTAAGTAATCTTGACCTGTGTAGCTGAAAATCAAAAAGGATATGCTAATAATGTACCATTACCTCCAATGTATGTAGATAGAAAACAAGAGGTGGACAGATGGAAAGGTTACTGTACTTGAGAAGGTATGTAAGAAGGAGCAGTAGCAAAGTTTGAGGCTATGAGAAAACATTGTAGTTGAGGGTTAAAAATTATCATACAGTACACAATTAGGTCAAGGCATAGGCTGCTGAGAGGGTGAGTGGGGACTGACACCTAGAGCTTTCGAGGAAGCAGTGAGATTTAAAAAGAAACAAAACCAAACAAACCAAACTCCTCCACAACAATAGAGGAATTAACCTATGAAGACAATTCTGCATTAAGCTGCCGTTTAGACAAGATGACCCGAGAACTTTTGCACCCTTTATCATCAGCCAGCCACATTTGTCTGCCATCTGTGCCTTTCTAAAACAGAGAAGTAAAACTCTTACTGAAAGAATTTGTCAGGGTGCATGAAAAATGAAGGACAGAATAATAGTAATTGATACTTATTTTCATCAGCAAAGCTGTGCCACCCTTCCATCAGGTTGGCACAGATACGCAGTTTGTGCTGAGAAACAACGCCCTCGCTACAACTTTTTCGAGGTTGTTTCAGTACACACTTTTACAGATTTTGTATGCCTGATTCATAATATGCACACCATTCTCCATTTTGGGAGAATAGAGAATGAGGTTCACTGCAATGTACATGATCCACAGAAGCATATTAAAGCCTGCTCATGTGGGCTGATAAGACCACTGTGCTTCAGCAAAAATTCCTCAAGATGCTCTCTATTTTGCCTCTGATACAATGAATATACTGAAAATCCTTTTAACTTATAACTTGAGTGTGAAAGACAGCATTTGCTGCCCTCAGTTCTGGGCCTCCTGAGCAGCATACTCCGTTGCTAGTCTTGTATTTGATGCAGAAAATAGTAAAAGTAACATGTTCTCCTTCTCTGTAGAGTTGTGGCTACAGACTGTTTGGTGGGATGTACTATGTTAAACTTGTGGAGAAGGACTACTTGAACTACTAAACTGGCACTGAAGTCCAAGTGAATTCACACGCAGACTACCTTCAGTTCAACTGGCACTTTTCCTTGCAAGGCCAACTTCAGAAGTTAGACTGATTGACACAAAGCGCAGGTGAAAGCTATGCACTATTAAGCTGCAGAGAGAGCAGAGCAGCGTCCAACTGGTGTACTACCATTATATTTAAGCAGCAAAGCGATGACAAGGTTGAGTTTAGAGGTTGGGTGATGTAAATTAAGGTATACATAATGAGCCTTGGGTTCTAGAAAAGGCATTTAACACTGTGCTACAGTTCCACTAGGTACTGAAATTTCAGGTGGACAAATTGTAGTGATGACTTCATCTTCTCCTCCTTAACTGCTCAAGACTTCAAGCAAAAGACCAACACAAAAAAGAAATTTGTAAAAATGTATTTCTAGCATTTTTCAGTATAATTTGGAAACATGGAGCACAGCCAATAAAGAGAAATCACAAAGTCACTTTTTAAAACTTCTAATGAGGAGGTAAAAAGAATTTATATTAGGAAATGTTTTAGAGACCCACAGTGACCTCACATTTTCCAGCTCAGTGGATTTGCAAGCAAAGAGGCTGATGCGGCAGTATCTGGATGCCGAGTACTTCCTGGGATGTGTAGAGTACTAGCGGCTATTGTAAGCTCAGAACAGTCAGCATCTCGCAGGATCACAACTCCCCTCACCCCATGCTAAATTTGAAACACTGCTGGGTTGGTTCACTCTCTCTGTTCTATTTGTGGCACAGGGACTTTCCTAACATTAGCGATTGCCTGAAAAGTATTCCCTTCTGAGCTACACTCCACTCATGCTGGATTCATGACTATTTATAGCATGTAGCATGTATAGTAACACGACACTGCAAAAGTGTCAGTATGAGAAATGCTGAATTAAGAAGTGAGATGAGATTGCAAACACTTGGCCCCTAAGCTACTATACTAGTGCAGTTATAGCGACATTTACTTGTTTCTTCATTTTAATTCCATTTGCAGAATACGTGAGCCATGTGCAAGGCAGTGATAATACTGGTATTACACACAATTCAGGAAAAAACTTTTGTAGCGCTGAGGGCGGTTCAAGAACTAGTACAAAATGTTGAAACTTTCATCATTTAATATGTTAACCAGTTTGGAAGACAGTGAAATCTGTTGCCAATTCCTGATCACCTTTCAGTTTGTGAGAATAGGTGTCTGCATCACAAGGCATCCCTCTTGTTCAGTTTGGAATGACTGTTTTGACATTGGGACATGAAAGGAAACAGAGGTGACAAAAGCATTGCTCCTTCTGAAGCAGGACATTTTTAATGACAGGAGTGCCCGTGGCAGCTTGTGTCTTACAGAGGTCTCTCTAGTACTAGAACACTGAAATCCTTCCATTTGAATCTCAGGAGTTAAATTCTTCCTAGGAGCATCCCCGTACCACATGAAACGGGTCTTTTGTTCACTTACTGCTGAAACAGGATGTCTGTACATTGACCCGGAGTTGGAAAACAAGTTATCAATGATCTGTCTCTCCACCAAGCTTCTTCGCATGCGGCTTTTGCAGTGTTTGAATTCTGCCACTACAGCATCAGGCTGTGATTCAACTGCATAAAAGCCTAGCATGAAAGTAGCTCATACCTTACAGAAGGGTGTCTGTTCCCAGAGTCTGCGTTAGCAGGGCACAAGGTTGATAGACAGACTGCAGAGTTCACATGGAGTGTTACCCCTTATTAAACAAAACCTGTTTTTGACCATCTTACCATTTTAAGGAAAACACCTTACAAGGCTTCGAGTTTACCGAAACGAGATAACAAACACATACCTTGCTGAAGTATTTGACTCACAAGGCTTTTATGTTGCATGGCCTCTGTTGATTTAGAAACCTCTATTTCATAACCTCTGGAAGGAGAGAAGCCTATCTTCCCAAGTGTCCTGTTAGTTATAAAACAGCCAGAAACCTTTGGAAAATGACATGACAAGAAAAGGCTTCAGAGAGGCATGCAGTGCCTCCACCCACGAGGGCTGATCATTAGGCATGGACATCAGTTTTTCCTTCCTCTCAAACAAAGGTGGGATGCCGGCCTTGGGACTGAGCCATGGTTCCTGCACACCCCAGCCAATCAGTCACTTCTCTTCATTACTTTTTATATCTACAGTGCTCACCAGTGGTGCTTCTGAGTCTTCTTTACTGAGAATAATGAGTTTCATGCAAGTGTAGCTGTATCTGGGGAACAATTCGGGCAGAATAAGTTATTTTAGCTGAGACTACAGCTGGCAGAGCCCGCTCCTTTGGCAAATATTTTAAGTCCTTGTAACACAACAAAGCCTCATCTGCCTGCAGTACATTGCAGCAACCTCACCAGCACTTTCTGTGAACAGCTATTTGATCCTTGAAGGGAATTTCAGGTGTTTTACGATTCTTTTTTTTTTTTTTTTTTTTAAGAAAAACTCCAAAATGTCAAGAACACAAAGCAATCTCATCACACTAACTGCATTTAACAGCTTTGCTGTACACATAGGTATGGATGGAGGGTGTGCTTCTACGCCCTGCCCATGCAGCATGAGATTACTGTTGATAGCAGAATGAAATCTAGGAACACATGATGATCGCACAGCCCATTGTTGGCAAATGGTCTGGGTAAAACCACCTTTTAAGACAGGAATGTGACTGAACCGTTTGTGCTGTGCATGTGTGAAAAAATACATAAAACCAAAGGGTGCTTCCCCAAACCGATCATGTTTAAAAGGGAAGAAAGTCTTCACCCTCCAATCAGCCACCTTAAAGAGGAAGATCATCAGCCAGATAGGACAGCCTCCCAGTCGGATGCCACGAGCTGCCTGCTTTCAGGCAGGCTGCTGCAGGCAGAGACCCACACCTCATGGGGTGCATATGAGCTCGTGGGTGACGCCTCACCAGCTGCAAGGAGCAGCGCGGGGCCCCACGAGATGAGAGCACCCACATCTCCTGCAGGACATGGATGCACCCCCAGATGGGGCAGAGGGGGATTGTAACCCACACATGCTGGTAGAGTGCGCGTGTGTACCCATGGAAGAGAGACTAGAACTTTTGGGGATAAAGCTGTTTGTCTGTAGGTGTTTATTAACTTTTATTCAGTGTTGTGATTTATCTGTGACATTACTGGTACTGATCCCAAATGTGCAGTTCATTGACTACTGATTAAATTCATGTAATTACTAAACTGCTTTGATCCTAATTTTCATTTAAATTATGTGGACTGAACAGTACTCCACTGCAGCACATGGCTGTGATTCATCACTCACTGCTGTTTGTTTCTGTTATATTCTTAAGGATGAGAAAACTGACTTGTAGCAGGTGTTGACAAGAGTTTCAAAATAAAGCTAGGGATTAAAGAGTGTTGTTTAATCAGCTGCAACAAGCCATTGCTTAGAAAAGCTGTGGACAAACTCCAAAAGCAACCTAGATCCCACCGTGGATTTGTGGAGCACCGGTAGCGCTGCATAGTGGAGCAACAGGGAGATGCTGAACACCTGCACTGAGGGATCATGTTCTGCCTTGGCAAGGACTGCAGCTGCTTCAGACTCTGGTTCTCCAGCAGGGAATCACAACCTTGGTATAATCTAATCATCTCTCCATACATATGTGTGTATTATTTCCACATATAGCTATATTTGGCTATACCTATAGACAGATTACTATAATTACAGATGGACAGAAATGAAACACAGGTTCTGAATTTTCTTATGAAATATGGAAAATACTGGAAACCGCAGAAGTGCTATGACTGAATGAAAAGCTTACCTTTCATTTGTAAAAGTGTGTGCCAGGGAAAACTTAATAATATACACCTAATATCATTAGGAAACCAAATTGAAGACAATTAGATAAATCATTTAAAACATTTTTCAGGGGAAAGGTGTAAAATTCCTTATGAGACTATTCCAGTCAAACAATTAAAACAATTTTACCCTATTAACTTTCTGTCTTTTCTTATATTTTGCCTTAAAATATTTAAGAGCAGGAATTGACATGCTACAATAGATGTGTTTCTTTGCAGAGTTATATATAGATAAAAAAAAAAAGAACCAGAGGCATGCTGGTAATGACTATTCTTAAACTGAGTTAAATTTAGCTTATTAGGCTAAAATTAATTAAAAAATCATTAGTTAAGCCACAGAATGTTTTTCTGACAAGTATTTGATGTACCTTTACAATAAGGGGCACTTACACAGGTTTCATCTGCTATGTTAAAAACAGAGGCACTTTCTGATAGCGCTGCTCAGAAAACAGATAGATATGAGCTATAAAACTTTAAGAGATTCCAAGCTATTGAAATATTGTAACTATAAACGTACAGCACAAGGAAAAAAGCTTTCAGTGTGTGTCCAGTGCATTCTTATAACTCAGCCAGGCAATGGCCCTTCTCACTTCCCTGGGGGAAATGCCACTTAGAGTTGTGCTAAGCTATGAGAGGCACAACTACTCTATGGTCTTTTCCAGGCTCCTACCCATGTTTTAACTGTATTCTCCCTTATTAAACATGTTTCCTCTTTCAGCAGAGTGGCACAAGCACAGACACGGTAAACCCTGAGAATGATTTTGGGTTGTATCTGGTTCTCAGGTGAGCTCCAGCGCAGCCAGCGGGGCGATGCAGCCTGGAGATGCACTGATGCAGGACCAGAACTCCCAACTGTAGGAAATGTGGAGCGCGGCCGAGAGCCGGGGGCAGCTGCAGCGTTGGTTATGTGCTGCAGAAACAGGACACATTCCCAAATTATGGGAAGCACAGTGGTTTCAGAGGATACCACGTGCACTGAGCTGGCTTCAGTATGATGGTGTAAAAGTGCTGCCGTTTCACTCATTTCCCGTTTGCGTGCTCCCTGTTAAAACCCACAACTCCACTGCATAATATGATGTCAAAAATGTTGTACAGATAATAACGAGTGGAGCCAGAGGATGAAGCCAGACGTTTATTCTTATGTTTTAACCAATATAAACTGGATTAGGAAATTCTGTTTATACTTAATTGTATATTTTAAAATAAGCCATTGTAACTAACCTACAAGGAATTCAGATGCTGTTGGATGCCTTGGCAACCTCGATGTAAGTTCATATTCTGCTTCTTTCAAAAGGCTGTATCCAAAAGAAACACTGCATCAAATAGATTCTTAAGACTTTCCCCGGAACATGCTTTGACATCTAGGCAAATTTTACAAGTCAGGGTGGTTGAGAAGCTTAATCAACCATCCCGATGCTGTTGCATCTGACAGATTCACCACTTGGAGAAAATAAGTTGCCTGTCTTCTTTCAACAGCCAAACAGGACATCTTGGCCACTTGGCTTCATGATGCCCATCAGCACTGGCACTCTCCAGCTTCAGCATGCAGCCATCCGTGGCACTCAGCAGGGCCGTGGTAACACAGGTAGGAATGAAGGAGCCACAGGGCACTTTGACGTACCCGTGCTCTCAAAGCAGCTGACAGGCACCTGAATTACATCAACCATCTGCGAGCATACCATAGTATTAACTGCCCCCTGCATTCCCCACCACAGCCTTGGCAGCTTACTTCTATCACATCTAATTAGTCAACAGTAATCATTTAGCAGCCTGAGAAGCAGCTTTCAGACGGCAAACACAGCCTGGTCACAGCAAAGGTGTTTTTCCTTTTAATTGCACATTTTGGTACGGGAGCATTAAAGGCAAGTGAGGTTCACCGAGCCACAGAAAGATTTCTTTCCTCACAGAAATGCCATAGGTTGGCATCACCACATGGTGCCACACACCTGACTGTGTTAGATAACCCATTAAGATGATGTAGAATATGACATACTGGAAACCACGGTAAGCAGCGCATCTAATAGTTGTGCTCACCCTGCCATGCATCTTTCTCTGTCCTGAGGTCCCTCTAGTACTCTTAGCATTCGGATACGACTACTGAAACGCAATCTGTTGTTTCCCAGCACTAGCAGTAAAAACCATGCAGCCAGAGCCAGGCGTAACTTGTCCAGCATCACAGCCAGTAGTTGCAGCAGACAAAATCTGAATATGCAGATAGAAAGTGTTCTAGTTTAAATAATTAAAAAAAAAAAAAAAAAAAAAGGAAAAAGCAAAGGCAAGCAGATTGCAGGTGCTTGGGAAAGAAGCTAATGCATAATACCACACAAACGTCTCAAATACCTCAGGTTAGAGTTGCTAGCAGACTTGAAATACAACTCTCTGGACACACCGGTGTACTACGAGGTTTGGAATCACCAGCGTCTTGCAAGCAATTCTGAAAAACCTGGCAACCCTAAGGTTCATTATATGACATAGTTTCAGTTTTCGGTTCAAGTTTTGTTCACCTGTATGACAGGACGTATCCAAGCTGAGACATGCTAATAAGGACTCTGCTAGTAAATCAATAATCACAACAAAGTCTGTGCAAGAAGACTGTTTAACATTCACTCATTAACTGTTTTGAAATCTAATGAAGAAAGACTTGATGTCACTTTAAAAAAAAAAAGAGAAATCAAAACAGGTAAATTAATCAGCCTCCCTTAAAACACGGAGTGACCTACTGTCAGAGGTCTGTAGTGAGGGTGAAGTTAAAGCTTTTACCACTGGTTTCTACCACCATCTGGCCAATGCATGACACGTTTTAGTTTTCTATATACTGTACTATAAACACATACTAGCTTTAAGCTTTGTATACGAGCCTTCCACCTGCAAACCCCAAAACACCGTGTTGTACACCAGAACAGAGCTTTGCCATCCACAGGACGGTTTGTTTGGGTCTCTAACTTCTCTCACTCCCACGACTCCGTGCAGAGAATCTCCCAGAGCTTGCTCCTTTGTGCCGCTATCAGCACACACAGCACAGCGCTGCGAGCAAGTAAACTTGGCGGAGGTTCACAAAATACACAACTTAACAATCAAGGGCCTTGTTGAGTTGGACCTTTTATTGGACACAACTCTGGCCCTTGTCTCCCCTCTCTGTTTATAAGGCTTACCAAGTATATAAACTATTGCTCTTAAATTATGAGGACCCACATTTATGAGAGCAATTATACTTTGTTTGTTTAGAAAGGCTATTTGTCTTTCTCCTGCCTTTCAAATGCCTCCCTGCCTCCTTTGCCCAAACCAAAGCAAAATGTTTGGATTTTTATTTGAGGGTGGGCTCCATCTGAAGTTCACTTAATGAGAGGAAATCTCTGCTATAACCATTGGATGGGGGGGAGGAGGGGGAGGAAGAGATCAAGCCTTGCTCCAGTTCAAATGAAAGCCGGGCAAGGGAATTGTTTGGAGGAATAGATAAAGTTTTTGCTTTTATACCTCTATAAAATTCATTATAAAGTTGGGCTGGTTTTGCTTTAAAAAAATTTTAAAATCGTAGTACACATCAATTAATACGTACGTCACAGCGCACTAGGGCAAGGTAGGGTCTGAACGTTTGACTGGTGCTCTGTAGTCTGTTCAGATGAGATGGAAAGTAAATAGACACTGCTGGGGGTTTAAAAAGACCATGCTATCCCTAGGGAACAGATTAAACGATAACTTCCAAAGAATAAAATATATCTTTGTAACACTGCTTTATGCAGAATTAATACTGCCAGCACAAAACACATTCAAGGTCTGCAAGCGCGCGCACTTGGCTGGCTGACTGTGCTTCCCAGCAAGCTGTCAAGTACTGAGCATGGATGGATTTCCTTTAACGGTTTCAGAAAAATGATCCTACATGTCAGCTCTGTCATTCCTGCAACTCCAACGAGACTTTAAGACCCGAACAGCCCTGTGGCCCGCAGCCAACAGGCTATTTACCCTGAGGACCGCTGCTCTTCCTTCCTCTCCAGAATTTGCATCACGCGCCCTCCGCTACACAAGGCAACACCACCCACTCTGAGCCTTTGAAATCATCTACTTAATGAAAAAGAAAGCTTAGTTGCCTGGAAAGCCACAGCAGCAGTAGGAAAAGGAAACAGAAAGGTGATGTAACTCCCCCATTCCTCAGCCACACACCTCCTCACTGTCAGTAACGGTTGGAACTGTGCTTTAATATGAGATGTCCTGGGTAGGGGAAACCCTCCATCATACTTTCAAGTGTGAAATTCCATAGAGGTCTTTCTGAGAGAGGAGGATGGAACAGATCTAGAGTAGCGTTGCTTCATCTTGGGGGGGGGGGGGGGAGAGGGAAAGATTTTTAAAACAAGTGCTGCAAACTGTGCCAACAGAAGGGAACACGGTGCTGACAGATGCAAGGAAAGCCGCTTGGTGGGCAGACACACCGCACAACCCTCAGCCGCTGGAGCACAGAGCAGAAATGCAGCATGGGAAAAGCGTCCCAGGAAAGTGGTAGTTGTTTTGTTCAACCAAGCCTGGTGAGAAGATACTCCAGAAGTGAAATGCATTTTCTGAATTAGGGAGTTCTTAATTATATGACAGGGAAAACTCATGCCTTTGAGTAAAGTTCACTGGTTGTTTTGCTCTCCACGTAGGAGTCACCCAGGTGACTTTTATTCACTGGAATTCAATATTTCAGTGCAGAAAGAGGAAAGAACAAGTCACTTGCAGGCTGAAAGTGCATACTGCTCTTCATAAGCCAAAGTGACTCCCTAATACAGTTTCTATGTCCAAATATGATTAGCAGAGATCTTGTAATGGGACTTCATGAGACTTGTCAAGTTATAAAAGGAACTTATCTTTCATGATTCAGGATGCATTACAGTCTCAACAAGGCACCTCTGAAACAAAATCACAAGTACCCCTTCTCGTAGCACCTGCTTTCAAGGTTAACTGAATACAGTCATCTTTTGGTAAAAATATGAAGTATTAATCATGAAAAGCATAAAGATGAGATCATACAAGAGCTAAATGCCATTCTACTTTCCAGAAGCAGTCTTTTTACTCCCCAATTCTTTTTTTTTTTTTTTTTAACAATCAACAAATGTTTTTCTGGAGTAACTTTACGCCATGTCCTAAATATGAATTTTATAGAAAGCTTTTGCTGTAAAAGAGTTGTCTGGTTTGATTAATAGTCATCTTGAACAGGAAATACTTGCATAATGTGAATACATCTTGGACACAGATCTGGCTCACAGTAGGTCTTTTGTGCTGCAGAGACTACCCTGGAACCATTCCCGCTGATACTGCTTTAAGCAATCCTGCTGGACTGCAGAGCGCGGATACCAGCATCTCCTGCTGCAGGTTTTAAGCTATCCCACTGGAGAGGGGGATTTACCCAAGTTCCACCATCTACAGACAAATAAGAGAAACTGTCCGATTACCGAGCTGTATAAATTGGCCTTTGAGTCAGAAAGCCTCTCACCCCTATCACACAGCTCAGCATCGAGCGCTCAGAGAGCTCTGAATACAGAAGCAGAAATGGAAATGGAAAATCTAGGGTTACTCGTAAGCTGGCAAACAAAACCTCTGCAGGCTGCAGCTTCAACCGAAAAAAAGGTACTAAAAAGACAGAGGAAGATCTGGTTGGTATAGACCACTTGAGTTTCCAGAAGATGTTCAATTAACGTCTACCTGGAAGGTCCTGAAAGACACTGGGCAGCCAAAAGGAGAAGTGGGAAGACCTCAAAGATGAGGTTTTTATTTATTTATGAGAACAGCAAACAAAGTAAGAGTTATCAGTTGCTTCTTGTCATTAAAGGAAGGATCTGGGTAGTTCAATATGCTCGTAAGTAATCTGGAAAATCTGGCTAATAGGAAAACAATGAATATGGTTGTTGATACATTCAACTGTTCCCAAAGACAAAGATGAGGCTGCAGAAAAGTCTTAATCACACTCTGTTATCGGACATTACATTGTCAAATAATTTAATATAGATCTGAATGAAACTAATTTGGATAAACTTTCAGGCTTGCACACATAAATATACGATTTTTCATGCAAAGTGAATGAGTTTGAGCTGACCATTACTATTGAGGAGTAAGATTTTGGGATTGCAATAGACAGTTACACACCGTAGTTCCAACCAAATATAATCTCAAACAAACATACAAACAAAAAAGCCAAAATCCAAACAAAAAGCAAATGCAAAACTCTCACAAAGGAATAAAGAACAGGAAAAAGCAATTATCGTCACAGAGCAAAAATACAACTCAAGTACTGCATGCAGTCCTGGCCCTCTCCTCTCAAGTCAATTTAGTATAAGCAGAAGCGATCCAGAGGAGGACGTTGAGGACAAGCAAAAATAAGGAACAACTCCTCCATGAGAAACAACTAAACATTCTTCAGTCGGACAAAGAGACAATTGAAAAAGAATATGATGAAGATCTGTGCAGTCACAAGTGGCACTAAAAGGCTATACCCCACTTCTCTTGCACTAGAGAACAGAGAGACAAGTCAAACTAACCATTGACCGGCTCAAAACAAATGGATGCGAGATGGTTAACGATCTCTAGCTGAATGATGGCAGCATTTGCAGAACAAGACCCAGCACCTCTCCTCCTATCCTATTCATAATGCTTATACTTCTTGCTCAGCTCCATTTCTGTTTTAAATCTCACTCCTTCCTCTCCCACGTGGTTTTTAAAATCCTGTAAGAATGCCATATAAGCACTTCCAATAAATATAGGACTGAAAACACATTATACTGCAAAGTGTTAAGAGCTGCTGTCTCTTCTATAGAGTATTACAAACATGATTAAAACTGATGAGTGTTCTCAAGCCCTAAGGCTGACTGGAAGGTGCAATTAAATGTCTCTTTTTATAAGAACAGCTGGAGCCAAATGGTGGTGAAAAACTGGTGAGGGCCATAAGTCAAGAAAGTAAGCTGTGAACTGGGTCAAGAAAAGGTTAAGTTATAAACAGGCAATCTGGCACTTAAGGACCAAAAAAAATTAATGTGCAGTCAATTGCTTAAGCGGGTAAATATTAGGCTTCCTAATAAACATGCCTGAAGGTAAGGGAAAGAAAAAACACAGCAGGAGATGGGCATTTTCTGACAGCAGCACAAAGGTAAGGTAGACCTAGGTAACATGCACAGGAACCAGTGATCTAACTCAGAAGACATGTGTGTGTACTGCGTAAGCAAGCTCCTTTGCTTGCTAGTACCAAAACTGCGTTAGGGCCTTCCTGAAGTTCAGAGAACCGGAAAGACAATCACAGAATCATCTAGGTCAGAAGGGACCTTTCAGATCATCAAGTCTAACCATCAGTCTAACAGTGCCAAAACCACTACTAGACCCGTCCCTAAGCACCATGTCTTGTTGAACTAATCTTTGGAAATAACCTTCCCAGCACCTATGTACTGGCCTATGGCTCAAGCTAGCATTACTCCAAATGAATTTTGAGTTCTGCAAAGTTGACAGAGTTTTCTCATCAGTTTTTTTAAATTTCAGCCAAAGACCATCTGTAAAAATCATACAGGAGAGTTGTGATCCACGTCTGACCACCTGCAGTGTTACACAAGAACTCTGGTGGAAACAAGGGGAATGTTATTTCCCCACAAGGTCCTGCAAGACAAAACCATCCAGAAAATGGTTGGTATTTGACACTACTTTTCTTAAATCTAGTCGGGGAAGAAAGGAGAATATTTTCCCATCTATCCAGATCTCAAGATGAGTAAATAGAACTGTAGTCGGTATATGGCAAGGAAAGACAAGGTTTAATAGTAACAGGATCTAAAAGTTATTGCTTGTTATTTTCAGAGAAAAAAATGTGATACAGAAGAAACAGCTCCCCTCTTCAGGGCACGAGAGGCAGCAGAAGCTGAGGAACAGGCTCACACAAGCGACTCACATACAGAAGCCCCAACCTGGGAATGCCTGATGTGGAAAAAGCAATTCATTCCCAGTGAATGAAGAAGCAAAAGCTGCTGTTGCCATCTGAGGAAAGGGAAAAGGACACTGGCATGGAAAGGAAGAATGATTCTCTAGTCAAGTTACCAAACCCGCTCCAGGACTGTAGATAGAGTTATCAGGCAGCCTAAGCCACAGTCATGGTGTTTCTGCACACTTTACAGAGTAACTGTGCAGTGGCGTTTTCTCAGAATATATTTCCCCCCCTTCAGCATCTCTCCACTCATGCACATCCCTGAACTTCTGCAGTAATTAGACACCCCCCCAGGGCCCTGAATACCACAGCAGGGCTCCCAGGCAGCACCGTAGCTTGTAGTTATCTGCGTTGCACACGCCAAACGCTGCCCAGCCAAAGAGTGATTCATCTTCCTGGAGCGTACTTATGTCACGGCGTCCTCTTAGTCGCATGTAGTTACAACACCAAGCAGCCCTAAGCAGTGCCCAAGTGCAGCGGCAAGCGGCTTTTGCCACCTTACAGCTGTGAGCACAGCTTTGGAGCGGGGCCAGATGTGTGCCGAGAGCCGGGGGAGCGCACGCTTGTCCCGTGGTTTAATCCCAGGAAGGGAGAAGTCAACTTGAAGTGAAGCCGCTTCGGTGAATTGTTCGTGCTGACCTTCGAGACTGCCCTAATTTTACCAGTGCGGAAAGGTCACTTTTGCAATAATGAGTGACTCTATCAAAAACGCTATTTTAACAGCAGTGCTGAGAACACAGCGGGTCGGTAATTGATAAAACAAGGAAACTCCACCAAGGTGTTATTGAAGGGTTTGGTTAGACAAAGAAGGTAAGAAAGCAACTTAATGAAAAAGCAGCAAAACAAATCACAGAATGCACAGAATTCACTAGAGTTCAGTTTTCATGCATTTTACACATTTTTTTCAACACTATTGCTGTTTCTGAAATGGTCTGTTGTACTGCAGGAACAATGAAGAGCCAAGTAAATAAATAAATGAATAAGCTAAGAGCTAGGTTGCCTTTAGGCTATTTGAAAAGGAACAGGTATCACCCAACAACTTTATTACAGCTTTTAAAGTATGCTAAATACCTGTAGGGAACACTAAAAGCATTAAAAAAATAGGGAAGTCAACTAGGCAGGAACAAAGAAATTCATGACTTAGCATCAGAAAAGGAATTATAAATATGTTCGGTGCTCAGTCTGAATAACTAGAAATATGGTTTCTTTGATAAGGAGGCACATTGCTATGACATGAAAAAAACTACTCCCTTCAATGATTTATATGATATGTTATCAGTGAGGCAAAGCACCATGATTGGGCTGGCAACTGCAGTATTACCAAGACACAAAACCCAGCTGTAAATCGAGAGACAACTTATACTGCTGTCGGGAGAGTTATGTTGAGCATCAAAATTTTATTCATCATTTCTTGAGTCCTCATCTTTTCTCATGAAAACCTTCAGAAGAAAAGCCTCACCACCGTGTCTTTAGGAGCTGTGGCGGCCAGCCACCGAAGGCATCCAGCTAGTGGAGCAGGCAGAACCTAGCCAGCCCCAGCCTGGAGGTTAACCCTGCTGGCTTGACAAGGGTTACTACAACTCATGCAGTCCCACACGCGACAGCTGAGATCGCTGCCAACAGACCAAAAGTACAAGCACAAAGGCATATAGCATACTTCAGAGAAGAACTTTACAAGTTTACCTGACATGACTTAATTAGAGAAAAATAAAAAAAATCAATACTGATAAGTTCCTTCTCACCTCAGAGTCACTGCTTGCCTTCAGCCTCACCCCTGCAGTTTAAGGCAATGGTCAGCTTTATTCTACACGTTTATTTAAAAATAGTTTCCTATTTAGTGTGTTTATCCCAGCCTGCTTCATTTGACTAGCTTAATCTTCTGGGCTTCATGCTACTTCTGGCATTTCTTTCTGAAAGACTGCTGTCATATTGTTTAGTGTCCACTTCACCATCCAGCTTCAATGTTTATGCAGGAGACTACTCTAATGGTATGTTTACTAATAAAACTCAGCTGAGACCCATCGTTTGATTTCCATCCCCTCTTCTTCATGACCAGCACACATTTTGAAAGATCTCACCTTAAGAAATTCGTGTGCATTGCCATAATCTTCTGCAGTGTTTTTCACAACATTCCTAATTTTTCATAGCACCAACTAAGACCTCTGCTACAGAATACATATGTGCATAGGCTTATCGTACCTTCAGTTCCCTAATGTGAACGGATTGTGGAATAGAGCATAACACTGCCTAATCTCTTAAAAGAGCTACAGATATTAAATACTGCACTAGCCTCACCACTGACATGTCTCTGATTCTTTTCAAGTGCACCTCTTCCATCAGAAGCGTGCCTTTTCAGGGGACAGGATCCTGCCATCTGACTTTCTAGCCCAACGCTTAGTTTATACACCGCAGGACAGCCTCCATGATCCTCAGCAGACCCAAATGGCCTTGGAGTATAGTTAGCAGCCAGTGGCCTCCTCAACAAAAAAAAAACCCTCAAATTCATGTCTTCAAATAGCATAAGTCACCCAAAACAAGGGATAAAAAGCTGTATGTGTGTTACCTACTGCTCTGTGTTCCCTAAAGCCCACAGAGTGGTTGCTCTCCACCCAGTTGACTTTCCAGCATGAAAAAGCAGCCCCATATCACCCAGGCACTGTCTTCTTGCTTGTGCAGCAGGTAGGTTATCAAACTTCTCTCATGTGCTCCCTCAGTAATTTCTCCTTGCTCATGCAAATTCCTGTCCTCTTTGCAGCATTTACAATTTTAATTCTTCTCTTAACCCAGATCCAGTACACAGAGAGTAACCAATTTGCAGCTTAAGGGAAACTTGTTAATCTCCATCTTAGAAGCCCCTCAGGTAACAAAGTTCCAAAGGAGGTTTGTATTGCTGTTTTATATTCCCACTTCTTTACACTCTAGTAGGTTTTTTATAGCCTCCATCACCTTTACACATTCAGGAAGGAAACAGGACAGAACTGATTGGAGAAACAAAATTACTAAAGAAAAAAGCAGACGCTGTTCCAGTTTATGCAGTAAACATTGTTAACAGCTCCACAAACCCTGGAACAGGTTGAGTCAAATTATGAACCAGTTTTAAAAGCAAATAAAAAAAGAAAACAATGAAAAAATAAAACAAAAAAAAAAACCCAACCCCTTCTTAAAACATCCTCAGCCTGGAAAACCTTTTCCTTGTCAGAAACAAAGAGAAAGGAAACAAAGAGAAAGGAAACAAAGCCAAAAGGTGTACTGTCTAAAGTGCTGGATTGAGAGTCAAATAGCCGCATCTAACCAAATCACTGCACACAATGCCATGCAAGCTCTTGGAGTTTGACTCTCCCGTGCGCCACTTAGCAGGAAGAGGTGGTGCTGTACAGCAGCTTTAGTCAGCACACTTGTTATTAAAATAAGTCTTTAGAGAGACACGCTTCGAGTTTTAGTTTTCAGCATCCAAAGTTCCGCTTTGCCCACTGAAGTTCAGCATTCGTTGCACGCCAGCCTCTCCCGTGCAGCTGGAGGGAAAGCGCAATGCAATGTCAAAGAAGGTGCATTTGATCCTGTCTATAGGACAAGAAAAAAAAAAAAAAAAAAGATGTAGTCATATCATATTAAAAATTGTAAATAGAAAAGAATCAAGAGTTTAAGGCTGAGGAGAGCAAAGAATTTAACACTGAATTTGTTTCTTTTTAAAATACAAAAATCAGGGACTTAGAAGGAGAAGCTCACAAACTTATCAACAGCTCAAAATTTAGACATTATTGTGTTGGTTTATGTGATTTATTTTCAAAGAACTCAGACTCAATCTTTACGTGATAAACCAGAATTAGAAATATTTAATAAGTGGGTTTTTTATTTTATATATTTGCACAAGACCCACTCAATGCCAATGGTAAAACATGTTTTAATCCGGATCTCAATATTTAAACTTGCAACATCTTCCAAATTTCTGAAGTTTGCTTTTATACTGCAGAGCATTCTGAAAGCATTGCTTGTATTGAAGAGTGGCAAAACTATTCCACTTTCACTCTGATTTGATGTGACTACAAAGTTTTCCTGAATGTAGGCCTTCACTCCAATACAGAAACTTTTGATCTTCATAAAAATGTAATGAGGAAAGGAAAGGACCCTAACATATAACTGCCTTTACCCAGCCAGACCGGTATTTAACTTTTTATGTATTTTACATAAACAAGATGTAAGTGACTCTAGGGAAAGCAACATTAATAAACATGATCATATAAACTTTACGGTGAAAATTCAATTTTACCTTTAATAGCATCTCTCAAACAGTAAACTTTATTATAAGACCAATAATTCTTAATCAGATCCTAGCACCAAAATCAGGTGTTTCATTTTCAGTTTTTAATCAGGTTGTCCAATTGCTTCTTGGAATATTTCATGCCGTAAATAAGATAAAAAATGCCAATGAATGTGTCAGATTCTGTTGGAAACTGGACTGATGCCTTCACTCTCCTCAGTTCCAGGAAAATTTTTCTTGACCAAGAAAAGCATTCCTCTTTGGTTACTGGAAGATTCCATATCTGAGAAGCGGAGATACTAACGTAAGAGGTGAAAGACTCGAATTTGTCCAGAAAGTCATTCTGAAACTTGGGTTAGCAGCAATTTCAGAGTCCCACTACTCCAAGGTTATAATTTGGCCCAAATTCTGTCTAACGATAACAAGAAAATAATTGTGATACAAGTTGATCATAGGTCTCTATATTTGTTTGTTCAGTTTAAGTCTCCACAACGCTCCAAACTGTACTACTACACACTATCATCCTCTGCACTTACTCCTAATCTTTCCATTTGAAGTTTCCAGAAATGCTCTTGGGCATTTTCACTCTGCCCTCATCACAGCATTTGCAGCAGACAAACGTGCACAGCCTGGATTTTTCCCTAAATCTACTTTCTGTTTTAAGACACTATTGTTCTTTACATGCAAACCTATAATTTGCCAGACACTAATTTCTTTCTCAGGCCATAATGTCTTTAGCATATTTAAAGGCAACTCCACAAATTTTATATGCTAGGTTAGCGCATCATTAACTTTTTCAGGGATGCTATTTACATCTCTTTCCCAAGAACATATGGAAGAGCTCGTGCTTATTTATTTGGAAACTCTGCGTTGTGCCAAGCTTTCCACACTTAGTGCAAGCACTCGGGTTTTTGGTAGCCACCAGTTCTGAACGCTCACTTTGAGTGGATACACCCAGGCTTGCCACAGACAGTTGCTTGAGCTTCTGCAGTGGGGCATAGGAAAGAGAACGAAGAGGCAAGATGCAAGCATAATCTGCTCTACCATTGTAGCATTTCCACCAGAACATGAGAGAAAATAATCTGGACTTTCAACCTCAATTTTGTGTGGCTGAAGAATGTCAAGAAAAACAGCAATGTGTGGTCCTGAAGTGCAGTTTGAAATCAACTTTGCTGTACCAGCAATAAGAACACCCCTACCCTTGCACAATCCAGACTGAACATAGGCACTGCACATACAGCACAAGAAAAGAGGTGCTTGGATTCTGCACGGTTAAGATTTTGCCAAAATACAAAAATATTTGAAGGGAAGTAAAAGCTGTCATATGCAAGGTTCATCTTTGCAGTCCTATGGATTGTCATGAAATAATGAAGGGCAAGAAACTTCCTGGGAACATAACTTTGTTATTACTGAATCTTCTGCACTTTTGTCTCACCACCGGTTCTGATAATGTTGAAAGAGAGTCCTACAGACCAACGTTGGTGTAGTTGCACCCAAGAGGCTGCCCTGAATTGAGTACCTATCCTATGGAAATTTAATTTATTTATTAAACTACGAACATGTTTCTAATGTCATAAAATTATCCTTTCGTGTGCATTTCAGCCATCTATAGCAGCTATTGAAAATTTTTAAATTGCTTATCATGAATATTGTACCTCTAAAGGGGAAAAATGCAAACCAACTGCATCTTCCTTCTCTAAAAGCTACTGTAGTAGTAAAAGCAGACAAAACTTGCACACAAAGTAATGTATTGATGGACTTATCTCTGAAGTATACTACATCATCCATGGGCACAAACCAACCCTTTCATGCTCTCTGGAAAGAAAAACATGACCAGTTCTTGAGAAATTCCTCCACTCCATTACCTGAGGTTCTGGATGACTTGGATGTACGTTTCTAGTGCTTCCAATAATTTAACAGTCTCCCAGGTTTTTGCATTCTATTCAGATTACTCAGAGTAGAGAAACTGTACGCCAAGCTGATGGAACTACAACGACATTACTTTGGCACACACGGGGACAGAAAGGGTCTCAAAAGTCAGGAGCATTAAGGAACAGAAAGCAATTATTCTTACAGAATGCAACTCTGCAGAATTTAATGCAAGCTCTGAGGGACAGACAAGGTGAAACGTTCCAGGGGATTTCTCACTATTCGCAGAACACTTTCTTAGTTCAAGGACCAAAACAGCAGCTGCACTTGATTAACAGCTTGTTGCTGCTCTTCTGGATACTGCAAACCTGTCACGCCAGAGGACAGGGCTACAAGATGTCTTTTCTTCCGTTCCAAGCCAGAAGCAGGAGGTTCCACCCTGTCAACTATGTTGTTGCGGCTCCACGTGGATCACTCACCGGATTGCCAAAATGCTCAAGTTGTAAGGGCATCCTATTGTGTCACAGCCCCGCGTGGCTCACACAGCTGAGTCCTACCCCTCAGAAGTTTGGCTCTAGCTCACCCTTCGGGAAGGCAGCACCACAGTCTCTTCTCTCACGTGCCAGAAGAAATGGATCAGTGAACCCCAGGTGGGATGTGCTGTGCTGCAGCCAAAATGAGGCCAGTTTTAAGAGGCCAAAAGCAGCCCTTTGAAGCGTCAGTAGACGTAATGCTCCCCATCATCTCACATACTGGGGAGTTTTCTACCAGGGGCCACAAAGAAACCCAAAGGTTTGCCGCAGAGAGAGATGATCTATATAACTGCTGTCATGAGCTCAAGCAAGGTATGACAGCCACTGTGCCTCCAGCACTAGTGAGGCATGTTGCAACGGGGATATAGGCAGCAAGAATGAAAAAGGATACAAGACCAGACCCACAAATCAATGAAATGAAGAGACCTATGGAAAGTTAACTTCGTGACAATGAAACTGTAACATGAAGGTACTTATAGACATCTGGCAAAGGATTTCCAGTGCTTAACCTTTGCTTTCAAAAACAGAATATCCAGACATTGGGAAAGAGATGAAGGTGTAGGTTCTGAACCACTCTCAGCCTCTGCAGGCTTGTAAGATATATGAAATAATATACTTTTGTTCCCAAGCAAATGTCTTTTAAATGAATAGTATAGAACCACTGCAAACTATCAACATTTTTGAGAGAGAATTTTTGAGATTTGCTTAAGTACTCTTGCTGTTGCCTTATAATGACTCCAGGCACTATCCTTGTTACTCACAGATGAATTCAATTGTTTAGTAAGTTTAGATGACTGTTAGAAGCAACCATTTCTGCTGTTGTCTTTTTTTAAAAAATCTTAATAGTCTTCTCCCCTCACGCCTCCTTCTCATTTTAGTACAAAATGCCCTCCCATGATGAACGTGACCGTAAAGAAAATGACATGGTTTACAACAGAATTGAAATTAGATTCATAATTTTTTAATTCTATTTCTTGAAACATTGTATATAAAATACCAGTTGTTTCAGTAGAATTAAAAGAGAAAATGTCCATAAAAAGCTAAGCACAAAAGGTTTAAACCCAGTCTTATTTAGCAAGCACACGTTCTACACTGCTGGACGGGTTCCAGAATGAAGCTTCACATTATTTCCAAATAACCTTTATTGCCCTATAAATGGGTCCATTGTATGAACTTTTTGGATTGGATACATAAGCAGATAACATAGACACGTTTATTTAATGCTGTAACTGAAACCAGCCATATATTCAGTACAAAAATTACCCCAAGATCAAGGATTGCCAAACACGTTGGTCAATGTAATGAGAAAATGGGGCAAAGAGTTGGGAGTCCCAGGAAACTAGACAGTAAGGCTCCCAGCACCTAAGGCACAGGATGTATTAAACTACATCTCATCACAGATTCTTCCAGCTCTGAGGAAGCTTTAAGACATCAAATCACATTTTATCCTACTAGTGACTGGGCATCTCACCAGCCTTTCTTAAAGTCGTTATAGAATAAAGCAGCACCTGTTGTAAGCAGGTATGCTTTCTTGTTCGGTGCTGTGAAGAAGGCTCTGTTGCATCCGTTCTCCTTGCAAAATTTCTTTTGGTCAATACAACCAACTAACTTGATGTACAGCATGACCAGGTCAAAAAGGAGGTGGCAAAAAGTGGATGTGCCACCCTCAGCTCCATCAAAGAAGTGAACTACTCCTGTGCATGTCTGGGGGTTACAACCCTGTCATTCAACTGCCCTATTACTCTTCTCCCTAGAGTACAGTGCGAGGCACAACCCACCTGGGCCATACTAACTCTTATAAAGAACGGGAGCTAAGTCACAGACCTGATCATCGTTAGGGGATATCTGAAATGGTACTTCATAAAACAAAGGTCCTAGCTTGCCTATTTATCACAAATAGTGATAATTACCTTCCTGTTCCCCAGAAGAAGGAAGAAAAGAAAAGGGACTACATAGCACTTGCTTTTTTTTTTATGGCCTACTTGGCTTAATTTGAGGGCTGTGGTCTGTGCCTCAGTCACACTTGTTCTAGTTAGACAGAAGATGTCTACCTGATTCATCAACATTCATTTCACGTCTCACCTTCCCAAAAACTTAAACCCAAAAACTTTTTAAAAAGTTGATGCATATTTATTTCCTTCTGGCAGAGAAATACCTGAAGTGTAATCTCTGCAGTAGTTCGGTGGTGAAAGGAAATGCTCAAGTAATCGTCACTGTTTTTCCCGCGTGATGTCAGGGTGCAGCCATTTGTGTAGCATTACACAGAGGTGCCACATGACCCTCACACCACTGACTTCTTCTTCTCGTACATTTTACATTCACGCTTCCGTAGTCACTGGCCAAAATGGCAATCAACAGCTAGATGGGTAAAAGCTATGAGCAGGGAGCTCCTCAGTTAGCAGTGCCTGAATAAAGCCCTTCCATAACTCGCCTACAGAGAACTGAAGAGAATATAGGAGAAAATGTAATTTTCTAGATAACATAATTTAATAATCCAGTTTGTAATATAATAATAATATTCTGTCTATAGCATAGGGGTGGGATCACTGAATTTGTTTTTCAGCTTCACGGGACAACACCATTATATCAGTCAAGTTAGTTCACAAGACATCTGTTTATGTCTTAAGAAAACGAAGACTTAAACAACAAGGACAGCTGGAAGACTTTGTAAGACAAATGTTTGGAGCTCACTTTATAAAAATAATAATATAACACAGGGACAAGGTTCTGGTCATATTCACACGAATGTAACATGAGAGAATAAGGATAGAGTTTAAGTATTTTGATCACCAAAGTGCAGGTACAGTTCCTGCATGGGCTTCTGGGTAACTCGAAGGAGGCAACGGCCGAGAAGAACCAGATTGAACATTTCATCCCTGACTGGCCAAATGGTGATGTACCACCAGTTTGCTTCAGCTAAGTTGAACTGGAACCACAACCTATATTAGCCTCAAAGAAAGGTTTCTCTAGAAATCTTTCCCCATCTCTAATTACACTTTTAAACAAGCCTTCAGTTTGCTAAATTCATACAATCTCAGAAATGTATTAATGATTTTAAATTATATGTGCCAAAAGGAACTAAAACCATGCTTGGGCTAACAGGTTTTGCCAACACATTTCCACAACCATGGCAGTAAAAACACTATCAGCAACATGATGGGAGCAGAGGCTTGTGTCTCCCAATAAGCAATACACATCATCTGGTGGACAAAATGCCCTCAGGGAAACTGTGTGGGTAAGAAACCACAGCTATTAGATGCCTGAATGAACTCATAGTTGATAAAGGCCAGAAATATCAAATTACCAGAGGAAAAAACCAACAACCCTGTGTTTGCTCAGTCTGGATCCTTTAAAGAAGTGTGTAAGATCCCTTCGGAAGAGGGTCTGGAAACAAAAATTCATATAGGTTCTACTGGACACCAAAACATAAAATAAGCAAAATTACAGACTCAGTGGGAATACTGGTCTTCAGGTATTTCCAACCCTCCCCACCTCCTCCCAGACAGCCTCTTCATAATCCACAGGCAGTATAAGTTTCAGGTCATGCTGTTTTCCACAAGAGCCTAGCATTTGTCCACTTCTCCTCCTGCTTTATAGTCACCCATCACTTCTGCTGTCAGGTGGCTGGACCAACACAGTCTATCTACACTCCAAACAGTTGTTAAACTGTTAACGAGCTGTGAAGACTGCTGCAGCTATTTTGGATCTACAGAACAGCTTGTGCGTCCAAAAACTTGTATTCCCCGCCCCCGCTCCCCCCCCCATTAATATTATATTATTTGTTCCAAAAAATAAATTACCTCTCCTCGCAAATCCCGTCTGTGAAACTTGAAGCACACTGCCCACGGCAAAGTGGGGCGCTGCCAAAGCTGCACCAGGATGACACAGCCCCAGTGTTGCCCTCCAAGCCAGCAGAACCCTTACCTTCATTTCCTAACAGTCATTTCTAATTGTTTTCCATCCATAACTACTTAATGTTGCCAGGCAGGGCCTCCTCAACACTATGTGATTTACTTAAGCCACATTAATGATTCATCCTGCACAAGGTCTTTAAGGAATGTGGGTTACTTTCTGTGCTTGTATTTACACTAAAAACTTCTCTATTGTTTATATTTTCTTTCATAGCCCCCAGACTGCTTATTAAGGCATCAAATATCAACAATGTCCTCCTGGCTGGTGATGCTCTTGGCTAACCATGCTGATCAGACCATGGCCAAACAGTGACTGAACTGTCAAATAAGTCTGCGGTAAGGAAGATTTTAAACCCCTTAGTGAGATGCAGCTTATCCAAAAAATGCAATAAATATTTTTGTATTTTTGTTTTTTAAAAAAGTATTATATGGTTTCATTTAACCTTTTAAAAAAACCATTTGGTGGTTTAAAGAAAGAAAAATTGATGTATCCTGCCAATTCTCTCTCTCTCTCATTCATCTATTTCCTTGTTCCGTTGTGCTCCAAGTGTCTATGTCACCCGTTAACAACTAAGCTCAGAATGTCTACATTTTTAAATGCCTCTGCACTGAGGTAGTACCCACGCACCCCAGAAGAGAGTGGATTGTAGTGTGGCAGCAAATGAGGCAGTTCTCACCTGGCAAAGCTAATGCAACCCATTTCTCAGATGCTGCAGGTCCCTCTGGGCCCAAGAGAGATATTGCTGTGGTGCTGCCACTGATCCAGCTCAGGCATCTCTGCTCTGCTGTCAGGTTTACCTCTGTTCTGAAGTCCTTGCAGTACAGATACAAGTGAGTGCTAAGACACTGTCTGTTCCAATCAATCAAAACCAGCAACATTTCTAAAAGGCATATGGGAAATGAAGTGCTGCCTGAAGTTGCCTTCAGATGCTCAGATGGGAAATGGAAGCATCACACGTACCAGCATACCTTCTGATGTGCAAGACAGAATGCAATCAATTTTCTTTGTTGTTGTTGTTGTGGGGGGTTGGGTTATTTTTTTGTTTTGTTTGTTTGTTTGTTTGCTTTTAAACTCTCTACATTTTGCTGCCCCCCCATCTCCACAGAGAACCTCCACAGCTCATCTCAGAGTCCATCTCTTCGGTGCAGAAAAAATACCGATTTTAATTCTGAAAGTTCCCAGTCTCTGTCATCCACCAACATAGCAGCTGTTGCAAGTGGTCCTCAGTAGGATTCAAGCTACATTGCCTCTCATATATCCTAATACCCTTCTTGGGATGCCCATGGAATACAAGCTGGTAAGGAAGCCCTACAAATACCAGTCCTTACACAATACGTACACGATAACCATCTTTTACAGAATCCAGTTCAGGGGATCTGCTCTTCAACCAGAAGGCAATTGCAAAGGTACTAAATTTTTATCCCCCTGTTCTGTGGAAAAAGCATATAATCCAACATGATCATCTTCCATGAGTAACCACAACACAGTTGTGGTTTGGTACGCGGATAAGGAAATACCAAGTAGGAAGATAACATTGTCTCTATTGGCACTCCCATAACCTCTACTAGCATACCACACTGTTCTGCCGTCCGCAACACAAACAGTATGGAAAATTGGAGAGAGATCAATAAGAGCCACAAGAATGACTAAAACATATTCCATCGGACTAGGAAATTCAAGCAGCTCAAGATATTTACCTTACAGAGAAGGTCCAGGATAACAGTTTGTAAGTGCCAGTAGTAAAAAGCAGACTTGATAGAGGACCACTCAGCTTTGGGTACAAAACATCTAACAGTGTATAACATTTGGAAATTGCAGTAGACATTCTTATTGGAAATAAAATTTTCTTTTTTTTTTTTTTTTTAAACATCAAGTCCAATGAAGCTCTGGAATAAGTTACGAGATGGATTGCATCCACCCATTTTTTTTATCTGATTTCTGATTTTTAGTGTTCTAAAAAAGACATACTGTCATATCAGGAAGGAAAGGTCTGTGGCTCCTGTCTATGCAAGAGGTAAAATGCACTCATGACAGTCCCTTCTGGTGTGAGAAATGACTAAATTCATAGAAACTTGAAAGATATTTTGCAACATCTTCAAAGAGATTATTCTTCTTGTAGAATCACCACCAGTTAGGTCTGGAAATAATTACCATTATGCTGGAGTTTGGTTTCAACTTTTAAAGAAAAATTATTCTGCCACCATCTTTGCAACCACTTAAGCAATATCTCTGAGTAACTACAAAGAATAAAAGAGGAATGACGGATAGGAAAAAAAAAGCAATGATTTCCCTTATTATTGAACTACCTGATGCAAGAGCTAGTATACAAGGAGGGTATCTCCCATATCATTAAATCTTTAATTTGCTAACTTTTCCAAAAAAGGAACAAGTACCATTTAATTTACATTACAGTTCAGTAATATCTGGAGCCTTCAGTCCCAGGAGCCCAACACAGATGGTCCGCAGCCGGTGTGCATCCTCTCATCTGTTCTTGCAAAGTGCTGCCTTCCCCTCTGTGATTGCAAAGTTGCTACTCCGGAGTATCTGAAGAGCTTTGGCTGCTCACCCAGTGCCATGCAACATCACCATCTGCTGACTAACCCACAGAAAAGGAATCTGCTCTTCTGGTTTGATCTCCTTCAACAGGCCTCCCTCCTCCACGGCCTGAGATGCCACAACATGTGCGCGGCACATGAGCCGCCTCACCATGGCCTCTGGTGGGGAGGGCAACAACGCTGCTGCTAAAGGCCGTGCCTAAGGACTGGCCGACCGCGACCCAGTGGCTCCTGAGAGGGAGCCTGCTGCCACAGCCACAGCGCTGGCCTCCCTCAGCCCCGGCCTCCCTCAGCCCCTTGGCATACCAAAAGTGCTCCCTGCTTCCAATACATCCTCGCTGGAAGGGAAATGGCTGAGCATCATACTCACAGGTATAAGGGATGGCTCAGAGGCACTATCAAGAACTGAAACCTGTTTCGAGCTCAATGGGAAAATAGGTCTCAGAATGAATGCAGAAACTCCCACCTCTATGGTCAACAATCCCTGAAATGAAACTGTTGTCATACAGTACCTCATCAGTCTCTCGTTAGATCTTAACAGAACATACTGGCAAAAATCAGAGAGGTCACCGACATGCTGGAGAGCTGTCTGTGTTCACAGAGTGGAAGGAGGATGTTACCCCTGACTGAGCTCTGCAAAGCTCCATGACATCTAATCAGTGGACTTCCTTTACAGCAACAAATTTATCAATAATGGTACTGAAGACATCAAGCTAACCCAACGAAAATATTAAAATCCATTTATATAGAAAGGAGCACAGAGAAGACAAGCGAAGATGACAAAGGCTCTGCTTCGCTGCATGCACATTCTCAGATGGGCTGCACACTCCTGCCACCTCCCCCCAAGGCTCGGTGCCCACCCAGGGCAGGAACCACGCTGATGAGACCGCCCAGATATAGCTGCTGTCTGCATTTGCCCTGATGCTTGGGCAAAGTACCTTGGCACCCCTTTCCAACCTGGGGAGCTTCTGTGCTTAAGTACACGAAAGGAGACCATCGCTTGTCGAGGCCTGGCTATCTTTGGAGACACACAGTTATAAAAGCTAAAAGAAGACTCCACTGGCATCGTGCAAAGCCAGAAGGAGCCCTGCGAAGCCACACCCCGCCAGCACAACGTGGAGCACAGCCCGACACCACCAACACAGCAAAGCAGGAGAAGACTGGAAGAGACCAGAGAGGCTGAGCGCAGTGCCGGCTAGTTACTGGCTTACAGCTTCATTTGTTAATTTACTTGCAGGAATCCAGAAGGGAAAAGCAGGCCCGTGTATGAAGGCACGAACCATCTGTATGTGGAAATTACTTCACCTATTCAGAATCCAACAGGCAGTTTGAAGAATACAAACTAAAAAAAAAAAAAAAAAAAAAAAGTCTATGAAATAATCTGGTAACTTTCTGCTCAGGCAAGAGCTGGGGGAAATGTATCATTGCTGATTATATGTCCAATATCTCCAAAAGCTGTGTTCTGTATCAAACAAATCTGTACAGCACAAGCTTCTTTGCAAAAGGGAGAGCGGTTCTTTAATTGACCACTTTCAGAATGATGTAAGAGGTTTACAAAGGAGTAAGACAAAAGAAAAAACAACACAGCCTGATTCATGAAATTGACATATGCGTTGCAGCTATATATATATAAAAATATACTTGCTGTTAAAACCTAGACTGTTCCTTTAGCACAGCATTTACGCATGCCAAAGTGTGAGACAGTATGTGATATTGTTGAGCCATGTGAGAAAAAAAAACATTGTGCCATGAAAACCAAAAATATGGAAAGCACAATAGATGTTTCCCTATTATTGCCCAACAGCCTGCTACATTAAGAACTTACTGACATAAGAAAATTATTAACCAAGGTCAAAGGCTTCAGAATTTACTTTGATGGTATAATCAGCAAAAAGCCAGAAATATTCATTCTAATCCCAGATCTGACAAAACCCACTTTGTAACGTGGCTTGGCATTTAGATGGCTTATCTAGCGTTACGCTGTCAAAATCCTGGGTCATGAGTCAGAATTTACTTCGTATATATGTATATGTCTAGATTGTCCTTAGAAGCCAAGCATAAACACCTATCCTTTGAAGATATAATGGTGCTAATTTTTAATCCCAGTGACTTTTAAAATACTGTAAAATACAGAAATTCAATTTCTCTGAAAAATATGTGGTAAAACAAAGACAAATTTTGAAGAGTTTAAACTTTAGCTTTGTTTCATATTTTAAGAAAATGTAAAAATAGTTTCTAAAAAAAGGTGTCTGAAGATGCTTTTTATAGGTTCAATTCTGATTTTGATGTATTAAAGCATAGAAAAACAAAAGCCATAAAGATATTTCAGAACCAAAACTATTTTGTGGGTGGCAAATATGGTTGAAAGTGCATTTTCCAGTGTTGTTCGAAACTTCTTTTCATTCGCTTCAAAGCGAGAGGTGGGGGAGCATCAGCATCTCGCGCCGCACCTTGATTTCAAAGGGAGCAGTGTTCTCCGACAGGGAACGGGTCTATCAGTATGAGCAGCGCTTTAGAGGAACACATGGTTTGCTCCCTGCCAGGACAGTGAGTCCTCACGGCTCATTAAGAAGCAGCAGTAAGTACTGCTACTCATCTCAGTGCGTCTACTCACACTTAGACGGTACATCTGTGCATTATCAGAAGCTGAAATATGTCTGACTACGGGTTCTAGAGGTTAAACAACTGGGCCTTTTGCAAATAAATGCACATCCAAAATCCTTTAAAACCATTAAGCAGTTGTCTCCTACAGACCCCGGAGAATCAATAGTTTCTGAAATCAGTCAGTTACAACCAATGTAACTTTTTATTTAGTAACTTTCTTTAAGCACACAAGCTTTTTAATTGTGGGGACAACAGTTTCTAAAACCAGATGAACAAAGTGGTTTTAATCCTTCATTTCAAGAACAAAGGCAGCGTAATCTAGTCATTAAATATCTGATGATGTAGTTTAATGACATGTGAAAGAAGTGCCTTGGAACAGCCTGGGGAACATGTGCTAGCAAGAGCAAAGATTCCCATGTTGCTGTGATAGAATACAAAACATGCCAGGCCACTAAGAGACACTTGCAAAAATTAAGCCTTTAACAACAGAGATCAGATGGCAGAATAACCTAAATTACAGAATCTACATTAGCAATAAAAATATTTGTGATAAGTTGCTAGAGAGAAAAAAAGGAAAAAAAAAAATCAAAGAAGGCGAAGAGACATCATAAATGCACAGTAATCTCAGAGACCTTTCCCAATTTAGTGTCAACTGAAGTGAATGAAAATGGGGGCTATAGTAAAAAAAAGTTGTTGCTAGCCTCATACATAGAGTGGTAACCCCAGGCTCTATTCCACAACTCTGCATTATGTAACACTTCAAATGCTAATATTTGGATAGTAAAAAAAGTTAGCAAGAAAACAAAAGAAAGTAGATATTGGCCACTGAACCATGGGTGACGGTGCTATTTCATTAGAAAAATCTGAAGGAAATCTTCTAGTCGCTGACCACACAACTATACTTTCTATTGCAGCTGGAACTTCATCAGCTGAGTAATTGTGGAAGTGAAAATTTTGGTGATGTACTAAAAACACGATCAGAAATGTAAGCAGCAACCTCATGTAACTCTACACACACAAACACATACATATTTATATATGATAAATGTGAAAACACTGAAATGCAGAAATGTTTAGATGATTGAGCAGGGATAAGGACTATTTGCTTGCAAAGAGACAGCATTCCCCAGAAGACTATTTCCCTCCACTGAAACCTGCCTAAACACAAATTGCCATCTGTACCTGAAATAATTACCACTTAATTGCAGCCTTTTATTATAGTCTGCCTCCCCCTTCCATGTTAAACACTTGCGGGACGACCAGGGAAAGCATTTAGAAAGGTTTCAGATACAGAAAAATCCCTATAGGCATTAAAACCTGTACAGTAAAATTACCCAGTATTACAACTAACAAACACTCATAGATTTTTATTTCCTTTTTTTTTTTTTCTTACGTTAGACACCAGAGGGAGCCAGTAGTACTCGAATGCCAACAATACCCCCTCCCCCATCAAAAACGAGACATGGAGTGAAACACAGCAGTTTAAACAAAGCACATTCTCAGCTCCCACTGAGATTTTTTTTTTATATGCATTTCAGGAAAATTGGGATCGCTAACTAAAGTGTAAACGGAAAGCTTCAGTTTCTTCATATGTGAATTTATAATCATTTCTTCTTAGGAGAATTTGAAGGTGAAAACCATGTTTGTAAAGCATAACATAGTGATCCAGACAGCGCAGAAAGAACTTACAGCAAAGTTTCGTTCACTTCAGGGCACCGTCCCACACTTGCAGCCTTCAGCAGTGGCACTTCCAGTCTGATGTTCAAGCTGAACTACCCAACTTTCAGACCACACGGCCTCGTCCGGTGACTTTCAAGACTTGTGCGCGCAGAAGCCAGTCACCTGTGCTGTGCAACACTGTGTACCTGGCACAGACGTAATCACTTTCGCTCAGTCCCCTGCAGCCTAAAAGCTGTACGTGCTTGACAGGGCACGACCAGGCCAGCAGGCGGTCCCCAAACAGGGGGTCATACATTTACCTGGCTTCTCTGGCACAAGAGGGAATTCTGCTTTTTGGGTCTCTGTAAGAGACAGGCTGGGACACCTCAGAAGACTTTACAGCCCGCTCTTTGTCCACACCTTCACAGCCTGAGCAACTTGGAGGCTGACTACAAGCTATAGGTCTGGCATACGTTTCTATAAAAGAGCAATCTTTTAGAAGAAATGAAAATAAAATGAATTGAAGGGTCTGAATGAAAATCAGCTCTGTTCCTCTTTCTGAAGGTAAGGTCAGGACAGGAGTACTTGGCTATTTAGCCTCTTTACCGCCTCTTTTTGTTGTATTTTTGCCTTATGCGTGAACCCTAATCAGTTCTAAATGGCCTTGTTACAATGATTTTAACCCTCACTAAGCAGAATTGAATTCTGTGGATAGCAGCTTTGAGTTGGAAATAGTACTCAAGCAGAGCAGATTTAGTATATTCTTCTCTTCATAACTTGCCTACAGAAACAAATTTTTGTTCTGTCCATTTCTACAGTTACATAGGAGCTCCTAAAATACTGAGAACCAGACCAGAAATACCAACGTCAGTTTCAATGACTATTCATTTCTTACACTTTGCTTTTCTAGTGCTCTCTCCCCCACTACATTTGTGAGAAGGGTAAAACCACCATTCTCATTACAAAGAATATTTATATTCATCTGGTAAAACAAACGACTTTCCCGGGATGTCTTGCAATCACATTTCATTTTCACGTTCAGCATTTCTATCCACGTGTTGATTTTGTTCTATGAGTTTGCAAACGATTACTACTGACACAAGCACTGAAGATGAGTTTGCTTCAAATGTACCAAAAAACCCCAAACAAAGAAAGAAACCAAACACCTCCTCACACACACAAAACAAACAAAAAAGACTGTTGAGAGTTTCTGCTGGCTGAGGCAATAGAGCAATTTTAGCACTAATAATGTCACAGAACCCAAAATAATTCCGGACATAATTGGTACTTTGAATTGTCTACTAGCCTGGTGATTTATTATATGGGACGGTTTTAAGTCCAGATCCCACTGAAAGACTGCTTTCATAATAATGATTTTTGTTGTTGTGAAACTTCCTAAGCTCTCCCAGCTACAGTGCAGCTACAATAGAAGTTATTAAAAAGTAAAGATTTATCAGTTGTTACTAAGCAGTTGCCACAAAAGATCATCTCTCTGCACAGAAGGCCACACAACATATCCCACAATGTGTCTAGGAGGCCAGTGAAGAGAACCACTGGGTACACGCATAGGAGCATCCGTTGCATTCAGAAATTCTGTGACATCCTATTCACACGTGAGAAGACCAAACAGGTATGTGGCAAGATGTGGGCAGTGCCCTTTCCACCTATATTTCCACACTGGGCTTGTTTCAGCCTTGATTAACCTTTGAACCAGCAACAGGCTGTCAGCACTAAAGGGGCCCAGTATCACCGGAGTTTGGTCCTTCTGGGAATGAACTTACCTACCCATTAATGCATTCCTAACACTTAAAGATGAAGACTACAAGAACCACTACCGAATCTTAGGCTTGATGACATCAAATGTTCCACTACCTCAGCTAGGAACCGCCTTTTCCCCAGATCACAGCTAAGCGTACATACTGGGCACATTCTTCCCCTCTTCCTCAGACCCACCAGAAACATGCCGAGGCAGGGGACAAACGAGCACTCTGTGCTGGAGACACAAAATCCTTTTTCTCATGTGCCTGGCCAGTGCAGTCTGCTTATACAGTCAGCATTATGGCTCCAAGAAGTGTTCCCCTCCCAGGTCCTGTGATGCTGGAGGACACATACTGCGACGGACAGCATTGCCAGTGGGAGGGTCAATGCATCGTCCTCTCCTGGAAGATCTGCCCCTAGTTGTCTCTCCTGTTTGCCCTGTGCTCTGAAATAATGCCCCCAAAGGCCAAACGAAGACTGTTACAGATACTTTTGTGCCCCATTGAAGATTAGTGGTGAGCACCATCTTCCTCTTCATGGACCCAACGCAAGGCACCAGAACTTGAATCAACTCAGGCAAGGGGGAAGACCACGTCGGCACAACGTAGGAAGCAGGCCACTCGTTTTAGCTGTACTGCTCATTTGGAGCTTAATTCAACTTTGAATTTTTGCCTGGCTAAAAAGCTGAAATCATGTAAAACTGTCAAGTTTTACATGTTTCCATCCACAAAGAATAAACTGACCTAGATTCTCTCATTCTTAGATTCCCTCACGGTTCTGGCCAGGTTTTCAGAGGGTTGCTAACCTTGGCTGAGTTAAGGGTTTATAATGAAACACTAAAAACCAAGTACGTTTGAGCTGGTTTGGATTTTATTATGAATGTTTTGGATGGCTGTAATGTTAGAGTCAATTCAGACATTCTGGGTACTTTTCATCCAAAAAAATTGCTGCTTGAAAAAAAATCCCATGTTTACAATAAATTAAAATCAATCATTATTTTGGGCCTGATTCTCCACTGCACCATTCCAGCACAGCATCTGGTTTAAGACTAGGCTCCTGCAGTTGCAGTGAATGTACCTTGTTTTTATACCCTCTTAGTCACTACAATAATGAAAATAAAACATTTGTGGAAAAAGTTGCTTACAGCTTCAAAAGAATCAAAAGTATAAGGTGACAGACATCAGGGTGATGAGTAATAAAATGCAAAGAGAAAAGTCAGACAAAAATAATGCTGGAAATTCAAAGGACATCAGAAGTAGTGAAACAAGAGTCTACAGTTTAAAAGACAGGATCTTCAAGCTCATGAGAAGACTCACCACCTTGAGTTACATATGAAAGCATACAAAGGCTCAAGGTAATGGCTTCTCATTTAACAGAGAGCTTCATCCTCAAAAAGTTTAAGCAACAACATACCTCAACTGCCAATCCACAGCTCTGGAAGAAGCTGAAAGAAACTAACCTGAGGTACTGGTAATGCAAAGCAGCACTTTTAACACACTGTTAAAACAGAAAGTCCCGGCTCAGAGGGCTCAGAGTAACTAGACATTGAGTGTACGAAGGCAAATGAAAATTATTGGGAAGACACCATGCCACACTCTCAATAATGAAGCGAGTATTTTCAACACCTGACATTTTTTCATAGTTTGCTTGAAAGGCTCTCAGGTTCTGTCAGTACGTAGTGTGGACTGATTTTTGCCCTTTGGTCAGAGCAGCGATTTCAGCTAAGGACGCAGTAGGGCAGAAGGAGGAAAAAGAAGAAAGGGTGGATGATGCTGATAAAACAGTCTTACTTTGGAGTTCTTCAGACATCAGACCACGCATATGCTACCTTCAGAGCCTTTTAGCACTTTCTTTCTAAAGCAAAATTTATATATCCTAAAGAATAACCTAAAACCACTCTTCCATGTTCAATTCCCCCAAAACGAGGTTGCAAAAAGTAGGAACAAAATATTCTACATTATGCTAATACTGTGCATACCTTAACAATAGACAGAGCATTCAGAGATGCCTGTTTTCACTTACAAACAGGGACAGAGTAACTCTTAGTTAATTTTGTCTGCACTTTATTGAAATAGTTATGAAAGGAGGAAGAAAAAGCATGCTTCGAACTTTGCCAATATCCCAACAAAACAAACAGCAGCAGGGCTTTGTTTTCACTTAAGTTTCATTATACTTCATATATAGAGAATTAGTGCAACTTAAAACTGTTTTGTATTTAAACCCATGTGCATGACAAGAGTAGCCAACATGCTCATTTGTGAGTGGAAAAGTCTTACTCATGCCATTATTTCCTAGTGCAATGTGTTTCCGTATGTTTTGGGAATCTTTTTCCTAAAACAAAAGTAGACCCTAACAAATTAGCAGACCTGAAGCAAAAGCCCAGTCAAGAAATCTGAACTTTAGGGAGTTTGCAACTGGCTTTACGATTTTATGGATAAAGTTTCTTTACTACAATAACTGAACTTGGGTAACGGTGGCGAGAGAACGCCAGTCGCACAATGCTGGCCTGGGACACAACAAGCTAAACAACCTTGGCAAGGCTTTTGCAACACTTTGAAAACCAAAGGGACAGCCAGGAGCAAGCTATGTTTTCCCCAAGTCAGTAGAGGCTACTCAACCAAAAGCTCAAAGCTCTTCCTATTCCTTCACGCTGCTCGTGCAGTTCGGCAGCCGAGTCATGTCCTCTTAATTTATGTTATGGCCCACTACAGGCCACTGACGTATACAACCTTAATGACCATCAGCAAGGGAAAAGAATTAAATTCAGCAAAATGCACCAATTGTAGTTATCTCTGATGAAAACAACTCCTGGCCAAAATGTGACCGGTGCATTGTGCAATGCATCTGTGAAGGCTTAAAAGTTACCTAGAAAACATACACACAGGAAGAGGGATTAATTTTGGAAGTGTTAGTCCCTAAATGGAATCCAAGGTGTCCAGTCACTTACAGGTGATTTCAGCACTTCAAATATGCAAGCTTAGAAAGAATTAGCATTACATGAAGAAGCTAATTAACACATGTTAAACTTCAGACAATTCATGATCGAAAATACATGTTCAAACCTAGTGTTTTACTTCTTTGTTACCTGCTCTAGTTACATGCTCATTCTAGTCTTACATTATCTAGAGGAAGATGCTAAGGATTAATGTGAACAAAAGGACAATTAGGTTTCCAATTAGCAGAAGGAGTGACACAATTTCTTACTGAAGAGGAAAATACAGGAGAGCTCTCCTGAGTCAGCTTCCTATGCCGTGTATATTAACGATTACCCAAGAACTTTTAAGAAGAAACCAGTCAAGAAGCCTCTGACAAGCAACCACGACCTCGGGCAATCTGACTTAGCAAGGAATCAGAGTGTAGCTTACAACAGTTTAACCTGAAATTCCTCAGTGGTATTTCTGCTATAAGTTCATTGTTGAGTCAGCCAATAAATATTAGATCTCTATTCCCACAGTTTTCATGCCAATTTGCCAAGCAAGCAAAATATTCCTCAATCTTTCTCCGCACTGGCCATCTTTCTACCAGAAATTAGACAGGAGAGAGCATGGCCAGCAAATATGGTAGGCAACACACATGACACTAGTCATCACAACTTCTGTTACACCCAGAGGGTGAACATGAGCCTGTAATCTAAAGACAAAAGGCTCCATGTTTCATTAACACTCCTACAGCACCTGCTTCCTGCCTGACTGATTAACTTTAAAAAGAGCAACAGCAGAAATTTTGGAAGGACCTTCCACGGGCACAGCGATCATGAAATTTCCACCACACGTGCTTCAGAATGATTCCTTCTTTTCCCTAGCTACAAGGAAAATCTTAGGAGCACAAGTTAAACCAGAAAATTGCCCCCTTTTCACCCCCCAGAACTTCTATGATGGGAACTCCAGGGAGTTTGGGAGGACCGATACCAGAAGAGGCCTTCCAGTTGTGAAGCAACAGATATGCTACAAAGAAGATGGATAACAGAACAGACACGAAAGGAGAAGAGTGTTAAGACAGAAAAATCAATCAATAAAAAAAAAAATTAAAAATTGCCAGAGCGTTCACGAGCCTTTTCAGAGATCGGAATAAACTTGTGAGGATGAAGGGAAAAAAAAAGATTAAAATTGGAAAGGGTCTTATATGACTATTGGAAGCAGAATGCAGTTGAAAAACGTTGCTTAGAGCCCTGGCACTTCAAATAACACATTCAAAACAGGAACAAACCCGTCACTTTCAAGATGCTAACAAACCCTTAAGAGAAAGCAAACTCCAACTAAAGAAAATTACAGGTGATGTTCTCTAGATGACAGCATGTACTGTTACAGTGTATAAACATTTGGAAAAAGCAATTTGGTCTCATTTGTTCCAGTTCATTTAATCTCTAAACAGAGAAGCTTATCTTCTCAAGCCAAGACTAATGAAGAAAGAATGTCTTCAGCCTAATAGGTCAAATGTAAACAGGTTTTAAATTAAACCATTTCCAATACATCAGAAATGACCCACGCGATTGTTCACACTCATCTTCCTCGTCTGGAAGAGGAAGTCCAGACCTGACTCCAAGTTTCCTGCCGAGTTTTGTTCCTACGCAAAGCAATTACTGTTTAACTGAGTACATGCAGTCAATTTACTTGGCAGATTTAATAATACTCAATGGTATCACTGTGACTGAAAAAGTAGTTGATAGTTGTGTGTTGCTTGGGGAGCCTCAGGTAGCAAGATTACCCTTCTTGGGAACTCAATGGTGAGTCTTCTATTAACACTGTTTCCACCCCTACTCCTACTGCTTCTTTACCATTTGATTCTTCTTTACAATTCTGCAGTTTTACCAAGGGTTGGGTAAAAGCTATTTCGCTTGAAGGTCCTCCAAATATTTGTCTAGGTGTTGTTTCTTCCCCCAAATCTCCTTCATTCTCTTTTTTTCTTGCATAACTATACAACAGTAGCACACTGTTGGGACAGGAGCTAAAAGGAAAGTGCTGTAATAAAACCTGGAAGAACCCCACTCCAACCCTCCAAAACCCAAACCAGACAAAAACACGCATACCCCCAAAACCTCACCCACCCAGATAATTACTACAATGAATACTGAATCAGAATCAAAGGGCATAAGCTCTCAGTGACAGGAACTCTTTGCCAAAACTCCAGAATGAATCCCAATTAACACACGCACAAAAAAGTCAATAGCTATGACAGATATTTCACAAGAAAGTTTACGGAGCTGAACGACAGCAGAGACAAGGCTAGTTTTTGAATAAAATTTTAGCCAGAACCTTTCTCTCTATATCTTCTAATTTTGTAGAGCCTGATAGACAAGTATTTAGGTCATACTATCGCTACCAGAGACTCAAATTTCATGGCCACTGAGCTCATTGAACAGCACAAGCAATGAGGTGCCAAATCCCTTCTGAGAAGTAATGAAGGATATCAGATTTTTCCTGAACAGTCTCTACAACTCAGTGTATTGCTGGATAAGGCCTTCTGTTCCCCCTTCATTAACAAAATGGTATCACTTCACATCTCAGCAAATCTGCTGGCGTCAGCATGCTTAGCTGCAAGAATGCAAGCTGTATGCAAATAGCCTAATTACTTTCTTCTATCCATTAAATCTAACCTAACCTGAATAAGGACTGATCAATTATAACTTATTTCAGTGTTTTCAGAGGACTTCCATTTCTAATCAAGATTTTACACTAAAGCTATCCTTTCATGCCACAAATACGCAAGTGTAATAGGTTGTTTTCACTCAAGTTCAAAAAGTTAAGAGTTTCCTAGGAACTATCTAGACTATCAATTGAATCTGCAAAATCCCATTTGAATAGTATGACAATATTGGAAGATGTTGAAAATAGCTATTTTTATGACTATGTCACTGAATATACCCCTTGCTATAGCTCAAAGTACTTTTGGGTTAGTCAGTACTACACAAGTATTGGAAATAGTGATGAAAAATGGACAGTAGGATTTAACTTCTGCTGCTGAGGAAACAACATCAGAGCCAAGAATGCTCATCTGACAGCCAGTGTGACAGCACAAATGGAGGCTATCCCACCTTACTTAGCACGGCCAAAAGAGTCTGGGTCCATCTCATCTTTACTCTTCCATAAAGTAGTTATAGGCAGCAATAAGATGTCCCCAAAACTGTTCTGCAAGTGAAATAAGCCCTGTTCCCTCAGCCTTACCTTACAGGTAAGCACTCCAACCATTGACCATCTTTGATGGCGCCTTCACTTGACTGACTCTATTAGGCCAATCTCTTTTCTGGACTGGGGAGCTCAAACCAAACCCAGTATAGCAGGTGTGGGGCTTCACCAATGCCAAATGAGCAGAAAGAACTACTTCCCTCAGATTGTTAGTGTCACGGTTTCAGCTGGGATGGAGTTAACTTTCTTGCTAGCAGCTGGTGTGGGGCTATGTTTTGGATTTGGGATGAGAGTGGTCATAAGGCACTGATGGTTTTGGTTGTTGCTAGGCAGTCAAGGCCTTTTCTGCTCCTCACACCGCCCTGCAAGCAGGCTGGGGGTGCAGAAAACTTTGGGAGGAGACACAGCTAGGACAGCTGACCCCAACTGACCAAAGGGATATTTTATGCCCTGTGACATTATGCTCAGTATATAAAACTGGGGGAAGAAGAAAAGGGGGGACATTCGGAGCGATGGCATTTTGTCTTCCTAAGTAACCATTATGCATGATGGAACCCTGCTTCCCTGGAGATGGCTGAACACCTGCCTGCCGACTGGAAGCAGTGAATAAATTGCTTGTTTTGCTTTGCTGCATACGCTACTTTTACTTTACTTATTAAACTGTCTTTATCTCAACCCATGAGTTTTTCCTCACTTCTGGTCTTCTGATTCTGATCCCATCCCAGGTTATGAGCAAGCGGCTGCGTGGTCCTAGTTGCTGGCTGGTGTTAAACAACAACGGTTGGCCACACTTTTGCTAATGCAGCACAAGATGCTGTTGGGTTTCTTTAGTGCAAGGGCACACTGTTGTTTCATGTTCAACTTGGTGTCTACCAGGTCCCCTTCGGCATTTGTCTGCAAAGCTGCTTTTTTGTCAGTTGGGCTCCAGCGTGTACTGTTGCTTGGGGTTATTCCTTCCCAGATGCATTTGTCTTTGCTAAATGCTGTGAGGTCCTGCTCAGGCCATTTTTCCAGCCAACTGAGGTTTCCCCAGCCCTCAAACATATCAATCACTCCGCTTAGTTTGCTATTGCCCACGAACTCACTGAGAACACACTCTATAGCATCATCTAGGTTATTAACTTGGATATTAAACAGTGTTGGTCCCAGTATCGATCCTCAAGGGACACCACTGGTAACTGGCTGCTTGTTGAACTCCGCGCAGCTGATCTCTTGCTGATTCATATTGTAACCAACAATCTCGCTTCTGAAATGCATTTAATAGTGTGAAAAATAATTTAAAAAAAAAAAGTTCACTAAAAACATTCTTTATGAAAACACCTCTCAGTGTCTATCCTAGGAGAGGCTTGTTTCCTTGAACTATGAGTCCACGCGGCACAAGATCGGGACTTTGTGTTGCCGTATGTTAACCAGGAAGTACCACGTACTCTCAGTGATGCCGCAGCTCAGGGAATAATTTACACAGAGAGCTGCTTAGATTTGCTTTGTCAGAAGTGAAGCTCCAGGACAGTCTGTCAAGATTACCCCTGAAAGATGGACAGCTTCAAAGTCATCCTGCAAAATCAGTGCAGTGTAGTACGTATGACAGGGATCCTGACTGTCCAGACCACAACTGAAGCTTGCTTTTTCTCCACAAGCAGGATGCTGCACGTGCAGAACTTCTGCTCTCAGTTCCAAAAAACACCTGCTACCACTCAGTTCCATTTGCTGTTGAACATTGCTTGGGAAACCTGTATTTGATATCAAGTATGAAAGGTTCTTACGGAGAAGTTTATTTAATAATGCTTAAGTATTTAATCTTCAAAAATTGGCAGACCATGCCTGCAGGGGGTAGGGGGAGCTTATGAATTACCTGGTTAGAATGCAAATCCATTCCACTTCAGCTTTAAATTAAATTGTCTAATCCAGCCCCTAATATATTTATCCTGCTTGAGAGCTTCTTGAAGGGATGACAACCTATTAACTTTGATTATTACCTGTAGTGGATGTTTCTATAGAAATACACTTCTACCACGTACAAACAACAGTAGTTTTAGAACCTGCGTTATTAGCAAAGGCTGCTTCAAACTGCAAAGAAAGACTTCATAGACCCACGCCTCCAGTAGCAGGAGCACACGAAAAGTATTTGTCTTCATGGTTCGGCTGGCTATGAAGCTGCAAGGAAGACAGCTTTCCCTGGAGAGTCCCAGTCACCTTTGAGCAGTCAGCGACCACTCCTTTGATCTGTGAAATGAGTATAGGTATCTCTACAGCTCATGGCAGCACTGACACAGATCGTGGCTAAGTTTGACTGTGCAGCGCTGCACCTCCCAGGCACCATAGAGCGTGGTAGCTTGGCTCTGCTGCAGCTGCACGTCTGCAGCCTTGCTGAAAAACCACTGACTGACCAACATGCGCAACGTGCCTCTGCTGAGGCATTTAGTGATGTCTGTTTTCCTGCAAGGTGCTCTTGCTGCCCAGGATACTGAGTAGTCACAACAAACTCTTTAGTCAACAGAATATTTTTCTACTTCACACTAGGATAAAAACATGTTTCTTCAAAGAAGTTTTCCTGAAAACTGGGATTTGCCTTACTCAAGGAGAGATCAGATTTGGATCCACATCTCCCGTGTCTCAGACAATTACCCATAGTAACTGAACTTCTGGCCGTTTCAAAAACAGATGGTACCTCTGCTTCCCCAGACACATGTATTCCTATTAAAAAGTTTTGATTCCAACAACACAGCATTTTCCAAAGAAAAAAAGTCTTATCAGAAACATTCTCAGCATCAATAGACAGAATAGTGCTTTTGACATCCATCTCTGAAAATATTAGGTTACTTAAGTGCTTTGTCTTCCCTTATTAAATTTCAAATTATTAAAGGGAATGGAAAAACAAGATGCTGGTTCAGCAACACACAGACACGCTCTCTCTGAATTGAGATGCTTGGCTTCATCTGCAGCCATGCCTTTGAGTTAAGCCCTAGGATCAAGTACCATAACTTTGCATCCAAATCCTGTATTGTTAAGCTCATCCAGAAGGCAAGAGGCATTTCAGTGTGAACCATCTGCTCTCTCCCATCTCCAGTTCCACAGTATATTACTGACAAGTCTTACTGAGGAATTTTGATAGCACAGGCAATTAAACATTTACAAAGTGTCTGCATGTAGTTTTTATTTTAAATATGCATACACGGATGCGCACAGTTTAAAAAAAATCCTTGGAAAACAGGAAGAGGGGAAGTAAAATACACAATGTTTTTAAAGGGCATGGATTCAAGCAGTGTAAAACTGGATTATACAGAAGCCTTTGAATTCATTAGCTCTGTCAGTCTGTGCCATGGCAGACGTGGAGAGGGCAATGGAAGCACTATTTACAAGCAGCTTAGCCCACTGCCTGCTGTAAACAGCTGATCTGTGCCAATCACCCGAATTCTCTGAAAGTACTGATTGACAGAGAAGTTTTCTTATTCAGAACTTAGGGAAAAAAACAAACAAACAAAAAACAACCCCCCAACACATTAAAAATAAAAAAAAGCCCCACACCTTTGCAGCACTATAGAACGACCTGGGCACAGCCTGAACAGCAGCCCAAACTTCCGAGAGAAATCAAGTTTTCAGCACACTGTGGACCTTCAGACTTAGGAGCAGATGCATTATGCACTGTGTGAAGCCTGAGAGAAGGCTGAACAAAACCTGCAGACCTCACCAGCAGTTCTCAAAATGCTGAGAAAGGAGCTAAACGTGAAAGGATCAGTCTTTGATCTAGTCCTACTTTCTCTTCTCAATGGTGGCTATCTTAAAGGCAAACATTCCCACACTCACCTAACACTACATAAAGTTGATATCCTTCACCACAAACAGGTTTTATTTCTTCATTTATTTCCATTCTAGCTGTTGGCAGCTGCCACTTAAAATATACTAAGCCCATAAACTCATTTACTGTACACCTACCTAACAGAAATTAGCAAGCTCTTTGTAAAGCTCAGAAAGAGATACATACTATTTCTGCACTCACAGGAAAATCCAGGATCTGTAAGGAGTCTCCCAACTACTTCTGTGGCCTCACACTGTCACTTTTATGATCTGGGAGATTTAACTGCCAGGCTTCATAGCCAGTTATGCTCACAGCACAGTGAGTTATGCTCACAGCATAACTTGCTGCTACTCACCAGAAGAACCCTTTTCCTCCCTCCCTCCCTCACATACCAGATTTCTAATTGAGGAGAGATTAATCCATCTCCTCCTTTGCTTAAAATATGCATTTAACATGCAACAGTCACATGAACATTGTTAACTGACTTAATAAGTATAGCAGCACTCCTTCCTTCATCTCCTAGGATTCTGAATGCCTCCTGCAAGGAAGCAACACCTGCTGTAACTCCCCATGACTTCCATAGCAATTCACAGCATCAGGCACCTCACAGGCTCGAGCCTTTTAAAGAGCTTAACAAGTTTGCATATATAATAGAATTAGTGAGGAATGCTGTTTCCATGGTGCAAACAAAGTTATTCCTCATCTGAAAACTGCTCAGTGCTGTTAATTAATGTTTTCTCGCCTCTAAGGGTCATCTTGCATCTCTTTCCATTCACTCACACAATGAGATAAGTGGCTGCAGCGCTACTGAATGCCAAGGAAGACAAGGTGTTGTCTCCAGCCACGAGAGGTGGAGAAAAGACCCTGTGAGGGTCTAGGAATGGAAAGGGCACATCCCATCCAGCACCACTAGCGGAAAGATGTTGCAGCGACAAACTACACATAGCTTTTCTACATAAGTGTACACACTGGTGCAAATGATAGCCACATAAAATACACACTGCTATTGCTATCTAAGATCAAATAGTCACGAAATAAAGAAAACGACTAAACTACATGCAGAGTCAGAGGTGACTCCGTCTCAGGGAACACAACACTGGAACAGAGCACCACACCCACATGATTATGAGATGTGGCAGGCTAGGGGTCAGGGTGGTTTGGTTTCATTTTGGTTTGGGTCGTTGGGATTTTTTTTGAGAAACCATTGACAGAAGTTGCAGAAGAGAAGTGGGATCCTGTAACGGACTTTGGGGAAGATTAGAGGGAAAGAACAATAGCTCAAGGAGAACAGAAGAACCATTTTGTCTGATGCTCTGCCAAGCTTGTGTTAAATAACAAAACGATGTCCTAAAAGTATCTGTTAAAATGGCAACAACGCTCTCCTGGGCTGATGAAAGATAAGGCTATGTAAAGCATTGCTAATCTAGCTGAGCACCAGTTTCTGCTACCCAAGTTAAAGCTATAGATCTTGGCTGCTCATTTGTCAGGGTTTCCCTCTCCAGTGCCAGCAGGCCTGCAACAGTCCTTGACGTGCTGGAAGTTCGGCTAAGCAATTTTCACATCTTTTCAGAGGACCAACTCTTTCTAAAGACACAAATTATCATCTGCAGCAGTTTCATCCTCGTGAACAAAAAAAGACTAGCTAACTAGAGAAATCAAGATATACCTTATTAAGATCACACACTTTTTTCAGAAGAGCTCTTAACTGATCCATCTAAAACAAAGCAAGCGATCAAAACCACTCCTTTACCTAAAGTCTCCTTTGTTCCGTAAGCTACCCATCCATACCTACCCTCCTGATTCAGGTATTTATGTTATTTTATGGCACCTCTTCTTAGTGAAGTAGATAAACACAAGCTCTGGTCTAGAGAATTTATCCTCTTATTTTAGCCAAGACACAATGAAGTGAGATGGGGAAGAATAACTGGGAAAGTGACAATGAAACTGTATGGTTATGAAATGGTGTAAGGTGCTTCAGCAGACGCCTGTGAAGGCTGGCAAAGAATTTGTAGGAGGATGATGCTTTACACAACATATTGTGATACTCTAGATTGAAAATATGAACGTAGACACTTTGGGTATGCCACGGATGAGGGATAGGCAATTTACATTACTTTGCTGGATTAGGATGATTTGACTTTATGGATCAAAGCAAAGGCAAAATCTCAGTTTGAGCACAGCTATGCAATTAAATCAGTGCCATGCAAAGCTGCACCCCAAGTTTCCATAAACTGTCAAGGAAATGGATTAAATACAACTTTAAAGCAGTGCCTAAGGAAGGATTTTTACATGCAACTGGTTTCTGTAACCTCTAACATATGGTTATTGAAAAATTAGATTAATTTGCTCCCCTCCTATAATTCAGGTTTCTGGTTACCTTTGTCTTCCCCTGTCTTCTAGACCAGAATTTTTAATGCAAAAAGTCATGGAAAAAGAATCTTGCAACTACGAAGTGTTACATGCTCAAAAGAGCAACTTCTTCCTCTCCTATGAGCATCCCAGGACAGCTTGTACTTATCTCAATCACCAGTGTACATATGTAGCTCAAATCAAGCCTGTGAGGAACTTGGCAGCGTTTATCTTCACAGGCTTGCCACTCCCACAATTTTGTTGCGTTCTGACCTGCATTACAACACAAAAGAAGCAGCCAGAAAGGCCTAGTTTTGTTTGACTTACAGGTCACCAAGATGTGAAAACGCACAAGCTTGTATGGTTAAGGTAGAAACTGAACTAGTCACCTAATTTCTCAGACCTTGACTGAGGCCCAGATCCCATAAAAACATTTTGGAGAAAGGGGGATTTTCTGTTCCTAGGCCAAATGTCAGGTTAGGATTGGAGACCAGACTGATGTTTGTATTAATTCCCCTGTATGCAGTTCCTTTCAAGTGAAAGGAGAGAGAAAACTACCCAGTACTACCAGTAAATTCAGTAGAATTTGGGTCTTCGGTGTTTATAGATTACAAAATAAAACTACAAATTGAAAAAGCTTCTTTTTTGTTTGTTTGGTTTTTTTAAACCAGATTGTATTTTGTACTATCTAAGGACAAAGATAATTACAGGATTTTGGATTTAATACTTGCAAACTTTTCAGTGCTGTTGCATGACCTTCAAGACTCCAATGACTTTAGAAAAAAAAAAAAGAAAAAAGAAAATAAAATTGCGGTCAGCATTTTACAGAGCCACTTCTATCACAGGTCACTAATGGCTCTTAAAACCTTCCAAAAAATAGAGATGCTGGGAAAACATTTTAAAATAACAAACCTGGCCCCAAAATAAAAACAGCAGTACTTGATTAAGACCAAAGCAACGCAGAGATTTCAATGTCTGTTGTCTGCACACAAAAGGCCAGGGAATTATAAACTGAGCTAGGAAGGGAGTACGACAGGACAAAAAGAAGCATGAACCAGAGAGTTCCTATCCTAAACTGCCCCACTATGAAAAGAGAGAAAGTACTTTAAGGCAGAAGTGTGTATATGTGAATTCTGGCTACATCTACTGCTGTGTGCTACAGCATGCAGACACTTGGGGATCTGCCATCACAAATAAAATGAGCAGTTTGCCAACAACATACCAAACATTAGTGGTCTCTAACATAACTACAGGTTTTGCTCATGACAGCGTTGCCAAATGACGGCAGGGTTTTTGTTCAACTGCTTGCTTCACTTTCTCACTGTGGAACAACTGCCTGGCTAGCTATTGAAAACTATATACTGATATATATGCTTGTTATATGCATACAGAAAACCCACAAGGTTTCGGTCATTAATATTCAACTTCAGAGACTTTAATCACAAAATCATTTATCAAAACAGTTACTGCATGAACAGTAGAAAGAAAACGCAATGGTTTCTCACAACGTAATATTAACCAACCCAAAACTGAAGAAGAGATTTCCACAGCAATACACAAAGCATGTTAAAAAGGAAGTTTCAAATCTAGCAGCCCTTCAAGTGCATTGGCTTGCTTTGATTATCATTTTATAAGCCGCGAACTCTTAGTTTAAGTATGGTCTTTTTGTTTCCACGTGGAATGGGTTAAAACATTTACAGGATGGGTTAAAAAGACTCAAAGGCAATGAAAGGTAAAAATGGCTGGAGTTACTCTTAGCCTAAGGAGAAGAAAATGCCACCCCATACCTGTCCATGACTATCAAAGTTCAAGTGAAAACAGATGAAGTTTTCCATTAAGACACACAAAGCAGAAAGACAGGTGCCTTCTTTAGTCAGCTAAACCATCTTAAAACCCTGTTAAAACCCCACTGGCATAAAAGCACAATATGGGCAAACTGTCATTTCGTTTAGAAGATCAGCAGCCACGTGCAGTCTGTTCAGTTCCAAACTGCAAGCCGTCTCCTGAAAACCAATATTAAAGGAATCCAAAGGCCAGTTCAGCACCACTACAGACAGGGTTCATTAGTCCACATCCAAATTGAAAGAACAAGGCCGGGCGAAATAATAGCATCTTGCCTTTGTCAGTTCTAACAGAGTTGGAAGTAAAATCTTTGCTGTAAAGCAGTGTAAAATAATCCAAGCAACTATTCTTTCCAATTACACCGCTCAGTTGTCAAAAAACACAAAAACTAAACCAAAAAAAAAACCCAACACCAACCCCCCTCCCGTGAAGGTCACCTGTAGGAGGCATTGTTTATGAATTATTAGAAAGTTGTTGCTTGTGTTATAACAACTTTTTTCTTTTCCCCAAACAAAATGCAACTGCCCGTCACATCCGTGTTTCAGTAGATGAGCTAATCTCTGCTGACGCGCAAAAGTTTACAATGCTTAACATGAAACTTAACAGTGGCTGGATCAGTAAAGGATCAAAAATCAAAAATTAAAAGAAAAAACTTTGAAAACTTGAAAATGAATAGCAGGAAAGGAGTGACTGTTATTTGATAGTCACTTTACTGCTCTAAGACTAAATAGGTTGGTTTTTTGGACTGCATGTCCTGTGGGCCATTCTCTTCTCTCTGTGCATCCCTTCCAGTCACCTAGATAGCTCACTGAAATGGAAACGCTTGTCTGCATTGGAGTTGTATTAACCTGTGCCTATGACAGCCCTGTCAAGCCTCACACAGTCACTTCTCACAATTTTGCCAAAACAGCAGCCACTTATGTGCTGCTGCTGAGGGATGTGCTGCTGTGTGCACTCCCTTTGCTGCCACCCAGCTGAGGAGGACATGCACGTGCTGCATGACCGGCCTCACGTTCCCACTGCAGAGTCCATCCAGCCCACCCCAAAGATGTTTGAGGACCAGATTAAAACTTCACATTTGAAAAATTCCAAAAGCTACTGCAAAAAACATAAACATGATAATCCGTTAAATTAGAATGGCCAGCTCAATCTCTGAGCCATGTTAATAACCAGCACGTTCAAAGAAGGAAATAAAAAACCTGCTTAAGCATCAGTGAGACAAGGCCCAAACCTCTTTACGTTTTCCTTCATGAAACATATTTCTATGCAAAACCACCACAGCTGTTTTTCAAAAGCCAACAGGCCACATTAGTGCAGTGCTTACTGCGATGGTACAACTCTAATTCCAAGTCGAAAGCATTCACTTCCACACATCGTATCAGTAGGAGTTGGATGCCACGTCAAATTAAGTGCATCACCTACATTGACATGATGTTTGATTGATGACAGCAGTGTGCAAGGAACTGCACAAACATGGAAAAATCATCAGCCCTCCCTGAAACACTCCTATAGTCTAAACCAACTCCTGGCAACTTAATTTAGAAAAATATGGATGATTTCATCCTGATCTTTCACCACACTGTATTAACTACTCCACTTTGTCTAGTCAAGCTATATCATACAAAGTAAAAGGAATGAGTGAAACAAGTAATTTAATTAATATTTGGGACATACTACTAGCATTTAATTAAATTCCAAAGTGAAATTATTAGCATTATCTACACTCTTTTCTTGCTAAACCTGATGCATTCTTCAGCCATTTCTTCTCCAGATAGCCCATCATACTTTCATTTCTACCCCTGTAACAGCATTAGGATGACAGCCAAATTATTCAATCCACTACACTGAGGTAGACCACATTTTGATCAAAATACTTTCTCTCAGTAACCTGGCTGTGAGAAAGGAAAGTTAGCTCAGTTCTTACCTTTCCTTCTTTCAAAAGGCAGTGGAACATACCCATCAGGCACCAAAAGTAGCATCTTGCTTCTTATGATTTCCACCACTTAAGTTTGAAGAAATTTCGTAACTCCATGCATGAAGAACAACTTAAATTCTCTACATTACCACCATTTTTTAAAATGGCACTTTTAACAGCGTTTCTTAACAGTCAAGAATCACTGAGTTAGGTACATTCTGCACCACGCCATGGTACATCTGCTTCTTTAAAAGCATCTGATACTCTCCCACACAACCACCTTGTCTCTAAAATGGAGAGACGGGGATTTGATGGGTGGACAAGGAATTGGCTGGATGGTTGCACTGAAAGAGTTGCAGTTAACGGCTTGATGTCCAGGTGGAGACCAGTGACAAGCGGTGTCCCTAAGGGGTCCATATTGGGACCAGTATTATTTAACATCTTTGTCAGGGACATGGACATTGGGATTGAGTGCATCCTTAGCAAGTTTGTGAATGAAGCCAAGCTGAATGGTGTGGTTGATTCTCTAGAGGGAGGGGATGCCATCCAGAGGGACCTTGACAGGCTAGACAGGTGGGCATTTGCAAACCTCATGAAGTTCAACAAAGCCAAGTACAAGGTCTTGCACGTGGGCCAGGGCAATCCCAAACATGGATACAGGCTGGGCAATGAATGGATTGAATGCAGCCATGTGAAGAAGGACTTGGGAGTATTGGCGGATGAAAAACTGAATGTGAGCCAGCAATGTGTGCTCGCAGCCCAGAAAGCCAATCGCATCCTGGGCTGCATCAAAAAAAGTGGGGCCAGCAGGTCGAGGGAAGTGATTCTGTCCCTCTACTCCACTCTGGTGAGACCCCGGCTGGAGTCCTGTGTTCCACTCTGGGGCCCCCAGCATAAGAAAGACATGGACCTGCTCAATCAGGTCCAGAGGACAGACACAGAACTGATCAGGCAGCTGGAGCACCTCCCCTATGAGGACAGGCTGAGAGAATTGGCGTTGTTCAGCCTAGAGAACAGAAAGCTCCGTAGAAACCTTATGGAAGCCCTCCAGTACTTAAAGGTGGCCTACAGGAAAGATGGGGAGAGACCCTTTATCAGGGAATATAGTAAGAGAATGAAGGGTAATGATTTTAAACTGAAAGAGAGTAGATTTAGATTAGATGTAAATAAGAAATTCTTTACTCTGAGGGTGGTGAGACACTGGAACAGGTTGCCCAGAGAAGTTGTGGAAGCCCCATCCCTGGAAGTGTTCAAGACCAGGTTGGATGGGACTTTAAGCAACCTGGTCTAGTGGGAGGTGTCCCTGCCTAAGGCAGGGGGGTTGGAACTCAATGATCTTTAAGGTCCTTTCCAACCCAAACGGTTCTATGATTCTTTGGACAATAAATCATGTGCCATTTGTGCTGCCGTCCCTTTGCCAGTCTGTTATGTTCAATAGCTGTGAAAACCACAAGAAAAATAGGAAGATATAATTTCTCATGGGGAGGAAGTGAACAAGCAGACATTCCAGTGTTTTACTGTCCATACGCAGCACTTATTTCTCTGTTTCAAATGGGAATTCAGCATTACTGAAAGCTCACCCAACGTCACCGTACAGTAATGGAGCAGTACAAAGGGAAGGCTGTGCTGTTGACATCCTCGGTCCATAGGGGAACTGCGAGAAATTCTGTCCAGAAACCAACTCTGCCTCTCCCGAAGAGTCAGCAGGGCCGACGGCATGGACCAGTCACACTACAGGTAAGGGTAGAAGTGACACCAGAGCTCACTATTCGTTTGCATAAGCCTCTCCAGCAGTCTATCAAAGCAACATCAGCCATATGAAGATATCAGACAACTTGGCCTCATGCTTATCACGGAATCACGTAATTTTCAGAGTTGGAAGGGACCTCTAGAGATCATCTAGTCCAACTCCCCTGCTAAAGCAGAATTGCCCAGAGCACATTACTCAGGACTGCATCCAGGCGGGTCTTGAAAATCTCCAGAGAAGGGGACTCCACAAGCTGAGAAGCAATCTTGGTTCCTTCCAGAAGAAAAACCCTACTCTTCATTCTGATACACTTTTTTATTTCAGAAGAACTTTCCTTTTCTCATTTTATTGTCTCAGGGGTAGATTTGTGAATCTCAACCTCAAATTCCTTTTGCAAGTGGTTTTCACACTACTTCGTAGAATGGGTCCAACTTTTCTGTTTACAGTGTTTGTATTTCAGCATAAACTTTCTCCCTGTCTTGGCTACTTCATTTCCTTCTTCTGCAGTATGCCACCAATTACCTAAAAAAACCCCCAGCTCTACCGCATTTGGCAGGAATATTCAGGTAAGGCAGCATGTAGAGATGAGGGAGTCCAAAACCACTCTTCTGCAAAACCTAGGAAAAGATTTACCTAAATTGATACGGGGGAAAGAGAGAAAAAAGAAGTTGGGGGAATTGGAACACTGGAAAAATTTTTCTGAAAGATTTCACATTAAAAAAAGCTAACAGATTTTTAGTGCAGCAGGTATTTCAAATAATATTACTCTACTTCAAGGCATAGCTTTCATCAGTTGCACATCCTATAGAACAGTGCTGCCAAAACCAGTCTGTAGGTACTGTTTAAGTAGCCAAAGACTTTCTCCCTTTGCATTGGCAGGAACTGCTTGTGATACTTGTAAAACTTTGTTACATACAATAGACCAAGTTACTGATGGTCTTAGTAAAGTGCTTCTAATGAAGTATTATCACCACCATCATTATGTATAAAGGGGCACACCCATTTTCCAGGTTTTCCTCTAGAAATTAAAATTTCTTCATTACTGTGCCATTATGACATTGGCTCCATTTAAGTAGCATTTCTGAGCCTTGTGGATACAATGTTCATTTACCTAGCATCAAAATAATTATTTTCTATTTTTCTGTTAGAGAAAGCAACAAGGGAAAAATCCTAACATGTCTCTAGCTTACTTGGCAATGCAAGAACATTTGCAATATTTAGTATATTTGGCAGCATTTGAAAGAAAAGCAAAATAAAAACAGTCACCCTTATTTCCTAAACCTATCAAGCAATATTTTCTATCTGATAATTAAATATTCCAAATTTTTCTCACACTAGAAGTAGTGAAGTTCAGTTTCACTAAGAAATCACTGGTGACTGCAGACTCCCCATAAAGTTGTTATTACTGCCCATGAAGTAGTATTTTTCTTACACTTTCAATATCGTACATCTCTAGGAACAAGTCACCTCTTACCATATTAGTGCAAGCCATTTAATAAAATTAAGTCTGTGGCAGAAGGCAGACTGTTAACAGCTGTTAAATATAGGCACTTCTGAAGATTGTATTACCCGTTGGGCAGTTGATTAAAGCCACGAGTGATCTCATCTAGAAAGGGAAGTGTCTACATACAAACATACAGGTGTTTGTACAAGAAATTATAGAATAATTATTTCATTATTTATAACATGTTATATATATGTGTGTGTGTGTATCTATATATATTAACAGTAACATAGATTTACATTTTGCTAATACAACCTCTGGGTCAACACCAGATGATGCTACCGACAGCGGAATAAGATGTAGTAAGAGTCCAAACTGGCCATGGCAGGAGGCCAGATACGGGAAGATAGTTTTTGTATCTCCTTCCTCCAACGTGTGGATCAATAGTGAAGTCGCAATTCCGCCACCTGGAGGTGACCCTAGAAGTTACCATATCACAAATTACATCTCTCCACGTGTAGCACTACTCAAACCTGCCACATAGCCCCTTTGAACTGAGATGGTAGTGAGGGAGAGTATGATAAGTCTGATATTAAATGAAAAAAAAAAAAAAAAAAGGGGGGGGGGTATCGAGCCAGTCTTTTCAGGATTGTGCTGACCCATAAATATTAGATTTGACATTTGAGGTATTTTGTTCCATCAATACCTTTCAGGAGTGGATTTTCCTAGAAGAGGCTACATATCGTAGTTTACTTCAGGAAGACCTGCTTCCCAGAAAGGGATGATGTGTACTAGTTATTCTACTTTGACAAGTCCTTAAGTATTTTCTTATAGAAGTAACAAGGGTCTAAAACCCCCTCAATCAGCCAGGGGAATGCACATACACAAAGGCATGGTTGCTTCTCCACTAGGATTTAATGATTCTAAAAACTGAACTGTAACACAGCCTGAAAAAAAAACAGTTTCCAGTGCTAGAATACTCGTATCATCAGCTCACAGTCAGATCTACCCTACCTGATTTTGCAGTTGTGTTATCAAGTATCTTGTCCAGCCATCAGTAAACCAAGATGAAACGAAAATGGAGAAGCCATTTCCAGCAGATAAACCCCTTGCTAGCTCTCTCCCGCCTGTTACTAAGCCAGCCTTCTATCTAGAGGAAAGACCTTTGTGATTTTTTTCCTGCTTTATTATTAGGCTGTAAACAATAGCCTTTTTGTTCTATGGCAAGAATACAGGAGCCGAAGCTCTGTGCACAATTGTGTGATCATCGCGCGGCCCTGTGTCCCAACCTTTCCGAAACACAGCAGGCACAAAGCTCTCCAGCTGACCAGCGAGAAGATAAAGGACGGTCCAAGGGAAACAATGAACAAAATTGTCACTTCCAACAATGCAGAAGGCCACTTCAGTATTCCCACAATCTCTTGCCAATTTTTCTTTCCTTGTGCGATTTCCTCCATCAAATAACTGCTGTCAGTTTTGACTGCTTAAATGATTAATTATTCTGCCCAGAAATATTCTTAGGAAAAACGAGAATGCTGACCTAGAGCTGGAACATTTATCTGTAATAATAATCGTAACTTCATGTCCTTGAACACGAAGGAGGGTCTGAGACACTGAGCAGTTTACTCCCTAAGCTCCAAAACCCAGATCCTACCCTGCTCAGCATCTCCGAGGGAGGTCCAGCCTACAAGGGCCAAGCTCCAGATCACGCAGTCCCTGGGGAGGACACCCGCGTAACAGAACTGCTCTACAAGCCAGGGCATAAGTATCATTCCAGAAACGGAAAGACCATTCTAGAAGTGTTTTTGGCTAGTTACAATATAGCTAGAGCCTTCTGGGTGTGCAGCAGCAGTAGTCGCTGTGCAGATTTTCAGCTGGTTTACAGCTGTGCCTGTTCTCTGGAGCATCAAAGGGTTTCAGTTAGCTGTTTCGCTCGGCCATACCAGCAGATATAAGGATAATATGCTGTGCTTGTGTTTTCAGTGGGCGAGTCCCACAAGCAAGCAGGAAATTTGTGTGGTATTTGTTCATAAGAGCAAATTATCCCATTTTGAAAAAGAGGAAGGGAGACCCAGGTGATGCCCACCTTAGAAAACTGTTTGGTACTGCCACTATGCTACAACAAACTGACCACATGTAGCAGCAGGGCTGCAAAGTGCTGCTAGATGCCCCACTCCTTCACTTTGCAAAACTGAACTACGCACACACCAAGCTTAGTGGTGAAACTCTTCACCACGATCATAAGCGTTTGCTGAAAAGTGCATCTGTTACTTCTAGATGAAGAGACACTCGTTTTAGGCATGATCTGTTTTGCGCATGGTGACCAATCGTGCTAAACACCACATATTCCGTTCAGCAAATCACACAGATTAAATGGTCAGCAAGAAAGCCAAATATACTACGAAAACAAGAGACGTGCTTCGACTCGCGCTGCTTTAACAGCTCCTTTAACAGCTCAGGTGCTTGTGTTCCAAAGTAGCCTCTGACTCACATGCTGGGGAGAAGAAGATTTATCCTAAATTCAGGACAGTTCTAAGATAAATATCACTCAACTTCACTCTGACTGTCCTTCTTTGAAGTCCACACTGTATTCATTGCATTTGGGGGGGGTGAAGGTGGGGTGGGGTGTCTCCCCTTCCCTTAAAAATAAATAAAGAAAGAAGAGAAACAGGCTAGTATGTTTTTAATGTCTCATTTCTTTCCACTGTAGCACTCCTGCCCTGCAAGACACTGGTGCGAACATTACCTCTTGTATGGTTAATGTTCAGCTATTAAATCATACCTCCTATAAAATATGATACTCATCTGATACATAAAGCATGTACCGGTAGCATATTTAAAGCAGTCGTAACACACCTCTGTTCTTAAGACAAAAATCCCCCTTCAAGCACTGAGGTAAAAAAATACAGTCCATATTGGGAGGAGCCCTTCAATTTGCTTCAGATCATGATAAAATGATAGAAATTGTCCTGCTACGCCTTTACTCAACTAAATATAGACTTAACCTGCCTGGCAATACTACCTGAAACAACAGCAGAAAAAACCCCACAGATTGTAAAAGAAAAATATTTTCATAGAACAATTTCAAGTTATATAATACTACATAACAAGATATTTTAATGTGTTACAGTAATAGATATTATGATTATATATTTATATACCAATACGATTATGAAAGACATTGTAAAATTCTTTGATTTTCAAATTTAACATCCAGTTATTTTCTAAGCAACATACAGATTAGAACTTCACAGCATTATGGTAGACATTAGCTACCACACCTTAGATGTCAGCTGTAGGATGCATGTGAAACACAAAAGAAAGCATGTTAAGACTACATGCAAAATGATCGGTCCAAAGAGAATTTCAGGTGAAATGTCCAAAAATGACATAGCTCTTTAAATAGTGTAAAGTTATATTACAGTAAAATTATAAATTAAAAATTATTTTACAGTATGTCAACAGAGATTAAAGAAAGCTTTGATCTGCCAAAGTTATGGAAACGAAAAGTAGAAATAAAACACTTAAACCCCGCCAAAGACTGAGCACGCCTCAGGTTTTTAGACTGTGTGTTTCACATGGAGGCATATCTTGTTCAGCATCCTCGTGCTATCGCATGCAAACCTATCCAAGATGTGGCAAATAAAAGCAGGAAACAGGAGTTGCTACAAGGACATTGACAACCAGCAGACAGGATCTTTACAGAAGCTGTGCAAATAGTTAAGAAAACTATATGCAATGGAGGTTTAACTGTGGATATTTTAGTTTCCCTGCCTCAGCTTTACCTTTCCCGTATGAATTAAAAACTGTCTGGGGGGATACTCTCATTTGTATTACATAGCACCACAATAGGGACCCCACAACATTTGCCACTTTCTCATCCTGTGACAGTAAGTGCCACAGCAAGAAATGGGCGAGTGAAAGCATTGCCTTTGACAACTGGAAGCTAACCTGGCAATGGTTAGTTGTTCCTTAGGCAGTGCCTTCCCTGCAGTGGCACAGGAAATTATTTATTAACCAGAGCAATCTTTAGTGGGATCTTATTTACCTCACAAAAAAATGAACTCAGAAAACTGGAATATCCTTATTCTCAAACACTATTAAAGTGCCTTTTTCCTCGGGGCGATGACTTCTGTAATGCAATCCTTGGCACAAAAAGTAACCGGGGAGCAAACAGCATCGTACAAATACTAGACCTGGCAGATGACCTAGGAAACATCTACATAGCTTCCTCTCTCTGCCCACTCTGAATGAATTGATATTGCAGTCCAAATTTACACAGACTTTAATTTTATGAAATTCAGTTACAAGTAAGTACACCTGAATGCTACATGCAACGTAAAAGCAATTATAATAAATTCAAAGGATTTATGACCAAACGCATGCTAGTTCTTGGCCTCTCAACTCTGCTGTGATAAAACTCATGACAGTCACTGAATTAAAGGCTTTTTATTGGAAGATCATCCTACTAGAAGTCCAGAGTGCACAAATATGCTGGAAACTCTCCCTCTAGTTTAATTTTAAATTATTCCAGTATTTATGTTTCTACAGTTTGCAAAGGCAACTGTTTTGCCAGCAGGCCCAAAGACTCAGCAGTTGCCTCTTACTGTGTGGTGTATATATATATAAAATAACACTATAACATATATATATATATATAAAATAACATTTTCTTGGTTCAGTTTTACACAGGCATCGTCTTGCTCTCGTATGGTTGCACTAACTCCACAGCGAAGTCAATAAAATCCCCTTTCCTTAAAAGACAATAGACATTTAAGAAAGATTTGACCTCATGTGATAGTACCTTACACAGTGCTAAGATGCGCTGTTCATAGCTTCCACACAAAAGGCCCTGGTGAATCATTGCTTAACTTGTGGTAGAACAGCATGCTGAATTTTGTCCAATTCTGTCCAGTAATCATTACCACCGCATGACACAGCGCATGGGAGCATTGTGAAAACAGATGAAAGAGAAGAGATCATAAGGACAGAAGCTGCACATAGGAAAAAATCATATTTGCTGACCAGTGCATTTTTTCCATTCACAAAGAGAAGGCAGAGAATGGATTATTTTGGGATAAAGTCCTAATGAGACCAGCACAGGGAAATACACAGAGAAGTAAGCATGCTAGCCATAACAACTAATATATCACAACAGCTGAAGGCAAGAGGATGACTTCGTTACCTGAGCAAACTGTCATTCACCCCTTGGCAGTAAAACTAGTTATCAGTACCTTGCCCACATGGACACTAGTGACAGTCAAGAAAGTTTAATAAAAAGATGCTCTTTTCTCTCACCCTGTCACTCCCTACTAAATTTAAACCCTACTATAGAAGTGTAGCATGGTCCTCACCATCAAACTAACCATGCAGGTGGATACAAGGTAGTGGAAACTGCAGCAGACACAGCTAAGGCACAGCACATCAGAGGAAGATCTGCAACTGAAGTGTTCAAAAGGGAAACGGGGAAGAAAACACAATGAAGTATATGTGTCAAAGAGGCATTGCAAGCCAGTGCAAAACTAAGCAAAGGTTTATGCTGCTCTTATAGAGATCGTAGAATATTTTGGGTTGGAAGGGACCTTTAAATGTCCCCTAGTTCGACCCCCCTGCAATAAGCAGGGACATCCTCAAGTAGATCAGGTTGCTCAGAGCCCCATCCAGCCTTGCCTTGAATGTTTCCAGCGATGGGGCATCTACCACCTCTCTGGGCAACCTGTGCCAGTGTTTCACCACCCTTATTGTAAAAAATTTCTTCCTTCTACCTAGTCTAAATCTACCCTCTTTTAGTTTAAAACCATTATCTCCCTTGTCCTATTGCTACAGTCCGTACTAAAAAGTCTGTCCCCATCAGAGAGATGTAGATGTAGAGATATACGTGAACAGGAAGCAGCAGAAGGCCACATACACCGAATCCTGAGTGTAAGGATGCCAGTTTGCAGAGTTCTTCCCCACACAGGTGTCAGAGATCCTTAGTTTAAGTCAGTATTTTAATGAAGTTTAAACACACCACGTAACTGTATAAGCTGCCAATGGAAGATGCAGTCTTCTTTGTACAAGGATTATTAAGTCAATTTAATTGCTGCCTGCTAAATAAAAAAAAAATAAATTCCTAGAACTTTGACGACTTCCTAAATCCTACTGCACGGTCAAATGTCAACCAATCAAGAAAGCTAGGAAGTCTTCCCAATTTCACTAAAACTTCATGTTCCATTCTCACATGTAAGGGTGACGAAAAGCTTGAGCAGAAAACAAAATTTGAAGGCTAAGAGAGGGAACAGATGAAATAACTGGAGTATACTAAACATGTGATCTTTCACTTCAGGTTCTTCTCCCCATCTGACTACCCCGGGTTACAAACAGTAGTCATTTTATTAGGCTATAGCTGCGAGAGATGTGCTGAAAAATGTTTGTAGTGCTTGTGATGTTAGCCTGTGCCGATACCAGGGGATACAGAGTTATCCTCCAAATAGCATAAAGTAATTCTGACGATTCATGACATACATTTAATTGTACTATCAAATTGCAAAGGTTTCTCCCAGGCTCGTCAGCCTGAAATTTAGCGGTCTGACTATTCTGCATTGGATCCCTCAGCACACCAGCTGTAGTACTTACCACTGCAGCCTAATAGACAAAGCAATAGAAGAGAGTTGGCAGGCATAAACAAAAATGTGATTTTATGGGCTAGCATATACCCACAAAAACAGTGGTGGAACACAAGCCCAATCAATATAGGACCATGGGGACCCCTGTTTATGTAACGTGAAGCCAGAACACATTAAACTCTCAAGTTCCTTCCAGTGTTAGAGGTTTGCAGCATGCGTTGTACAGACCTTGGAACAATATCTGACTTACTTTGCCAGCAAAAACATTACAGATGGAACTGTCAAGTCTTCTTGTTTAGTGGCGCCTGCTTTTCTAACACGTGACTTTTTTAAATAACAACCGTCACTCATCGGATAAACTCAATGTCTTTTCCAGCACCTGCAAAAAACGCTTTGAGGACAAAGACTTCAATAACTGACAATCTACAAAATTCCCTTCAAAAAGCCATTCTAGGCTGTTTTAAACTTCATGCTTTTCACTATTATAATTCTGGTTTATTGCTGGTGTGTAGGACTCTATATGCCAATTACTTTAGAACACATTTCGCTATTTCTTAATTTTTCCACAGTAAGCAAACAGCGGGCACGTGCTAGATAAGATCAATCTAGAGATAAATTTGATGTGTACATAGCATAAAAATGGCTGCAACAAGTTTAAGATTCCTGTCCTACAAGTCTCGTTCATAATTTTTTTCCTAGTACCACTTAGGATTCAGAGAAGGCTTAAGGGTATTTTCAGTCATGCCAATGGGAATAGAAGAAAACCAGCACAAGGTGTATTCGATAGGCAACCTTGAAATTCCACTGGGATCAAATCCTAAAACCAGATGCTAAAAACGAGTTCAGAGTTAGAACTCAGAGTCTGGCTCCTGCTTCTTTCCTCACTTGTCCTTAGAAGTGAGAATTAAAAAAATTGTTACTACGGGGTATTATATAAAACAGCCTTTTTGTTTAAATACAATGTTATTATAAAGAAAAAACCCAAACTAATTTCATAACAAAGAACACTTATGGTTTCTTTGTTATGAAATAATATAAAGAATGCTGCAGTCACACAAGCAGAGAAAGAGTTAAAGAATACAGCAGAATAAAGTTTTTTTGGGGCCTCCCAAAATTGCATGGGAAGTTTGCAGAAAATCATTGCTACCAAATAAAATCATCTAACAATTAATTTTAGACCATAAACTTTCCATTATGAAAACATCAGTAATAAACGCTGTAAAAAAACCCCCAAAAACAACAAGCCAACAACCAGCAGAGCTGTAGTTAATCAGAATACCAGGAAGGGAAAGAGAAAACTTGGAAGACTGACACTTGCACAACCCTTGCTGATAAAAAGGAAGGAGCAGGAAACACGCAGCTCAGGCGATATCGCTTAAGCCATACGTATGCAAAGACTTAAAGATCTACAAGCAGAAAAATGAGTACTTGCTATCAAGAAGATACATCACACAAACATAACAGTAGCATTTATAGAAAGTTCTGGTCACGACAGGTACTTTTTAATGATTTAATTGATTGTTTCTGCAGAAGACGTATTTGTGCAAGTTTTGGCTGGTTGAACTACAAGAAAATATTTCACAGCTCCTGCTTTGCTACAGGGGTGTCATCAAGACTGGAAACTGTATTTTTCTTGTACACTTACAAATACTTAAAGAGCACCACAAAAAAAACTAAGTATAACAAAGTAAGTCCTTTAAAAAGCTTTTCTAATGCCAAGCTACATTGATTGTCCATGCTAAATGTAGGGATATTAAAAAGAAACTTTGCAAAACGCAAAGTTACTTGCTCAGGCTGGTAGCACTTTGGTCTCTCCACATCCAGTCTAGACTGACGCATTAGGAAAATCATGACCATTTGCCAAAAACACAAGTGGTGTTAGCTATAGTTATTACTGGAAGCCACTAAACCAAACTTTATACCATCAACTTCCCTCAAAACAGGTAGCATTTAGCAATTTCAGGTGTGCTTTATGCCTGAAATTTACTCAACCAATAGAGTTTTAATACATATATTCTGACTCCAGCATTGAAAGAAAACTGCAGCAACATGTTTCTGTAATAGAGATAACCATTTAATAGGAAGCAACTGTTGACAGTGGTCCATTAGATGCTTACATCTAATTAACTACACACACTAGTCAACACTTCACTCAAGCGCTCAATATTAATCAGAGTTGCTGGCTAATAAGGGCCTATATGCATACATATCCACATTTATATAAACATGTGGTGTTAAACATGATACTGTCAGTCTCCTTTAAGAGAAGATTTTAAGTTTGTCAGTTCACTCCATGTTTCATGCAGATGTTATTGAATGAATGTTTTTTATAATTTCTTTGTTTTAGGGGGGTTTGGGTTTGTTTTTTGGGGGGTAGTTGTTTGCCTCATTTTTTAAGACTGTTCATTCCACCAAGATAATGTTGAGTATCTCTGTTCTATGGAAAATTTGCATGACAACCTAAACAGAAAAAGATTGATCTCCTGTCATTTCTACAGCAAAAAAGCAGCAACACCTTAATCACCAACCACCTGTTACTCAACCTGAATGACGGTTTTCTAATCTAATCTAATCTTCATTCAGCAACACAAAGCACTTGCTTTCTTGCAATACTACATGGCATAAGCTCGTAGAGTGTCCTTGCTTTCCCTGAGGTTCAATGGAACATGTACTTTGTTGGCAACAGGTAGTCACAGGAGATTCCTACAAGATTTCCATTTCACAGAATCACGGAATGGCAGGGGTTGGAAGGGACCTCTGGAGATCATCTAGTCCAACCCCCCTGCCCAAAGCACATTCACCTAGAGCAAGCTGTACAGGAACGCATCCAGGTGGGTTTTGACTATCTCCAGAGAAGGAGACTCCACAACCTCTCTGGGCAGCCTGTTCCAGCGTTCTGGCAACCTCAAAGTAAAGAAGTTTTTCCTCATGTTGAGATAGAATTTCCTGTGTTCCACCTTGTGCCCGTTGCCACTTGTCCTGTCACTGGGCGCCACTGAAAAAGAGTCTGGCCCCATTTCAATTAACTGAATTTCAAATGTTAAACTATATTGCCTCTACTTTCCATAATCAAAATGGCTGGAAATTTTAGTAACCCCCACAGCATTTCTTGAAGGCCCCGAACACCACAGCTTTATCAATTACGAGGTATCTGTCAGATCTAAAATATTCACGAACACAGCACTTCAATAGTGTGGCAAAGTGAGTGATTACATGTCTAAGAAGGCACTGAAGCAGTTGCTCTGCTAAGCTGTAAGTATGCCTCATGATGCCGTGAGCAGGTGATGCTGTTAGATATCCTAGTGCCCATTTTACTGTATGGACACAAACACAGGGCAAGGTCACTTTTCCACTGAGGCTTCTGAATTCTTCTCCCCACTCTATTTTATCCCAGGAGCCATCCCGATTACCCACCAGCTGAACAACACAAATTGTAAGTAATTTATCTTTAACATGCACTAACTCAACAACAGTGAGTTATAGAGCCATACAACCATTTTCTCCTTCCCCAAGGCCTTCCTCCCTCACGAGCCTCAGGAATTCCCTGAGCAGTCAGAAACAACTTTTTAAAGTTTTTAAGGTTTGAAAAATACTGTCCGTATCACCTCATTGTCATGAAGGTTTAGAAGTAGAATGCGGGAAGCATTTAAGAACACTCAGCTTGGTTGAGGCAACATACTGGTCATGAAGCTCTTACTCTTCTCCTCACGCATTTAAGGGTGCTGTCTTTAACTGATTTCAACCTGCATACTTCAAGTGCAACCCCTCTATCACCGAGCAAGTACCCAGACAGCACAGAGGGAATGCAAACCGGACACTTTCAACCTGACCATACAATGCTTTGTTAAAGTTTGCCAGCAAGACTTGTGGAATCAGTCAGTGGCATCTATGCTGGTTATTTGGGCTGGGATCCCCATGTCAGGTACTCCCAAACCCGTTTCCACAGAAACGGTGATATATCAATCACTGTGCAAACTTTTGACAATCAAGCTCTACGCAGCTTGTTAAACACAACCAGCAGAGGAAGGAAAGCCACTAGACAGCGCTGATCTAATTGTTCAGCTGCACAAGGGGGAACGACTGAGGGATCTGGGGTTGTTTAGCCTGGAGAAGAGGAGGCTGAGGGGAGACCTTATCACCCTCTACAACTACCTGAAAGGAGGTTTTAGAGAGATGGGAGCTGACCTCTTCTCCCTGGCAACAAGTGATAGGACAAGAGGAAACGGGTTCAAGTTATGTCAGGGCAGGTTTAGATTGGATATTAGGAAGCATTTTTTCACTGAAAGGGTTATTAAACATTGGAATAAGCTGCCCAGAGAGGTGGTGGATTCACCATCCCTGGAGGTGTCTAAGAAAAGGGTAGATGAGGTGCTTAGGGACATGGTTTAGAAGTGGTGGTGTTTTTATCAGGGTAGGTTAATGGTTGGACTTGATGATCTTAAAGGTCCCTTCCAACCTCACTGATTCTATGATTCTATGATTCTAAGGGCAGCAGAGGCACAGCAGATGGGAATACACCTGAAGCCTCTGCTGCCTCCAGAGGAGGCTGGAAGTCTGCCAGCCAAAAGGCAAGGTAACCCTGGTTATTTTGCTAAAGATCTGAGTAGGAACCAACCTTGAATGTTAGCTCACTTCAGCAGTTGCCTTCCCTAAAGAAGGCTGGTTTTCTAACACAATCTTGTGCCAAAACATCTCTGATAGAAGTGGGGTGTTGAGGGTGGGCTTTATCTGGTTTTGTTTGTTTGTTTGTTTTGTTTTGTTTTTTCTTTGGGGTTGGGGGGACGTTTTGTTTGATTGGTTTGGGTTTGTTTAGTTGGTTTGGGTTTTTTTTGTTGTGAGTCTTGGAAGGCAGACCTGTAGTGGGAAGGAAAGCAAGGGTGTCTGGTGACTTAGTGTCAAGAAAACACTGAAGGAGCCCCATCACTGTATGAGAAAACAGAAATTAAAGTGGTGTGTGCAAGCTGTAATCACAGTAAAGTACAGATCTCTACACGTATGAGCAGAGTCTAACATCCCGTATTTAAATTTTCATCCTTTTTCCTATGTGAAAGGCAGTAGCAAAGTTGCACTTTTAAATACAGAGATGATCCTTGGGGGAGAGGTACATTTTTATATATGCAAACAAGTGATTTTGAACCTATGGCAAAAGATACACCAAATACTCTATTTTTGCTTCGTTCATTTTGCTTTCCATTCTCCTTTTCTAGTAGGATTCAACTCCTGACTGCCTCCAGCTGACCAAAAGATATCAGGCAGATCACCTAATCATTTGACTACCAGAAAAATGTTTGGGTTTTTTTCTTTTATAAATGGTATGAGATCCATTGAATCACAGGTGCCCAGGTTATCCTGTTCTGTGCCAAAGCAAGGACAGAAAAATATCTAAAAATATCTTTTTAAGCATGTGTATATACATGAGGCATTGGCAAGAGGGAGATTCCTCAATTCTTTTCCCCTCCGCTTTTGGTCTCAATGCCTTGGCCACTGCCTGATAAAAAACATATGAAAGAAGCAATGCAACAACAAAAAATTCTCACATTCCAAGCATTAACATCACATATGCTGAGCACCAGACTCAATTATACTTTTAAAATGCATTACAGATGTAGCTTAAACCAAATGGGTGCAAGATGTACAGTCAGATATGAGTTTACAGACAAATGTTAGGAAATAGCTGGCAGAAGACAGGCAATGTTGTTTGCATTTTGCCAGCCCAAATCTTCTCCCCTTTTCTCTCCCCCTCCTCCTTTCTCTTTAGAAGTTTTGGCAGCTGTGTCACAATCTCTTCAAATTACTCTTCTAATTGGGTGTTTCTATGGAAACAGACTAGAAGACACAGTACCTCTCCATTAAAGAACTATAAAAACAAGAGGTGCACCATGAGAAAACAAAAAGGATGAGGAATAATAATACAATAGGAAAAAATTCTTACCAACAATGAGAAACTGTACAGCCTTTAACAGTTTAACAGCACTGGGCAAACCAGGACTGTACTGATGCTGCCAAGTTACCGTGTAACTAGCCGTAATTCTGCAGGGATAGCCTTTCACTGAAACAGTGAGTGTCGTGCTGTTTTTCACATGAAATCTTTGCAGGCCCCAAGTACCTACACCGGTGGCCTTATATAGTCTGTGTCCAATCATATTCTCTATAATACAAGATAAGATTCTCTTGCGTTTCCTCTCTCTGCAAGCATTTACTTTGACAGCCAGTGCAATTAGCATCATCACAGAAGGGAAATTTCCTGGCATGGTGTAGCATTTAAAGTGGAAGAGTGGAGAATGCCTATGCAACCAGACTGCACACCATTCCTCAGTAAGGTTGCGTTGATTACCTCCTTGATCGGTATTTGTTTTGTACATCTAAGTGGTTTTTGCAAATTGTCAGGAAAGCTTACTACATTCAAGCTCCAGCAGAGAACTGGTTGTCTATGTTCTAGCCACAGCCATCAAGAGGCTACAGCTCAACGCTACTTGAGAAAACACAAGCTACCGATACCCCAACAAGGAAGGACAAGACGGAGCATGTGTGCTTTGTACAATGCCTGGAGTCTTGCAGGGGGAAACATTCACTTTGTTCAATCCATTAAGGAGTTACTACTGGACAGAAGTTAGACTTAGTTTAGGGATGTCAAGTCACTGATACCGAAAAAAAATTAAATATATTCATGAGAAGAAAATTACATCCCAACAATGTCAGGTCATCGGGCCTTAGCACCCAGCCCATCGCTTTAGCCCATGATGAATGAGGGAATCAGCAACAGAATTTCCATCACTTCAGATCCTGAGTCTATTGTGAAGCAATTAAAAGGCACTGCCTACTAGTGAAGGAATGTCACAGCAGCCTCAGCTGAAAAGAAAGTGCCTTCAAGACTTAATTAAATTAAATTACAACATTCCCTTACCACATAACCCATAGCAGGAAGAGAGACAACATGGGAAAAAAATCAGTTCTGAAGCATAAAGCAAAATTAAAAAACAGGGGGTGGGGGAAGGGAAGAGGACTTAATGCTTCATTACTCAAGATGTCTCTTTTGCTGAATTTTTTAGGGTGAGGCTAGGAGCGCTCAACAGCTTTGCCAGCCTGAGCTTACTCTAAGACTGCAGTCGTTAACAGCAGCATCAGGCCTCTAACAACAGGCCTTTAATGTTTTCAAGCCCTGGTCACACAACCTGGTAATGGCTTTTGTTTGCTTATTTTTTAATTTAGTCTTCAAGCATTCCTCTCTGCTTTTAGTGATGTTGAAGACAATAACACTTGGTAAAAATTTCTCCCAAGCTCTAAAATGCAGTTCTCATTAGTACACACTTGTCTCTTATAACTAAGTTTACTAATTTCTTGCCGCCAAATTCTCGACTAAATTTTCCAAAATGTACTGTTAAAAGAAATGTTGCTGGAAATCCGGGGAATTTATGCCTTTAAGCACTGCCAGCAGCTGCTGCTACCCAGGTTCTGCTCCCAGCTGTGCTGAGGCAATAGAACCCTGTAAATGAACTGGAGTAACAGAGCAGAATTTGTCAATATATTTCTTCAGGGTTAATGAAAAAGAATTACACTTATATTACATGCAAGACAGTAAGTTATGGTAAGATGAATAATCTCTACACCATACCTTTTTAAAAAGGAACATATTAGTTTCCAGCAATCAACAGGATAAAGACAGAATTTATTAAACCCTTGACATTAACAAGTGGGCTTAAGACAAATCAGTGATTTTTAACCTTGAAGTATAAATCTGAAATCCGTTGAAAGTTTTATACTATTGTAGCAGTGAGGAGGTGAAACATTGAAGTATTTTTCTTCAAGACCATCTGTCAGGTTGGTTTTTGGTTGAAAATCTTGTTAGAAAGCTACACTGAAGACTGCTGTACTTATCAGTCTAGTGATTTTTAAACAATATAGTAGTTAACCTAATCTGATTTCACTGTTGCCAGGGCCTAAAAGCTCAAACCCAGGTCAAGGCAGACAACAATAGGTCATGAAGGAAATAAAACATTAAATACGGTGGCCAGCTGCCAACTGTTGTCTTGGCATCAGGAGCTTATTCACCTTCCTCCTACCCCACCTTTCCCAAATAATTCTGTTAAAGGGGACAGGACAGTGAAATCTGACACATGATCAGAGTTGATAAGCCACCCCAGAATTACAATGCCGTCGGGACAAATTTTCCTCTAAGCTGCAACTGATACCTCCTCCCACCCTGACAAAGTTTCTCAACTACACTCAGAAATATAGCGATGCAGGTATTTGGTAGCTTTTTGATGGACCTCCTGCTCAGGTGAACACTTGTTCGTCTCCCTGAAGTGACAGTTATTCCTGTCTGCCTAAGATAGGCAAAAGACTGTAACAATTGTCCAGGCAGCAGAAAGCAAGATCTTCTAAATACATCTGGTTAGCAGAAAATTCACATGAAAGGAATGTCACAAATGCTTACACCAACTCGGCAGCAAATCCTTTACTCTCAGCCTTTGTTCTTCTGCTGCCCTGGGAGCACAGGGAAGACCAAAAAAAAAATTTTTTTAAAATCACTCTTTAGAGTACATATGAGCACAAAACCATGCACAAAAAAAGATGTTTGTAACACTGTAATCTGCTACCTCAGCCATTCAGCCATTCTTGATTTGGGAAAGGCTTACTCATATGGCCTTTTGATGAGGAAATGCAGAAAGTGGTTTGGGGGAACAAAAATAATTTAAATTAACTTCTACAGAGGCCTGCATGATCACCCCTCATGTTCAGAAAAGGATTCACCAAATTTCAAGGCAGAGGTCACTTTCAAAATTAGGAGAGTTTTCTTTTATTTGCCAAGTAAATACATTATGTGTGACCAGACCAGACAAGAGTTCATCTTTTAAGACAGTGCTACAAAGAGCTCTTATTTTCATCAGTTTCTTGATCACTTGTCCTAATTTCCGCAATGTACTGGGAACTCAAGTTCTTTACATCTGGAGTTCTTGTCGTTGTACTGCAAGCTATTTGGTAAGAAAAAAGCTGAAAACAACCCCCCAAATAAGACACCTAATTATTCATTTTTAAACACTATTATAGTATTCCTTTAAGTCTGGGAATATTCTCTCTCCATGCTTGGGAAAATCAGTAGAAAAAAAAATTGTCTCAAGGATGAGTTTCCTAGTTCTCATCAACATGAGGAAAACCACCCGGAATTTTAATAGAATTAAGAAAAAAAATCCATTTCCTTTAAAGAGGTATAAAAAATGCATGATACTTGCAGAAGAGTAGATTGATCTAGACTGATTCCTTACCTGAAATCACATTTAGCAGCCTGTAAGCTTGCTTCTGAACAAGGCAACGGAATTTCATGAAGTTTTGTGCAACTTCACAGAGATGAGAGAAATGACAGGAACTCATACTGCTCAGTACACACATAAATTGAAGTGTTCCAGAGCTCTCACTCAGGCAGTGGGCCAAAATCATACCTAGATACAACCTGGAGTAGGTTGCTGATTTACTACAAAGTCAACTGGATTCACTGTCTAGAAAAAAGAACGTTTGCACACATATTCCAGAAAATTCAAGCTATTTCTGATGTAGAAACCAGTTCCCATATAACCCAAGTCCCATTTACGCACAACAGGAGTAATTCTTGCTGCCACTGTGATGGACAGCTATGGTATGTCATTGCCATTTTCCATCTCAACCTTCGACAGAAAGCAGAAACATTTTTGGTGCACATTCTGCTACAATTATTTTAAGAAGGAGAGAAAAGGAAATTACCTACTTAAGAAATTAATGCTGCATTACTCAGCAGCGCACTGCAACAAAGGAGAGGAAATTGAAGAATCATGTTCCTTCCAACAGCAATGCAATACGCTACCTCCCATAACATCTTATTCCCTCCATTCCCTCCACCTGCCCAAAACACTGAACAAAGTAGGACAGTTTTCAGTTCCAACATTTTGGAGGAGAGATATGTAATCCCATACAAACTGACCCTATTTCCCTGCTTGCATGATCTGCAGTTGTGCGCTTTTACATTTTCTTGTGACATTTCTGCACATCTTCTCGCTTCCTCTGAAAACATGAATGGGAGCAAGCACCAGAAAGGAAAAAGTTCAGTTCATCCAGGTAGCTGCTTATTGAGCCAAGAATAAGCAGCTCTTCAGACAATGCAAACTCTGAAGTAGGATTTGAGACTACTTGGCACATCTTCACAGTCTTCCCAGACAAGTCATTAATTCTGGTTTATTGTTTACTATATAGTTAATATTCTTCAACAAGTTGCAACGGGCAAATGAGATGTTTTTAGCAAATATTTCATAAACAAATTAATGGGGAAATTAAATCAATACATGCAGATTTTAAGCACTAAACTTTACAGTTTATTGAAGGTTGTTTCTGTTTCACTGGGTCTACCAAATCATGAGGGCTGCTTTTAGACCGCCATGAAGGGCCACGCCGTGCTAAGCGTCTGTGCCTTTCTAAGTGCTAGAAGCCGTTTGCTTCCAACTCTGGTGGCATTGAGATGTATTACATTCATACAACAGAATTAAAGTTTACTGGAAGAGTGCTACATATTCTGTTTATTTGTTTCTAAAATGCATGGCTGACATACTCCACACATTCCAAGCCCTATGCAACTGTCATTCGCAGCAGTGACGTAATGCAGCCAATTCAGGCTTTCGAATAAACCACAGCTACTGCTGAGGCAATGCACACGAAGAGAACGAAACGCCATGTATTGCCGACTCAAATTTCGTTTCAGGTACCTACCACTGCATTTCTCTCACACCAACCAATGTAATTATTCAACCTAAACTTTAGGTAAGGTTTTTTTTTATCACATGAAGTTGTGGCTGAGGTGGTATGAAAACAAATCTCACTGCAATTGTCCCATAGGTGTATACTGTCTGGAAGTACTGTGGACATATGAAAGCAGACTGAGAGCTGCTTGCACAGAACCGTTTCTGTCAGTATGAGCGCAGGCATATCCCCATTGAGATATGGCTACCTACCAACCACATACCTTACACTCCTCAAATTACTGTCGAGCCACGCGCCTAAACAATTTTGAATACACGCAAGAAAAATCTGCCTAGCGTTCTATTCAACATTTAGTATTTCCCTCTGGATAAAAGAAACCTTCGCCCTCCACAACAGTATACAGATTAACTTTCATTAGCTTTTGATAGTCTTACAGCAGAATGTCAAAAATCCAAGGTATTGTTGGGAGAAAAAAAAAAAGCCGTGATTAGGTACCTGCATCTGCAGGACCCCTGTTGATTTCTTTGCTTTTCATTATATCCTTCCATTGCTACCATTTTTGTTCCTTCTTTTCAGGTAAAACCTACAAGAGTTTAAGCATCCCATACCCTTATCCTAGTCTTCTACTAAGCTAAAAAGACAGATTGGCATTTGTTCACCACAGTGGTGAGAACAGAGAACAAACCAAAAAACCCTCTACAAAAGCAGGCTGAGGAAGAGTTGTCTTTTAAAAATTAACTCTCAGTTTCAGATACATTTACCTTGTCATTGGCAAAACTTGCGCACAAGAAAGGGTAAACGGTTGCATGGTTACTCCTCCTTGGGCTCCTGAAGGCACAACCGGTGGTGCTGGTGAAACCACAAAATTTACTCAGCATGGGGTTGCTTAGAGGCATCCAATACTATTTTGATTTAAAATAGAGGAGGAAAAAAAAAAAAAGAAATCACCTGGAGCCAATGCACCACAGCCTTGGACAGGCCACAAATGTTCACTGAACTCAACTAGTTTACCACAAATCACAACAAAATTGCCTAAGTTTCACTACGATTTTTACAGGAGGGATTGTTCATATAGGTGAAATTGGCACTGAAGTCTAAGCCTGGAGAGGGCTAAACCACCAGCATCTCTAGAGCAAACTTGCAAGAACAGTCGCAGTTTCATTTCTGTCCAAAGCTAAATATCAAGCTTGAAGGTTGTATAAATAATTCATGGAAATGGGCGGAGGGATTTTCGATTAGAGAATTTTACAGAGAACAAGAGTAGCTTACTGGCTTAAAATAATTGCATCTTAAAAGCTTGCAATTTTGGGTGGGTTTTTTTGTGCAGAACAGTGCCATTTCAACCCTCTAAGCAACTTTAAACAACTCTGCCTGGTATCTTAGGCAACAAGCTGTTGCGTAACATTTGAAAGGACTGCATGTGTGTCTGTGTTCTTTCCAAGAGAAAGAAAAATGGCTGGGCAGGGTGGGGATGAACAGTTTCCTTCATTTCCCCAGAAGGCAGCAAAGAGTGAAGAACAACCTCAAGCGTGTGGCGCCCTCTCAAATCCAATTTCGTACTTTCCCAGTAAGCTACAAGAAAACGTCACAGTTCATCTGATGGAACAGCAAATATAAACCAGTACCTGCCACAGTTTAAGGGATTCCTCTAAACCTTACACAGGCAGGAAACATCTCTTATTCACTCCTTATAAACACTTACTTTTGCAGTGTCACTAAAAATGTGATAATGTTTTGGCAACCAGCTGGCTCTTACTGATGGCATCATACAGTTTAATCACTCAACTTATACTCATCTTATGCTTCACAGACAGCTGGAAATAGCCTCACGATGACAGGCCCTGATTCTCATGGGGGACTTCAACCACCCTGATATTTGCCGGGAAGGCAACACAGCCAGGCACACACAGTCCAGGAGGTTTCTGCAGGGCACTGATGAAGACTTTTTGACACAGGCGGTGGAGGAGCCAACAAGGAGAGGTATGCTGCTGGACCTTGTGCTGACAAACAAAGAAGGACTAGTCGGGGATGTGAAGGTTGGGGGTAGCCTTGGCTACAGTGACCATGAGATGGTAGAGTTCAGGATCCTGTGTGGAAGAAGCAGGGCAATAAGTAGGATTACAATTCTGGACTTCAGGAGAGAAAACTTTGGCCTCTTCAAAGACCTACTTGGAGGAATCCCATGGGCTAAGGCTCTAGTAGGAAGGGGCCTACAAGAGGACTGGTTAATATTCAGGCACCACTTCCTCCAAGCCCAAGATTGGTACATCCCTAGGAGTAAGAAATCAGTTATGGAATTATGGAATGTGGAAAAAGGGACTGGCCACTTTGGGAGGAGTATAGGAACATTGTCAGAGTATGCAAAGATGCAATGAGGAAGGCCAAGGACCACTTAGAATTAAACCTGGCAAGGGGTGTCAAGGACAATAGAAGGGCCTCTTGAAGTACATCAGTAGTAAAAGGAAGACTAGGGAAAGTGTGGCCACCTGTTGAATGAGGTAGGTGCCCTGGTGATGGAGGAAGGAGTTCTCTCTGCCAGTCCTCAGGAACCCCAGACCCTGGAGGTAAGAGAGAGAGCCTGCAGAAAAGACGACTCTCCCTTGGCCAAGGAGGATCGGGTTAGAGATCATTTAGGCAAACTTGACACCCACAAATCCATGGGCCCTGATGGGATGCACCCACAAGTGTTGAGGGAGCTGGCAGATCTTAGTGTGAAACTACTTTCCATCATCTTTGAAAGGTCAAGGAGAACAGGAGAGGTGCCTGAGGACTGGAGGAAAGCTAACGTCACGCCAGTCTTCAAAAAAGGCAAGAAAGAGGAGACAGGAAACTACAGGCCAGTCAGCCTCACCTCGACTCCTGGAAAGGTGATGGAACAGCTCATCCTGGATGTCATCTTTAAACATGTAGAGGAAGAGAAGATTGTCGGGAGTGGTCAACATGGATTCACCAAGGGGAAATCATGCTTGACCAATCTGATAACCTGCTATGATGGCATGACTGGCTGAATGGATGAGGGGAGAGCAGTGGACGTTGTCTGCTTCGACTTCAGTGAGGCTTTTGACACAGTATCCATAACATCCTCATAGGTAAGCTTAGGAAGTGTGGGTTAGATGAGTGGACAGTGAGGTGGACTGAGAACTGGCTGAATGACAGAGCTCAGAGGGTAGGGATCAGCAGCACAGAGTCTAGTTGGAGACCGGTAACTAGTGTTTTTCTCCAGGGGTCAGTACTGGGCCCAGTCTTGTATACTGTTTCATCAACAACATCTTGTATACATGTTTCATCTTGTATACATATTCATCAACAGCCTGGATGGTCTGTGGAGAAGGACCTGGGAGTCCTGGTGGACAACAAGTTGACCATAAGCCAGCAGTGTGCCCCTGTGGCCAAGAAGGCTGATGGTATCCTGGGATGCATTAAAATGAGAGTGGCCAGCAGGCTGAGGGAGGTCTCCTCCCCCTCTCCTCTGCCCTGGTGAGGCCACATCTGGAGTACTGTGTCCAGTTCTGGGCTCCCCAGTTCAAGAAGGACAGGGAACTGCTGGCAAGGGTCCAACAGAGGGCTATGAAGATGGTCAAGGGAATGGAGTGACTCTCTTATGAGGAAAGGTTGTCTGTTTAGCCTGGAGAAGACTGAGAGGAGATCTCATTAATGCTTATAAATGTCTGAAAGGTGGGTGTCAAAAGGATGGGGCCAGACACTTTTCAGCGGTGCCCAGTGACAGGAAAAAGGGCAAATGGGAACAAAGTGGAACATAGGAAATTCCATCTGAACATGAGGAAAAACTTCTTTACTTTGAGGGTGACAGAGCACTGGAACAGGCTGCCCAGAGAGGTTGTGGAGTCTCCTTCTCTGGAGGTATTCAAAACCCACCTGGATGCGTTCCTGTACAGCTTGCTGTAGATGAACCTGCTTTGGGCTGGGCATTGGATTAGATGATCTCTAGAGGACCCTTCCAACCTCTACCATTCTGTGACTCTGACTCAGCTGTACTTACATGGAGCATATCAATTCCTCATCTTAAATCAGCTAAATAATTTAAGATTAAAACTCTTAAGGGTTGATACTGAGATTAATACCATTCAACATCTTCATTAAGGACTTGGACGATGGGAGTGAGTGCACTTTCAGTTAGTCCCTGGACAGTACCGATTCAGGGTGAGTAGTGAACATGCTGAAGGTAGAAGGATCTTAACAGGTTGAAAAAAAAAAAAAAAAAAAAAAAAAAAAAAAAAAAAAAAAGAACCAACACAAATCCCAACAAGTGCAAACACCAGATCCTGCCCCAGAGACAATATCATACATTTCCAGGGCAGGAGTTTTGCAGAAGACCTGGGCAGCCCAATGTACAGACAGTTCAACACCAGTCAGAGATGCAACCTTGCAGCAAAGGTGGTTACCCACAGATCATGCCATAATAGAGTTGGCACAGTGGGGAAAACTGCTTTTCCCCTCTGCCTAGCTCTTGTCAGAGCCCACTGGGAGGGCTCAGTCTACTTCAGGGCTCTCCACAACAAGGACATGACCAACTTGCAATGAGCACCCAGGACTACCCACCAGGTGATCAGGCAGATGGAGCACAGGACCTACAAGAGGCTGTTGACACAGGTGGCAGATGCAGATGGACTCCATTCAAAGGTACACAGGGACAGGAAGAGATGTGATGTGTACAAGTAGCAAAACATGAAATTTCAAATAGAAAAAGAAATATTTTTTTTCCACCATGAGGGTGGTCAGACATTGGACTGGTTGTGAAATCTTCATCTTTGCAGTAAGCTGATCTAGCTGAACCTGCTTCGAGCAGTATGGAGGACTGTGTGATCTGCCGGTCACTTGCAACTTCAGTTATTGCTTGATTTTTGCTAAAATGCTGCCTTCTGTCAAAAAAAAAAGGACAAAAAAAAAGGACAAATATATCATCCCCTATCCCCCCACCCCCAAATCATACAATCACTGAGTTTAGCAGTTTGAACAACCTGGTCCTCTGAAGCATGTCTCTTGTCTTCGGCTTTAATTTCAGAGGACACTAAGAAAACTACATTTACATGAGAGTAGCTTTTACAGAATGGATAAGACTGGAAAGATACAAATCCACAAACAGTATACCAGAAAATCATTGCTTACCTTGTAAAATTAGAAGAGTATAGGTAATTTGATTATAGGAATAATTTGTAAAGAAATGCAAGAGATGCCACTTCGTCATCTGAATTATCAAATAAAAGCAATGCATTTGAGTACTCATTCTAACAACCAACAGATACAGGCAGAAAAAGAAAACTGATATTATTTACTTACACTCAGATCACAGAATTGGGGGATGATTGAGGTTGGAAGGGACCTCTGGACATCATCCAGTCCAAGCTCAAAATGTGGCTTTTCAAAAAGGTATCTTTAACAGGATTACCCTAATGGTTTTAGCAATACCTTAATGGTTAAGAGTTAGAGTGGTGAAATTGTAAGCCTGACACCACAATATCCATGAAAACTAGCAGGAAAAAACATTCTTAGTTTGGCAAATATAAAACTGAAAAGAAAGGCATTTTGCGATGAATTTTCATCAAAGTTAAACACTGCTCTTCAAAGACAGGCAGCAGACCCAGGTGAGTCCAAAGTAGTTAAAACCTGCCATGTCTTTATACTTGTGATAAAGATCATTCTGTCACGAGTTTCTTGCGACACCTGAAAGGGCAAGGCAAGGCTTGAACTCCAATGCTGAAGACTCAGAACTTGCAGCTGGGAATGCAATAAATCCAGAATGAAATTCACAACTCCAGTCAGTCAATTTTTTTTTCTGATTAGCTTAATATCATTGAAAATAAGCATTTGTTGAGCTCGAAGTGTGTTGTCTGAAACATCTGATGTCCTCAAATTTATGCCCAGTCTATAGTAGGACTCTCCCAAAACTCTCCAACAGTATAGGTCCCCGGGAAAGTGATACTCCGTCTAAGCTAGAACCAGCAAGCTCCTACAACCACCCCAGAAAGTGACATGCTGAGGGTTGACCTGAAAGGAGAATGTTTAGTTTGAAAAGGCACAAACAACAACACAATAAGAGAATTACTTAAAGACAGCTAACAGAGCAGGAGGAGGGCTGGCTGAGATTCATAGGTGCTTGAACTCAGGAAGTTATGTCATGTGAGGAGTACCCTGGAGGGAAGGAAGTCTATAGGAAAGGACCACTGATTTCTTTGAAAGATGACATCTAGGCATCTGCTTGCAATACAGGAGGGTACTGTTAGAGAATAGGAAAACACCAAAGGAAGCACTGGTCACAGTCAAAAAGCACAAGGATGAGGCAGGAACTACCAAAAAATCAAGTTTAATTCCAACTTGAAAGACTAAAATATCTAGTAAGAAGTTCTTCAGCTATAGTAAAAATAAAAAGAAAAAAAAGGAAGGAAAAAAAGAAAATCAGATGTAAGTAGTAGAGGTGCTATCCAGAAAGAATTGCAGATGAAGACCATTTAGGAGAAGCCTGATAACTAAGATACAACAGTAAAAGAAGAACTGTTTTAACTAAAGGATGTTGCTTCAGAAGAAATAAGCGTTTTGGCCCTGAACAATTTTAGGCTTTGAATGAAAGAAATATTCTGGATCCTCAGAGAACTAAAGCTTTGAAATAATCTCCCACAGAAATGGAGGGGAGGGGACAAAGTGCTTTCAAGAAGGGCTCAACAAGTTAATGAAAGGGATTGCATGGGATGGTTGCTCCAACAGCAGAGCAGTTGGCCCCTGTGTGCCAAGACATCCCTTCAAATTCTTTGTTCTCCTCCAGAAAAAGCCAGTACAGTCCTTGCCCACCTTTATTACAATAGTCAATATGGCATTCACACACTGTAACGATTTGCAAACCTTTTTTAACCTTCTGTTATTTCATCATTACATGCAAAGAAAAAAAAAATACAGCAGAAGAAATAATGAGTGTTAGTGCTAAAGAACAAAAGCCTTGAAGCATTGTTCTACATAACTTTTCCTCTTACACATACAGTTAATCCATCTCCAAAAATTGATTGGGTAAATCAAGGTTGCCAAAATCCCAAATTACAAGTGAAAAGACACTGAAAAGCATTTCCTCCATCCCTAATGACATTGGTCCCAATTCTGAGACATGCTCAGGGCACATTTTGTTAAAGTGTCAATGTTAACTCAGTTTTACAGAAAAATGGCTGGAAAAGCTTCAGTGGAAATACTTTGGCGAGATGTGCTTCTCTTGAAATGAGTGTCTTCCAGAAGACTGGTATAATGGCCAATCATTTTCCCAATATTAGGAAGAAGTTAGCACAATAGTTGAAGATTTTCAGAAATAAGTGTCAATTTTTTTTCATTGTAAAATGAATGCTTTCTCTTGCATCAAGTATTAGGAACACAGTATTACAAGTCAAAATAGAAATAAAGTTTCAACTGACACGAAACAAATGAAAATTCTGACAATCAAATGAAAAATTTTTCCTGTTTGGAGTAGCCTTATACTGTAAACTATCTTTACAGTAAATTTTGACCTCTATCTCACTCTATTATCTATATTCCCAGACTGTATAAACCCTCAAATTTTTCTAAAACTGTACTATCCCTCATCCCTTTGTAAAAAGTTAAGGCAGAAGCCTACTTTTATAAAAGTTTACTAGATGTATTAAAATGAGAATATAAACTGAACAGGGAGAAGACCTCACCCCACACAGTAAATAAACTTGACTGTCTCAGTCAATTAAATACAGACTTAAATTAGTCAACTGAATACAGAATTTAGAAGAAAAGCTGAAATGGAGATAAATCTTCAGGAATGTACCACTTTTTCTATTGCTGCAAAAATGCTACAAGGCATAGGTAGTTACGATGCAAGTTTAGGGGCAGGAAGATCTGGGTCTAGAGATTTGCAGCAGGTATGTAAAGGGCTGCTTTTCAGCTGCTGGGCATGAAGTGAAAAATGAAACAATGTAAGTGAAGCCTCCATAAATTAAATAGTATTCTAAACTGCAACTAAGTTGTTCGCTGCTACCAGTTTAATAGTCCCTTCTTGGTTTCATCTTCAGTTTTCTGTGGCTTACATTCCTTGCTAGGATACGTCAATTTGTATAAACCACAGCAAAAATTGTTAAAATTGCGGTGTCTAGGCAGTTGCATATACCCAGCCAAGAGCAATCAAAAGCATTAAAAAAAAAAGTCTCTCTCTTGCTTGTATGCTTAAAAAACAAACAAACAAACAAACAAATAACAACAACAGACATTACAGGCCTTACAGAGGAGTCAAATTAAGTAAATCACTCATCTCTGCTGGAAATATTAAGTCCCACTTTGGGCACACAAGCACCACGGTAAAAACTGGCATCATCCCTGGAGTCCCGATCAACAGAGCAGATGGGGAAGAAGCAGGAAAGCTGGTGTGGGCTTTGGGGGCACCAGCTTTGTGGGACAGCCTTGCTTGGAAGGCTGCCAGGTGCCACAGCTGAATGGGGATGACACCCCCACGAGGGCACACAGTTGATGCACAGGCAACTTGGGGAGAAGGACTGCGAGGGAGGAGCTTCTGAACAGCCAAAAATAATAATAATAATAATAATAATATAATAATAATTATTAAAAACAAAACAAAACAAAACCAACCCAACAACTATTGTTTCCAGGACCTTGTGCTGCATTTAAAATGCAAGGACACCAACAGGAGGGTGAATGCTGCCCCTTGTCTAGTGCTGCTGGATCAAAGCCACAGGGGATCATTGAAAGAGGTCTTGGCAGAAGCTGCAACGAGACTGGATGCCTTTGCAGGAAAGCAGCCCCCGTGCAAGCAGGGTGTGGGGCTAGACCTAGAAGGGGTGAATAAAGCTGACAAGGCCAAGCACTGACTATAAGTAATAGCAACGGAGTGACTGCTGAGAAAATTCTTCATGCCTCCAGAAAGGCACCAAGAACATCTCTGCCAGATATTTAACACCTACTTAGCAGTTAGGAAACCACCAGCCAATTCAAGACTTGTTTGGAAAGTTCATCAAAAGATCATTTCTTGCCCCACACAAAGCATCTTCTAATGTGACACTGCATTGAATGCTTCGGTCAGCCTAAGGTCTGGTATTGGAGCGATGCTTTGTGTCAAAACAATTTGCCTGTTCAGTATTCAGTCCTACTGTGCTGTTAATCTGTGTTAGCTATGGGAAGAAAGAAAATTCATGGCGTTTTCAGCTCTGTTGATGCATATGAGAACTGCAGCAGAATAATCGTCCTGCAATTAACAACTTCTTGAACTGTGCCCGTACAAATCCTATTCAAGTTACTTCTCCCATTTGAGAAGTGACAGAAATTTCAGAGTTCAAGTGGGTCCCCTCTTGGAACCCATTTCGGGGCACATGCAACAAAGTGATTTGGAACAGTCAGCACAGCTTTACCAAGAGGAAATCATATCTGACCTGCACAACTGCCTTCAGTGATTCAGTGACCCTGGCTGTTTTAAGTCTCTTAATGCTACCGTTTTTAATATTCTTGTAACCAAATTGGTACATCAAGGTCTGGATGGCTGGGCAAACAGGTGGGCAAAAAAATGGCTGGATGATCAGTCCCAGAGGGTAGCAATTACTTGGTTGTACTCTACCCAGGCTAGTAACGAGCACCAGAGGGATCGGTCCTGGGTCCTGTCATGTTTAACATCTTCATCCATGACATGGAGGAGGTGACAGAGCGCAGGCTCACCAAGTTTGCAGATTACACCAAACTGGGGAGAACTATCAACACACTTGGCGTGCGGAGCTGCCATCCTTCAGGACCTAGACAGACTGGAGGAATAGACCAACAGGAACCTCATGACATTCATCAAGGACAAATGCAAAGCCCTGCACTAAGTAGGATTAAAACCACGCAATGGTACAGTCTGGAGACTGCCCAGTTAAGAACCTTCTATACAGCATTCGTGAGACCATGTCTCCAATACTTCCAAGTTTTGGACTCCCTGATAGCAGACAGATATTGAAAAACTAGAACAAGTCTAGCAGAAGGCCCCCAAGGTGATCAGGGTACTGGAGCACTTACCTTGTGAGGATAGGCTGAGGGACTTGGGCTTCAGCCTGGAGAAGAGACAGCTGGGGAAAGTGGCAGGGAGAGAGAGCTAACAGCAGTTTCCCATTCCTACAAGGAGGTTATCAAGAAGGGTCTTCACAGCAGTGCATGGTGTGAGGACAAGAGGAAACAAGCATAAGTTGAAACAGGGGGTTCAGACACTATAAAAGGGAAAGTATTTTTACCTAGAGAAAAGTCAAGCAGTGGAACAGGATGCTCAGAACTTGTGCAGCCACTGTCCTTGGAAGTTTACAAAACCCAACTGGATAAAGACCTGGGGACACTGCTCTGAGCAGGAAGTAGAACTTGTCCACTGAAGTTGTCTTCTAACCTGAATTATTTTATAAATTTGGAAAATACTATTTAATTTTTATAGGAAAATATCACTATAGGATGATATACTCAAAGATGCGACAGATTTGCTAGCACAGACCTACATTAGCTATATGTACACAAACTTTTGCAAAGTGGCTTTTCCCAGCATGGACAGCCTATATCCAACCCAACAAAGAAAACACCACCTAAATTTCCCAGAACGATCTAGAACTAAAACTCAGGAGTGTCTCATGGCATTAAATCATTCATACTAGTGCCCAATATAAAAAGAGTTAATTTAGTACTTCATTCTGCCAACTAATGAATATCGAGGTCTTGGTCCCACCAAATACTCTCTGTAACAAACTTCATACTACAAGTGTTATTAGAGGTGCTTACAGCACACATGACGAAGCACAAAATCACTAAGGACAAGTCTACATTTTAGAAGTTAATTAGGAACATGTAGGAGGTTCATCAACTGAGTCTGGAAGAGACTAAATCAGGCTGTAGCATTTACTTCCAGGTATCATGCTAATCCACTACTATATGCTGCTTTAATTCTTACAACCTTTAGCAACAGACCTTTGCTTTAGATTTGTTGATATATTGTGCTATCTTAAAACAGAAAATAAATCTGGAATATCATATTTTACTTTTACACTGAAAGTGTTGCCTTTTGGGAAGAGAACAATGTTTTATTTTTACTGGAAATGGGGGAGGGAAGAAGATCCAGAACAAGGACTTCCAAAAGATTCCTAAATCCACAGATTTTCCACTTCCACCATTTGCAATCTTTGAGCAACCACTACGGTTTGGAAGCTATATAGATAAATGACTCACTTTTGGAATATTCCAGCTGTCACTGATCTCCCAGAAAGATGTCTGAACAAATGAAAACATTTTAGTAAGACTGTGATATCTGCAGCCAGAAAACCTCACATTAGTAATTCAGTTTTATTGCAAGTCTCAAGATACTGCTAATATAAATGCACTTTGTCCCTTGGCTCAAGGAATTAGTATATCTCAGTGTTTGAGAAGGCTTCTACTTACCATACCTGACAATATGAACTCATAGAAATTCAAACAGCTGACACTGCTCAGCATTACAGTCGGCATATCCCCACTGGTGGTTCCTAGAACCCCAACAGTACTTTTGGAATCAGGATTCTAAAAGCCAGTTTCCAGATTTTTAGTCTGCAAAAGGACTTGAATTGCACTTTTCAGTGCAGATGTGAATGACAAAACCTGTTGGTCTTTTTTTTTTTTTTTTGCCACAACTGCATTTGAGCTTAATACTGTATGGCTGCAGTTCTGAAATAACATTTAACTATTCTTTAAAGTGACAAGGTGCCTTTATTTCAGAGCTGCCTACTTTATGCATAAAACCATGCAAAAAGCATTACTTCCATCACATGGGAGGGAGAGGGAAGCTTTCAATCATTTGCAGATTCAAGTTACTGCAGATAGTTAAACACCTGATTTATGGGTACAGGCGCTGTTTGCCTCTGCACATTATGGTAGGAGGACTTCACGTTTTGTTTTTTGTGGCTCCAATTTTGCTTCAACAAGTCAATTGTGAGTGGAAGTAACCAAATAGCACGTAAGATGCCAAGTAGAGGCCTCTGCGAACTTGGCCCAGAGTGTACATACTTGTTAGTCTTAAGTTTGCTGTTCTCATTTTAATCCCCTGTGCTTCTAGCATCTGCAAATTGTTTAGCAAATTTAAGTCCTTCATTTATCCACTTACAACCCAGTCTGCTTTCCTATAATATTTTATCATCAGATTTGTGGAGCTGCCATTGTTCCACTTGGATGTTAAATGAAGTTGGATAGCAAACGATGCTAGTCTTTAAGCGTTTGCCACCAAGAAGGCGTGGGTATCAGTAACAGCATGCTGCTTATTTAAAATATTGCTGCCACAAATGAGAGGGCAGTAGGAAATACTAACAGCAAGTTTGAAAGGGAGTTAAATACAGCCCTCTATTTCAACTCCACCATATCTCCAACCATACTATTTTATTATTTTATCTATGATTCTATGATTTTATTCCTGCAAGTTACATCATCATAATGGGTAAATGTTACATGCTACTGAGATGTTAACTACTCTACAAATGATTTAAGTTTACTTACTTTATTTATCTTCGGGTTTTTTTCCTAACACAAAACCAATTGGGAAAGACGTGCATATCTTGGTACATTCTTGACCAAATTTCCCGTGACACACGAGGTATCTTTATGGCATATAATTCTATGTTCTTATGACCATTTGACCTACCCTTCAGTTCATAGTGGTATATCACTGGATGGAATTATTGCTGGTGTTTCAATGTATTAATATGCTATTTTTTCCTCTGTAGAAAGGAGAAAAAGATAACATATACTATCACACTATAGAGAATGGCATTTTTCTGGAAAACGTGATATAGTCCTTAGTAAAAACCCACACAGACACTGAATAAACGAAAGCGTAAAGTTTAGAAGCAGCTCCCCATTTTACCTACCAGGAAAAAAAAATTAAAAAGGAAAAGAGAAATAAATACAAAGAATCTGGCATGCAGTGAAGCAAAAAGAATCTTTCCCTCACTTCGGATTTCAATGAGTTGCACATTTCCAGACAGCTGTTCGGTTTCAAACAAACAGGCAAAGTCTGCCTCAGGATACAAATGTTTTTCTGTTAATATGTTTTTGGCTAGATAGGGGTAATCTGCCACGGAGTACCTATATCTGTGTATCCTAATGAAGTAGGACTACCTATGCCTCCCATTACTCAAAATAAAAACCCCAAACCACAAGCCAACCAACCAACCAAAAAAACCTCCCACCACACAGAAAGAAACCAACAAACCACAAACCGAACCAAACCGAAACTGTTAGGAAAAAAATTCATGCTTTAAGTAAAAAATGCTACGGGTAGCTTTATTGCCATGGCAGAGCATTGTTCCTCAAGAGTCTTGCCTTGCAATGAAAGTTTCTCTTGCCTTGCAGATCTGATTTCCAGCTCCTAGATGAATTGCAAAAATGAGTCCCATGGAGTTCTGGGTAATTCACTTGGCTCCCACTGTTCTTCCAGACCTTCCAAGACCGCAGCCGTTCCAAGGCAAGCACAAAAACCCAAGCATATTTGCCATTTGATGTACTATGTAAGCAAATAACATGTCTTTCTTCTGGAAAGAGAAATAAGTCTGACAACTGTGTAGGGGAGATTGGCCTTACTTCATGCTGCTTAATTTATTTCAGACCTGAGCAGCTAAATGACTTAATCGGTCTCAGCAGCTGACCACTATGATTTGATGACCACATATGGTCAAACCCTGAGGGAAAGAGACGGCTGGAGTTAGCATGGCAGCCAGAACTTAAATGCACAAACAACAGGTGAGAATACAAAATCATCTGGTTACCTAAGATGGGCAGCTGCAGACACAGAAAAAACAAGACAGCTGTTTGCAGTTGGTAGTGTTGACTCCTAGAATACGAGTTTTCCTTACAAACTTGCATATTTGCAATAGATATCCCCTGGAAGATGTCTGGAAATGCACATAGGGATCTTAATTCCCTGTAAAACCAAAATTCCATAGTAATCCATCTTCTCTGTAACAGATGAGCATTTTTAGAAAAAAACATGGAGTTCCCATCAAATGTCAACTAAAAGATTTGAATGGAAATCTGATAATTATGTTTAATTCATAACATCTTGGGACTAGATACTGGCCATTCAAACAGCAAAGAAGAACACACTACTTGACACAGATGCCAGCTGAATACTGCCACCAGACAAGAAACTTGGAAATTCAGATAAAAATCTGCACTTAAGACTCAAAATCTGCATTTGTTTTAGACAACGAAGAACTCTTCCCCTCTTTCCATGAAAAAAGGATGCTACTCGTCAGAAAAATTGTTCATATATAATAAAAAGGAACAGTAGCTGACTAGTGGGAGAGTTACAGAGTTACTGATGTCTGAGAAAGAGAAAGCAGTTTGGATACAGAAAACAAACAGCTGCAAAATTACTGTAAGACTTTTTATTTTATGTTTGCCAGAACCAACTTTCCAATATTAAATTATAGATCTACAATTTTTTTTTTTTTCTAAAGAGTGAAAGAAAATACAGAACAAGCAGAAGATTTGAAAAGACTCACCAAAGGGGTTTGAAACAACAATAACAGCAGGGTGAACAAATGGCTTAAATATGGTAACATGCTGGAGAGATAATTTTTTGTCAACCATGAAGTATAATTTGACATGAATGTTATTTCTGGCAATGGGCATCCATAAATAGCATCATCAAGAGCATGCTAGTGTGCCAGGAAAAGCCATTGCCAATTAAACAAATGCAGCCCTTTCTTCTTCCCCCTTTCCCTCGTTGTATTCAACAGCTCTGCAATGAGGAACACAGCGCTGAATTTTAACTAGCAGCAACATACTTGGAGAGAAACGTCCTGAAACCTCCTAAAGCAGAGGACAAGTCAAAAAGCTGAGGTTTACCAGGGACAAAACTCATCTATCAAACCCTTTGGGTGAGACGGGCGCGTGGAATTTAATTTGACTTCATCCATCCTGCCCCACAGCTTCACCCCCCATCTCACATGGCAACATCAATATGGACCGTGAGGAGATTTTTATGGCACTGTAGTTGTAACAAAGAGCAGCATTTACCAGCTACAGAAGTAGACTGGCCTCACCTGAAGCATATTTAAAATTACACACAACAGAACAGAATCAGAGCACCTCACACAGAAATCAAACACACTCCTTAAAGGCCACAGGGCTCAAAGAGATGAGCGGGATCCTTTCTTCCTGCCACGGTTTGGGCTGGACTGGCCACAGAAAGCGAACAACAGATGCTGTCCCCCAGCCTGCCGTATTTCTAGGATACTCTGCCTAGATGTACCAGATAGGGACAGCTTTTGATGACTTAAAACTCATCAAAAAGTTTTTCTAGGATAAATAAAAACGGGTGTACTGGGGGTTGGAAAGAACCACATTCCATAGTTGAGAACAGTAGGTGCTTTTTAAAACATGAGTTAATTCCACACAGGACCGGCACAATTAAGTTAGAGTTTTCAAAGCAATCTCAAGTCATTCAGTAGCCAAATTCTGTAATGAAACAAGCCCTCAGGTGAATTATTGTCATCATCAAATCTTTAAACAGATTAATTGCAAGCTTAATTCTTGTAAAGATGTTTTTATAACATTCAACTAACAGGGGCAAAAAATTTTAAGTGATGCTTGGATGCTTGAGTTTACAAACATATGTCAAGGGCTTAACTTTTGGCGTAGATAAGCAAACCAAACACTTTGAAACTCAACGTCAAGGCTAACAGCTGACCAATTTAAATGTATTCAAATGGAAATATACTGGCACTGTAAGAGTTCATTTACTTTTTGCTGCTTCTTTTACCGAGGAAAAAGAAAGGGTCTGGACATTGGACTACAGTCACCTGCACTTCTGGCTGAGTAGCCAATACTGCAGAGAAATATTTCAGCGTAAGGAAACCATTGATCATAACAATATTCGTTAGGTCATAAAAATCTGATTATACTGCAACAAGCCTGTTCTAAATCAACATTAAGTATTGGGTTTTAATAGTGTGTATGCAGCAGATACACTCACTGAGAATTATGATCTACTTTGTTTATGCTCATTTTGAATGCTTTTCTCCTCAGATGATTTACAGTTTTATTTTCTTTTAAGGCTCAGTTCCTAGAATTCTTAAACTGTTCCAACTCAACCACTTCCAGATCGCCCATTAGATGTTTCATTAATGTCGTGATCTTACAGTGCCCACTCAGCATTCCTATCGGTGACTCATTTTCACATGGCAAGCGAGTTTTGACCAGTTACTCTTTCACCCCAAAACTGAGGTCTAGATTATCTATATAAGGCAACTTGCCAGTGTGTGTGCTGTCACTAACTGGGCATCTGGTTTTACAGTATCCCCCCAGGGGCCACTTTAAGACTTGTTTGGAGATTCCAACTTTTAGTCATGCTTAGTCCTGCAGTCCTCAAGCATCCAGTCTCCCTGAAATCCCACATCAATCGGATAATACCAGGAGTGCAGGTAATAACCTCTGTCTTCCCTCACATTTCTCCCAATTTATGTAAAATATCTCCCGCCTTAAGGCAGCCCTGCAAAATCCCCTCTTCCTAGAGTCAGGAAGAACTTGGAAACAACATGCGTGCTCAACCTGCGAGAGACTGAATGAGAATGTGTTAGGTGCATCAGTATCAACGCTGAAAAACCCATCCATTCTTCCCAATACAGAGGCAAGACATTTACAGAAGGCTCTTAAGAAGCCCAATTATCGCTCTCCAAATGTGTGAGAGACCAGTCTCCATGAACCAGAAAGGCTACTCTCAGTAATATTTCTCAATAAATACAACCAGAAATATTACCATGTTCAAAATAACACTGAAAGGGGATTCCATGGTACTGTTGTGTTAACTGACTGTCACAACTGAGAAGTTTGAAAGAGGATCACTTAAATGTTTGCATGTACATCACAGGTTCTATAGGGAGAGAAAGAAAAAAAACCTGCTAGAATCATAATTCTTTTTTCCTCCTGATTTTTTATACTGTTGGCTATAGATAGTTATTCACAAATGCATCCAAAATATCTAACTGTTGTTTTAAATTCAGGTGTTAGCTTGCACCAGAGTCACTACCTTTTAGTTTGTTAAAGACATGCTGCAGTTGCAACAGTTACATTTAAATCAGCTTTTTTAAATTGCTATAATTTCTATTATCTGTTTCCTTACACTTAAGATTCATGTATGTAGAGTAAGAGAAAATAAAGATGCGTGTTTTATTAATAAGTAGTGCACAAGCTTGCACATACGCTTTATCACTTGAAGATGTGATAGACTGATTTGAGCTATCATTATAAAAATCCACTGATCCACCAATATTCCAAAAGGGTTAATGATCTCTCTTAAATTTTACACAATTGGAATGACCACACAGTGTACAGTATCATCTGGATATACAAATACAAAAGTATAGATTGGTGCCATTTTAGCACTCCTAGACATGGAGAAAGCTACAGTGTTAACATATCCATTCAATTTGCTTGAATGTATGAATCCCCCTATGATTTCCCCACTCCCCTAAGCAAAATGTGTGGTTTGTGTTTAAATGGCAGAGCTTTTGCTTCTCACATATGTATCACTCATCTAATCATACAGCAATGCAGCATAGCACTTAAACGTGAATTACACCACTTTTTTTTCCCCGACAATTCCCATGATATTCATGCCATTCACATCACTAAACAGATGTACTTGTTCTACTCCTCAGTTTCTTGTTAATGTGGTTCTTTTTGAAGTCTCTTAGTAGCTCTTCAAAAATTAACCAGTAACATCAATCCTCTAACTTTAAAGTATTTCAAGTTCAGTCACTATTCAAGTCTCAGAAAAACCCACCAGCCCTCCAACCCAAATAACCCCCCCAGCCTCCCAAAAAAACATTACATGCTATTTTTTCCCCATTATTTTGGTACCTCCACAAAGTGATTAGAAACAAGTATCCTACATCATTACGTTATATCCACTTTGTATAAATGCAGATAACTCCATTAAATGAAAGGCATGTGCGAGTGAAATCATGCTCATCAGTCACTACATAGCTTACATATAAAGAAATATGATAGCAATGCACTGCTCAGCCACTTCAAAACACACAAAAATAATTGCATCAACTGATGAACACAGACTAATATCACTGTACACAGAAAGCAGTGCTTGACTTGGAATATCAGGTCCAGTATGCTAAAAAAAGGCTAACACTTGTTAGTGTCCAAAACCGAAATGTATTGTGCATTCTTTTTGGTATCAAATGGCTGTAAGAGACCACTAAACCAACATTTCGTTGGGAAATTCCTGGATTAACAAAGTAACACACACAGACTTCTCCTCTTGTGGCCACCCATTGACTGTAATGCCTCTGAGAATAAGTTATATAAATCACAGCTCATTACTGAGTCATGTAATTCGCTTTCATAAGAAACAAAAATGTCATGTAGTAGAAAGAATAAATCTCTCTGCCTAACAGTACTTTTCTTCCCCACTACTGTATTTATCACTCATAATTCCCATCTAATATTTATCACACATAGTTATGAAATTCATAGCCAATGTTTAGATACATCTTAATTCCTGCAGAGTGAGTGCCTTCACCCTGAGGGTAAGGGTCAACTTTTGCTCTCACTTCAAAGCAGTGCCTTGGAAGCCCAGAGTTAAACTGAGATTATACAAACAGAACCGAACCAAATAACTTAATGTATTGGTGATCAGCTGTGCTATTGGAAAAAAGGAAGTTATCTGCCAATTTTTGAGCAGGTATGCACTCTCAACATGAAGAACCATGACTCCTGAAGCCAGAGGATTATGTTTAGATAGGTTCTATACTACTTTCACTAAAGTACATTTTCTAAGGCAGACTATATATGGTCTGAGAGCATTATCTGGCTGATGCATATTTAGTCACATAGGTGTCCACATTAAGACAAAAAAAGTTTTTGTTAGAAGCAACACTGACCAAAACCAAAGGTTTTACAAGCACACTTCATTCCAAGTAGGATTGAACCGTACATGACAGGTCTTTGTGGGGTTAGTGCCTTGTACAGCAATTTCTATAAAACATTGAACAATCCTCTGCAAGCGGAGGGTGAGAAATGAGTTCACAACTTCTGGATGATCTCAGAGAAAAAAACAACAGCCAGTCACTAAATTTTTCTTTCATGTTTTCACAACAGCTAAATCCTGCCAAAATAATCCCAATAATTTCAGAATGTTTCCTTTTCCTAAACTTCCACATTGACAGCGAAGGATAACCTTAAGATACTGCCTTTTGCACCAATTGTGTTGATAGACCTCCCTCCAAATCCATGGACCGATATTTTGAACACCCCCAGAACAAAACTTGTGTCACACAAATAGCTAGAAATCAAACAAGCAACATTTTTTGACATAACGTGTCATGTTTTGCAGAAAACTTGTTTAAAGACAGCATTGCATTTAAATTGTTTTAAGCTTTATCCAAAATAAGAGTTTAGCTTATTAATACGCAAGTCTTTCAATGATTTCTTCTGCTTAAAACACATGCAGATTTCATTTCTTATCAAGCTGATACTACATTGATATTTGCTGTCATATATCAGAAGAAACATCCATTGTGCTACACACCATAGAAGAAAAGCATCAATGATAATAACCCAAACAGCATTTCTTCTACACTTAAAAGTTGAGGCTGTGTTTTTAGAAAACACATAATGCTAACTTCACACCATAAAGGATAAAGATAGGTTCCAAGACAAGCCACATATCAAACATTTTTATGTACAGTACTTCATCTATTACAACAATACTGTTCATTTTAACCAAAACAATTTTGTAGTTGTACAGCTAAGACATGACTTCAAAACTCACACGTGAAGCCCCGAGCCTGAGTTGGGAGTCTTCATATACAAGGCCTGTTTTGAAACCCAGCATATAGACAAGTGCTCACAAATGAAATTTGTCATGTAAGATGTTTTTGCAGAGTAATTTTGTATCGTTGGAATACTTTGGTTTTTCACCCTACACTCATTAACAGTTGCGTTCAATCTGATGCATATGAGCACTCCTCTTACACTTTGCCACAGTTTCTCGTGAAACATGCCAGTTTCCAGTGGCTCAGGAACTACAGCTGTCAACTATAATTAAGTCTGCACCCAAATAATGACACATTACTCCAGTATTTCAAAAGATATCTTAAAACAAAACTCCTTAATCAGAAAGAAATATCCCCACTTTGCATGAGCAATGTCCATTAAAAAACCCCACTAAAGAATAAATGAGATTCTTCAAAGAATTAAAAGAGAGTCTCAAATTTCAGACTCCAAACTGAGCTAAAACCCCAGAGGCAAACTGCAGGTTTTAGTTGATATTCCACCACAAGAGAGTATCGTCATTTTCATTAAGAATATTATCTGGAGAGAGATTTGGAAGAGAAATGATGGTTTCCAGACCACAAAGCACTTGACTCCCAAAAACCTACCGTTCTGTCAAATCTCTTCGTCTCCTCTCGGAAAGATGCAAGAGCAGACTAGCTTATTGTTCCACATCAGAGCTGCTCAAAATTTTTACTTTTCCTGGCATGCATGTTTCCTCCTTACTCACACTCACGGATCTGAATCCAATCTGAATAGGAAGCACAACTCAAGCTGACAATGTAATTGCTTAATTATTGCAGCTGCTCACCTTCCAAAACAAACTAGTCCATAAGAGATCAGAGGAAAACAGAAAGCAACTGATTGTGTCTCATGAGCCAGAGCATGGAAAACAGTGGAAAAAGACAAACAGGATAATGATCAAAAGATATTTTTCTAGTAATACCAGCCAGTGCCATAGAATTCATCAAAAGTTAAAAGAAACTTTTAGATTAGTATTTGGCAGTTTGTGCTCACGTCTTCATTTCCCCCCCCTCTTACTTTGTGGCAATGTTGGCCTGATAAAGCTTTGGCAACCATAGGTGTATAGCCTTTAAAAATAATGGTGTAAATAGAAAGTTTATTCCTAGGCAACCTAAATATGTTAATAGTCACTACAAGTCTTTGAGCACAGCAGAACCATTGGGAGCAGTATCTTTCATTCCATCTTGAAAGAGAAACTCCAGCCAACCACCATTGCCTGCTGAGGCTGAACCCAGGCCAAATGGGAATAACCTTCTTTTGTGCTAGGTGCTTCAGGGAGAACACACTAAAGCTACTCACCATTTTTTCTCCTACAGGATGTGGAGGACATTACTTGCAGTAATATGCTTTTGAAATGCTGCTGTTCAAAGAACCATTTTCAGCTAACGTTTTATTCATGTTTCTGGAGAGAAAAACTGTGCTAAGTAATTCTCCATTCTTTTACCACACACAAAGGTTAAGCTATTCAAACAGTCAACTCTGCAAACTAAACCTATCTGAATGTGAAACTGCATTTGGTTTTTCTTGTACATCACCTTCAGGCCAGGTCAAGTAAGCAAACATAGTGCTCCAAGTAGTACTTCTGCAACTTCTGTACTTCTGTCGTTGGCTACCTATAATATACATTTCTGCCAAAAATTCTTCCTTTGACCAGTAGAATAAAAAAACCTAGGAGCACATGCCTGATTAAAGCATCTTTCACACAATACTTTCTCTAAGCCGTACTTTGGCATGAGACTTAAACTATTTTTGAAGAACACGCTATCTTTCTTTAAAGCAAAGCCACTACCAACACCACCACCCAGCAACTGGCACATGGCATAATACCTACCTGCTCCATTTCAAAACAGCCCCTACATCAAAACATTTCCATCCTTGTTGCCTGAAATGATCACAAAATTGATGTAACACTGGACCATCTCACTCAAAGCCCATCGTCCCACACAGGACAGTGGATTTCCACACCACAGTGGGAGGGACCAGCTGGTAACACTGCTCTCGGAGCAGGGTACTCAGTGGAGGTCTGACATGGAATTGGACCCACTTCTGTTGGGGGTGAGGGAATTTGAAGAAACCAGGCAAATGCTGCTCTGACCTTTGCTCTTAAAGAAAACAGGAAAAAAAACCCAAACAAAACAAACAGAGGCCCGAAACGCTCACTGGGTGGCACATGTAGCCCCTTTACATAAAGCTTTGTGTTTCTCCTCCAGTAACGCTTGAACAGTCGGAGAAAGCAGCATGCCAGCAAGAAGTTTTATTGCCCAGCTATCCGATACTGCACGCTTGCTAGAGGCTTCCACTCCAATTACCCAGTTGCACTTTGTTGAGTCACAATATGTTTCTGTAAAGTATTTGTACTTGGAAAATAGCCTGAACAGCAGTTGTTCTTGTCACAGAAAGAAGGTACCATGAATAAATGTCAGGCTTCTTAGGCAAAGTGGGAAATATGAAATGAACCTGATTGGTGTTTTGAAACATCACATCTTCTGGTAGACTGGTGATTCTCACTCAAATACAGCAAATCTCTCTGAGGACTCTGCAGTTAGCCAGCCCTGGGATAATTATCGTTGCTAGATTATGTCAGTGCAACCAATAAAAGAACTTTATTTGAGGCTTCTGTTTACATACAGCCCCTAAGGTATTTTCTTTTTTAAGAGGTTGCTTCAAAAAGAGTGTCAACACCGCTTCAGCATTAACATTTGCTCCATTTTCAAGCAGGGCTTCTCTGACCTGACCTAATGAAATAACTCATCCACAAATGCAAGAAATATTTATGGAATCCCTGTGCGATCTTAAAACTAGAGTCATTATTTTTCTGTATTTACAAAACAGAGTTTATATTTATTTTACATACTTAAATGCATCTTCCCTCCCTCCTCTTTTTCTTTGCAGGCAAAGCCTGTTATTTTCACAGCTGAAAGCAATAATTTCTAAATGCAAAAACATTTCCAAATGAGAAACTTCTGATTATCACCAAGATGCTCAATTGTTATTTTGCTTGGTTTTTGTTTGTTCCCCTCCCCCCCAACCAACCATCTGCAAAGAGGGTGAAATTAAAGTGTATGTAAGGACACATTTACAGGAAAGTAGCTCTTCAACGCATTTCTGGTTTGTCCAAAAAGCATCGTTAACACAGCTCAAGTTTGGCATCACAAGTGTGCTCTTCTATGCCTAGAACAGGAAAAGTACTTTTCTCCTAGAACTTGGGAGAGGAACATGAACATCTTTCAAGGTCTTATCTATTGAGTAACAGTGACAATCCTACTGTTCTTAATAAAAGTTAAAATCAGAAGCTAGTTTCTGCAAGAACCACCTTTCCCCTAAATGTTCTTAATGGCTGAATTCTGCTAACTGAAGAGAGTAGTGCTAGTTTTATAGAGTGTCTTTTCCTCTGCTGGTCCCAAAGTTGTTCTTAAGCAACCACCAAGCAGTAATCTTCCAGTCAAAGATTAACTAGAATAAGCCAAATCTCTGCTGAAAAATCCTGTGCCTACACAGATGTAAATAGTTTGAACTCCATTCATATCAGAGCAATTGCAATGGATTCCTGCGCTACTCTAATACTGAAAAGCTTGAATAAATTGGACAACAAGTATCAGAGGGAAAGGCCTGAAGGATGGAAACATGTTTGGTTCAGCATAGAAGGTCATAAAATATAGATCATTTAATACCATGGGAAAGCAGAATACATGCAGCTCTCCAGAAAATAATCAGGAGTTTACGTTAACTACAGCCGCCTTCTCTGCCTCGCATTTCACCACAATGCAATGACTGCTTTTTCAACTGCTAGTAGGATTTAAACTAGATTTTTGTAAATTGAACAGAATGATATTCCACCCCAAACTATTCTATAATAGCAAACTGAATGCAGGTAACAGTCTACATAATCATAAAATATTGCTTTTCCTCTAGATGTCAGGGAAGAGCACAATCCCATTTTCAAAAAAGACATTCCAGGCACAACTTTCCAGCTGCAGCCAGCTAGAAAACGAGAATGGGCTGTTAGTCCTTGCTTTCTAGGAGAAATTGCAAGAAAAAGTTAAAGGATGCCCCAATCAGAAAACATCATGGCAAGTTAGTGGACTAACTCCTTGTCTCTATGTCCTAGAGGTAATAAAAGTAGCAGAATTGACCACGACTAAGAAAGAGGCAGCAACAGAAAGTGCAGCACACTATTTTTTCCTCTCAGCATAATTTTTATGCCTGGATAAAGTCTGTTAGTGTTTTTATCCCTTTCTCCTGGTGGCTGTGAAATGGCTACTGTACAAGAGTATATATTATTTTAGGTTAACAGTAGGAAGAGTAATGTTTCTGGGCTAATAACTACAATACATTCCTTATCAGATCAGAATTCCTTTCCTACAAATGCAGCCTTCACAGAGGAAACTGTCGGAAGAGCAGCGTGTGTAACCAGAGTAGACAACTCAAGAGTTGCTATTCCTGAGAAAGTCTTGTTTCTTGGCTTTACCCAAGAATGAGATCTCACAAAGTGGATTCTTTAAGACGCCGACTCACACTTCCAGGCCACTAACTGGGCTCATGGATTCAGTTCTACAGACAAAAGAGAGTATTTCAAAAGTTTAACCACAACCACTTCTTCTCAATATCCCTATTACTAAGAAAAGCTTGGTGACCTTCCATTCTGAAGTACACCCATTTCAAAATCATACCCGTGACAAATGGTCCCAAAGAAAAGGAATATATTCAAACTGGATGTGAATTCTCTTCACAGTTGGCACAAGGATACATCACTGCTGGAGGCAGAACAGCTACAAATATTCAATTTTTCATTGCAGTCATGAAAGTGGCACGTGTTTATGGGGAGAATGCCTAACTCTACCAGGAAAAACTAAGAGAAAACCAAAAATCAAGTTATACTGTAGAACGTGCACTATTGAGAAAACAGTTTTACCCAGAGGTACCCCATACAATCCCACAGAACTGCTACCTCCAAAAGAAACCAAGTAGAACCATGGTGCTGAGGTAACACTATGCTTGTCCTTTTGCCGAGAAATCTGGTTCTACGTAGCTTCAAAAATTCCTGCGTCAAAAAGAAAAAAAAAAAAAAAAAAAAAGGAAGAAAGAGAAGCAAGAAGCAGGAATACCACAGAGGAAAGACTCCCTCTGCTCAAGCTCCAGCAGCAACTAAACTTTAAAAGCTAGAACGCAATCTTTGCCGTTGAATCACATGATCACATGTTTAAGTGTCTGTTGAAGAAGGCTTGTTTTTTGGGGGACAGAGGGGTTTAGGTGGTGGAGAGTAATAGTTACAGGGATTAAGCCCCCTTTTCTTTGTAAATTTTCTCAAAACCTCACAGCAAAGGATAACGAGAAACAGCACAAAGTTGCAGATTGGGGAAAGAAAGAAAAAATGGGGGGGGGGGGAGGTAGGTATGCACAGGAAATTAAATTAATTTCTATGGGTATAAAATGGAATGTAGACAAGCATAAAGAAAGTTTGGAGTTTTTAGGATCCAAAAGGGCAGAACTAAGTACAGTAAGCACATGAGATTTAGGGGAGGGAAAAATACAGACAAGGACATGAAGACAGAAAAGAATGTTACATTCTATTTCTCAACGCCAAGCCTAAATACCTGAAAGCAGGGGTGAGCTTGCCAGAGAGAACATTGTGGTGGTGATGTGAACGACAAGGGGAAGGAAATTCAACATGTGGAACCTCTCAGTAGTTTTTACACAGTTAGTAATGGTCTTCCCCACCCTACGTACTCTGTGCAGGTTCCAGTGGAATTAATTCCAATGTATTTACAAGCAGGTTACTAGCCAGAAGACACATCTTAACCGGGTTAGGATAAAAGCTGGACTTTGAGAAAATTACAGGCAAGTCCTCTCCACACTGTCCTATAGCAAATTCTCTATATGGTTTTGGAGCTTAGCAGAAGCAGCTCCATTCTCTTCAGCTTCATATTCCCGAGTCCTGAAGGTGATCATCACTCCTTTTCTTTCTCTGCACATTAAATAGGCAAACAGATTTGCCGGTGAGTACCTAGCCCTACATTTTGTGGCAAAATTATAGTGGTACACACCAGCAAAGAAACACCTTTCAGTAGACAAGAATGCTGATGGACTATGCCCCACCCTGAGACGTAACCATAAAATGGGATATTCTGACACAACGGTTGACCCTTATATCACTGACCAGGTTTCATTAAATCTGTGACACCAATTCTGTACTTTACACTGAGCCCAGAGTCCTGGTACCTGCAAATAAGTTCCTACCAGAACCTTTTCCATTTGCTCATGAGCCCATGTAGGAAAGTAAAGAACATGTTCTCAAGAAGCGCAAGTTCTTTACTGGTAAATGAGGCACTGACCCACTAATACTTAATCCTTACCTGCTACTACCAGCAGGACCGCCTTCAGACTGGAAAATGCGTAGAGGGCCCGATTCTTTAAAAAGACCACACACAAAAATGTGTACACACCCCCCTGCTCTTTCTCAAACACCAAACCATCTTCAGATGATTTCTTCAGGTCCTAATGCACCAAAATATGAATACATGGGAACTCCATAGTTAGGAGGCAAGACATACTAGCCAACATTGGGAAAATGATGAAATTGGAGCAACACAGCTAAACATCTCCGGTCAGGTTTTATTACACTGATGAATAATAAAGTCCTGCTTCAGTCAATAGGCTTGTCTGTTCAAATAACGTGTTGCAGTTATTCGAGGTTCCACTGGTGAGAAGTCATCTTTGTCTGATAAGGAAAGGGAGCAAGGGAAGCATCAATCTCTCTCCCCTTTTTAGCGCAGGAGGAGATGCTCTCTTAACCCCTAAGAAAAATGAGAAGTGATGAGTTAGTTCTACCCATGCTTTCAGTGCACTTCACTAATTTATATGAAATGTCAAGCATGCGGTATTGCTCACAAAGAATTTTAAATATTTTAGGATGTTGCACTGTGAAGTGGTATGCTACATTTAGAGCAAAAACCTTAATCTACAGTGCTAAATATATGAATAAATGAGGCAAATCCATTAAAAAAAGAGCAGAAGGCTATCTGTGTTGTCTTGGTGTGGCAATGGTATTTTCCAGTGTCCAAATAAATCTGTTACATTTAAGCCTTTATAACAAAAATTTACAAATATTACTTTTGTCTTTTACATTAATTCACATTTCTATTTGGCAGGTTACTTAATATAAGCATAAAAAATAGAGATTAATGCTACTATGCCAAGCAGACATTTTTGCATATGCAAGAAGCATCTAATTATTTTTGTCTACATAAGTAATGAACATAGTCTAAAGGGAAGTCAGTATTATCTAAAGCCTCACCGCAGCAGAACAATTCAGAACTTTTTGAACCTGTGATTCTGTGTACCGATACTCACATTGGCAAGGATTAGTCACAATGATATATTTACGACATCAGTTTACAACTGAAAAACAGCCCCAAAACATTTGACAAAACATCTGCAAAGGTGCAAAGAGTAAGACAAGTTCAGTTTACCACTATCATTGGGGAATAGGGTAAGTCATGCTCCAGACTTAATAAGACAATAGTCAGCTAATTGGAACATGCTGGAGCACCTTCTTTTCTGTAAGTCACTATCTGTCTTAACGTTGAGCGGGTAATTACCGTCATTGCAACATTTCTTCTGCATTGATGATGACTGAGATTGAACCATGCATTTATGGAAAAGAAAACTCTGTGTCAGTGTTAAAGTGCTGACATGGCTTATAACCTTGTCTAATTGTCCACACTGCAAGATTCAGCTTTGATATTAATGAATGCATTTCCATTTCATGTAAGTGAAGATCAACCATTTACCTATAGATACAACTGAGAAGGTACAAAATCTTTTTACTCTACAGAGACAAGTCATCTTTAGACCATACACCATGAATACCAAATAGATTTTAATCACAGTGCAGGAATTACTTTTTCTTTTTTGCATCTCCAAATTTGGATAAGGCCGATTTTTTTTTAGCAATTACCTCACTACCCTGAACTCTGACCTGATGCCACTTAAGGTCTGTAACTTGACAGAGGAAAGGAAGAAATCACTGCTAAGTAACTAGATACGCTTCTTAACCTTGGGGAAGAAATTTTCACATTCCAGCTAGGAAATGAGATACCAGAACAAGAACATGGCAGATCAAACTCATGGCTGCATACGAGACACCCATAAAATGGCAAGGAGTCACTTAGCGTAACACAGAGTGACGGTATGACTATCCTTTTCAAGGTACTTCTCCATTTAAAGGCAAAATGAAAAATATATTTTTCCCACCACAACTTAATGATCAGTGGGAAAAAAAAAAACAACACACCAACAAAACCAGACACAGCCATGCATTCTTCTCCCCAGATATGTGACTCAGCCAGTATGTTCTTTGAAGTAGATGCATCCTCATTTAAGATTTGTGAGTAGCCTCCACCATACAGGGTACGGGGCATACACCGAGATTTCAGTTAACTTACAGCAACAGTGCATACACAGATGCTGACAGCATCTCTCATCATATAGAGCCATGGGATCCTGGATCTACTTGGGATGTACCTTCAGTTTTGGATGTACTGATGCTGGTTTGCTTTCTTTTTCGGTTTCCAAGAATCACTTTCCTCAGTGAGTAACTAGCAGATCATTTGGAAAAGACAGTCATTTCACCTCAGTCATCAGTAAGTTAAGTCTTCAGAGTTTGCAGAACTATCCACGTTTTTAACCTCCTTCTGCTTCTGAACTACCATGAAACATCACTGACCTTGAAATTTGAACTGATCAAATACTTTCCTCCTTTGAGGGGGAATGCATTGTATTCAAATACAACTTTTTTCCTGGTTTAAAACAGAATTGTATTCAGAGCCTATGCAAAAAAAGGCTTTTTCATATTTAAGAAATAATTACTCAGCAACCAATTTCGCATCGTTGGGCTTAATTTAAAATTTTTAAGCCTTCAGTATTTAAAGAGTACATAACACAGGGAGGAAAGATACATTTACGTTTTTGCTAAATAAAAGGTATTCCAAATTTAACTCTACATTCTGCATCTGTATAACAACTCTGATGTAAGCATACTTAGAGAGCCATAAAATTGTTACAGTGCAATAGTTTCTCAGTATATGATGATACCAGTGAATAACACAGTATCCGCAGTGGAGAATAATTTTTTTTTTTCTTGAGAGAGAGACACAGAGATATTAGCAATCCTTTCTCCCAAAGTGATTGTATATTAATTACAATACTACAAAAAAAAATATCAAAAATTTCCCTGTACAGATCCTCTCAGTTACTCTTTTCAATTAAGGACATTTATTACTTAGTAGTTTCAAAGTTTTGCTTATTGATCCTATAGTGAAAATATATTGAAAAGTAAGTTTTAAACCATTTTGGTTTTATTAAACAAATGTCCTTCGAGTGAAATTAGTAAACAGTGTAATATCACATTAGGGATCTCTGCATTAATTTTTTTGCGTGTGCAAAAAAGAAAAAGTAAATACTTCTAGTACTGGGCTTTTATCCCTCATCTGTTGAGGATAATGTCCTCCCAAAAGTTTGGAACACAGTTTTACCACTGTGCAGAGCTTCAAAACCTTGAAATGAAGAGTTTATAATTGAAATATGGGCAGAACCATATCAACAGTTGCACAAACCCTATGTTTAAATGTATATTTACACACAATTAAAAAGCATATTGCTATTTTGAATTTATGCATGGCAGATTAAATCCAACAGTTCAGCTGTGTAATTTGATACCTCCAAACACAAAAATGAAACTTCAAATCACGTCTTTTAAGTTTCTGTAAAGACATGACATTTACATCAGCAGTCTTCAGACAAGCCATACAAACAACTAAGATAAAAAGATCTTTAGTTTTTCATTAGAGGTTAAACAAGCTTCCATTTGATTTGAAAAGAAACAAAAATAATATCTGAGGATATCCACAAGTTTATAGGCAACTATACATTCTATTACACAATCTTTGAGTTGCTTCCCGATTTAATGTACAGAAAATAGTTGGCATTAATAATTTAATCTTGCTTCTTGCACATTTTCAGGGATGACTTTATTCTTAAACCAGTTGTTTCTGAACTATCTGAAATAGCAGTAATATTATTGAGACGCAATTAAAACAAATTAAGAAGGCCTAACTTGGCTTAATTAAGAGTGATAGATAATCTCAGCATCCAGTTTCCACTTAAGTCATACAATGGTATGCCACAGAGTCTCCCCTTTTTCTGTCTTTGACTAAGAGTGAGTCTTTTAAAGGAAACATTGGCCTCAGATTTTAACAGGGACAGCTAATTCTTCACAGTCAACTTGATGCTTCGCTTTTCAGAAAGAGATTCCCATTTTCTCTCTTCCTCTCCCCTCCAGTGGAGTCCTCACTGGAAATTACACTGGGCATCCAAAAATGCTACTGTTTCCTCTTCTCCACTCCCCAAACATTACTTGGCACATGTGGTGATAAGTCATTTGCTCACGAGCTCTCCGTTAAGAAAACTTAAGCTTTGAGCTGCCATGACTCCAGGCTGGAGGCTGGGGAACAGCGAAGTGGAGAAAGGCTTTTGCTGTCCACAACCGTGAAGTTTTACTGGTCAACTGACCACATGAGCTTAAAGCTGACAAATTTGCCTTCTTGAATAAGGCTGTAATATACAGGGAGAGAGACCATGCAGGCTATATAACAACAAGACAGAATACTGGAATTAAGGGAAAGCATCTCACACCTACCTGTATGTTCTTAGGCAGTTTACCGTAAGCCTAGCTCCTGGGAGACAATTATCTGAAGAAATACTTACAAGGATAAATGTTGCTTAATTTTAAAGACCACATGATGAATGGGCAAAGAACCAAAATTTAACTTGTTCAAGTAATAAGTCAAAATAATACACATTCTTTCTTGGAAAACTTCATGTTTTCCAAACTAGCTTGTGTTCCCAGAACGCTAAAAGCAGGCATCCACATTCTGCGTGAAACGGCGCTGTTGCCGTTGCTTAAACTCTCTTGTTAAATCTCTCCCATTTTATAGCTAATCACATTTTTATAGCAGGCATGAAGCACTCTACAAGGCCCTTGCTGAGCTGTTCCTGTAAATCAAAACCTTATTCCATCGTTCTGCTTGCTGGCAGCGGAGCAAGGTTACTTTTACCATTTATGGTTGTAAAACCCATCCAGCTTTTTCCCCCCTTCAGTTGCTGCCTTTTTTCCACTATTCTTTCCTTCTCTGTCTTGCTCCAATAAAGATATTCCATGTTCAGCTAAACAACTTCACAACTCATCTTTAAGCTTCTTCTTGTTGTCCAGTACACTTACAACTTCATGAAAACATCTAACAAGAAGGCAAGTGAAATATTACTACAGTATTTAGCTCAAGAGCCTTCTTCCCACCTTAAGTCACATGAAACAAACCAAAGCCACACAAGAACAGCAGCAGCTCAAAAGCTCTTTACACTAAGTTATCACTATGTGGCACATACGTATACTAGCTCATAAAATATGAGCCAGATCAGACTGGAGGTGCTCGGAATCACAGTTTAACACTCCAATATAAACACTAAGTCCAATGTATGAGCAAGAAGAGAAAAGCAACACAGTTCAGTCTTATTATTAATCCACCTACAAGCAGCCAGCCATGTTCTAGAACAAAGCAAGCTTAAAAATGGTGGGGGGGAATCCCACTTTTAGATATGCTGTCCAATTGCATGCACCCTCCTGGCACCCAGGGTATTAAACTGAAATACCCTCTATTTACAATGACCACAGACTGAAACACCAGATTCAGTTTTTGCCAGGTCTGGTTCTGTTCTTCTCCTCTCCAGCTCAGAGATGGAGCATCCTGCCACAGAAACAGAAGACTGAAAGGACCGCCTCTGCCCTTCCACAAACCTGTGCAGGCCACATATGAACACAGCTCTACAAGAAGCTTCTGTGTTGCACGGAGGAACAACGATGTACACTGGAAACTTCTAAATTTTCAGGTAGAAAGGACTCTAGCCCACATTATGCATGGGAGCAGTCAGCAGGCCCACAAATCACATTACAGGAATGTTACTACAGGACAATGCGCGTCCAGTTACAAAAGCAAAGCAATCCTTGCTGCTTAGAAAGGAAGTGTTCAGGTCTTTTCTCCAACTGACTTGAGATCTACACTGCTTCACAAAGGTATGGATAGATTGCATGGACTAAATCTGATTTCTCTGAACATCAATAACAGCCTCTTTTTGGTCTAAAATGACCCTTTACAAATGTCAGCCTATTGTTTATAATTTTATGTTCTTTCAGAAGAAGTTTAGGCATAGCTCAGTCTCGCGTTTAAGTCCTGCGTTCATCTCAGCATGGGATTTGCTGAAACTGAGAAATCAGCACTGAAAAGCTACTGACTTCTGAGCTTAACATCTCCTAAATCTTATAGGTGAAGTGAGCAAACTAGAGAGATCGTGATGTACACATGCGCAGAAAAAGGCTAAGGAGACTATTCTCACATTAACTGGGTGGCTCAAGACAACAAACTGGTTTGTGAACCCACATTGCTCCAATCTTTTGCCTCAGCAGAAATCTGCAAGCAATCAGTAGAAACGATCCAACTACCTGCTTATCAAGTGGGTTTGGTTTTTCTGATTTCTGGAAGCATGCCCTAAATAATGCTGCTCACTTAGAAGATATTTTATTCTGTGCGTAATTTATTGTACATGTTCTATGCAGATGTGAGCATAACTAACTGTTGTTACTATTTTCCACCTGGAAAAGCACACTAACCATACTGATTAATGGCTCCATGACAATTACATCATTCTTGACTTCACCCCTTGTAGTTACGCATATTTCCTGAACAATGGAACAGAGGGTGATCAAAGGAAACCAATTTTCAAGGTCATAAGTTCTTGACACACAGACCACCTGCATGAATGAGGTGCTCAAAATATCTTTGCATCCTGAACTCTTGGGTGCAGGATGAGGGAACTAAAGTGTCTGGAGTAAGAGCGGGAGTAAGTGTTGGAATAAGGGGAATAGTTGCACATAATGAGAAAGGGAGGGAAAGGAGCTGTGCAAATCCCTGCTCTGTCCGCGGAAGTTGCCACTCACTCCCATGGGCCCAACAGGACAAGGTACCAAGGAGAGGACCTTGCTTTCACCCAGAGAGGTAGTCCCTGGGGAAGAGCTGCAAAGAACAAAGACTATGAAGATGTCTCCATGCTTGTATTCTCTTTTTCATTATCTTCTCACATAACTTACGCTACTACTAAAAATGATTAAAGCAACTACAGCCATCACTTGTTCACTGGCTAACTGACACAGAGGTCCTCACAGCTGCTACCTTTACTTTCCTGCCAGGAAGAGAAGGTAGGAGAACATCCACTGAAGCACAAAAAGAATTTTTGAAAAGAGGATGCCTGCAAAAAGTTCCTTGCCCTTTCTGGTAAGAAACATTAATACAGCCATCCTTTCTCAAGCTTAACATAATAAACTACAGACGAATGCCTTTGAGGGCTCCTCAACAAAGGGGGGGAAGGAACTTGCTATAACCTTTCAGCTCCACAGCTCTCCTATCCCAATGGCAAATGAAATCAAACATGGGTTGTTTGTTCATCAAAAACAGAGGTCAGATTACAATCTCATAGTAAAATGAATAAATATCTGCAGTAACGCCATTAAGTCAATGGAGCTGCACTGGATTTGCACACAAAAACTGGCTTATTATATTCCAAATTGCTAAAAAAGTGGCTGACATCACAACGTAGCACGGTAGCCAAAAGATTTGAAGACGACTCTACTTGGATGTGTTCTTCTGAGCAAAAAGAGCAGAAGGTTAGATTCAAATCCTACTGTCAACATAGCAAGGGTCAACATTAATATTTTCTTCTCTTATGTAATGAATTGTCAGATCTCAGCTACTCTGCTGTCCTGTTATCTCCTGGGAGGAAGGATAAATTGATTAATAAAGTTCTTTCCAAAAAAAGCCTTCAAAAGTAGAAACATCTGCTGTGTTCATTAGTCACTATTTGGCTTGAGTTCAGTAGTAAGGCAAACTACAAACCCATTCCCTTTCTCTTACCTAGAGAGGTCACAGCAAATGGGATCCTATGTTTAAGGAAACCATAGCTAACTGGAAGGAAGATGGCTGTGAAGCTTACAAATACACTTTGTTTCCTGTTCATTCACAGCAGCATAAGAATGCTTTCACACACACTAGCACCTGATAGTCACAGGAACTCATATAATTTACAGTAGACACAGAGGTTCAGGTACCCAAAAAATATTTAAATGTGGCATTTAAGAAACCTAGAAGATATAGATATTTTTAAAAGTACGTTAAGAGTTAGTCCAAAAATCTGATTCCTATAACCACATGAAATCTGGGAAGAGTTGCAGAAATCAGGCAACATGAATTAGTCTGAAGCAAAGGTGGGAGCTGAATCCAGATGCCAGAAGTTTGAGTTAATTCTTCCATTTATTTGCCTGTGCAACTGGACCGAGCAATACTGCAATCATACACTTTACTAGTAAGGTTGTAAAGTCAAGCACTCCAGAGCTGGGAAATAAACATCAACGCTCTATTAGTTTTTCTCCTTTTCTACTGTGTGGGACTACACTGTACAGTAGTCATTTACAAGACAATACTAGTTTTTCACTCTTTTTTCCACACGTCCACATGTGACATGCAGTAGGCACAATGCCCAAAGAGAACTGTGTGATGACATTATTAATGGGCTAGTTTACTCACAGCAAAATCCACATTAGGAATTCACTGTTGTGATGCTCAGTATTCCAATACCAGGAATCTAGATATGCCCTAACGAAGTCCCTGAAGCTGTGGGCCACCATTCTGCAAACACGGAATATGCTTTCACCTATTCTTGCGTGTAAGTTAAAAGTTCAAGTTAAAATGTAGGACACTCAACAACGCTGAAACAACTTAGTAGTTAGGTCATCACTGCACCCCCAAGAACTTTCAGGCAACTGAAGAGTGCCTACATGCAACCCACTCAAAAGCTTTCCTGATGCATCAGAAAGATAGGCAAGTACCACTCTATCCAAAATATGCTGTGAGGACTACACTTGAAATACTGGTACCACAGTTTGATTAAATAAACATTAGCTTCTTGAATAAGCACCCTCTGGTCTTAACATCAATTGAGGCAGAAAAGCTATGAAATGCAGATTGTTAGAATTCATAAGCCTGACAATGGTAAGTTAATGTTTTACAGAATTTCCTAATCATAGAGAGCTTGAGTTCAGAGTCGTGACTACAGTTTGAACTTAGGTTGCGTACCACTTCTAAGTTTATTTAAAAAAATCTAACCTAAAATATAATTTCACATTACGTTTTTGCATCGAAACCTGCTTGTTTCAACAACTGTTGATCACCTTCTGATCCACTACACAAACCTCTGCTACCAAGCAAGCAGAGAATTAAAAAATAGCAGTTGTCATATACCATGGCAGAGGGCAGCAGACTGGAATGAGAGGAGACCAATTGGTTTCATGGGCATTTATAAACAGAAGAAGTTAAGTAGTTCCCTCACCATCTACTTTGGAGGTTTTCTACCCTGTTCCACTCTTCCTGACCAGGCAAGGACCCTTACCATTCAGACTTTCATTCTTATCTTCCTTCCCCCTTCAGATACCTATCCAGCTTCCTTTTCACAGATGGCTATAAAACACAAACACTTCTTCATCCAGTGTCTGTTCCTAATTTCTAAGGTTTGGAGGCTTGGGGTGTGAAACACTACCCCAATTCAAACCAAGGACTTTGTATTCCACACCTAGAGAAATAAACAATAAGACTCCAGTAAACATCATAGTATGATTACAAAATATTTTTTCCAATTAACTTTCACAGAAATAGTTAATCTCCTGCAACAAAAAAGGCTAAAAAAGTTAAAGATTAAGAGCATAGACCACAGACACACACCAAGAAGTGATGTAATTTAACTTCTGTTATCTTTCACATAAGTGTTGCGCAGGTTATCTTAATGGTTGAAGAGCTTCAACATAAACATTAAAGAATGCTGCTTTAAATTTTAAGAAACTTACCTGTTCCTCTTAAAAGTTTGAAAATTATTGTTAAAATGAATTATATTTTGTCATAAGGTCATCCCATATTTAAAAATGGATTTTTTGAGCAATACCATATAATTTTGTACCTGAAATGTTTCAAAAACACTTAGTATTTTCTATAAGAGAATAAAGTTTAATTTCATCTATTATTTTACTTATTCATAGCAAACCTCTTCTTGGCTTCTAGCAGGCCAAGCTGTTTCAAAATTAAACAATAGAGGTATACTTTTTCAAGCAGTAATCTTACTAAAATTCTTAAACATTCCTCTAGACTGAAAAATTGAAGGACGTCTCCTTATGTTTTTTATTATCTATTTTTCTCCTCAAAGTAAGTTTGTTCTGTTTGCCTTCAGGGGTCTTTTATATTTACTATTCATACTCTGCAATGCTGATGCTTTTACCTTCAGGAAACAAATTTGGTAATCATGCTCACTGTCACTTGCATGTAGCATCAGTGTGAACCTGCACATATACAGGTTATCTCTGAGCAAGAGAAGGGAGTGGGAGGGAGATTCTATATCTGGACAATACTCTAAGCCTACAGTCTTATCAGTTCACTAAGAAAAAACTGAGATGTTTTGAAAAAAGCTACTACAAGATAGCAATCATCACCAAAAAGTGGCCAGGAGAATTGAACAGGAAACTACAGGCAACCTCCTGTTGTCCCTTTCTACATCAATTATCCTCTCATCCTAAGGTTTGAAGAAGGACTCAATAATAGAGAAAGAAATTATAGCATTCAGCATTATATTTGTAAGTAAATTCTAACTCTATCAAAATTTACAGTGAGGTTAATGTCCCAAGACATACTCTATGTCAGTCAGAGCCTATAAGATTTGGTGCACCAACTAAGCACATTTTATTACCTGAAGTGGAGACTATAACAGAGTATGTCCTGACCTTCAGGAGTATACCAAATAATGCTTTTATTTATGTGTACTTGCTCTAGCAAAATAATTTATTCATTTACAATGCGTCATGTGAACTCCCTAAACACATTTTCATATACTTCACTCCTTCTCATGTACAGGAGAACCTCTATGTTCTATCTCGCATGTTTCTAGGAAAAGAAAAGCCAAATAATTCCCCCCCACCCCCACCCCATGTGCCCTTCTGCTAGATTTTACTACAGTATTAATGCCTATAAAAGTTGATCCAACGACAGAACAGGTAGATCAAAAGTACTGAAGGCTTCCAGGAGACCCTTTACAAAACCTATCAGCCATTTCCAAAACAACTAACTTGGCAGTTACATTGTCAGTGATGCTTTTCCAGCCTGTGAGGTAATTCAAATCCCCGTTTTCTTTTGGATAGTATTCTCTAAAGGGAAAATCCAGAATTTTGTAGTAAAACTGGAAGGCTGTTACCTTCCGCATAGGCAGGCAGAGTCTGTCCATAGTATGAATATACACTCTTAATTTATAATCGACAATCCATTTCCAATTTACAGGTTAAAATGAGCACTATCATAAGAAAAATGCTCATTTATGAACAAGTCCAACCCAACAGCAGATAAGGGGTAGAGTCTGCTAAAGGTCACCAATAGTCCCTTTCCATCTTTAGTTCTTCTATTTCACAACAGTGTTAGATACAAGTACAAGTCCTACAAATACCTAGGCCAAACTTTCTTTCCTTCACGTCTCAGCAGGGATACCAGCACTTACAATAGCCTAGTTCAACACACAGAGGAAACTTTGATCTAATATTAAAATCTAATTCTCTCATCCATAGTAAGCACAGATAAGATCTTAATCCTTTCTCCTTCGTAGTAAATTTTTCTGTATTCAAAGACACACTTATTTCCTCTTCCCTTCCCAACCTCGTCCTAGACTAAGGAAATACAGATCTTTCAGTGATCTCCCTTTCAGGTCAGGTTTCCTAGACTTCTGTTCATTCTTGTTTTCCCTTAAACGTACTCTAATCATGACCCTTCTAATGAAATAAACCCTCAAATCAACTACCAAGATGGTTCTTAAACACAGCTTAAAATGTTAAGTACTTCAAATTCAATCTAGAGAGAAGCTTATGTATTCTACTTCAGTGCTTTGCAAGCTGAAAGAAGGCATTTGAAATGCCAGTGTGAAAGAATTGTGAAAGAACTTCATTTACATCAGCTTTTCTTCTTCTTAAGACCCTGTAGTACCTGTTGCCACCTAGATACATAATAGCAGTTTTGACTTTAAATACTGCAATCTTCTATGATATCAAACAGTATGGCTGGGCCTAGCTCAGTCCCTTCTTCCTTACCAAGATGACTGAAATCCCACCTAAGTGCTGCAGGACAGGGACTTCATTCAATACAAAGGCGCTTGCCTCTTGTGACACCCGATGGACCACATATATCTGAGAACGGAAATACCTTTAAAAAGCCCCATGGTGTTAGAAAGTGCAGCACCGGACGAACTAAGCTGTTCCAGTCAAGTTTGTTTTGGCAGACTTTCAACCCTCTAGTCTATCCTTGCCTTGTTTTCACATACAAGACTTGGAACTATTCCATTTATCAAGTCTACCTAGATGGAGCATTAAGTTGGCCTCTAAAATAAGACAGGGAGAAAAAGAGGAAAAAGTAATGCAATTCAATACTGTTTAAATTTTTTCACTATAGTTTTAGGTATGCAGGACAAAAGTGGAAGGTACACGGGGAAAAAAACCCACACATTAGAAATCTGAAGACTCAAAAGACTACTTTTCAAGCCATGCTACTTGACATAAGACAATATTAGCTAACTATGAAAAACTATTTTTGTGAAAAAAGTCATCATACAAAAATAGTATCTCTGAATCATTTTCAGTTAACCTAGAAAAGGGGAATATGCTTACTTTCCATAGTTTAAGGGATTTACTACAACTATTTAAAAGAAATAGGTCCTAGCATTTCTTGTAAGACTGAAGAGCTTCCAGTCACGTACATTTTTATTTCTATATGAATCAAATGGCTATAACTACATATATACTATAAATAAATATATAACATATATCCAGCATACATCCACTAATGGGAATATAAGATAACTCTGTGTTTCACGTAAAAACTTCAGTGATTAAAAAGCTACACTTCATTTTATACAGTCTTGCAAGGGAAGCTTCCTTTTTACAATATCTATGTTTGCTTTAGATAGTATGAGGAAACAATTATCAGATATGCACACTTGAGTATCTATTTATATAAGAAGGGCTTTCCAATTGCAGAAGAACTTTTGTAAGGGCTTAAAGAAAAAAGAAAAAAATTAAATATTAATTGGCTAATCACTGTCATTCATTGAACTTGAAAAATCAAAGCAAACCCCATATTCTATTTTAGAATTTAACTGATGAAATTCAGGTTCTGTTTCATCCTCAGGCATTTCAATAAAACATAATCAAGTTATGAACAATTTTAATTAAGTTAACAGATTATGAAAAATAAACTACCTAAAATCACACAATTCGTTTTTACCAGGGCCTGCATTTGACTTCCATAAACCAGTCTAGTTTGGCAGACACTTATATCTACAACATGGCAAGAGCAAGAATACAAAAGCAATCAGAAAGCATTGCCCACTGGCATCACATTTTTCATCTTAAAAATTTTCTCTGTTAGTGAACATATCTTGCAATAATTTTAATGGTGGAGTTTACAGACCTCTAAGAAAGAAACCGTATTCTTATCATCATGCAATTCCCAAAGCAACTTTGCCAAATCTGTTGAGCATTTTTTAATACAACTGCAAGGTATATGCCACCTTTCCTACTGTATTTTCTGCTCTGCTACACAGCTAACTATCAAGTAGAGCACATGCTTTAAGTCAGTCTTGTGCTCCAAGCTTTTGCTTTTTTAAGTCAGAGCCTTAATTTGATTCAGAGCCATCGAGCATCAAAATGATGGATATTTAATACCTGTCTGTTCCAGTTAGAACCAAGTTTTTTACAAATAGGACAAAACAAAGTATAGTTAAATGAGTCATTAAGATCATAACTTAACATTCACCATTTAAACAAACAAGAAAAAAAAACATATTTTTACATCTTGTAAATGGCAGATCTTCAAATCTTCAATGGCAGATAGATGCCCTGCTTCAATTGTGTGTGAGGAAATGGACTGAAATGATAAATGGCAGCTTCAAGGGATGGGTTCTGAGACATGCAAGTTCCTTGATTCTCCCCAGACAGCTCCTTTTTCAGCAGACATCTCATTACATCACAATTTTCAACCTGGGGTCCAGAACTTTACTGTCAATAATACAAAAAAAAGCGCAAGCCTAGTGTCAGCAAGCTTAAGTTCGTGATTGGACTCTGTACTCCGTGGAAAAATTTTGAGGTCTGCAGATGAACAAGTTGACAATCACAGTACATTACTTCAACTCTGTTAACCATTCTGGCAAGCGGTCGGTCCTTGTACAGTCATCAATAATTCTTACACTCTCCCTTCTACGTCTATACTATATGCTTGATTAATGACATCCAAGTTTCACCGGTAACCTAAATTGACATATTTAGCAGGGAAGCCACGGAAAATTGTTCGCTTACCAGTAGAAATTAATCGTACAGGACTTGCACAAAGATTAAGCTTACAAAAGATGGGACAGACAATTTGCAGCAGGACAACACATGGGTAACTTCCCACCACAGGAGCTCTTCTGGAAAAGCTTTACTATTCTCTGCAAGTCTCATCTTGAAAAACAGGGAGTAGCAGTAAAGTCTCAGTAACAGATAATATTGCAAGACTGCAAGCAGATGCTTTCCTCTATATCAGCATGATAAACAGGACACATTTTCAACCCCCGAACTCATCTACTTAAGGTGTTTGTTTTCAAATATTTTCCCCCAGAACAACTCAAAATTGAGCTACTCAGTTACAGATTTACCTCTCAAAACAAATTAAATGGACATTTAAATTATCCAAGACAACAGTTTAACTGTTTTTAATAATTTAATAAACTTCAGAGCAAGCAGCAGGTAGATCATGGTGACCACTGATCGTATTAGGTTTACAATCCCAAAGCCCTTTTAAGCTTATAGAAAAAACAGGCAAGGTTTTTATTACCTCCTTCCTGTGTACAATATTTGGTGAAGAATAGTCATGATTCAGCAATCAAGCCTACTTTTCTGCCTGTGTAGATTAATTCCTTTATGACTGCCATTGCTTGTTAAGGCATTTTTTTTTCCAAATAACTATACAGTACAGGATATAATTTTATTTCATGCGAGATTATCAAAATACAAAGCCTATAACTCCAGGAAAAAAAGAAAAAAAAAAGAAGAAAAAATTCTGGATAAAATAGCATTCAAGTCTACTTTTCAATTGCACAAAGTAGTGCCATGCAATCCCATTTAATTTTGATCTCCTGCAGGCAGTACTCACTTCTTTCATCCATGTTTTCCACATGAAAATAGGCCAGGTATAGCCATTAGGTGTTTCAAGAAAGCCATCAGCCACTACTTGCCTCCACCCCTCATGCCAGCTGAGAGAGAACTGGCATCAAGGCCTTCAAGAGGCACTGATTTCTCCTGCTGGCCAGCCCAAACCCTGCATTAAGAAGGAAAGCAGCAGTTCAGCAGAACTAGTCACTGACCCTAAACCAGTCCTCTCAACCAAGAAGGACAGAAAGTAGGTCTCCAACCTAACCTTCAACCTATGTCCAAAAGTGAAGACTCCAGAGCTTTGTTCAGGCTCAGCTAAGATACTTTGACCACATTCCATGAAGCAAATGCACATCCCTGAGGGTTCCAGAGAAATCGGTGACTCGTTTGCCTTCAATCCTGTGAATGCAAACTGCCAAGAATGCCCTATGCTTCTATAGTTAACCATGGTTTTGCAAAGTCATTTGTCTAGATATCATTAAAAAACCTTAAGGTCTTCACGCTAAGCAACTCCAGCCCAGACCAGCAATACACTAGAAAGGGGTTGTGCATACCAGCAGCTTTTGACTCCCACACAACCAATGGTCCCTCTCACCCTCAACTTGTAAACCTCAGTGCAGCCATACTTTATACATCCTTGGAGAGGATTAATTTAATTTTGATTTCCTCTCTGTGTTTGCTTTGGAGGTTTGCAGCTTGAGCAATATATGTATGACTAAAATTTGGCAGCAAGCAGCCTATATAATATGATATATATCATTTCAGCCTGGCCTGCATATTGAGGAAAACAACAAGCTGGCAGTGAGGACAGCTTCATCTCACATTCACAAAGTGGGAGACTAGTGTAGGAATAAGGAATGGCAAGACATTTCCAGGAGCTGGACTTGAGGGATGGGGTCCGATATCATGCATGTGATCAAGGGAACACAGTGCCCAGCAAAACAAGCCTTGATCATGACAGAGGAGGAGGTGACAGGCATACAGGTCTTTAAACCCATGGCCTTTCCATCATCCAGCAGGTTCTTAGTGTATTGGTTACTGGTATCTTCCAAAGCTTGCCAGAGCAATGGTAAAACCAAGGCCATGCAAAGAGGTACCGTTGACACAGGAAAGCAAACAAAAATAAGAGGATGTTGCTAGGCTGATCTGCACGTTTGAGCATCATGCTAGATTACAGAAAATATTAAGTATAAGATTTTCCAATGAGAGAAGTAGGAATTAAACTCTGAACTGTGCAATTTCCAATATAAACTTCAGTTAAACATTACAAATTTCAGTCTCAACTTTTATTCCATCAGTTGCCCTTCATGAAGAAGTTAAAAGCGTGCATAATATGCTATTCTATGTATCTAATATTCTATTCTATGTAATCATTGTATCATGATTCTGTGATTATAATACCAAACCAGTAATGTTCTATGCACAATGGACAGCAGCTTCTACTGCATGCCAGGTAAACACAAGGACTTACTTTGTAGCTCATTCATGGCATTTTTCATAGCTAAAATGCATTTGCTCAGCTGAGTTCAGTGGTACATACCTACAGTCACAAGCTCCAACCAATGCATGAAGGCATTATTGCCTGGAGCAAAACAATCCAACTGCCCTGACACAGACCTTGTTTCCAGGATTATCTGGCTCATAAGGATTCTTCAGTGAGTGAAAACTCAAAATTATCCGACATCTCAGGCTCTTACTGTTTCAATAGTGTACCAGTCTTCTAGCATTTCCAGATTTCCATCCACCTAGAATTAGCAGGGTTCTTTTATTAGACCTCTATATTAGTTTATCAAGATTATGCTGTTGCTTCCACCAGAAGCTTTCTGTAAAGGGACACGAGGGATGGAATGCAATGGCCTAAGTCTGCCTTAACATCTATTATCACTGCTTAGCAGTGCGTTACCCCTACATATGAAACCTGAAAATACATCTAACTTTTTAGTATTATACAGCACAGAGGCTTTATTTTCAACTTAAGGTTTACTACCTTTGCTATCTCTTGTCATCACTGCTTCCTTTTCCCAGTCTAAATACAATGCCTTTAGTCTGAGTAGTCCCTTCCCTCGCCAAAATAAAGTTCAGTTTGGTACTTCCATGATATGGAACCACACTAACTTGTGGCAAAAAACCAAAAATCCTAGTCCATTCAAACTCATCAGTCACAAGCTCAATAGCAGAACCAAGTATGACTGTTCCATTCAAGTTCAAAAGTTAGACACAAAAGAAGAGGTGTTATCAGATTCAACTCCACAGTCAAAAGTTCACCCTTAAAAAAAATAAAAATAGTAATTAAAAAAAAAAAAACCACAGAGGAAGGAACAAAAACCATTACAAATCAGTGTTTAGGTATCCTACACAATATTTCACCCAGGCCCAAGATACATCATGCAATGTTCAAACACTGAGGATAAGACCATGTATTTCAACCCCTATATATAACTATTTTTCCTTTTAAACCTTTGTCATCGAGTGATTTGTGGTTTGAATACTTATATCTGAAGGCTATCATACTTTGGATGTGTAAAACAACAGCATTTACAAGATGGTGCAGCACAGTTAAACACCTGGTTTCCCCTGGCCTTGTTCTGGCAGACTACAATTCTTTCCTCGAGGAAAAAGAGAAAATGCTGATTTTTGTACTACTCCCAGATGTTAAATGGCAATGGCTCTGATCAGGTTACCTGAAGCTTCAAAAGCTTCAGCTAATCTGTGCATCTGCCTTAAGCTGAATCATCCTAAATGCATCTGACTTAGTGAGCAAAGGCGTCATTTCACCCTTTCAGAGTCCTGCATAGGATGCCCTGTCAAATTGCAGGCAGGACTGTCCTCATTTGGATCAAATTAACACAGACATGATATATATATATGAGGAAGTTAAGCCAGTTTGTCAATACAACAGCACAGGAGCCTAAAAACTACCAAGCCCAGTAGGAGATCTAATTCTGAGCTGAGCAAGTCATTCACAGACCACGACAAGACTGCCCACAAAACTGGGTCAGAATTGAAAAGGTCACTGTCCAAGGAGAAACAAATTCTCTCAGTTGGTATTTAAACCACATTAATATTAAAACATACTCAAAGTCAGAATAAAATTGATGTTACTTGTTTAATTTTCAAGAAGCAACCAAGGCAACAAAACCTTTCTAGCTTTTCTAATGAGTAAATACACAAACCGCAAACTACCACAATACAGTGTGTAATGAGGTGAGGACTGGCGACATTTTTTCAGTTGAGCCTCCTCCCATGCCAAGTTTCTTGAAAATTCCAATAAGTGCACAAACAAGAAGAGTTGAAGCTAATCCAAATCATGAATTTCGTTTTCTGGACACAAGCAAATGAGTGCAAACACAAATAAATAAAAAACCCAGCACACAAATAGCACCTTAGCACCCGAAATACACACAGTTTTCTTGCTATAGAGATACGTGTGAGGACATAAATGGAGACCAGTCCCAACAGTCCATTTCATACCAAACGACCTGGTCCTGAGGTTAAAAGGAGCTGACACACCTGCCTCAGATTTTCACTCAAGTTTCAGCTATTTTCTTTCCTTTGTATAATGGTTTATTACTAGCTCTAGAGATACTCTTTTGATGTATCCCTTTAACAAAGGAATAACTTTTTGATGAGTTAATTCAGTCCAGTAACAACTTCTTAAGAAAATGGGTGCATTTTTAAGTCTGCAAGCCCTCTGTTCCAGTGCAAATGAGTTCTTCCAAGAACAGCTCAAGCAGTCAAATATATCAGTTTTTAATGAAACTTCTTGATGGGATATAGTTGCGAGGTTTCATGACCTCCTCAAATGTTGACTGAACTCTTTCAAGACTTTGAAAAAAATATTGCCTCTATTAGGACTTGAAAGTAGTAAGGGACACTTACTGTTGGATTTCAACAAAAGTAAAAGCATAATTTAATCCAGGACAATAAGCAACATTTTGGGACTGATAAGTGAACTATTTTTTAGAACCACTCCCAAGATAAATATCAGTAAGTTTCATACAGAGTTTATGAGTTATCTTTTGGATTTAGGAAGCCTATCTGGTTACCAAAGTAACACAATATATCAGTTTTCCCAGCAGCCACCAAATTCCAGAGATTCATGACGATTACATTTGCTGTTAACTAAACCATCCACTACAAAATGCTTATTTCTCTGACCTGAATTGGCCAACCATTCAGACAAAAAGACACTATTTCTATGAAGGGGCCCAAAGGAAACACTTTATCCTTTCAGTATTGTCTGAGCCTGCTAAGTTTATAAGCATAATATATCATATTGAGCAATAGGCAGTAGGATAAAAAGGTTTGGTCACTCATAATTTTTAACCACATTCTCACTTTTTATGACTTTGCAGCTAATATGATCTGGTTTTCCAGTTTCTTTCACCTAGTTTTACTGCTTTCAGTTCCCAACTACATGCCTTCCCTCCCCCACCCCACCCCCAGTCAGGTCAATATTTTAGTTACTGTTTAGTTATAGTTTCGTTATTCTCCCCTCCTGAATAGTACAGAATATTACAAATTTAAATATGGTTGCTCTAATTTAGAACCCACAAATGTTAAACAGTAACAAGCTCATGGCATATTGTCCTGTGCTTATCTTATTTCCAAGATACATGAGAAAAGATCTTTCTCTCTTAGACAGGGATAAATAAGGAGTTACTTTAACATTATGTGTTCCAATTTCTATGTAATTAGCAGATGCAAAATTTAAGCAATGGAACCGCTTAAAGTTCTGAGACAAAGTATGAATTAAGGATAATATTTGTACTAGTAATTTGGCCATTAATTTGTTACTAAATTCAAGAGGATACCCTTGTGCTTCCCCTTTCGACATATGTCCAAATCAAAACTGGAATAACCAGTAACAGAAATAAGGACATGAGATAAATGACATCAGTTCTGAGACTTGTTTTTTTGAGTTCACATCAACATTCATCTGCTGTCTAATTTAAAATGGACATCTATGGCTAATCATGACAAATAGTTTCTCATGATGGAATCTCACATTTGCTTTTGATGCCTCTCAGTCTTCTCCTTATAAGCAGTATTTTAAAAAAAGACTGGTATCATCACAGTAACAAAGAAAATACTATGTGGGGTGGAGTATTTCCTGTGTGTTTTGGGTTCCTTTCTTTTTTTGGCCATCTACAAATGCACAATCTAAACAAAAATCCTTTACAAAATTAAAAATATATCAAAGCCTTAACACATCAAGCTAAGAAGAGACCAAGACTTCTTCATCCCAAAGAGCTGTTTAATGTGATTTGTGAAATCTGAATCCAGTGACTGAATAGTAGTATCATTATTTTGATTCAGATACAATTTCATTGGGGGTGACATTCTTAGCACAGTCCAGCAAAATATTCAGATTTCATTAAATGCTATGGGAGTCTGTCTTCCTTAATTAGACACTGACAAAAGTGATCTTACTAATATCGAAGGATACAAGCAGATTCATCATTCATCCAATACTACATCAGCAGAAAGAAAAACAAATGTTCCCAACTAGTCTGACAAATTAACAGCACCAATTGACATGTACTGACATCAGTTCTTTTTACTGGAAGTAGCCAAAGCAGATTCAGAATATTGTGAATTTTAGCCAGATCCAGAATAATCTCCCATTAAAACAAGGCACATCAGCTTCACATGCTTAACATTGCAAAAGCCTTCCAAATACAAATGCAGGGCTGGACAGAAAATATGTAGTACAACTGAGTCTGAGGTACAAGGGCATTAAGAGAAATTTGAGAAAGTTAACTCTACTGGAACGGCAAAGAGAAAATACACTCACAGCTAAAACTCAGATTGGACTGTAATTTTGTCTCAAATGACATAAAGCTACTAAAATCTTGTTTCAAAACTGAAAGAAAAGCAAAAGCCTTAAAGAGCATGATGATTTCAGAAAGCAGAGTTCAAGGTCATGATTTATCTCAGGCTACAATAAAGAAAGACCCAGTAAACATAATCTCCCAAGCTAAACACTACTGAAGACAGTCCAATTATGATTTTATCATTTAGACCACATTTGTTTCTGGTTCTAGAAGGAAAACTAACATAAAAGTCCTTCTTTGTGCGAAGTAAACAACTGCTCTGCACAGTACAGAGTTTTTGAGGTTTCAGGTGCCGCACAAAGTTTTTATTGCTCGAATGGGAGCTAAAGACCTAACCTGGCAAGGCTTACAAATGTTTATCTTGCTCAAATGTGATGGGGATGTTTTTTTAAAAAAAAATAAAATCTACATTTGTATGTGTCTACATGATAAGCAAATCACAAATATCACAGCTGGAACAAAGAATTTGTTTCTACTGCCCACATCTTTAAGACCTCTTAACACTAATGTTTGTCTTTGAGAGATTCCCACCTAGCACTATTTACATATATTGAACAAGTAAAAGACTTCCCACAAACAAATAATACCTGATAGTGCTGTAAAATTTCACTCCTTTGGATACACAAGATGGAAATGGACTTCACGTTAGGGAAAAACAAAAGCAGTATAGATTAGATTAGCTACCGGTACAAAATAAATTTTCTCTATCATGAGTCTGATAATAATTTACAATGGAGATTTATGATATATCCAAGTCATTGCAAGCAGCATGACAGGTTACGGTCATCCAGTAAAGCCATCAAGCGTCTTCCCACTCACACATTCACTTCTGTAAAGCAGCATAAACACATCACAGTTAGGTTACATGCTTATGAAAAGTCTCCGTACTTCACTTTGTTGGAGGGTAGCTCAAACTAGCTGATCTGAATTCACTACCAAATCTTACAAACAAGCATTTACCATGCATCTCTAAAGAAATCCTGCCTACCTTCTAGCAAGCCTATGCACACACAAGAGGCCATAGTATGCAAGCAGAAATCTGCTAGCTCGGTATAGCTGATAGGCTGCTATGGTCTCTTGTTTTCCTGTATCAGGAAAAAAAAAAAAAAAAAAAAAAAAAACAAACAACCAACCAAAACCCCCACACACACAAAAAAAAAAACAGCATCTTTTCTTTAAGCCATTAAAACAGTATTTGTACTTTGAGGTTCAAAAATACAAACTCCGGATCCATCACAGTTCAAGATGAAAACTAGCCTTAAATATGAAAGGAAATCTCACAACGGACAGCCGCTGAACATGCAGCAGGCACAACACCATACCTCAAGTTATACATTGAAGTGTTGTTAATTAAAGCTAAAGGAATATGTAGACGGCTAATCACCAGATTATACCCATGCTCATAACTGCTGCTTATACTTCCAGCCTAATATACTGGAACTGCCTAAAAGCACTGATGATTCAGCAGTCAGAATTAACAAGAACGTAAGAATTACCATTAGCCATTCTTGAGCTGCCATTTTCATTAGCCAATCTCAGTACATACTTCTCAAGAGAAATCTGAGGAATGCTGGCAGAAACAAGGAGATGCCAAACTTCAGTAACTTGAGAAAAACTCAGTAGCAGGCACTATGGTACAATAGCCAGAAGAGAAGAACAGAATAAGTCAGCAACTCTAAATGGATATTTTTCAAGAATGCTGCTAGTTCTGGCACTGTTGGCAGTTATCAGCCTTAAAAATTATACAGTAATTTGACAAGATGACATAAAAAGATAAGATACAGGAAAGTAAGGCAGGATATTTTGTGCAATAAATTTAAAACTACAGCATCTTAACAGGGATTGCCAAGTTAAAGGCAAAAACTTGCTGTTCCGATTTTATTTCATTATTTCGATCAAGTACTTGAATTAATCTGGAGGAACTTGCTAGTGTCAGTTCATAAATTCTGGAAAATGGATAAGCCCGACATATTTAAATGCACATTATCAGGTTGTATATATTCTTCAAGCAGTCTTAGGAGGCAGTCTAGCATTCAAGAAAGATGGTTTTTAGACTAGCAAATATTGGGCAATCATCAGATACTTCAAGATGACACTTCACTTTTCAGAGAAGGAAACTACTTTAAATAGCTCACATGGGCAATAACAGACAAAGAACAGCCTTGTGTCAGAACCTCCCTGTGATAACAGTATTTAAGTAGTTTGGTGCAGCATTTTACAGAAAGAATTACATTTGGGATCTTGGATTCCTTAAAATCAGATTTACAGGTAATTGAATAAACCGTAATCACTCCTCCCAAGCATCAGACCTTACTTTGGAAAAGTTAATGCCAGGTTTTTAAATTGGGATCATTTCTCTTTAGCTATACTGTAAGTGAATTTGCTCTGGTAGGTCTCACATTTCAGGCAGCAGATCAAGTAAGACTGCAGTTTTATGTACCTTTCCAATTTGTTCCTAGTATTGTTTGGGCAAGTTTTAAACATTTGGCTATAGCATTTCTGTACAAATTAGCCAGAATAACGTAAGGTTTCAATTTGCAGCTTTAACCTTGCCAATGTCCCAAGTACTTTTGCCTTGCATTTGAACTCTGCTTTAAATGCTGATTGCAATGGTATTGTTATAATTAGCAGAACTGCTTTGCAGGAACGCTGCCTATTAGATAGCAAAAGCATAACGAGATGTGGTTAAACAGGAAAAAAATAGCGCCTAAGAACAACGTCTGTACTACTTTGTACCTCCACATCCTGCTTGAGGTGATCATATTTGCGTATGCATTCAGATATGCTGGTTAAAGGAATTTAAATAGTGAGCTCTGTTTATTCTGCCAAAGTGTTTATAGTTTTGGATTTATTGACTGTCACGCCTCCTACCCCCCTCTTATTCTTCCCCAATTTTTTGGCTTCAGATGACTCTGCTTTGGCACATTCAGTAATGCAACGTTTCACTTTTCTAGAAAACTCCACTGCTAGAGAAGTAACACAAAACCCTCGGAAACCTACCTGCTCTCCAGTTTCACTACCAACTCAAAACAGCCACAGTTCTCTCAAAGCCAACTGAATCTCAGCCGAGTTCCAAGTAAGCAGGGGCAAATTCAGGCATTCATATCAAATTCAGACATGGTTTGGTGCACAGAAAGCCTGCTTAGACAGTACTTCAACAGTAGAACCCAGAGTCCAAATTCCCAGCAAGAGATGCTGCAAAGACACGAAGACAGAGATAAACAGGGAGAGAACTGCCATCAAAAGGGTTAGGAATTATGCACATGCTTGCATGCATCCGGAAAGAACATATATAAGTCTTCATTTCTGATACTGGGTTAGTAAGCTTCTAATGTTATGAAGAAAATGAAAGGAAAAATATCAAAGAACTAACGTGGGAAAAGATTTCTTAACCGGTGTCAGACATAGGAAGGGTTCAGAAGAGGTCTCTCTGCCAAAAGGATCGTCAAGAAAAACTGGGTGGAAAACAGCGTCTCTTTAGCAACTGTCTTTTACCACAACACTTAATTATCTCAATGCCCTGAGAGAATACACGAACCACTCAAAAACTCCAATATATTCAACGCAGTTACCTGCCTTATTATGGTCACCTATTTGTAAACTGGTTCTCTGAGAGTTTTATCTCCCTCTGAAGTAAGACGAGGACTGCACTCACCTGAATCTCAGTCTGAACTGATTCTCTGTCAGGAACCATTTTAAATGCCAAAAGCATTCAGTAGCAAAGGAACCATTCCACCTTTCCAAATTTTTCATAGTGTCCATCATTCGGCACAATGTAAGGACTCCTTATCTTAAATTCAGTGGATAACTTAAGAATTACTTAAAGATCCAAAAGACATCCAGCCTTTTGAGAGAATGTGATCACAAAGTCAAGAGAAATCAATAGCATGACATCCTCCCTGAAAATATCCTGTGGTGTGTACTTTGTTCCCTCACTTGTGAAGTGAAATGAAAGGCACACAACCCAAATATATCTTTCTGTGTTCAAGATATGGCACTTAATATATTCCTGTGTAGAGCAGTGATAAACATTTTCTGATACAGAGCTCAAATTTTTCTGGAAAATAAGTTTTTCTATATAGAGAGCTAAGATCTCACTAATTTGCTATACCTCTGAGTATCAAAGCGAGGCACAAAAGCATCTATCACTCTTAGACACAGAAAATGAGTGCAAAATGACTGCTTTGAGAGATTTTACATATTGATCAAGCTGTCTTTCTACAGTTCATAAAAAAATATTTCAGAAGTAGCTGCTTGTTCCATTATTCACTCTAAAATGACTTTAATATCTTAAGTGTCAAAGTAAGAAAGAGGCTGAACACTCTCTATTCCTACTTTCCACGATTAGATATTAATTACACATTAATTCACTTACAATTTGTAGAATAAAGTGATGCAGTAGTAGTCAAATTCCAGTGGTTTTGAAAATCACTTGAATGTTATTTACTTAAGAGATTATTAGAAGACTACAGCAAATGCATGAAGGACTTCTGATATTATTACACAAATAGAGGCTAACTTCTCTTAGAACAGCTTATCCAACTATGCTTTTTTCATGTAAAACTGGGTATAAATTCAGTTTCAGCTACTTGAGTAGCTGGTATTTGTATAATTAAAGAAAACTTGAGTGAATACTTCTATATTCCAAATAGTAGAAGTACAGGTACTACTGAGAGGCTCCTAAATTCATAAAATTTCCCACCAGCTGGAACCCTTAGTTCCATTTTTTTTCAGCTTTCCTGCGTTTTTTGGTGTTGGTTTTGTTTTGTTTTTTTTGGGGGGAGTGTGTTTGGTTTTGGGGGAGTTTTGGAGGGTGTTGTTTGGGAGGCGTGGGGGGTGTCCAGTTTTGGGTGGGTTGGTTTGTTTGGTGGTTTTGGGTGGTTTTTTTTTGTTGTTGTGCTGGCTTGTTTTTTGGTTTTGGTGTTTTGTGCTTTGGGGTTTTTTGCTGTTGTTTTGGCTAAGGTTTTTTTTGTTTGTTTGTTTGTTTTCTTCCTCCCAAGGACTTCAGCAGAATGAAAACCAGTATTAAGGGAAGGTTAGTTCCTTATTCACGGCCTCATATCACGGGCCTGGGGATGACAGAGAGCAGAAATTCCACAGCATAGACCAGCACTCACTAATATACCATCCGCTTCAAGAAGATTCAGTGGCAGGGACCCACCATAAAAGGATGCTGAGGATCACAGCAACAGAGCCTGATCAGCCTTAGCCAGGTATCATCTTGCACAGGGTATAAAGTAACACTCACATGAGTAATTAAAGCGTACATATTTGCAAAATGCTACAGTTTCACACAGTTGCCCCCAAACATGATTTAATTCAGGGAATGGTTCGTAATGAATGTAATTATTCAGCCAGGCTATGGGACCTGCTTCTCCCAGAATCATAGAATCATTTCGGTTGGAAAAGACCCTCAAGATCAAGTCCAACTGTTAACCTACCAAGTCCACCAGAACCACTAAAAAACCCAAATAAAAGAGAAAGAAGAATACAACTATAAGAATACGGGACTTTTCCAGTAAACGCCTAAACTTCAGAAGAAATACCTCTTCTGTTGAGCTGCATACAAACAAGTACTGCCAAAACAAATGCATTTGATCTCCACACTAAACACATACCACAGCACTAATGGGTGAAAAGCTGTGTTCTCTTAATTCATTAGTTTTCCAAACATAGCCTTTTTAAAGCATATTTAAGGTACACAAACATCATATGAGGAAGCTAGACTCTAGAATTATCATAGTACTGCAGAAAGACAAAACAAACAAACAAAAAAGTTAACTTTTTACTTTTTGAAGGTCCCTAAAAGTCAACATGACTAAAAGCAGATACAATTTTAACTTCTGCAGAATACAGCAGCTGACTTTACTGCATTTCTGCAAAAATCAAAATATAAACATTTAACAGGATATATTCAGAGGTATTTCAGCACTGAGCCCCTCTGCTAAAACAGTGTTTTGCTTCAGGCCTAATCCTTCAACTGGATTTTATAGAAACTGAGAAATAAATTAGAACTCATACATGGAGCTCATACATGAGCTCTCAATTTAAAGCTGCCTCTGAATTTCCATTTAACTGCCATACACGTGAAGTGAAAACAGTATTGATTTTTTATTTGAAAAACAGTCAAGTTAATACGGAGCATCCAGCCTGGACATAACGTTCCACCCTCTGCAGGTAAGTGTTATAAGAAAGCTCCCCAATCAAGGTAAGCACATGCAAAAACATTTGGTCTAATCTTCTAAATCAAGTTTTAAGCAATAATATTCCAGCTGAGACTGTGTCTAGCAAATTGCATTTAAATGGCCCACAAAAATCCATTTAGTCTTTCACTTGCCAGAAGAGCAATGGGGGGTAGCAAAAACTCATGCGTTCTCAAGTTTCTAACTGTAATTGATTGATGGGGTAAAGAATTGCAGACAATGTCTGAGACTGGAAAAGACGTAAAAGGCAGTGTATATTTAAAGTTAAAGAAAACTATATCCTCAGAAGAGGAGACAGTGTGAAGGCATCAGTGTGCATGCACACCCACAGCCTACCACGCTTCCTTCTGAGCCAAGCTGTAGCCAAAGAGTCCCTACAGCATACTCTGTGATTTAGAGACAGACATTTATATTTTTTTGTGCCTTTCACTTGCTGTACTTCAGTGAAGGGCAGGTGGCAACAATGCCAGTGACCTAACTGCAAACTGGACTTCAGTTGCTGCACCAGCGCAGCCTCATCTTCGCATCCCTCTCGTGTGCATCACTGGTATCTCAAGATTGAACTCAGGAAGATGTGTGGTCTGCCAGCTAATGTCTGCATTCCTCTACACGACAGAAACAGGGCAGTAGCTAGATCTCCAATGCATCACTGAGTGAAGCTGTTTTGCTTAAGGATACTAACTCATACTGTCTGTTCTTCACTAGTAGAGGATGTGCAGTTCACCCAGGCACATTTACTAGCATGACAATCATTTTGTCGCTTTGAAACATAAAATCTCCTTCCACAGCTCTGCAGATGCTCATAATTTACAATGTGAGAGAGGGTACCGCATTTTGGCCATAAGTACATCTTCCATTCCCATCAAGAGATTTAATTGATGTTGCCTTAACAGCATATCTGGACTGGAACACCACAGAAGCCATTTCAAGCAGTTTGTTACCCACTTCTTGCACCCATCCTATAGAGAACCATCACGGCACTGAAACTTGACAAATATAATGGTTGCAGTAGACAAGATGAAGAGTGTGGTTCATTTGTTTGTTCAAACTGACTGCGAGATAACAGCTGCTGTCAGATACTTCCTGAGATGGTTTGCACTTTCAAGTGAAAGTCCTCCTTGACACCTTTTTGCCATCCTTTGGAATCCATACCTGCCTAAGAAGTACTTTAAATGACTCATCTCTGCTGTAGAGCACCACAGATTTTGAAAGAATCAGCCTCACAGATTTCCTTTCTGGTTGTTTCAAGGCATTTCATTGATTCAGCTTAAACAAGTGTTGTGTCAACTGTCTTACAGAAACAGAAGAGAAGACATGCTGTGCAGAACTGGAAAGAATTAGGTCTGTTTGCAAAGGTGGAAAGCAGGAGCCGTGAAAGGCCTTCAGCCTCAAACACAAATTATACACTCTTCACAGAGCTGGGCACTCAGGAATTCAGCTGCCAATAGAAATTCAAGGGATGCAAAGAAGCTGTCTGCAACTTGTTCAATTATGATTAGTTCACATCAATGAACGTGAAGAAAAGTTCACCTGCAGTCTTCCATAGTCCTTCCAACTCCATACCTAGGATGCATACATCTCACCACACAACACATGGCTCATTCATAGGACAGCATACAGTGCTATGAATTTACAATACAGGGCTAAAGCAAAGGGCAGAATTGGAGCTTTCTGTCCCTGTAGAATAATAATAATAACAACAACAATAATAGTCTCATGGCGAAGAGCAAGATACACTTACCAGTCTTTGGGGTGGGCAAGTTCTACCGTATTATGGCAAGCAAATACTAGAGCATGGAGTGCTATAAAGGTAAATTTAACTAACAGTTATAAAATGTTATGTAAACACCCCAATGAAAAGACATAACTGCCACTGCTTGTACAGCATCTAACAAAATCAGGCTCCTATTCTTAGCTGGTCCCTAGACACTACAGTAATTGAACAGTAATTGAACAGCATTCAGTCTTGCAAGTACAGAACTTTACTCATGAGTAAAGGTATGAGTCTTTCTGTTCAGCTGAATCCTCCTACTGCACAAGTCTACTGTACATGGGAAGAAGAAGCAGCATTAGTAAAAATATCCAGACAGGCACCCATTGATAAACACGCCTTCTAGTAACAGCACTTGTTTCAGCAATCCCTGTTTTTCCCCACCACCTCTTCCATGTCTCTGCTCTCACTTTCCTTCCTGGAACCCTTTTGCCTCACTTGTTATGACATTGAAAATATCTGTCAGATTACACAGCAATCCACATTAAGGCAATTTATATTAAACTGATCCACATTAGTAACTCTTCAGCAGAAAAACTTGGTAGGAAAGTAGTAGTAGCACAGGCTGAGGAAGAAACTACTTTTGCCGCTGTCAAAGTGTTTGTCAAATTACAGTCTTATAGGGGGACAGAAAAATTAGGCTCACATATGAAAATGCCTCCAAGTATAGAATATACAACTCTATTGCTCTTTCTGAATCTGCACAAGAACTCATAAAAACATATCTTTAATACAGCATCTGCTGGCCTGCATTTAAGCCTCCCTCACTAATGAATTAATCAGCTACAAACCAGTGGTGAAGATTTCAGGGTCAACATTGGCATGCACTGGCTATACAACGGGCTAGATTAAGAACATGAATCTTAGACATTAGTAAAAGATTATTTTGCATTATCTGATTTGAAAATCAGTGGAAAAAAAAAAACCTGCTTTACTGACCGAAGTAAAACAGAAATTTCAAGCAATTGCTAAGTACTGACTTCACAGTTTCCACTTTTCCTTTGTGGTTTATTTCCCTCTCCCCGGCCCCAGCTGTCATACAGAATAGTTAAAAAGCTTTTATACATTTCCTAAATGTATTTTCTGTCTTGGCAATTCACCTCCTTCAGGTACTTCAAAACTTTTGAATCTAAGGCTTAGAGAAACATGAAGTCTACTATTCAACTTAACTTTATTTACCATGTATTCATTTATTGTTAAAATTATTGCCCAGACTAAAAAGCAGAGATTCTAAACCAGTATATCTCATGAGTCACAAGTGCAGATCTTCATTCTTGATACAGGACTATGCATGCCTAACAATAAACTCTCATGATTTATATACTCATTTATTACTTACATGAACTGCTTTTACTCTACAGATCCTACAGTCAGACTTGCCAAACTAGAACTATTCAAAGTCTATAATTTCTTTTAACCATAAGAAATAAAGCCAGACTGTGAGCAATCAGAGCTTGAAACCTAATTTTTGATGACAGAAGTTTAAGAAATCGGAATTATTATTTGATAATTACTGATTACAACCAAATTATTATGACAGAGCTGAGCAGAAATGCTAGTTAAGGCACATAATTTTATCATCTAAAAAAAAAAAAATGCTTTCAGCTTACATCATTAAACTACATACAGGTTTAATGATTTGCTCTCAGCCCTCAAAGACACCCTTGTAAAATATAGGGCCAATATACTTTCATTTAACAGAACACACCTACTCATATATTAGGAGGCAGCAGGAAAGGATCAGCATTTCTCTGTTCGTAGGCCACTTTGTGCAACATTGTATTAATACTGACACATAAAACATCTCCTTCCCCTAACATTAAAAATCTTGTCCCAGATGATCCCATACTCCAGTAACTGCAGGTGAGATGCATTGATCTAATTAAGTCTTGTCAGCTCTTTGTGTCCATAGCTACAATTTTGAAAACTTGGCACAAACAACTCACATTTTCATGGTATTTGTAGTATGAAAATAAGAGGCTGAGAACTAATCTAGAACATATACCAAAAAGCTTCCATTAATATATTCTTCAAAAACAAGCTCAAAATTTGATCGCATCAAATCTTAAGTATAAAAGCCTTTGCTGAAAAACCAACATGCAAAATTACTCAAAACCCTCTACATTTCTGTTCTGCAGAAGAATCTCAAATCCTTTGTCACAAGCTTAAGTCAGAAACTACAGCAGGTAGGAGTGGAAACTGCATACAGGGAGTCAAACTGTTTTTTTTATTTCTAGTACACCCACGGTACTGTATACAGAAGGAATGAGGAGGAGGGGTTCCTTTTCTGAAAATAGCTAGGATTATATCGGGGGGCCTGACCTGGGTAATGAGTACCAGCTGCCTACCTTCACTGGTAGCTGCATTCTTCTGGGCTTTGGTGGGCGTGTGATCTGTACTTGAACTCACGTCGGATGAGATGCTTGAGCTGCCTTTGCCTGCAAAGGGAGAAAGAGGTAGAGAGGGTGGGAGGGAGAGAGAGAGCAAACATAAGTATCAACAGTGAAGTAGAAGGACCTTCCATACCAGGACCTGGAACAACTCCAAGAAGCTTTAAACTAAGTTTAAAGCAGTTGATGTTAATTTTTTTTTTTTTTTTTTTTTTTTTAAACACATTGGGGTAGGAGTTAACTGCATTATAACTTATAGCACGTGCACCTTCACTTGTACTAAGGCTGCAATCAGCCTCCTGTGTCACAGGGGCTCTCATTACGTATTTGCTAAGCCCCATCCTAAATGAAAAGTTTGTGATTAACAACATTAGGAGAACTTTCATGATTAGTTTTCTCATTCAAATACCTCTAACACAGACCTAACACAGATCAGGACAAACAGATACTGACCCTCATCAGCATGAAGGGCTAAATTTAGAATGTGTTAAATGAGTTTAGAGTTCTCTTTTTATGTGTTCACATCATGCATTCAAGTCACTTAATCACTTAAAAATGAAAGTGATTTATCTGCTGTTTCCTCCTACACCATGCTCACTGCTTGATGAAATACACCATTTTAAAACTAACTTCTACACTTGTTCTTCACCTTTCATTTTTTAACTTTAAATCAGAACCAATGCATGTTTCTTCTCTTAGTTTCTTTCTTAAGATTTTTTTTCTGCAGTTACTACATTAGTGCCACCAGACCCATTTTTGGGATGTTAAAGCAGGTACAAATTACCAACAGAAGAAAACCAAAAACAAAGAAAAAATCGACTCGAATAGATACCGCAGAAGAGAAGAGGGGGCTAAAACAAAGTTGTTTACCTATGAGGATCTAAGAAGGAGTTATTTCGCTTTCCCTTCACTCACTCTACTCAATCTCAGTAACTACTAACAGGGAATAAATACACTGTGCTCTGCAGCAGGAACCAGATCAACCACCCAATCAGCAATAAGTGAGATAATTCTGGAGACAGGAAAGGTAATGAATACTGTTACATTTTAAGAAGTTATCTATCCCCACAAACACTGCATCGGTGAAGCCTTTAAGAGCTATGTTAGTTTTTGGAGCAAAATTAGGCAGTATGCAGAAAGCTAGCTGACACCATGTTTCTGTCACTTGAGTAAACCTATAATCACAGGAATGTTAGTAAGAGACTTTTCTGATCTGTTATTTCAATCAAGCATTCCTTGGGGGTCTGGGTTACAGTATGCCTGGTTTTCATAACAGTTAGATGTAAGGAGGAGGTCTGATTTTTAAAGGTGCCACAACAGAACAAGGATTTAAGTTTTAATGGGAAATGACTGGAGAATGTGCAAACGTAGGTTGCTTCACAACTAAGGTACTGCCACTTAATCCGTCAGACAGCCCTAGAGAATAATTCTCCACGTAAAGTTGCTTAAGTTAACATGCTTAGATTTGAGAGATGATTGTGGAGTGAAAGGATATTAAAAAGGCCAGAAGGAAATAAAAAAAAATAGATGGCTAAGGCTAGTAGTTGGGTGGGGTGAAGAGAACAAAAGTATATTTTCAGTGATTCACTAACTGTTTTTTACATTCCTTTAAAAAGTTAAGCAAACCCAAGAAGCAGCACCTCTGGAGTATCACTTCAATTGCTCTCAAGCTGTGACATGAGCTGGAGTAATGGACTGTGGTCTTTATAGAAATGGCTGTCCCAAAATAGCTCTCCAGCTAAGGCAACTAGCATTGTGGTAGAAGAAAGGCAGATGAGAAAAGAGAAGGATAAATGTAAAATACTCTTTCCCAGAAGAGTCCAGACAACTTGGAACACCTGCAATAGCTGATAATCAAATCGTTAATTACAAGAAAGGTATTTAGATGGTATCGCCACTACCAGCAACGCCTCATGTACCAAGCACTGCAACTGCAGAGGCAGAAAACAAACTTCCAAGGAGTATCAGCACTCCATAACAGATTAATAGAAAGAAAAAAACAACCAAACCAAAAAAAGACCAACTGGAAAAAAAATATTTCCTCAAAGCAAATAAACAGGATTTCCTCTAAAAAATAAAATAATCTTTTTTGGGGAAAAGGAAGTCAGTGATACCAAACAACAGCAGAGCTGCTAGCTGGTCATCTGTGGCATAGGTTATTTTCACAAAGTGAATGCTTTCTGTGGCTACATACCTCCCCCATTAACATCAATAATATTTCTATTTACATCACATACAAGCAAGCCTCCAAGAGCGCCAAAGAAATATTTTATTTGCTGTAGGGTGCTGATTTCCAGTACAACCAATAGCAACATGTTATTTACAATTGTACATTTCTATACAAACTGTGAAATGCCAGATATAAGTCTAGATATTCACCATTTAAATCTACTCAAACTTTAAAACATCTTAACTCCTTCTGAGCAATTGAAACTAGAAATTAAGAAGAAAGAATCCATAGGGGTTACTGCTTTGGTTTTATAACAATTCTTCCTGCAATTATACTTTTAATATTTATCATAGAATCGTAGAATGGTTTAGGTTGGAAAGGACCTTGAAGATCATTGAGTTCCAACTCCCCTGCCACAGGCAGGGACACCTCCCACTAGACCAGGTTGCCCAAGGCCACGTCCAGCCTGGCCTTGAACACCTCCAGGGATGGGGCCTCAACAACCTCTCTGGGCAACCTGGTCCAGTGCCTTACCACCCTCAAAGTGAAAAATTTCTTCCTAATGTTTAATCTAAACCTGCCCTCTTCCAGTTTAAAGCCATTGCCCTCGTCCTATCACTACATGCCCTAGTAAAAAGTCCTTCCCCAGCTCTCCTGTAGGCCCCCTTTAGGTACTGGAAGGCCGCTATAAGGTCTCCCCGGAGCCTTCTCTTCTTCAGGCTGAACAGCTCCAACTCTTTCAGCCTCTCCTCATAGGAAAGGTGCTCCAGCCCTTGGATCATCCTTGTGGCTCTCCTCTGGACATGCTCCAGCAGGTCCATGTCCTTATGTGTGGGACTCCAGAGCTGGATGCAGTACTCCAGGTGGGGTCTCACAAGAGTGGAGTAGAGGGGCAGAATCCCCTCCTTTGACCTGCTGGCCACACTTCTGATGCAGCTCAGGATACAGTTGGCCTTCTGGGATGCGATCGTACATTGCTGGCTCATGTTGAGCTCATGTTGCGCTTCTCGTCAATCAGCACCCCCAGGTCCTTCTCCTCAGGGCTGCTTTCCAGCCATTACCCACCGAGCCTGTATTTGTGCTTGGGATTGCCCCGACCCAGATGTAGGACCTTGCACTTGGCCTTGTTGAACTGCATGAGGTTGGCTTGGGCCCACCTCTCCAGCCTATCCAGGTCCCTCTGGATGGCATCCCTCCCCTCCAGCGTGTCTACCTCGCCAAACAGCTTGGTATCATCAGCAAACTTGCTGAGGGTGCACTCGACTCATTTCATGAGTTAAAGTCTTCTCTTATTGTGTACAGCCCCAAAACAAGCCTTCTTCCTCACTGTCCACTCTGGAACTCTCCATTCAGGTGGGGAGAAGCAGGAGATACTTTCCAGTAAATTTTCAATGTGTTTTAAATAGGCTAGCAGACTCTACATCTCTTCCTTTAGTGCAAAACAAAGCCATTCACTTCTAATAGGTGAGATTTGGCTCATGTACGCATGCAAGAGCTAAGACATAAGAGTATATAAGCATTCTCCAAACAACTTGGGTTTGGTAATGGGAGAGAGTGCAGCCTCAGCAAGTTCCTAGATAATACAAAACATGGAGGAATGGTTGATTCACCAAGAGGTTGCTGCCATTCACAGGGACCTCATTAAGCTGAGAAAAATGGACTGACAGGAACCTCAGGAAGTTAGGGGACTGTTCAGCCTGAAGAAGAAAAGGCTTGGAGAGATCTTACCAATGTATATAAATACCTGAAGGAAGGGAAGAAGAGGAAGAAGAGAAAGAAGAAAAGGGAGACGCTCTTTCCAGTGGTGCCCAGCAACAAGACAAGAGGTAATGGGCACAAATCAAAATATAAGAAATTATATTTAAACCTAAAATATATTTACTTATTTACTATTTTACTGTGATGATAGTCAACTCACTGGAACAGGTTGCCCAGAAAGGCTGTGGAGTCTCCCTCCTTGGAGACACTCCCATGAGCAGCCTGCTTTAGTAGACCCTGCTTTGAGCACTGAGGTTGGACCAGAGGATCCAGAGGTCCCTTCCCACTTCAACAACTCTGCAATTTTATAATTCAGGTACCTCTGTGAGGACAGTGTTTTGCAGACCAGTAAGCTGTCTTAATCATCCTGCGATTTCAGCGCTTCTATGAAAATTCATTACACAAATGCCTTTCCAACTGACTACACCACTTTTTACCATACCTTCATTTTTACCTTTAACAGAAGGAACTAAATAGTAAAGTACTAGATCTTACTACACAACTTACTACAGACTTATATATGCAACAAATACATACCAAAAATAGCTGCAAAAATAGCTCCCAAAGATGTTGCCTTTTTTCTCTTAGACAGCTTATCTTAATCAAGCTCTTTAAGAAAGATCTGCACACTGCTGCACTAGTAATGAATAACAGCAAAAGTAGCAGCCACCTTCTACGATCCTTAACATACATTAAGTTAAACACCCAAAACTAAAAAGACATGAAAGAAAGCAGGCCTATCATCCAGGGTTCATTCTCTGAAAAACACACCAAGAAGGGTCTGAAACAAGAGGAAACATTTCAATAAAAATGTTTTAAGCAGAAGTTCCACGTTAGAGGAGACACCACCTAGTCCTCAAGCCAGGAAACACCTGACTTGACAGAGAAGCCTTTTGCCGTGCTGTAGATTTGGTGCCCACATACTACTTTAAAGAAGCGTGTTGCAAGGCAAAAGAGAGGCAAATTATGATTTACTATATGGGGCTGGTGCTGGCAAACATTCAGCAAGTAGCACGAATCCACAGGTGTCTCACACTTACCTGAGGCAGGGTTCTTCTGCAGAGCTTCTTTTCAGAGCATTATGTGGGTTTACATGGCATATTAGGCAAAGACTGACGATTTCCCTAATGCCATAGGAAAGCTTGATGTGTAGCATAACACTGGTCTTCAGAGATCAGTTCGTCTCTCCAATTTAAAAAGTACGCTGAGAAAGTCATAGCAATTAAATAGAACCTCACAGGGATTCTTACACAATGACAAGAAGAAGGATCAAAGAAAGAGCAATATTGCAAAGACTACAGAAGTAATGACTGCATTTGATCCTCTGCTTAAACAAATTACAGGCCTGCCAAATGTTTCCCTAGCATGACTTGCTATTGTCTGGGGTTTCCTCCATACATTCAACAGTTTTTTATTTCGAAGCCAGAAGTTGCAATTCAAAAGAAAACGAACTGCACTATGGTAGTAGGTATATACAGTGGAAGAAAGAAATTTTCCTACACTACAACATAATTCACACCAGGAGTGAAGGTGGTATGGACTTCACCACGCCTGCAAAGAATCACACAGCTACACAGTTGCAATTCAAATCATGTCTCTGACCTGCTTCTGAAGAAGCAAGAGCATGGATATTTTTTTCCATATACTAGTGCCAAAGCCTTACAATAGTCATAGGAACAACATTCCAGCCATCTAACCTAGTAAGCTATTTCCTACATGTTTTATTTTGATCCTGCTGGAAAGAAAATTAGAATAAGGCAAGCATGTAACAGATACTTCCCCTGAACACAGTCTCTGCCTCCAGCTCTTTGTATCCCAAGGAGTTCTTTTAGTCATAGATGTCTTTGTACTCAACAGCCCTACAGCCATATTAAATCTACCTGGTCTCTTTTTGAGTCACGATTATTAAAATAATGTGTTCCATTTTCTTTTTATCGCAGATACTGACTAAAACAGATTCGTCTGTTTTATAAAACTGTTTGCATCTTCAGCTTGCTATCAGAACAGAATAAATACCTATTTTAATAAAGAGATGCTACAGACTATCCAGTGAAACAGTATTAGAAGGTTGTGCGTGGAACTGGGTGGTCTTACTCCATGTTTCAATATTGCTGAAAAAAAGCAATAGCTTTTCCCAGCTGCTAGTATAGCTAGTTACAATCTTTATTTCAAAAGCATACTGATTAGAGCAGTGTTTGTCCAAACACCTATATCAGTGTATTTCAGGCTGTTAAAAAGTTACAGGACAGCAGTGAGAGTAAACACACGCAAGTCATCTTAGCCAAATGGAAGCATTTGATAAACACTGGAAAGGAAACAGCATGAACTCGTAAAAAGCAAACTTTGGATTCTGCCAGTCACACTCGCTGCTGAAAAGTGCGAAAGCCTTCACAAGTCAGTCAGGACAGAAGCAATGCAATTTAAACTTACCCAGGAAAGTACAGTCTATAACTGTCCAAGGCTGAAAAACCATTTTCAGAAGCACGCATGCAAAGCTGCCCTGTTACGGACATTGTTTCTGACTGTATGACTGTCACCTCTTCAGGTGCACTTTGTTATTTTCCTTATTGTTAGTGCACACCCAGCCTGCATAAGCAGAGACTGCTTGAATTACGTGATGCAAGTCCTAAGATACACGATACAATACACAGTGACCTATGTGACAGATGAAGGTGTGTCCTGGCAGTGAGTGCCTTTCACTCTGCTTTGGAATAGTTTTACTAGGGTTTGGTTTGTTTTTTTTTTTTGTTTGTTTGTTTTTTTTTTATTATTTTGTTTTGGTTTGTTTTTTTTTTTTTTTTTTTTCAGCACATTTGCTCTTGGATTCTGATGTATAGGCATTTTTCTGCTGTATTTTACATGCCCTTCTAAGCTCCTGCACAAACAGGCTGAATTCTTATATGTCACCCCAGAAAATAACAGCAGTATTACTCTTGACATCAAGTTTTAATTCAATGACACCTGCCTTTAGCAGGCAGTGACAGTTACCTCAGGAGTGAAATGGACAGTAAGGCCATATCCACTGTTTGCCATACTGAAGTGAAACATTAGACAAAATGCCAAAACAGAGAACCATAACATAACAATTCAGGAAAAAGGAGCAAAAAGCAGTAAAGTCCAGAATAATAAGAGACATAAATCTTTTTAATTGTCCAAAAGCATTGTATTGCCATGACTTTGATGTAAAGAAGTGAAAAAATTTCTTTACTTCAGCCATCAATTCTTCTACAAATGACGCTAGTTAAATTCAACTTCTCAAGGTGAAAGGGCATAAACATACGGCTTTTCTACCAGATGATCATTACTTTCTTTTTTAAATCTTCAGACAAGTTTTTTTTAATCAAATATATGCCAACTACATCAAGAAGAGATCCAGAAAAAAAAAAACAATCCAAACCTCAAAGCATCAGACATCATGCAAGAGGAAAGAAAAATCTCTTTTCCTTCTACTGTTTCCACGACACACATTATGCTGGTCCAAGTCTTCAAAACCTCAAATGTATCTCTTTACAATCTGCACCCCCGGAGACCGCAGGCTCCTAGTATGTTTCTAAGTATCCCCATGGAAATCAGCAGCCCGCTGCGATACTTAGCCTTTGAGGATATCTGGCATCCTTTAAAGATGCAATACATCAATTCATTTACCTAAAGTAAAAGCAAAGTTGGACTACATGCTTTGGACTATCATTCTCCCTGGACTCCACATTTCTACCAATGGAAATTATATGTCATAAAAATGCTTTCCATTTATTATCTCTTAACTGCTGTGCAACTACCACTGATTTAACATTTTAGTTACCTACCTACAAGTGCTGTCTCTCATTGAACTGCTTTCAGGATGGGTGTCCTGGTTTGAGGTAACACAGAACCAATTTTGTTCAGTAACCTCGCTTCTTAGCTAGGCCTAACTACTGAAACTAACTGCATATTGTGCAGACAATGTTCACACTCTCAGAGTGATAAGACCAATTGTTTATAGCTGATGCCCAGGCACGGTATGCAGAGAGGCTCTTGCTTATACTTACTGCTATAACAGCCAAGGGCAACCAACTTGGCTATTTGCCCCGTTGGAGGGTCGGAAGTGGAAAAGCATAGTGGGGTCCCACCTGCAGGGAGGAGCGGACAGGACAGGTGACGCAAAACTGACCAACAGGGTATTCCATCCCATCTGCCTCATGCTCAGTATAAAACTGAGAGATCAAAGGGTCACGGGCTCTTCCTTCAATGGCTGATGTATGAGGAGGAGTCTGTTTGTCTGCCTGTGATCCCGATCCTGAATCCAGTTCCTGTCCATCACTGAGTCCAGCCTGGGACTGCCCCAGTGCCAGCCAGTGTCATGATTGTCATCTCAGGAGCTTGATACGGTTTTGTATATATTTCATTATTTCTTTTTATTTTATTATTAATATTTCATTAAAGTAGTTTAGTTCCTTCTAAACTCATAAGTCTCTTTTTCCTCCCCTGCCTCTCTCTTTGAAGAGGGGAGCATCTGTCGGTCCCATCTGGGGTCCCCCAGGTCCCCAGTAGCCGATTTGGCCTAAACCACGACAATAGGTTATATGCTAATTTACAAATCCACATTGTACTTTTGCCCTAGAATCTTGTGAGGAGGGTTGTCAAGTGACTTTTTTTTTTTTTCTGAGTCAAATTAAAACACATGCCAACATGACACACACAGGCTACAAGTTTCATTCCACCCAACATTTGTCAGGATGTGATAAAACTAACAGTTATCTGCACAAACTCCAACCCTGAGGAAAGGAAATAAACTGAGTGTTTCACAGGAAACATAGTGAAGATTGAAGAGTTTCTAGATATGTGGTAGCACTGACACTTCAGGACAATATTTCTTAAAAATTTTCAGAACGCATTCTCTACAAGAAATTTTACATTATTTTTTATTTTTAAATAGTAACTCCAACTTCCAGGATCGCTTAATTTGCCAGTGAAATTTGGCATAACTTAGCTATGAAATAGTATACTTAGTGCTGCAGCACTTCTGAAGGTTCGAAGCTGAATTTCAACTCAGGCCACATAGACCAGTTTGGCCTTCGTTATTGTTCTTCCAGTTACTGCCTCCCTCCCCTTTCCAAGTGTCACCGCATGCTTAACAAACTTTCCTGCAAATGTCTACAGAACATAACTGGCATACTAAAGTGTCTCTTCTAGGGAGTCGGTCACCTTACTCATTTTTAATGTCTCTTAGGAATTTGTACAGGGTGAGGGTGCCCAGGTGCTGGCAGTGAGGTGGGTCCCTGTGGACAAATGCCCTGAGACACAGCCTCTTTTTGTCACCTTTTTTTCCCCCCATCAGTGTCACAACAAGACTCAACCAACCACTTGCCAAGCCAAGCTGTAATGCCAAAGGCAATAAGGATTGGTTTCATTCTGACGTAAATATGATGTAAATAGTTCTGGAGCTAGCATGATGCAATGGTTTATCCACTATACGGCGAAATACTCGAAAAACTTACAAGTAACCTGTCTCACTCATGTACCTTTTGCCTCCCCCATGTAACAGTTGAAGATATTGATCCCTTTTCCAGAGAATTCCAACACTCACTGATGAGGCTTGTTAACCAAGAGCTGCAAAATGGGACTACTAAAGTCACCATCATTTTTGAAGATAGTGCATCTCTGCTTCACAGTACAGAGCGATGAACAGCACATACCACTGCTGAGTTTATAAAGAAGTAAGAATGTGTCATAACCTACTCTGGTACAAGGCCTCTCTGAAGCCTACCAAGCAGGCCACGTGCCAGAAGGCCACACTAATTTGCAGCCAAACTTTGCACCCACTCCAAGCGTTAAGCTCTACATTTCAAACACTGGTAAAAGCCCGTGAACAATTTGGTCTAGGAGGTAAATATTATTTACGTAATGCTGCCTGAGAAGGAAAGAACGCAAGTATGTTTCTTTCTCGAACTCAAAGTGAGAAAACAAGATGAGAAATCTGTGACAGCCTCTTTTTATTACTTAACAGGACTAGCACGTTTTACAACCGAGCCTTAAAATACCACTTTTACTGAAATGGTTTAACCTGTACTCCAAAAGTGGTTCCTACTCGGTAGCCTTCTACTTCGCTGCATAAACAGGGAAATAAAACTTTGGGCTTCCTACCAGTTGCAGAATTTTCTTAGAAACTGTTATATTCATTAACTATTGGGCTTTCCATTACACATTGTCTTCCAATCACCAATGTTTTAAGAAGGGCATTTACTCAAAATATGCTGTTCTAAAATTTAGTTAGAAACAACGCTTCCTTAGTATATACTACCTAACCTTAAATCTACTATTTTAATCCAACAGCCGAAAATAATTATTAAACCAACACAGGAAATTAATAAACACAATTGAGTCAGAAAAAAACAGAATCCTTTTTTTTGGCTTTATACTGTCTTTGAGAATGTCACTTCATTGCCAAGTTCTCCACTGATAGCTGCTTCAAATTTGTTTTTCCCCAAACTTCACTGAAATTTAAACAAAATTCTAATCCTTTATATTCAGAAAAGGAGATGGCTATTCCATTCAATACCAGATTGGTAGAGACTTCATTTGCACATCACCACACAAGACGTGCCAGTGGGTGGAGGTAGCCTGAGTGGATAAACTCCAGTATGAATTCTGAAGTGAATGCAGAACCTACCACTGCACTGAAACGCATCAGGCATTTGGTATGGGTCTGAGTTTTATTAAATAGCAACATACTGTTCAGATGTCCAAAATCAAAACCACAAAATACATGTTTGTCTTCCACGATAATACTATTAAGTTAAAATTTGTATTTATATTTTCACAAACAACTAGTCCCAGCATTTGAACACAAAAGGTTTAATATTAAACTCGCACTATCAATTTTAATGCTCATTTCACTTAAAGCACAGAAGTTGTGATATTGTCAATGATCATTTCCATCCATTTATTAGAACTGCATCCCAGGCATACACTAAAACGCAAAGTGCCTGTTACTGCTGCATGAACAGACGCACTATGTTCACAGTCAGAAGTAGCTGTGAATGTTCTGACACCAAGGCCTACAGCTGATAAGACATCATCAATCTCACAGATGGAGTTTTAAGTCATCACTTAAAAGATGCAACTAGAGGGCATGCAGAACCTTTTCTTGGATACAGTGTTTAGTGCCCAGTCATGCCTCGCCTCTCCATCCAAAAGGAAGTCTAAAAGCACAGTTACCCAGTCAGTCTGGCTGCACAACTCCACTTGCTCATCCTTGAGGAGGATCCAAAGCAAGTCTGGGTCCCAATCTACTTCCTAGCTCTCAAACCATTTTCAATAGCTGACTTTTATCTCTTCTACTAAAATATTACTGCACACTACTATTCATTAACTTAGCCAGGCCTTTCCCTGGCTGGTTAAGCTTTCACTGGTCCCTGCTCTTAGCCTCCCTTGTGGACTTGGCTCTTAGCAAAGACTAGTTTGCAGAGCACCACTTGGGAAAGGTTGACTTGTGAAGGCATATTCTCCAACTTACCAAAACAAGCACAGCAGCAGCACAGAGCGTGAAGGCAATTGGTATGACACCTGTCAAGACGACTGAAGCCTAGATTTTTATAGACGTCTTTCCACCCAAATAGGAACTTCTGCATGTGCTTAAGTCAGGTAATAGTTCTCCAAAAACTTCTCCCATTGTATCAGTATCCCCACAGCCTACTTTTGATACTATTATCTGAAATCTAACAAAGTTTGGATCTCGTGCTGAAAATATTCCCACGGAAGTTTCTACTAAAGTTGCTCTACTTTCCTGGCCTGATATTAAATTGGCACAACTAGGTATAACATAGATTTCTCAGTCTGATTAAAAAATTAATTCTTTTTTCCTCTATCTTAGTCCTGAGATGGATCAGCAAACTAAACAGATTCTTCCTGTAACTGCATGACTACTAAGTCAGGTACAATGGGAACAGAAGGAACCCACAGCTGGAGGTGGCTGCTGCAGCAGTGCTGGGGGAGCAGCTCTTTTAGCATAGTACATAGTAACCCCACAGTAACCAACCTCACAATAGCTGCCAAATTTTCAGTTTGAATGTTGACAGCTGGTTAAGTCAGCATCAACAGTAAGGAGGTGAGGAAGTGAAATACCCTCATCAAGACAGCGTAGAAACGAAGTACTCTGGTATCTATGTACGCTGTGAAGAGCGATGCAAAAATCTTTCACGTGACAATACATATCTGAAAGCCTAAGACGACTTCTTAAAGTAAAGAACAAAGGAATCTGACGGCTAAGAAAAAACAGACAAGGATCACTTTACTCTTTTAGATAAGCACAGTCACTTCCAGCTTTTCTTCACTGATGGATACAGGGAGGGAGAGAGAGGGAAAGGGAAGTGGCTGACTCAAGGATGCAAGTAAAAGGAGACTGAAAAATTCTGGGATTACAAAAATTGAATGAAAGAGATTTGTGGAAGAGGCATACAGTGATACAAAGTGGTACCTTAAAGGCAATTAAAAGGAGAAAATCTGCACACTTGAGAAACATGCCTGTATTTTTTTTTCTATCGACTATCAAGTTTGGCAAAGTTATGAGCCACGTGCTAGCAGGTTCAAAAGCCAAACTCATCAGCACACACAACCAAATTAAAAACAAATAAGAGTATGAAAGAAGCTGTGGTTACAAGAGAAAACTGAATCAAACTAAGGCTTCACACTGTACATTTAACAATCAACTTTGAACTTAACAGAATTCAGAGAAAAAGGAGGAAGAAATCTAAAGAAGCTCTAACCACAGAATGTCTGAGGATGTTAGCAAACAACAAAAAAAAGAACCAAAAACAAACAAAAACACCTCAAACCCCAGTACCAGCCTGATTTTTTTAACACAGTTTTAACATGTAATTTTATTATAATAGAAATAATTCCATTATTCATATTGAAAACTCCGTAGTTTCAGTTGCATAACTTAATCATCTTCTGGTCTTAACCCTGTACAGAGACTGCACACTACAATTTGCTGCTGCAGTCACTGCCTGAATGCTGGAAATAGATGCTTATCCAAAACAACAGAGAGGTTCATCTATCCCTGGAATACGAGCGGGATAGTAATTGTCCATAAAATAATGTGGTTTTCAGTGCCAATTCAGCATTTTTGTTTCTTCTGCAGCATTATGTTTATTTCAGCTGTCTTCCACATAAGCTTTCCTTTCAGAGAGCATGGAAACATGGCATGGAAATTCTCAGAAGAGGTAAGTATAAATGCATCAACCACAAGACATTAGAATGCCTTCATCTATTTTAAGCATAGCATACTCCAAGGTATCCCAATGGACTATCAACAAAAAGACAAAGGACACTTTTTAGGCTGCCCTACAACCTTCACTGGGACACTGTTATTTGTAACCCATACAGGTATTCAGTCAGGGAAGGACAAATTAAGGCAAAAATGAAGATAGCTAATATCTACCCCATTGATTAATCAGTAATTAGTTTTGAAATTTTCTTCATTCTCACCGTTCAGTAGTATGTGTGCCACTGGCCTAAAGATTGTTTGGTTATAGTTTAAGGATTAAAAAAATCCCTTCTAAAGTATATCTGTGAAGCTCAGATTGAACTGAGTAATTTTGTAAGAATTTCAGAATGACGCTGCTTTCAAAATTGTTTTATCCAATCTTTGTGAAAAGACGCGCTTCAGTCCTCTTTCTTACCTGCAGTACAGACAAGTGATAATTCTGTTCTTAGGTGTGATAAATCATACTTGTAGTATTCAGTATGAGCATTTCATTAGGGAAAAAAAAAACAACAAACCAACAACATTGAATCTAGGTACATCTGCAGCAGAAGTATAGTGAGCAGAAACAATTGGGCAGCCACTAACAGCCAGAGCCAAGACAAGCAGCTGGAAGAAGGGTAAGGGCAGCAACTGTTTCACCTTAGTTTAGCCCAGCCAGAGCAGCTCCCACAGTTCAACTTCAACCAGCCTAGACTTCTCGCATTTAAGACAAAACCAGAAAAGATAATAAGAAGTAGTCTAGGTCTGTAAAGTCACAAGAGCCTTTGGCAAAGGTATAGAATCTCCAGGACACTGGAAGCCAAAGGGGTTAGCCAGATTTATACAGAGTGGGCGTGTTTGCGACCATGACACACCACAATCCAAACAATCTCTAGTTCAGGATGTTCTTGTCTGGATGGTTTCTGGGAACCAAAAAGCATACCAGGACAAAGTTACTACTGTTAGGGCCTGGAAGGCACTGTTAGCCCAGTCTATCTGTGCTCACCCCTCTCCCCTTGGGCTTCCCCTCACCTGTTATCACAGTGTAAGCCAAATGTGTTTTACCTCAAACCAGGACGCCTGCCTACAGCCCAGGACCCCATTTCAACCCCCCAGGGCCATCAGTCCCTGCCCCAGCAACACCACAGCAGGGCCAGTCTTCAGTTCCCTACTGCCCTGCTCTGTGCCACGCTGGTTCTTGCAATGTTCATTTATTAATGCTAAGTTTCTTCCTCTGACTCAACTTGTCACCTGTACGGAAGGGGGCACAGAGAAGGACACGATGCTTGCATCGATATCCTGTCATTTGACACCAGATCTTCACCACACTTACTGCAATGTCAAGCAAGCACCCCGAAACGCTTAGCATAACCTCCGTAAATGATCCCTGCTTCTTGATCCCACTTTAACACACGTTTTAATTAAGCAGTGCTGGTAAAAACTAACAAAAGCCACACCGAAGAAATATGAAAAAAATATTCTCTAAAACGGTTCAACAAAAAACATTGTTAAGCTTTGTAAAAACTGAGGGAGTTGTTAAAAGTTCAGAGAGGGCATATAAAGTGGTACAATTGCCTGTGGCAATGTAACAGCAACAATTACAGAAAAAACAGTTCATTATCTCAAAAGAATGCTGTCAAGAATCAAAGGGTTGGTAACATGGGAATGAAACTAGAAATCCAAATGGGGCCATCAACTGGTCTGAGGCTAATGGAAAACACAGACCAGACTCTGTGGTCAACAGGCTAAGGTCCAAAATCACTATCTGCAAGCTCCTTCTGGTTCTCTCTTTGCATAAACTTCCACTCAATTATTCATTTTAATGGGTTTTGCATCATTCGGAAACTGACTGCACTACCTATGTAGTGCAATGGAGGGAGATGGCCCAGCTGGCTCTATTCAAGGGTTAGCACCTTATTTCTTGTGACGTTGAAAGATGTGACCTGAAGAACCGAATGAAATTAAACAGGCTCCAGAACAGCAGCCTTTATGGCAGATCTGTTAGGCCGGAATATCCAAGCACGAGTGAATACTTTTGTCATTGAACAAAATACAACTCAACTTTTTCAAGTTCTTTCCATCTCTCTGATTAGCTTCAATTTGCTGAAAGCAGTCGTCACCGCTCACTCACCTCTGTGAGTATTAACTACTCCAACTCCTTGACCACAATCAGTCTGACAAGAAACACTCTCAATGCAACTTTCAAGTGAGGAGTAGAGAGGTCTGACAATTTAGCCATTTGGGATGTATTTTGCATCTTCCTGCATTTGCTCCAACCTGTCTGATGATTTCTAGCAACTAAGTTTAATAAAATTTGCAGTCATGTTAGTAAGGTTTTGCTAGCAGACAGAGCAAGTCTGGACATTTGTATGCAAAAAGTAGAGCACAGAGCAGATAAGTTACGTCCTGGGAATTGATGACAGTTGTGCACTTCCCTCCCACTCCCTCCTTTTTGAAAAATCTTGTCTAGTGCCATTTGGCACCTTTCGTACCTAAGCACTTCCTTGGCTAGCAAGCATCTACTTTTGTAGTTGTACAAGCCGCTTTTAATTTCCAGGGAAGCATATCGTTTACACGAGCCAGAGGGAAACACCTGCATTTCTCTGGTCTTAGTATGCGCATGGCTGCATATCAGATCAAAACATAGCTGATGTCAAAGAGACACAGGTGCAGGAAGCTTGCTCCAGTGTTCATTTCCACAATATCCTTTTAAAGGGACAGCTTATCCTTTGCTGACTACACTTAGGAGAGCTGCTAACTGTTCATATGATTTTTTTTTTCCTAACATATGTTTTAACTAAATGCCACTATAAAATTACAGTTTGAGAAATGCTGTGTGCCATGCCAAGGACATGACTTACTCCTCTTAAAATTTAGTCTTCAGAAACCATCTGTACTGTGACAACAAGGAGCAATACTGCTTGTCCAACCCAGTTAAAAGTTTTGCTGATTTATCTCATTCTCCACCATGCTATTCAGTGCTACGTTCAGTGAAAACCACTGCTCTAACACAGAAAGAGCCTTCAGAAGGTTTCAAGATACTCTTCTACTAGTTCATTACTACGTAGTGCAAAATATAATTGAATTGAAATGCTAAAAATAATTCCATGTATCAGGGACTAATTACCAATGGGACATATATTAGTACTGAAACACAAGCACCCATTTACTAAAGCTGATTTCTCCAAAACTATACAACATGCTGAAGCAGCAGTTTCAAACTTAAACATTACCCCAATATTTCCTCAGGTACTCCTTACCTTCATTAAAGGAAATCTAAGGCTAACATTTTTCTAAACATAGGTACAAGCCCTACAGCAGCAGGAAGACCATCAACGGTCCTACACCAGCCTGGAACAATCACGCCCGCTAAGTCTGTCCAGGGAGCACACTGAGTACCCGGACCAGGTCCCAGTACAGCAGCAGCCGCTCCTGTTACTATTACCCTCTTTTCAGCTATTGCCTCACCCGCACCGGCTGTAAGCAATATTTGCAAATCCAAATGCAGCAGATCACATTCTCACACAGTATGTGCCTCGGTGCAAAAATCTGCTACGTTAGCTCAAGCCAGCTCCAGCAGCGTTTTAAACCAAATAATTGCATCTTCATCTTAAAAGTGATACCAGAGGACCTGAGAGAAGGCAAGAATACTTAAAATCATCCATACCTGTTTTTTCATTGGCTGCTGCTTCTTTTGACTAAAGGTGATGACAAGTTTTATTAGACTTGCTCAAAACATAAGCAGTGACCATCTGTAGAGGAAGGAAGGGGACGTGAAGAATACAAGAGACACTTATACGATGCCTATGTCAGAAAACAAGTAGGAATGCATGTAACAAGTTGGGTAGCAGAGGTGAGGCGATATAAACAATATCTTCTAATAAAAAAAAAAAAACCCACACCACCTCTGCGTCCAACAGTGTAGAACGGATGTTTGTACTACTGGAATGATCATACTACACCTCTGAAATAAATAAAAATCTACCAGAAAGGAAGTCACCATAGGAAAATAACAGAGAAGAGTTTTAGACAGTAACACTACTGTTTCTTTTCTAGAAAGGTTCCCTCTGCAACCGTTTTACTAGCTACAGCACACAAGATATCAGCATGGCACATCTAGTAATTCATAGTTAAACCAAAAAATAAATGCTATTTGAATATACCCATGCTGACTTGAAAACTCAACGAGGGACTTTATTTCTGCACATAAATGCACAGACGCATATGCATACAATCAAGAAGAAATGTAATAGCATTTCCATTTTTAAGATCACTTCTGAAATGGACATAATACAATGCCACAACTGCACCACTATTACTTCTTTGAAATTCATTATTCTTATTTCAGATGACACTGAACGCCTCACAGCAAGCTTTCTCACTGGTTACTTCTTAAGGTGCGAAGCTCCTTGTTCTTTTCCTTTGTTATACTGCACACTTTTTGTTAAAGTGAAAAACAGTCTAATTTGAGCCACAGGAGTAAAATCCAGCTTCAGAAAGCAACACTTCATAAAACCCGAAGCTGTAGAGACAAGCTTTATTAACGACAAACATCTCTGGTAAATAAGTCTACTCACAAATGACTGACTACATCTTTAATCTAATATCTAAAGCATTTTAAAACATACACAGCCATTGAAGATCCTTTGCCAAAGTGGTTTTGGCACACAAATGAAGAGATGGATACTGAGCATACGTCCACTAGACTGGGTCAGACAGAAAGGTCAATCCATCTCCAAGCTCTGGCTGACAATAGCAGACAGCAGACGCCTTTTTGGCACAGTTACCATATCTGACTCTGAAGAAAAGCACACCTCTCTCAGAAAGGACTACTATCACACCCTTGTAATTTTCTCTTACCTTAAAGGCACGTAACAACTATTAGTAAATAACTGTTTGAAAAGAAACCTTTTTTTGAGGAATCCATTATGTAAAACTCCATCTGTCACCAGGGTGACCTTTCACTATGTAAAATATCCCGATTTCAGAGGGATAAATCTCAGCTTCAGTTTTCATAACCCCACTCTACTGGCTTACAATAGTGGAGACTAACCTTCCTTAAGCATTTTGGCCGTCTCCCTTTCCAAAACAAGCACCACTGAGAAAAAACACCTTACAGCAAGAACTCACGTTGCTTGCACTGTTCATTTTAAAAATCAACACAATGAAAACTATCCCCAGGCGCTACCTCACACAAAGGAGGTACCACTGGTTGATTCAGACTCATTCATGGTTTGCTGTACCCATCCTGCCTGTTGCTCCACTGAAACAAACCAAGCAAATGGCTCTTTCTTCACAGCCTTGAATTCCAGCTGCTCCCTAGTGACATCCACGGGCACTTTCCTAAGGTGCTCTCCAAGCTACCGAAAGCTCTTTAAAGCTATCTCACCCTTTTGTGTCTCTCATCTAATGTTGTCGAGTCTGCCAGTAGATAGGTGAATATCTATCAAGCCAACTGGTATTAAATACTGTTTGTTTGCTTAAATGTGTCTTTCTATATCTGACTCATTCAACACACAAGACAACAAGCTCTGGAAGACTGGAATTTTATTCTATTGCTGCAGTCCAGCAGCAGGAACCAACCAACCCAATGAATGTTTAAATTCTGGAAGAGCCCAGGGAAAGCTTTTTCTCCTTTTGCTGGCAAGAGAAAGCACTTAATCTTCTAATTTTCACCGAAAAGAGCAGCAGAGAATAAGAACCTCTCTGCAAGCTGATCAAGTACCCACCACAGTGGGTAAAACAAACTGCCAAGTGACATATAACAGGATCCCTGCAAAGGAATGCAGGGTCACGATACACGCTATCTTCCACAATGATTTATTCCTTTAAAAAAGTTGTAAAAATCAGGGGATAACGTAGGTGGTCATGTCACTCTCTTCATCTAACAATTCTGCACTGATACAGAGCACTGAACTAGACTGACTTTCATGACAGCATTGTTAAAAGCCACAAAAGTATCAGTAACTGACAGATGACTGACCTGTGTGCTTGCAAACGGCTACTTACTACTTCTCCTGCACAGGCAGGAGCAAAAGATTCAGTTGACTTTACAGGACTGCACACGAGCTTGTTTGCTCCCCATCTGTTCATCCCCTTTCGGTCTCTGTTCAAACTGGAAAGAACACACTCCGGAGAGCACGATCCCCAGGGTGCATCAGGTTTCTCATCAACACTGACTGCTTGGTCAGAGTTTGCCTATGGAGAATGTTTTAGTTACATCACGCTAGAATTTGGCAACACTCCTGACATCTAATTAAACAGTCGTTTTTTGAAGCAAAGCCCACAGTAGGGCAGACCAAGAGACACAGAGGCCTGATGATGTGCCTCATAATAGCTTTTTCCCTATGGCCCAGTACTGACTTTGTGAGCAGTGCTGTTCTACCAGGAATGCAACATTTCAGATCATTGGGTGCCAAAATCAGGCCCTTTACTCTGCTCTGGTGAGACTCCACCTGGAGTGCAATGTGCAGCTCTGGAGTCCTCAGCACAGGAAAGACATGGACCTGTTGGAGCTGGTTCAGAGGAGGGCCACAAAGATGATCAGAGGGCTGGAGCACCTCTCCTGTGAGGACAGGCTGAAAGAGTTGGGGTTGCTCAGTCTGGAGAAGAGAAGGCTCTGGGGAAACCTTATATGCTTTCCGGTGCCAAAAGGGGGCCTACAGGAAAGCTGGGGAAGGACTTTTTACAAGGGCATGTAGTGATAGGACGAGGGGCAATGGCTTCAAACTAGAAGAGGGTAGATTTAAAATAGATATTAGGAAGAATTTTTTTCACTCTGAGGGTGGCAAGGCACTGGAACAGGTTGCCCAGAGTAGTTGTGGAAGCTCCATCCCTGAAGGTGTTCAAGGCCAGACTGGATGAGGCTCTGAGCAATCTGGTCTAGTGGAGGGTGTCCCTGCCCATGGCAGGGGGGTTGGAACTCATGATCTTCAAGGTCCCTTCCAACTTAAACCATTCTATGATTCTATCATTCTAAAGGGGGTACTCTATACCCAGGAGTACGAAAGTCACAAACATTTTCCAAGAACACTGAAACCATTAGTTGACTGACTTCAGACAAGTGAAAGCTGTACAGCCAGTATTAGGAAAAAGATGGTCTGGGTCCCTCCAAATTGCCTTCTCCTGTGAGAAAAGGTCCACAGAGCAGCCACATCACCACATTCCCCTAGACACCTACAAATGCAAGGCCCAACAGGGAGATAACAGAGTAGCAAGCATGAGAGTCAGAATTTTTTTAGGCATTTTTACCTAGAAAGTGACTTTTTGCCCATGTTACAGAGAAAGGCCAGCACCATTGTAAACAGCTTAAAGACCTCTTGATTTAATATAGAATACCTACCCCCGCTGCCAGGTCTGGAAGATAATTTTAAAACTTCAGTCCTGTGGTCTAGCATTACAACTTCTAGTTTCAGCCTTTTTTTTTTCCCATGACTGATTTATATCCCTCTGAATATTTGCAGAGGAACCAAGGATGACTCTCCAGAAGCACACACAGAGTAAGCACATCTGCCCAGAACATCTGTTCTACCTCTGGGAGACAAGACCCGTTTCTAGTTTCACAGTCCTGAATAAAACAGTCTTAAAGGAAGTCTACATGGAAGGTAGAGTTCCCACTTTCTCCAAACACTCTAACAGCAATTTCCTACAGATGTTCTGGTTTAAATCAACATTGCCATTCTGGCCCTCTAAATAGGATCTTCTACACAGGTTCTAGCATTTTCTTATCGAAAATACTTTCTCTGATGTACAGCAGCCTTTCCCCTGCCTTCAGCTATATGCCATGCCATGCTGACAATCCATGCTCAGTTTAGACTCGAACAATACAGTCTTGGTCCTCCTCTTAGCTGCCTCCAATCGATGAGACACCCACTAGAAATTTTACTGTAATGGTTTCCCTGCACTACTCAGCATTTTGCACCACTGCGTTCATGCCACATCTACTTTTCCACTCCACAAAGTTCTTTTACTGTAGTATGGTATAGCGGAGATCATCATGATTTCCCAACATTATTCACAAATTGCAGAAGCTCATGTAGTTCAAAGTCAACAATAAAAATGTTAAAGACAGGTGTCCAAGGGAACAGCATCGGAAACATCTCCATTGTGATAACTCCCTCTTGAAAACAATTTATTATACTCTTCACATTAGCCACGCTTTTGTTCACTCAAAGACAAGTCTCATTTCAAACCCCATTTTTTTCCCCCAACAGGAAGCTGTATCAGAGGATTAATTAAGTCCACAGAGGGAAGGCTAATGCAGTAGATGCAATCAATCATCTTACATTTCAACTAGAAACAACCCATATTTGCCAAGATCGCATCTCTTGTCTGAGTTCACATTTAACTCTTGTGCCTGATCTCTCACTTTTAAAAATGCACAGAATTGGAGAAGATGAAAAACCTGCCCAACTACCTGAATCCATTATTTCACATTGAATATTTAATTTCTCCTTTCTCTACACAAATCACCACCATCCACTCCCTAATGGGAGGCGCTACCAGAAAATTGTTGTTGTACAGTTTTGTTTTCTTTGCAGTTGTTACCCTATAGTAAAGAGATCTTATGGCCTCTACAACAGAGGATTACAACCTCAGACAGGAAAGGGATTCTGAAAGAGGGCTGAAGGGTTACACAGACAACGTGCGTGTGAATTTTATTTCCTTAAGCCCTTGAAAGGCCTGTGACAAGCAGGAGGTGCCCAGGCTGGCCTCACTATGTGAGAAAATTGGGACTACAATGGCAGTAGCACTTGCACGCTCAGAGGCTAATGCCTCGTCCCAGGAGACAGGTTTGCAAAGATTACTGGTGGTAGGGAGAAGGAGACGAGGCAGCAAAGAGCTGTGGTGACCCTGTAGGTACTGGCTAGTAGAAAAGACACTGTGCTTTGGAAGATACACTCTCTTTCTGAAGTAAGCATTAAACAAACAACTAAGGCAGAGCTTCCTTTCATTAAGGAACTAAAAGTGATGTAGGTTTGGTTTTGATATCATTTTACACTAAAATTCAGCTTGACAAAAAGAAAAGTTTGAAAATATAACCCAGCAGCAACATGTTCAACATAATGAAAACCATTACCACAAGCATTACGAAAACCTTACAGCTTCCTAGCTGAACTGTCAATCATTAAACTTCCTTTGATGGCATTTGGAGAGGAAATGATGAGTAAGACATCGAGTATGTGACAGATTCATTCAAAGGTCTCCTCTCCCTTTACCAAACATTTCAATCCAATTTAAAAAGCAAAACAAAAAACCCCAAACTAAAAAATGTAACATTTGCTACCAAGAACACAAGGAAAAGTGAAGATTCATAAGGCTGAATTATGGTCATAAAATAAACTTTAACTCCTAAGTTAGTCAACTAAGATTCATATTCAGACATGTAAAAATTGAAAGGTAAGCCCCCACAAAAACAAACAAAACCCCCCACAAACAAACCAATAACAGCAATAATACCTGCAGCTGAAATAATTGAAACATTATGAAAGTCAAGCTACTTGCTTTAAGTCTAATCCATGTTTTCTAGAATACCTGATCTTGGTAAACAAACGCTGTAGTGCTCCAAATGTATGAAAAACTTTGTTTGGCCATGAGAACCCATTAAATTGAGCAGTTTCCAGACAAAGTAGCTTACAGGGAAGATGTGAAGTTGGACTGTCTTTACAAGCACATTGCATGTTCAAACGAAAATTTATGGGAATTGGGAACTTTTTAAAGATTTCTCTGCTGTATACAATAGCTGCAGTATGGTATTATAAGTTGTTCTTATGCCGAGATTGGATTTCTATAGGACACAGTAGCAAACACTAAATTTCAAATTTAATCCCATATGACATATCAGATTTTAAATTCTTGTAGGTATAGTCATTTTAACTCTGAAGAGACAGACATTTTTAAAAGATGGAGGCTAAAATTCTCCACAAAAATCCAACTACCTAAAGACTGTCAAAATTCATATGACTGCAGTAATTTCAAAGCACGATTAAAGATGCCTTGAAAGCTGGTACGCATTGTGAACACAATTTCTACTGTCAAGATTGATAACAGCAGATTATTTTTCTCCATCTATTTGAAACCAATACTACCTGTATTTCCTGGGTCGTGGCTATGACTAGGCTAGTAATTTCCATTCTACCTAAGGAAGAGGCAATGGGAGTCCTGATGATCTTGAGCAAACACCTGTTTCTGTACACCCACATTTTAGATGAGGCTTCTGGAATGTGTTTCCACCAAAGACCACTATTAACTTGCTATGTCTGGAGTAGAGACAAGTACTGTGGCAGACAGGCAAGACAGAACAGAGCTGAATTAAAACAGAGAAACACATTTGCTTATACAAAAACCTTATGCCGCTTAGGGCCAGCCAGGTAGACGTGTCAGATCTCATCTCAGAAAGTTCTCCTCTCAATCTCTTTTCATCAAAAAATTATGTAACTGCATATGTACCGGTAAAATGATGTACATTGGTTGGGTACCTTACAAAATGACTATATTCTTTCAACTACTACTTACATCTGAGCCGGAATTCTTAAAGAAGCATTGAAAGTTCTAACTACGATCTGACTTCATAATGGGTTACAGTATATGCTTGATGTCAGGCATTCCCCACCCGGTTTCCAAACTCACTCAGAAGCAGTCACAATGGCTCTTTGCACTCCATTGTCAAGTTTTATTTTTAACATAAAGAACCCGTATGCTTATTTTTCTTTCGTGTCAAAGGTTCCAATGGTTTCATTAAAGGATAGCAACTTTTAACCAGACCTTTCTAAACCCTAACTGGGTTATTATAATCCAATTATTGTGAGAATTAGTATTACAAACACTTCACAGTCTACACATCCTTTAGCAGCTCTGCAAAACCAACCACATTAAAAACTATCCAAGGACACCTGTGTAGAAGTGAAATCTGTTGCAATGACTGCTAAATGTTCCCTGCAACTATTCTGACTGCCTAGCAGAAAAAATGTACTAATAAGCTAGAGCTCTCTGTCATATTTTAAGACCTGAGGTCCACGCAGTTACTTATCCTACCATCCTGACCTTCAGGTAAAAGCATATTAAAAAAGAGGGGCAACCACGATTATTAGTAAATATCTGGCGTGTTGGTCAATCGTGCAACTGGATAAGCAAATTGTTGGGAACAGCAACAACTTATTATCAGGTCTTAGCACGGACTGCTGTTAGCTCAAGTAGTAGAGGTCTTAAACAGCCTAGACAGACTGCTTAAGCTTCTGGGTCCTGCGCCTGCTACAGGCGATTTGGACAAGAATATGAACAGAAACAGAAAACTCATTATAAAAGCGGCCCTCAAGACACGGACCCTTTAACAGAAGGTATAAGTAAGCGAAAAAACCCAAAAATAATTTACACGATTTGCTGTTTAAAAAAAAGCAAAATATTTAGCTTGATTTCCTCATGGCAGGAAGTCTGGATGCCTGCTTGGAAAAATTTCTGAAGACGCAGTCACACTGGGAGCACACTGCTATACCTACTTACGCTGTCATTTTCCATACGTTTCTTCACTTTTTTTGATTTGTGTATGAAGCGAGAACCACATCTACTATGTTTTTGGAACTTACCTTGACAATTCCCATAGTGGTTCTTATTAGTACTTTTTTTTATTTTATTTAATCAATCAATGACTGGTAAATCATGCAGATACTTTAGCTTTTAATAAAGACCTGACATTTAACTAAGAAGTAGTTGGATTGCTTCTGTATTTCCAGAATTACATGATCAACAGTATATCTAAAATTCGATCAACAGTATACCTAAATTTCAACCAATACATGTAGATCAAAAAAACTCCTCAGGCATAAGTTTCCGCTCTGCTTACACTTCCACAGAACAAGTTTCCTTGACGTGAGTTTCCCCCAGTTGGAACTACCTATTACAGCTGTTTGCTGATTTGAGATGGGGAGGGCCAGGGCATGCAGAACAGTCAGTGTTTCCAGGTCCCAGTTACTCTGTTTAATCCAGAGCATTAACACAGATTCCCCAAGGCAGGAAGCAGAGCCATGTTGACATGCCTGCGGGTATCTGACATCCAGCTACCAGGAGCTATTACTGCCAGTAGACACAAAACATGAATAAACGATAACAGTAACAAGAATCCCCCTTGGAGAAGAGCAGCAGATGCTTTTAGTAAAATACCTAAGATATTTAGAGTACTTCGCGTTTTTCTTTTAAGAGTATAGCCCATGAGAGAGCAACGGTCCTCATCAGGTCTAAAGAGCAGTATGACCTACAGAACATCAGAAAAAAATAAGCCATTAGTACCAGACATTTCTTTAGACATGGAGCATCCCACCTTGTGATGGGAAAGAACCTCCGTCCTGTATTACTCCCGTATTGCAGGAAATGCTCACCATACATAAAACAGTATTCAGGAAAAGCAAGCCTAAGCAGGATTAGATAATTACAAACAGAGAGACATGCAAGTTACGCAGTTTTGAGTCAAAGCTGTTATCAAGCTACAAAATCTGCTTTTTGCAGGATTCGGCCAATAATCACAGATAGTAAATGTGTCCATTTGCCTGTCTTCTATCCTTACCAAGGCAGAAACATAGACCCCGCAATACTATTCTTCTTAAACCCCTGGAATGGTTTCAAGTCCATAAAGGAATTCTGCACAAGTTATTTGAAATTCATAGGCCAGATAACTTTAGAAACTTTTGCTGAAGAAGCAATGTTCATTAGCAACAGTATTTCTTGCCATGCAAAGCTTCTACATGGATGAGGATCTCAGTTTAATCAATTATACGAGCAATAAATGGATTCTCCAACGGTACTTTACCTGATTTGAGGAAACCATCATTGCCTGCATTTGAAAAAACCTTTCTCCCAGCATAAGCCAAACTAAAATTAAGAGGGCTTACACCTAGCTGGTAGATTAGCTCTGACTATACATTCACCCTCGGTTTTAAAGGTAGTATTATTGTTCTGAGGTAGAGATTTTCAGAAGAACAAGCAGGCCTTCTGCGTGCAAACATAGGCTTAGACTTGCAGAGAGTTGCTATCAGTGAAAGTTGTCCCAGTCAGACCCATCAAATCCAAGCCAGGGCTTGGAGCTACAGCAGTCCCATGTGACACGAGCAAAGCACTGGAGAAAAAGCTATTTCACGGTAAGATGAACCCAAGCAACGATACGGTTCAAAGCTTTTACTGTAAAAACGTTTTATAAAACCCATCCCTTATTGAGAACTATTGAAAACAGATGAACAATAAAAATGCTTGTGCAGGAAAAATAAAAAGCTTGGAAAAAGGCAGCTTTATTTCTTATGGTCCATAAATCCAATAGTCAGGGATGTACTATACATGTGACAAAACTGAATTTCCAGAACCCTAAAAGGGTCGTTCATCGCTGAATGCAAATTCATGGAGCTTCAATTAATTTTCTCATCTTGAGAGGAATAGTTTACACAACTAGGTTAATACATTGTCACACAAGACTGCACTTTTGGAGTAGAGCTAGAAAAGCAGCATACAGGAAGGAAAAAACAGACTCAGCCTCTCTAATGAAATTTCTCACATTGCTGCTACTCTGGGGCTCGACCACAAGGTGTCAGGAACAAACATTTTCAGATAACTGTAGTGATGCATGATCATGATTTGCAGGATTTAATCTTTAAACAGAAAAATATGACTGCAGCTTTTCACTTCTACTGACTACTGTAGTCAGTAGAATTGTGGTATTTCAAATAAGGAGCAGCGAAGACAACAAGAAAGGCACAGCCATATATCTCTCTTTCCTGCTTCAGGTATCACTCATACCCCTAAAAAAATAATACATCTTACAGGTTCTGTTAAATAACTCTTCATGTGATTCCATTAAACTATTCTTTTTTTCGGGATTCACTAAAGGTTACTGTGGAGGATAGAACACCAGGCTACAGGGATCTCTTGTTTCAGCCAGCACATATATTTCAGGCTCTGTGCAAAGGTACTTCCAGGAATGTCTTTAGAGAGAGCAATCTTGCCCATACAGCCCTTTTCTTCCAATTTCTACGTCTGCCGCTGTTAATAATTGCCATTAAGATTTTAATTTAAATCATGAATCGTTGGACACACACACAGTCACTACACAAACCCTGAGCTCTCAACCTTGAGAGATGAGCATCACCTGCACAGTCAATACACAACATCTCCTAGGATAAGAGCAAAGAATTAATATTAAACCCATGACAGAAATAACAGCACGACACGCAGAGTCTCTCCCGATGGAAACCTGTACAAAAAAGTACCGCTCTGAAGGACAAATACTCAGGTACCCACATGTTATGGGGGAAGGGAAGCAGTCCCAAGGCAGCACGCTCTCACAGCTCAAGTACACGGTTTGGGTTAGCAGAAAGCACGCCAATGAATCTCAAGCAATCAATCACCATTTGAGGTTAGCATCAACCAAAAATAAAGGTGTTCAAGTCTAAACAGCATTTTTACATCACACATGTGCAAACAACATTTTAAGATAAAAGTGGTACTTTGCTACAAATGAGGCATAAAGTACTTTGCAACAATTTATTTTATTGTCATTAAACATTCAAAGAAGCAGCAACTCTTGTCTGTTTACTATGGCCAAATGCCCAGATTTAATTTTTTTTTTTTCATGCATCTGTTTAACCTAAAGATTGGACAGTTTAGGCTGCAAGAAAACAGAAGGCAGAAAATGGGAACAACTTTGCCTTGAGGCAAGGGGACTTGCAAACCTGGCAGGTCATTTATCTTTACAGGAACATAGATGAAGTTTTGCCAGACTGGAGATTCCCAATTAGTTGGGGCAGTACAGGATCATCCAGTATTTTACATCAATTTCCTCACACTTAGACAGAATATCTGTCCTTAACATCCTCCACTACCATTTGCAACTCTAACTAGCAAGAGGAAATCAAGACCATTTATGCCACCAAGTGAAAGCGGGGAAAAAAATCCTGCCTACAAACTTGCCTGCAGCTCTGGTACCTACTTGAGAACGCACCTACAGAGTTAGATTTTGGGAGAGACAAGGAGAGGTTTCTCCCTTTTCTACTTGATAATCTGGCGCTGAACCTCTGGCTTCATTTCCCCCTCTGCTTTTCTGGAATGAAGGAGCCTTGATCCAGTTCTTTCACTAGATTTATGAGAAATGTGCAACAGAGACCCAGTGGGCAGCAAGGCCCAGTTCTGTCGCTCCTAAATTTTCCTTTGCTTCAGAGCAATTTGCTGGCTGCTATAATTTAGTTGGCCTTTCTTATTTCCTGTGCCTCTCGCAGACAATAAACAGAAATATTCCAGACATGACTTTTTGTCTGGATCCCAAGAAGCATTTTCAAAACAACACAAGCACTTGCAGTGCCCACTCTCCCACACTCCTCCTCAAACTACACAACAGATGAGAAATCCTCCTCTGAGGAGACAACTGTGCCATTAAGCAAGGAAAGAATAGCTTCTTAGCCGCTTCCCAATTTGCTCAAAAGGGATCAGGAGATAGAAGGAAAAATTCTTCAGGATGTTAAACACTTCTGGACAGTCTGAACTACACCAGTACAGGAAAAAAAAAAAAAACCACCTGAGCTGCAAAAAGTCAAGCCGCAGTTGCAGCCAGCCAACCATCTCCACATGGGAGCATACCTAAGGTTTTATTGACTTTGAAGACAGACATTGCCCCCCTTTACAAGAGGGCAGCAGGCAATTGGATTAACGGGAAGTCCAAGGATCAGAAAATCAGAGACAACCAGTGATGTTTGTCTCTCAGAATAAAATAAAGTGAATACAGACATATCTTAGATTGGTGTTTGCTTTCAGCTGCAGAGAGACAATTTGAGAAACAGCTCTTGATGGAACAATACCAAATTTGACCCAAAATCACAAGCTTAAATTCCTCTGGCAACTTCTGGATGGATTTCTCACCTGTTCTGTTTTCAAAGTCATACAATCATTCAAAGCTCTACCTGGAAAAACAAGAACAACTTTCTTACCTAATCTTAGCTATTCCAACACCGTTGCAGAGCTCTGTAGCAGTTCACACTGCAAGATGGCACAGGAAGAAATTGAAGGGGCAAGCTTTTTTTAAAAGTACTTTTGAAAGCCTTTGTGTCACTTACATAAATGGTGTTATCTAATCATAAATCCATTACACTTCAGAATAAATCTTCACGTAAATGGCAAAGCAACTACAAAACAGAAGATAGGAAGAGTTCTCCGTTTACCACTCACAACTGATGCAGTCTCTTTAGAGAAATGTTCTTACGTCTACTATAAAAAGCCAATCTTCAAGAAAAATCAAACCAATGATACTCTTCCCAACTTAGTTAGAAAGCAGTGAAGGACTGCCTGACGTGCCAGATCCTTGAGGTGTCTTGGACTATGACCAAACAGGAAAGATAGTATTAAGCTACTCTAATTCTTTTTAGCTATTGGGAAAGAGAGATAAAAGTCAGTCCTTTAGCAAATGGAAGAGAGCAACAAATTTGCTTAAGTTCACGAAAGTTATGATTGCACAACTCCACTTTATAGGAGTTACTCTGGCAGTGCTCAGATGCAGCGGCCATGTCTCCTCTATCCCAGAACACCAAAGAGTCCCAGGGGAATACCCAGTTTATTGCATCTGGTGCCTCATCTCATCTCTACCAGAAGAGCAGCAAACTAGGAACACTGAAATGAATTTTAATTCCCCAACTTTCCAAAGGGTATAGCCGTACAAAAAAAGACTAGGGCTGTCACATTTCACTGGGTCAGTTCAATGCATTACATGGATCTATATTAACACAAAACATTAGTAGTAGCATTATTTGTATATATTGAATACATTGAAATACAAATTACATTCTGCTTTTAATAAAGATAGTGCTAAAGCTTTTAATACTGGGGAAGGGTGTCTGTGGATATAAATTTGTTTAAAAAAGCAGACAACACTTTTGAAAAGAGCACCACCTACATAAAACCCACCAGAGCTGAAGATACATGCATCTGTTGAAGAGCACAGATTTTGCCACAGTTTCTTTATTTCTTAGTCTCACATAAAAAAGTCAGAGGGCATATCTTTTCCTTTCCTTCTCGGCTGAAGCTACGAAAACATTATGGTAAACTGTTTATGAAAAATGCAATTAGTTGGTTTCTGGTCTGCTAGCAACTAGAATTATCAGGACTCAGTCGATGCATTTGAAAAGATAGCCAGGATTTAATGACTTTCCCGTGCAACTGATGGGGGCTAGACAGTCTCAAGGGAAGTACATTGAGTATGGTTTCCAGTCTCTTTAACACTTTTCATTCTGGCATCACTTGTACTGGGTTGTTTGCGTTTTTTCTTAAGGCACAATTTAGTACATTTCACTGTCCCCATCAGAATATTGCATTTTAATTAAAAAAAAAAAAGTAATAACAATACAGTTCCATTACTCAAATGAAGTATTTGAGAAATAAGCCATCCATTTTAGATCACAAAAGTCAACAATGATCACAGAACACTGAAAATCATATTCTCAGCCTTAACCTTTCAAAGCTATTCTACTGGATCCAAATTGAAAGCTACTTTGATGATTCTTACTGGAATTCTAGAGCTTAAAATTTTAGAAGTTCTGTTAACTTAACACATATAATAAGAAGAAATAGGGACTTGAAGCAAGCTGTGAATGCATTTTTTTTAAAATATACTACACTGTTGACCTAAAAGGCCAGAATACCAACAACACTGCATAGTGCGCATACACACCTCCATTATATACATTGACCTTATAGAATTTAAAATTGTAAAGCCAGTTTCCTAAAGAATTTTATTGTTCAGGTATTCCTATTCTCCTTATACAGCTTTGCAGAAGTCCCAGACATATTACTTGGGTTGCAGTCCTGGTATCACTAACACAGGACTTCAGTTATTTGGTAGGCAAACTCAAAACCTAAATGCAAGAATTAGCATTTTAAGTCCTTTTTGGTTGGTTGGGTGGGTTTGGTTGTTTTTGGGTTTGTTTTTTTTTGGGGGGGGGGGGGGAAGGTGGCAGTTGTTTGGGGTTTTTTTTTGTTGTTGTTTGTTTTTTACTTTTGATGACTCCATCATGAGGAAGATTCAAAAAACAAACAAACAAAAACATTTTGAAAAATCAGTAGCTCTTGTTCCAGAGGCAATAGGTTCAGCCATACCATGAGACAAGGTCCCTTTCTCAGAATTGAAGCAAACTCAATTTTGATACTGTAGAGGAGACTAGCAGAGAACACTTCACGTGGTTTGCTAATCTTCCACCATTTTCTGTCATCCAAACACATACATAGTTAAAACCAGGAACATCTTAGTTCACTAGATGATTCACCGGTGAAACAGGTTGACCTGCTGTCTATAAGGCATTCATTCAAAGGATTTTTTTATTAATTCAAGAGAAGTTTCTACTGGGTACCTGCTAAACATCTCGTATGGTCTAGGAAAGATTTTTCTCTTAATCTACGTACACACACCTTTCCACTGCAACTCCACCTCTTTGTGCTTTCAGATGTAAGACTCAAGAATAAGTAGTTGAGATTACATTGAATGTTTTGTTAGTCTTAGTTCTGACATCTTCTACTACCAACTAAAGAGGAGTCCCCAACTCTTCTACAACCCTACTTGATTTAAATAGCAATAATCTGCATTGGCAACATGCATCCACACCTATAAGGATGGATGAGCAGTCTGCCCTCATAAAAAAAAGATTTTTTCATTGGACACCACTGAACTTCAAACACATCAACTCCCAACCAGGTGAACTGTGGCATGTGCAAGAACTCTGAAGAAGAAACTATGCATACTTTTTCCTCCTGTAGAGAAGCAAAGCTCTAGAGAGACGGAAGGAACTGCAGAGGGCTTAATGGACAGTTGGAAAAAGCTGAGTACAAAGGTATCACAGGGCAGCATTGTATTGTTATACAGTTTCTAGAGAATGTGCTAAAACAAAGCACATCAGAAATCACTGAAAACCCTGAGAATTCTTTGCATTTGTCCTTTAGCTCTCACGTTGCTCATCCTGCACCTCCAACGCTGCTACAAATTACATACACAAAGATGAAAAGCAGATTTGTCATCATGTACAACCGAAAATAAAACACAGCACACTTGTTTAAGTGCAGTCATGCTGCCTACGAGTCAAGGATTTGTGTGAAAGACTGAGGAACTCCAGAGGCACCACCCCTTTCCCTACCTGGGTACATAGAACAGGCTTCCTCATCGGCCATGTAGGACTACAGGGCTAGGTGACTGCATACACATAGGCGAGCTTGGTCTAGCCTATTTGTTACAGAGAGTTTTTGTACTAGACTCCTTCCATTATTTCTGGAGAACACTACCTACTGGAAGACTTTACCACGTGAGGTAAAGGACTCATCTTGCATAAAAGAGTTGCTTTTGGGTATGAGCAAGCAGACTTGAGGGCTCTCCTCACAGGGCTGCCCAATAGCCAAATACCACCGCTTTCAGCTCTTGGTAAATACAGGGCTTGTTCAACTAACAAAGAAAACTTAGAAGAATGAGTTCTACTGATTATACAGGGATTTCATCCACGCTCCACTTGCTACCCATAAGCCAGCATCTACAGGGTTAAAGCAAGACTGTGTGAGGATTCTTCTTCTCTCAAGTGCATAGTTAGAGACCCGGCCTTGGCTCGAAAATACCTCCTAAATTTTCAGAACCCTTCACGATTTGTCTTGCGTTTCCTCAAACCCATGGATGGCTAGCGTTAGAAACAGGGCAGTTATCAGTATGGCTCAGTTCACAAAATGACCAGGCTCTGTGTCCTGCCTACCACATTCCTTTCAGCCAAGTGCCAATACCTCAATTAGGAAGAAAATTGAGGAAAACATGGGTAGGATTAATTGGTGCTTAAAAGGTACAAACAGACAAACCACACAACCACTAACAGCCCACTCTGCTGTGTGAAAGGCTCCTGTGTCTGACTAGACTTGTTCAGGTTTAGATTCTAATCCCGTGGAAGCCAAACTTCACTTTCTAGGAATGTTTTTGCTCATGTAGGGACTTAATGAAGAAACCCTACACTTCAGTGAAAGACACAGCCAGGGGAAGGGCAGGAGGAGATCTGATTCACAGAAGGGCATGAATTTATTTTCTATAGAAAATGAGGCCTGGCAAAATGAAAGCACGAAACCCAGAAAGGAACAGGTCTGCAACATTCACTTGTGTCCAACTTCTGCTGCCGACACTTTTCCTGTGCTCAAAACTGGTAAGAGATAAGGTGGTTCAATTCTGCATCGTTACCTGACCCACAACGAGAGAAACGTACCATTTTTAAGATGCTGGACAGTCATTCCGGTTCATCTCTCGGAGGCAGAAATACAGCTTGACATACTATGTACTTTCATGGTGAGAAGCAAATGACATTACCAAAGGCCTAAGTCAAAACACAATACTTCAGTCAATAAATTCCTGGGCAACCAAACAGAAACTGACCCTTCCCCTAATTCACAATTCCCATGCTACCTCTTGATAAACTGTAAGTCCATTTACAGTCGGGTAATTTCTCAGATATGAGAAAAGCACTTTTGCATAAAGCCTCTTGAAACCAAAGTCAAAGCAGGAAAAATTAGTAATTGTTCGAGGGAGAGGAAGTCTCACATTCACCTTTGTTCCAGCAGTTCCTGGCAAGAGAAATATATACCCACAAAAAGCATTCATGTTTCTCCATAAAGACAACCAGGCAGTGCAACAAAAGGTACACCCACAGGGGAATAAAGAGCAATAATTTCCCAAGAGAAATGAAGACATAAGCAAAATATTCTGTTCATGCTTGATGAGTGCCAAAGAAAACCTCATACTCGACTATGCTGTATAGTCTATGCATACAAATGGAAAGAAAAACTGTTTTTAAAAAGTCACCCCTAAAATCTTTTATGTTTGAACGTTTTAATCCAGGCACTGTAGGTATAGTTCTGATCCTGGTGTCTTTCATAGACCTGAGTATGTCACAGGGCATTTAACCTTCCATCTTTCTAGAAAGTTACCCGTCTCCCACACAGAAGAAATGTTCAAGGAATAGATAATGTTAACAGGTGAATTAACCTAAAGGTAGCTTTTTGGTACTAAACCCAAAATATTAATTCCATTGCCAAGTAGCATAAGATGTAGCAATACCCAAAACACCTTGTGTTCTACATGGCTTTAATTTTAAATAGGAGATTCTAAACTGAGAGGGATCTACTAGCACTTTAGAGCTTTAAAAATTGACTGTGCCATCTGGTAATAATTGGGGTTTTTTTGGTTTTCAGAAGAAAAATTAAGACAATTATATTAAGACAATTATATTTCATTATTTCACTCGTGAAAAATAAGCTGTTTCTTCTAAACTTGAATATTAACCTACCCCTTGCACCATAATTTAAATGGGGGATTTAAGTCCTTTTTGATCCAATTCTAGAATATATAGAAGGAAGGAAATCTTTACACCAGCAGAATATGGATGACTGTCAAGTATTTTTACCAGTCGCAGCTACATCAACTTGTAAACTGCAGAAATTATTTCCTACTATGATTAACAGAAATATAATAATTAATTAAAGCAACAATCTTCACTTCCTGAGAGAAAAAAAAAAAGTGATCCTGAGCTAGCTGTTCCTTCTGAAACAAGCAAAACTCCACTGAAGAAGCTTTTCATAAAAGCACAGACCATTTATGCTGCCAGAAACAGCAACAGAAAAAACCAGAGCCAGATTCTACCACCACAACTCTTAAGAGGATTCTTCTATTTTATCTGTTCTCTGCCAAGAGAAAGCATAGTCATTGAGAAAGAGTGAGTTTCTTTATACAGTGGAAATGAAGACTTGTTTTTAACCTTAATAATATAAGGTAAAAATAAATTACAGCTTAAAAACTGCAAACCAGCTGTAGACGCAAGTTTACAGAGTACTGTTTAGAGATACTCAACTACTGTAAGACACCCTTAATGCTTGCCAGAGCTTGCTACAGTTGAACTCTATTGCTTCTGAAAGCCTGGTAGTACCTTTGTAAACATAAGTAACCAGTAGAAGTACAGCAGGATCAAGTTAGGGAACATTTAAAAAAAAAATGGACAGACACAAATCCATGAGACCTGATGGGATGCACTTCTGAGGGCTGAGTGATCTAGCCAAAGCCATGGCAAGGTCACTCCCAATCATCTTAGAAAAGTTATGGCAATCAGGAGAGGTTCTTGAGGACTAGACGAAAGCAAAAATCACATCCATCTCCAAGAAGGCCAGGGAAGACAACCTAGGGAGCCACAGGCTGGTCAGCCTCACCTCAATCCAGGAAAAGTGACAGAGCTTCCTGGAAAACATTTCCAAGCCAAGAAGGTGATTAGGAGTCATTAGTGTGGATTTATAAGTGGAAATCATGCCTGACCAATCTGACAGACCTGGTTTGAGCAACACAGGACTAATTTCTCTTCTAATGCTTGGGGAAACTGCACTTTTAGAAGGTTCTAGTGTCTAAATTGGTGAAAATATTTACTTTGTAGCCAGCTATGGTGCGTTCGTTTCAAGGTCTCAGTGTTTTTGAGCTTGCCACACGCAGGGATGAGGAGGAGCGAGACCTGAGCACTTGACCCAAGCTGGCCAACAGGATTATTTCATTCCATGAACGTCACATTCAATATAAATTAGAAAGTTTGCTGAGGCATTGTCTCTCTCCCTTGATGGCTGCCATCCTGAGAACTTCTTGCCCCAGTGCTGGACCCCTGAGCCCTTCCCTTCCTCCCAAAGCTGTAGCACTCGTGGTGTCCGATGTTTGCTGTCCCCTGCTGGGAGTGCACAGCTTCCTACTGATAGAATTGGCTGAGTATAATCCTTGTATATTTTATATTGGTATTGGGATGAATATTCATTCTTTCATACTATTAATGTTAATTATTTAGTTTTATTCTATTAAATCTGTTTCTATGTCAGTTTTCAGGTTTCTTTTTTTTTTTAACCCTGATTCCCCTTCCCAGGCGGGGAGGGGTCATCCAGTGATAGAATAATTGTCTAAAGGACAATAAATTGTTGTGGGATTCTCAAACCATAACACAGACATCAATAATGAAATGACTTGCTCAGTGGATGAGGGGAGTACAGCAGATGTGGTTTATCCTGACTTCAGTAGGACTTTCCAACTCTGTTTCCCATAGCACCTTCATAGCCAAACTGACAAAGTACAGACCGGCAAAATGGACAGTGATACAAACTGAAAACCGACTAGCTTGCCCCGCTCAAATTATTGTGTTCAGCAGCATGAAATGCAGCTGGAGCCCTGTCAGTAGCAGTGACCTACACAATGGGACAGAGTGCACCCTCAACATGTTCACAGATCATACAGAACTGGGAGGAGTGGCTGATACACCAAACGCTTGCTGCCATTCAGATGGACCTCAACAGGATGACAAATAGGCCAACAAGAGCCTCAGGAAGATAGTTCAACAAAAGGAAATACAGAGTCTTGCACCTGCAGCGGTATAACCTGCTGAAAAGCAGCTTGGCAGAAAAGTATATGGGGGTTCTGGTGGACATCAAATGGAACATGAGCCAGCAATGTGTCCTTGCAACAAAGGCTGCCAACTGTATCCCAGCCCGCATCACTGGCAGGAAGCATTGGTAGCAGATAGAGAGAGAGGACCCTCCCCTTTTTCTCAGCACTGGTAAGGTTACATCTGGCATGCTGGGTCCAGTTCTGGGACCCTCAGTAAAAGAGAGACATGGACATACTGGAGAATCTCCAGCAAAGACCCACAAATATAATTAAGGGATTGCAGTATTTAACACACGAGGAGAGAGTCAGAGAGCTAGGACAGTTTACCCTAGAGAAGAGAGAGCTCAGGGGCAACCTTAGCAATGTGTAAAAAAAATAGGGAGAGGAGAGACAATGGAGTAAAGAAGACAGAGCCAGACTCTTCTCAGTGACAGCCAGTGAACAGACCAGAAGGAATGGGCACAAATTGAAATGTAAGCTCTTACATTCAAACATAACAAAGCTTGGTTGGTTTGGGGTTGGGGGGGGGGGATGGGGATGGGGGGGGGGGGGGACGACAGAATTGGTGATGTTTTTTTCTTCATGGCTTGTTTTGGGGGTTTTGGGGGTTTTTTTGATCTACAGGTAACTGAGCACTGGAACAGGTTTTGCAGGGATGTTGTAATGTCTTCATCTTTGGAGACACTCCAAAACCTGACTGCACACAGTTCTGGGCAACTTGCTCTAGTTGACTCTGTTTTGAGCAGTGGGTTGTATTAGAGATCTCCAGAGATGTCACTTCCAACCTGTGTTTGTATACTTCAGGCTCTAAAGTAGACATCAAGATATGGCCAGGAGTTAATTGGAAAATGTCATAGTTTACTGCCTGCACCGTTCTCCACTGGCAGTCTAGTATTCCAGAACAAGAGAGGAATTCCTCAGCAAAAGGCTCTTCAGTAAGAGCACCTATATTCTCAAATGCTGATAAAAACAGATGAGGACCTTCAAGCTTGTTGGCCACAAAAGAGTACAATCAAACATGAACTCAAGGAGGAAGGTCAGCTACTAGATCTTCTTGACATACAAGAGCATATTGTTAGTTTCAACTTATTGCTATCATGGCTAACTGGAATTGAAGTCCTTCTGTTCTGAGGCTTTTATTTATACCTCTTTTAGTAAATCCTGAAGTTCCAAAAATTCTAAAAGCATGAGTCGTAGTAGTATAATATCAACAATTTTCACCACATATTTCAGCAATAGCTTATTTTTTCCATCATCTTAGTTTAAAAAAAAAAAAAATTATGTTGATGTCACAAGCAACTTCCTTATAAACTGTCAGAGAAAAGGCAAATAGAATACAGAGAATAGAAATATGTTTTACTAGTTACTACAGAAAAGATGATCTGTTCAGTATTTCTGTTGGTAACCAGCTGTTGCCTGTTGTCTTGCACTCCTGTAGTGAGCTAGATTAAGTACTACCATAATTGCCCCAGTGACAAAACAATGACATTTCACGATAAGAGCTCATGAGCACCATACAAAACTCTCAGATACATGCACTTTCTATTCATCAGTTCCCACAATGGCTTTACTATCTCTCAAGGATAGGATTTAAATGAACTACCTGTTCTCCAAGTAATTATTAAACAATTTAAGGAAAAAAGACTGCAAGTTTCTCTATCCCACGCAGTCACACTTACACAGACAGAGGATCGTGTGCAATCTGGCAACAAAGTGATATCAGAGCCTTAAATAGACGGCCTACTTCTCCACAACGCATGCAAGTCATACAGGCAATAAAAGCCTGAGATCCCCACAAATCGAGAAGACTACACATGCAATGTGACAACTAGACTCGATGCAAATTCTCCTTTCACCGTCAAACAAGCCTGTGCGACTCAATCAAAAGGGGTTCTTCCTGGTTAGCTATCATTGATATTATGCTAGTGCTTCTGGCTTCTCCTTTTTCTTGTCTGACCTCATAACTGCTCCTTTTATATTATCATCTGCAAATTTCATTAGTGCTTTTACAGGAACAAAAAAGGAAATTGAGGAAGATTTTTTTTTTTTTTAATAGATTCACTGAAATAAAGTATTAAACCACATTCCTCTAAGTTAGTATGCTGTTTGAAAAGACTTCAGTATAGTATTCCTGCAGCTATTATACACATTTGTACACAAATCCTCAAGAAAGAAAGCGTCACATGATTTAAGATGTTGATATGACAAATTTATGTATTGTAGACAGGAATTTCCTGATTCAAAACACGGGCATGAAAGAGAGCTTCCTGTTTCTCTCTACTCCAAGAGGGGTCTTTGGAAGGGTTCACTAGCACAGCCTGCATGGAATACAGAGCTCCAGGTTAAATACTGGACTATAATGCACACTACTACAGCAAGGGCATGATGGCAACATATGTCCAACTACATGACTCTTCAGCTCAGGAGAGTCACTACGTCACCTATTTCTGAATGCAAGTTGCTGTATGCTATGCATTTTCATCTCTCAGTTCTGAAAACAGATGTGTTAGAACAGACCCTTCACACTGAGCAAAGATCTGCTAAAGTCACAGCAATAACAGATATTCCCGCTGCTGAATGGGGCGGAAGCCCTGGTGACAGAGGATGCAGAGAAGGCGGAGTTACTGAACGCCTTCTTTGCTTCAGTCTTTACTGCTAAGGACGGCCCTCAGGAACCCCAGACGATGGAGGTAAGAGAAAAAGTCTGGAGAAAGGAAGATTTTCCCTTGATTGAAGATGATTAGGTTAGAGATCATTTTAGGCAAAATCAGCACCCTCAAGGAGGGTAGAGGAAAAGAAGGTTATTGGGAGTGGTCAACATGGATTCACCAAGGGGAAATCACGTGTGACCAGTCTGATAGCCTTCTGTGATGGAATGACTGGCTGGGTGAATGAAAGCAGTGGACATTGTCTACCTTGACTTCAGCAAGGCTTTTGACACAGTCTCCCATAACATCCTCATAGGTAAGCTTAGGAAGTGTGGGTTATATGAGTGGACAGTGAGGTGGATTGAGAACTGACTCAGAGAACTGGCAGAGCTCAGAGGGTTGGGATCAGTGGTGCAGTGTCTAGTTGGACACCTGTAACTATCAGTGTTCCTCAGGGGTCAATACTGGGCCCAGTCATGTTCAACATATTCATCAACGACCTGGATGATGGGACAGAGTGTACCATCAGCAAATTTGCTGATGACACAAAACTGGGAGGGGTAGCTGGCACACCAGAAGGCTGTGCCGCACTTCAGTGAGACCTGGACAAGATGGAGAGTTGGGTGGAGAGGAACCTAATGAAGTTCAACAAGGGCAAGTATAGGGTCCTGCACTTAAGGAGGAATAACCCCGTGCACCGGTACAGGTTAGGGGTTGACCTGATGGAAAGCAACTCTGCAGAGAGGGACCTGGGAGTCCTAGTGCACAAGTTGACCATGAGCCAGCAATGTGCACTTGTGGGTAAGAGGGCTGATAGTATCCTGGGGTGCATTAAAAAAAATAAAAAAATAAAAAAAAAAAAGCATGGCCAGCAGGTCAAGGGAGGTCATCCTCCACCTCTACTCTGCCCTGGTGAGGCCACATCTGGAGTACTGTGTCCAGTTGTGGGGTCCCCAGTTCAAGAAAGACAGAGAACTACCAGAGAGAGTCCAGCAGAGCGTTACAAAGATGAGCAAGGGAATGGAGGACCTCTCTTATGACAAAAGGCTGAGAGACCTGGTCTGTTTAGCCTGGAGAAGAGAAGACTGAGAGGGGATCTCAACAATGCTTATAAATATCTAAAGGGTGGGTGTCAAGAGGATGGGGCCAGACTCTTTTCAGTCATGCCCAGGGACAGGACAAGGGGCACAGGCTCAAACTGGAACACATAAAATTCCATATCAATATGAGGAAAAACTTGTTTACTTTGAGGGTGACAGAGCTCTGGAACAGGCTGCCCAGAGAGGTTGTGGAGTCTCCTCCTCTGGAGATACTCAAAACCCGCCTGGATGCATTCTTGCACAACTTGCTCTAGGTGAACCTGTTTTGGGTGAGGCATTGGACTAGATCTCCAGAAGTCCCTTCCAACCCCTACCATTCTGTGATATGTCACTATAGATTCTGCTCTTTAAAAGCCCATGCATATAAATGAAACCTGGGGTTGCATTTTCAGCAAACAGTGCTGTTGAGCACAGGAAAGAAAAATATTCCCAATGCCATGCGGATGCCTACAGTAATTACCCAGTTCAAATAAATACAGACGTGTGTAAAACATCAATTTGCATGAACAGGTAGTCTTACAACAAGGGTTTCAAGTTGGTGGGCTGGGGGAAATGCATCTAGGAAAAAAAGAAAGAAAGAAAAATCACACAGTAATTTTTTTCCCCATTTACTTGTTTAAGCAGAGGTCACAAAAGCGTGTAGGGTGAAGAGACCTACTTTGCCAAGAAATGACTTTTGTTGAGTTTGGATACTGGCAGACAGTTGGAGCCTTTTCCTTAAATAACTGTTCGAATACAGCCAACTCAAGCCTTTCCTTTAAGGCAGTACTTGAAACTGTGTCTATTCCAGGCTTTCCTACAGTTCAGTCTACATAACACAATCACAACAGCACTTCTTCACACCTCCCTATAGAATACACATGAGAGCGTTTCTCTGATCAGCACAGATTAATCCTGTTTCTTTTTGCTTTGGAGCTTCTTGGAGTAAAGACACATACTTTGGTCAATATGCAGGCCTTACCGATTTCTTGAGAAGAATGGCCGTGGTCCCTGCTGAATTCTTGTTCTGTGTGGAGACATCTACAGATACAGACACCACAGTGGCAAGCATGTAAGAGGTGTGATCTTGGATAATGAAGACTTCTTTAATGACCTACAGCATAACATCAAGATGATAGCACCTCTTCTATGTTTCAAATCCTCCGAGGAGGTCTCACATAAGACTGTCCTTAATGGGATGTCTATGCTAGAAGGCACGCAGGTAGGCTTGGAATTAAGTGAGGGATATGATCAGACAGATTTAATAGCTTTCCCCCACCCCAAGGTCAGCTACACCACTACTAGTACTCACATAAACACTTCTTGAGTACCAGAGCCCAGCGGCATGTCTATCCAGTCACAACTTGTTCATCCATATTCCCAGAAAAGGTTACATATTTCTTTCCTTTATGAACAAAAACCAGATTCTACCAACAGCCCATCACCCATGTTTTGAGTTTCGAAGGTTTTTACTCCTTAATGAAATAGTTGCCCTGATTTAGCAAAGCACATGTCCTGTGCTAAAGAATACAGGCATAGCTGACTACAAAACAAAGAGCAGAAATAAACCACTTGTGCATTTCAGCCTTCAAATGTCATCCACTGCCTTCTGCCAATCACTTTCCTAACACAAACAAGACCCACAAAGACGCAAACCAATTCCTAGTTAGGAATTGTTTGCAGAAGTGAGGAATCCAGAAGTAGCCAAAGGACTGAAAATGCCAGAGAACAAATTTCTCTGAGGAGATTTTTGGGGTAGCAATTTAGACTTAAAATCATGTAGCCAATTTTGCATACGCGTAGATGTTTCTCCACAGATATCAATACAGTATCAACTTCAGCTTGGAAGTTTAGTAACAGAATTTTCTTTCAAGAAAACAAAAATACAGTTTCAGGTTAGGAAAGTTACCAAAGCAACCTCATTTCCTTTCCTGCCTGCGAGGAATGGGCAAAAGACAGACTAGGATGTGCAAGTCCTAGACTCCTACTACCTTAGCTAGGAGGGCTCTGCTGGAAGCTTTCCATGTCCTGCATCACCAGCACCAAAGTTTATTCAGGTCTCTGACTGGCACCCTTTTTAAAAGTTGATTTAAAAAAAAAAAAAAAAAAAAAAAAAAAAAGAGGTACAAAAGAAAGATCATCCTGTTACTTTTGCACTTTGCTGAAGCAACCATCCAAGCCAAAGATAACTCCCTAGAGTACAGTTAATTAGCTTATATCTATTAATAATATAATAATAAAAAAGACCCTACCTGCCCCAGAAGCATTTTATGAAACGAGTAACACTTCATGGAATAACATGCATGAGCCACTAAATTACTTTCTAGAAAGCTACAGATAACATTGGCAACTTTGTAAATCTAATCCCTCACAGATCTGTTCCTTTGTGTGGGTATATAAACACACATCCCTGCTTACACACACAGACAGGTTTGGTTTTTTGTTTGTTTGGTTTTTTTTTGTTTGTTTGTTTGTTTTTTTAAGAAAGAAAATACTGTATTGTGAGAAACCGAAAGCAGCACAGCAGCTCAGTTAAATGCAGCAGCTGACCCTCCTCCTGCCCCTGCCATGTGATCTGAACAACGAGCAACATAAGCACTGAGCTTAGAGTAAATTTACTTTTCGGAGACAAACGGAATAAACACACACACAAAATCCTCTTGCATCACTCAGCTGAAATTTACATTAAAAAAAAAAAAAAGAATATCATAAAGCAGCGTTTATGAAAGTTACTTTTGGTTAGCAGCAGTTGGCCATTGTCAGTGCAAATCCACTTTTAAAAATCAACATTGCTTGAAGGATTGACATTTTGAATGTTGCTATCTTTCCTGTCCAAATCTGGCTGTTAAGAGGCGGGTCTCAACTCCCTGAATGCAGCAGAGTGAAACCCAGCTACAGGTAAAAAGCAAGAACCAACCCTGCCCGAGCACCAGGATGAAGAACACGATTGCATAAGTAAGTGCAACACAAAAAGTGCCATTGAGCAGCACCATAATATTTATGGTAGTCCTATGGAGGCTGTTAAGGTCCAATTGCAGCTATTACGCACTGGGGAGGTGTATGAGAGGGGACCAGCCAAAACAGGACAAAAACACTTCTCCAAGAACAGCAAGGTACATCATCTCAACAGATCACCTGGGAAAGGATCAGAACCATAAGCAAGACACTGGTAAAAGCTATGTGCTAAACTTCATGTTTAACACGTCAGATAGTAATGCATAAATGCAACTCAGGCATCAAAACAAAGTGAGAATAAACTGCACAGCCTAGGAGCCTTTTAGCACCTAACTTAGTGAGACTTTTCACTTGATTCTGGGAATTTCATAGGGTGAGGGGAAAAAAAGAATAATACCAAAATCAAAAACTGCCCTGGCTGCTGAAGACATAGTGCACAGAGAAGGTACCTCCAAGGGAGGGAGGGGGATATAATAATTTTGTAATTCAATAAAACCTAATTTACTGTCTTTTCCATTCCATTACACTCATTAAAATATCCTGTGAGGCTCCACAGATTCTAACAGACAGTACACACCATCGATAAACTATTCTGATACGACTCTTAAACAAAATAGCTTACCCATCACTAATACTGTTTTTCTAGTACAAGATCACCACGTTATACTGGTCTTCAGACCCGATGTAAACACTGCACGTGAAGTTAATCCACCAGTAATTTGTGGGAAAACAAATCCTAACATATGCAAAAGTCTATAGGTCCTGAATAACAGAACTTTGGGGTTTAAAAGATTTCCACACACAACATCTGATGCATCAGAACATTTGCCATCACTGAATTAGCAGACATCTAATCAAAGGCAGTATTTGCAAGGAGTTACTGTGTCCAACAGCGCCTTCAAGAAAGAGGACACAAGTATGAAGTCTGTAAAGCATCTCCCCCTGCTGAAGGGAGGGATTTAAGAGAGTAGCCTACTCTAAAATGAAGACAGACTGACCTATTTCACCACAGCGTTACATGCCGGCAATCCCTAGAAAGCTTTGGCTGCTCACCCATCGTCATAGTTAAAGTCACCTTCATGAACCATGTTGCCTGTGCTTTGTGGCAACCATACCCTGTGACATAAGCAGGTTTCTGCACTGGCACTGACACTAGCAGGACACAGGGATCTACACAGGCAGGCATTCTCCCTCCAAGTGCTTTGTGAATAGAAAATGCCACAAATAAAAGCTTGGGGAAAGTATGTTTTCAAAACCAGAACTGAGTTAAAATTATTACCAAAGAGTTTCCGTTTGAATATTCCCAAATTAAATATTTAGATTTAAAACAAAACAACCCATCAGCTTGTCAGCAAGGCTTGTGATTCTGCAATTATGTGAATTTCCTTGCCTAAGCTGCCATTTCATCTATTTCCCCTTTGCCATCCTCTGCTCTCCACAGCACCAGGCTCCTGTGTCATAGCAGGCCTTTCGTGATACGTTTTAGCTGATCAAGCAGAGCTGCTGCACCCTGTCCCCAACCCTCTCTAGATCAGTTTCTGGAAAGAGAAGGGGCAAGAGATACTGAAAGGAAGTTTTATCAGCAACCGAGGCAATCTGGACAGTTGACTCATTAAAAAGACATGCCTTCCTAAGGTCTGAACATTGGAATTGCAAAACGTCGTACCATTATTTAGCTGCTCCAATTTGACTGGTTCTCAGGTCTCATAATTTAATGAAGTCACTCGGGAAGAAAAGTTATGGTTATTTTGCAAAGCAGCCGTTCCGCCTCAACGCCACAGCTTCCTTTCGTACGTAAGAACACAGATTGCCCTGCCGGTTCACATCACAAAGCCAATTTCCTGATAAAACAGAAGGCTGCAATTGTCAAGTCCTCCCCTCGTGGACGCAAAATTGTCTCAGGTGGTAAGAGGGACAGCGGTCAGTCACCTTTTCCCAGGGTAAGCAGGGAGATGTCAGCTGCTCTCCAGTCCAACAGCAGGCTCTATAGCCAGCCCCTGCCCAGCGCACCTGAGGTTATTCTGCACAGGACTGTTACAGAAGCGGTGCGCAGCAAGTTAGGAACAGCAACCGCCTAGGTGTCTAACCAGCACAGCAATAGCTAAAGGGCGATATGCATCAATTCAGGCTCCTCATCTGCGGTGATGAGTCACGTCTTATTTGGTCAGCTGCAATTCTCTTAGGCAATACATTTTAACAAAGATCCTTGAATAAAAATCTTTGATTTTTTGATAGCTTCTACAACAGGCTGCTCCTTCTGCTATCAGGCAGGAGGTAAGCCATCAAGCAAAGAACTAAACCCACGACAGAAAGGTGAATGATTTATCCCTAAGACAAGAAAGTGAAGGACAACAACATGCACTTTTGCTAAGGTAACTGATGATACATTTCCACTGCATAGGTGCAAGGCTTGCAGGAACTGCTCCATGATCAAATGGATTTCTTGCTCCAGTGATCTATCACCTTCAGTCATGCTATTCAAACATAACTGCTGGAGCACATTCAGAAAGACTAACCTCAAGCTTTAACACTTCAGTCAGGATCTACCGCACACCATGGCAAGCCTGCAGTTTCAAGCTCCATATTTTTCCAGATAAAGAAGCTTTGGGGAATTATCTCCCTCTACAGAAACATTATAAAAGACCAGATGAAAACTGGGAAAATAAACTTGTATTTAATAATTAAGTTTTAAAAAAGGTAAACTCCTGTAGACAAAAATTGGCATGTTAGAATTTTGGGAGGTGGTGGTGGTGTTTTGGGGTTTTTTTTTTTGGTTTTTTAATTGGTATTGAGTTCATATCCCATCAGCATGACATGATTTTTCAGAGAAGAGGTTTTAGTCACATTTAAGCTTCATTCAGAGCAGATTTTAGTCTGTCTTAGAAAATTAAATTTATGGAAAACAGATAGACTCAAAGGTGCCGGGAATTATTCACCAGATGCTGTAAACAAACAAATTTAGACTCCCCAAACCTCCAACTCTTCTGTCTATCTTAACATGCAATTGTCGCTTCCAATAAAATTCTATTCAATAAAGACTTGGACAAGTAAAAAAATAAATAAAAAGGGCAGTAGAGTGTAGTTTATGTGATTAATCACAAACATTTAGGACAGCTGCCTGAGATTATTGCACACACAGTGTATATGTGAATTTGAAAAATTGTTTAATACTGATAAGTGTAACAATGTAACAATCTATGCAAACTGTGATTTCCGAGTAATAAAGGTTATCTAGTGTTTTACAAGTGGTATCTTGAGCCAGAGTTAGCCTTGCCCTTTGAGATGAGAAGCAATTAGGGCAAACTCTTGATGTTCCAGTTTCACAGCGGATGGGAAGGCTGCATGAAAAACAACAGCCATTTTAAAAGCCACTTGCAGTCATCTTTCTGAAATCTCACCTAAGATATTAGCAAGCAGCATATATGAAAACAGCCTTCAAGAAGTTCAGCTAAACAGAGGTACTTTTCTCCATCCCTAAAACAGCATACTGCAGTACTTTAGCCTACAAAGCCCACTATGCTGAAAATGATGTACCACAAATCTAACCACAGATGCCACTCTATGAACTTCAACCCAGATATCCGGGCTGCTCTTAGAGCCCAGGGCAATTGGATGTTTCCTTGGAGTGCTCTCCCTCTACCCAGGATCGCAATCACAATCCTGGTAAAAAGCAACTTTTTATGGCAATTAAACAGTTCGGTTGTCAAAGGCACCAAAAGCATGAGCAACTTATGAAAAAAAGGCCTCCCTTTGTCAGATTTAGATTTGTTCTCTGCATCATACAGAAAGAAAGTGGCAAACAAGCTTCTCTAAGTTTCACAGTAATTGATGGTGCACAGAAGCTGCCAGGAAACCCAGATCTAAAAAACACACTAATGATGCACGTTACCTAAATTGAAAAATTAAAGTTTTGCCCATGGAGTTAGGGTATTTTTTTTCTTTATTTTTAAAGCAGTGTTCTTTCTATTTCTCAACCCAGGTAATGGTCTGTACTGCAGAGAATAATTTTGCCACACGTAGTCTGCATTCCCAGGATCCAGCCTTCCCTCTGAATGGAGGTAAGAGGTGAATTAATTATGAATATCTTAGTTGCACTGGTCCTCCTCTTCCTCACAGCTCCCATCAGGTAGTTCTGGAACTGTAAAGCTCTCCTCCACTTCACTGAGGGCTGCAGAAGTCTGTGTCCACCACATTTTTCCACCAAAATTGTATGTTAATTGAAGCAAGCATTCCCCTGAGCTCACAGGAAAGCTGATGGATGCAGCCGTGCTTTCCTATCATCATGTTAAACACCCCTCGGCAACATGAATTTTGCAAGTGACCAGAACTATAATCACTGACCCTTTCAACTCTGGGGACAAACTAGGATTTCCCCTTTTAGGAGGAATCCAAAGAGGCTTTGATCACAGCTTGCAGGCACATCCAATTTATGCAGAAGTTATTCTAATGATGGTATCAAGTGAGCAAAACCCCACAGCAGTGAGAATATCTTCAGCATAAAGCTTTTGACTTCTTCAACTCTTCCGAAAGCAGAGCTCATTTGGCAATAAATGAAAGGACCTACAGAATCTGTTCGAGAAGTGGTGTTTTTCCCCCTTTCCTTTTCACAATCTTCATGCATATTTTGGATGTGAGAGAGGTGTATTCTTTGGCAGTTGCTTTCTGGACTCCCAAAGAATCGAGCAGACCATAGGACCATCTCCCTCGCTCCACCCACAAATTCTCAACAACAAAAAAAAAGGAGGGGGGGAGGGGGACGTAAAGGTCCTTTATAGTTGCCCCCATACTATGAGGGGAAGACATACATCCTATATAGTAGCCTAAATACTATGAGGGCAACACGTACACAAGACAGCTAAAAGTTAAAGAAAGCTTAAAACTTAGCTGGCAGGAAGACAAACTTTCTGTACTCGCCATTGGTTTGCCCGACACCAGCTGACTGTTCCAGTAGCCCTTCACACCAGCAGCAAAGCAGCTGAAATTCATCCCTGATGCAACTCCAGCGAGACTAATAGGTTTCCACAAGACTGAATCAGGCCCTGCGTATCTAAAACCAAACCCACTAAAGTTTCACTGAAGCGAAATTGCAGGAGTACAATCTATGGATAACAGCTGGAGAACATTAACTCTCCCACCCCCCCTTCTTTCCTGGGGTTAATTTTTTTTTTTTTCTGTTCAGACAGGAAGCAGTCATATACCATACTGCATAATATAAGGATCCTGGGATATAAAGACAAGTAGAAAAGGATTACAAAGAGCGCTCTAAGAGTTTTTTTTTTTTTAGCAAAGTTACGCTGCCGTAACCCCTTGAGCTGCATCCACATTTTAAGCCACACCGCTCGTGAACTGAGACAGTGGTTACCTCCCACCTATTAAATAATAATAATAATAAAGAGTGTTTTAAGGGTCTCAGCGGAGCGGGTCGTGTCCTGGTTCCCAGCGGGGGTCGCCCAGACCCGGGGGAAGGGGGGGGAGGGGGGGCTGCCCGGGCGAGAGGCGCCGCGGCGGGGGGACCTCTCGCCCGGGCAACCCTCGCCCTCCCCCGGGTCTGGGCGACCCCTCTGCTACCCCAGCACCCCTCCTCCCCCCTCCACCCCCCCGCAAAACTCACCCTCGCTGCCGTACTGCTTGCCATTGTTCGCGCCCATCCTGCCGGCTTCATGCTCGCCGCCGCCTCCCCACGCCGCCGCGCAGCATCTCTACCGCGGGGCGCCGAGCGGCCGCGGGTGATGGAGCGGAACCGGAGTGTGCTGGTGGTGGTGGAAGAGGAGGAAGGTGAGGGGGGAGGAACCCAGGGAGTTTTCACCGCGACGTGCCCAAAGAAGCCCTGCGATTTCCTCCGCTTCTTCTCGGGTGGCCGAAACCCTCCCTTTCCCTCTCCCCTGTCCAAAAAAAAGAAAAAACTTAAAAAAAAAAAGAGGGAAAGAATAAAAAATGCGATATATCGGGGCGCCTTCCCCGCCCCGTTTTCCAGCCGGGGTGTCAGGGCAGGGGAGGCGGCTCCAGTTATAATCCACGGGCGGGACGGACGGCCGCCGGGCGCAGGCTCCACCACCCCACGGCCGGCTCTGGGGCTCCTCCGATGCTTCAGCTCCGCTCCGCCTTCCTTCTTCTCCTCCTCCTCCTCCTCGCAACCCCGCCGCTGCCCGCCTCCCCCGGGAAGCCACCTCCAACCACTTGTTGCCCGGGGAGGGAGGAAGGGGAGAGCCGCCGCCGCAGACTTTTGTTAGCGGCAGGCGCCTCCTCCCGGCGCCCGACACCGCCGGGCCGGGGGGAGGCGGGAGGGAGGGAGGGAGGGAGGGAGGGAAGGATGGAGGGAGGGACGGACGGAGGATGGAGCCCAGAGCCGGCCCCGGCCTTTAAAGACACAGCAGGGTCTGGCGGGCCCTCCCCGGGCTGCCCCGCAGCCCACCCTGAGGGCGGAGGGGGCTGCGCGGCACAGCTCGCAGGGACCCGTCCGGGGCGGGACTGGAAGGCGTCTGTCCGGCTGTCCTGCCCATCCTTACACGCTGCCGGTCGGGCACCGTCGTGGCGTCCTCCGACCCTCTGCAGCTCTCCGAAGTTGTCAGAAAGTCACGGCGTGTACAAGGAAGGCGCACAGGCGGGCTGTTCGCCGGCCCTTCCCGGCTTCTCCCGAGTTCGAGCTGTTTTTTCCTTTGCGAACAGGGTTCCCATAGACACTCCAGTGAATCGCTCCTGGCCTTTGCCACCACATCGAAGAAAAAAAAACCAACTGCTTAACATCCCCAAACTTCAGGTGTCCTATAGGTCTGGGGCTTGAAGATGAGATGTTTCTCTTTAATTCAGCTTTCTTAAAAAGCAGCTGCTTCTTTCACCCCAAAAGACAGACTCTTTAACCCTCAGGACCACGAGGGTTGCCAGGTAATCAGAAGCAATATACACCCATTCAGCGCAAATGTTAGGGCTGTCATTGCAAACTCACCTGCCATTAGCGACATCATCTAACAGGACATTGCATATCTGAAATGGTGGAGTATGCTCAATGGCGTAAGGGACAGCACTGATGGGATTAGGGCCTTTCCCCAGGGCAGCCCACCCTAACAACAGATTTGGGAATCACGGTTTTCACCACCACAGGGGGAATCTGCAATGCCACTGTCCCACAAAAGGGGTTGGATGACAAGAGGTGCTCTCGAATGCATGTCAGGGTAAACGGTGTGTGTGGACACGTTAATACCCGAAACCACCAGCCCTGAGAGGATGCTTGCCCCCAAAGGGCTAACACTAAAACAACAAAAATAACAACAATGAAGTTTGCTTGAGACAACTACTACACAGATTTAGTGGCAATCAGGGGTTACCAAAGAATTTTTGGAAAAGAGTCAGATTGAAAAGAAGTAAAAAAGAAGGATGAAAGTTTGTGGTAGGTGGAGACACCTTGGAGCAGGCACAGAGCAGCAGTCCAACCTGGTTTGACACTGCCAAAAGTCACCCCTCCAGCATCTCGCTTCTGCCTCAGCCTGATGGCACCGGCTCTCTGCCTGGTGGCAGTTTGGGGTGCGACCAGCGGGGACCCACACCCCAGGTGTGTGGGGGTACTTGTGGCACGTGCCTTAGCCAGTCGTAAGGAGCAGCACAGGTACGCATAAATACACCTAAAATGTGGGTTACGCAGGTACCTGCAGGAGGTGTGTGCAAAGAGGGGGACCCAGACCCCGACAAGAGGGGGGTGTGCTTGTAACCCATGCTGCCTGGGGAGCAGTGTGCTCACAGCTGTGCGTGTGCGAGACTAGGACTCGTTAGGATTAGTTATAGAAGGACCTTTAGAAGTTCGTAGCTGTTCACTAACATTTTGCAAGTATCTACTATTGTGGTTTATGTGTCGTTTTGTTGATACTGATCCTCAGCACACAGCTCACTGATTGCCAGGTCATTACATGTCCTTATTAAAAAGACAAAAACTGCTTTAATCCTGATTTGATTTAAACCATGAGTTGAGCAATTTTCCCTGCACCACACTATGATCTTATGCACGGAAAAGTCTGTCTTCCTAAATATATCACAAAACACACCAATTACTGCATGCACAGATAATTCTGAGCAAATTACATCTTTGTCAACATATGCAAATGGCATATGAAACTGCAGAGGCAAAAGCATTGGGACTGGCAGCACTAGAGGGAAAGTTTCTAAAACCTGAAGTTTTGGGGACAGGAGGTTAACTTAAAAAGAAAAAATGTGCATTTTCATTAAGAGGTGGGCTAAATATCTGAAGCTGAAATGAGTACCAGCAGCACAAATTACTGACAAGTCACCAGGCAACATTTATTAGGCTCTAGTTCCATCAGATACTGGTCATTTATGCTTCTCCTTGTGAAAAAGTTTTGGTCCTCATTCAAGATGACCATACACACCCTTCAGCGCTGGTCTGAGAAAATATTGCCTTCTGGGGTCAGACTCATCAAATGACCATCCTAGGTTTTTTGAAAGAAAATGTGAATTGGTGTAGAAATACAGTTTTCTGTAATCAAAGGCGAATTTCTAACCACTGATATGAAACAAACTTTGTACTGTGCCAAGGTGGGCAGGCTTTGACACAAGCGTCTGCTTTTAACATCCTCTGTTTTCTTTTTGCGAGCTACCTGTTCAGGGGGTGGGGGAGAAGCAATCTTCCTTCTGAAAAATGGTAAAAGATTATGGTGCGAGGTTAATGTTTGCCTCCCATACGGGCCCACAGACTGCCAATGAAGACATAGAACCAAGTACTTTTTTTCCTGCCCTATGGCTTGCAGGGTTTGAGAAACCCACCCCAAACACTTCCTAGGAGCTCACCTAGGGAGAGTAGGACGCTAAAGAAAAAAACCTAGGGCTCTGTCTGGGTTTGAGGTAAAACAGAACCAATTCGCCCAAACCATGACAGGCTTCCTATGGCGCAGCAGCCGACCTCTGTCGCTGAAGCCCTGACCTCTGACTCGGCGATGGGCAGCGGTGGCTAGCGTGCCCAGTCATACCGTCCTCCCCCCAGCGCTACCGCGGGATGATGCTAGTCCCCAGCTGTGGGACAGCACAGGCAGGTTGAAACTCACACGTGTCCCTGCTCCATGTGCAGCCCAGCTGCGCTTCGTCTGAGCCTGAAATACAGTGACGGGAGTAGCCACTGCAAACCGCTGCCTGGGCAACTTCTCAGCTCCTCACGTCACGTCGTGTGCTGTGCACCCCGCGGCGGTCAACAACCTGAAAGTTTTCCTGGGGGGGTCATAGGGCCGGGAAGGCCGACAATCCCACTTCTAACTCCTAGAAGGCTGTGTATTTCTTGCAGCAACCTTTCTTGCATATAAGAGAGAAATTTCTTAGACCGATTGGAAACATAACCTCCCATAGATTCAAGTGCATAGCTGTACATAAATATTTTACGGGATTCAGAAAGAACAGACCCTCCGTGAGAAGGAGTATAGCAGTTTCCCTCCAAACTCGAAATTTGATGCACCACAACTAAAATTAATCCATTTGCCAAGGAGTATTTTTGCTCATTAAGAACAGCATAGACTGGTGCTTTGTGAGACAGGAAGTTCAGCTGGCGAGAGAGCCCTGTAAAGAATAAAGACATTAGACAAACAAGTTACCACTCTGTCAAGTTTATGGCATAAATCCCAGGAATATTCTGACATGACCAGAACCAAAAGGAAAGGGAAAAAAAAAAAAAAACCACCAAACCAGAAAAAAAAAAAAAACTACCCACAAAAAGAAAAACCACAACCCCAAAAAACCCCCCAAAAAAAAAAACCGAGAGCCTAGAGAGAAAAGAACATCTTGGTCTAGGAGATCTGAATTCAGCTTTCAGATGAAGCACTGAATATTTCTGCTGCTCATCCTGTTATACTCTTTCTAGAAGAGAATGAGATGGAAGGCACATGGAGAAGCAATAAAGTACAAAACTCATTTTCGTACAAAGACATAAAACTCTCAGCAGAAATGTATTCATCACAGATGATTCTACTGACAATGGGTAACCATTTTGTGCAAAGCATTTAGGAGAGTCAGCCTTGGATCTTCATAAGTCCAAAAGCATCAAGACAAACAGAGAAGTTGGGAAACATTAGTTCAAAGAGGACCTACAAGTCTCAACTAGGACTGAGTCATCTTACAGCCTTTCAGTATTTACCAAATGCTTGGTTCATTGTGGGATGCGCTGTGGGAGTCTGGGAGGTGTTATGCCTAGCCATATGGTTGGACTTAGTACCATTATGGTGCCAGTGGACGAGACCTAAGAAGATATTTTAACAGTTTCAGAGATGTTTCACTTACTCTTGGCAAAGTTATGTCGTAGTCTTTTTCTTTTTTTTCTTCTCTTTGTCTTCCAGTTGGTCGGTACCTTATACGTTGAGACTATTCAGCTTGAACGACAACCATGGTATATTTATACATAAATACAAAGGACTGGGAGAAGTCTCTTGGCTGTGATTGAGTTAAGCTGCCTGAACCACATCATATAATTCCTTTGTGAAACTCTTACAATATAAGATACCCTAGCCTTCAAAACCGTCCCAAGAATCTGAAAGCACATCAGTTCTGCCATAATTTCGATGATCCAAAGGAGATAAAGTGCTTTCTGTAAGGACAAAACCAACTTTTGGGTTTATTGCCTGTTAATGTAAGCAGTATGAGCCCACCTAAGAGGGGAGGAGATGGAATACTATCAACTACTGGTTTTGCAAGACTGGGAAAGGTTCACTGTTACATGAGACGTGCCTTCCTGTACTGCCACTTTCCTTCTTCATGAGGAGACATCAATGCATTTTTCTTACGACTTGTATCCTGTTCCAGTGAGAGGAACTGAGAAATTATTAGGGCTGAGGAAGAACAAGAAAGCTACGGGCCAAAATGTTTCTATTTGGATGTGTTGCTACAATCGTTCCTGGGAGTGTTTGTATTACATCTCTGTTCATTATGGGCCTCCCTCTGTGGTGCATTACATGTCTCATGATGCACCATTTTTCTATTCCATGAATAAAACCACAGCAATTTTGGAAGAAGTAGCCAAACAAAGGGTTTTGGATAATGAAAAAAAAAAAAAAAAAAATTGAAAGCAACTGAACTATTTCCATAAAGCATCATCGCAGCAATCCCAAGACCAAATATTTTGGCTCTGGAATTTTTGCCACAGTGGTTTTTGGTGGGTTTTCCTCTTCAATTCTAGTCTAAGCTTTCCTCTTTGAAATAACAATAAACAAAAAATCAAAAACTTCCAGTTACTTCCAAGTAGATTTATGTCGAACTTCAGTTTAAAAGCCATGTGTATCCCAGGCTTTCAAATTCCAGCAACAAACCCGAGACTAGTTTCCTATTTGGTGTAGGAAGCTTTGATTTTTCATACTTGAGACATTTTAAGCATTTGTTTTCACACTTTGTATTTAAACAAAATGATGAAAAAAATAAGTATCCTTTTAAAGACAGCAGGAGCCAAGTAATATTTTTCTAATTAATTCTACTTTTACATCACCACGTTCATATGGCTGCATATATTTCGCGAAAGCTCCATGATAATATCTGTGTTGACTGCTTTTGGGCATTCTAAAGTGAAAAAGAATCCAAAAGAAATTTGACTAATATGTTGCTGGCAACTTAAAGCAATTGTAAAAAGCATATTGTTTTATTAACTACAAAATGAACCATTAATACTACCTACCTCCAAAAGGAAAAATAAAATCTGGATTATATTCATCATTATAGATTAAAGTTACGGCCTCATCACCATATGCCCTGTGAGTATGTGCCATTTTATCGTTAGTAGCCTTAGTATAATTATGAGTGACTTGATCTACATGGGTAAAAGCTGCAGGGTCTAAGGATAGCTCTGATTGTATTTTAAGGGGTAGCTTTTAGTAGAGTCTGTTCTGCTGGCTGAGAACTCTCATAGCATCCCCTCACATGAGGTCAGGCTGCTCCAGCCAAGCAAAGGCTCTGGTCCCACAATGACTTCAATGGGTCTCATTAAAATGCATTAAATCAAGGTGATGCTCAAGTACTAGGACACTTTGGACTTTATCGAGTTTGTCTTATGATAGGTGCTGATGGGACCAGGGAACAGATGAAGTACAGGCAGTTCTATCAAATAAAGATCCAGTTTTATTTTAAACTTCTTTTTGAGGTTCAACTAATTGAAATCCTAAATAAAAAGGTTTTAAGCAACCTGAGATTTTAAGATATTTTTGCAGATTTTTTTCATTTTTACAGGAGAAAATCCTCACTCGGACCTGATTTTTCCCTTCTTCCAACAACAAAAGCATTAAATAAAGTTCAGACTGTGCTGAAACATGTTTTACATTACATGTAAAATCTGTTGAAAGGAACAGTGAGTTTGCAAAGTCAAGCTCTTAAGTCTCAAGTGTTAGAAAACACAGGAATGAAGACTGTGTGCAACTCCAGAACCACCATCCTGAATTCCCCTGCCTTGTCCACAATACACCTTCCACAACAAACAGGGCTGGGGCCCGCAGCCAGGGCTGCAAAACCACTTCGTTCCCAGAAGCCGTTTGCGATTATGTAAATTATGGCATTATAATGCATAAGCACAATGGAGACATAGTAGGACTGTAGAAGCAAAATTAATTCTGGCATTTCATAGCTTATGTCTGACCTTGCGATTGTAATGTAGGGTTTTTTCATTGGATTTAAAACACAGGGTTGGCTGCTGCGTTCTCCAAGAACTAAGCAAAGAATGAACTTAAGAAGATCCATTGCCTCATCTCATTGACATCTACAGCGATCATTTGCAAGGTTGGAAGCCTAAGCTCTGCTAAACACACCGCTGTTAGTTGGACTAAGAGAAGCACTGATGGCAACGGAAGGTTTTCCAAGCATCGTGGTTGTGTCTATGCTGTCCTTCTTCTCCGGACCCTGGCTGCAGCACACCATGCAGTTGGTGTGGCCAGGATTCCTTTCTGTGAAAAACAGAGCAGGGTGAGATTTGTGCCTGGGTTGCACATAACAGACACTTGCACTGTGGACACTCCCTGAACAGGGTTGTGGACAAACTCTGGAAAACCCTGTCTAGAAACAGCCTGCAGGAATGAACACTGGGGAAAAATAAAGCGTTTTTTCAGCGATGTGTATCTTCTCCAAAGTAACAGCAGGTGCTGCTGGATCATGGGGTGCTGGACCAAGGACACTGCATTAGACGGAGCTTCTTCTGACCATTGCATCTGTATAAGCACTGTTTCTTCTCCTTTGACCTTGGTCCACTACCCATACAAACAGTGTCACACCACATGCACACTAACGCCTCATTTCACATCCTTTCTTCTCATCTGGCTAGCTGTAGTCTCAGCTTCTCAGGCCCGATTTATCCCAGATACCTCACTCAACAAAGCTCCCTTCCACCCTTCTGGTCTTCCCTTCCTGCTTCCTTCCTCTACTGTATTCCCTCCCAAGGCGGCAACCAGTAACCTCTCACATTTCCACAGAATTTTTTTCCTCAGCACTAATCTCCTCTAACTTCCCTCGTCGGTGGTTCCTGAACCAACTGCTTTCTTCTGGTCTCTCGCCGCTGCCAGTTCCATTCTTCTGCCTCAGACTGATGTTAATGCAAAACATCCTAAGAAAATTTGCAGGCAGTGGCTCTTGAATTGTTCAGCCCTGACGGGCTCCCTCTCAGTTCTTTCTTCCTTTCATAAGGAGAGGCAGCACAATTTAGCCACATGAAGAGGAGTTTCACCAAGTTTCTATCAGAAAGTTTTCTTGTATTTCAGAGCTTTCTAAGACATCACACCTGAGTTGTCCAGCCTGCAGCCAAAATGCCTCGTTTTCCCTTGGTGGTGTCACTCCCTGCGCAGCCAGCCTGGACTTCCTTCAGATCCTGGCTTGACTTGCCCCAGTTTTCAGTGAAGAATTCACAGCTAGCTCTGCACGAGGCTTACTGTGGGGAAAAAAAAAGGTCTCTGATGCCCCTAGATCTCCTCACAGGCCTGGCAGAATCATATCTTGCCCAGTCACTGGGTCACCCAGCTCACAGGTGGAGCTGGACTAGGTTTCCTTTGAGGCAGCCTGCACCCACTGAGAGCAAGCTGTGTGCCTTCTCCCAAAAGTAAAGCCAACAAATGGTGCCCCTGCTGTCAGTAACACTAATGCCAGTCCACCACCCTGTCCTGCACTCTTAACCAAGAACCAGAACTTGGTTTGTAAACAGCAGTGTGGTACTCTGAGAAAAATGGGTGCTTGAAGAAGCACGAACAAGAAGCTCTTTCAATACTGTAAGGTGGACTACTGTGCTACAGTGCAGGAGAAGCGCATGTCTATGTACACACCAGCATTTTCCCGTTGAAACAAAGCTAAGGGGTGAACACCAGGCATGAACCCACAGAGGACACTGACGACAACTGTCCCAATGCAAAGGAACAGTTCAAGCATCAGCCCACGAAGACCACGTATACTTCCCCTTGCACAATAGGACAGTCTTGTTTGTGTGCTCTGCTGGGAGGTTCTTCATGTAATAACAGAGCACGTTTTCTCTGCCCATGGCAAATGTTCCAGCAGAGTGACTCGAGAGCACAGTGCATCAGGTTCAGTGAAAAGGCCCTCAGCCTCCTCCAGTTTTCGTCCCCCCGCAGGCAGCTTGCCTTGTCCCATATGTCCATGACTAATTTGGAAATTTGCCATAAGGACAGTGTCCACATGTAAAGCCAGCACAATTAGCATGCATTTGATATTTCCAGAAATTTTATGAGCCATCATCTGAGAGGCTAATTTCTGTCTTAATTAAGTCAGTCATTTGCTTCTGGGACACAAAGTGTCATTGCTTAATTTCTAACATTCATATCTATTATTCTAAATATTTTCGCTCATACATATTAAATCACTTGCACATGTCCTTCATAGTTAAGAGAAATATTATAGGGATCTTATTACAAAGTGAGCCAACAGCTGAAGCATTGCTTTTCAATTTGATTTTCGTTGATACTCCTGTTTTGTGAGACTGCCCTTCACCACACAACGAGCCCCTCACTGATGGCTCCAGGAGGAGTCTGCCCATTTCATTTCCACAAAACTTGGCTTAAAGAGACGTGTGATGACAGTGCAAAGAGTGCAACAGACAAGGGCAGATCCTTTCTTCAGGATCTGAGGGAAAGAAATGAAGAAGCGGCCTTCGTATCAACTGGCAGATTACAGGAGCTGGGATCAAGTACCAAACCCACCCCTTTCCCTTGGATGGAAGATCAAATAGATCAAGCAGATGGTGATAGCAATCAGCAGAGAAGTGGGGGACATGAAACTTTAGATCCCATGTTGAAATATTGTCTATTACTAAGGTTCTGGATATTTTCTTTTTAGATGTTTTTTCCACCCCACTGCCTTCTCTTTGTATTTCAAAATCTAATATTTTACTGCTTAAATGAATATCAAAGTTAATATCTTAAATTAAGACTCTTTGCTTTCAAAGCTGGCATCTTCCAACCACCATAGAAACTGCCATGAACAGTTTAAAAGCCTTCAACAGATTTCTTCTGGCAGATTTTGCTGTCAGTGCTTAGTTTTTACCGTCCTGAGTTGTGTGTTCTCCTATGTCAGAAGTCACTGCTTTGTAGCCAAAATAGCTTAAAACCTGAATGCTACTTCCTCAGCCACATGTGGTCAAGGTGCCAGGTATTCACTTAAACCGTCAATAAATGCAGATTTCTGTTAGCACACTGGAATGATAGGCATCCAGGCAAAAAAAAATAACCTTCTGCTTCACCAGGTTCATGGGCAATGGATGGACATTACATGTGTGAAGGACATGGTGAAGGACAGTGGGATATTAAATTCCCATAGCCCTTTGTTGAAGGAACATGAGCCAGAGTCTTAATATAAAGCAGTTTCTAGGGGAAATTGCGAATTTCAGCTTTCTCCTTCAGGTCATAATACTACAAGATACTTAAGATATACATCACAAGAGCAAGTCCAAAAATGCAAGCTTATGAGGCCCTTTAAGTAGTTATTCTCACCAAAACCGGTGGACCATCAAGACATTAGCAGCTAAATATGGTCTACTCCAATAGGGAGCACTTGAGACTGAGCCATCGGTCAGTCAAGGCTCAGAGATATACCAGACAGCCTGGCCAGCTCAGTCTGTTGTTCCATGAAGCTGCAAGAAGATGTTACAAGGTCAGTTGCAGGACTGCCACATCTTTGGGAGCACCTCCTTGTGGAAGTCGTGGATTTTCCTTACATCCCTTCCAGTCTCAAACTGTCTCTGTCAACAAAGGTTAACAGGGTGTGCCTACAAAAAAACCCACTCCTACTAGCCTGATTGTTAGCCATATTCATGAACACCTAGACAGTTGGCACCACAACCCTTGGTGTTTTCAAGGGACACCTCCCAGGAGAGGCTGCTTATGAAGACAGGCTGCTTGTACTGATTGTGGAGTATCCGTCTCACACGTTCAATAGAGATACTGGTCCTGCCCAAGCAGGATATTATTATTTTCTCCGTGTTCTTCACAATTCCTGTTTCTTCCTTCATGCCCTCTTTCCCAACAAGTCTTAACTGCCAGATTAAACATAGTGGGTTAGTGTAGTCAGTATTATAACTCCTTGATTTTGTAACCTGCTAATTCTAAAATTTCTCAGATGTTGCATTAGGCTACAATCACTAGCAGATTTGCTGAGGAGGACATATCAACAGTTCTTTTAAGTTACTTTTTTCTAATATGACTGCTAAAAGACAGGAAGCTTGGACTTAAACAGTCTTAGAAAAATTACTTTATATGACCAGCTTTAAATATGGTTGATGTGAGATACACAGTTGATGTATTCCATTTATGAGGTACCAGGGTGCTCAGAGTTGATAACAATTCATATGCTGCCTCTCTAAAGGACTCAAAAACTCACTTCCAAGCCAATGCACTCTATAGTCAATGACACTACTGACCAATAGAGATGTCATTCCAGATGATTCTGGACGGCAGGGTGACCACTGAGGATGTAGTTTACATGGCTGTTTGCAAGAATAGCTTAGGTGGTTCAAGTTTTTGCCTAGTAAACAGGAGAAGTCAAGTTCAAATCCCAGAGGTACCTCCCATCTAAGCTTTAGCCTGAGCTCATCACAGTCACAGAATATCTAGATTTTTACAGCAGGGGAGTCACCACATTCAGGGAAACAGTTTACCAAGGTGATGAAACACCTGAGATTTCCCTAAATGTGGGAAACTGGAGCGCATAGTTTGTGGTAGTGGGGAAGATGTGTTCAGAGTCATCTCCAAGTAAGAAAATAAACCAAATAACCTGCCTTAGAACAGCTTGAGAGATCTAATTGGCTTCATTGTATTTATTTGAACTAAAATGTAGACAGATATCTATGTTACCAAGTGCTTGTGCCAGTCACCTACCATAGGTGTACTCACACATCAGTGTTACTGTTGAAGAGGATCATAGCTGGCTCCTCAAGGGACTTTACTTTAAATTCAGCAAAGGGAGCTTAATAGCCCACAAAGGTACCCTAAGGTACACCCCAGGCTTTGTCTGAGGCCAACCACAGAGCACCCACACAAACCCTCCCCTGCCTGCAGCTGCTTATGCAGTTTTCTAGTGAAGAAATCAATAATTCAATCATCCCCAATCTTTCTCATACTGAAAAGCCAAATTACAAATGAGAAATCTCTCCCAAAGTTTCCAGACGTTCCTGTACCCATGCTTTCCTACCTGTAATGAAAGGAAAGGGGGGCGGGGGGGAGGGCTACCAGAGCCATGTGAGAGTATGAGTTGAGAAGTCACATGGTGTGATAGAGAAGAAAGATGAGGAAAAAACAGTCTCCCATTCTCTTGTTTACATGGTGTGCTTTTCCTCTTCTTCCTGTATGACAGCTTTTTCCAGCCAGGCTCTCCTTGCAGTAAAAGCTCTAAGAAGGATCAGCCACATCTGATTTTACCCCAAGTGGATCAACAGTTGACAATGTACTCATGCCACATTTTTCTTCCTGTACTATGATTCCTGTTCAAAATTACCAGCAGTCTTCAACCCAAAAGCAGCCTTATATGTGTACTCATATCATTTTCTGCATGGTATACATTTGGTTTAGGACGGGGATTTTTCAATTTTTCATTGTATAGATCATCTTTCAATATGGCTGACTGCCGTGTCCTATTCCTTTGCAGCATCTAAAACAACTCCTTAATCAAATGTAAATAGTTCACACTGGTAGCTTTTTGCATAGATGCTTTCCCTCTTACTATAGTAAATCCTGGTAACAAACACACACTGTGTGTGGCACAAGCCTGGACGCTAGGCCACAGCCTGACCTTCATCTTTGAAGGTGTCAGTGGTCTATGCAGTTCTCCTTGTGATAGCCTCACACTTCTTTGTTTGCCCAGTGGGGCATATTTAGGCTGATGGCCAGAATTCAGCTTGGTAGGGCAAGTGCGCAGTGCACGTTGACCTTACTCGAATGCCAGTGAATGTGCTGGATCATCAACCACCATCACCTTTAAGACGTACTTTTCCTGAAAGTTTTCTACCATCAACAAGGCTACACAGTATCCAGAGCTGCGTTTTCTGAAACAGAGGTTTCTGTGACTGTTGTCCTTTTACTGCCCCTTTCATTGACAAGGGATCGAGTCAAAGACTGTGAGGAACTTAAGGCATTTCTAAATCCGTTTCTTGGCATTTATGAACTCTGATGACCAGGCTCAGAATGGTTCATTATAATGAATAAATTAATGAATAATTCATAACCACTCATGGAAGTCACCCTCAGCAATTTTCCTTCACATCCCATGTACTAAACAGCGAAGACAGCTACAATGGTTGGCTTTATCAGGACGTTAAAGCTGTTACAAGGGTTTAAAAGATAAGAATAGCAGCACATGCAATTTCAAGTAGAAGTTACATTATACATGGTGATATCAAGCCAATGTTCTCATGAAAGCATTCATTTAGTGAGCTTAATGAGGGCAATTTGTCAACAATTTCACACACCATTTGCCTAGAATTCTCCAATGCAGCATTTCACTGCGCGCTCCTCCCCCCCCAAATAAACTGCATGTTGTATACAGTTTTGCCTATCATTAATCATCTTTTCAGCACTGCAAGTTCAATGCTGCTTTCCCAGTAGGAGACCAAGGGAGCAACCTAGCCAAAAGAGGGAAAAGTCATGGGAAAAGAAGAATATAAATGTTCACTTAAACAAAAAAAAAAAAAAAAAAGAGCAAAACCCCCAAACCCTAATAGGACCATCCCCTTCTGCCCACAGTAACTGCTTCCAACAACAACTTCTGGAGCTCTGCTTTTTCCATGAATTGAGCATAAAACTACTGAATCCAAATGGGGCTTCTTTGAGCTTAAAGTTCAAAGCAGAGGCTAAAACCATCAGTCAGTTTAAAATAAAATAAAAAATAATAAAAAAGCAAACTACTCCCCGCTCCCATACTGTCCCCAGCTTCTGGAATTGTTGCATTTTTTTTTTTCAACCAGGTCCAATTCAAAGATGACACCTTCTAAAACCCCCCAAAACACATATTTATTGAAACTGTATATGCAAAAGGCTTGACTTAATAAATAACTAACTTAAGAAGCCATTACTGTTGATTGTCAGCATTTTTCTGCTAACCAAGATGCCTGAGGGAAAAGCAGATGGAAAGTAATTAATAAGACCAAGAGTGAGGTTTGCTGGATGTAACTGATACTGTTGGTAAATCTGGGACTCATAAATGATTCTCCTCAATGAAGGGAGACAGATGTTTCTGCTATTTCAGCAAGGAACTAGAAGAGAGCAAGTAAAAATAAAAATAAATTAAAAAAAAAAAACAACAGTGAGTCCATAAATAAGCAATGCAACTGGTATCACACACTTCCTTCTTTTCTCTGACGCTCCTGATAAGATTGAAGAATTTGAGAAGTGTGGAGAAGGAATCCTCTGGAATGATCTTATTAAAATAATTCAATATGCCAACAACTATAACTTACTGCATCCTGTGTGGACTTGTCCAGTGGGAATATGGGCAAAAGAAAGCATTACGTTTGCTTCTGAATACCTGAACTTTTAAAGAAGTGTTGGATGAATTGCCATTTCTGCAATACGTTTTATCTCATGCTTAAACAATATTGAAAAGCTGAAACGGAGTAAAACAAAAAGGGAAATAGGTGGAGTTATGTGTTTACCCTTAACATAGGATCCCTCCCTGTTGAGGGAAAGGCATTTTAGAAAGGCTGTGAGAAGGAGGTGGGGGACGGGGGCAGCTGTACTGAGCATGTCTGAAGGCGCAAGGCATGACTCAAGCTACAAAGCATTTCCACTGAGGGAAAGTGCTGTTGTCATCTCTATCGGCAGCATTTTCAACCCAGCAGTGCTCTGTTTCACTAACTGCGCTCTCTCCTGCCAAAGGCATATGTAAGAAGGAGGTTGCTTTCGGAGGTGCAGCAAATAAAGATTTTACGCTTTCGGCCTTCAGCAATTATCGACGAGAAGGTTAAATGAAACGTGGTTTAGTGTATGCCTGCACGCATGTGACAAACGCACACAAAACCACTCCTTTTAGAATTCTTATGTATCTGCTTAAAGGTATGTGTGTTCCTCTGAATACTTAAAAAAGAAAACAACCCAACTTTCAAAACTGTAAAAAATACTTTAAATTTTTTTCTCCAAATATATGGTATTGCACCTGAAGGAATCAAGTTAAGATGTTCCGTCTCAGCTTCTGTTACCCTTCAGGTTTCTGAGAGCTTTTTGCCTGTAGGGAGAAAGGATAAAACCATAGCAAAAGATCAGGGATACTTTTTGTAAAAAATCAACATTTCTAATACTTTTCTTTTTTTGACTGCTTCTTGAAAATAGGCAAAGAGCTGTCAATAATTGGGGAAAAGAAAAATAGCCTTCCCTCCCGATCCCAAGTACAAACCTGTTCAGATTAGTCAAATAGAAGCTATTACAGAAAATATACAAATGTTGATTTTTTTTCTGTTTCCTTCTGGATTTAACCTCATTTTCTGGCTGCAGTTATACCCAGTGAGCTACCATCATCACTCTCAAATTCAATAAAGTAATTGTTTAGAAGCCCCAGATCTGACCTTTGAAAATGCACCTCTGTCTACAGATTACAGTATGGTTAGAGTCAGAAAAGTACAGTAAAAATGATATGAAGATGACATAATATTTTCAGCCACAGAAAATTCAAGTTCCCCAATTAACAAGGTCAAAGGCTTTTTCCTTCTCTTTTACTCCTACGCCACAAAATTCAGCGTGGCTGATGGGCTGCAGAGGGCATTTCTGTGTCAGTAGGCACTACAGGGGAAGAAAGATTGACTTAACATTTTGTTATGTAAAGTTATCCTGTGAACATTTAAGAGCTGCCTGTAAAACTCGGGAAGCCTTGGGCTATACTGGCCTTTATCAGCAGAAACCTCAGTGTGCTCAAATCCTTCTGCAAGGAGGACCCGGGAGAGCCACAGGAAGCTCCAGCGCGCTGCTCCACCAGCAGCTTCTCCTGCCACAGACTGAGCACACTCAGGGCAGTGGCAGGAGCGGGGTTTCCATAGGACTGACTTCCCTCGTAGGAGAGAGACCAAAGGTATGCCTGCATGGAGGGTAATCCTCAACTCACATTGTGAGAACTGGATCAAACACTTCCCCATTGAAAAGTTTAAATATACTGGGAGGAGTACTCTTCACAGTTTCTTTCCTATCATATAGCTGCCTCTACAACACATCTTCCTGCAGAAGGATGTCATCCTGACCTGAGATATCTATAGCGACACGGGCCACATCTCTTGCTTGAGTACTAAACCGCAAGCATCTAAAGAGTTCAAGGTGGGAGTGCATCAGTCTTAGTCTAAATCTTGACTGGTTTTGTTACTAGTTAGTGAAATACGGACACCATCTTAAGGATACATCACATGGAAGAAAGTGGACAAAAGGCTATGGAGGATGCTTTCGTCTCCATGCAGTCCCACCAGTAGCCAGCAGAAAGTCTACAAATATGTGCAATTGGAGGGGCAGAAAGAACACTCCAACCTCAGCTCCACACATTTCAAAGCTATTATTTTGAAGTGATCAAGGTGTGGGAACCAAAACTTTCTTGAAAAAAAAGAATCAGAAAGGCAGTTTCAGGGGCCCCTTTAATGAAAAATTAAACTATACTTTATGTCATTTTTGTGGAACTTGCTGCCACAGGAGATCACAGAGACAGACAGCATTTGCGGATTCAGAAAGGATCGCACAAATTTATGGACAACAGGTCCATGAACAGAAAGGGACTGGGAGGGAATGCACCCTGCAACATCCCTCATCCAACAGCGGTGGACCTGGGGCAATGCAAGGGGAACGCACCTGAGGAAATAACTAAGCTTGCTTGCTCTCACTGAACAGCAACTGCAGTTATTCGTGCTGCTGAAGAGAAAGCGTACTGGATGAGACAGCCCACTGGTCTGATTTTGTAGAGCATTTAGTGTATTTATGTCCTTTTGCTCAGGCAGTTACATTCTGTCCTGCTTGCAACTGCACCGTCAGAAATCTGCATGACGTTCAGCAGACACGCCTCAAAAGCCTCAAAACTATTGAAGCACGCGATCATGTTTTCTGTACTGGATGGAGCTGGGTTAGCACTGATATATTATGGGCAGCCCTACGGTTACTTCATTATTTCAGAAGTCTGAAGAAAAGCAGTATTGTAGTTTTGTGTCCTTTTATCCATGCTCCTGTCTGCAATGATGGTGGTGTCAGGCACCAGTCTCCTGCTCAAATCTAGCGTCTCAGCCCTGTCCACCCCCACATCGCTGTTCCCTAGTGCATACTTGTGACAAACTTGGAACAACATCTGACCTTCAAGTCCTCTATCCACATCCCTGCTGCCTGCCAACAAATTCTGGCTAACACTTAAAGAAGATATCTCACCACTGACCTGGCACCCTGAGTTATCAGCCTACAGTGAGGCCCCTGCAGTTCAGTAAAACAGTGCTCTCCAAATACCCCAGGACTCCTAACCCTGCACGCTTGCACCCCACGTTTGTCAGAGCACCGCAACTCAGCTTTATTATTGCATCATTATTAATTTGAAGTATGTGTGCTCTTTTGCCTTGAAAAATAAAAGAACAAGTCGAATTCAAAGAGTTAGAAAAGTGCAAGGGAATATAAAAGATCAAGCTTAACTGTCAAGGGCTCTCTCTGAATGCCTCATTATTTCAGATGGGTTGGTGGAGGTGGAGTGACTGGCATCACAAACTATCTCAGGACTGCCATGCCCTGAAAAGCTACACCTACACCTAGGGACAAGTTTCTTCTTATTCAGGATGGCTGTCCCTGCTCCAAGCCTTTGTGAAGATGTTGCTAAAACCTTGGTAATTCTATACCTTTAGATAAGACATTTATAAAATTATTGTAAAATTCAGAAGTTCTCACAGAAAAAAAAAACTGGCACAGTTAACACATTACAGTAGGACTGGCTGCTTAAGTAGACACCATTGCTTTTGGGCTGTGTCACTGCAAGGTTTGAAAAAAAAAACCCATGCTATATTATTCAGGTACAGGAAAGGAGAAACTTAAGTCATCTTCCAACAGAAATCTCAAGACTGGTAAGATTCTCAGAAAGTCACCTGGGAAAGACAGGGATTACGTAAGCTGTTCCTGGCCCGTGCTTATCTAATCCAGTTGCAAAGACTTTTGGTGATGAAGACAACTTCTCCAGTACTTCAATATGCTAGCCATGAGAAACTTTTTCCTAATATCAAACTTGAATCTTCCTTGCTGCACCTCATCAGATTTTGCTCCATCCGCCGTGGACATGAAGTGCTCACATATGTGAGCACAGTTATCACTCCTCCCGCTCAGTCTTCCCGTCTCCGAGATGAAAAAAACCCACTTTGTTATGTCCTTCCTTGAGAGAAATGTTGCTAAGAGCCCCGATCATCCTCACAAGTAGTCTTGGATTTTCAGTCCTTAGTCTGTAAGCGTCTCTCAGCGCAGCACCCAGAACTAGGCACAATATCCGTGTTAAAACCTTACCAAAACCTGACCATCCTGCGCAGCGCTGGGGGCTACTTCACATGCAGCCAAACGCTCCGTTTCTGCCTCGGACTTGCGGGCTCTGCCTTTTATGCAGCAGCTCAATATTGCTGATTTATGTTCAGCTTTTGACCTGTCTATAGGCAACGCGTACAGGCACAGGCAGCTGCGCTCTCTTGCCTGTTTGAATTGCTGTAGCCTTGCTGGAAGTGATAAATAGACTGTTGTAGATTTATAGTCAGTTAGCAGATGACTCAAAATTGCACAGAGTTCGCTTTTATTTCTTCTTTGCTTTATCAACAGACTGAAACTCCACAGGGTTTGTAAATTCCACAAGCTTTTCTCTCCTTCTTGGACTTCAGTAAAAGTGCAGGTCAGGCACAGCGGGGGTCCCTCGTACAGGACAATGCTTATCCCTACATGTTGTCAAAAAACCAGTTTGCATGAACTCAAGAGTATACAGTTCTTACGGAACTACTTCTTTCTTCTTTGGAAACACTCAGCAGTCTTAGATTTCTTGAAGGGTTTAGCTACTCAAGTGATCCCAGTTACGGAAGCAGATCGGACGCATCAAGCAATATGGAGTAGAAGGAGACTCGAGAATGGAAAGAAAGTTAAGTCATGAGACTTAACTCACCTTAAGTGACTTTAGATTAGCATGCTTGAAGCTTAAATTCCCAAATCCAGCAATTAGCACAACGAAGGCACTGGGATGACAATGTTTCTAGGAAATTTGTCAATTCTCTGGATGGTAGAAACAAGCATGGGGGAAACGCTTTTAAGAAACTGAGAAAACACTCTTGGAGTCAAAAACTACAGAAAAGAAAAAAGACAAGACAAAGGAAAAGACAAGACAAAGGAAAAGACAAAGGAAAAGAGAAGAAAGAAGAGATGGAAGAGAAAATACAAATAAGGATATCTGAAAACAGAGATGTAAAAATGAGGCCTGTTTTTAAAATAATTCTTTAAAAATAAAGATAATATTTCTCATAATACATAAAAAGAAAAAAAAATTGAACTGTTCACAATATTCTATACTCTTTGAAAACAGGAAAATGAAAAAGTAAAAATATTCTTAATCTAGAAGAGAAAAGCTACAACAATATTTACCAAAATACAAAATAACTATTTTAAAATTACTGTGGCTGTTCACTGCCAATCTTAAAGTTACATTAAAAAAAGGATTTTTACATATTTTTGGATTAAACTTTTCTACTATGGTAAAAAGAGTGAGACATTAATAGGATTCCTTATAAGAAAAAAAGTAACATGTTCATTGTTAGAAGGCGCTTTTTTTTTTCCAAATACATAAATCAGAAACTTGCTTAGAGTTGATTTTAAGAAGTAAAAATCCCCAAGAGGCTCAATTCTACCCACTTGCCAATTTAATTTCTTATTGATGAGTACTGTAGTAAAAAAAAACGAGCTATAATATGGACCTCTAAAAAAGCCAAATAAAATTCTAATTTGTTCTAACTAAAGCTAGTGTCACATTTAGTCACCCTCATTGGCCTGAATAGCCATGAAGTTTTTGGCCTGCAAGCAAGCACAGCTTAGGCTAGCCCTGCAAATGAAGTTGCTGACACTCACCACCCTGAGTTACTCATGAGGTCATTCTCATACCACTAAAATATTCCTCTGCTCTGACCTGTGGCGATGCAGGAACTGTTTTACAAAATGGTAAACCATCCATACAGTGGGGTTAGACAGGCAACAGAGCAGGAACAGCATCGGACTTCAGCTGAAGTCATCCTTGTTCATGATTTGGTGCCGCTAACCTCAGCCTGCAGGGAGTCCATCGTGCCCAGAAGAAAGCAGACTGGTGTAGCAAAACGAGAGAAGGAGTTGCAGCGAGGCCCTGGCTACAGGGAAGACCCAGAGGCTGTCGGTGCAGCAGAGAAAGCCCACCATGGTGAGTCACAGGAACTCAGCAAATCTGAGTCAGAATAGGTGAGAGCAGGACTGAGAACACTCAGAAAGCAAAAGCTACTTGATCTTGTGGAGGAGATGCAATTCGATAGGTGCCAGCTCTCTGTTTTCAGCCTTCTCTTACCATTCACTTTCTTTCAAAGGAGTAAATGGTGGAGTCCATAGACCAGAAGAGAAGGAAAAAGGCAAACCCAAGGATGCACTGGTGACTAACCAAGTGAGCAGTGCATGTTTGCTTTTATTATTTTCAATAAACTTGTTAAAAATACATACCCCAAAAATACCCACTTTAAGATAAATGATTTACAGGAAGCCTCTAACTACCGGACCAACAGCCCACAGAAATAAATAGTCATTACAAAAAAATCTTCCAGTGTTCCTTGCACAGCTATTACTATTCCTACATCAGGGAAGAAGGGCATTCACTCTTTTATTCAAGAAAATTGGCTCTTAATGCCTTTTTTTTTTTTTTTTTTTGTCCCTGAGAAAAGTGTTTTGCTGGAGATGCTGAATCTTTTGCTTGATTGGGAATTACCTCAGTATTTCCTCTCCTAAGAGCTTACGGTTTAAACCACTGTGGACAACTGGCCTAGCAGAAGACTGTGCTGCCTCTCGCCATCCAGTTCAACACACAGAGCTTCTTTAATTATGGAAAGCACATTTAATGGGCAAAGTCAAGTTGTATGAGTAAGTGTTCTCCAAGCGTTAGGTGAAGAGGATCTCAGGGTAGAACTACCTCAGCCAAACTTTAATCTTCATCCATCTTATTGCCACAGAATTAAATGCAACCACATATATCATCAGAAACCTTTCCCTCTATTAAAAACTAGACATCAGACATTGATTCATTGGGCTACACTGACTCAGTGATGGAAGTGTCAGCAATATGTCTCAGAAAGGGAGCCAAAAGCATGAGGAATAGTTCAACTTACGGGGTGCTGCTGTTAGAAATCTAAGAATTTATGTAAATCAACCCCAGACTTCACTGTGCGGGACGAGAGGGGAACTTGAACATCACCATGCAAAATGCTGTGGTCCTACCGCATACTCAAGCTTGTTTAGTTTACTGTAATACCCAATCTGCCAATATTAATTTCTTAATGAAAAACTTACATCTGGGAAACTACATCACCATCAAAGTGACAAAACCCACATCCTGCTTAAATTTTATTCACTTGAATGACATTTCCATGGAAAATCACTGCAAAAAGAATCAGAACTACAACAGAAGCAGACAAGGAAAAAGCATTATGTTTATTAAAACTAAAAGCATGTCTTTCTTCAAAGAAGCCAGATCAGCATCTTCACTAGGATCTACTCATTCAAAAAACAAGAACAAAACCAACACCCCCCCCCCCCCGAAAACCCCCACACAACAAAATCACACCGAGTCACTGAGGTTTTCTGTTGAAAATAGAAACCACATTTCTACTGAATACCTCTGATAAAGATACAGGTCTTTCTGTAGTAGGAGTGAAACAGTTAAATGCTAGTTATCCTATATACTCCCACCTTTCCCTGCAGCTGAAGCTGTCTGCAGATAATTTGAGAAAGTTGAATTAAAGGAAAAGAATACTGTATACATAACATGTTAAACTATGAGTATGAAAAGAATGTATGTGAAAATCCTGCATATTTTCTGTTTGCCTTTAATTAGAGATGGATTCCTGATCTTGATTATCCTAAGCAGAAAATCAAGACCAGTCCCTGAAACCAAACAGTCTTCCCTTTGTGGGCCTCCTCTTGATTTATGTAGGGCTTTAAACAACACAAAAAAAACCCCAGAGCTGGGGTTACTGTTCTTTCACATTAGTTGCTTTTTTTGAGGCTGCAGATGGGCCTGTGTTTTAGGATATTTATTTCTCGTTACGCCTTATAGTACAAGAAAATAGCTGGGAAAAAGCACTACTGAAAGTGATACGCTTTCAAAACCGTATTTTGCTAATCGTTTAAATTATCTTTTGATTAGTGGTCCACCCATTTTAAAATGGCCCTCATGGCAACCCCTCTTGTTGGTTTGGATACTCCTGTGCCACTTCTAAGCAAATCAAAGTCCCCACTGCAGAGTATTTTGTGACAACTGGTCTTGGCACATTCAGAACTGAAAATAGCACCCAGATACCCTGAATGGATCATTTGACCTAATGAGGCTGCAGTCACTTTGCCACAGGACCTGAGGCAATGATATTTTGGGAGAAGCTGCATTTTCAGCTGCAGCACACGCTCCATAATATGACAAAGTCAAACTTCTGAAGTCGGTTGCCGGTAAGGTTCGCAGCTAGCAGGGGGAGGGATAGGAAGAAGGTAAAATGATAAAGGAAAATTTAGAAAATTACAATGCTAGGAATAAATGGCATTAACATGGTGAATTAAGGGGTTTGCCATCACACATTTTAGCTGCCTTTTCTCTTCTTGCATGCACAGGGAAATATTTGAGACATACAGCTCCCCCATAATCCCCTGAATGATTTAGAGTCCTCTTTCTGCCCTGTGGCTACACAAGGGAAGAAAAGGAGGCTGAAGCCGCCCTCTGTTCCTCTCACCCTCCTAGGTAGAGCAACCATTGGCCCTACCCTTAGGAGGAGGGAGAGCCTGGCTGATCTCGGATGAGCTGCAGTACAAAATTACACTGTCAGCCAGTGCGCCGGAGGGAACGCCGCACAGAAAATGTTGACCCACGGGCAGAGAGGAGATGTGGCCAAAGCAGGAAACCCAGATCAAGACAAGACAGAGCAGGGGCCTGCTTCAGTGAGTGGCAGGGTCTACGTTGCCATAAGGGATGCAACGATCCAGCAAGTTGCTGAATTAGTTATACGTGTTGGGTTACAAAAGCCAATACACAAAATAACCAAGTCTCAATTGCTTTCCAAAATGAGTGAAAATAGCAGGTCAGTATAAGAAGAAATGCTTATACCCTGGTCAAATTCTCATTAGCTGAATAGAGAAAAATAGAAAACCTGTTTTGCATTTATGTTTTCTCCTAAAGCCATAGTCTAACATCACTTTATGGCACTGACAATTTCTGAAGTTATCATGAGATCAGCCATTATATCTCATCTTTGTTTTACAACTTTTTCATCTGTTTCACATTTCTCGGCTCTTTTACACGGTACTTTTAACAGAAACCTGACCACCATAACGATAGTACTTATACCGTACAACTAGCTGGGAGGATATTTATGGCTCATCAGCGAGAACATATGAGGAACACAAGTCTTAGCAGACTGATAGAGTCTTTTTCATGGCACATTTCAATCTGCAGAGCAAGAGCATGTGCACAGACGTGCTACACCAGAGGACTGTAGCAACGCCAGCAGAGCAGAGCACGCAACTCTCCTTGGGTCAGTTGGCCACAGGTCCCACGTTTGCCGTTCTGAAGGGTCAGTGTGGGCAGTTCCTTATGGAGAATCCACAAACATCTTGAGCCCAGAACTGAAATGTAGTTACTGCACTCCGAAAACATTTGTGAAGTTGTTCCCTTAATTTCCTTTCAAAGACCTGCAGGATGGATTACTTAGTTGGTAAAGAAATTTAACCAAATAATTCTGCATACAAATAATTCTGCATACCTTTCATCATTTTTTTTTTATTTGAAAGTTACTTGCAGTTGCAATTGTTTTTATTAAAACTGTATTTCTGTAGATCTTTAATGCTGAAACACCAGATTCTCCCTCATTTACTTTTAATGAGGTAACTAGTACAACTAATCACATCTAACTTAATTCATTACCCTTGTATAGGCAAGTAACTGAATGCTTATACTGTCTGTCACTTCCTGACATGCATACTAGTTTGTTGCTTTACAATATGGCTGTGTGAAATGGTTTGTATATGATTAACATCGGATAATCATACACATATACTCATACATATACTCAGGGAGGGAAGAATAACGTTTTACATAATGATTGATGCAAAGAAAGGCAAAAGATTTCCTTGGAAAGTGTTACTGGGCAAAGCGAAAATAACAAAAGGACATGGGAAAAGGGAAGGCACCAGTCATAATCTTCATTCAAAGTAAAGTTACTCTAATCATTATGAAATTTAAGTCTACAAGCTGTAGACTATGCCTGACTCCTCTCATGGGCTTACAGATGCACACAGCAGAAGGCACAGGAGAGTGAAGAAGCACTGCTGAAGTGTATCACAACTTGTATCACCCTGGGAACGTTCAAAGTCAGGTTGGATGGGACCTTCGGCAATCTGGTCTAGTTGAAGATGCCCTTGCTGATTCTCGGGGGATTGTTCTAGATAGCCTTTAAAGGTCCTTTCCAACCCAAACCAATCTATGATTCTATGATACTATCACAGGTCTCAAGGACACAGCATGATTTCAGTAATGGATAAATCTGAGACTTCTAGCTGTATTGTGTTTCTCTTCCATGAAAAGAAAAAAAAATGTCTCTAAGAAACACCAATGTCATAGATCCTTATCAAGGCAAAGTTTAAATTACTAAGTGGTATTCTGCTCTCTTGAAGCATTGCTGAGGTGAATGGTCTCAAAACTCAAACCATCTTCATTGAGTAGTTCCTGTAATGCACATACCTGCTTATCTGCTTTTGAAATCACATTGAAATGAGCTACATTCACTGCGCTATAACAAATGCCTGAAAAGGCAGATCGTCTAAATTGTATAGCTTCATTTTTAGGCACATGTTGCTATTAACATCCTGTATTCCCTTACCTAATATTAAACTCCCAAACTCATTTCACCACTCACAATCTCCGCAGAAAAATAACCTCATGCAATACTACTGGCATTGTAAAGCAGATGATCTCAAGAAGCAACACGCAGCTCTCTTCTTTGATGCACATAGGAGCTGGACGGAAAGGTCTCCCTGAAGAAAGGGATAGTGGACACGTAACAACTTTATAACAACCTCAGGACAGGTCCAAGGTGTTCAACTTCATCTTTGCATCACCCGGTGCAGGCAGACTTTATATTCCTTTTGTTGCCAGCTCAAATGGGCAGGATGGAAGAGAATGGAGAAAAGAAATATGAAGCCACATCATTGCTGTGGTACTTTACCTTAATTTTTTGAAACCCAAAATTGGGTTTTTACCTTGACCCAGTGTTCCAGAGGCCACTAAGTGTTACTATGAAACCCTAACTCAGTATGGTCAGTGGCAAAGTCCTTTTTAATGATGAGAAAAAAATGTTTAAAATTTGTCTATACGAGAAAAAATCCTATTCATTTTTTCATAGTTTATTTTTACCTAGATGTTTTACTTCAGAGCAGGAGCTGTGGAGCATTAGAGATCAAAAGAAGTATTAAGAGAAATTCTCATCAGAGACTGTTTGGGATCATCTAACTTTTGTTTGGCCTCTAATTACTGAGGAAAAATAGATTCTTTTAGTAAGTTTTTGTCATGCTGTTTGAAATAACAGCATGTCGTTAAGGACCCTAACAGTGCAGCAGAGCACAACAAAATCAATACCACACTTTCGTTCAGGGGAGTCTGGTGTGTATTTACAATGCTATGGATCTAGATGCTGTAAAAGCATGCTTACCGTAATAACAGTGGAGTTAGCACACTGATACAAATCTTGGCATTTCACCGTTGGGCCCTCGCATATATTCACTCTTCCTGTGCAAAATTCCTTTGCATGAAGTTTGTCTCTCTTTCATTACCATGCTGACAGGATCACCTTTCCCTATGAACAGGAAAGGGAAGAATAGCTGAAAGACCTTTCTGTTGATGAGGTTCTTGTAGCCTCCTCACTGACTGTAATCAATTGCAAAATGTTTGCAACTTGGAAACAGAAAAAACCCTTCTTTGTTATCAGGATGATAGGTCTGAGGTAAGTCAACTGCTGTACCAAGTTTTCCAGCTTGAAGAAATTTTCATCCAAGCACAATGAGATCAGTAAAGTGTAATGTATGTTTAAAAAACAAGTTACTATTTTTCCCCATGAACAATTTTTTCATTTGAGCAGCTCTTTCTTCCTAGGTGAATTCCAAACACACATGCCACATACCATGCACACTGCAAATTATCTATCAGATCTTGTTACACATACATATGCTCTCACTTATTTCAATAACCGTGACAAAATTTGTACGTGTCATTTTTTTAATCACTGAAAGAAATAAACCTGCCTTAAACCTACTGAAATTATGAGAATGGTATTGGTGAAAAGTAAGAAGAAAGCACCTCCTTCTTCACTTATTCATATAAAATTCTCCGTATTTTCTTCTTCACACCCCTGTTGCTCATTTGAGTAAAATTATTTATTGCAGCAAACCTGTTTTGGTGCATCCGGGATATAAAGAACATTTATGTAGTCGTCTACTGTGGAAAAGCCACAAAAAAAAAAAAAAAGTCTGAGCGACAAGAGACAGGACTCATTAAAAAGTTCAGGTTAAATGACCCATATTTGGGGGATGGATTTGCATGCAAGATTTTTGTTTGGTCAACAATGCACAAACAGGCAAAAGCTTTGGTCACATTTGTTTCATCTCTCTGCAGTCTGTGGCGATCAATTGAGAATATATGATTAAGTCCATTATTATTATTATTAACAGTAAGCTCAAGGAGCAAATCTTTTTGTTGTAAGTTGTCTGACTTCCATGGAGTTAGCACATATTCATAATAGAAGACATCCTTTTATGCTTCCAGGGCCTCAAATCTTTCAGAGTACTGGTGGTGGGAAAGGCAGGTTGTTAAATTTATGTCCTGGAATGAGTGCATTTGCTTTCAGCACAGGCTCTTGCTTCCGTAGGACAGCCCAGCATTCAAGACTATCCACAAGTTAGGCATAGGCATGAAAGGTGAAACCCAAAATGATGTAAATGACAGAGTTGACCATAACAGTCCCTAACTTGTGGGTGCCTGGTTTCCAAGGAGGGATCCAAAATCTAACTCGCAGGTTAAGGCTTTTTTTACAGTGCACTGCAAGAGTTAAAGTTTTGACAAAGGAACCCAAACTAGTCAGCTTCTAAGTCAGAAGCTGCCTGAAATCAGACATTGAGTTGAGGTCACTTAAAACTACCTGATAAAAGAAGTACTCATAAAAGGAACAAATGAAGAGGGGGAGTAGGAGGTCAAATTGGCTGCTCTCTCCTGCTCAAGCAGATAGCTTGGCATTAGAAGCAGATGGCTGCCTCTTCCAGTGAACTGACCACAGGTCTCTCCTGAGGAAGATGCCTAGCAGGAGAAGAATGGCAGAGGTGGCACACTAAACAAAATACCAAGTGGTTCCAGGAGTAGGAAGTCAAACACTCAACTCCTCTCACCCAGGTGAATGTCCATCTCATCCACAGACAGCCATGCCTGCCTCTCACACAGCAGCTCACATTATTTTGCGTTCTTCAGTGTTGACTTAAGACTTCAGAAGTGTCACTCTACAGCACACCTGACTGCCAAAACAGTTGGCAGATTACTTAGGAAACGTAGGTTTTGGACCCCCTAGGGGCAAGAAGAGTTGAATCACAGTTTTTCACTTCCTGAGAGAAGAAATGTTGTAGTCACTATCTCACTTCCCTCTCTGGCTCAGCACAGAACGGCAACCACTGTTGCATTTGTAGACTCTTGTGGGTTAGGTCTGTTGAGAACATCTACAAAATTAGGGAGGCAGGTGAAGAAGGTATAATTTCTCGATCCTGGATAGTGACACTAACATAGGAGTTGGCCTGACACTTTGGCTTGTACAGACTGAGGTGCCAAAACCAAAACAGGGGGTGAAATACAGTGCTTAAGCATAGAGGTTAGGGTCATGCTGAGCTGGTCCTCTGCAGATTGATTAGCATTTTCCAACTTGAGTAGAGTGTATGGGCACATTTTACTGGAGATGTTGGTGGGGTAACACTGTAGAAGAATGCCACCTCAGTTACACCTACAAAAGCATCCAGAACATCAGACTAGAGACTTACAAGTCCACGTAATGCACCGGGAACATACACAGTTGAATAGCTACTTGAGATGACCCCCCCAACCATCCCACCAAAGGAAAAAAGCTTCCCTCAAATCCCAAAGAGGTTTTGAAATGTATTTAAATTTTCTTTAAGCAAGGGAAAAATATTTTCCTTTCATACTGTTCAGCAGATATTTACAATTAAGCAACTGATGGTATATAAAATAGAGCAGTTGATAATTACCAAAGAAGACCAATGAGCATTTCTGTGAAGGTATAGTATTGTCAGCTATGAGAAAAACAATGCTAGATATTTATGAAATGTTAGATATATTACTACTGCTAAATATTTTAACAGCCCCTAAAATGAGGCAATCTAGCAGACTTGGCGAGAGAAAATAAAGGTCAGGAACCTGATTCAAGCAAGCACTGATGACCTGCTGGCAATATACAAAACATGCTGTTTTAATGAATTCCACTGCTGGAACAAAAGCTTGGTACGCTTAAACAACCGTGTTTGTTTAGCACAGTTGTGGGCTTTCTTGTAATCTATTTGATGGTGCAAGAGAAAAAGAGGTCAAATCATACTGTGTACAGAAATGTCATTTTCATTGGACAAATCCATTCAAATAATTTTTGCCTGATTAATGTAATCTTGAATGTGTAAAGGCATCACCTAAGTTTATTTTCTATGGGTTTCTTTACATTTTGATTGGCCCTGTAACTCAGTCTTTTGCAGGATAAAATTTTAAGTATGCTGTCATAGTTTCCCTTGCATAAAAATCCTTAGACCTCAGGAAAACTTCTCAATAGCCTTGTTTAGCCCACTATCAGTGGAAGAGTTATGCAGAGACTTTGCAAATCAGTGTTTAAAGACTGTCAGTGTCTTGTGCAGCACAACACAGCCCGAGGTTCTGGACGTACCATAAACCTACCCTCCCAGTGTTACTGAGAAAGTATTGTCAGTTGGGTCATGCAGATCTAACTTGGTGATGCACCCAATGGCCAGAGCTTGTCTCACACCGCAATGATAAAATCCAGACACACAAGGCATCTGGCATGCTCGTGTTCAACAGCCTGAGTAGCTAAGATCTCTCACTGTTGCTACCACTATCCGAATTTAAACAAGAAAACTACGGAAATAGCTCCATACTTACAGTCGTGACCAAACTACTGCACAAAGCCAAAGACTTAAGTGAACTGGAACTGTCAGTCATTGGTAGTAGATAAACAGAATAAGTTTGATGGATAAAGAAACCTGTATTCTACCAGGTACCTGAGTGTTGCAGCTAAAAATAAAGAACCTAAGTTAGTGTCATAGTCTGTGAATATTGGGAGTGTATTTCCAAAATAGGACATCTCTCATTTTCAACATGCAAAACAGCCGAATGAAGATAAGGCCATGATGATCATAATCACCTGATCATTTTGAATAGTCAAAAATTTTCCTCTTATTAAAAGAGAACCTGTTTCAGGTATTCCCAGTTCTTGAAATACAGACACAGCCATAGTGGTCTGCAGGTGTTAAAGCTTGTTTTCACGCTAAGTATGTTAGAAGGTAATTTCAGTTAGTTCAGTAGTTAGTGATCTGTCTTTCATAAGAGAAAAATCTAAACCAGCACAACACAACTGATACATATTCCATATAAAGCACCAGAGTAGCACTGTGGTCTAGAAAGCATCAAGAACTTCCCGCTTTGCTTCCTATTTTAATCATTATGAACTACTGATATTATGGTCAAGGAGTCTAAGGAAATTGCTGGAAGCAATTACAGTGCCAGTTTGCTGGAAATAATGAGAACTTCCAATAATTTGTTATCCCACAATAATAGCATCAGCACACATGGACAGCTGTCAGCAGAAATTCAAGGTGGCAAATGTTATCTACTGGCTGCCCTTATGACTCTGCGCTCAACAACCTTGGCTCATCTGCTACTTCAGAATTTTCTCACCTACTATGTTTTCCAGTCATTTTATTTCCTAGTAGCATAAGTAAAGCTAAGTTTATCACACACAGCCTGCCACTGTTGTTCAGTTGCTTCTTAAATGGTTATTTTATGCTATTTATTGAACTATTTTACGCTAAAGAAGATTTTTAGGCCTATTGAAAGAGTCAAGAAGTAATAGGTCTGTACAGCCACATGGGAATTTTGATCTTGGGTGCTGAGTGTCAAGGTAGATATAAGGAGTAAAAAAAAGAGGAGAGTGCAAAAAGAGGGCAGAAAGACAGACAAAGGAAGAAGCAATTGGGAGGGAATTAAAATTAGAAATTAAATGAGAAAGCCGCAAAAAAAAAGAAAAAAAATACTGGAAGGGCTTAATTGCCTCTCATATGTAAATTTCCTCAGATTCTCAAGAAAATATGAATGCTATCTGCTATTACACAGGCAAATGGAGATCCTTGCTACAGGCAGCTTCCCCGCAGTCCTGTGCCCTGGGGAGAGCCAGGACCTGCTGGTCTTTCTCAGAACCAGGAGGTTCTGAGAAAGGAGGTTTCTACCCCAAAGAAAGGGTTGACATAAAACATTGCAGAAGGGGCCAAAAGCAAGGAATGTGTCCCGAGACCACCTCAGGAAAACCTTAGAGTAAACCAAGAATTAGGAAAGGTATGACAGTGCTCGAGATGGAACTCTGAGAGGGCTAGAGCTCCTTAATGGGACCAGACACTTATCAATGGCTGATGGCTACTCTGCTCATCACATAAGCGGAAGATTTCAGTGAGCATGAGGACATACTCCTTCTTCAACAGCTGGTTGGAAGTGTATGCAATTGCTGCCAACATCCCATGCTCCATGACAACCCTCATCCCCCAGAAAACAACTGGATGAACATGCTAAGAAAAAGGAGGAAAGTGGCTGACGGGCAGGAGGCTCCAGTGCCTGTGGTCAGAATGGGGACCTGTAGGTTAGTGTCCCAGTAGACTCAGTACCAGCTACGCAGGCAGGACAGAACTGGGATCTGCTGGGGCAAGCTGGTTTTTCCAGAGCAGTCTTTCCTTTAGGATAGACAGCAGAGGTACTTATTAATAGAAAGGCCAATCCTATGGCAAAACTGAAGATGAAGCCAAGTTTTGCACATTTCAGGTAGAGAATTAACACAAATGAGTTAACAAAAGTCTGTTTTTTAACTGGGGAAGAGAATAAATATATTTTTCTACCCTTTTATAACTGTGAGGACAACCAGAAAATGCTTCCAAAATTGATACCATACGTGCAGATTAAAACCAGGCTGCGAGCCAAATCCTCCTCTTCAGTTTCACTGGCGCAGCCCAGCAGACTGCCACAGAGCTACGCTCAAGCAGCAGGGGAAAGAATTTGACCCTTTGACTGCTGCATCAAAAGCAGCTAACTTCCCACTGTATTTGGTGGCCTCAATATTAAAAGTACAAGTGACTTTGTGCTCAGAAACGTATCGATTTTCTGCCAAGGTAGCTACATGCTGGTGTCCTCCTGCCCTGCTCTCTCCGAAATCACATTCCCACTCCCCCCAGGCAGCAGAATTGGCATCCCTAGTATTGTCCCTGTCTAGCTGTGGATGTATTGGACTGTATTAATCACTGATGAAGGAAGTTCTTCCATCTCATCAATACATGAATACGTATAGCACTCTTATGTAAAAGGTAGTAAAACTAAGAACACTAGGATAAATCACTTATTTTGACCTTTGCCATCTTCCTTGCCTTCCATTCACTTATCATTCACCCAACAGATGATAATCCATCCGAATAACAGATGACGATTTTTCAGTTGCGCCATTGTTTAACTTCTTCATTATTCCAAATGGTCCAGTTTCCCACCTAGGTACTCAAGTATAAAATGCGCTACCAGTCATCTTCAAAGTCAGGTGATTCAAGTGTTAGGGTTTATCTCATGATCACAACTGGTTAAGAATTATTTTTAAGGAAGAGAGGCTACATATTGTATGTATGAACAAGAATGTAGATTCCCAAAAGAAGAATATACAGTGTTTTGCGGTAAAGCTAAACCTTGAAATGCAAACATTAAGTTAGTGACGCCTATTTACACTGTGAAATTCTGGACTCTCTCAGTAGAAACTGAAGACTAGAAGATCTTATTCAAATGATAGATATAAAAAGTATCCCAAGTGAAAAAAATAAGTACTCACAGTGTGAAAATAGAGTATGATACGAGATGTATCATACTCTGCACTCAAATACTTTATAAGTGTTAAACCTGCTAAAGCAATGAAAAGTTTTGTTATTGCTTATAAAGATGCTTACGCTGAGTGGAACCTTCGTATTTGTCCCACTAGGGTACAGATGTAGTTATGGACATCCACCCAAACAGTTTAGGGAAAGGCAGGGATGCCACTTACCCAGACCTCACACCAGCTGATGCTGAATTCAGTTTTCAGGTATCAATTCAAGAAAATGGGAAAGGGAGGAAGGAGAGCAGGAAAGAACACCTCGACACTATACTCTCTTTTCTCATGCTATGTCCCTACTGCAGCCATGAAACCTTCTTCAGTTCCTTCTCCCTTCTCAGAGCTCCCCATTCTCCAGCCCCTATCCTTTTCTTCACCAGCTCCCATCCTGCCCCCACAGACCAGCTGTAGCCCATGTTTCTAACGGACCCCCTCCACAGGCCTGGCTCCCCATCTGCTTGCTGACCCAGACCTCCTCCATTCTCCAGCACCAGTCCTCATCTCTCCTCACTGGCAGCATTCAAGGCAACACTGCTTGGATGCTCACCAAGACCAGAGGAAAAGGTTACCATTTGCCACCCAGCTTCCCAGCTTCACCCAGTCCAAAAAGTCAGTGCAGAACAACTCCAGCCTCCACCAAGAGCAAGCAAACAATTTTCTCCAAGTCTCAAGCCTGGTGCACGCTTTTCCAGAGATGGTAGAACCCACCTGAAAAATAAAAACCACAACAAAACCCCAAAACAAAACCAAAAAACCCCACAGAACCAACCTCACCATAATTTTAATGTACTACAGTGTTTATTCTTCACAACTTGTTTATTCTTCTATTCTATTATTCTATTCTATTCTAAGTTCTATTTTTACATACGATTAAAGTTTTGGCTAATCCTGAAACAATGCAGCAGCACAAAGCACCAAGACAGAAAATTTCAGATCACTTTTTCTTTTTTTGGTGGGGGTAAAACTATATGTAGCATCTCAAAGACGAAACTCAAGCGAACACCCTGTAACGCCTGACCTGCTTAACACGGTACAGAGGATACAAGAGAAAGGATAACCTGGTAAAAGAGAGTCATCAATAAATTTTAGAATGAATGGTGAAACTCATAGTGTTGAGGGAAACAGAGTGCATGGGGCATCTTAAGCAGCCAAGCACTGCTACGGGCACTGCAGTTGATTAGCATTTCCACTGGTATCTGTTCCCTTACAGTTCCAGGAGACTCCTGTCACATGGGAGGACACTACAAGATGAAGTAGTCCATCTCTGGACTGTTTCTGTACATGATAAAGTAATACAATCTCATTAGATCCTAATATAGCCTAAAGAGTTTTATAAATTTAGTTTTTGTGTGTGTTTCCAAAAAAAGGCACATAGAGAACATCACATCAAGATAACAGCAAGGCAAAAGGAAGCTCATGAAAGGTGCTTGTAGCTATCAGAATAAGGTTTGAACGAGGTGATAGTGATGCTTACAACTGATGATTTAACATTAGCATCTGGTCACCAAGACTTTCATAGGAGGTATTGAAAATAGTCAGGTCTTAAAGTACCTTCATACGGTCTCTCCTTTTTTCCTAGTTGGTGCACTTCGGCATCCTTAGAAAGTGTTCTGTCATCTTCAGAGGGAGACGGCCTGAGCCGGAGCAAGGTGCCCAGTTAGAGTCACTGCAGTTACAGATCTTTATGGAGTCCAGAGAAAGGCAATAAGGATGATCAAACAGTTAAAAAATAGGACCTATGAGGAAAGATCAAATGCATGAGGCTGTTTAGACAGGGAAGAGACATGACCATCTTCAAAATGGAAAGGACAAGTTTAACCAAGACAGGCAGCAATCTTGAATGCTTACATATGACCAAAATGCAGAGAAGGGATTGAAAAAGTGAGGGGGTGACTTGTCCAAAGCAGCTCAGAAAAGCCAAGAACAAAATTCAAGCCTTTTCATGATTTCATGCTTTTGCTTGTAGCCATTATTTCCTCTCTGCTGTTTCGGTGACAGGCTCTTTCTGAATGGGAGATAATGAATGACTGTCATTTTATACACAAAGCAAAGTTTCTCCTGTGGAAGTCTTACCTGAGACTGTTTTACCTTTATACTTACCAGTTGTTTTCTTTCCAACTATTCTTATTCTCGTTTAGATTATGTGCATCCAGCTGTCTATATAATCTCATTTCTTTCCCAATAAAGCAACGGTATGAAGAACAGCCAGAAAGACTACTTGCGAAAGGCAAAGTAGGCAAGGGATAAATGGAACAACCTCGGAGTCAGGTTTCCTGTAATCTGGTGACAATCATCCTTCCCTTCTAGCTTTCATTTCCTAGGACAACACGAACAATGTTCGTAAATCACAGTGGTGTATCTAATGCAAGTGGTTCTTTTCTCACTGTATTTTTGCTATCAGGTCTGAGTTGCTAGCATTGCAGTTTGAAACTATAAAATGAGTTTATGGGGATCTTCACAAATATTGATGGCCGCTTCATGCTTTTTGAAAGGAAGCTGTCCATAGCCTTGAAGGAAGAAACGCTGCTCCTTAGGTACAAATTTGTACCTGCAAGTCTGAGGCTGGGCAGGGGGGCTGCTTGCAAGCCTGTTGGATTTGCTAATGGCTTGGAATTTGCGACAGTTTAAGTGAACCCCAGTGACAGTATGTTTGAAGAACCATCTCAAATCCTAGAGCCATGGGATGGCAGACACTCTGTCAAAGCACAATCCCCCTCTCAGGCACATCACAGATGCAGCACTTCATAACATCTTTCATTACTCTAGAAGTACTCACTGCACTGTTTGCAGGAATGGCCCTTTGACTAGTTCAGCCAGCAGAGTGATACAATGAGCAAAACACTGCTATCCAGCTACATCTGGCTTCTACAATGGGTAGTGATTTTTTAAATGAAATCAGCATGCTGAGGATGTGCCAGCTGGACACGGTAAAACAGGAATAGCGTTCTGTTAAGCAAAGAAAGAAAAAGAAAGATAGATGTTCAATGAAGTACATGTGAACCTCAGTTTGAAAACCCAAAGATGAAAGTAGCTGTTTACAGGAACACCTCAGAAAGAGAATACTCCAAAGACCCAAAAGTCAAATTTTCTGGTTGCCCATACAGCCAACTACCAATCTCAACATGTGGCAGATAATTTGACTGCAGGTAATGCGTTCTAAATGAAGTTGGCTATCCACTGAGCAAGTTGCTTTTAGTTAGCTGCTGAACAATATCAAATTCATAGGGAGTTGGGATGCTCAGGCATTTTGAAAACACACTCAGAAAGGAGAATGGTGTTACAAACTAGGCAGGACTCTGCATTATCTTGTTGTTTTTTCATTTTAGGAACCAAACTCTTATACGACACATGAAGCAAAAGATCCTGATTTACTAACAGTGTTATTCAGAACATAATTTCTCCAAGTGATCCCTTGTTAGGCACTATGTGCAACAGACCAAAATGTAAATCAGTGCAGCAAGTCATGGATCGTCATAACCACAGTTTTTGTTGGCTTTCTGGAAATTTTCTTAGACTGCACATGATTAGTGTAAGTTAATGATAGCCATTTTTTTAGTATAAACAAACTGTAGAGGGAACATCTTTTAACAGATGGAACTGCCAATCAGCTGTTTCTTCAATTTTTTTTTGGTAGAGAATAATCTCGTCTTTGGGATTGGGAGCAGTATGTAAGTGAAAATTATCATTTCACATCTTAAAACTGCACCTGTCTCTGACAATAACCATATACCCTTGCTCTGCATGCAAAACCATTACCATTTGACATTTGATATCTTTAAAAAAACATATGCGATTGTAAGCAAAGGTGAGATTTAGAATGGTCTCCGGTTTTGTAGGTAGCTGAGTTCTTAGTTTTTTAATGCTTTCATGGTGTTCACAAAATAGAGAGGTCATTCTTTTTCCAGTAGAAAGATTTTTTTACAAAAGGCTTGAATTCTCAAACTTTGTGCACTGGGGTGAGAACTCACTCCTTATGTGGGATGCTTATGGGACCAAACTCTGACTCTATTTGAGTTACAGAGACTTTAAGAAGAGGCATCTTTAAGGTCAAACTTAATAATTAGAGAGGACTTGCATACAGCAGCAGGTGACTGTGAGATGTGCATGAAACTCAAGTGGGGAAACAAAAATGGAACATGGGAATATCTGAGAGTTTTCTCAAAGATACTGTACCCTCTGGCATGTCTGCCAGACATCTGACCCCAGAGTGTGCACAGAATAACTCATCCTAGTGAGATTACTACACTGTCAAAGGTATAACAAAAGAATGAATAGAAAAAGCAGACCTGAAAAAATCGTACTATTTTTTCCTAATAAGTCACATATTAGACAACATAAATACCTCAGAGTTCAGGTTCTGTAGAAACAAAACAAAACAACTCCCCCCACTCCATAACATCACATTTTGTTGCTTTCCAAAAATCCTGATATAAACACTTTTTTCATCAAGCAAGCAACAAGCCAACCAAGCACTGGAAGAGTTTTGAACCATGACAGGGTACTGATGTCAGCCAGAAAACAGAATTCATCATGAATTAATAAAAAAGGGGGGAGAGGAGATACTGTCAGTAGGTTTTAATCATCTACAATGAAGTAATAGGAAAAAAAAACAGCAAGAGTATAGGAACTCTAGATTTTTTCATTTGATACTGCAAGAAATGTAGACATACTCTATACTCTATGGGTCTGATGTTCAGGAAGCTTTAGCGTCCAAAATTTAAGTGTACCAGGAATTCTCTGGGAAACTTAGCACTTCTAAAACCAGGCTGTTTCTCTCTTTTCACTGTCCAAACACACTGGCCTCCTGTAATACCCTAAAAATGAACAGCTGAGATAGACATATCCCGTGCTCTGGCTTGTGGGAGCTAGTTCTTGGAAAATAGACCGTGTGTATAGCAAATTGTGAAGGACGCCTTAACCTTGAGACTAGATAACAGGAAAGTTGGCAGAAAGAGTAAAACAAGAACAGGTGTCCGCAAGAAAAATAACGCTTGAGCAAGATTAAACAATATGCTAATGTCAACCAATCATGGGTGAAATAACCCTGCGTGCTCGCCGCATGCACAAAGCGAGACAGCCAATCAAACAATGCGTGATAGCGTGTACAAGATATGAATGACTATATATGTAACCCGAGTGTTAACAATAAATGGAGCTTAGCGGAGATTGACGCTAACATACATTGTATCGGTGTGCTTGCTCCCCTCTACCTGGCCGCAACATTCTGGTGACCCCGACGCGCAGAAGACGAGATACAGAAGACGTGAAACAGAAGCTGTGCTGCAACTGAGAGAGACCAGGACGGCTAAGCGGACAAGAGAAGGTAGAGATCCCGGCTGCTCGAGAGGCAGGAAAAAAGAAGAGAAACGTGGCCACGGCTGACCGGTGAGTCAGGCAGACTGCGGTCTGGTTCGGGATGGGATCCGCTGTATCAGCGATAGAAAAAGCTACGATAGACGGGTTGTTAAGCGTAGCAAAGAAAACAGGGCACCAAATACCCCGGCAGGAGCTTACAGACTTCTTGTTTTGGTGCCGGCGACGGGGACTATTACAAGCCACTGGACAGTTACTCGATCAAGACCAGTGGAGGCACATAGGTGAGGAATTATGGCAAAGTGTACAAAGTGGACAAAAAGGGAGTAAGCAGTTAGCGCAGACTTATCGGCAAGTGCGTCTCATGATAGAACAAGTACATGCTGACGCCGAGGTTGCAGCTGCTTTACGAGACGCACTGAGTAAAGGGAGGGAGCAGGCAGAGAAGGAGGAGGCGGATAATCCTACAGATTGGGGGCCTCTCTCTGACCCTGCTCCCCCAGTGAAACCCTTTCACAATATTGCCGCCCCTGTAACCAAAAAGGGCGAGTTCGACGATCTAATTCCGCCCTGGAACCCTAAGGAAAAGGTGCCACCGTATCCTAATACCGAGGGGGCTTCTGCACCTCCGGAAGAGCCGACACCAATGGAACTTCAGTTGCCCGAGGTGCCAATAGAACCACCACTAGTACCGTTACCCAAAGATGACTGGGATCTGGCGGAACAGTTAGGAGAACAGAAAGATCTCTTGACTAAGCTTTTGCAAGAAATACGGAAGTTAGACAAAAAAGGACATGAGGGAAGGAGGGAGGAACTGTATAAGCGGGCAATGGAGGCTATAAAAGGGGGCCTGGAAAATATAGAGAAACAAGTTGATAAAAGAGATCAGCAGGTATGGGGGGGTCGGGAAGGAATAAAACGAGCAATTAAAGCAGGCAGAATGTCGATAGCAGAAGGTCATAAAGAGCTCAAAAGGATTTTTGGAGCAGCAAACGGCCTGACTGAGGAAGAGAAACGAGAGTTAGAGGAGAAGATATCCCGGGAGGAACAAGATAAGGGATATATCCCAAGAGATTCTAATTTTGATATGAGTAAACGTTGGAGGGGTATTATAACACAGGCTAATTTATCCGGGGAGTTCACCCTTGAGCCCTTTGTGTCTGCCCCCGTGATAACTACGGCAAATGGCCCTGAGTGGAGACCGTTAGATTGGCAGTTGGTCTCCAATCTCCAGCAGAATATTATGGCTTATGGAGCAAATAACTCAGTTGTGCGGAGACAAATGACTGCCTTCCTGAAGTATCAGGATGTAGTTCCAGCAGACATCAGAGTGCTTATGGAGACTTTGTTAGGACCGACCGCCTTTACATTATTTCTTGCAAAATGGCAAGAAAAATTAGAAGAAAAACAATTAGATAATGTTAACTTACCGGATGGGGACCCGCTACGATTTGCTACTCTACAACAACTGATGGGATCTGGCCCATATAGAGATCCCCAAAGGCAAGCAGCACTAGCCCCGAGGGTGTTAGCTCAAAGTAAGGCTGCCGCCCTTGAAGCTTTTTCCATGTTGCCGCAGATGGGGAAGCCCAGCCCTCCATATATACATATAAAGCAAGGGGAAAATGAACCATTTCTTACCTTTGTTGATAGAATAAGAGAGGCCGTTGATCAGGCCCCTGATATGGATTTTGAGCTAAAAACAACGCGGGTAAAGGAAATAGCAGCTCAGAATGCGAATGGCACTTGTAAACGTTTGCTCGCTACGCTGCATCCAGGGTCCTCCCTCATACAAATGGTAGAAATTTGTTCTCGAGCTCCCTGGGAAGAGGAGAAGCAAAAGGCGAGCATCCATGCCACCGCCTTAGCCGCTGCACTAAAGCAAGCGGGGTTGGGAAGGGGAGACCGTGGACCAGGAGTGTGCTTTCGATGTGGGAAAATGGATCATCTGAAACGTTTTTGCCCAATACGCCCCTCTAACAATTCGTCTTCTTCTGTGTTCTCGGGAATATGCAATCGCTGTGAAAAATTCGGCCATCGGGCCGCTGAGTGTCGCTCGCGGTTTAAAAAGGATGGTACTCCGTTGCCGGGAAACCAGAACAGCCGCGGGTCGGGCGCGGCTCAGAAATACCCGACAAACAGAAGACACGCCACGGTTGCCTCAACGAGCTTGCTGCAGCCACCGCCGGGAGCGCAGGAGTCGATTTGGCCGTGGCAAGAACCGTAACTATTACTACAGGAGAGGTAACCCTAATAGACTCCACGGCAACAGGACCATTGGGGATGGGGTTAAGTGCCTTGCTTTTAGGACGTTCGTCAGCGAGTAGAGCGGGAATTTTTGTGTTACCAGGTCTTATTGATGCCAATTATACGGGAATAATTAAGATAATGGTTAAAGTATTTGCTCCTCCTGCAACCATTACCCAAGGAAGCAGAATAGCGCAGCTTGTCCCGTTTAAATCAAGAGTGCCCGTCGCAAAACAGGCAATTCGAGGGGCGGACGCCTTTGGTAGTTCAGGACAAACTGCAGGACCTTTGGTCCTCTTTACCACCAAAATTGGGGTAGAAAGACCTCAGCGACAGGTGAGAATAACCCTTGAGGGTGAACCAATGACAAGAACAGAAATCAAAATGATGTTAGACACAGGATCCGATGTTACAATTGTCCCTGCTTCAGCATGGCCAGAGCATTGGCCCCTGACCAAGTCTGCTACCGTGGTTAGTGGTATAGGAGGAGCATCAATTACAATGCAAAGTACCCTTTTTTGTTGTACTGAAGATAAACAAGAAAGGAGGCAAGCCTGGGTAAAGCCCTATGTCATGCACACACCCCTGTGGATTTTAGGTCGTGATGTGATGTCCCAATGGGGGATTACGTTGCAAACTTCGGGTTTCTGATAGCGGCCATTGAGGGACAGAGGCTGCCCACGGTAAAACTGCAATGGGAATCAGATGTACCGGTGTGGGTATCTCAGTGGCCGCTGACTGAAGACAAGTTAGAGCCTCTGCAGCAATTAGTCGAGAACCAATTGAAATTAGGACATATTAAGCCATCATTCAGTGAGTGGAATACCCCTATTTTTGTTATAAAAAAGAAATCAGGAAAATGGAGGCTCTTGCATGACCTCAGAGCGGTAAACGCAATAATGAAACCTATGGGGGCGTTACAACCAGGCCTGCCTTCTCCAGTCGCATTACCAAAACATTGGCACTTACTGATTGTAGACTTGAAAGATTGTTTTTTCTCTATTCCCCTGCATCCCTTAGATACTGAACGCTTTGCTTTTAGTGTGCCACAGAAAAACACCTGTCGCCCTACACTCAGGTATGAATGGACCGTACTTCCACAAGGTATGTGCAACAGCCCTACAATATGCCAATGGTATGTAAATCTAGCCATAACCAAGTGGAAGTCCAAGTATTGTGACGTAATAGTATATCACTATATGGATGATATCCTGTTAGCCAGAGAACAGGAAATTTCAGAGGATATCCTCTGAAGAGTCATTTACTGAAATGTCTAGCTGAATATGGCCTACAGATAGCTCATGAGAAGATACAGAAAAATAGCCCTTGGTTATATTTAGGAATGACTATCACAGAAACACGCATTAGGCCAGGAAAGCTGAGACTTCACACAGAAGTTAGAACAGTTAATGACCTACAAAAACTAGTGGGAGACATACAGTGGGTCCGCACATGGTGCGGAATTACCAATGAAGACCTGGAACCCTTATTTAAGTTGTTACAAGGTTCCTCTGACCCAACAGAACCAAGGAAATTAACTACAGAAGTTACTGAAGCATTGATAAAGATTGAACAAAAAATTGGCAATCAACAGGTATACCGCTATGACCCTTCTTCCCCTATAAAGGTTGCAGTCTATGGAACAGAACAGAACTGATCCACTATAATTATGCAACAAGACAACAAAAAAATTACCATTTTAGAATGGGTATTCCTTGCTCATCTCCCAGGAGCATCAATCACGCCATTGCCCGAGTACATTGGAAGCTTACTATTGCGAGCCAGGGAAAGAGTCAGGTTAGTATTTGGGACAGAGCCAATCTGTTTTATATTACCCTGGAAGACGACTGATCTGATCCACTCATGGGCCGAAAGTTCGGTTGCTTTTGCAATCGCTACCCACGGAGTGGAGCTATCTGTCCACCACCCATCTCATCCTTTATTTAAAACCACCTCAGTAATAGAAAGAGGTCCCGTTGTTAGCCAAAAGCCTATCCCCGGAGCAAAAACAATCTTTACTGATGCAAGCGGTCGCTCAGGAAAATATGGGTTTGCTTGGAAGGAACATGGAGAGTGGAAAACCAAAACATGGGCAGAAAGAGGCCCTTCTGTCCAAGTATTAGAACTGAAAGCCTTAGTTATGACATTAAGCTACCAGGGCTCAGAGCACATTAATGTCGTATCTGATTCACAGTATGCTGTAAGTTTACTAAATAGGATAGAAAACGCTAAGATAGGGAAAATAACCACCCCTTATATAGCAGAATTAACAATACAGCTGTTTAGTTTGTTAGCATCTAGAATTCACCTAGTTTGGTGTACCCATATGAAAAGTCATACAAATATTCCAGGTATATTTGTGGAAGGCAATGCTGTCATTGACAAAGCTGTTTCCGGAGCACTCTCTTTGCAGGGTTTTGACGCAGCTAAAAAGGCCCATGAATTTTTCCATCAATCAGCGCGAGGCTTACGGAGAGAATATGGTATCTCACGAACACAAGCTCGAAGCATTGTAGCTGCCTGTCCAGACTGTGCTCGACTTCCCCCCCTGCAGCAGCAAGGAGTTAACCCAAGAGGACTCGACTCACGAGCTGTATGGCAAACGGACATCACGGAGTATCCGTCGTTTGGACGGTTGAGATACCTACATGTTTCTGTGGACACACAGAGCCACGCTGTTTGGGCAACGGCACTCTCTTCGTCTGCATTCCGATGCGTGCGACAACATTGGCTGCAAGCATTTGCAGTCTTAGGGGTTCCACAAACTATAAAAACTGATAATGGGCCGAGCTACACCAGTAAAAACTGCAACGACTTTTTGACGCGATGGTCCATTCAACATATCACCGGAATCCCACACAATAACACTGGCCAAGCTATTATAGAAAGACGGCACCAAGACATTAAAAGACTAATTAATTCTTTGAAAAAAGAGGGGGAGATGCCCCTCAACACACATGAGATCGTAGCAAAGGCTTGTTATGTAATAAATTGGAAAAATCCAGTAGCACTCAATGAAAAAGATCTAGAATTACCAATTAACATTCATTTTTCAAAACAGTCTATAACGCTAAGTAAGGTGCCAGTCCAGGTATGGGACCCTAAGGCCGGAAAGTGGGAAAAAGATCAATACACTCTACTTACGTGGGGACGGGGATATACTTGTGTCTCTACAGGTGACGAGCAACCCCATTGGGTACCTGCGAAATGGGTGCGACCCGACCTAGCCACGATGGATAAGTAGACTGTTTTTCATTCTCTATGAACTTACGCAGAAGAAATAACGCAGAGTGAGGAACGGCAGCGCAGAGAACCATCGCTGAGGAAGATAAGAAGGCATTAACCGACCCACCTGTAAATTAGATAACATAGACGCTTGGTGCTGGTTTTGTTGAGGCGAAATCCTTAGGGAGTTTTGGTTTCGTTTTGATAAAACTAGTACTAGGTGCGCTTGCAATAATCACTATATACTAAGTGTGCTTGTAATAATCCTAATTGCTTCATAGAATTATTGTGGTGTTAAATAAGAAAATGAAAGTTTTGATTATGCTATTGATTACCCTTTAGTACTAGGTGCGCTTGCAATAATCACTATATACTAAGTGTGCTTGTAATAATCCTAATTGCTTCATAGAATTATTGTGGTGTTAAATAAGAAAAGAAAATGAAAGTTTTGATTATGCTATTGATTACCCTTTAGTACTAGGTGTGCTTGCAATAATCACTATATACTAAGTGTGCTTGTAATAATCCTAATTGCTTCATAGAATTATTGTGGTGTTAAATAAGAAAAGAAAATGAAAGTTTTGATTATGCTATTGATTACCCTTTGGGGAATCCAGCAGGAAGATGCCTTATGGATTCCACCACAGCCTAAGACTAACATTTGGGTAACCATGGCGAACCTGACCAAACAGGATGCGATTTGTCTGTCACTATCCTCGCCTGGAAACCCATTTTCTACATGCCTGGTGGGTCTGCCGGCAGATAATTGGCCATGCCCTAAGCTACCAGTTTGTAATTCCACCGAGCCAAAGAGCGCAGTAGATAACTGGGATAGTTGGGTCCCACGCCTGCCCCTAGCACCCCAAGAACCTCAAGAATTGGAATTGTTAGGCTCTGTGAAAGTTGATGCATGCGTAATGTTTAATCATTCTAGTAAACAATCAGGGCCAATGAACCACATCACTGTAGTAAACTCCAGTTTACCTATATATCGAAATAGCACCTTCTGGTGCAATTATACATCACCAAACATTTCAGTATCTACAAACAACCCTCTCATACTGCCGGCAGGATACTTGTTGATCTGTGGGGACCGAGCTTGGTCTGGTATACCATCCAGGTTAAAAGGAGGTCCATGTACCTTAGGACGACTCTCATTACTCACCCCTAATACCTCGATGATCTTGAACATGAGTCGTCACTATCACCGAAGTAAAAGATTTGTGCATGCATTTAATAGCGGCTGTAGAGATAATGTACAGTTTTGGTCCCCTGAGAAAATCATAGCAGCATCCCTTTTTGTCCCCGGCGCAGTGGCTGCAAGAGCTCATGCTATACTAAACAAACTAGGGTGTTGGTTAGCCAAGCAAACAAATGCCACTTCACTGGCACTTTCTGGTCTTTTATTAGACGTTGATTCTATTCGTCACGCTACGCTGCAGAATAGAGCTGCTATTGATTTTCTCTTACTCGCTCAAGGACATGGTTGTGATGAATTTGAAGGAATGTGTTGTATGAATCTTTCTGATCATTCACACTCTATTCATGCCCAGTTAGAAGAACTACACAGACTGACCGGAAATTTGAAGATTCAATCTGGACTAGGAATAGATGGATGGTTGCAATCACTGGGACTTGAGGGATGGATCAAAAGTCTTATCATGATGTTTACTGGACCCCTATTGATTTTGTTAATCATTTGTATGTTTGGACCCTGTTTGATTCGATGTCTGATGCAACGTCTGGAACAAATATCAGATGCCCTAATTGAAAAAAGAGGGGGAGATGTGGGAGCTAGTTCTTGGAAAATAGACCGTGTGTATAGCAAATTGTGAAGGACGCCTTAACCTTGAGACTAGATAACAGGAAAGTTGGCAGAAAGAGTAAAACAAGAACAGGTGTCCGCAAGAAAAATAACGCTTGAGCAAGATTAAACAATATGCTAATGTTAACCAATCATGGGTGAAATAACCCTGCGTGCTCGCCGCATGCACAAAGCGAGACAGCCAATCAAACAATGCGTGATCGCGTGTACAAGATATGAATGACTATATATGTAACCCGAGTGTTAACAATAAACAGAGCTTAGCGGAGACTGACGCTAACATACATCGTATCGGTGTGCTTGCTCCCCTCTACCTGGCCGCAACATTGGCTGCTTTAATTTTTTTCTTCTGTGTTGTGGAAGCCACCGTTGAGTGACAGAAAGTTAAATTTGGGTCCAGATTAAATTTAATCAATCTTAGTGTTAATCTCAAATTTAACACAATCACTTTCCAGGAAAAAATAATTTTATCTCAAATACTGGGTCCCAATTAAAATAACCTCTCTGGCTTGAATGCCAACATTAGAGATGAGAGACCAAACTAATATGCTTTGCTTGGCTGGTTATCTAAGTCTTTCCACTGGCACTTTCTCAAACTGACAGCAGTGGAAGAAGGCAGAGGCAGCCACAATATTCTGGGGTTTGCTGTCAAGATGGGAGGCAGAAGAAAGCAGCACACAGCCCTATGAAAAGGGCCGAATGTGGTTAGGAATCACTGGTGTATAACTGGTCCTGACTGAAATGTTTCATAAACATACTTAACTCAAGAAATATTTTGTAATTCCCTCAAATATGGCCCCCTCCCTGCACACAGACACCTCTCATTATGGACTTAATGTGCAGTGAAAGCGTCTCCCTTTCACTGATGCAGCGAGAGAGTTTTAACATGTGAAACCTTTGCACACTATTGCAAAGTTACACGTGTGTGTGACCCTCCTGCCAGAATGCAACTGGCTGCAAAAAGGATACAGTTTACATTTGATGCAGTTTTTAAAATAATACTGGCTTGATCCTCCTCTGGGGAAGGGGGAATATGCCTGAAGTGTAAATGTAATGACAATTTCCTTTTTTTTTTTTTTTTTTTTTTTGCTGTTGAAGAAAATTGCTAAAGCCACCTAGTTGCCATCCCGGATAAGCAGCAAAGTCCAGTGTCAGTTCAGAGCACCAGTAGCCATGATATTTTCCTGTAGCGGGTCCTGCTATCTGCCATGAACTGTTCCTCCCTCTGCCAGTCACGCAATCCACCCCTCTTTCCAACAACGGTGATAACCTCCCTGCTGCTCTGCATATAGTTTGTTATTTCAGTTCTTTAGAAAGTGCAGATAACACAGAGGGCTAAGTACGGTCCGTCAGGAATCTCCCTTAAGGTGATTCTTCAGCAGCTGCTTTTGTTTCTCAGCTCCGTGGAAACTCGTAAGAAGCTTTTCCTGTGCCAGAGCTTGCCAAACACTTACAGAAAGACATCTCATGTTCTGTTCCGTTCTCTTCTCTTCTCTTCTCTTCTCTTCTCTTCTCTTCTCTTCTCTTCTCTTCTCTGTCCGCACTCCAACACTGGAAGCAACTCCTGCATGCCAGGGGACAGGCTCATCTCAGGCACAGTTAGGGTTAATTGACCTGGACTTCTGCATACTGCTACAGCTTTTCTCTCCTCCCTTTTCAGCAAAAAACCCTCTCAAACTTAGTAATGTATGCAACCCCAATATATTTTAGGGTTGCCATTTGTCCCCCTTGTCTCCCCCTCACTCCCTGAGATGGAGCCAGAATGCTCCCTTTTTTTAGGTTTCTCTGCCTTCTGGTATTTGGGCAAAGTGGCAAAGTGCAATGCAATGGGTTAACTTTAACTTTAGGCCTCAGCCAACAGGCTTATATATATATTTTACAACTTGCAGGTTTCCCCAGTGAGAATAAGCTGACGTAAATGACATTTTCTGCAGTCATTCAGGTCCTCCACAGCAGTGCTCTTGACTGCTCTGCCCAAGAACCTGAGAAAAGATGGAAAATGCCCCTCACAGCAGAGGAGAGAGGGGTATGAACAGATCTGGGTCTTTGACCACAGCTACAAGAGAAAACAGGACAGAAGGTGAGATACATAATGTGCGTGACTTCAGGCGGCAGGAGGCTGGGCACTAGAAATGGTGAGAGAAGAATGTGGACATTGTCTGGTGCTGAGAAAAGGAAGTAATGCCCAGTCAAGCCAAGTGCTGAGGAAGCCCTGTCACAACACAGTACCAAGAAGGATAGAAAAAATTTGGGTGATGGGGTGGAAGGACTCAAAGCCATACTAAGGACTGGGAAGAACTGAGCACTTGGCTGTTTCTCCCAGAAAAGCGATACATTCACATTGCGTGTGATTCTTGCATGACTGCCCTCAGTGTGGGCATCAAAGAGCGCGGTACCTGCTTGGGGGAACTAGCCAGAACAGCCCCATGTCAGCAGCTGAAGAGTCACCATCCCAACCCCAGCCCAAACCAACACATAGGGCCTGAGCTCCTGCCATCCCTGCTCCACTTCTCCTGCCTAGACCTCTTCACCATTCCTTCCCCCAGTGCCCCTCCCTCCTGCTTGTAATGAAATCTTCTCAACCTCTTTTGTAAAGGGTAATAAAGGAGGTGATGCTGAACAGATCCATGGTTTCTCATTTGGAAGGAAAAGCACTGCAAGCACAGAAATGTCAGGGAAGAGACGAGGGTGGGGGGCAGGTGATGCCAGGTCTGTTGGTCGCGGCTCCATTCGCTAAGTCCCTGATGTCCCGAGGAGACAGTAGTTGTCAACTGAAGCAATAGGATGGGGCTACATGGGTGTGCACAGACACAAAAGTTCTCACTCTGTGCATTAAAAAAGGAGAGAAGGTACTAAACTCCGTATTTTCTCTGGCACTTTACGAACCCCAGGGCTGGCAAAGACAAGTGTTAGGTGCTTTTGGCTTCTAAGCAGGAAAAAACAGACCACCATCCCAATGAGTAAGGTACCTAGATTTATTACTGCTAAGAGGGAGTCGGGGAAGGAGGAGGAGGAGGAAGGGAAAAGGAGGGAGATAAGGGGAGAGAGAGAGGGAGTACCTAACAATGGCAAGCTCTCTCTTCCTGGGTAAATTTATGCAAAATTAGAATACTTTCTGCACCTCCAGAGCTTCTCAGATGCTCAAGCAGAGGAGTTGTTTTCTTCTTAAGAGGCCTATCCACAGTGTGTGCTAGAGGTTATGTTTTACAGCATTATTGCTGAAGATAGCACCTAATTTTTCTAGCTTTTTTTTTATTTACCCACATGGGAGAGTCATGTGCCCTGTCCACAGATCACAACCTTAAACTTCCTAAGTGGATTTACGATTTCAGGTGAACTGACACACTGCTCTGTGCCTCACCTTAGGCCAACCTGCAGGGGGAATCAACAAGTCTGTACTACAGAAAGGCTAAGAAATCAAGACTATTTCTCCTCCCCCCAACATCTGCAGTGCTTCATTTAAAAACTTTCTAAATGAGTGCAGGTTTAGTATCTCTTTGGAGAAGCTATTCCCAGCTTGGTAATAGTAGATACCAAAATAGTTTTCCTTTGCCATCTCTTCTGCTTCCCTGCATCACTTTAATCCCTTAAAAGAGAATCTCAGATCCTGCCTAAATTTCTGAGAAGGTATTATGGATCCTCTCTGCGTAGCTAGAACCTGACGCTTTGAAACCTAGGTTAAAGACCCTGCAGAAGTACCATACATTACCAGATAAGTAAACTGAATCAGTCATCTCAGAAACTCTCCACAGTTTATGGCATGTAACTCACTACAGTATCTGAACCCGAACAAGAAACCTGAATCCACATCACTCACAAGCTGAGAATGAGAAAAAAAAACATTTAGAAGTTGATACATATCTGGATTATTTCTTCCAGGTCTGATTGAACAAATACAAAACAAACTGAGTCTGCTTTCAGGTCCAGCTGACACCCAAGTGAAGACGTTGGCAGGAAAGCCTGTCACGGGATCCTGGTAACCCCAGCTCTAACTCCCAGCACTGCCAGGGCTAGTTTTCTGAGATTCATTTTTCCTAAAAAAGTTTTCTTGTTCTTGCATCAAGACCCCCACTTTAGAGGCCAGTGGGATTCCTCCCCCCTCAGCCTTTCCTGGGACTGGGAGGAGAGGAAGCAATGACCTGATGGCGTAGGAAATTAATGAGGCCATGGTCTCAACTCCGCGCAGCTCAGAAAGGGGACAGGTAAGCGCTGCTGGCTGCCTCGGCCTCTCTCAGGAATCGGAGGAAGGAGGAGAAGGGCAGCTCTGAGGATGAAGACTCCAGTGCTGGCAGCAGGGAGTGGGAGCAGGGACAGAAGGGACTCGGGAATGGCATATGCTTGCTGAGCACACGGCAGCGGCAGTGGTCATGCTGCTCAGACTCCAGGATGACAATTCTCCCCCTGTGCCACTGCAAAATAAAATTACTGTCCGCTTCCTCTTCTGCCTGACTGATTTATACACATGTAACCTTAGAGCTGTCAGGCTCCATTGCAAATAATGAGATCCTGACAGATGAGAAAGTTTCCCTGTGCCCCTTTCTGAAGGTGCAGCTGCCAATCATCGGGACTCCAAGCCTCCCAGCCTCGTCATTAGCAATATTGGAGGTGCTACCAAAATCTTTGGCAATATGTTTTGGATAAATTTCAATCATCTCTGCTGCTGACTCAGTGCTTATTTCTCCACTTCCACCGTGGTACCTCACCCAAACAATTCTACACACGCAGCCCTGACATATGGCCTGAATTATACCTTCCCTTCGATGCAGGATTTAAATCATCTCGCCTGCCCAGCAGCCTGTCATGGATCAGCCACCAGAATAAATCACCTGCTGGGGACTAACGGAGATCTCACCTGAGCGTGCCAGCCTACGCCATAGGGATGGCAGGGCCAAAGCGGGCTCAACAGCTGCCTCCCTGTGGTAAGCACATAAAGAAGACAGAAGTTAAACGATGACTTTATCCACTGCCCCAAAAGATTCAACTTGCTCAAGAAAGACACCTAGCCTTTCTTCCCCCCACTTTCTATGGGGTTTTTTGAGTTCAAAATACTTCTTTTGGAAGATTGGCTACCAAAATAAAGTAGTGGCCAGGCTGCTCCTCTTACAAATGGACAGCACAGCAGATTAGCCTTGAAAAATGAACAGGATAAAGAGGAAGTGAACAGTTATTTAGGTTTATAAACGTCTGTGATTCCTGAGGGAACTGCATGAATATGTGTGTCTCATGCAATTGAAGATTCTCAGCCTGCATTATTACAGTCACCTCTTGCGTACAACCATACCTTTTCCTCTCTTTTCCCTCCTTTTACTCATCTCTTCTTTGGGAAAAGAGGCAGAAAGGAGCAGTTGCAAGTACCAAACTGCAGATCTGGGACCCAAGAGGAACACCAGTACAGGGACAAAAGAATGTTTTGATCAGGGGTGAAAATCTGTGGCTTTTCATTGAATGAGATGACACTGATCATCTTTGTATGAATACATTGTAGAAGCACAAATGAGGATTGCCTTCAACTGTTTATGGGGCTCCATTCATTTGTGTGGGACACCAAACATATGTGCTCTCTAACACTCCCGAGCAATAAAACAAAAAGAAGACAGGGTGCCAGATTCCCTGAAATGGTTTAGAAGTAAATTAAGTTTAAAATACCTCAGTGCTGCTGCTTGACTTATGTGAGAATTCCTTAGGCATTTAAATAATCATATATACCACAAATCTTGCTAGGTGACTCAAAGCACAGGTCCGGTTGCTCATTCCAGTGTTGTCCACAGTGATCACGAAGGACACTAATGGAGGGAACACTGACGTTCACCTTCTCACCACAGCCATCATGGTAGCAACAGCTCAGAGATGCTGAACACAACTGACAAACAAACGTGACATCCCAAGGAAACACTTCCTAGGTTATCAACTGACTCAGCAGAAATTCGTAAAGTATTCCAGCCTTGGGGTTTTTTCTCCTTATGTAGGAAACAAGAACTGTCATACAGTCATTGGGAGTCCTCAGAAATAGTTCAACTGGGTTGGGTTATTAGACAGAAGCATCCTGTGGGAAGTCTCAGAGCGGAGCTCAGATTGTCACTGCTATTCTAGGAGCTGGTGGCTTCTAACAGCGGCATAACCTCCTGCAGGCAGATACCTGCTTCTTCCTGATTTCCTCTTGGAGGTCACAACCTCCAGGCAGAGTAACTGCTGTGGATGAGATTGCCTTCACCAGACATTTTAAGGGGTTGGTCCTTAAGAGTAGGTCCCAACATGAGACTTAGCAGTTTCTATGAAAAAAAAAACAGCACTCTGCAGAAATACTCTAGAATTGCAGAGATTTAAATGAATGAAGTAGTCCATCCTACATTCAGCCAACAAAAATGAAAGTTACTTTTGTTCAAGTGATTTCATCTGTCCTACTCAACTTATGTCTGTGGCTGAGGGGGGCAACCAGAGCAATCAACAAGCATAGGCATGAGCTTGAACAGCACAGAAGGGCCCAAGGAGCAAAGCATCCCTCTAGAAAGCCACTCTTGGCCACAAAGAATAATTCTTTAAAGGTGGAGCAGTCTGGTTCCCTATCTGAGGTGATCAGTCATAGATATTTGGGAGATGCATTGAGTCTTACGGAGGGCAATATATTGACCAGAAAAATGAGCTCTAAGACTCTGCAAACTTGGTTTGCTTTCAAACTGTGCTTTATGTCACCAGGCTTCCTATAAGACTTGTGGATGTAATACAGCCCACAGTCTACTTTGAGGCTTTGAGATTTGCTACACCCAGACTCAGCTATTTATAAATTCTGTAATGTTTGTGGCTAGTCTCGTTTCAGCAGCCACTTAATTAAGCACTTAAATAAGTCTTTTATAGAGCTTAGAGGCTAGGATCCAGCCTCCTAAGACCACTTTTGAGAAAGCTGGAATAGTCTTGCGCATGCAAAGATAACGAGATGGCAGTCCAACCAAGTGAGTCAAGTATTATGTAAACAGCTGACTGTTTGGACTCATTTTCAAGAGTCTCTGTCCCTTATCATTAGCAATACTCAAATTAAGTCAAAACACTTACAATGCTCTTGCATTTCTCTCAGACTAAATAGATTTCAGTCACTGCTCTACTGGGAATGAAGCTAAACATTAAACAAGTTAATCTTCATCTAAATGGGTTGTAAAGCAGCTTTTCGCCATAAAAATGTAAGCTACTAAAGAAATAAAGTGTTCAGATTAATACCATGTCTGCATGTCCACATACTTCTCCTGCCACAATCTATACATTTGTTTGTGGTTTTATAAGAGTCAATGATATGTTAAATATGTAATAAGAGCAAAACATCATTTCATGTCATCACTTCTCCACTGCAAATTTTTATGCATCACAACAGGAAATTCTGCTTACAGTTTGAGGGTACCAGCTAGGTCCACAGTTTTCAGTGAAGTGTTCCCCCTGAATCACAACCATCTTCTCCAGCCTTAAAAAATGTTTAAGAGATTCAACGTGCTTAATAGCACATCACAAAGAGGATTTCATGACAGAGGGCGGTAGCCAGGCAGATGTGATATAAAAATAACTATTCTATGCTCTTGAGGAATAAACCAAATATCTAAGAAAGCTCGGCTTAGCTAGACTTTATCAGCTCCTCAGGATGAAAAAGATGTGTCCAGGAGGGACTCGACAAGAGAGATGATTTTGTGTTTGTGACCTCCACCCGTTCTGCATTAAGTCACCACAGTAACTCGGCTTCTTTTGCTCCAGGGATTGCCTACAAAAAACAGAAGGAAATTCTGGCCTAAAGATTGTGCTGCCATCTGGGAGCATGCTGTGGGGCAGCAGTCTGCTACTCTAATTACATCTATTTGTTTGAAAAAGATGACACTGCTCATTAAACAGATCAAATCCCTTCAGTTTATCTGTCATGTAGGCTACTTAGATGGCTAAGACTGGCCCAGACCTGGACTGTAAGTTAATGCTGCCCTAATTTTCCACTGTCTTAGGGCTGCCTTACCTCCCACTACCCCGAGAGAGCCTGTATTTCTTACTGTCTTCAGTCTCTCAGCAGCACAGTTCCCAACTGTAAACAGGCTGTAACAGCCCAGCTGGCTCAGCAGAACTGGGATCCAGGAATTGCTATCTACTATGCAAAAGCCAAAAATAGCTTTGGGGAACATAACAGAAGTGACCAGAGCTGCTTTCAGACTGCACCACTGGTCTGTTGCACTACTGAAATCCAGAGAACCTAGTAAGGCAACGCTTCTAAGAAAGGCTAAGGGGGAAAAAAAATCACACAGAATCATAGAATCATTTAGGTTGGAAAAGACCTTTAAGATCATTTGAGTCCAATCGTTAACCTAGCACTGCCAAGTCCACCACTGAACCATATCCCTGAGCACCATATGTTTGTAGATACACATGACTTCAGGCTTCTTTTTGGTAAGGCCTGAAAGAAAATCTGCTGTTTTGATTTCTGCATGTCAGGTACTGAAGTAACAATGGAGTACTCCAGTGCAGCAGAGTGCTCTTTTCATGTGCTTACTAGCAGAACACTTCTGTGCAACTTCCTTTTTAATGCAACCTGTGCAAGGGTTGTCATTCAAATAGACTGAGGAAAAGCGCAACATCAGATAAGGCACGGTTGTATCCTTTTACAGGCAATTAAAGGCCATAAGCACTAATAATTCAGTAGACATCTAAAGTTTTCTTTCCTAACTTGGTAGTGTGGTTGATTCATCCTGCACAGAGTCCGTTTCACCCTTAAACCGTATGACCTACTTCATAGCCTTTTTTTCTTTTGGTACCGGTTTTACAGCCACATAAAACTCACCAAATCGTTCCTGCCCATTTTTAATTTAAAAAAAAAAAAGTCTTAAACGTATAGACAGCCTTAAAGACCAACGTCTTCAAGGTTATCTGTAATCGCCCCGGAGGCAGAACCTTTACTGTGCCTCTACAGCCCAGCGCAGTGTTCGCATCTCGTCCTAGAAGTAGTTTAAGACACAACAGCACCATCTACCGAGACCAACCTCTGTGAATCCTAGTATGCCTTGCAAAGTATGTTAGATAAAAGGTATATTCAGCTGGTATAAGTATTATTATTAGTGACAAAGTGCTGACTAAAAAGGAAAAGGAAACTTACTTCATCTTGCCATGAAAACTGTTAAACTTTACCTAGGATTGTTGCTTTTCTCAAAGCTGAGGAAAACACTGCTTCCACCTCAGCGCTCAAGTTTAAGAACAAAATCATGGTTTTCGTCACATAGATGATATTCTGTGGGTGAGATGCTTAATTTGTACTGCTCCACACACATATTAAAATAAAGGGGGAATCAACATAGTTGTTCCATCATGGTAGCACATAAAGCCATCTCCTACTGAGACATACAATCATTTAAGCAAGTAAATAATTAAGAAACCATACTTCTTCTGGGAAGGTGGTGGTTTGAATCAGCTTCCTTGTAGACTAGATTCAGGTGATGCACAATAGCGTAGTGTCTGAGAAATAGCAATCAGATGGTATTCAGCCCTAGATACTGTATTAACTTAATATTTCAAAGCATTTTTCGTCGCCCTTTTATGGCTTACAATGCAATTTCTCTTTGTCCTGTATCAAATAATCAGCCACAACTGTGGCAAGATGATCTCTGAGTATTCTTTTTTTAATCACATATATATTATTTCTAGGCACCCAGCTTAATATGTCTTGACACTGTCTTTGAGTCAGTGCCTAAAAATGCACACTCTGCCTGGCTGGCTGCCTGGATGATTTGCTTAAATCTGCTTTTAAGAAAGACTGAAGACATTGAGATTCTGTCTCGCTTAAAAAAATAAATACAGTCTGCTTTGTAGAAAGCAGATACCGTGTACTTCCTCTTCCTCTTTTTGTTCCTGTTTAATAGGATCTGGAGACTGATTAAAGAAAAAAAAAACAAAAAGTCCTAGAAGAGGTTTTGAAGGAGATAAAGCTAGATTCGTGTCTACAGCAGGTTCTATGGAACTTCACCATCTTTGCTCATTGCTTTTCTGTGGCTTGACACACCTTAGGCTACAGTAATAAACTGATGCATACTGATATATGGTGTTCACAAGACATCCTCTTCAATCAAACAGCTGAAAACGCATCAGCAAAAAGGGAACCTGGGCCAAGAACGCAATCCCACCACCTTTTGCATTTCCAGATATATCGCTTGCATTTGTCTGGACCTTGGGTACTGTCAGCTGCAAATCTGAATCTGCATTTCAACATCCAATGTCACCTCACTACCTCGCGTTCCTGACTTCTACTTAGTATTTTTTAGCTTTGGGATCTGGATTTTAAGGTTTGATCACTGTTAAATAAGTAGCACAACATAGCTTGGATGACGCTGTAAAATCTCTGTAGTTTCATATATAGCTTTTTAATACACATACAGTCACGATGGTGTGACTAGCAAACATTACAGGAAGGATACAGCAATTGCATGCAAATTGCACTGAGAGACTATGTAAATTTGATTTATCTATCTGTTAAGTTACTAAAACAAGGACAGATATCAAGTGCTGCCCGTGGGCAGGAAGCATAGGTGCAAGGACACAAGCTGGAGCCTGCCTGTCTGGGAGCAGCTCTGCGGGAGGGGATCTGGGGGCCTCGGCAGGCACAAGCTGGGCAGGAGCCAGCAGTGTGCCCCGGCTGCAGGGACGGCCAACAGCTTCCTGGGACATATTCACAGAGGCACAGCCAGGACATCAAGGGGAGGGATTGTTTCCCTCTGCTCAGCACTTGTGAGATTTCGTTTAGAAAGCTGTGTTTGGTTTTGGGCCCCGGATATAGGATGGACATCGATCAACTGAAGCAAGTTCCATGTTTGGGGCTGGAAGATTGTCCTGCAAGGAGGGCTGAGGGACCAGGTTTTTTTTCAGCCTGGAGAACAGAAGGCATCGGAGGGACCTAGTAGCAGTTCTCCAATATGTACAAGGAGGTCATGGGGAAGATGGAGTCAGGCACTTCACAGTGGTGCACAGTGGGAAGATGGGAAGCAATGAGCGTAAACCAAAACAAGAAAACTGCAAAGTGCATATGACACCAGTGAAGGAGTGGAACAGATTGCCCGTAGCGGTTGTGAAGTCACCAACCTCACTGCTATTGAGCAATAAGTTACTGTCCCTATATGCACCTTCTTTCTTTCCTTAACTTGAGTACTCTATATCACAGAATCACAGAATCACAGAATTATCAGAGTTGGAAGGGACCTCTGGAGATCATCTAGTCCAACTCTCCTGCTAAAGCAGGATTGCCCAGAGCACATTACTCAGGACTGCATCCAGGCGGGTCTTGAAAATCTCCAGGGAAGGGGACTCCACAACCTCCCTGGGCAGCCTGTGCCAGTGCTCTGTCACCCTCACCGTAAAGAAGTTTTTCCGTGTATTTGAACGGAACTTCCTGTGTTCTAACTTGTGCCCATTGCCCCTCGTCCTGTTACTTGGAACCATTGAAAAGAGCCTGGCTCCATCCTCCTTCTACCCACCCTTTAGATACTTGTACGCTATAGATTGTCATTAGTGCCTCTTTGCTCTTCATTTTTATTGTATAGTAGATACGATCACTGACAGCTTTTAGCTATCCATATGCTCACCTGTGACAGTTTTAAGTCTGATGAACACACCAAGTTTAAGCTCCAACAATCGAATCACAAAAGGAAAAGAAACTCGCTCCATGCTTCATTCACCACTATTGCACATACTAACAGACAGAACAATACTACTTAACCATTTTGCATTCATGGAATTTTCCTGCAAGTTTTCTTGAGGTCAGAGATTAAAATATTATGAAAGACTTTTATTACTAAGATCAAGGCTTTGGTTTACAATATAAAAAACCCTCTTAAACACTGTATTGTCATCAATGTAAACCGAAAGCATTATACTTAGCTGATGCTTAAGAAAAACCTCCCAAGTCTGAGGTGCAGATGAGGGGAAAAAAAAAAGAAAAAAGAAAAAACAAAATCCTATCAGGCATCCAAATAGGTTGTGGTGGCTTGCTCTCCGGAGCAGGGAACATCTACTTGTCCTCCATTTGTGCAGAGCCTAACACAACAAACTCCTCATCCATGACAAGGGCTCTCTGGCACTGCAGCAACAGGACTTGCACTAGTGTGCATTATGAATAATGGAACGTGTCCCCTGGCAATAAAACCTTTGTCAGATAACTAGCAGGCCATGTATGTATATAATTATGCATAGAAAACTGGATCCAAGTTGAATAGCTGCTTTAAAAATACCCTTCAAGGCCACATTTCTGAAGTTCTTCAGTTTCACATGAGCAAAGGCACATAAGAAAGAATAATCTTCACAACTGCATAGTTATCCAAGTCATTTATATGTACAACCATTTTTTTTTCCTAGCAGCATCTTGTCTGAACTGTGAGCTCATTAAAACACTTAAAGACAAACATCAGGAAGGTGAACGCAAACATTGTATGTATGCATGAGTTTAAGGCCCTTTTAAAGTTTGGCTCTAAGATTACTAACAGCAGAAATTTTGAGAAATCTCTCTGTGTATGCTGGTTAATGTTAAGGTATGTTTTCCATTCCTGAAGGATCCTGCCAAATCTAAGGGTAGGAAGAAGGGGGGGAAGATATAAAGTACTCATTGTTCCTGCTATGTTTCTTTCTTGGGTTCTTTCATTTTATCATTTACAAAGAGTATTGTTTTACTTCAAAAAGAATACAATAGGGAAGAGAACTTGGACCCTTGTTCAGCAAGTAAACTTTACCCAAGCTTTATGCATATGAACGGTTCCTGTAACTTTAGTGTAACGTATTACAGGTTTAAGTTGAGACATGATAGAACATTTTGTTAACTCAGATCTGTCTGTATATAAGTCTCTCTGAATTTTTTTTGATCACTTCTGCAAAGCATTTGCCCCACTCACTCAAGCATACTGAAAGGGAGGTATCAGCAGTACTGAGAAATTTATTCTGTTCTGATCCTAGTTATTACTATTACTATTTCTCCATCTCCTTCCTTCCTGTGTGCTTGGCATCCTGCACAGGAAAAAGGGGGGAAGAAGAAAGTAGAAACAGCAGTATCTTTGTGGTGGGAGAGCAATGGAAGTAATGGAAACAGCAACAGAAAGAAGCAGTCTCATCTGAGAACAGGAGGTTTTTCTGCCTTTTTTGTTATTTTAATAAAAAAAGAAATATGCCTTTATTTTTTCTAAAAAGGATGAGACAATCCATTTTACATATGTGAGGTTCATGGTCAGGAGTTTAAAGGGAACTGGAGGGAGTTCTGTCATCGGAGTTAGGGCTATGGAGAAGGACAATACACAAGTCTGAACAATGGAACAACAGGACCAAAATGAATGGGCAGGAAGAAAGAGGCGAGAAGGTGGAAGCACAGGCAAAAGCATCAATATTATAATGGAGTGAAAGAAAAGGCAAAACAAGTTCAACCTGCCTGATACAAAGGATTCAGCAGAACCACAAAGTCAGGTTATGTAGTTGCAAAATACTGCTGTCAGAGCAGCAGGATCGGTGCCTTGTCCCTAAAACAGTAGAAGTGAGACATCTGAATTAAAGGCAGAACAGCTTACATATGCGTGTCCCTAGATTTCACAAGATTGAGAGCAGGTACTGGAAAGATATTGCGTTGTTTGCAACCACACACTATTACATTTGAATAAACATAACTGTCAGCAAAAATTAGTGATAGTGACACAAGCATAAAATTGCAGCTCTCGTGTAACCAAGATCACAAAACTAAAGATGAGAAGAAGCAACCTACAAAGAAATTTCCTAGGGGAAAGTAAAGAATATATCTTTTACTAAGAGAGGAAAAAACCAATAGTGGTGAGTAACATTTTATTTCATTTTCTTTGACTTTCACTGTGAAACACACTTACCTTTACTTTACCCAGATACTGATCCTGTTTGACTGTAGCAGCTGGATTGGACTTGGACACAACCAACTGGAAGGCTGCAAAGGTTCCTTCTCTTGAGCGACAAACGACGCCGGACATGCATTTTAGCTCATGAGTGGGAAGCACGTTTTCTGACTTCAAGTCAGTGGCACAAGTGTGCGTGGAGTGAAATCAGCCTCTAGTACTAGATCTCCCCTAACTGACTGCCTGAGTGAGGCTATCAAGTTGTGTGAGACATCACTGATAAAAATACCAACCCTGTGCCAAGTGCTTCACACATCCACTTCACTCCAAGCAAAGGAGGTTGGAAATACATCTTGGTTTGAAAGCTTTTATTGCATTCAGTATTGCATGCAGATTTATATTTGTGAAACTAACCATTTTCTCTCAGCTCTACCTCCAAGTTCACTAAGTCTGTAGTGGTGGGAAGCAGGTGTGGCAATTGCAGTTCACAATGCAGGGTAGAAGTCCTGTGAGGCTTTAAACAGACTTCTGGTCATAAATCCTGCACTGGTGCACAGAGAGAGCTGGCTGCACCTGCAGGAACTATACTAAGCTGATGTCAAGCTAGGAGGGGTTTGTTCATTCAAGCAGGTTCATATTGTGCCAGGACTGAGGTGACTAGGACCCCCAACCACCTGATGCAAAAGCCACATAGAATTCCTTGTGCTGCAGGCAAATACCCCAAATCAGAAGAAGAAACTAAAACCCCACACCTGCACAGATGAGAGCATGCTTGAAAGGTTCACAAAAATACTTTCTTATCACAGTAACTGACAGTGTAAAAATACAATTAGTCATTCTTCACCTGCTATATTTCATCACAAAAAATATGGTGCATACATTCTCTTCAGCTCCTCGAAGACACGGGCTGGATGCAGCTGATCAGGCCACCAGCCAATTACATCTGTGAGCCTGGGAGCAGGAGAAAAGAAGGCCCATTGCTCCGGAGCCAGCCAGGACGTGCTTCTCTCCACTGAGGCTCCATACCACGACCGGCTGGAGAAGGGGAGCTGCTCCCACACCACAGGACACAGTCACGCCTGCACAGCTGGGCAGCCTCATCTCAGTTTGCATGGGGCTTCCAGTTGCTCAAGGTTCAGAAGATGGGCTGGTGAGGAAAGCATAGTTGTCACGAAGACAGTGTAAAATGCCAACATAAATCATAGAAATGCAGTCCTGTGAAACTGGCAACTTTCCTCACAGAACTTCGGCAGTAATCAGCTATCTTCTTTCTCAAACCTCCAATAGTTAAAGGTGACGTGAGAACGACACAGATACAGCACATATTGAAAAAAAAGAAGTTATGTTTATGTCTCTCTTCGTCTTGCAGAACACAACTTATACTGATGATTTCTTCACAATAGTGCCTGCTCCAGAGTTGGCTCCAAAACTTTTCTAAACTTAACACTGTTATTTCAAAAAATAAAATGTTTGAAGTATTTCCATGTTTATTAGGCTTCTTCCAGATATTGTTTGACAGTATGAAGGACAGGATTAAGATGTCCAGGTACTCCCACAAAAGAAAGCAAAACAGCCTGTGAGCTAACTTTCTTTGCCAGAAACCTACCTCAGGGTCAAAATTGGCATTCATGTTCTCTGTTTTTAAACGGAAAGCCCTCTCTCCTCTGCGGGTTACCTGTTACCATTGTTTTCAGCCTTCAAATTATTTCTCAGAAGAGGCAAAAAGTTAGACAGCATGATATAGATGTAAACAGCCATTATTTAAAAAGAGAGCGAGAAAAGGTGTGGTTGGCCTGATGCAGCACAAAAATCGCTGAAGCTGGTACCTCTGCGTTTCGGCACAGGAATGCCGGCTACAAACTAAGACTGGGAAATCCTGTCCCCAGCCTTTCAAGGAACATAGTTTACTCCTTGGCTGTTTATTGATAGGATGAGGGGGAATGGCTTCAAACTGGAAGAAGGTAGATTTAGACTAGTTATTAGGAAGAAATTTTTCACTTTGAGGGTGGTGAGGCACAGGAACAGGTTGCCCAGAGAAGTCATAGATGTCTCATCCCTGAAGGTGTTCAAGGCCAGGCTGGATGGGGCTTTGAGCAACCTGGTCTAGTGGAAGGTGTCCCTGCCCATGGCAGGGGGGGTGGAACTAGATGGTCTTCAAGGTCCCTTCCAACCTAAACCATTCTATAGTTCTATGATTCTGTGATTTAGGGCAAATACTCAGTTTTCTTAACAGCGCATCTACTGAAGAGACAATATACGGATCTGTAGCGTTCATGTCTAAGGAAAACCTAGGCTTTATATACACCTGAAAAAAAATTAATCATTTCACTATATTCTACCAAATTTAGATTGTAACACATGGTGGGGAGTGGAAATCTCTGCTGGGGCCACCGGGGCATCCCTGCTGAGGGTGCCTGGGGCACCTCCTGTCCTCCTCCTGCTCTCCTCTCGGGTCTCACAGGGCTGTTTCTCCCCCGGTTTCCCTCAGCCCTGGCTGCCGGGCAGCGTTTTGCCCTCTCTGACACAGGCTTTCCCTGTGGCACCCACCTGTGGCTGAGGGGCTCAGCTGTGCCCTGCGGTGGGGCCGTTGGAGCCGGCGGGAACCGGCTGTGTCCGGCACGGGGCGGCCCCGGCCCCCACACACAGGGACTGCCCGGCAGCCCACCATGCTGCTGCTGCTCCCCCTCCACACACCAAAACCTCACCATAAACCCAGCACACTTGTTTGTATGAGGTCGCTTTGCTGTAGGAGTCTCCATCCTTGGAGATACTCCAATCTGGACTGGACACAGTCCTGAGAGGCCTCGTTGGGACTGCTCTGAGCAGGGGTGGTGGGCCAGTTGATCTGGTCAGTCCCTCTCAACCTCAACTATTCTGTGATTTTATGGCAAAGACTGGTCACAGAACCGCAGAATCACAGAATGGTCAGGGTTGGAAGGGACCTCTGGAGATCATCTAGTCCAACACCCCTGACAGAGCAGGGTCACCTACAGCAGGTTGCACAGGACGGCGTCCAGGCGGGTTTTGAATGTCTCCAGAGTGGGAAACTCCACAACCTCTCTGGGCAGCCTGTGCCAGTGCTCCACCACCCTCAAAGTAAAGCAGTTTTTCCTCATGTTCAGATGGAATTCCCTACATTCAAGTTTGTGCTCGTTACCTCTTGTCCTATCACTGGGCACCACTGAAAAAAGACTGTTCCCATCTACCTGGCACCCTCCCTTCAAGTATTTATAGGCATTAATAAGATCCCCCCTTAGTTATCTTTTCTCTAGATTAAGACGACTCAAGTGCCTCAGCCTTTAAAATGGGTCATCTTTAAATAAGGAATCCTCCATCACTGCTGTTAAAATTCACAATAAAATGGCCACGTCTTCTGCATCTGGGCTGACATGCTGAACTGGAAGCTTTGTATTTGTCAGCTGAGCACCACCAGCTTTGCAGGGCATAAAATCTGGAAGCTATTTGCTTAATCTTGATGCCTGTGGATGGACCAATTCCTCTGCCCTCTCAACAGCAGCCCAGGGCACTTTGCACAGCAGGGGGGAGTTGAAGGTGAAGAGGGAGAAGGGGGAGGAACGGGGCATCATGAGAGCACAGACTAGTTTTAAATGGGAAAGTGTCCAGATACTTATTAGAAAATAATATATTAACCTTGCGAAGTTATTTATGCATACAAGTCAAATGTAATTAAGCAACAAATGCCTCAACTGAAAAAATGATCAACAGAAAAGATTATCATTTTTGTCTTTTCCTCATGACATTAATTTAACTCGACTCCCAGGTTCAAAATATACCATTATTTTGGGTTGGTAGCTTACATTTCATTGTCAGCTTTTCCCCAAAAGGATACCAGTAGGGGTTTAGAGTTATCATTACAATTCTGAAAGATGTCAAAAGCTTGGCAACAGCAGTACAGCCCTCTTTCAGCATTGAGGATAACCTGGAAAAGGCAATCCTTTTCCACTGTTTGTCTTCAGAGCTATTGCTCTGACCAACCTCACTGCATCAGTTTAACTGATTATTTTTTTTCCTTTCTCTGAATGATCTTGCAAAATTATTTGTACAAGCAAATATCCTACACGTGAAGCAATTCACCAGACAAGGAAGAAAAATTAAGCATGCTCAAGAAATCCAGCATCTTAAGCCACTTGTCTCCAGCTTGCCAGGAGCACTGGAGAGGCTGCTGTGAGGGGGAGAAGGCAGAAGGGAGATAAGTGAGCGAACAGCAGCTCACAGCGTGCATTAGCTTTTTGTATACAGATTAGCCTCCATCTTCCGACATGAGAATTTCTGAAAACACTCTCAGGAATTTATCTTAATTGATTTCGAATTCAGGTAGGATGAACAGAAATAGTTAAATAGTTAAAAAGAGAAAGAGCCTCTTAAAATCTGCATTTTGATGGTATTAAATTACAACAGATTATGGGGAAGCCTGGCAAGCTTCAAGGATAAGGGAGCAAGCTTTTCACATTGAACAGCCTTGTGTGATTTTTAAAGGTGAAAAAAATACAACTTTCATTGAGGCAAACATCAGAAAATAATAATTTTTTAAAAACTTGAGAAAAAGGGAGTTCTGAAGGTTAGCTTTGCTTGGGTGCAAAATTCTATAGTGAAGACGACTGGGGAGCACTGTGTTCATTTTGAGCCTAAGACATCTCTGCCCAAAGGAACTCATATTAGTCACAGCTGAAGAAAAACCTCTTTGCATCTACAAGCTCATTTCTCCCTTAACTTTAAGCCTACTGTTTTGGGTTAGTGTCCCAACATTTTGTATCATAACTCTGTATCTCTATTTATTTTACAATGTCAAGGCGTTCTTCAGTCTGAGAAACTATTATGTAGTGTCCAAATGGGAACACACATGCCATAAAAAAGGACCTGTAAAATTGGTTATAGTCCATTTACTTTTAAAATGTTCATTTAAAGAAGTACTTATACTGTGGATGTAATAAGTAAAATTATATATCATTTTAAAATAGACATCACCTGGAAAAATGATTTACAGATTGCAGGACATTGGTGAAAATATCTGATGCCATATGGAGACTATTTATGGACTGTATTCACAGTAATGGTAACGTATGAGAGAACCAATCACCATGAATTATTTCCCCTTTCAGAGGTATAGACAATATAATAATGGAGTCTGATTTCATTTACAGACTGACAAGTATTAACCTTTATGAGATGCTGTTGTTTCCACTGTTAAAGGAAACGGAAAGTTCACATTGAAAAGAAACGTCATTTTTAAAATAAAATGCAGACGGCAAGTAATTTCAGTATCTTAGTTGTAAGATTCAAGTTGGCTTTCCTGACTTTATGAAGCCAAATACATTATGCTTTGATGATAGGACTAAGTGTGGTTCAGCTTTGAGAAGTAATTAACTAAGTTAAGGGACTAACTTGAAACTCACTGATGGAGTTATCTAGGGAATTTTTTCTTCTCAAACACCAGCAGTGCAAACTCATCTCAGGCCCAGAGGACAATACGTGGTTGCTTTCAGAACTCATAACTGCGTCACCAAAAATGGAAGTTGTTTTCCAAGACCTGAACTATTGTACAAAATACTATGTTCTTAAATTCATTGCATGAGCTTACTTTTGCACCAAAACTTAAAAATGGGACTTTTTAATGTACAAATACCCTTTAGGGTAGTCCTTATATCCCATCATTTTGCTCAGTAGCCCATTCCCAGAGGTTTTAGAGATTGAAGAGAAGAAGTAAAAGGGCATATTGCAAACATACAGAGAGAAAGCATTTCCCAAGAATGTGGTTATTCACAAGGAAATTTTCTTGTTCTAATTCTTGACAATATGTACATTTATGCTGTGGTAACACTGAACAGCTTCTGTAAATAGTGAAAATTGTCAAGAATAGCCCCAACTCCTTTACCTAGAGGCAATGTGCACACTGCAACAGAAACAGAGGGCACACACTGCCAATTTATGGCAATATAGGCATCACATAGGACACAGGGACAAAATATTTCAGAATTGGAATCACAGAATCACAGAATGATAAGGGTTTGAAGGACCTCTGGAGATCATCTAGTCCAACTCCCCTGCCCAAAGCACATTCACCTAGAGCAGGTTGGACAGGAATGCATCCAGGTGGGTTTTGAATATCTCCAGAGAAGGAGACTCCACACCCTCTCTGGGCAGCCTGTGCCAGGGCTCTGTCACTCTCAAAGTAAAGAAGTTTTTCCTCATGTTGAGATGGAATTTCCTGTGTTCCAGTTTCTGGCTGTTGCCCCTTGTCCTGTCGCTGGGCACGACTGAAAAGGGTCTGACCCCATCCTCTTGACATGCACCCTACCTTCTAGAGCCCTAACCCATGGGATTCCTCCGAGTAGGTCATTGAAGAGGCCAAAGTTAGCTGTCCTGAAGTCCAGAATTGTAATCCTACTTATTGCCCTGCTTCTGCCACACAGGATCCTGAACTCCACCGTCTCATGGTCCCTGCAGCCAAGGCTGCCCCCAGCCTTCACATCCCCGACTAGTCCTTCTTTGTTTGTCAGCACAAGGTCCAGCAGCATACCTCTCCTCATTGTCTCCTCCACCACCTGTGTCAAAAATTTATCATCAATGCTCTGCAGAAACCTCCTGGACTGTGTGTGCCTGGCTGTGTTGCCTTCCCAGCAAATATCAGGGTGGTTGAAGTCCCCCATGAGAAGACCCTTCTGAAAATGGATTTAAATCTTCCTAGTGATTAGAAGTGAAATTAAAGTTATTTTTCAAGCCCGACAGAGCTCAAGATTTCCCCCATAAAATATACTTAGCAGCAGATGTAACTGAAAAGGCCTGTGAAACACTGGCATATCACTCTGAGTTGCCTGTGTGAAACATTGGCTTCATAGGCCACAAAGGTAGTCACAAGCCATCAGCCAATGGGTGTTGACAAGACACAGGTTGTCAATAGATGAGCTAAGAAACAGATTTGAACTGATTCAGGGTGTGATGAAGTACTGCCTCATACTCACACCCTGAATCAATTAAAATGTTAGGATGAATCATAGTGTCTGCTAAGAGAATAAATGAGGCCGGGCTCTCATGGCCAGTGGTACCCAAACAAACCAGGTTGGCAACTCCTAAGTGTAAATCAAAAATCTGTAATTATATTTGGGCATAAAGGTAGTAGGTGCTCAACAGTGCAAAATGCTCCTGACTTTCCCATAGTAGGAAACCCCTCATCTCTCTTGCAAGTACTAGCAAAACAAAACAAGCGCTCAGAATAAGCACAAGTTATCTTTTCCTCAGGTTCTCCTTTAAAAGTAGTGTCTGAATATTGAATTTTTATATTATAAATTTAGCAACAACACAGTAGCACAGCAGGATATCAGTGTTAGCTTGCTGCAGTAGATTTATCAACTGTAATTTGTACACCAAACTGTAGTTTGTTACACCAAAATGCTTATACCAAAAATGCCACAAGAATCCAAAGGAAGTAAACAAGGGCACGTATCAGCTTTTTCAGGCTTTCTACCATATTGTTATACGTGTCTTGCAATGACTCTTTACATTATCTCACACTAAATATTCTGGCCATACAATTCAATTAGCAAATCACAACTCAAGAAACTTATCTGCTTCATAACAATTTAAATATTTCAAGCAGCCAGCCCCCATGCATATAAACATCAAAAGCTATGTAAATATACAGGGAACATAAAGCATGTGAAAAGTTGCTGACAAAGTAATAGGCTTATTTATCAAAGCGAAAAAACTCTCAAGTATTCTTAAGCTGTAACCCTAACAAAAGTGTATCTCGGAGGCTGTTCTCATAATTCCACCCCCTACCTCCTTCCTCTCTTCCCCAAAACAGCAGGAAACATGGGAGAAATGACATCATAGGTTTTGCTTTTTGAAGAGTCCCATAGGCAGCTAAAATATTACACGGTAGTTTTATTAACTATTGCTAAAGCCACAACAACACACTCCAAAATAGTCACAAGAACTTTTCCAACTGGAACAGATTTTTCTTGCTCTGAGCTCATTTTAAAAGGATTTTTGTCTTCCCTTAGCACTGCATACAATCAAGCCAACAACATAAGAAGCCCAAACAGTAAGTTTTCATCTGCCAGTATGGGGACATGAGAGAAAATGGACATTTAACACTAATACCAGATAATAAGGCTGTTACAGAAAATTCAGTAGGCTCAGTGGGGAGCTTTTCATGTACGGCTCCTTCAAACCGCTAATTAGCAGAAGAACTGCACAGAATGTGCATGCCCCCTACATTCTTCCTTTTATTGGAAGGAAGCAGCAGGGTTGGTTTCTTTTTTAATATACCGAGATCAGCATCATTTAAGACAAGAACCAAAACTCATTTGTTGACAACCCACTGAACCCTTGCGCTGATTCTTGCGCCTGTCTTTGATGTCCGTGGGGAACTGCAGAACGCAGAATAAAGAAAATTATAATGATCTTGCCACTATTTGAGTGCCTCTGAATAACTTTCTCCTTCGCATGGGTTCTCAGAGGACATACAATTGGGAAACGTGTACTTTAAATCCCCTTCCACAAGCCGGTCAATTCAGATGGATGAAGGGCTGTGTGGAGCACAGCCAAAGTCAGTGATCCCTGCCAGAAGCCAGTAGCTGCCCTTTCCTGCAGCAGTACTGGCGCCATGTTGTACTTTTTACAGCTGTGTCATGGCATGCAAGATGCCATTCAACAGTGCTATAGAATTGTAATAAAATCCCATCTTGGATATGTTAAGTGTTTCCTTCCTCAGAAGCTTCGGCTGGCATGCTGCTAATCCCTCCAATTGCACCCTGGACAGGCTCATCAGAGGTGACCATCAGTCTTCTCTCAGCTTCAGCCAACCAGATAAACCTGTCCAGCCACGAGGTTTACTACTTCTCGGAATAACATGAATGGATACTACGAAAAAATAGTTCTCTTTTTTTTTTTTAATGTGAAAGTTCAGTCATCACAGACAGCAAATTGCATAGTATACACTAAGATGTTTCACTGATTCACTCCCTCCAAACAACAGGAACTGAATTTTATGGATGCTTTTACTAGGGTATCATCTCTTCCTGCCCCACTCCCAGCAATTTATTTCCTTGTATAAAAACATGTTGTTACTGTAGGAAAACCGAAAGAAGAGAGTTTATAAACAAATGCTATTAAGCATATGATTCCTTGGACACTTTCAAATTCATTTAGACCTACCTCCTCTTTCCCAAATTTTTACTTTTCCAAACATCCCTATGAATATTTAGGATTTGAGAATTTGGGGGTTTTTTTGTTTGTTTTGTAAACATCATTCTAATTGAGTTTATCAGCCAAAAGTGACTATCGTGGTCTATCAGCCTGCCTCAAGTGCTGCTCAAGTGACTAGAAAGTGAACACTAAGCAAAGAAGACAGATCCTGTCACTCATTACTTATGTTAAAGAAAGTGAAAAAGCCAACATATATATTAAACATAAGTAATAGCAAATTGAAGGGTATTTTCCCTAAAGAAGCATGTACTAGGTTCTTAATCCTTATCTGCTGTTTTCAGAAACACCTGTCCTTTCCTCCCTTAAGACAGTGTGGGACAGGTCTGTGTTAGTACACACTGTGTATTGACTGTGTGTTTTGCTACACACAAGGAATTAACACTTGATCTAAATATAGTAGGTGCAGTTCAGTCATAACTGACCTCAGAAAATAAAAAATCAAATACTTAACAAAAGCATGAAACCTGTCAAAGTCAAGTATTTACTATATCCTCAGCTAATTCTTTGTTCTTTAGTGCGTGTCTAGTATTTGACTTTTTAATATTGCATTATGTATTACAGAGCAGTGGCAGAAGACTGTATTCAAAGCAGGTAATAGTCTCCTACTTGAAACTTTTCTCAATCCTGCCTAATTCAGACACCAACTGTATTCCCAGAAGACACCAAACAATATTCATCTCTCATCACTGTTTATGAGGTTTGTAAGAAGTTTTGAAAGAGATCTGTCGAAGTAAATTAAAACTACATCATTTAAAAAAGAAAAGCCTCAGCTAAGTAAGGGGAAGCTAGGCATTGACAACCTAGTGAACTTTAAGCTCTTATCACGTCATTCTTCCTGGAGTGTTAGAAAATCAGAAGCAAAAGGTGAGGATGGGATGAGGCTAAACTAAGTCTAATGCAGACTCATGTCTGTGATGTACAGTTTTATAACTCAACCTAATCTTTTGTGAACTTTCAGCGCAGTGAAGGTCTACGAGCATCTTGAACCAGAAACTACTCAGTTGCAGTATTTCATGACAGGATTATAGTACAGTGTGGGAATCTCAGATCACAGAATCACAGAATCAACAATATCCTCAACAATAAAATGGAAGAGAAAAAAATGTCTTGCTAGCTAAGAAATAGAGACACCCCAATTCCAGCCAGCTGCTGTGGAGACTAAAACATCCCTTTTGTGATTACAGGGTGCATGACTACGTGGTTACAGCTGGTTAGCTGTCATGGAACTAGACCAAAGAGACATTAGTGGCAGCAGCAGCAAAGCAAAAATTAGCATAGATCAGGAACATTCCAACAAACTGGGGGGAGATGAAGGGATGTCAGTCTAATAGCAGAAAAACCAATAGGCATAATATCAAGGACATTGCAATGAGGGCATTGGCCTCCAGCAATGACACTGGAGATCAAACACCAGCTTTGTTCAAAGACCTGATCTCTCCTGCTGAAAAGAGGTACTGAGATAAAGCCCTAACAGTCTTGAGGGACCACTGAGTGAAGCTCAGACCAAGAACAAGATAAGCCTCTTTTTTTAATGTGCTGCTCTAATCGCTCTCTACGTTTTGCATCTAGTTTTGAAAAAACATTTGTATGCTACGCACGTCCTGTTGCCAGCTGTGAGCGCCCACATACCGAATACACGTCCTTTTCACTGATCATCACTGCCTAAGGTAAGGTTCGGCATGCTCCCATTAACCAATGCCATGTGGCTCTTGCCAGAATCTTGCAGATGCGTTTTCCCAAATCTCCCTTTTCCAGCCAACCCCAGCAAGGCCCAGCATGCATTAACCTAATGCAAAATTCCATGTTCTTACCCAGTTAATTGGCGATGTTCTGTTACCTTTGAAACACCCCACATTTCACACTGACCTGTAACACCTGTCTCCCAAGGTATCTGCAGTACTGCTGTTGATGGCAGCTCTTCATTAGTTTTGGATACACCACGTCCTGGTACCTTCAAAGATAAATATTGAGAGCTCCACCTAAAACTGAATTCAGGAACCAGGAAATTACAACAGAAACTTAACTCTGAGCAGGAGCTGCAGAACAGACAAAGGTGCCATTCATTTTTTTTGTATTGAGAGGATAGCATTAGACAAGCTATTTTTGCCATGTCTTTACAAAAAAGCACTGGCTGTTCAAACAATAAACCAGGAAGCATGCTTAGTATCCTTCCATTTTATCATACAAATCAAAGCAGACCAGGGACTTACTGACAAGGCTTCAAAATTTAAGTAAGCAGTAAAATTCATGCTTCCTCACTCATCACAGGCCCTGAAAAGGACTACTGCTTTGTATTTCATACAACTGTATTTACTTAGGCCAAGAAAAGCACCAGAGCAGTATCTTACTGTGCATATCAGGAGTCATCCAAATAAGAGTTGTAAAGGACAACCCGGCTGGAAAACTGGTGCTCTCTGTAAGGTACTCACAGTTGCATGACAGCAGGTATTCATATAAATTACAGATTTATATGTGTAACTCCTTCACTTAGAAAAAAAAAAACAGATCCTATAGATTACACTTCATAACCGTTCAATTTTTGGTTCTTATTGAAGAGACTATATGAGCACATTCTGCATTAGAGAAAGAAAGATATGATGAAGACTTAAGCAAGGGGCTATAAAAACCAAAGGTGAAGCAAGAGGAAGAAGCAAGTGAGAGGGGGAGAGCAGGGAGGTAAAGATAAACAGAAAACAGGTTTTGGAAGAGCAGTTTGTATAAAAAAAACAATATGCAGTTGGAACTGGGTTAAGAAAAAATACAATTAAAGAAATATTTTGAAACTAAATAATGCAAACCCTGTCTCTTATTCTATATGGGGTTTTATACTCCATTCATGCGTTATTCCAGAGCCATGAGCAGGTAAAAGAACCAGTAGCTGCAGGCACAACAGGAAAGGTTCATTTGAGATTTTTGGTATTGTTATTTCTTATTCTTCTCAAACAAAGCCAGATTCAAATTACTTGTCTGGAGTGCAATTATCCTGTAAAATATTTTGACATGGCAAAATACTTGTAACGGAAACATTTTACTATCTGCTTAGTTTCCAAGTTGCAGCATAGTTCCTTCTTCTATCCTTTAACTCTTCTTTGTGTAGAAATTGTATAACCTTGACATGTTATCTGAAACCTTATCAGACACACGGGTGTTTCAAATATGCCCAGGTGGGAGACAAGGTACATAAAGCTTAATATGCTGTCTAAGTTTTGGTTGAAAAGTCTGATTTACAAAGTGGAGAAACATTTAAACATTTTGAAGAGTTCTCTCCACTCTGATGACAGAACTAGGACCACAAATTGTAAGTTTTTCCACTACAGGAAAGGTTGATATAGTGAGACATACAGCTTCTCCCCATCCTAGACTTAGATCCCCACTGGTACATTCTGTGCTTTATCATGTGTTACCAGGAATCTTTGGCTGCCTGTTGAGAACTCCTATTTTCAAGTTTGTACAAAAATATAAATAAAAGGTTTTCTATATTTGGTAGGCATACTTAGGTAGGTAAACAAGAAAATCAATACATTAGAGCTTTTATCAGTCCTGTTCCAGCTGTGTCTGATGTTATACTGTATTACTGAAACACTGAATGTTGAGCAATGTTACAAGACACCCAAAATACTAAAGAAAATAAATATTCATTAAGACAACATGCACTGTTGCATCTAAGATGATAATAACATTTTACAATTTCTTTTACTTGCTAAAAATAACTCCCCCAAGAGATCAAAGCAACATTAAGAAAGCTTTATTAATTTAACCTGAAACTACAAGATAAAACTAAAATGTCTAGATGAGTTATTAGCAGTAGAAATAAAAAAGCTTTTTGATCTAAAAATGTTTCTCTCTCAAAATTTGAAAAGACTCAGGTGTTCCCAAACCTTACCAATTCATGAACTTTATGTTCCAGCCACAAAAGAAAAACAAAGATCAGTCACACATAAACCAGAGTAATAGAAGCTTGCTTCCAGCACAAACATTGTCAAAACTGCAGCTCTAAAAGCAGACACATTCTTGGGTACTGTTATCAGTTTGGATGTTACACTAAAATTAATTTTCACCCCTAAAAACATTAAATTGAGGCTTAGAATAAATTTCAAGCAGCAGAGAAATTCCAGGAATAGCAGCCCAGATCTGGATGTCATCTCCAAACACGTTGAGGAACAGGAAGTTATTGGAAGTGGTCAACATGGATTTACCAAGGGTAAATCATGCTTGACCAATCTGATAGCTTTCTATGATGTTATAACTGGTTGGCTGGATGAGGGGAGAGTCGTGGATGTCATCTACCTTGACTTCAGCAAGGCTTTTGACACTGTCTCCCATGACATCCTCATTAGGAAGCTGAGGAAGTATGGGCTAGATGAGGTGACAGTGAGGTGGATTGAGAGTTGGCTGTGGGACAGAACTCAGAGGGTTGTGATCAGCGGCACAGAGTCTAGTTGGAGGCCTGTAACCAGTGGTGTCCCTCAGGGGTCAATACTCGGTCCAATTTTGTTTAATATATTCATTAATAACCTGGATGAGGGGACAGAGTGTATCCTCAGCAAGTTTGCTGAGGATACCAAACTGGGTGGGGTGGCTGACACCCCAGAGGGCCGTGCTGCCATCCAGCGTGACCTGGACAGGCTGGAGAGCTGGGCAGAGAAGAACCTAATGAGGTTCAACAAAAGCAAGTGCAAGGTCCTCCACCTGGGAAGGAAGAATGCTAGGCACCAGTATAGGTTAGGGGCGGACCTGCTGGGAAGTAGCTCGGAGGAGAAGGATCTGGGGGTTGTGGTAGACAGTAAATTATCCATGGCCCAGCAATGTGCCCTTGTTGCCAAAAAGGCCAATGGAATCCTGGGCTGCATAGGGAAGAGTGTGGCCAGTAGGTCGAGGGAGGTCATTCTCCCCCTCTACTCTGCACTGGTGAGGCCACAACTGGAATACTGTGTCCAGTTTTGGGTTCCCCAGTTCAAGAGGGACAGGAAACTGCTGGAGCGAGTCCAGCGAAGGGCAACTAAGATGATTAAGGGCTTGGAGCATCTGCCTTATGAGGAAAGGCTGAGAGAGCTGGGACTCTTTAGCCTGGAGAAGAGAAGGCTGAGGGGCGTACAAGTATTATGGCGTACAAGTATCTAAAGGGTGGGTTGAAGGAGGATGGAGCCAGGCTCTTTTCAATGGTTCCAAGTGACAGGACGGGGGGTAATGGGCACAAGTTAGAACACAGGAAGTTCCGTTCAAATACACGGAAAAACGTCTTTACGGTTCAGGTGACAGAGCACTGGCACAGGCTGCCCAGGGGGGTTGTGGAGTCCCCTTCTCTGGAGATTTTCAAGACCCGCCTGGATGCAGTCCTGAGTAATGTGCTCTGGGCAATCCTGCTTTAGCAGGGGAGTTGGACTAGATGATCTCTAGAGGTCCCTTCCAACTCTGATAATTCTGTGATTCTGTGATCTCTTATAGCCAAAGCAGAACCCTGCTTATAACACAGATTGCTAATAAACATTAATGGTCAGCATGCATGCACGACAATGTAAGGCAGTGGGAATACTTTGAACACTGCTTGTCTACTGAGGGCACAAGTGTGTATTTTAATTAATGGAGCACGCATTTCATCATTACTAGAAGCATCTGTCCTTGGATCATTTGGCAATTGATTAAAATTCAGACCCTACCAACAGTTATACAATTTGTTCGTATGTTATTTCCACAAGAAAATAAACCTGCAGTTGAATTTTGTTCTAAGTTTAACATGGTTAGTAATTTTAGAGACAAATTTAAACAGCATTAACATGGCTTTAAACTAAAAAGGTATTCTACTTTCTCTTTGGAATTTTTCTCTTTGAAACAATATGTGCCCACATTTCTGCAGTATATGTATACGCATATGCAAAAAACAGTTGCGATCCAGTTGCGATTTTCATAATATTTTTAAAGTTCTTCTATCTAAACCAAGTAGGGATTTTTTACCCTCCCTAGATGAGCAGAATACTTAGTACAAAGTTAACTTCCTATTAAATATCAAGTCATTTCTTCAAAGGACAAGGCTGCTAAACTTTAAGAAAGGAGAAGATACCATTTCCTTTGTTCTTGGACATTGTTTAGTCTTCATCAAAGAAGTTTTAGCTCATTTCCCTACCCCCAGGTCCACTTGAGACAGATACCCAAAATGGAAAATTTCAGTTCAAACTGTTAAAGCTTAGCAAAAAATTACAGAAAACAGAGAGAAAAATTTTACAGTGGAAAATACTGAGCATTGTGGATTATGTTATCGCGTAGGCTAATAGCATGTCTATAATATTACCTTTCAAATACTCCAAGTTACACATGTAAATAATTTAACAAGCTTGCCAATGAATTATAGGTCTTTTTTATGGGTTTGGATGAAGAGAACACACAGCTGTCAAAAGGCTGGAAAGTGACCTGAAAGCAGGAGGCTGCTGCCAAATTGTTTCAGCAGTACTGATGAGATCCAGTTTTGGGGACGGGTCAGGGATTCTCACCATCTTCACCTTCAGCCATTTGCGTCCAACACCACAACCTTTTTAGATCATTGAAAATTTGTGGCATCTTTTTTCATTACCATACAACAGTATTTCTGTTTAAAATAATTCAGTTGCTATAAATTCCAAATTCACCTGAAAATTTTGCCCATTCTGATGGGGATGATACATACTCATATGAAAGAGAAAGCTACGTGATTTCAACCACATTTTTAACTGTTAAGTATTTATTCACCAAGATATTCATTATTCTGTGTGTGTGTATATGTGCATATAAAACAAAACGGAGACTATCCCTGATCCTACAGCTGATTTCCCCAAATGCGTATATGAATGTGTGGGTGGGCATTGCAGAGCAGGAGGAAACTTTGCAGGGGAAGGGAAAAGAATCAGTTTCATGGCTTAGAGACAATTTATAATTACTGTAGGTATTACCTGCTGTTTACCTGTAACTAAGGGCTGGTGCTACACATCTATGTGAAAGGGATTAAGTTTAAATGTTTTATAGCAGCAGTAAATTAATGGTTAGTAAAATCATTTTTATGATATGTACATAAAATAGCAGGTGCTTTCCAGACAAAAAGAAACCGCCCAAGTTTAGTGAGTTTCCAGCTGAGAGATATTTGCTTTAGTCTCTCATGGCATGATTGGGAATATATGCAGAATATCTCCTAGAAGGACAACACATTTCTGTGAAAGAGAAAAACACATTTTCTGGACATGAGGAAAGCTATGCATTGGAAAAGTGTGCCAGTATTGTCAGTTCAAAGATATAAAATAGAGAAAGATGAGGGACTTAGCATCAGCTATACTAAGTATCATCATGCCTTTGAAGCAGCTGAATCCCAGAGCAGAAAAACAGTCACGCCTCACGTGCCTTGGAAAGAAATTCACAGCAAAAAGCACGTGGCAAGGGAAGTTCAGGGGATTGCTCAGCCTGCTTCACATTTGTAATTGGCTGCTTTACATGCAAAATCTCTTGTAACCCCAAGCCATGTGCTCATGTATGCCATGTATGTTCACATGCCCAAAACCCTTTCTGTGTCCAAGACCTGCAGCAACAGGTTAACTCCCTTCCCTTGCAATATGGTCCCAAAGGCAGACACTTCATAAAAATGATGGGGGGGGGCATAGGGCACCTCACCAACTGATGGAGAACTTGAGCTCAGTTCCTTCAAAATAGGGAAATTCAACACCCATTTTCGCAAAAAGAAGGCTCAGACCACTGGGCCACAGCTAAAACTTCATATATCCTCTTGTGACTGTGCCACCATATGTTAGAAAACACATGACACTCAGAATCAGGGTGACTGCAAGCGAGAGGGACCCTGAATCGTAGAATCATAGAATGGTTTAGGTTAGAAAGGACCTTGAAGATCATCTAGTTCCAACCCCCCTGCCACGGGCAGGGACACCTTCCACTAGACCAGGTTGCTCAAAGCCCCACCCAGCCTGGCCTTGAACACCTCCAGGGATGAGGCATCCATGACTTCTCTGGGCAACCAGTTCCAGTGTCTTACTACCCTCAAGGTGAAAAGTTTCTTCCTAATATCTAATCTAAATCTCCCCTCTTCCAGTTTAAAGCCATTCCCCCTTGTCCTATCACTACATTCCCTAGTAAAAATTCCTTCCCCGGCTCTCCTGTAGGACCCCTTTAGGTACTGGAAGGCCGCTGTAAGGTCTCTCTGGAGCCTTCTCTTCTCCAGGCTGAACAGCCCCAACTCTTTCAGCCTGTCCTCATAGGAGAGGTGCTCCAGCCTCGGGTCATCTTCATGGGCCTCCCCTGGACCTGCTCCAACAGGTCCAAATCCAAAAACTCAGTGCTGGGGTATAGGTTGAGGCTATAGCTGGCAAGAGGTATAACTTAGGCCTCTCTGGAGAGGGTGAACATCCTCACTGTCTTATGCTTACCCAAAGGAGGTTGCACCCGGTCCACACCCTATCTTCTTTTGGGATGTAGGTGGTTTTAAAGCTTGAGACAAAAGCTGTCACTGCTCTTGGATAAGACCATTGTTGTGTATATCCCTCTGTGTTAAGATGGGAACGAAACACAGCCTATCCACCAAGAAGCGCAAACTCACCACGCTGGCCTCTGCCAAGGATGGGTTGTTACAGAATCACAAGAGAGCTTTAACAGGAACAAAACAGAAACAGTAAAAAGATGACAAATGGAAACTTGATTGATCTGACCTTTACACTGTTGGGGTAATATCTTCTCAAAACACAGATACAACCAGGTATGCAGCTCACAATCTCAGGTTTCTTTTGTAGGTAGGTAGATTTACTGAGACCTGCTGCAGGCTTGAAAGATTCTTCTCACCCTGGCTCTGAAGCTGCTTTATGCAGCTACTGGGATAATCAGGGCGCAGTTCAGACTATTTTTAAAAGCATACTAGTGTTTCAGCACAGGAGCACAAAGCAACAAAATGGAACTTTATAATCAATAAAAGCAATTTGCAACTTTAAGTCTAGACTGGCTACCAATCTGCATGATATGACATACTCTAAAATAATTAGAAAACATTGCAATGCATTAAATCTGGCATTTGAGAGGTGACAAGCCACTACATATAAGATGACACAAGTCAAATTCTGTTGGAGGAAATAAAGTCCAGTATTTCACATTTTTGCTAGAGAAATCAGTGTTTTAGGTTCAGTAGAATGCAACAGAACCCCCATCTCCGGCCCAGGGGGGAATTATGAAACCCTAACTTTAAACTTCATTACCAATGAATTATGTTACCAGACTCAATATTCAGAACATTAACAGTGAACACACAAACGTTTGGTATTGCTGACACAGCCCCTACCCTTGGAATCACACAATAGGGTGTCACCACAGAGCAGTGAGGAGTTCTCTAACGTTCCATATTGTGGCTGCATCAGGATGTAGGCATCATAACCTGCTGTCATGCGTTAACCAACTACCAGCAAACTTTGAAAAGTATTAATAATGCCTTCTGTTAACAGTCATTGAATCAAAATCCTCATGAGCATACCACTGCCCAGTAACTGCCAAGTAGGTAGCTTTTCACAGTGTGTCACACTGAGGGTATCTCATGCAAAAGGGTGGAATTGTTGACCTGAATCATTTACAATGGTTCAGCTGAGCTTCTTTATGGAGTAGGGGATGTAAGCACACATAAAACGAAGACCATATGCTTAAACTAAAAAATCCCTTCCATTCTTTATTTTACAATCAGGTTGTATTTTACAGTCTTATTTAGATTTATGAATAGTCAATTCTATATTTATAACTATCGTAAAAACTGAGCAGCTTATTGTTTTTGTAAACCTAACCTCAAATCTAAGCCAAGAAAAATAAAACTAAAAGCTTTCTAAAAAAGGAACATTGTTCTTACATCGACAGAACAGATAGAAAAATAAAATGTCTAAAATGAAATGGCCTTTCCTGGTGAAGGGTAAGTAGTGTCATGCAAAGAGAAAATGTGGTTCGTAGTCAAGTTTACCACCTGACATCCTGTGAGGTTTCTAAGCATATCCCTTCAGAATAGCCTGCTCTAAGGATACTAACCATGGGACCCAAGTAATTACCCTGACCTCCTTCCCCCTCTGTCTTTATGGGAAAGATAATTTATCACTAGAAGCTACAAAAAATTCAAGAACTGACAGGCTTGGAAAACAGCCTGTTCTGTGGTTAAGCTGCAAGTCTTGGGAAAAGGGAAAGTGGATACTCTTGGTAACACAAGTGCTAGACTGAACAGGAGGCTTGGTTGAAAGATAACAAACCACTCAGTACACATACAGGTAATTTAGTACAGCACGTACCTTATGTTGAAGACAGAAAGAAAATTCTCTTCCTTTTCCACTAGCCAGTACAGTGAGACCATCCCAATAAATGCTTATATCCAAACTGACAAAAGGTCTGTCAACTATCTTTTCTAGTATTCAAAAGGTTAAGAAAAAAGGAGTGTTAAAGGTGTGTCAGTCCTACAATTAAAGTAGGATCCTATTATGCTGGAAACAGCATTAATAGCTTCTCCCACAGATCATAAAGTTACTGCACTGAAGCCTACTCAGAATCCTTCGAAAGTCATGAGAAAACCCAACAGAGGAATCTGGTACAGACAGCAATTGTTTACAGTAGCGTAGGGATAGAAAGATTCCCTGAAAAAGCAGCACAGCAGATTTCTCAGTACAACACAGCTACCAAAACTTAATATACACTATACAAACTGTAACTAAAATGTTAAATCTCTGAATTTTAGGGAAGGAATTTATAAACTTTTCTAAAGCCCTGAAATTCAAAACTTAGCTTGAAAGGTTTCCAAGAACTCTTTCCGTTTAGGCTATCTCTCTCTACTACAACTATACATCATGTATTCTAAACACTGCTATTGCATTGCAAGGAAGCTGCTGCACGCTAGTGGCTTGGAAGGAGGTTGCCACACCTCAGTCATTCTACTTTTCCCAGGAGGGACAGGGCTCACTTACCTCTATTATGGTCACACCACTTCCTAGACCCCGGAGCTAACAGCACCTGGACTCTTCTTCTGACAGTATCCAGAAGGCTGATGGTAGGGACAACCGCCAGGACAAAAACCACAAGAGGCTGGAGTTCAAAACTGAAAGTTAAATGTTCAGGCAGGGCAGGAGACCAAGCAAAGAGGTAGGGTTTGTGGAAGAAAAGAAGGCAGGAAGAAAAACAATCAAAGCAGCAGGTACAGGGGAAGAGCAAGGAAGGAGTGAAAATGCTGGAATATTTGAATTACTGGTGACCATTTTGAGGGGTGGGGGTAATAATGCATCATCCCTTTCTTCTGAAATTCAGATTCTGCTTACACATTCTCCTCTGTGTGTGGGCTGAAGAACATGGTTAGGAAAACGCAGAGAAGTGTATGGGCCACTCCCGAGAAGTTTTAAAACCCAAACCTAATCAAAATTGGAATGGTAGGTCATCAGTCTAGAGCTTTCCAAGTGTCAGAAGTCACTCAAGCCTTCTGTTTAAAACTATACGAGTTTTCTTACAGCAACAGAGAAGCATTTGCAACATAAAGTAACAGCAGAGGCCTCGTAACTACACTAGCCAGACAGCTCACCAGGATGTTTTCATCTCCCACTGCAGTTCATGTCAGAGCCCTGCAATATCCCCAGCTGCAAACTGTAATAGTGATGGATGAGTTATGCAGCTGATATAGAACATCAGAGTGCACAGCTTGCCTTACTTCATCATTCCTCAGATATTTAGCATAGCTTTCCCCTCCTTTCCTTACAATTCACTGAAAGGCAGATGGCTACATTTTTCCATGCTTTGTGGAAGAAAAGGGCTGTCAGCTGTTTGCCTTTATTTAATAGATGTTTCAAGACCTTTTCAGAAAAAAAAAAAAAAAACAAAAAAAAAAAAAACAAAAAAGAGAGAAACCTCCCCAAAAAGCAAACCACTGCCCTGTTTCCAAGCCAGAAGGCACAAACTGATTAGGCCAATTAAATGATGGCACGGATTTCACTCTTACCAGTGGATCCTTTGACCTTCAAAGCTCGGTCAATCTTTCAGTAATGAGGTGACTGGTAATAGTGGTTATGTATCAAAGTTTGGACGTTAACCTCTCAACACTAGTAGGTTTTCTTATGTTTTTGCTATGTAAGGAAGATAATTTCATTGCTTCTTTTGGCATTACTGAATGTGGTTTTGGGATGAGGAATGCAAAATGGACATTTTTTTAATCAGAAACATACTGCAGTAACTCCATTACTGTTTGGTATTTTTAAGAAGTCTACTTAGTGACAAAGCCAGCACCCATCAGTTGCCCATCTGCCTTGGAGTTCAGTGGAGCTCTGGTGTGAGTGTTGTCCCATATTCCAGAAAGCTATACGCAGCAGGAGCGGAAAGGCCAGAGGATTCACATCTCTAGTAAGCCAAGTCCCCGGTGGATTAAGACCTATTCTTCTCCTTAAAGGATGAATGTACATATAAATCCCAGTGTTTCCATAAAACATTTATAGTTTTAGAACAGCAAACATGGGCCAATTGCAGGGATTTTATTGTGTTTGCCTTCTGCAGAAATGTGAAATCTCAATCATTCTTCTTTTACAAGAGCTTTTGCAACATGCACATGTGCCTTGCTGAATTAGCAGGGGTACTGTCTGGAAAACATATGTAATTAAATTGATGTAGGGAAAGAAAAAAAGACAGTCCATTGTCTATTGTTCCTAAAAAAACCCCACACACATGTATCTGAGAAATAGGAGCCAATGGATGCAGCTTTTATTAAAGAGAAGACAGAAAAAGTAAAGAAGAGCATAGATTTGCACTGAATTTTGTGCCTTCTGAGGAAGAAATGCTGAGGGTTTGTAAAGGCTTAGAATGTTATAACTCTTCCCGCTTTAAGGTCATCCTTCACTTTAAAGCAGTGTGGAAATGTATTGGGTTGTTTTATGTAACTTTTGCTACAGTTTTAAATTCCAAGAATAAAAGAATTGATGAGGCAAACCCAAAAACAAGTGTTCAGTTAGTCATGTGAAGCAGTCAACTAGATTTGTCTCCTAGGTCCCTTTATAATTAATGGAGCACCAACCTGGACATGAGAACTTCAGATAATATAAATCAACATCCATAGCTCCGCTGAAGTCAGAGCTATGCCAATGTACACCAACTGCCTTAGGAGGACAAAATGATTCATCAACTAAGTCTGTGCACTACTTGCTCACAATTACTTACTTATTGCATCTTTCCCAGATTCATAGCTCATAGTAAACATGCTCCCTAGCAAGGACTAAACAAAAGAAACATGGACATTTACTGGTATTTTAGAAGCATTTTGCCAACAAAGTTAAGACATTAGAATGGACATTGCATCTGAACAGAATCTGAACAGTTTAACTAGACACACTGAACAGATAAATAATTATTTTCTTAGACTTAAAAGATTAAAGAAACAGGATGCTTAAGAAAGAACATCCTTCCTCAAAACTTCACACTCAAACCAATTTCCTCACCCACAGGTTTACAGTGAAAAAGCAGGGACCTAAAATGGAATAGGCATCTTCTGCTACTGCCTCTCAGGAAGATGGTAATCTATATAAGGTCTCCAGTTTTGGTAACAGACATTTCATCGCATGTTTTGATGATGAAGTTATTTTGCAGCTTCAAGAATTAAACACAAGGTGTGTCTGTCACGACTGACACACTTTGGAGGACAAAAATTGTAACTTAACTTATGCCACTCAAAGGTCTATCATTAGAAAAATTATGTTTAAAGGACAGCAAACGTGTATTCAAAACAGCAAAAACAAGCATTCCTTTATCCATCAGCATGACAAGTGTATTTCCAAAGCCTGTTGGCCATCACACAGAGCTTGCGCTTCTTACGTAGCCTTTCACAGAAGTTCCCAATGAACCGAAGCCTTGAAGAAGAGTGCTCTAAAGGTGAACTTTAGGAGAAGAGTGCACATGCAAAAGGCTTAGCATGTCTCAGCACTGGCTCAAGGATCAAGATCATTTTTTTCTTCCAAGAAATAGGATAACTAGCCATAGGATATGCACTGTAAATCACACTTAGAATCCTATGTGCTTCATTTTAAAAATATGGGAAAAAAAAAAAAGAATTCCTCCTGTTCAAGATTCAGTTTCACACTAAAAGAAGAAAATTCCTCTACAAAGACACTGCTCTCATTCAACAATATTGCACTGTATCTACTTTTAGTTTGCACATTTTCATAGGATCATAGAGAAAGATTACTGGTTTGAATCAGCAGGTTTGACGAGAAGAAGGGAAGACATGCTTCAGCTGTATCATCTCTTTCTGCAAGTTTAACTTTATGTTTAAAATGCAACAAATTCTGTATCTTCAGTACTTGTCTAAACAGAACAACAAAATGCTCCATCCAGAAAAGAAGAAACAGGTATTTGGTGAACAAATATTTCCCCCCCCCCCTCCCAGTATGATTGATATCACAGTATACCTCTTGCCACTGGTAACTCTGAAGCAATCAACACATCAGGGGCTAAAATTGTACTTCTAAGGAAGAAAGGAGGAGAGTGGTCCATTCTGTAAACACACCCAAGTTCTCTAGCATAAAATGTTCACATCTGGGAACGAATCCTAAAATAATTTATAACATACATGATCACCTGGTTTGTTTAAAACTGTTCTATCTCAAGTATACAGCCCACTTCATTTCCTTAAGCTTAACAGAACAAAATATTTAGCATTTCAGTGTAAACAACGATAAGTGTTTCTGCTGAAATGCAATACAAGTTAGCTGTAATTTCTGAAAGGCACAGTGCTTTAATCAAGAAGAAAGAAGAGTTACTCAAATCTCTAAAGGAAAATCAAGCATTTCACCTCGCTGCAGTGAAAATTTAAACTAACGCCACAAGAAGCCTATTTTATTTTACAGCACAGGTGAAACAAAACCAAGATTATCTGCGCTAGCAAAGGATGAACAACAGGATCGAAAGCTGTGCTGGTTGAGCTTTTAATTACTACAGATGGCCAATATAACAGTAGTTAGTCATTGTCGTGGTCTGGCCTCAGACAGCAACAAAAAAAACACGCAGCCGCTCGCTCGACTCCCACAGCCGTGGGAAAAACCGGCAGAAAAGGGCAAAACTCGTGGGTTGAAATGGTGTAATTTAACAGAACAGACAAAGGAAAAAAGAAAAACAATAACACCGACAAAGGAATATAAGAACGCAATTACAGTACCGCAGCGCGCCGACCGGACCCGCACTACCACAGCCCACCCCCGAGTGGCGACTGCCTCCCCCGCCCCGGCTAGCGCCTCTTATAGCGGGGCATGGGGCACGTGGCATGGAATACCTGCCGCCCCTGCCGGCTCCTTGGGGAAATTAACCCCATCCTTGCCGGAACCAGGACAGTCATACAGAAACATAGAAGAGGAAAATTTAATGAAAAAAAGACCTGTTTCCTTTCGTCGTTATCTTCTTTGCTTCGCTGGAGGCCACTGAACAGCCTTCTCTGAGGATTATGGAATGTGCATTTCTGGCAGTTTTAAAGCCAGAATTGGTGTCATTTTCATGTTGTCGGTCAGTGTCCAGGCTATACTGGGCTGTTCTCTATGCAGAGATTTTCCTCCCCTCCATGCTTTTTTGTGTGTACTTTGTTCCTCTTCCACCCGCTCACTGCAGCTTTTTCCACATCTTCTTTGCAAGCCCAGGACGCTGCACCCCCAAGCATGGGGTACCCACCCACCAACAGGTACTGTGGATTCCCTGCAGGAGTTGCAAGAAAAGGAAACAGAGAGCATTTTCCTTTCATTGCCTCCTCCGTGGAATGGGAGCCGCTGGCTCTGCTCTCCTTGTTCTTTTTCACCACGGGCAAATCTAGTACCTTGTCCATATGTGTCTTTAGGCCAAACATCATGATCAGGAAATCACCAGATACCAGTGCCCAATCACATTTTTTTCCCATTTCCCACTACTTGCCACTGCTGAAACTTTTACTGGTGGTCAAACATTGGACATAACAATTGTGCATCGCTCCTATACCAGCCTTGCTGGCTGTTGGTGTGGGCCCACTGCTGGGACACTCATCACATGCAGAGTAGAGAGAGTCACCATGAGAGGGAATTTCCCACTTGCAATCCATGAGGTGCTAAAAAAGTAAAAAGATAACTAGAAACTGACTTCTTCTCAGAAAAGGCAACAAATTGGCCAGCAGATAAAATAGCTACTTAGGACACAAAAAAAAAAAAAAAAAGAGGAACAAAAAAAAAAAAAGAAAAAAGAAAGAAGAAAAAAACACCAAATGAAACAGGGATATTTTGCTGTGATATATCAGGTCTGCATTTGTATCCCAGGCATCAGTTTGTGAAACTGATAGTGTATTTTTGTATTTCAGCCTCCACTTTGCACATCATTGTAACTATTTAAATTGCTATAATTTTAGGTAATTTTAAAAAAATGTTTAAAATATGTATTTTTTTGTATTTTTTTTCACATGTGCTTGCACAAGCAACAAACACCCAGTGACAGTACTGGCTATACATATAGTGCATACAGTGCATGGATCTTTTATGACTACCAGTGTGTCACAGCCTGCTGAACATAGGAAACAGCTCCCATTCAGCCATTTCATTCTCTGTAATAAGGGACACTGCACAGTCCAGTGGCAACCCACTCATCCTCACCTTCTTAACATTTTTACCAGAGCAAACAACTGACTTTGCAATGGTAAAGCTGTTGTCCTGCAGAAGAAAAAACCACAAAACACCACCTTTTCCTCTCACATCTCTGCAACATTTGAAAAAAAAACAGCTCCTTCATTTCCTCTAGAAGGGGATCAGAGTGGTCCAGAGAAAAAACATACATTTCTTCATGAAGCTGAACTCCCTCTCAGCCCAGTCCTCCCATTCCCCTGCAGAGTGACTCTGATTTTCTCCCTTTGCTCTCAGCTATGCCACTGAGAGCTCTGCCCCATACCAGGCATTTCCTATCCCTCCTTCTTACGTGGTCTATCTCACCAGGTAGCTGTGGGCAATGGCTGTTCGATTACTGCAGATGATGTTCCCAGCTGTATCATATGTATGCATTTATTTCCCACTAACAGACCTTCACCCTGACCTGCCAAAGAAGGGTGCGGGATGAGGACATTGGTGCTGAGTGCGTCTGTCTGTGCTGATCCACGTGGACAGTCATGTGTATGTACGTGTGGCATATGGGCATTTGTCTGTATGTACCAATTGGGAAAACTACTGATCGGACCTGGGGGCACGGAGCTGCAGCAGCCTCACCTCTGTCAAGCTGTTACATTTAGACTCCCCATAACAGTCCCCTCTCGTTTGCTTTTCAGAAGGTGTCAAAAGCCTTTCCTGGGTTTCTTCCTTTTGGGAATTTGTATATGACCAATAGCAACAGTGCTCTGCAGCTCACATTGACTTCTCTCAATGGGTTTCACACCAGGACACTGGGAGTGACACTGTCCTGGGACAGCCCTAGGGGGAGCCTTGACAGGGTGTCACCTACCTCTGGAGGGGACTTTCCAGTGAGTTCCTGCCTGCCTTTGGCCCCCATGCTCCTCTGGTCTTGTGGAGATGGGCCTTTGATGGGCAGGTGGGCCTGGGAGTAGCTGGGGCAGGGTATTATTTGTGGTCCTCCACTGCCATTGTCTCTCTGTGCTCCCCTGTGTGTGTGTAGATGAGCTTTGTATCACAAAACTTAATACAGGTAACCATGAATTCCAGTCATTGGAGGTGGTGAAAAAAATGTCTCCAAATCTTTCGAAGTGTGGCAGAACTTCTCAATCTCTCTGATGCTTTAGAAGTCTTACATCCTAGGTTTCAAAAGAATAGATTTGACCCTTTATTATCCAAGCAAAATTTTCATCATTTATTTTGTTACTGTCGGGGTTTTGACTGATGCCAGGACAAGTTTTTAGCTAAAGTGCTCAGCACTGCCAACAAATCCTGATGCTGAACAGCAATGTCTGCTTACAGCCTCAAGCCTCTGGCGAAATACTTGCCAAGAAAAAAAAAAAAAAAAAAAAGTCAGGTACACAGTCTAGCAGAGCCTTTAGTTTTTGTGAGCTAGCTGTAGGGACCTGGGGCATATTTGAAGGGTTTCTGCTTTTTGCGATTTTTAGCAGATATATACAGATTAGCTCTTGACTGCTCCTTCAGAAAAGTTTTTTTTTTTTTTTTGTCTATTGCCAGACGAGAACAGAATTATTTGAACAGGAATAGTTTGAAAAATACATCAAAATTAAAAGACTTCATTTTGTTTAAAGTCATATTTCTTTCTGTTGTTTAGTTTTGTTTACATCTTAAATGACAATAAGAAAAAATTAAACAAGAATGTCTGTATTCTCCAGTGCATATTCTGTGCAATTCGTAGATTTTTAACTGCTCTGCTTCCTAAAATATTTCTAAAAATAAATTAATCACACACAGTAAGGAAAACTTCTAAAACTTTTAAATAAAACTTATTTTGAAAGCAAACAGGTAAAAATGCCACAAATTTTGGACATATGCATTAGTTAGAATACTCTCTTTGCCCCAAACTCATGCAGGTTAGGAAAAAATCTCAATACTAAATGGTTTCAGAAAATCATTACATTGCTTTTGCAAAGAACTTATGCTTCTGAACATCAGGGGCACTGCAACAACAACAACAACAAAAAAACAGGCTGGCATTTCTGCAGGGTTTTCACCTTCTCCCTCTCTTGGGAATTCCTTTGCACAAGCTGCAGGAGGCCAGAGCATCTCTGAATACAGAGACCCCTTTTTCTGCATTTGGCTCCATCTTTCTCCCTCCTTTTTTTCTGTACATTTCAATTCTTACCCTCGTTCTTGGTTTTCTTGCAAAACATGAGAAAAACTTGCCTACCTACTTTGCTTTGCTCTTTAGATCTTCCTTGAGACACAAAATGCTCCAGTGACTATTTCCCAACCAGAAGTGAGGGAGCCCAGGCTCTCATGAGAGCACGTCAGTTATGAACCGCTCCTGGTTCACACCATGGGTTGCTCAGGCTCCAGGCACCACATGTGGAAAACACTCTGCTCATCAAACCCTGTCCCCAGAGCCCTCCTGCTGCTTTGCCCCAAGCAGGACTCTGCCTGCACCCCTCCTGCCTCTTGCAACTCTGGACTTGGCCTCCAGCTGTGAGCAGAAGCCAGCCAGAGCTGGTCTTCTTCCCAGCCCAGCTGCTGGGAACTTGCAGCTCCTACTGCCAGGGCTGCAGCTAAACCAAGGTGGGATCACACCCAGGAAGCTGCCTTCAGCCACACCATGAATCATGGCCATGAACCTCGGCAGCCCCACCTCCCAGTGGGGGAAGGCCCTTACAACCTCACAGGTAGTGAGTTATAATGAGCACAACACATTAAGACCACCAGGAAGAGAAGTCTGAGTACCTGGCTAATGAGAAGGACAATGTTTTTGGTTTCAGAGTATGAGCCATCCAGTTGGTTCAACCTCTGAATCCGTACCAGCATTCTGTGATCTAAAGACAGGCAGCTAAACAGCACGGTAATCCTAATTAAAGCTAGCTAGTGCCTCACAAGCCTCTTTTTATAACCCTTCCTTTAAAATACAACAAATGGACGCTGCTGTTAAACAGCCTCTCACTTCCCCCACAACAGAAGGATCTTAAAGAAACTTCTGTTCATTTCTCCATATCGGCTAATAACACTTTAAAGAAGTGATTTTCCTCTCCCACAGTACTAAAACCAGCTACTTCCAGGTTAATTTTATCTCCAAGGCATACTTAAAGGGAAAAGCTGTTAGTTTTTCCAGGAACAAAGTAAAAGCGTGGCAAGGCTGAGGCTGAATAACAAAGTCACCATCGTTTCCATTTCACCCCTTGATTACTTACCCAGAGGCAGCTTCTCTGGGACGTAATGATTTCTCATGCTAGCTCCAGCACACGAGATGGCATGTTGGACTGACATGAAACAGAGAAAGCATACTTTCCCACTCAAGTGTTTCAATATGGCAGTTAGGTTTGCCAAATCCAGTGTCTCCTTGTTGAAGGATCATACAGCAGGAGGTGAACAGCGGCATGCTCCTATGAGTACTCTGCGCACTAATCTTTGCGGCCATGGTGACCAAGTTGGCAACTTCATCATTGCTGAGCCTTCACCAGAACAAGGCATCTCTTTAAAAAAACAACAAACCCAAACAATGCAAACTCTCATTTCAGCCTCTGATAGCCATTACAAGATTAAAAGCAAACTGACAAATACCTTAACACTATCAGTGCAGTGAACGTACTCATGTCTCCACTATGTCTTCAAGTATGAACTCCTAGACATACGGACAGAAACCACTGTCTTCAAATTCAGAAGTCCTACACATCCTGGAATTTTCCCCACACGTACAGGATTTTAAAAATCGCCGCAGATGTTACAGATTTGTTTGGTCAGTATCAGGGTTTTCAGTCCCAAGTTAGCAAAGAATGTTTCCTTCTGCAAGCCACTTCAAGGTAGCAAAGACCAGCAGCCGAACAGATTAATGACTGTTTGAAAAGGGCCAACTGCAGAAAAGATTATGTTTTCATTACAAAGTATGCTGCTATGGATGATGCTAAAATCTAATGTACTTTAATACGGGTCAAATATAAATCAACAACCCCTATGTATTCAGCCCCTCAAGAATGTAATGTAAAGTGTATGTTTCATCTAGCACTTAACCCACTTTTTATCCCAGTTTAGAAAATAAGTGATAAAACGCTTCTGATATTGGAGCAGCCATTGCAATATTAGTCACAAAAATAAGCTTTCCACTGCCAGTTTCTGCAGAGCAATACTGGCATCCAGTGGCCAGTTAAATAAATCCTTAGTGGATGCATTCTACAGAGATGGTTTGTCTTTATACATGACATGAGAAGATGCATCTACAATCTCAAGTACAGTAGGACCATTCAGTTTCTCATAACTTCCCATTGACTCCATTCTTTGGTGATCAAAGCTAGCTATCAACAAGTTTGAAGAAAATCATTCCATCGAGCCACACATTTTGTGCATGTTGTACAATCACTAGAGAAAATTTTGTCTTTTGAACACCAAGGGGGTTAGTTTGTGTTTTGGGGCTTTTTTGTTTCTACTCCTTCACCTTTATCGCTCTAGGCAATGACAAATCTTTCAACAATTATGATGACTATCATTACTCTTTCACTGCTTTTCGCCCTCTCCAGCTGAAATAAAATTAAGATCTATCCAAACAGTGCTTTATTGTGTGGCACCTACAGTACCTTGGTTTTTGTCAGCCATCATAAGAATCTGAAAGAAGCAACAGAATGTCCTAGTTGCATGATTTAAGTACTCAAAAATTAGAAATCACAAGTCAGTCAAGCACCAACTGTTTCCTGAGGGAACACCGTGGAAACAGAGAAGTTCAATGACCAGAAATTCCTTGTCAACTCTCTCTGTAAACTGCCCAGTGGAAACTGGTGCTCTGCAAAGCCAAGCTGAGTGCCCACAGACTCATTAGCTGTGCGAGCACTGTGTGTGAGCAACGACCCATTTCCAAAGGTCAGCTCATAACTGAAACAATACAACTGATTTTGGTAGCTGAGGTCCCACTAGACCTGAGGTGGCTTTCTGGGATGACAACTTTAACTTCCCTGCCATGGGAGCATGAAGGACTTCAACACAAGGATAACTCGAGTGGATTTGGGCCCTAGCTAAAGCTGATGATCCCAGATGTGCCAGCCCCTGCAAAAACCGGCAGGTGGCTTTATCCCTTTCTGATGCTCTGGAAGCCCTCATCCTATCGGATCAGTACCCACACCAGCCTTCTAGCTAACACTGCATTCAACCTGTGACACAGCCCTTTGTCCCTAGGACTAAGAAGCTATCACCTTCAGCTTCTTCTGCAGAACTTGTAATGGACGCAACCAGGCCCACCAGCCCCCTGAAAACACATACATATTGGTACCGCAACACCTGTGTTACCTGGGCTTTCCCTCATGGGGGGATTTTTCAGCACCACACAATCTTCAGCAACCAAAAGCCAATTATAAAAATAAAAAAAAAATGTTTGACCATATGAAAGCAGTACCAAGTTAAGAATTAAGCATAGACAGGCCAAGCCTTACAGGGCTATATCAGGCGTCAAACACAGGGAAAAATTCCTGCCAAACTCCAGGCTAAGGCATGCCCAGTGAAGACAAACTTCTGGATTTAATGAAGGTGACGGGAATGCCCACAGAACATAGGGGTGGCAAGCCACTTCTCCATCACAGGGACAGCCTCCCTTGACAGCTCCCACCTGTCAGCTCAATAGAAGCCTTTTGAAACAAAAGCTTGCTATAGCTGAATAAACAAGCAAATATTCATTTTCCTCTTTTTTTTTTAACACTTGCAGAATTTCAGTTTCACACTTCTCCCCCACACCCCACCAAAATTTAAAGACAGACACCCAACAAAGAAGGACAAGTTTCAAAATATGTTAAGGAAAAATTGTTACAAGAAGCTTGGCAATGTTTTTTCACACACGACTGCTATATGAAGCACAGTGCATTTAAGGACGTACCTACTTTTCTGACCCAGAAACCAGTCAGTTATGTGTATCGCTACATAAGATGCAAACACAAAAACACTGGTGACAGCAAAACTATGTAACCTTGGTGAATTCAGTTGAATCATAGAACATCTCAAAAGCTGGAAGGGACCCATAAGGATCATGGAGTCCAACTCCCTGATCCTTGCAGGACTACCTAAAACTAAACCATATGACTAAGAGTATCATCCATCTTATTTGGTGATATCAATGCATGTCAAGAGGACTCACAACAGAAGTCATGCTTTCTCAAATATGAGTGTGGGAGCTCAGCCAACAAGGCTGAGTGATTTCTCAAAGAGCACAGAATGCATATGTTGCAAGAATAAAACAGCACCATAACTGAAGTATTCCTGACATACCTGAAAGCATAATACACATACCTTAAGCCTTCCCTAGGAAGGCAAATAAAAACATTAGAAATCTATGCTATACCTAATGGTTAGACAAATTGCTTCTGACTATTAGAGTCTTTTGCTGGTGCCTCTTGTCTTGGAGTAACTACTTAATATAGCTCTGTGTTTCTATTGTCTGCCTGACCTGCAACCTCTGCTGTTAACTAAGACAAAGAAACACCAGAGGCAGAAGGTTGTATGTGTTGCTGTTACCTGCATTAAAGAGGAACAGAGGCACAGGCTCAGGTAGTTTTTTCTAATGGCAGTGACAAGTACCACACCAGATCCCACTGTAAATGTGCAGCCAGTTGGCTCCATTCAATATAAGTACATCTCCTGCTTTTTTGCCCTGGCCTTGAAGAGTATAAGCACATCATTACATACTTAATGGTTACAGAGAGCCTTCCCAGCATGTGCTTTGGGAGCAGTAGTTTTGTAGCTTTGCTTCCTTGTAAATTCTGCTTTTGGTGCAGAATACATAAATCCCAACCTTAACATGATATACACCTTGGCTAAATTATCTTATTATTTGTCAACAAACCATGCACAGCTCCTGCTGGCCTGAATTTACAAGCAGAATGATATCACATTGTCAGCTCCTTGTAATGTCATGGTATGTTGATTCAATCTCCTCCATGACACACTCTTAGGTTATCTTTGCTCACAGAAGTTAGAAATTGAAGAGGTGGACTGGATCACTTGGTGCAGTTCAGGGCAGAATTATTCCCCACATTCACATAATCAAGAACAGGTTGTTTTGGTTGTTCTTTAAATAAATTAACAAAAAAAAAAAAAACCCAGAACATTTTAAGATGTATCTTCTTGACATAGTCATAAGGCAGGCAAATGCCAGCATAACGGTCAGCTAGTGTAGTTCAGCCACTTCCTTTCCAAGGAAGGACTTTAGTAAGTCGCAGTGACATAGCCTACAATAGCAAGTTGCTTGCGTTTTGCCTTAAAGTGTTGGATCCCCCACATTTTTCTAGTATCTTGCAGAAGAAAATCTGTCTGGAAGCCTTTCCAGTTATCAAAATTTAATGAAAATATATGGCAGCCTCTATTAAAGTCAACACAATGCAATTAGCCATCAACAATGATTTGTTCAGTCCTCATGACCTCTCTATAGCTTACTTCAACCATCATTTCCAAAATAACAGCTTTAAAATTTAACATTACAACAACTACAGAGTTAAGTCTCTTTGACCTTGTTCTGACTCCAAAGGCAGAGATAAACACAACTAGTATATGCTACTGAAATTTTATGGAATATCAAGTTGCATCAGGCACCCTTCTAAGCCAAACCAAGCTAAACTGTGCTGCAACATTTTGGGACCGTGCCGTTCCTACGGCAATCAAAAAGGTCCCCACATGATTTTATTCCAGACAGGACAGTGTGTGACATTTCCCCAATGCCCATTCTCTTAAACCCATTCAGAACACCTCTGCTTTGACACTCAAGCCACGACATGCAGAGTAATACAGAGAACCGTCTTACACATTCTTTGTCTCCTTCACACTTGCAATTGCAAAGGACAAAAATGGTTTTTTAAGTACTTGGTTAGTTACTTAAATACTCTGTACAACTACTGAGCAGTTTAAAAACAAGCAAAAGAAACCCCAAAATCTCATGTGTGTGCAATGTTTTTCTTGTCTCTGTTTACAGGTGTACCCACAAGGTGGGTACCAGAGCTACACTTTTCTGCTTCAATATTTTCACCCAGAAAGCCCTTCAGAGTTTGCCTTTTCTACTTCTGCCAGACTTCTCTTCCTTATAGAAACAGCAACCCAGTAATAGTTGTTCCATCTGTTGATGTTCTTCAGCAGTGTAATTCTGGCAGAAGCTGACATAAATTTGTGCTGACAAGGAGAACCCTAAAACTTTTGAATTGGTGCAATCATATTTATAGCAACTCGATGAAAGGTTATGGTGATTGGAGGAAGTTCCCAGTACTGTAAAAAGTCAAATGTCATACCCATCTTAAAGAAGGTATCAAAAGACTCTTGGGACCCACAAGCTAGTCAGTCAAACTTAAGGCCCTGAGAGGGTTATTGAACAAATCGTCCTGGAAGCCATTTCCAAGCACATGGAAAATAAAAAGATGGTGAGGAAAAGCCAACATGGATCTAACAAGGGTAAATCATGCCTGACCAATTTGTTTGCCTTTCAGGAGGCAGCAGTTGACTCTGTGGATAAGGGGAGAACAGTAAATTTTGTATACCTTGACTTCAGCATGGTCTTTAGCATGATCTGCCACAGTAACCCTAGAACTAGTTTGGGGAGATAGGGACTCCATCAGCTAGCAATAGGGTGGTGGCTGGAAAACTGCTCAGAGGGTGAAAATCGGCAGCACAAAATCCAACTAGCAGTCATGTAGCATCTCTTGAAGAATGATAGTAAGGCCAGTGCTTGACGTCATTGTTAGTGACCTGGGTGAAGGTAGAGTGCACTCTCAGCAAATAGGTGTAAGATACCAAATTGGGAGCAGTTAGTACACTGGAGGAGGCTGCTACTCAGAGGAACCCATACAAGCTTCAAAACTGGGGTGGCAAGGAAGCTTAAGAAGTTCAACAAACGCAAGTGTAAAGCCCTGCACATGGGATGGAATAACCCCACGCAACAGTACAGGCCAGGGGTTGATAAGCTAGAAAGTATCTACGTAGAGGAAATCTGGGTATGCTGATGGACAGAGTTTAAAAAACAGTCAGCAGTGTGCCCTTGCAGAAGAGAAAGCCAACTACGTACCATGATGCATGATAGCAGGCTAAAGGAATTCGTTATTCCCGCCTATTTGCTATTTGTAAGACTGCATCTAGGGTAGCGTGTCCAGTTTTGTGTTTAAAAAAAAATAAAGACAGAACATGTGTATCCTGTTATGAAGAATTTATACTGGTACTCTGCTCATTTTTCCTTTTCAGATTTCAATTTCTTACTTTATCATACTTAAAGAGATCAATCAAAGGGAAAGGAAATGATTTGTATTCCCTTGTGCATACAAAAAATGAAGGGAAAAAAAAATTAAAATCTTTATTTTCCTGGAATCTCAAACCTGTCATGACAGTTGAGGGTCTCTCAAACAGACATTATGAATTAGGAGCTTCTATTACCCAGATACATCAGCATAGACTTGTCACAAGTATAGACAACATAAAATATACTTTTAAAACCTGAGGAATTTATGAAGTGAAAAATAAATCTTTCCATTTCACCTGGATAACAGTCCATATATATTACCCTCTGCTTTCCAGCTGTGCTTCTACAGTTGCATTTTACCAGAGGAAAATCATTCCTTATACAGCAACGTTTAAATAAGATAGCTTGAACTTTTACTTCACACGAGGGTTGGTAATTTCAAGGCTTGTTTCTTCAAGCCACTGCTTTTAGTTAGCCTAATGTTTTTCTTTTATAAAAATATGTTTTTCAACAATCATTAACAGCCCATCTCGGTTCCATTTTTGCAGAAGGAAGCCATTTGTGAATGGCAATAAGTGCTTTAAAAATAAAAATATGAAGGACTGAAGAACCCTTCTTCACCCTCCTCACTTCCCACAATAATTTTAAAGCAACTGCACAAGAGAACAAACAGTAAACAATTCTTTTATTGGTTTCTCATATTACTGTCTATTGTTCTATGCAAGAACATTGTCCAATATTCACAATGAAGACATACAGCAAATATACAGCTTTCTGTGACTTTCTCCTCTGCCTCCCAGTAACAGATTGTGTGAAACAAACACTATGGAGTTGCATTAAGTTGTTTTTGTTCAGCCTCATCGCTCCAATCACATGAGGTGGTTCAGTGATACAGATGTTAACATTCTGGGTATAATTTAATCAGTTCTGCACTGAAATATCAAACTTCTTTAACAGAGAAGAGGGAGGAAGTGCAGAGAGGAGAACAAATGTTCCTGTGTTGGCCTTCGCTTTCTCCTTCTTTCTCCTCAATGAGCTCTATCACTAGAGAATAATGGATTTATCCAAGCACAGTAAGTATTCTCTCCAGATGTTTTAAATAGCAATTTTGGCTTCTTGTGTTTGTCCAAAAAATGTGAATTAACATTTGAATTACATGCAAGTCAGCTGATGGAATATGATCTCATTCCTAAAATGTTCGTACTAACAGACCAACCAATTTCTGTCATTGCACCATCATAAAACACTGCAAGCAAATTGCTACCAAAACAAATACACCTTTGAGCTGCTGAGGAGTCAGAACCTCTTCATATATTCTCCAAAATGGCACAACAGATAAAAATTAAATTTTACTACTGTGAACAACTTCCTTATTTCAAAATTCACCTTGCAGAATAAGAGATAAGAAAAAGCAAGCCTGAAACACATAGCAACCTCACATCGCATTCCTAAATGCTTATTTAAGGTCTGCCATTTAAGTGAGATACAACTTTGCAGGATCCTTCTTTCCTTTCTCACCTTCAGTGGAGATTTTAGGATCTTCATATGCACTAGCCCTATACAAAACCACAAACATCTATTCTCAGCTGTGAGCTCATTGACTGCTGACAGGAAGCTGTGACAGCAGACAGGATACTCCTGCCCTGTTCTTGATATCTTTCCATGGACTTTCCCCAAAGTCAGTTCTGTGGCTCCAGCAGTTGAGATCAGAGTCACAAATGAGCCATGTGCCACACACTGTTGCTCACGCACTACCATTTCATTCTTGTCTTCTGAATTTTTTAACAAAAAAAAAAAAATAATGTCATTTTGCTATATTGCTTAATACAAGATATTTAGTCATCCAGATATACTTCTGCGCTCTCAGTGCTAGCTTTTTCAGCTAAGTTCCTTATACCTGTAATAGTTGTACAGCAGAATTTACAGTAATGGGGGTGTAATTGTCCTTGGGAGTCTCAGTCTGTGTTGGATCAAGCTAGTTCTGCCAGAACAGATCTCATAGTTATATACATCATCTGCCCTTGTAACAAAAAGAGCTAGTTAAAAAAATGTAAGAACGTATTTCCTACAGACACTGCTACCCGTAACCAACAAGACAGCTGGTGCTTTCTTGCAGCAGTTTACTTGTGTATTTCCTCTGTAGACTTCCCAGCTTCCTGCTATGCTTATTCATTTTTTAGCCAGTACATAGTCCTATACCACTTGATCATATTCCACATGAAAAACTGATTCTCAAAGTTTTTGCCTGTGATGCCATGTGTTCAGTAGGCAGATTTTTCAGACAGACCTTCCTATTCTTGACACTCTAAAAAGGTTTGATTCCTTGTTTATATGCGTTATGACATAGACCTTTATTATGACATTCCAACCAGATCGCCTTTTGAGACAAATCGGACCTATGTAAAGAATTTCAAGATATTTCATGTGCTAGATCTTCGCAGAAGTTAAAAGCTGTGTAGCAAAAGAGGCAAGTCACTGCAGAAAGCCAGAATAACTGGAAAGCACAGGCACCTTCACTTCTGTGCCAGGCTCTGGGGCACTGGGCTCCAGGTACAGGATGCTGTCGTAGCAGGTTGTTAATCCCACCTCAATTATCTAATCAGCGCCAATCTGTAAACGTACAGACTTCTGCTCATGGTTCTTAGGTATGTGCAGATGCTCAGGAACCATTAGGTTGCATTCCCAATAAGAATATTATCCTCTGCCTAGCCTGGAAAAACTGCTTCTGAGCAGAGAAACACTGGATCTTTCTTGAATAGGTAACACTGGATTTGGGTGGACTTAGAACCTCAAGAGAACAGTTGTTTCCTGGTAATCCTCTTCAAGACAGGAAATACTATTTGCCTCTAGTCATGAGGAAAATATTTCAACCTATTTTGAAATTATTAAAGTTATGAAAACTCAGTAAGGGTCTTAGAAATGATACACAGCAAACCCAGCCTGTTCTGTAATCAAGACAGTATATGTGAAAACATCCTTTCCTACTTCCTGAGATTTCAGATTTTATTTAGATGGAATGTTTTCCAGGCTGTTGATTCCTAAATAGCAAATTATCACTGCTATCAAATTACAAGAGAATTAGTAAAATAGCATCTTTTTAAAAATATTGGGTCAAAGCTGTGTCAGGGGAGGATCAGACTTGACATGAGGAAACATTTCTTTACCGAAAGGGTGGTCAAGCACTGGAACAGGCTGCCTGGAGAGGTGGTCGATGCCCCAAGTCTGTCAGTGTTTAAGGGGCATTTGGACAATGCCCCTTAATGCACTTTAACCTTTGGTCAGCCCTGAAGTGGTGAGGCAGCTGGCCTAGATGATCATCATAGGTCCCTTCCAACTGAAACAGCCTGTTTTAAGCTAAAAAAAAAGTTCCTTGACAAAACCTTAATTTCCTATTATCTACTTTATCCTAGAAACATCCAATTAATGAATAATCACATTGGACTTTGATTAGATTATTCGAAATCCATGACAGTGTTGGAATTAACTGCCACAGTTAAAGTTCCTGCAATTGAGGTAGAGAAGCAGCTTTCCATGCAAAGATTTATGGTAGAACAGTAGGGCCAAGACTTTCAGATCTCCCTATAGCATTTGAAGATATAAAATTGGGAATAAGTTATGGTAAAAAGCTTTACTATGCTTTAAAAAAAAAAAAGAATCCATGATATGAAGTATGCTGACCACACAGATTTGGATCAAAGTTACAAATGTACAGCATCGTCTGAAGAACATACAGCCCTTGGCAAATACTGCAAAGATTTATGTCTAGAGCTCAGGAAGCAATGGGGGATCATGGCTTTTCAGGAACCCACTGCAGCACAGCTAAGGGACACATCTGCAGCTGCAGGGCAGCGTTATGGCCTTCTTTCTCATACACTACTCTTAAAAGATGTCAGGAGTCAAAAGAACTTGTCCAGTCTTCCACATAAAATAGTTCTTAATTAGCATAAGCAGCTTTCATGTTTTTGAAAGTAACACTAGCAGGACAACTGCCTGAGAACAGGAAAGGGAGCCGTACAGTGAAATTCAGAATAGCATTTACTTCACAGCAAGGGCTTACAGAAAAGTCCTAGAGAACCCTCATTTATGATTTTCAAGTTGCATTTCAAATGGTTGGGTTTGAGATTTTTTTTTCAAAAAGGCTTCAATTACTAAACTTAATGCTTGCACCATTTTAAACCTACCCACAAAGAAACACTGTAGATGTGGAATTCAAAACATTTCTGCATGTGACTATACTGTAACAAACACAATGTCTGCAGTTACTACCTGCAGTTCAACTTTGATAACCTACAAGTGTGACACGTTCATCTTTCCCGTACAATTGGTGAGTTTGAAGTAGTTCCTTCCATTAGGGCTTCTCACACCAGCACACCAAAAAGCAATTTTCCTAATATTCCAAAAATTTTGCACCAGCTTACTTAAACTGATGGTGCAGCCCAAGCTGTACAGTTGCAGAACGTGCAAGCAAAATTAAATGGTTGGCCTCAGACAAGCTGCTTCCTTTACCAAAGGTCAGCTTAACTATGGCTGGTTCCTTCATCTGGGTTGCAATTCAACCCAAGACATAGACCTAAATAAGAAAAGAACGGCAAAGATCGTTAGCCCATAGGAAGGGCAGGTTCACTCTTTACTTGCTGTAATTACAGGAGGAATTTGCACAAAAATAAGCGCAGCTCAAAGTTTTGTCTGTACCATCCCCCAAGTCGCGGCACTTCTAGCAAACCACATTTTGTTCTGCCTTTCACATTACTAGACCAAAACAGGAACTAATAGGCAATACCCATATTATTGAGCTGAATAGTTTTCAAAATGCCACCAGGATGCACAGCAGCAAAAGAAATCAGACTACTCGCTTTCAGTGAAGAGTGCCACCACCTCCCACAAGAGAATTTTAATTTTACCTCTTTGGAGTAAGGTTTCTTTTTAAGAACATAATAACGTTATGCATAAAAGTAAATATCACATTACAAGTCCAGCTATGTAAAGCATACCCAGTCATATAAATTATGAAGCACCATAGCACTAAGTGTTTCCCTTTAAATAAATGACCTCAACTTGTGACTGGGACTGTAATTATTTTTTTTCTCTTCCAACAGTTTGAAAAATTTATCCAATGTCGGGCTCCCTCTGTGTAGCTTCAAACATCATTAGTGGAGCTCTTACTTTAATTAAAGTCTTTCCTAAGCCTTTTTTATTGGTATTTATCACACCCTGCCAGTTACTTGCCTGTTGTGAAAAGCACCTTTACATAGACTGGCGGGGTCTCCCCTCTTTCAGACCAGCAGAGTCGGTGGCAGAGGCACGACTTTCAGAACTCACAAGAAGTTCCCTTCATACCCAAGAAGGGAAAAGAAGCTTTCCAACATAGGATTTGCAATTTTTTCCATATGCTGGCTTCAGAAAGAGTTTGCAAATAGTTCATCAGACTCAATAGGGGCATAGTTTTTGTCCAAGGCGGCTCTGCCAGTTAGGTGCTACCACACACTGCTGTACACTTGAACAGCATTACTCGTACCCGTGTGCTGTGTTACCTCAGAGAAAACATGTGCTCAAACAACCAAAACCAAGCTATTTCTCAGGTCTTTTATTTGCTTGTTTGTTTTTAAACAATAGCTGCAGCTTCGAAAAGCTGAAATGGCAGATAATGGCCACATAGTGACTAATTGAGCACGCTGTCATTAAAGCAGCTCAGAGCTGGTAACTCAGAACAACCTTAACAATTACTTAGGGGTACAATGCAGAAGATTACACACTTCGTTTCATGAAGAAGTTAAAAATAATATGTTTTCATTCTACATTATGTGCTGGTAGCCTGATCTGAGTCCACGCTGCTCTAGGCAGGAGGTTGGACCAGGTGACCTCCAGAGATCCTTAAAGACAAATAATTCTGTGATTCTATGTGTGACAGAGAAGTCAAACCTATAATTTTATTATAAATTTTGTAACAAAAAAAATAATATGTTTGCCACTTGTGTGCTAACCCGTGGGCAAGAAAGTGATTCCCTGCTTCTAAACTTGTCTGGCATAGTGCCTGCTATAGACTGAAGCTTTGAGGAACACCGTTTAGGTTTACATACACTACAGCAAGTGCACCTTGTGAGATATACTTGAGAGATTTTTTAATATGGTGTTTTGGTTTGAAGAACCCATAACAATTTATTGTCGTTTACACAATCATTCTATCACCCAATGACCCCTCCCCACCTTGGAAGGGGGATCAAGAAAAAAAACAAGGAAACACAGGGGTTGACATAGAAACAGATTTAATAGAATAATATTAGATATTTAACATTAATAGCACTAAAGAACCAATATTGATCCTGATACTAATACAGAATATGCAAAGTTTATACTCGGGCAATTCTATCAGTAGGAAGCTGTGCACTCCCAGCAGGGGACAGCAAATGTCGGACACTGCAAGCGCTACGGCTTCAGGAGGAAGGGCTCAGGGGGCCAACACCGGGGCAAGAAGTTCTCAGGATGGCAGCCAACAAGGGATTGACAGAACTTTATAGCAAACTTTCTAATTTATGCTGAATGTGACATTCATGGAATGAAATAATCCTGTTGGCCAGCTTGGGTCAAGTGCTCAGGTCTCGCTCCTCCTCATCCCTGCACATGGCAAGCTCACAAACACTGAGACCTTGAAACCCACACACCGTAGCTGGCTACAAAGTAAATATTTTTACCAATTCAGACAGGACAGTCTTCTAAGAGTGCAGTCTTTCCAAGTATTAGAAGAGAAATTAGTCCTGTGTTGCTCAAACCAGGACATATGATTACTTCTGCTAGAGTTTATAAGATAGTTGCAGTGATACTGAGTTCAGTGTGGACCACATCAACTCTTGTTGGATGGCAGACTACAACTATGAACAGGAGCAAAGACATCCCACTGTCTGTTTATAAAACTTAGTGAGCTTTTGTAAAGAGCAAGTAGATTATATGTCTGTCTAAAGACAGTCAGGTTTTAATTTTCCAGTTTTACTTCTCACAGCATAGGATGTCCCATCAGTTCTTCCACACAAACCCAAAGAGGTATTTCTCTGCACAGAATATTCTGGTTATTGCCTTTCCCGCCCAGAGTTGCACAGTGCTGCTGGCTGCGTGTTTGTAGGTAAACCACTAAACTGGAAAAGGATTATAACAAGAAGTTGTGGGAACACAGAAAGCTTATAGTTCCAAGTGGTTTCAATGCTTTACGATGCAAGTTAACATGTTTGCTCTCTCTCTCCTTTTTTCTACAATCCAAAAAGGGGAAGGCAAAAAAAAGTTTAACATTTTTCTTGGTGATTAATGTTCTATCAATGAAAAGCTGTCAAGATGTCAAAAGCCTGCTTTTTATTAAGCAAACTATGATACAGAAAATAAGTAGTTTTGTCTTCATTGGTTCATGACAGAGACTAGAGGAAGTTCTGTTCTGCTGTTTAGCAAGTCCTGAAGCATCTTCCATAGCTGCCTCAGAGGCTAAGAAATGCTTCATGAATGCCTTGATCGGGGGAGGCTGTCCTCCTAGACTTTCTATCCACAGAGGCAATTCTGTGGCAATTCAAGACCCCTGGAGGTAGGACCCATTAGAAGATAATTAAGAGCAGGAACGTCTCCATTATTCTATCTAGGTTTACTTCTGTAGTTATGTTTCTTAAGCCTAATTTAATTCTAGGTGGTAACCCCTATCCTATTGTCCTCCCACAACTTACAGTCCCGTTGTAGCACTAACACAACTCCATTTGCAGCAACATTGACTTTAATTGCTATTTAAAAATAAATATATTCTTAAAGACCGCAATGGTAAAATCAATCTGCACAAAGCTCTATTCACCACCCCAGATCCCACATTTGGAAATACACTACAGCCTATAGAGATTTGCCTTCCACCTGGAAAGCTCAGATGCTAATTTTGAAGACACTGAAGCATGGGTTTCAATGCAGGCTACCTACTTTGTCTTACGCTACCAGTCTTATTGCTATTGCACCTGAGCCAGCACAACTGTGCTAAGATATGATGTCAACCATTGCATTGACAGAGCTTCAGTCCCTCTGTCCCTAGCGCTTGGATATCTACCGATGGAAGTGCAGTGGGGTGAGCAAGCATGGAGAAAATGTCACCAAAACTGCAAGCAACCAATATCCTCAAGCTTTACAAACTGTAATAGACCAAGATCAATAATATTTTCCTTATTAGTCCTTGCAGCTGGCCAGCCATTCCACAGGTCATTTTTTACTTCTCAGAACAGGTGGAATTACTTGTTGCTGGAATTGTTACAGCAGGCTGGGTGGTCCACTTGGTATTGCAAGTCAGCAAATTAGGAATTTTTTATTGATTCACACCCCATTTGGTTGCTAAACAAGAGACAACCTGTCCTCTGCTCCTCTAATTCAGCCTTATAGCAGTGACAAGAACAAGCCATTGACCCTCAGCCTATCTTGCCAAACACTCAAAACAGCATCCTTGATATAGTAGAAGTTATTTCTGAGATCCAAATAAGATGCAAAAACTTGTCCTGACAGCAGAATTTCAGTTTAGAGCAAACAAACTCTAATCTGGGAAGTTTATTTCTATGAAGATTTCTTCCCTCTAAACACAAGGTTTTCAGAAATAGCTAAGATGACAGCTCTAAAACTCATCAAATATAGCAAAGTTCCTAAAAATAGGAAACATCACCCTCCTAAGAGCTGGAAATACAGTGGAGTTTATTAAAAGACCGAAGTAAAGTGTGATTCCTGAATTACACGAGCATTTCAGATCCTCCTAATGGAGAAGCTGATGCAGTATAGAGAAGTATAATAAATACAAAATGCATATGAAGAACATTTAGATACTATAAAGTAGCACACTACCAGGTGAACAAAGCAACACAGAGGGGAGGAGAATCACATTTAAAATTGAGGCAAAGCTAAATTTCAGACACGTTTAGGCACTGCTTACTGGAACACCTCAAGTACTCACAGAATGCTACAATAGCACGAGGACATTTTATTAGCTCTCTTCAAATCATTATAGTTCTGAAAAAGTAGAGAAAGTATAGAGATGATAATACTGGAAGAGACATAACAAGTTACAGATAGATCTTTTAACTCTGAGGTTGCTATTTAAAATTTCACTCAGCTCGGTCACTAAGCACTGCAGAATAAGATGACAGCCTGAAACCCTTCCTTAGATTTGTGTCTCTCCAAGACACTTATTACGGTATTAATCCACTTAGGCATGTGCTCATTAATCAGATGCCCTAGGTAAACAGCATCCGATCAGATACAGTGTTTGAACCACCCACACAGAGCCTTCCACAGGAAACTCAGTCACAAAAAAAAATATGATATAAGCAGAACAAAAGCTTCTTTGGAAGAAAAGCAAAGACCTGAACAAGACATTAGAGTCTTGCCACACCAATATCCAGCTTATGTTACTGTAGCAAGACTACTATGAAGGCAAAGCAGGGAAAATTTAAACATTTCTACATGGTAGAAAAACATTTGCCTACCATGAAATTTGGCAGAAGCAAGTTCACCAGCCAATTTCAGTTGTCAATAATATAAAACCAGGCTGTGTCGTCTAACTCCACAAAGAGAAAATGAAAAAAAAAAAAAAAAAATCACTTTTTAGGAGACTGGACCTATTTGTTTGGCAAGAAAAGTTACCTTTTCTTAAAGGTCCCGTGTTAGAGCTGCACTTTCCAAGCTATCTTTACAGTCAGAAATCAGATCATATATTTAGAAACATATATATACTTGGATAATTAAAAAAGTATCATATCACCATGGAAGAGATTTTACCAGTCTAACAGGTCTGATATTAGGGCAATTAATTCCATGACGGTCCTGAGATCAAAGAGATAAGAACTCAACCTGCTAACCCATACACTTATCATGTAGAGTCAGTATTTCAGTATTGTAACACAACCCATCTGCAATATAACTCTACAGTCAAAATTAATTTAGAATAATTAATTGAGTGATATGTGAGATGGTGCTTTAGCCTTAACAAGAATCTTAGCTCCTTTAAAGAGTTTGTCTCAAAAATATTTTCTCATGAGCAAATTAACCGTTTAATAACCATGCTTTATTTTCTCTTATTTTTAAAGTATGGCTAGTTCCTTGGACAGCAGTAGTCTTTAATCACTGGCACGGAAAAAAAAATTGTTAACAAGGTTCAGAGGTATGCATCTGCAGCACAAAACAAACTAAGAATTGTGGCCAGGAACCTTTGGCAGCAAAACTGCTGAGACTATTAATTATAACTTTTGTTTTCATTGGCAGAAGTTACTAAAAAGTTAAAATATATGGTGCACTTTGATATCACGGGGAGCACAGGGAATGACGCCAACTCCAACTCAGTCCAGTCTGAAATTATGTTTCAGACGAAAGAAAAGCACTTACCCACAGATAATTCAGGGACTCCATTTAGTTTAAGATTGATCATTGAAAATTTCACTAGTATTACAAATTTAGGCTATCCAAACTGGAAGGTTAATATTGGTTTCCATCAGTTCCCCTTTCAAGTTTTAATATTTTTCAAGGTTACATTTTCAGCCAAAAGTATCAAAACCCAGTGGTTTCAAGATGACTGCTTCTACTTTTCTACTGTATACTTTTGGAGAAATACTGGATGATAGAGAAGACAATTATCATCACTTGTACATAATAAATACCCATTAAAAAAAAAAAAAACAAAACTTCTCAACTATTCCCACCCATCATTAGCATGACAGGGATGTCTGTTGGATTAGAGAAAGGCTGAAAAGAGAGACTTCAGGAACGCACATGACACCACCCATACCTTCAGTTACCTTGTGCAAGAAGTTCTTGTGTGAAGTATTATACAAACGGGCTACTGGATAAGTGCCAGTAGAACTAAGAAAAGGTGTGTGTGAGTTGGTAGAGTGGGAGGGAAATGGAAAAGAAGGTGAGATCTCCAACGGAGACAAAGAAACCATCCTGTCAGCTGCAAAAACCCAGTGCTAACCCCTCGTAGATTTCTTCCAGAAACAGTTTGTTTTAAGTCACTGGCATTGCTAGAAAATTTCTTTCACCATCCAAGCTTTTTCTTTTTAGACCATTTTTACCATTTTACTCATTAGAGGTCTTTAAAAAACATATGATATCCTAACCCCCAACTCCTATGACTGTCATCTTTTTCCTCCTCAAAAACACGACAAGGAAGCATTGGCTTTGGTAATTTGCCTCCAGTTATGTTTGAAGCCAACAAATATAGAATCTATGTTACAGAAAACAACCACACCTTTCCAAATTTCACTTTTGGAATGTCAAATGTCAGTTCAAAATTCAACCAATACTGTAAATTTTGGAAACGGCAGACCAATTTTCTCCATCAGCACCGTGCTTAGGGGCCATAAGCAATATTAACAGAGTCAAAAGCAGAACTGAGGCTGATGTACTCAGCAGAGACTTTTCTTGAGACATTACTGTTCATATATTAAGGCCAGAAAAGGCTGGTCCAATAAAATGTCTAAGTATGAGCCATAAGGCTTACTCTAGAAAAATGAGAAAAACCCTGTCTTTCAGACAGCCATCCAGTCTTGAATGGACAGGTCTGTCAGTACGTAAGTCACCACTACCTTTTCATCACTTTTTCCAAAGGTTAATTTCTTCCACTATTAAATAGTCTTTTCAGTTTGCAGTAATATGGCTTTAGTTTCCAGTTGCTGCATCCTACCATATCTTTTTATACTATGAAAAGCCATTTATCAAGCACATGTATTTACTTTTTAGATTGCAAGTCACCTTTAATTCCGTTTGGGAGCCTAAAAGCAACTGAAGCTTCTCCGGATTTCCACTGAATCACGATGTCTGTTTAGACTGACTCCACAGCACAGTAGGATGCAGCATCCTACCAGGCATCGTACACATGCCAGCCAGAATGTCCTGCAACCCCCTGCTCTCTATTCCCTTCTTAAACATTCAGGGGCTTTTATCACATCCTCAGCATTCACCAACTGATGATTATCAGGATCAGACTCATTCCCTCAACTCTAAAACCAAACTAAAACACAAAAAACCCACCACCAACAACAAAAGAAACCCAGAACAAACAAGACCCTTCATGAAGGGCTGGCAGTGACTGCAATTACTACACTGGTGCTAGTCTGCTCAAAGAGATATATGAAGGTCAAGAACTGTAGTACAAAAGAAAAATCTATAACCTCAATGTTATCACAGGTCAGAGGGCCAACCATAAAGTTGCAGTTATACTGAGACAAGTCAGAAGTAAACCTCTAAGTGGATTTAAATGTGGCTGATTTTCTGTCATTTAAATTGCTTTGGGAGAAAGGAAGTGTTACACCAAACCAAGAAGTTAGAGAAGTTCACTACTTTAAAATGAGCATATTTTATCAGATTACCAAGATTTATCGCTATGTTCCTGACAGTCTCTTTTCTACTGACTTCTTTTAACTCTCATTAGACACTACTGTTCTAGCAAACTCTTGTTAAAGGTCACTCCCAGCCACTTCGCAGCTTTAAACTTAACTGGTTACAGGCCAGTCATTACCTTGGGTGCTTTATTTAGGAAGATTCAGGAGGTTGAAAGGCTGTTTTCTAAATCCAGGAGTTGCATACGAGAATTTTATGGTGCGACAGAGCAAGCCTGGACAAGGGATGTTTCCAGACTGCTAGGGGAGAGGGAAATGGGGAGAAGAGAAGCAGAAAGTGGGACTTCACCAACGAAGGGGCCTGTGGTACAGCTAAAAAGCAAGGAGTAGGCAACCGAGAGGTGCCAAGAGACTTCTGTGGACCTGGACAGGCTTATCACAGTGTCACAGTATGCTAGGGATTGGAAGGGACCTCAAAAGATCATCTAGTCCAATCCCCCTGTCGGAGCAGGAACACCTAGATGAGGTTGCACAGGAAGGCGTCCAGGCAAGTTTTGAATGTCTCCAGAGAAGGAGACTCCACAACCTCCCTGGGCAGCCTGGTTCCAGTGCTCTGTCACCCTCACTGAGAAGAAGTTTCTTCTCAAATTTAAGTGGAACCTCTTGTGTTCCAGCTTGAATCCATTACCCCTTTTCCTATCATTGGTTGCTACTGAGAAGAGCCTGGCTCCATCCTCATGACATTCCCCCTTTATATATTTATAAACGCTAATAAGATCACCCCTCAGTCTCCTCTTCTCCAAACTAAAGAGACCCAGCTCCCTCAGTCTTTCCTCATAAGGGAGATGCTCCACTCCCTTAATCATCTTACTTGCCCTACGCTGGACTCTCTCCAGCAGCTCTCTGTCCTTCTTGAACTGAGGGGCCCAGAACTGGACACAATATTCCAGATGCGGTCTCACCAGGGCAGAGTAGAGGGGAAGGAGGACCTCTCTCGATCTGCTAACCACCCCCCTTCTAATACAGCCCAGGATGCCATTGGCCTTCTTGGTCACAAGGGCACAGTGCTGGCTCATGGTCATCCTGCTGTCCACCAGGACCCCCAGGTCCCTTTCCTCTACACTGCTCTCTAACAGGTAGCTCCCCATCCTATACTGGAACCTGGGGTTGTTTCTGCCCAGATGTAAAGTTTCTGCCCTTATGTAAAGTTTGCTGTAGCCCAGAAGGCCACAGCATTGCTGTCCCCAAAGCAACAAGCAGGCGTCTAAGCAAGGAGTTATGTTCACAGCAGTGTCTAACACACTCAGGTGTTTGACTTCTTTTAAAAAACATTAGGACAAAATTCTCCATTTCCACCTCACACCAACAAGCTGTCTGCACCAGCCTATTAAGTGTCTCATTTTTTCCATTTTAAGAGAAAAACAGTAGGTTGTCACCACAGAATATCCCCCTGTTCTCCCCTTCCCAAATGCAAAATCACAAGTCACCATTGAGCACTTCTGCTGTTTTGGCTGTATTAGCAACCTTACTGATTTTACCACTGCTGGTTTCTTCACTTTTAGATCGGTTATAAATGTTTTTGCACAGATCCAATAACGGTGCCTTTCTCTCTGCATATTTTCTTTCCTCAGCTTTTCTCTTATGAGACTTGGCAGATATCTTTGGAGATACCATACCAGATTCCCTTTGCCGTGACATACTGGCCCCAAATTTTAGGCAAGAAAAATTCTTTCTTCCCAATGAAGAGACCATCAGATACTTGGTAAGAATCTCAGCGTAATGCACCCATTATCCCTCTTTCTCCTGCTTCTGCACTGGAGAAAGCATAGCTGAAAAGCAACAGAAGAGCAGAACCTACAAATGGCATCACTCAAACCTGATTGCAAATGATTTTTAAGCTAACCATTACTGTCATAACATATTTTCCTCCCATCTTATTTTCAAGGAGAAATTCAAAAGACTTACAGAAAGCAAGGAGGAGAGAATTGTACTAGTCTAAGTTCTGCACACCGAGCACACAGTTTCCTACATGCCATACTTTCATCCCAAGATTCACTCATTGACTGAAAGATTGCCATATTTAGCTCTACGCACAATACACATAGAACACCTCAGAGTCAAAATACTTAGAAAACTACACTTGCTAAGGGCAGAGATACATATAGACAGATACATACTATGAATAGAAAAAAAAAATCAGTTAAAATGCTATTTTATTTAAAAGAATGCATGCAACCATTTATCCGGTGCCTTTTAGAGAGTGCCTCTGGGGAATGCTCTGGGAAGGTGCAGGAAGGACTACAAATATGCTTGAACTTCTCTAGTCGGTGGATGAAACTGATGCTTTGGAACGGTCATAGGTGGCACATTAAGAGAAGAGATAAAGATACCTAAAGCCAGTCTGAAATTGGGGGGGGGGAGGGAGGGGGGAGAGGGGAGGGGGAGACCTCCTTCTTTTCAATTTGACAGTTAAGGGAAAGAGCACAAAATGATTTTTTTTTCATTGCCAACAGCAATATAAAACAAAGACAAGTCACACACTTGACAGAATCTCCAACATGTTGTTTACAGATTAAGGTATGTTGTTTCCCTGATGACACCCTGGTTACTCATTTCTTTATCATCTAAGGCACTAGAAAGATAACAAAGCAACTAAGGAACTTGCCTCGTGGCAAAAGCATTTCATAGACCTAAGAAGGGACATCAAAAGTAGAATCTGCATTAATGAGATCGTGTGTGGAACTACAGTCATTAGTCAGCTAAGCTGCAGGAGACTTTGAAGCGATTGAGATGCATGCAGACAATAGAATATGTCAATATTTCTTTCACCTTTTGCCTAGATAAAGTTCTGTGGAAGAAGCTCTTTTTGATGCATATAACATTGTCAGGCCTAAGAAGTGTCCTGCCTTATCAAAACTTCATCTTGCAAACATTTTGAAGCCAAGACAGATCCACAACCTAGACCTAATATTTAATTTCCATTTGTCAGTTTAAAAATTCTGCACCCTTTGGGGTATCAAACATCTTTTCTTCTGCAATGGCTAAGCAAAAAACAGCAAGAGCCAGACCTAGATGCTGTTACTATCAACAAAAGAGCACACAAGTAGAAAATCTGCTTCCCCTTCCCTTATTATTTTCCCTCTGAAATAATAATTTTAGATATATTGTTATTTATTACAGACCAGTGAAAACAAGTTTTCATTGAGGTGAGTGCATTACAAATGGCAGTGACACAAAGATGAAGACAGCAGAAAGTTGTCAGAAACGGCAAGAGTGGGGGTTGTCCACCAGGCGAGCAAGCGGGGAGTGACCACAGCACAAGCAGGGCAACATCTTCATCAGTTAGGACACAATCCTGCAGCACTTGAGCTGGTGGAGCAGAGCTGGAGCTGATAGAAGTGTCTACTGAAAGTCCCAGCAGTGGTGAAGTGATGAACATGTTCAGGGTCTGTCCGGGCAGTCTAGTCAGAGGTTGCAAGAGAGAGGGCCTGAGACAAAACTACAATGTAGGTCTGAGATCCATCCTGAAGACAAGGCTGGAGACAGACTTGAGGACAGGCTTGTTGTAGGTACACCTACAACATAATTCAGAAAAGGAGGGCCTGGGCCTAAGCTGAAAAATAGATCTTCTGCTGCTCTCTCCGGGTCAGGGCAGTAAGCACCACTGCAAGACATCCAGTCCTCTTCTTTAAGAGTCAGTTGCAGGGGAGGAATGCTGCATTTACATTGCAGATACAGGCAGAGTTTCAGAGGTTCTTCTGATCCTTGTAACACGTACAAAACAAAAGAGTTTGGCCCTCTTTCTGCTTTCATATGCAACAACACTGACATTCTTCATATGAGACTTCCTAGTGCCAGTAGCTACTGATGAACAACATGCATGCTGACACCTGACGCTTCAAATAAACTGGAATAAACCAGCTATTCTTAAATGAGAAAATAATGAAGTTAATTACAAAGTGTTCATCCATTTAAGCAAGAATGTACTGCACTCGCGCTAGGAGTTGAAAATCCACTTGCCTAAGGCAATCTTTCACACATTTTTGTTCTGACTTCAAATTTTTGACACCGGAGCTTTAAAGAGAGACCCTGACAAAGAAACCATGCAGCAAAACTGGCTTAAGTGGGGATTTATGTGGTGATGAGACCACACTTGCTGGGTTTCCTTGAGTATTTGACAATAATTCTCCTCCCCCTCTGGGTTTGGCACTCATGGGGTCCCTGTGGTGGGTCCAAAGAAATGGTCTCACACTGAGACCTCTAGTAGTTTACAATGAAAAAAATGTCTTCAGCCTGGAGACTGTCCAAAGATAACTGCATAGCCAGTAATATTTTATTTCCTTTATTCACTCTTGGAACTTCTGCGTTAGACTTTGGCAAGATGACATCACACTTAATTCTGCAACATGCAGTCAAAAAGCATACTATTAAAAAATTATGAAGAGTTCACAGGTTATGACTCGTGCCCTGCAGTCATTGAAGTTCTTAGAAGTGACACCTCAGCAGAGTGCCAACCCAGATAACCATACAAATGCTTATGCTGAGGACAGAAGAAAGGGATATTTAATTCAGAACTGAAGTCTAGTCACATTTGTGAAAAATGGACTGAGCTGGGCAAACAGAGTAGTTTGGTTTCTCATTTATTGGGCACGTCTCATACTATGCTATTATAAAAGTACAACATTATTTCTACAGAAAGGACACCAAATGAACCCAAACTCAGCATATTATCACCTGACACCATATGTTTTAACTGATTTGTAATCAGATACAATTTCTAGGTTATTTAAAATTTAATTGATCTAATGAGAGATGTGAGCCTAACACATACCAGTTTTTTCCAAGAAGGAAGTCATCTCCGTTAGCCTTTCCCTTTAATGCAGGGCCAATAGCTTGCTAAAAATCAGCTCCTGACGCAGTGAGGACAGAAATAATATTGCCATCTTGTGGTAGCAGTAGGAAATACAAAATTTGGCAGCTTTCCATCACTTAAATTTCAAAAATAGCATAACAACAAAAAAAATCCCAAACCAACCCCAAAAGGAGTTTGGACAGCAGTTTTATTTCAGGGACACACTGAGTCAGACTTCAGTAGATATACCTTAGGTATTCCTGGATATTAAAAATTTCAGTTTAATGGAATACAGTAGAAGATACTTGAAAATCATCTTAATTCTGCATTCATGAAGTTTCTCTTTCTCTCTCACCACATTTCCCTGCCTTTACCCTTCATCACTCCCAGGAATAATCTGTTGGTCTTATCAGATTGTCATAATTACAAAGAGACAAAATGTAACAGTGGATATTAAACCTCAGTGTTTCAGTAAGCAGGTTTCCTACAAGTCCGCCTCTAAAGAAGCATTTATGAAAACAGACTGAACAGTAAGGTCACATTACTGAGTGGTCTGGATATCAACTACACTCACATATAGCAAGGTGTATGCTTAGAATTGCAAATATACATATAAAAGCAACTACACATATTTACCACCAATAATCATGCCCTCTAAAATAAAAGATAAACTCCAATTGTGGTGATAATGGAAGTTATATAAATATGGAATATATAATGTAAATTATAGAGTTGACAAGTATGTGTACAATCGATGGTGAAGACTTGTTTATAGCTTGCTAAAGCTGTTTAAGAAAAATTATGAATGGCAGTCATATGGCAACAATCGTCGTCTTCAATTTTTAAATCACTTAATCATTACTGTAAGGCAACAGTCTTCATTTTTACAATGCTTTTAATTCTTCACTACCAGACTATTAAAACTTCAGCATTATTTCTTAGCAGTCTTTTCTCATGTATTTTCTGGGAGAACTTTCTTAGGATATACTTGGAATCATATTTGTGCCTCTTAAGAAATAGATTTACAAGGTCTGTGACTTAGAGAGAAACTAAACTTCTTGGTTTTCCTTTCATACTAAAATGTTTCAGAGAAGAGAAAGCTATCTAAAAAGTCTTCTTGCAAGTCTTTCACTGTTAAAAACTATTTCTATGAAAGTTATGAATTTAAAAAAAAGTCAAAAAGTAGTTCATTTGTTTTTTAAAATCAGCTGTAACTGTTGCCTAAATATTGTTGACCATTTGCTTTGTGGAGTAAAGAAGTCCCCATACTAATGGCTTTTTAAACAAAGTAATGCAAGCTTTAAGACAACGGGTTTGATTCCAGTGCAAATTTCCAAAGAAAACCATCCTTCCACCTTTCAGATTTCAGGAGACTGCAGGTCTTACTCCTTAAGAGGCAATTTTAGAGACACAGAAGAAACTTTACTGATTTACAAACTTAAAAAAAAAAAAAAAGAAGAAAAATAGATTTCATTAGCAGGACAAGTTCCTACTAACGAACTAGACTTCCAAGCCCTCATTCACTAGTCAAATTCTTGCTAATTCCTTCTTTTAGAAAGTGATTCAGAGTGTCTTATTTTTACAATATATTTTGTTAACAGGATATGAAATTTGAGTGCAGTTCCAAATATAAATAGTCATAAACAGGTTGGAAGGGTACACCAGCAAGACAGGAAGCAAAGGGATCTTCAAAACTCTTCGCCACAGTAATTGCAGAGACCAATTTATGTCATATAATACTAAAGCTTTTTTATTGAAGATTCATTTTCTTTGAATTCCAAGTACTCCAAAGGCAAGACCAACACACAAAGCAATCTACAAAAGCAGAAAAGCTTGCTACTAAATAGCGTGGTAAAAGTTGTTGCTTTTCTCATGTTTTCACTGTTTAGAAAACTTACTAATTTTCCAATCTAGATGATCGTGCAAATAAATTAACTTATTCAGAGATCTTTCCACCTCAACTCTGGTGGCAGGACTATAACAAATCGTTTTGTTTTGTTTTGTTTTAAAATCACTTGGAAAAGTCTTCAGCACCCTGTGTCAGAATCCTCTATTACTAGGTTTTCCCAGAAGAATGTAGTCTAGTGCTTTCCTTTTCCTACCTATAGTAGTAAGCTGCAGTCCTTTAAAAGCAAGTGAGATTGAAGTAAGACTAAATGGTAGGTCCCATTTCTGCAACAAACCTCAGCTCCAAGACAGACATGAAAATTACATCTTGTCCTAATAAGGCATTCTGATTCCAGCTGTCAGAGATTTGAGCAAGTGTTAAGTAAACTGAAATATATATTTACTAGTTACTAGAGCTTTTCTTTACATTTTTACCTTTTGATTTAATGTCTGCACCTGCTAGACACATTTGTTACAATATCCCAGAAAGAAAGGTGTAGCATAAACTACAAAACATTCTGCAAATATCCCCTTCACTTGGAAATTTCCTCCTTTTTCCAGAAAGAGTGGGGAAAAAAACCTAATGTGAAGCAGGATGGCTTTTTGGCACTATGACCTCTATTCATTAAGAGCCAGCTGTACTTTACCAGCACCAACTCATGAAGCAGATTCACCTACACTAACTCTGTAGGAATGAAACTAGGGCAAGTAACCAAGAGACTTCTGATCCCATTTCAACTCCTCATGGCATTGCAGACAGCCAGCTCTAAAAAGCAACGTGAGGAAGATGTAGGTGGAAAGCACAACAGAGGTAAAAACCTGAATGTGGCACCTGAGGCACAACAGGTTCTGTGTTTTCATAAGCAACTTTGTTATTGGTATGGTCTAAGAGTCTTATTGCCATTATTACATTTGGCAGTTAAAGCACCTAGTTATTAGCAAAGGGCAAAAACTTGTCTGGTTTTCATTCTGTAGGGCCAGTACCCAGCATCAGTTGGATACTGTGTGTCCCTTATTTCAATTTCACAGATGATCCAGCTTAATAATTCCAGTTTTAACCATCCCCAAACTGCCACATCTTCTTTCATATCAAGATGTCATAATTATTTCCAACTGGGGGTGGTGTGTTTTTTTGGAGTACTCCGTTTAAAGTGACTGCCACTCCTTTCCTCCCAACCACAGTCATGCAATCTGTTCCACGGTGTTTTGGTTATGCCAGTGATGTCCCAGTCCTGCATCCACATACAGAGCTCCTGCACCTCCTATTGGCTTCCTGGTTTGCTTTCACTTGTGCAAGTGCTTGGGGTCGGCCCCTTGTGACCATTTTTACCTTTCCTGAGGGCTCTCTCCTATCACCTTGCCCCATGTACTTGCCACCCCTAATCTCTGTTCCTTCTCTTAAGTGCAAGCTGTTATCAGTCCATATCTAGTTTAAAGCTCTTTTCACCAGGTTGTCAAGTCTGTAGATAAAGACAGTTTTAACCCACGTTGTCAGATGGATCCCATCTGTCGTTTTTTGAGAATGGACACAGTGTCACAAAAGTCAAAGCACCTTCTGCATTGCCAGCCACACAGCCACTTGTTCATTCGCAAGATGCATCTATTCCTGCCCAAGTCTTTCCCCTTCTCCAGTGGGACTGAGGCCAATACAAACCTGAGCTCTCACATCCTTCACCTTTACCTCCAGAGCTCCGTAGTCCCTCTTGATTTGTTCTAGGTCTCACTTGCTGGCATCATTGGTGGCCTGTGGGCAACTAATGAAGAGTAACAATCTGAAGGCCAGACAAATTTCAGCAGTCCTCTAAAACAGACCGTATCTGGGCCCCAGCAAGCTATAAACCTCCTGCGAGAGCACATCTGACTGGCAGTTGGGTGTTTCAATCTCATGTAAAAATGAACCTCCAACCACTAATGTCAATCGCTTCCTCTTGGTACTAATGGTCAGACCGGGCCCAGCTGGTTCTGATGTCTCTCTTAATGGAGCTCATTCTCCTGCATCAGCTATTAGGGCCCACTACCAGTATTGTAAGTTCAGATCAAAGAGAACAACGAACCTTTCTCCATCTGCTGAAGCCAGAAGCTTCCAGCCTCCCCCTTTTTGGGAGTCTTTCCCCACCACTCCTTCAAGCACAGTGTCTACCTGTGCTGCCTTCTTTGTATCATGTGGCTTGGGCTCTCACCTCTGCAAACACTCTGTGAAGAACCTCCCAGTTTCCTGTTTGTCCTCCCTGATGGTGTGTGGCCTGAACATCTCCTCCCTCAGCTAGGAATTCAGTGCCTCCAACACAGCACATCTCCCACAGGTTAAACCACCACCAGCAGCAGCCCTGGCCCAGGAATTCCCTCCAGTCCCAGACCTGGAGACTGGCATCCTCCTTCTGAAGCCCCACCTGGTCAGGGGTGCGGGATCACAGGAGTAAGTAAGATGATCCTAGGGGAGAGAAATTGCCCTGCAAATACTGAAATGTCTTTTCTAGTGGTGTAGAAGGGCTGTGAGAGCTGATATGGATCTGCTTTCACTCCTGTTGAAAGGAATAGAGGATGTTTTAGCTATTTCACTTAAAAACAATGGCCCTGGGCAGAATTTGAGCTCATCTGCAGTACGCAAGTACCTACAGAGACTTAAGTATTTTAGGCAAGACAGCAGGGTAAGTGTTGTAAGAGTCAAGAGGAGAAATCAAAGGAACATGCAGATTTTGATACAAGAGCATAGATGAAAATATGGTTTACAAAATGGAGATGCTGCCCTACTGGTGTTTGAGGATGGGTAATAATTGAAACACTATAGGGTATTGGGATAATTTACTGCTTTGATATTAATGATACCATGGACTGATTTACTTTAACTCTCCAAATTGTGTGACATTCTCACTCACTGTTTCCCCAAGTCCAGAGGCCTACAGGAGGCTACAGACACTTGTTTCTTCCCAATAAACTCATTAGGAAGAGATGTCATGTATCTCAATGGGCATCTTGTAGTGCACAAGAAAGCAATTTTATACTCTCTGAAGTTGCTGCCTTTGTCATTGGCATCATAGTATACATGCCCACATACCTCCATCACCACTAAATCAATAAACCCTGTTCCTCAACTACAGAGATAAATGTTTCTTTGCATATATGCATTTCTTTTGTGTATATATACACATATACAAACCGTGTCTAAGAACATGATTTTTTCCAAGCATCACAAAGCACCTTCTTGCTCCTGAAATACAGGAGGAATCTGTCTCCTTCACAAGACCAAAAAAAACCCCCAAAACAAAACAGAAAACATAACAATAAAAATTGTATTTAAGATCTCATCTATACTGTACTGAAACCCAAACCTGGATGTTCCAACTTCATATCCTGATCATAGCTCTTATGTTTCAGAACCTGCAAATGTTGTCAGAAGCAGAATAAGGTCATTAAAAACCCGTTAACACTTCACAAGTGAAATCAGCTTTGTGATTTAGTTTGTTCTGGTAACTGGATACATCTTTTCCTCCAAAAGATGGGTCATTGCCCTGAGAGATGTAATCCTTACAAAGATTAGACAATTTTGCAGAATGACTACTGGATTAAGATTAATCTGATTGCAGCCATTATAATACTTGATCAACAGAAAAAACTGTAGTCCTTAGTCAGTATCACACTAACAAAGGAAACCACAGTGACATAAAAGGAATTGTTTGCATGCTTTGATAACACATATATGTCGTTGTTCGAAGAAAAACACCCAAACCTTTGTTATCTTTTCCAACCTAAATGATTCTATGATTCTGTTTCTTCATACTGCAAACAAAACCCAATGTACTGGGTTTGCTGAGCAAGGTTTTGATAGTGGTGGGAGGGCTACATGGGTGGCTTCTGTGAGAAACTGCTTCAAGCTTCCCCCATGTCTGACAGCACCAATGCCTGCCAGCTCCAAGACAGACCTGCTGCTGGCCAAGGCTGAGCCCATCAGCGATGGTGGTAGCACCTCTGTGATAACACACTTAAGAAGGGGAAAAAAACCCTGTGCAACACCAGCAGCAGCTGGAGAGAGGAGTGAGAATATGTCAGAGCAACAATTCTGCAGACATCAAGGTCAGTGAAGAAGGAGGGGGAAGAGGCAATCCAGGCACCGGAGCAGAGATTCCCCTGCAGCCCATGGTGAAAACCATGGTGAGGCAGGTCATCTCCCTGCAGCCCATGGAGGTCCGTGGTGGAGCAGATATCCACGTGCAGCCTGGGGAGGTCCTCATGCAAGAGCAGGTGGATGTGCCCAAAGGAGGCTGTGACTCCGTGGGAAGCCCGCGCTGGAGCAGGCTCCTGGCAGGACCTGTGACCCCAAGGAGAGGGAAGCCCATGCTGGAGCAGGTTTGCTGGCAGGACTTGTGACCATGTGGGGGACCCACACTGGAGCAGTCTGTTGCTGAAGGACTGCACCCCGTGGAAAGGACCCACACTGGAGAAGTTTGTGAAGACCTGCAGCCCACGGGAAGGGCTCACATTGGAGAAGTTCATGGAGGACTGTCTCCCATGGGAGGGACCCCATGCTGGAGCAGGGGAAGAGTGTGAGGAGTCCTGCCCTTGAGGAGGAAGGAGCGGCAGAGACAACGTGTGATGAACTGACTGCAACTCCCATTCCCTGTCCCCCTGTGCTGCTCAGGGGGAGGAGGTAGATAAATCAGGAGGGAAGTTAAGCCCAGGAAGAAGGGAGGGGTGGGAAGAAGGTGTTTTTAAGACTTCGTTTCATTTCTCATTATCCTGCTCTGATTTAATTGTTAATAAGTTAAACTAATTTCCCCAACTCTGTTTTGCCCATTATGGTAATTGTTGAGTGATCTCTCCCTGTCCCTATCTCAACCCACGAGCCTTTCATTATATTTTCTTTCCCATCCAGCTGAGGAGGGGAGCAATAGAGCAGCTTTGGTGGCCACCTGGCATCCAGCCAGGGTCAGCCCATTGAAACCAAATATGAAGATATCATTCATATATCCAGAATTGTTTTCACCCTTTTTCTCAAAAGGATGAGAAACATCCAGAATTTTTTTTCCTCCTATAAGGCCATCTATTTCTGGTTTAGTGTTCCAGAAAGACATTAAGAACTTCATCAGCAAAGCCAGCCATTTTGCCAACAGGATGCTGTGTACACAAAGCTTGATTTAGTGTTTTAAATCCCACCATATGCCCACAAAAGAGGTTCCTTCACTATTCTGTCCACCCCTGTAGCATCTGCTAATACTTAACATAGTACTTAATTTCACTTCCAGTCTCCCAAAAAGCAGCAGCCAGCATTTCCATGTTTAAGACAAATCAAGAAAATATTCAACATTGTTAATTTCCCATTTAGTCAAGGGGACACCCCTTAAAAAAAAAAATCTCAGTAATTCCACTTGATAGACAGAATTTTGAGTGCCCGAGTGGCATCAGCATCCACTGTGCTTGATAATGAACCAGCAAAGGACTCCTGCAGTACTCCTGCTTCCAAGGACCCAACTTTAAAATCTGCATTCCAAGCCAATAGTGGCGAAATAAACTGAACAGATGATGTGAATACTAACTGAATTGCTAAGAGGTCCCAGAGATGTAAACAGATGAAGAATAACAGCTCACAGGGGATAATTCATTCTGAACTGCACCATAAGATTTGAAAAGTTTGTTTCTATCAAACATTATGGTTTACACCCTAAAAAAAAAATAATGAAGGGTTAAAAATTAAACAACTGTGGATGCCGCTGAGGCAAAAGCAGCAGGGTAGTTGTGGACAACAACAGGGAATTGGAAACATTTCTCTGAAGTTCTCACTTATTGCCAAGCCATATTGGTACAGCCCTAGCTTCTCTTCAAGAACAAGATCATCCCTGGAAGCGATAACAAAAGTTGTACTCTTTATAACTCCAAATCCTCTCCTCTATTCACTATCTAATTGCAAAGCTAGATATCTTCTCCTAGCCCTGTAGGAACTGTAAGTTCTTCTCCAAACCACATCTTCAACAAGACCACACTTGAGCCAAATACTTCTGTCTAGAACCATAGAAATTCCCTCTATTTAATTAAATTCCAACTCAGGAGATTCCAGTAGGACGTCTAGACAACCACTAGCAATTTAACTAAACAGCTTTCTCATAACTGCATTAGGAAAGTGCATGGCTTGCTGAGATGGCCTAATTATGTGTTAAAAGAGCTTTAAAATAAACTTTCCCAAAGGAAATATTTGGCATGGTTTGGTTTCACCTACTGGCCTGGTTGCACATTCTGTCATTTTGCCACAAGTACCACAACAGAGTGCACAGTAACTGCATTCAGGGTGCAGATTTTTGTCTAGAGGGTTTATATATAGGGCATTGTAGCTTAGAGACATAACAAGAAACGGGACATCCAAGAGGCTATGGGTCAGAAGGAAGTCTAACACACCATAGAGATTGCAAGTATCAGGCAGCAGCCTGAATAAGAATGATTTGTTGGAGTTACCTTCTTTGTATGTAACCACTTAAGGTGCGTCAGGAAATAACTGTGTCATGAATTTGCCTAAAAAATGTTTCTCAGTCCTTTCTTAAGTCTTCTCTTATTCAAAATATTTTTGTGAGAAAAGCAGAGTAAGTTGTTTTCAGCTACTGAAACCCAGTCTGGTTTCCAGTTTATAAAAAACAAAACAAAACAAAACAAAACAAAACCAAACAAGAAAACAAACAGACACTCCAGCTGCCAATAACAAAGGAGAGAAACCAATCTCTGTCTTAAGTTCTGAGTTCTCATAGAAGCTTCTGTGGAATTAGAAAGCTCTTTTTCCTTTCCCATCACCATAACTTCCCCTGTAATCAAGCTGTGTTGGATAGCATACAGATAAAACACTTGCTTTCACATGTAAAGCAAGCGTACACAGCATACATACACAGAAAGTAATCATAGTTCATGTTTAAGCAAGGAATGAAAGTTTTATCTGAATACTCCTATATTTTGTCCAAATTTCTTGTAATTCCTTTTGAACTCCTACATCACTCTATTTGCACCTTTGATTTCCTGCTTCATTCCTCATAGAGCAGAGGGTCAGACTAGATGAGCATCTAATAACCTTTCCACATTGAATTATCCTAACATATTAATGTATTAAAAGTATCCTAATACAGGAGCACTATGCTAATAAAGTAATACTGTAACTACCTCCCAGGTCTAGGACACTGTGCTTAGATTCCACTCAAAGACCCCATAGTTGCACTAAGCTCACAGCGATGAGAACATGCTCCTTCCACGGCCAATACTGATAAAAAAAAAAAAGTAGTTTCCTGTTCTAGACATAGAAGCAGCTTTAAAATTCTGTGGTCTAAACAACACTCAGTATGTATTACACAGTACCAGAAAACTGCAGCAGATCGATGGAGCTCCTTACCATGCTATATTCCATAGACTGCAGAGGTAGAGACAGAAAGTAGCTGAACAATTTTTTTAAAATTTAAAAGAAAATAAATCAGAAAATCTGTGATCTAATATACAATATCCCATGCTTTTCTGCTAAGATTTGCCTTCCCCATCAGACAGGGCTTACAACCTTGAACTATTCAACAGACTGAACACTGACTGTCATTCTGGCTTCCTTTACACAGGTAGTTTGGCGAACAGCAAAACTGTTCCATACTGATATATTGCCAGCCAACGAACAAATAATTGCTCTTAATATTCAGTAGCTATAAAGCTGAATTAAAGACAGTGTATGAGAGCACAAGTGGTATGGAGCACAGTAGTTAAGGAGTTATGCAGCACACTAAAACAGAATAGAATTTTATTCATGCATTCAGCACTTAAAAAGTTGCCATCTCTAGAGTTACTTCTGAGCTGGTAAGTGTGTACATTTATACAAATATCTCCAAATCCAAACTCAAGTAGCTGAGTTCTGAAGGAGCTTTCTGCTGCATAACCTTAGCAAACACACTCTTACTGTATTACCTGGATTTTTGTTTTCTTGATTTTTGAATGAGTTGTTATGTTCAGCATGATCCATCATTATGATCCAGTGTCTTTTGAGGCAGGGAAGGAAGTTTCTTTTTCTTAAGAAACTGCACCATCACAAAGCTATCAAGTGATTGACCCGATCTTCTACACTGCAGCTTCAAATACCCAAACCATCAACTTCCCTGAAGAAGGGTGAGGCAGTCTGTGCCTGTCAGGGTGGAAGACTTGCAGTAGAGACTTGCAGGATGGTGAAGGCTGGAAGCTTGTGATTTCTGGTACCAGGAGGAAGGTTCCTGCTCCACCTCAAGATCTGCAGAACAGATTCAGTGCCCTCTTAGCCAACTGGCATCTGGGAGCTCTGTTCAAGAAAGCACCCAAGCCACATAAACAAGGGCCACGCAGGAGCATCAGAAGAAAGCAGCAAGTGATAGTAATGGGAGATTGCCTGCTATGGGAGACAGAGGCCCCCATCTGCCAACTTCACCCACTGTCTAGGCAGGCGTACACTGATCCAGGATGTTGCAGAAAGACTGCCAAAGCTTGTCAGGCCTTGTCAGGCCCTCAGGCTTCTACCTCCTGCTGTTTTTTCATGTAGGCACTGAGGATACTGGCAGGGATGACCAGGGGAGTTTCAAGCTTGACTACATGGCCCTGGCAGTGACAGTCAAGTGCCCACAGGGTCCAGGTGATGTTCTTCTTGATCCTGCCACTGAGGGGAAAGGGTATGAGGAGTAGTGGACCCTCCAGATCAACAATCATTTTCACACTGCTGTTGGTAACAGTTTTTACGACCACAGGACCCTTTTTGAGGCTTAAGGATTTCTAGGAAGAGATTAGATCCATCTAAGTGGGGCAAAAACATCTTTACCAAGTGTTGGGCCAACTGGGTGAGGAGAGCTTTAAATTAGGACTGACTGGGGTGGGGAGAAGATGATGACCAACAATCAGGTGAGGAAGTTATCAACCATATTAACAAAGTTTGTGGGGTGATGTAAGCAGTAGAGACCTTGTAAACAACAAAACATGGTTGAAGGGAGCCCACTCCAATCATATCCAAGTAAATAGGTCTCCACCAGACAGAATTATGGGCAAAACTCTTACTCCTTTCTTGGAATATCAGCACAGCTGGATGCCTCTCATAAGCTGGACTCCTCAGTGGTACACAGTGAGTGGAGAAAACACAATGAGCACAAAATGGAATACCAGAAAATCCCCTTAAACATGAATCAAACTGACCAAGAACTTCTTTACAGTGGTGATGGTCAAGCACTGGAGTAGGTTGCCCAGAGAGCTTGTAAAGCCTCCATTCTCAGTGATGTTTAAAACCCAATTGGACGATGTTCTGATCATCCTGATCTTATTGACCTGCTCTGAGCAGAGGGGTTGTACTAGATGATCTCCAATTTCAACTATTTCTTGATTCTGTGAAGTTATAGGGGACGTTAATGACTAAGACAGTAATTAACCTATAGTAGCTTTGTTTACAAAATATTTTCACATCGCCTAGGCAGACAAAATAAGGCTATAAGTATAGCTCCTTATCTGGGAACCATTCTTTTCAGTAAACAGCAGACAACTAAAACTGGGATTCAAGCCTGTATTTCCTATTTTGCACAATACTGCCTGTAGTATACAAGCAATCTTTCTCAAAATAATTTTATATTTACATATATCTTGACACCAGAGGCTTCTCTTATTCCAAAATATCCTGAAGATAATTTTGTCTTCCTCAGGCACAGAAGTTTCTAGGTAAAAATCCCTCTCAATATTGCAAACACACATATTTAAGAATATATGGAATAAATTTTCATCACATCTTTAAATTATTAAACCTACAGGGAATATTCGTGTCCAAAAATCAATCAGTTCGGCTGCAATTAGCCTTTTAGCTCTACCTTCTTAAGACTAACCATTCAAATAGTCAGCTAGCCCAAACTGACTTAAATAGCTAATCATACAAAGGCATGGCTTGTACACTTCTCTTTTCCAAACATCTGCTTTGTGCCTGGCAGATGAAATATCTACACACATGGAAAGTTTCAGACATGGGGTCACCATGTAGGCCAAGATCATGAACTTTCATCCTTCATTCTGTAGAAACAAATTATTGTGTAATTCTACTTGCCCCATTCTGGCAAACCTTAGCCAAGAGATATTCCTAAGCAATGAACTTCCTAACCCTTTTGTTGCCAGTTTTAATAGAAAACATGCATGTCGATAATCACAGCAAAAGTTACTGTTGTCTAATTAATCACTCCCATCACTTATTCCACTGTCATATCCTTACTGCTGCTTAACTTGACATCAGAATTTTATTGTCAACGGTTTATCTAATGCTATAAGTTCCCTTAGGTTTTCTTTTAGTACCTCCTGCCACATTTGGGAGGTTTCCAAAGTTTGGGCACTTTCTTTAGGAATGTTTCCCTTATGATCTCTTCTTTTCATTTTCAAAGGCAAAATATTTTACCACCTCAACACCATTCCAAAATAAGAATATTTAACTCATTCTGTCACAGAGTTTGTAAATACAAAAGGTTGTACAAAGGACCAAGGACATACACATTCCTTTTACAGCTGTCAGTAGGAGCAGTAATGTTAAAGTCTGAGAGTCAATCATAGACTATGCCATATGGTTCCCCCACAGTTTACAAGATGCAGGACAAAACCTGTTTTGTCCAAGGCAGATTAGGAACACGGTGAAGCTGGTTTTCAGAAAACTCAAGTGAGTCACCAGAACAAACTGGAGTATCTAAAATTTTATAGTAGGATCTGTGGAAACCTAAACTCCAAAACAAACATGCCTGCAAACAAAATTACAGACCTTAATTTTTCCTTGTACCTTATGCATTGAAAATATGTTTCATTTCTTATAAGACATGGATGGGTAAATATTTTCTCTTTCTTCCTCCGGAAGCATACAAGGTTTGTATTCAGAAAACAAAGAAATAAAAATGCAATCTTGCCTGTTTAGGAAGTAATTATTTGTGAAAATCAATTTCCAGCTAGTCAGCTCCTTTCTGTATTCTTGCAAATCACAACAGAAAGGGAGAGGGCGATTACCATAAACACTAAAGGGAAATTGAGGAACAAAAGCCTGTGAAAAGTTAAGGTGAAAACAGGATTGGAGACAAGGTCAGAATTCCACTTTCTAAACTCTCCTACGGGCTACAAACTAGAGAAAAAGAAAAGGATGACTTCTACTGCTTCACTTGACATACCAATGAACCCTTCTTTTTCCTTCCCTTGTTAAAAAGTACAGAAAAAAGTCAGTCAAGGCCACAACAAATGGTCCAAAGAACAATGTTCTGCAAGCTTTTGTTTTGTTTTTTAAACCTTTGGATAATTTCAAGAACGAATTTATAAAATGATTAATGAGCCTCTTCCAGGACTGTGTGGTAACATGAAAAATATCAGATTGTGCTTCAAGTATTTTTTTTTAACAACTATCAAATATTTTCTAACAATTATACAGACAAAGCCATGGGCAGAGTGCTACGGCAGTGACTTTGAAGAGCAGCGCCAGAAGAACAGAGCAGTAACCATGGCAGTAGAAAGTATTCTAAGCGCAGAAAACATGATTCACTACATTCAACCATGGTGAATAGCCAAGGGGACAAAAATACTTGACAACCTACCCATGTGATAGAAACAGTTGAAGATTCCCACATAAAATAAATTCCTGGGGATCATCTGGACTTCAGGTAACAAGATGAGTCTGTCACCTCTTGTGAGTGAATCTAAGGAAATCCTTTCAGTGTGACACACCACTGAGGCTTTCTACAACTGGTATCACAACATCAATATTGCATCAATGCCCTTTTTCCTTTGAACTATGTATTCAGATGCAAACACATGCAGTCAGTCTAGATTCTCCAGGCTGCACATTGAAGTCAAAGCATGTGTCCATTCATGAGGCAGGAATACACATAAGTCATCAAGAACTGCCACTTATGCAACCCATATGAAGTATTGCAAAATTTCCCAGGTCAACAAATAAATATGGACTACAGAATGGAAAGAGGGGTGAGAAAAAAAAAAGCTAAACCCAAACTTTTTAGCTCTATACTGTCACATCATGGCTAACTTTGGATTTTACTGGTTACCAAACATTTGAGGCATCTTCCATCCAAAGTCAGGACTATTATTACACTGTTTGTGATTAATACACTGGTATACACCAATTTCTAATCTCGAGTCAGATTTGACACCAAAACAATAAAAACAAAAAAATACTACCCGCAAAATTGTTTGAGTGCAATGACATATTCAGCAAAAGCACAGTTTGAAATGACAACCAACCAAAAATATACTGCAAGACCAACCACAGAAGTCATCCATAGTCTGATATGCATAGACCAGAGACAACCTACAACTCCTCACAAGCAGTTGCTCCCTTGCTGGAGGCAGAAGTGCTGTTCTTAGAAGGTTCCAATCCGTAGAGTTTTTCCAGGGAGGAAGAGTTTGTCATCTACAAGTTACCAACACACTGGGGACACACTTCTCACAACCAGTGACTGCACTTTTCATTCGTGTTGGGTTTTTTGCCTAGCCACGTCTTGCCACATTCATCACAAAAAAGCAGTAGTTTCCCTTCAGCTCTGGAATGCCAAGGGCCAAGTCAGACCCTGCTCAGCATCACCGATGATGCTTTACCGCTGCCAAGTAATTGTTCACAGCATCTGTCTCTGCAAGGTGACTACCGCAAGCAAGTTAAACCCTGTCACTACAATCGTGTTTAAAGCTAGCAAGTTATATCTTGCTTCAGCCTCTGTCCAGCCTACCTCTGTTTAACTGTGAACTGATGCCGAGCATCCTGAAGCAGGGTTATGAAACCCATACAGGAGTCCACATCAGCAGTGGGCTGCTCTCTCAAAGCAGCCAGGTTTCCGAGCACCACTGTCATGTGTTCCCAAACTTAGTATTTATGTTACTATTTCGGTTAATTTTTTTAACCTTTTTCATAGCTTCTCTTAACTAGCTGGGATGAGCGCGCAGGTCTGCCAGTCAGGCAGTCAACTGTTCCCTTGCTGAACTGCTACTTTACGCAACAGCATCTTGCAGCATCTCAGCTGGTTCTCTCCAGGATTTCCTCCACCACCACCAGCTGCAGCATTACCTTATATTAGACACGACAAGAAGAGGCAGCCCGCACTTCCCCTTCCGAACATCACTGTAATCTGCCACAGCTTAAATGGTTCTCAAGCAAATTAAAGAAAATGCCTCCCAAAAGTCAGCTCCCCCTTCCTTTCAGGTGCTGAGGGAAGGCTTCCTCCTCTGTACGGGGCAGCTCTGCTCAGCAGGAGTCCTCTGGGGCTGCTCTAACCATCTGAAGACATCATCCATCCTCAGGGCTTTCAACCCTCCAAAGCTCACGGAGGGTAGGAGCGAACACCACATCAAGTCAAAAAGCTCCACCAGCAAACATGGTCACTGGACCACAGGCCTGAAAGTCTCAAAACAATTGCAAGGTAAATAAAAATGTCATACTGAGTCCCATAACAGAACTGGACTTATGACAGCTTTACCTTCTTAAGGGAACCTACATTATACTGTGGCCGACAAGATATATGGGGGGAGGGGAAAGTTAGAGCCTTTTAGTTTCTTTAGGTTTTCCCGTGGAAATCCGTTTCGCTCTCCCTCCTGCCAAAACTGTCAGCGTTTCCCCTGTAAGCAGGACTGTAGGCAATCGGCTTTCCCAGACCACCATCTGCAATTTCTGTACTTGAAACAACATGGGTAATCGTTAATCATGAAACCTACACGACTCACAGGACAGTCCCACTCTGTGCTGAGCACAAGCCATGTCCTCTCTCTTCTAGTAAAGAGAGGGGTTTTCTCTGCCCTCTCAAAACATGTTTCAGACATAGTTAAAGTTATTGACAGATTGTTTATTTCTTTTGGAGAGGAAAGGCAGGACAAGGAGCTTGTTTAGCATGTCAAGAAGACTCAGTTTGGGAAGAAAATTACCAACAACATTGATATTTCTGCCTTCAGTCATTTCTCTAGATCTGCCTCTAGAAGAGCTGCAGCACTGTGCGAAAGCACCAGTCCAAAAGTCGACTAATTAGCCCTTAAAGAGAAAAAAGGAAAAGAAAGCCTTACATTAAAAAGAACAGCTGCAGAGTGACCCACTGGACACATCCTTGTCTCAAAAACTGAACAAATAAATTCTTCCTTGCTCTCATGGGGTTCCGACATCAGTACCTTCACTGAAGAGCCACAAGCAGAATTCAGCCACCTGGGCAAGGCTGCTGCAGGAAACACTGAATGGGAGGAACGCAGACAGCAGACTTATTAACATTCAGGTGACACCTAGTACATGAAAACAAACCCCCACCTTTCTGCAATAGATTATATTCCAATTAATATCCTACAGCATGGCTCTTCCTGAATTCATAGCCTGTCAAAAACAGGACTTGCTCTGGTAAAGAATGTGTTCATGTGAACCACAGTCCTTGTGGGTCTCACTCGTGTCACTTCAGCCTCAGTTCAACAGCTGCTCCAGCCCACAGCTGTGCGCATGACAGTCCAGCCTTTTTTCCCCTCATTCTCCCTAATGTAAGATGCCTAATTTCATAAATCAGGCAATATAGCGAGCACTCCAGATAAACCTTTTCATTACATTACTTGCCCCATGTCACCTTCTGCGTAACAAAGCAACTCAGCCAGTTGCCAGGAACTAGACCTTAGGTACTTCAGTGCTTTTAAAATGGTGAAACAGGCCATATGTTCATAATTCTTCCTACCAAAATAGCGACAAGTCACTTGTGCTACTTAACATACCACTGGAGACATCAGATAGAAGGGAGGGGAATTATTGCCGTGTTCCTTGGAAAGCACGAGGCACTAGCGCTGCAATAAACATCTACGTCTTCTCTCATCATTTTATCCGCAAAACCTTTAGCCACCTCCTGTGGTCTCTGTTGTTTCATTACACCCACTTTAATAGCACAGCCATAGATTTAAATGCAGTCAGCTGCATGACATCAGCACAGCTGTGCAGCTGTCTAATTGCTCAATGATGTCATTCATCAATTCCAAACCTGTCCTACTAGATGCCATTTTCCCCTATAAGGTAACTTGTCCAGTACTGAACTTCTACCCAGACTATAAAGTGTTCCAGAGAAAATGTAAAATTATTCCACTGAAACCATACATCAGGCTGTTGTTAAAGACTGGGAAACAAATAGGGCATTTTAGCTTATTCTCACTGATAATAGCTCTTCTTTGTGTGAGCCACAAGACAAACCTTGACAAGAGCCAGGCAGTGTGCCACACTTACATGGAAACACCGGGTTTATCTCCTGCCTGTAACTCCTCTGTCCTTGCTTTGTTCCTACTCCCGCTCAAGTGCTTTCACACAGCTCCAGTCTACTTGCATAGCTGTCTATTGAGAAAACTTACACATTTCTATAAACATTGCTTATACTCTGAACAGCTCAGTACTCTGAATGTACCTACTGAAGTGCATTTCAGACTTTTTTCTTTAAAAAAAAAGCAGAGACATATTTCTGTAGCTGTAGATAAGAAAGTGGTAATGACTTTCTATAGGAGGGATGCTAAAGACATGCTGTCTTGAAGAACTCTTCATTACCTCTTAAAACCACACACTGCTTTTGTTTGCTTCACACTTGTTAAAATGCCCAAAACAAAACTATCAATTCATGTTTTAGCAAAATGCTCTAATCTAAAGCAATTATATTCATGCATTTCAAAGCAAAAAAAACCCCTGAAATAATGAGATCAGAACAAAGCATCTACTTCAGTTGCATTTACTTGGCATCATCTATGATTTATCCACGTAAGTTTGCCGTTCACATTGTACTGAAGCTGACATAAATGTATTATTATCTAAAATAAAAGCCTCGTTATTTCAGTACAATGCATTACGAGCAACTACATGACTATATTAAGTAGCACTGCAATTACCGATACTCTGTCACTAAATAAATTCTATAGATTTTACAAGTGGCTCCAACAGAACTAAAGGCAAAATTACAGAATAAATTAAGGTCAACTGGCACAAAGGTCTTGTAATTTTTGTGTTTAAACCAACAACCTTTTTTATATATCTTGAGACACTACACCACCATAGAAGGAAATGCAACCACAGAAGATTCAGGTGGCTAAATCCCTATTTAAAAAAAAAAAAAAAAAACAACAAACACACAAGCCAATTATTTTTAGAAGTTCTACACATATTGTTCTCCCAAGGCTCTGCAGCCCAACCATTTCTGAAAGAAAAATCTCCAACAACAAAACTGTTAATATAAAAAAGCTTAGTTTGTAGAGTTTATATCTAGACAGCCTTTTTCTGTAAAATATAATCTAAAAATAATTCTTAGATTTTAACATATGAATGCCTGAATAGAAACTGTTACTGTTATCAGTAGTCTTCCTACCCAAGCAAAACCTGTTGGATGTGCACTTAGGGAACAACAGACTGAATGGACAGCTATAGCTCCTCTGTGAGCTGGCAAGCAGCCAGGATGTCTCCAAAAAGTCTAAAATAACTGTTCGAAGATCTGTTAGAAGAGATACTGGCTTTGAGAAAAGGAACAATAATTCAAATGCAGTCCATGCAAGAGTTCATACCTGTCTAAGTCCCCACACTGCCAAATGTGAGGGGCATGCAAAGTGGAGAAGCACAGCAAACAGACATTTTTTGTAATCATTACTACACGGTTAATGACTTCTCACTGCAATAGTTCGCTCAGTCACCGTGTCTGGGCCAAGAATAAAATGCCACCTAAAAAGGGAAGGGTAGCATGCAATCAGCAGACCTTTGTATCAAAATGTTCCTCTTGAGAAGATGAACTGCTTTGAAAATATCCCTTCCTCCCCAAAAAAGGCATCTTAACAGGCAGATTTCAGACATTTTTCATTAACATGAAACATATGCCTGTGTCCACACACGCAGTTTGCAAGCCTTACTCTTGCAACAGAGTGAGCTACCTTTTATGTTTGAGCAGAAGCCAAAGTATTTTGGCGCCCACATCTCTCTTCAAGAAGATGTTAGAAATGCTCGGATTAGAACCGAACCACATGTCCTACTTGGACAAATTAAAGCATAAGTAGTCTCTCAGTGTTTGCTCATGAATGAGCCTTATCAATGAAAGCAGCCCTACTGAACTGTGACGCACCGGTTACCGCAAATATACATTTCATGGACAAAGTATTCTATATCTCTGTTTTTTAATCAAGAATCTACTTATATTTTCCTGGCTAGAAGTTTTCTGTTGTACTTGAAAGAGTTTTCTTGTTGGTTGACTCACTAGTTCTACAGGTGGCAGGGAAGGACAGTACAAAAAACTCAAAAAATTCAGTCCTTGGAAGAAGCCTGGGTTGGCTTTCACTTTTACTCTTTTTTTACCTGGAAGAAAATTACATCCCAGTAGGATTCAAGTAGAATTTATACCCTTTTTCTTTCTTTAGTGTATTAGTTGGTGCCCTAAGTAGTCTTGGGATAACACATTAAAGATTAATTAAAATACACTGTCATTCTAAGACAGAGAAAAGTTAGTCTGCCTTGAAGATTGAGCTGCAAGTCAAATGTGACATTTCATTTAACATAATTGCATATGGAAGACTGCTACAGTGCTAGATTAGGTATGAACAGACATTTCTAAATATCATGCATGAAGTACTTGCCCATTGTTTATGCAGAGAGACTGTCTGCAACAAAAACTTATCTATGACTCCGGAACAATTAGATTTTTCAAGATCAGCTAAACCCTTAGGAGAAAAGTTTTTACAATAATAATTTGAAATAAAAAGAGCGTGTAAGTCAATGTGACAGAATCTTTCGTCTTGAAGTTATTCTCCTTTTGCAGACTGTTACCTAGGGAATACCTGGAGGCAGGATCTGCCATTGCCTCGATTCCCTGCATGTCTATTACATGCATCCATCACTACCCTTTCTCTTTCAGTGTTGTAAGAGGATCAGTTGGGAGTTTCATCGGTGTCCGGATAGGTAGGCAGCAATTCTCTTTCAAAATGAGTATTTTGGCAATGTTGCACTGTGTAAACACTGCCTTGCCACTTGGAGTCTTTTGATCCTACTCTTTGGATTTCTCTTTGTCTTTTTGAATTATTTGCACCCAAATACTAGCTATAATACTTGCCTGCTCAAAGAGAAGACACTTTCCTCATCAGACATTAAAAACCAAAAAGGATCATTTGAACTGTTACCAAGGTCTTCTCCAGTAACAGATGTCAGTACTCTTGTGAACTGTTAAGCCAACAACTCCAGAATACTTTAGCTTCCCTAGACATTGTGATGGATGAGTAAGCATAATTGCTTACTAATACATTATTCTATGGGATAACCAATTTTTCTAACTAAGAAGCTTCCTTAGAGGAGGGGAACTTTTCACTTTGCCACTCTAAGAGACAATAAAGCCATGATGGCCTCTCTCATTTCTGTGCTTTTAGTTGTAAGACACATTCAGAATCAGAACTTTCTGTAAATCAACTACACAAATCACTATAAAATGGCAAGTAAGTACTATAAACACTGCAAATCTTAATGTGAAGTATAATGGTTCACTTCATCTTTCATGTGATTGTGTTTAAAAAAAGACAATTCTGAACTAAAGATTTATGCAATGTACAGGTACTATTTCATGTTAACGGTGAAATAGTCACAAGAAAAACGTTTCTGTTTTAAAATCTTGAAAACTTTACAACTACAGCTATCAACACTATGCAAAGCCAGTGCTATGAAGCCTTATTTTTTGAGTAGGTGCTTCTTATTACCATGTACTGCAACACAGAGCATGTACACATTCCCTGTTCACACTAAAATCACAGGATGGTTTGAGATACCTGTATCAGGCTGTTACGCCAAAGACAAGCCCTCTCATTGGCAAATGGTACCAAGACTATTTCTGCAACACCAAACTGCCATGTGATCATAATGTACATTCAAGGTATAGTCAAGACGGGCAATATGGCCACAACTATGCAGCACTGAGTTCACTACAAGTCAGGAACTCACGCACACCCTCAAGCTTCTGCTGCCTGCAATAAAATTGGCATCACTGCCCATATTAGCAAGTTATGAAACGCAGAATTCAATTCTGGCACAGCTCTGTTGATCTTAGGAAAACCAAAAAAATAAATCCAATAGCCCCTCCAGCATTGCAGGGCAGTACAGGAGGATTAACATAGAGAAAATAAATTCCAGTCCGTTTCAAGAGTCCTTCATGAAGCCAAAAGCTTTATTGTGTTCCTTTCGTTGGTACAACTGCTCATAAACAGATGACACAAACAAAACCATAAATGCTCATATCAGTTTCCCTACAAACTCTGCTATGACAGCAACTATACTGTATATTGTACTGCATCAGTGAAAGCAGATATTTTCCAGGTTTTTATGGGTTCAGTTCTGGGATTCATTCTCCAGGGCTTGAAATTAAAAAAAAAAAAAGCTCAGACACACAACACATGGTTTTCCTTGATCCAAAAGTACCACATTAATCTTGTACTCATTGAAAAAAGTCCCCACTCCCCAAGAAAACGGAATCATCAGAATTTGAGGACTTAGTTCTTGATATTTTATTATTAGGTTGCTATTTTGCACACACTCGGAACAATAATCTCCTGTAGTCAGTGAATAACTGAAGTTAACTCTAACTGTAAAATAGTCCCGAAGTAAGGATACAGCGTCTACACCTCCCTCAAGGGGTGACAAAAGACTGCCTTCTAGGATACAAATCCGCTTCTTTCAAGAGGTTTACCTCACAAAAATACACTAAAAATAAAGACTAATTGCATGTTTCTGCCACTAATATCTTCCCTAGCCTTTCATCCAAACTTTTCTATATTAGCAGCTTGATTGCACACTGCAGAAGCAAATTAATCTGGTGGCCTTAGTCTTACATACAGCACTGGATTCAGCCCAGGTTCAGTTACTCATCTGATCCATAAAGATAAATTATTGAAAGAGATAAAAAGTAAACATCGTCCAACATGGCATGAAGCGTTCAGGAAGCCATTATGTCTGAGGAAAGGTCCATTTGAACTTCTGAATTTGAAGTTCCACCCACATTGGGATCCACAAGTTTACCTAATCTCCAATTTTCCCTGAACTCCAGACCTGACAGCACATAAGACCCCTGCACTTTGGATCTCTTACACATTGCATAGAAACAAACTCATATGCTATAGCAGCACTGGTAAAGCTCTGCTGAGCAATCTCTCAGACACAGAATAACCCTCGTGGTCAGCAAAGGCAGCCCATCCCTACACTTACCATTCTCTCCATTATTTCAAAAAGATCATCACACAGTAGGTAAAAATCTGCCCAGCTGCCCAAAACCTATGCTTCCCTCAGGAGCTACTGCTAAGTGTCTTTGAGGTCACTACTGAATACCATCGCTAAGATCACTGCTGCTTCCTCATCAGCACAGCCACTGAAACAGCAATAGCTCAGCAACCGTCTAGACTGACTGTCACAGGTTCCCATCACATGTCTTTGATGAACACGTTTTCCCTAAGGCACAAGAATCTTTGTCACCTTAAAGACTTTGAAGCCAGTTTAACATCCACTTAGAGAAATCAAAAGACTTATTTTAAGCACTATGAATAGTAACTCTTTCCCACAGCTAGGACTTGTTACTACAGTTTAAGATACAGTTTAAGACCCTCTTTTTTTTTTCTTTTTAATTTTTTTTTAAACCTCTCCTCTTCAACAGAAAAAATAGCTCAGGAGGAAAATATACATATATACATATCAATGCCATAATTTAAAAGCATATGAGGCAAGTGACACGCAAGAGACTAATTTTGTTTTCTAGGTATACCTAGCAAGTATCTGAATTTGATGCCCTTGTCAGCTTTTAAAGCTCCAGCATGTGTTAAACTGTCGCTTTGGACATACCTTAATAACCCCCACCCACTACCATCAATCAGAAGACAAAAAAAAAAAAAACAAAAACACAAAAGAAGTCTTTTTCTGATAATGTAACATACAAAATTTCCTCTGCATCCAGGTAACAGAGTGTTTAGAGTCAAAACGCACATCAGCAAATAAACACAGCTCAGTCAGCAGCACATGCCACAGGCCCCCTTGTAGCTATCCTGGCTACCATTGCATAAATAGGATGGAGAAGAAACAGGACACAGAGCTTCTTGGCCGAACGAGACATCCTTTGAGTGCAGCACAGCATCTTAAGAGGTGGTTCACAAAAAAAAAAAAGCCTATTGCACACAAACATGCATGTGGACTTTTTTCAAGATTATGAATGAGCAAGATTTCTTAAAGGAATACATGACTGTAAGGGGGAAAAAAAGCACAAGATATATGATATACATGCTAAGTTGGGATATTTTCTAGCACCCTAAAATTTCACACACTTTTGATTGTCAGCTGTGACCTGGGCTTAGCCTCATCATCCACTTCAGTGACTCAGATCTCTTCTGATTTCTGTGCGTAGAGGACATTTCAGAGTTCAGTATTGGTATGTCAGCCCTGTAAGGCGTTTTTGTAAATCTCTTTGGACACTGTGTCCTCCCTTTGAAGGAGGAACACAGAAGCCAAGCAAAACGCAGAGGAAATCACTCAACTGCCTACTGAAAAACTTTGGTTCAAGTGTCTTGAACTGAACCTGTCCTGCAGAACGAAAGGCTTTTAACACTCACAGCTTTCCAGTCACAGTAAAAGTTTCAGTGAAATGAAAAGAGCCGTCTGGTTTACCTTGGCTTTTGATGCCAGCTAGTAGCCAAATTAAATCAGACATATGTTTAGTAAACTTTCCCACACGGTTTTGCTATGCATTTCAATACACACTCATCTGTTGCTGTAAGAAGGATTATATTTAAGAGCTTGCACTCACCTGGCGGCTGCATATTTACATAAGCCCATTACACCTTTGGGCAATTTCTTACAGCAAGCAGGGCACGCCTTGTATTTGTCTTTATGCTCAGTTTCTGTTTACACAATCGCATCCACGATAACATATTAAGAAGAGTAATGCATCAAGTTACTTTCTCTGTCCCTTGTACACTTGATGCCACTAATGCTCCAGCTACAGCCACATCAGGACGCATTCCTCCTCCCAGTAGTTCTGAGGAGGCACTCACAAGTGGAATAGATGTACAGGGTGAAACAGTAGAGGGCAACAGATGCCCTTTAATAAGCTTAAGGGAGCCCTTAGATGTGTTTAACTCTTAGTCCCTTCTTACTTTTAACAGCAATATTATCCTTCCTTGATTTTGAGCTGTAGTTCAAAACTTGCACGAAGGAGGTACATATTCTACCATATAAGCCAGGCTACACGAGTACCTCTATGCTCACTGAATGCCAATTGCTTTCCTTCCCATTAACCCTTCTCCCCCTGCCATTCCTCCTTCCCATCAAAGGGTCATCCATGTCTTTCAATGATGTAAATTTTATCTTTTCCATATGGTGCATTTTTTTTACTGACTTTGCCATAGTAAAGTACCTATCCATAACCAGAAATAATTGTTTTAATGGAAAAGAGGCTTAAGCCTTGATGAGGTGCATTCTAACATTTTAACAATGGAGAGAGAGGAAAGGAGGAGTTGGGCTGATTTCTTTGTGAACGCTAGTGAATAATCTGATGGATTTATGATTTTTGATAGACAAATTCACCCTGAGTCCCAATATGATCTTCTCATGAAGAATTTTCACTCCTTCCCAATAATAATCCCGGACGGAACAAATGTAATAGTCTTCTGCTTATATATAAAGATACTGTTTTCTAAAAAGGGAGGGGGGAAAAAAAGTGTGACGCTTGAGCATGTCACTCATCTATCAATTTGCATATGAAATTACATTAAAAAAGAAAAATAATTAGACAAACAAGTCGCATGCAAGTCTTCCCTTTTACTGTTTGCTAAATTTGTCTCAGTTTAGTAGGGAGAATAGTTTTGCCACTTGAAAATTTTCATACCAGTTGAACAGAATAAATCACGTTCTGCTGGAAAGACCATTCCTCAGTGTTTGATAATTTAAGTTTAACAGAATCTCTTAGTTCTTATGAAGTGTAAGAGTCCCCAGATGAGACAGAAAGAGTCGTAGGAGGACCTTTCAGGGTTTATAATCATAGGTAAGTGTGTTAGCATCATTTAAAGAACTGGCTGGATCAAGAACTATGGTTATAGATGAAGAAAGAAAGTTTGAGTTGAATGAACTAAGCTCACATTTAGTACAAACAGTCCTCATGAAACAAGGGCCAGATTTTAACAAAGAACAAAGTGGTGAGTACATGCCTGAAACAGAAGGCTTTGAGCCTGAGCAGAAGTGACAAGTTCCTTGAGACAAGTACAGGTATAATGACTTTTGGAAAAGAAAGCTGCAGTGGCTGCTACCAACTTAAAAACAAAACATTGCTGCTTGTATCAAACCAAATCAATACTCTTCTGACTGAGTCTTAGGACTCCCTTCTGAAGCCTTACAATGGGAAGCCAACATGCCCACATCTTGCCACCAGATATGTACTGATAAAGTGACCCATCATGTCTTGCCCTGATCACAGAAGACTTCTGTTGCTCTTTCAATCACTTCATTAATTCAAGCAGCAGTGATTTTTGTGGTAGGTACTGCAGTTTAGGAAGCAGCCCCATGTGGATATCAGAGTGCTACTATATCATAGAATTTACCTTCCCTTTAACGCTTTTGTCCATAAATTCTACAAGAATAATCTCAAAAAGACAGTTTCCAAGGACCTGTTTTAATAAGCCAGAAAACACAGTAAGCAAAGAGAGGGGGGAAGGAAAACCATCCTATTTAATCGCCCTATAGCATCCTTGTGTCTTCCCCCTTCTAATCCAGAATACTTGTGTCTTAGTCAAAGCACCCTTGAGATGAATCAGACCTGTATAACTGAAGGCAGCTGTTTTCTACAGGTCCCCTCCCTTTTCTGGTGAAGTAAGATGAGGAAAGTGATGAAAAGGCAGTCTGCTGGTCAGAGCAGTTCAGTTCTGCACGACAAAATTAAACTTTCTGCTATTTGAGTTGCTGGTAAAATGGCTGAGCAACAAGTCAAGCTTTTCAAAGGCAATTGCCAATTGAATTCATCAGATTTTCTCAAGTGACTGGTGTTACTGGGGTCAGAGTCTTTAAAAAGCTGAATGCCTACAATTGTGATGAGAGATGACAGATCCTCTTTAAACATGGATATTTAAAGCACTTCATGTGCTCTTCAAAAGAAAACAAACCCCCCAAAACTGAAAAAAATCCTAGTCCCCTACTCCTCCAAAATCCAACAAAAAAAAAGCTAAAACACACACTATCAAATAAAAAAAAAAAAAAAACAACACAAAAACACAACAAATCAACCCCAAACAAGTTCTACATGAGATTAGTTTTCCCTACCAGAGGGGGAAAAAAGAATCACAAGCACCCATTTTGTGTATATTCTTGGCCTCACTGCCCATCTCTATTTCCCATCCACCTTATTTAATTCAGAAAAACTACAAAAAGAAATTATTTAAGAAACATGCAACAATCTACTAACCCTCTAAAAAGCCATGACAAAATTAACTTGTCTAGACTCTGCTGTGAAAATGGCCCATTTCAATAAAATACAAAATAATAGTGCCTGTTCATTTAATGAACATTTCCCATTCAGTGAAGGGACGGATTCAAGCATCCCAAGGAGGGTGGGGAACCATGCTGTGATCTTCTCGGCAAAGACTGCACATAACAGTGAGCAAATTTTTAAATTTGCTTTGTCTCAAACACCTTATTATTTTGCCTTACAAATCCATTAAGTGTTTTTAATTGAATATTTGTGTAATATGCATTTGCTACTAAACATTATTGGAATGGATGAAATGTTTATGAGGATCTTAATAATCCTAACAAAGTATGCTCCATGATACAGCCAGGTTTGATCCTAGCCCAGACGAACATTCAGAAGAGAAGCTAAATTTCTGTGCTTTGGTGTGACATGTTTATACAACAGCAATGACAGTCTTATTCTTGCTGGGATTCAGTCCCTACGCAAAGAGCAGAGGGAGGGGCATGAATTGTCAGCAGTGCGTGGGAGCAGCTAGCTAGCATAAGCAATCTGGGATGTGGACTGACTCGGTCCTTGCATAGGTCTCCTGGCATTGCAGACCAGCCCTGGTTGTGGTACTTTGTTATACATCTTGTGTACAGGCTACGGTAGCATTTACAAAAAAAGATAATTAATTACGACAGTCATATGTCCATCCTCTCACACACACACCACTCACGTCCCCCACCCCAACGCCTTTTTTCTTCCTTTTTTTCCTTCTCCTCCTCTCAGGTTTGGGACAGAGGCCTGGAAGAGGGGTTTGTAGTTTTATTTTCTTCCTCCAGCTTCTTTAAACCCTCTTATCTTTGTGGATATTGAATGCAAAAGTTATTCTTAATTAACTCCATGGGGGTAGAAGCCTCGTGACAGAAGCAAACAGAACATCGCATCTCATGCAAAGATGTTGCTGTCCTGACCCAGCAAACCAGGAGTTCTGCATGTTCTGCAGCTGGTCTTAGGTTTTGTGATAAAGCTCATCTGCACACACGCACAGGAGCACAAAGAGACAATGGCAGTTGGGGACCCCAAATAATACCCTGCCCCAGCTACTCCCAGGCTCATCCCAGGCTCCATCAGCCCATCAAAGTCCCATCTGCACAACCTCAGAGAAGCACGGGGGCCAAAGGCAGGCAGGAACCCAAAGTAAGGACTCAGAGGAAGGTCCCTTCCAGAAGAAGGTTCCACCCTGCCCAGGCCCTTCCCCAGGCTGTCCCAGGAAAGCCTCAGCCCCACTGCCCAGGGGTCAACAGGAGCACCTCTCCAGAACACCTTTTGGACTGGGGCGGGGGGAAAGTGTCACTTACCTAGGTGTATTGGGCACATTATGGGATGCAAAGGAAGAGAATTTGGGGACTGAAGAGGACCTACTATGGGCTTTTTGGGGGTAGAGGGGGAGCAAGCATGGAAAAATGGAGGGACAGCGAAACAAAAGGGCTGTTCACATGTGTCCTGGTTTGAGGTAAAACGGAACCAATTTTGTTCAGTAACTTCGCTTCTTAGCTGGGCCTCTTCTAACTACTGAAATTAACTGCATATTGTGCAGACACTGTTCACTCTCTCAGAGTGATAAGACCAATTGTTTATAGCTGATGCCCAGGCATGGTATGCAGAGAGGCTCCTGCTTACACTTATTGCCATAACCCCCAAGGCCAACCAACTTTGTTATTTGCCACGTTGGAGGGTCGGAAGCGGAAAAGCATAGTGGGGTCCCACCTGGAGGGAGGAGCGGACAGGACAGGTGACCCAAAACTGACCAACAGGGTATTCCATCCCATCTGCCTCATGCTCAGTATAAAAGCTGAGGGATCAAAGGGTCACGGGCTCTTCCTTCAATGGCCGACGTCTGAGGAGGACTCTGTTTGTCTGCCTGTGATCCCGATCCTGAATCCAGATCCGGAATCCAGTTCCCGTCCGTCACTGAGTCCAGCCTGGGACTGCCCCAGTGCCAGCCGGTGACGTGATTGTCATCTCGGGAGCTTGATACGGTTTTGTATATATTTTTCATTATTTCTTTTTATTTTATTATTAATATTTCATTAAAGTAGTTTAGTTTCTTCTAAACTCGTAAGTCTCTTTTTCCTCCTCTGCCTCTCTCTTTGTAGAGGGGTAGAGGGGAGCATCTGTTGGTCCCGTCTGGGGTCCCTCGGGTCCCCAGTGGTGGATTTGGCCTAAACCACGACAACATGTCAGCAGGTGGCTTGTCAGGACACTTATCTGGCCCTGTCCTGCACCTGACTGGTACAGTCTGTCCTGTCTTCTCATTAAACTCTGTTTTCCTGAAGGGGTGACTCTGTTCTGGATGCGCGTGTGTGTGCCTCCAGTTACCAGCAACTGGCCCAAGCGTGAGTCTCCAAGTGAGCATGATCCCTAACAAATATCAAGCAGGGCTTGCTGGTGAGTAGGGGAAGCACCCTGGGAGCCAATGGGCTGTCTGTCTCCAAAAGCAAAACGTCTGGAGGAGCAGGCTATGGAAGGATCAGTGGGGTCCCAAACAGCTGCTCACAAGGCTGTAGGGCCTGGGGGTCAATGAGAGACCTCTCTCGTGTGCCCATGTCTCTCTAACGGTAAGACCATGGGGGCCTGGTTATCAGAAGAACTCAGAGGGTCCTGGCAAGCTGTGTGTGCGTGGTGATCTGGACCAGTAGCAGGATGGGAGCTGTGGGCCCTGTGGGCTCATATGACCATGTGCCAGAAACTGGGGAGGCCAGAGTCCAGGGGCAGCTACCTGGTAGTCTGCATGCCTAAGCCCAGCTGCTGGAGAGATCCACGTTGTATGTGTGTGCATACATAATTATATATGTAACTATAATTAGTAATAATTAAGGGTAGTTATTGACAGTAATTCTATAATTACTGATCATTAATAAATATTAATGATAGATCATATAATTAATATATTGATAATATATAATTAATGGTGTATGTAGATATATATCGAGAGAGAGACACACACACATATAATTATGTATTAATGTTTCACACTAAGAGACCTTCATCTTGTTCAGCCAGAGAGGAGAACAGGATGAGGTCATTGGTGCCATTTACGTTCCTGCCTGTGTTGATCTGCGTGAGCAGCCAGGTATGTGAGTGCTGTATACGTGCAGGGTGGTGTGTGCATGCACACACAGGGAATACACGCTCAGCCAAGGAACCTGGAACCAAGGGCATGGAACTGCAGCAGCCTCCCCTCCACTGGGCTACTGGACCCAGCCCACCCAACACACAGAACATATCTAGAATTCTCTATGTATTCTAGATGTTCTTATAACCATCCACTCTGTAAAAATAACTAGCCATGACATCACCTCTGAGAAGTGCTTCTATTCCTAAAGTCACTGACCATTGGATAAATCCTTGCCTTTTCAATGGCTATGCTGGATGAGACGCTCTTCTCTGTACCAACACCCATTGTAGCTCACATGCTCTATGAGGCTTGCTGGAAGGCCACAACTGCAACATGAGTAACCGATATCTGTTAAAAAAATCCTTTGGTATCTGAAACTTTTGAAGTGACACACTTCAAATTAGCAACTAACCGTACGTTTTACCTCAAAAACTTTGGTCTCAACCACAAAGCATTGAAAATAAGTAGAGCCCTGCATTTTGTTGAATAGGAGAAAAAGAAGAAGAAAATACCATGCCTAAAAAAATTTTGGTTCTGATGCACTGTGTCTTAGGCAACCCAATCAGCTAAGGTAAATTATTAGAGAACCACACACACACTTCCTGGAGAGCCTAACCCACCTGGATAGCCACTATCAACAGCCTTATCAAGAAGGCTGACTGAAGGCATTGACTTTATTCTCAGCCAAGTGACCAACTACTGCATGCTTAACCGATAGCAGTTTTTGCCACTCACAGGGGCCCTGTGCCTGGGCTTCCCAGGAGGGGTTAAGGTTCTGTACAGGACCATATTTATTCCTGCGCCCTTGCCAAGAGCGTGAAGACAGGCCTCAAAACTGTTTGACCCAAAGCAGAATAAAGTCTCATTAAGTTTTCAGACAAGCTTTCACACACTACATTCATTTTGCTTCTACATCAGAGCAGAAAAAGAATTTCCAACCTGCATGCCAGGAAACTAATAAAACTCCTCAGTTCCTTACCAATAATCACAGTAGTACAAAACAACACAGCAACTATCCTAAGGACAGAGGTGAATTCTGACTAAGAAGCATTTTCATATTTAAGAGAAGGAGGAAAATATTCCCTGCTGATAAATTCATACTTCATAGGCAGCACATAGGCAAGTACCAAGATTCATCAGCAAGATATTAAGGACCCTCAAACACAGTTGTTTTTTTTTTCCTTCCCATTGTGTGGAAGAAACTAAACAGTGGCAGCCGTGTTCATGCTTTGCTATTGTCACCTCCCCTCCAAGTGATGCAACTGGTACAGCACTTTCCAAGTCAGATACTACCATACTTGTATCAAGGTCCTGCCAAATTAAAATACTTCCTAGCTTCTCAGAAATCCAATAGCAAAATTAATATATTTCATTGTCATTTTTTACTTTTCCGCTCAGGGCCATATAGTGAGAAAATGTGCAGTATAGTTACCTAATGTGTACCAGTTAGACATTTGCATGTAATGGTTTCTCTTTCAAGAAACCTTTTGGCCTGAACACACAGTCCCTCACTGCCCAAGACAAACTCTGCCCTTACAAACTACACACAGTAGCCAGTTATTAAACCTCACCAGTTGCCTGCTCTGGTAAAAAATATTTATTCTCGTGGCTCTTTCATCCACTGGCCAGATTTCCTCCTATCTTTCATCAGGCTCAAGAAACAGAGATTAGGGTAAACTTTCTGTAACTACTGAAAGGCTTAAAGAGGAGCAACAGAATGGAAAATTCTGTTAGAGAAAAAAAAAAAAAAGAAAGAAAAAAACAAACCCCACCTTTAAACAGAAGAGAGAAAGTGACATATTGTTTTTGTAGTGAAGAGATTTGGTTCCACTACAGACATCGGCAATGCTAGCTAGAGCTAGATCTCCTAGATAGAGCTCCAAGACTGAAAAAAAAACCCCAAACAATAACAATATCAAAAAAGGATACTGTGAAACTGCCCCAGCCCAACTGGTTCTCCAGGGCTGCAGGAAAACAGTGCCAAGTGGCTGGTCTCGGTCTGTACATTTTACATGTTAAATATTAGAGTTTTACTGAATTCCTTTGCATCTTTTGTCCTGTTACCAGTTCCCAAATGAACATAGATTTAAAAACCATATGGATCAAATCTGGAAAAATTAAACTATGGGACATTCAGAAGCAACCCTGCTCGTCCCGGGAGAGCGAGAAAGCAGCTACAGGTCTATGCTGCTGGGAAGAAAAGCCATATGAGATGATGAAATTGAACCCCACAAGCTTAACCTGTGGGAAGCATCCAGACAGAGCGCAAAACAAGTTGCTTACTTGAAGGAATCCACTTCTCTTTAAGGAACTTAAAAGACTAAAACCATCGTATAGACCTGTCTGAGTAAGAGCCATACGCCAAGGCAAGACTGCATTTTGACTTGGAGGAAAAAAGAAAAAGCAGAAGACCAGTGCACCATGGAAGGCACCGACCAGCAGAGAGATCGTTGCATCTCAGGCCAACGCAGCCAAAGGGGAGGGAGGAAGGGGGAAGATGAGAGGAAAAACCTCACTTGGCTGATGAAATGTCATCTCTCAGCTCTGATTCAAGCTGATTCTCAGAGCTAAGCTCACACAGACAAGTGACAGGCTTCTCTCTTCACTTTGCTGTCTCACACCACCAGTACTATCCAGAATACAAACTATTACGACAATAGTAAGGAGCTAAATTTGACACTGAATTCACACCTTCAATGCATAAGAGAAAAATGACACACCTACCCTTCAAAACACTATGTTATATGCATATAGTACTTATGTGCATATATATAAACATAGACACATATTCAAGTCATATATATGTGACTAGAACTACAGGCGGACTCACAGTTACTGTTCTGTTACTTTCACATTATAATGAATTAAGGAGAACACACGTAAAGAAGTGGCCTCACCATAAAATGGAGATTGCCTCAGAAGTACTTAATCTAAGCCTGAGGACTAGCAATAGAGAGCACTAACACCCAGTCTAGAGCACTGGCTGTTAGAGTTTTGAACCACTGGAAAAGCAGGTTTCAGCTCCTGAGAACAAGCCAGGAAAAGACATGGCATTATACATTGCAAGAAGTATCGCACATGACTGAACAGCTGAATTTTCCACCAGCCACAGGATCTATCCTTCTTGAAATCCACAGGAGCTGACTAGATGAGGTTTAGGTCTCCCACATTTGAAACAGGCAAATTCTCAAGGACTTCAAGTTGTCATAGCAAGTAGTTTGACTGTGAGGGTGCCTGGGTCTGGCTGCATTGCCGGAGATCTGCCCCTTATGTTTCACTCCCAGAATGACAGCTTCAGTGTGGAGGCCTGCCCGCTTCACCTTCTTACTTCCTTTCTCTCTTCCAGCTGAAAAGCACAATTACCCAGCCAGAACATCATTTTTTGAGCCCAGAAACATCCATTTCCTCTGAACCTACCCAGAGGTTCAAAAGCAGTGCATCACCGTGGAGCAACATGGTCACACCTGTAGAGGGATAATTTGAGCACTGCATACAGCTGATGTAGACGGATTATTTTAGGTAATTTTCACTTCATGATCCATCACAAGGGTATCATCGTAACTCAGCCACAGCAGGGACAAAGACACAGGCAGCTTTTGTTTCAAAGGAAAACCAATTCATGCTGATAGGATGACTTTATAGAACATAGAATCGTTAGAGTTGGAAGGGACGTTAAACATCATCAAGTTCCAACTCCTCTGCTGTGAACACCAGCACCTTCCACTAGACCAAGTTGCTCCAAACCCCATCCAACCTGGCTGTGAATGCTTCCAGGGATGGGGCATCCACAATTTCTCTGGGCAACCTGTTACAGTGTCTCACCACTCTCAGAGTAAAGAATGTCTACCTAATACCTAAGCTAAATCTGCCTTCTTTCAGTTTAAAACCATTACTCTTCTTCCTGTCACTACACTCTCTGATAAAGAGTCCCTCCCCATCTTTCCTGTAGGCCCCCTTTAGGTACTGGAAGGCTGCTATAAGGTCTCCCTGGAGCCTTCTCTGTTCCAGGCTGAACAACCCCAACTCTCTCAGCCTGTCCTCATAGGAGAGGTGCTCCAGCCCTCTGATCACGTCTGGACTTGCTCCAACAGACCATCTTTGTGGCCCTTCCCTGGACTCGCTCCAACAGATCCATGTCCTTCATATGTTGGGGGCTCTAGAGCTGGATGCAGTACTCCAGGTGGGGTCTCATGAGAGTGGAGTAGAGGTGCAGAATCACCTCCCCTGATCTGCTGGCCTTAAAAGGCTTAAAGGAACCAGACCAGTTGAATTTAGGCACTAGGCTGCTACCAAAGTAGCAGAATTTTCACAGAAGTGGAAGAAAAGTGCAAGAGACTAGCAAAGAGGAACCAGGAAAGGCTAGCAGACCTTCTTGTAGTCACCTTCCTTCAGTTTTGACAGGTTCTAAGAGCTACAGGTTACCTTACCAGGAAGCACAATCTACCCATGTATTTCCAGAGAAGGATCCTTGTTCTGGCTGACTGAAGGAATAAAGCTCCAAACTGAACATATCCTAGAATAATAGTGGAAAAACTGAGGCAGGCCCTGGGCACAGTAACTTCTTAGCTCTTTCTTGTGCAGTTTAAACTAAAGTTATTTTAAAAAAACACCCCAAAACAAACAACCCCTGTCTTGCAGTCTATCACTTCCTATGGGAAATAAAATATCAGTCTGTAAGACTGGAGCTTTCCCAGTGTGTGCTTAAATCTTGAGGAGCAGGGCCTAGGCCCTTGAGTTTCAGAGTCCTGGAGAGCTATGCTGAATCTGAACATAGACCCAGCCCAAAACCAAAACCCTCTAGAACCCATAGCAAACGTAGCAAGCATGTAGCAGTCAACAGCAGACATACCTGCACCAGTGATAATTACATTATTTGTACACTGTTGTAATACACCACACCAATCCTAAAAGAATTTTGATGAAAAAAATAATAGTAAAAGTTAAGTGTATTAGAGTCTCACTATTGGCTTGCCAAAACCTCACCAGAAGTTTGGAAACCTCTCCAGAAGGTCGGTCATTTCACAATTGCAGCTTTGAATGTTCTCTAGTTTGATCTCAAAAATTTCAGAGCCCTCAGAGGAGTATCAGGGTGGTAGCTTATAGTTTAAGTTAATTTCATAACTAATAGGAAAAGATGTTTGTATCTTAGAATAAAAATGCTCATTTCTAAACCTTCATTTCAGATCAGAAAGACAAAAGACAATGCATGCCCATGTGGCCAAGTAACTTCTGTGGGTAGCCCATCCTAATTCACCTCTACAACAAAGAGCAAGAGAAGGTTAACATACATTTAGCTATACCTGCATTTCTGACAAGAATAACCCTTCATTAGCGCTTAAAGATACTGATTCCTAAGCTAATTTCAAAGCCTGACAGACAAATAAGAAGCTATCTAAGTCTCCCCTGCCTTCCAAGCACAAGATATCGACATAGCAAACAAACAAAAAACCCCAGTGCTATCACACTGAATAGCCATATCATCCATTTTCATGGCCAAAATAAGTTTTAACTTGTATTGTGTGTTTTGAAGCATCTAAGATGCAAACTGCAAGCAACATGTGGTGCTTATTTTGAAATTTTACATTTTAAAAGGTTGGTTATGACAGCAAAACTTTTCACCACTAACTCTATCATTCATTATGTGCAGTCACCACAATCATAATTGCAGGGAGTTGTTTTTTTTAGGACTAGCGAGCAAGCGTATTTATTGGTGTATCACAAATAGCTTATTTTTCATAGTTATAACCAGAAGGACTCCAAATGGAAGATGAGCATCAGCAGGTGGGAGGCTTGGGATACAGAATAGAAACATGAAAACCAGCATTAAATTTATTCTTTTCGTTAACTACCAATACAAGCTGTTTACAAGAAAACCTCATCATCTTTCATGTCTTTCCTCACTGTCACCAAATGATGACCCATGTGTGCCCTCTCTTTTTTCCTCCATTCAGCTCCTACGCTTCCAGCTTTATATCAAGCTATCTAAGTGACAGTAGCAACAAGAAAAATATAGCAGTAGGGGTATTTTTCCACAAGAAGGACACGGGCAGTACCAAGGATGTACTGGCAGTTATAACTCAGTGGATAAGGCCACAGTCAGCCAAGCTTTCCTGGGGCCTGAGGACAACAAGCCTTCAAGGGACACCAACATATTCTTGCTTAATGGATGCGAGTATACTCCAAAACATATTTAACATCACAATTATTACCAGGATTTGTTAGACAGACATAAAACCGGGACTGAATATCTGAGTCACCATAGTGGCTTACACCGTAGTGTAAGTTCTTCCAGTGCACTAGGTTCAAAACAGTCTGAAAATGATGATGCCTTTGGTGCATGTATCTCCCTTATGGCAGGCAAACCGTACATTTGCTCCCACACATGTATACAGACAGGAAACTAAATATGCAATTACCCAATTTGCAAGTGTGACACATGTGCACACATCTTTGAAGACACACCCTTTCAAGCTTCATCCTGTATTTCCCCAAATTTAATTCAGTTTCTTTCCTCCCACAGACACCCATCCAGCTTGCCAAATAAAATTCTGGAAAAAACCAAGAAATGAGTAGTACTGGTCACTCTGGCTGTTTGGGAACCAAGATGTTTTTTACTCAATTAGTGCTTTATGTAGGTTCATTAAAAAAAAAGAAAAATGGCAACAGGAAGAGAAAAGTAAAAGTGAACCTTTTTTCTGCAAGTCAATTACTCAGAGAAGAAAAAAAATTGGAAAACAGTATTTAAGAAGAGGAAAACAAATCCAGGCAAGCAGCACATTCAACAATAGTGTTTTACAGCTACTGCTTATTTTAGGCCATGTAGGTACTGCAGGAAATTAGTAGAGATGAGTACATTGTTTCTTAAGTCACATCAGTGATAAATGATAAAAATTTTAAACAAAACAAAACAAGCTTCTCTTGATTATGTTCCAATATATACAGCAAGACTGAAGGAGGAGATAAACAACTCGCAGACTAAAATTACAATAACATTAACTATTATACCAGCCTATCAGACATTTTAGCTTTAAGCTACTCCAGTGACTGCCAGAGATAGCAACTGACAGAAATACCAGTATCAGCCATACAGAATAAAATAAGAATTGCTGAAGTAACACCAAATTGAAGCAACTGTTTTTCAACAAATTGGCCAAGGGTTTGGGCCCAAACGCAGAGGATTAAAAGAAGGTAAGAAAAAGGCTGGGACTAAAGATAAACCAGTTAAGTTTCATAGGAGGATTGGTATAATATTAGAAAAGAAAAATCTAAAACAAAAATAATCACAAATGCAACATAATGAGAATTTAAGCTTTTTTCCCCCTAAACAGGTATCATTGCAAACAGTAACTATTTTCTTCCCACCACTGTGGCTAGTCTTGAGCATTTAGAGACTTAGATAGGACATTTCTGAGTAGCTATCCCCTCTGAAGCCATGCAACAAGGCCAAGCTGCCAGTGCCCTCGGGCCAAGGTTACACAAGCCTGGCTGTCCTTGGAGTCTACTCCCACCTCCCTGGGACTATTACTGGGCAAGGACACAATAACAGGACTAGCTGCTGAAGTGCCCAGCTCTTACAAAACCTGGACCTCAGTGACACTCGTGCTGGTTCAAATAAGTGTCAACAATGGTTAAGGACAGGTGGGAGAGGACAAATGAGACCTGAGGGAGGGCTAACTTTGATCGTTTCAAGGAGTTGCTTGGAGAAATCCCATGGGAGAGGGCTCTAGAGGGTAAGGGGGCTCAAGAGAGCTGGCTGCTATTTAAGCGTCACTTCCTCCAAGCTCAGGATCAGTGCATCCCAAAGAGAAAGAAATCAGGCAAGGGAAGAAGGAGACCTGCATGGCTGAGCAGGGACCTTCTGAAAAAGCTCAGGTGGAAGAAGGGAGTTTACAATAGGTGGAAGAAGGGGCTGACTGCTTGCGAGGAATACAAGAATGCTGTCAGGGTATGCAGGGAGGAAACAAGGAAAGCCAAGGCAGCCTTGGAATTGAACCTGGCGAGGGATGTCAAGGCCAACAGGAAGGGTTTCTTTAAGTATATAGGAGACAAAAGGAAAACTAGGGAAAATGTGGGCCTGCTCTTGAACGAGACAGGTGCCGTGGTGACAGATGATGCAGAGAAGGCGGAGTTGCTAAATGCATTCTTCGCTTCTGTCTTCACTGTTTGGGCCAGTCCTCGGGAAACCCAGACTTTGCAGGTAACAGAGAAAGTCTGGAGGGAGCAAGACTTTCCTTTGGTTGACGAGGAGCAAGTTAGAGATCAGTTAGATAAACTGGATATCCACAAATCCATGGGGCCTGATGGGATGCACCCTCGAGTGCTGAGGGAGCTGGGGGAAGTCATTTCTGGGCCACTCTCCATCATCTTTGATAGGTCCTGGAGGACAGGTGAGGTGCCTGAGGACTGGAGGATAGCTAATGTCACTCCAGTCTTCAAAAAGGGCAAGAAGGATGACCCGGGAAACTACAGGCCGGTCAGCCTCACCTCCATCCCTGGAAAGATGATGGAACAGCTTGTGCTGGGTATCATCTCAAAGCACCTGGATGAAAAGAAGGTTATCAGAAGTAGTCAACATGGATTCACTAAGGGGAAGTCGTGTCTGACTAATCTGATAGCATTCTATGATGAAGTGACTAGATGGGTGGATGAGGGGAGGGCAGTGGATGTTGTCTACCTTGACTTTGGTAAGGCTTTCGACAGTGTCTCCCACATCATCCTCACATGCAAGCTTAGGAAGTGCGGGCTAGATGAATGGACAGTGGGGTGGATTGAGAACTGGCTGACAGACAGAGCTCAGAGGGTTGTGGTTAGTGGTGCAGAGTCTAGTTGGAGGTCAGTAACAAGCGGTGTCCCTCAAGGGTCAGTACTGGGTCCAGTCCTGTTCAATATATTCATCGATGATCTGGATGAAGGGATAGAGTGTACCATCAGCAAGTTTGCGGATGACACTAAACTGGGAGGAGTGGCTGACACGCCAGAAGGCTGTGCTGCTTTACAGTGTGACCTGGACAGGCTGGAGAGTTGGGCAGGGAGGAACCTAATGAAATTCAACAAGGGTAAATGTAGGGTACTGCATCTGGGGAAGAATAACCCCACGCATCAGTACAGGTTGGGGGCTGACCTCCTGGAGAGCAGCTCTGTAGAAAGGGACCTGGGAGTCCTGGTGGACAACAGGATGACCATGAGCCAGCAATGTGTCCTGGCAGCCAAGAGGGCCAATGGCATCCTGGGGTGCATCAAAAAGAGTGTGGCCAGCAGGTCGAGGGAGGTCATCCTCCCCCTCTACTCTGCCCTGGTGAGGCCGCATCTGGAGTACTGTGTCCAGTTCTGGGCTTCCCAGTTCAAGAAAGACAGGGATCTGCTGGAGAGGGTCCAGCAAAGGGCTACGAAGATGATTAGGGGATTAGAACATCTTTCATATGAGGAAAGGTTGAGGAACTTGGATCTCTTTAGTCTAGAGAAAAGAAGAATGAGGGGGGATCTTATCAATGCTTTCAAATACTTAAAGGGAGGGTGCCAGAGGGATGGGAGGAGTCTTTTTTCAGTGGTGCCCATTGATAGGACGAGGGGTAATGGGCACAAGCTTGAACATAGGAAGTTCCATCTTAACATGAGGAGGAACTTCACTTTGAGGGTAGTGGAGCACTGGAACAGGCTGCCCAGAGAGGTTGTGGAGTCTCCCACTCTGGAGATGTTCAAAACCCACCTGGACGCTGTCCTGTGCAACCTGTTGTAGGTGACCCTGCTCTGGCAGGGGGGTTGGACTAGATGATCTCCAGAAGTCCCTTCCAACCCTGACTATTCTGTGATTCTGTGATTTTGAGCAGACAGGCCCTGATCGTCCCCCTACAGGAAACTCAGCAGCACTGAAGTGCTTTATTTCAGTTTTATTTGGGAAGGGCATGCTAGGCCACTTCAGCTGAACAAGAAAGCTGAAATATTTAAAGTATGCAGTAAGAGAATTAACCCTAACTTTACCTACAGCAGACTCATGCCAAGGCAAAATGCCAAGAGAAAAGTCAATGAAAAAGACCAAGCAAGCCTACGCTAGCTCGCAAGCCAGCACCAACATTAAACTGCTGCTGTAAGGGAACAATTCTCAATGCAAGAGATGTAGATTTACACACATGCAGAGATTTGAACTATAGGTTTGTGAACACCGAGCTGCTGTCTCAGGGTACCAGCTCACACTTTGAAGTGATCCTGCTAACATCCAGACCGAAACTCTACCTTCACTTGTGAAGCGAAACATCGTCTTTCAGACTATTATTATTGTTATTAGTATTGTTATTATTATTCAGTTTCTGATGCAGTCTTGGGAGCAGAGGCTGTCAAGTTGAAGACTGTCTTCTAGACGGAGACTAGACCACAGTGCAACGGTAGTGTCTCCTTCCAAATCCCATGCACTGACGTACCTTTAGCAAGCAATGGCAACACAAGACTAGGCTCTGGTCTGCAGGGACTATTTTGGGGATATGAGAAAAATACACCTCAAACTTCTCAAATCCCTTAGATTTCCAGGGCCTGCCTCCCAAAGACAACCCTAGACTCCAGAACCTGTAAGGGTTCAGGTGCTTTAACCCCCAGACAGACGTCCCATGTTGAACCTCCAGAGAAAGGCAGACATAATCCTCAGTTCAGTGCTTTCTGCCACCTGCATGCTGGATATTGTGTGATCTTTACAGAGCAGCTATCGAACCAACAATCTAAAGAAGCCTAAGCCCCAAATAGCTGTGATCACCTGTTGGAGCTTGATAACGTTCTCTCAAGATTTTTTACCTTCATATACATATATGCAGGTAAACACGGTGAATCTGAACTATGTAATTAACTTGAATTCCATGTAGCTTTTTTTTTTTTAATTTTACTGCTTATTATTCATCATGTACACATCATTACAAATGAAGTAATAACTTCACCTGCACAAGAGGAAGTGGGTTATGATTTGCTACCCACAAACACTCCTGCTATCAGAGCACTAACAAGCTTGGACAAACATTTTTGTTGCTTACCCACAAAGTAAGATTCTGGAGCACAGTGAGGACTGGCTGCTGCCTCAAGACCAGGGCACTGTGGGCTCCCCAGGGCCACCCCACAGCTCCAGCCAAGGAGCAGGGCAAGCTGGGGGGCAGCCCTAGCTCCAGGTTTCAGGTACCTCCCTGGGGATGGGGCAAGGTTAGGCCAGGACATCATTCCACAGGTCAGGAACAACAGTGTCCATAGCCAAACAGGAGTGTAACAGACTCCTGTAGAGCAGCTCAAGCAGGACTGAGGGCCCTGGGTGCGACTGAAATGGAGGTCCTGGGCCATGGGCAAAGGGTGGCCGCAGGTCAGGCTGGTCAAGGCCACTAGGGCTTATTAGCACCCCCAGGGCCCCAGTAAGAACTGTTTGTATGGAGCAAAGCAAGTCTTATGAATAAGGGAACCATAATCCTGCAGCCTGGGACCACTTTCAGAAGTTAAAGGCACTTGAAAAATGCCATTTTCAAAGTTCCTTTTGAGTTTCTAGGAAAAAACTAAGAGCCTTTTCTTCTCCCTCCTCATGCATTCTTATTTCAAGGAAAAAACCAAGCAGGTAATGTTAATTTTTTATGGAAATTTCTGTAGGAAAAGGATAAGTTTATAATTAAATATGACCCTGGTTGGATATATTTCAAACACCTTGGTTTTCACTGAATGGCATAAAGGCTAGACAAGCATCTACTCTGCTTGCAGTGCTCATTAGCAACCTGTCTCTGAGAATTAACACTTTTATGCTGAGTTTTGGGGCTTTACCAGGAAGGTTACAGAAGTCTCACCCCAATTTCAGCAGTCTAAGTATATTCAGTAGCTCCCTTTAATCAAGATACTAAACCAAATTACTGGTTCTCCTTGTTGCCTATCAAATATATATTTAGCACAAGTTTTTTTCAACTATAAGTTGACTAGCCTACACTTATCTTTTCAAAGAAAAACCTCCTTCAGGAAGCTCAAAATCTGGAAGTTTAGGATATGCCAGAGGAAGAGAGAAATCATAGCTTCTAAGTATTATGCCACATTAGCTGTAAGGAAAGAGAATGACTATAGCTATTTTGTATGGACCAGCTGGAAAGGCAGCAGCCACAGCACTTGCTACCACATGGCTATTTCAGGACTGCAGACGCTTGGCTCTACCAGCCCCAAGAACCAGCTGCAAAGAATGATCCCTAAGAAAGCATTTTCTTTCTCTTCCCAGTGAGAAACCCTGGAATACAGAGACTTGAACAGCAAAGGACTTTGGGTTTGTACTATACTACACCAGAAACTGGACAGTACTTTTACGGAGTCTGGCATTTTAAACAGAAAGTGGTGGGGCAGTTTTTCTGTAAGAAAGGGTTAAAGAACACTGACCTAGCCTACAGACAGTGCACTAAAAGGCCCAGGTGACGTGATGGCTGGGCCTATAAAAAGCTGCAGCCATGTGGTAGAAGGGTAAAGGAAAAACCTTTAAAAGCTTAATTTTTCCTTTCCTGACTGCTAGGGAGGATGAGAAGGGCAGTAAAGTCTCCTCCAGGTTAAAAAGGACAACTATGTTACTGTGTTATGCAGAAAATAAAGGTATGGAGATACTGTGAGAGAACTTCAAACCAATTGTCTTATTAAAAATGATGGGTTATGGTGGTTCCAATGCTCTATGTGGAGTGGGAAAATGAAAGAAATAAAAGCAGAAAAAAAGGTAGCAATGAGTGTGTACTTAAAGTGCCTAAAAAGTGGGAAAGAGAGGAGGGGAGAGAAACCTCTGGCAGCATAACTGTAAGCCAATTCCCACCATATACCTCTCTCCTTGAAGGATGGTGCCACCACCCTGGTGGGGTTAGCTCCCTGATTCTTTAACCTTCTCTTTGCTCTATGGTACCTTTTACTGAGACCAATGAAAAACTTGCCCTTCAGAGCTTTGGTGCTTTTTCTGACAGCTCAGCACAAAAATGCAACCTCTACACTGATTATTCATTCCTCAAACCAGGACACTTGATCACGTGAGGGCACAAAAACAGTTGCTCAAAATTACAATGAAAAATTAGTTAAGCATCTTTTAAGAGGAAAAACAATAAAACACTAGCTACATATTTATGTTACTTAGCTGTGAGACCTACATTCATTTCAACAGCAACTTAATTTATTTAATTTGAACTCACATCCCACAGGCTACATAAGTACTCTGTCTCCCTCTGTGACAGGACTGGAGTGTATAATATCTTATTACCTACTGAGGATGTGAAAATCTTCACAGTGCTTTTGTGAAATATCTCCTTTACAGATGTAACAGGTTTCTCTGGTAATGAAAACAATCTGAAAAGTTCCTTGGCCAATCTGATGAATACTGAGGCATATTTTATGTGCATTGGTTTTATCCCAATGCCAAGATAAAAAGATTAGTTTGCCCCTGTGTTGTTGAGCCAGTGGGCTGTCCACTACATCTACTGCTGCAGTCTCTGAGGAAGAGTGCTTACACCACCAGCATGCTGAGCTTTGAAGCTAAATACCCACTATTCAGGCAACGGAGAGCCTGACATTTAAAATCACAGCTACGACTGGATATATCTAAGCTGCTGGGTAGAGGACCAGTCTTCACATATGGATGCCCCTGTACAGTACATTGCATAAATTTAACTTAGAACCTCACCAAAAGCTTTTATTTCTTGGTGAGCCTGGCTATGCCTGCAAGACAAACAAGCCACATTCAAATATTTGAAGGTGTTTTCTTGGCACATGAGAAAACGTGAAGTTTTGGAAGAACTTTTTAATTGACACTCTGTGATTTTGTTGTTCTATGGGGTTCTAGTAAAGAAGTTGTGTGTGTGTATAGATATGTACGTATATAAACACACACGTACAGAAGGGGGTAGACAGAAAGAGCAGAAACAGGCTATCTAATTGAAGGCAATCCTGGGGGCACACTTGCGTGCCTTGCCTACTGCAAAGCAGTGGGTACTGCCTGGAATACTGAAAGAACAAAATAATGATCTGTACATCTGCTGTAATGATTTGCTTTGAAGGTTGCATTCTAAGTAAAAAGGGAGCTGGCAGGGACACAGAACAGTGGATTAGACCACTTGTTACTTCTCCAGCAGGAAGCCAACTCAAAATATCTTGTACATCTGCTAACTCAATAGCAGATGTGCCAAATCATGGGTTAGGTTTACTGGTGATTGCTCTTACCTGGGCGTCTTTAATACATGTTGCCTGCTTTAGGGAAGACAACCTGACAACACAAAGTTGAGGTGCAGAGGCCTTTCAGAAGACAGGGACAGTCACACTGGCTAGACCTGGACCTGTCCCAGTGCCTGCCACTGACAGTGATCAAAAGACTCATGCCTAGGGAAAAGCATACAACCAGAGTGAGCAGGCAGAGATCCTTACCTGTAACGCGCATGCAGTCTCAGCTCAGACATACTTCCTGAGCAACAGATAACTAATATTTAAAACAGAGGATAGAGAGTTCTCTCACAAATTTGTCCAGTCTCCCCTTGAACCTACATAAAACATCTAGGATCAGTAACACCCTGTGGCAGGGATTTCTACTGCTTAACAAGCAGTTTTGAACCTGAGTGCTGCCAGTTTCATCCAATGTCCCCTATTTCTGCATCAGAGGGGTCACTAAGCAATCAAACCTCACTCACATTGTCTGTAACACTTGAAATATTACATGTGAGGTCTGCTTCTCATGAGCTCTTTCCCTTCCAGCCTGAAGAGTTGAAGTCTATTAGATGATTTCTCATACAGAAGTTATTACATACCTCTGACCTTTTTTCCTTCAGTTTTATTATCTCTTTTGGAGGTAGGCTTGGGGGAGGATTAAGTGGAAAAGAGGAGTGCAAGGGGAGATGCAATACCATAACAGTACTCAACTTGCCAGATATAGGCGTACTATGGATTTTTGTAACGGTCCAGTGCTGTCTGTTCTGGACTCTGACCATTACTGTGCATGGAGCTGACAATAATACAGGTGACTATAACAACCTCTATATGCTGTTCCTCAGAAATACAGGAAGACAAAGAGTGTTGTGCATGCAAGACGGGAGTTATTCCCTTCGCCTGCCCTTTGAGCATCGCTTCGTACCTATCTACAAGGAATTTCAACAGCTATTCAGTATCGTGAGGTTCTTCTGCAACTCTTTACAGCCTGCTTTTGTTATTACACCCTGAATGCCACGGTATCAAGAGCAAAACAATTAAAAGGGTAGCTTTTCTGTAATACTGGTACTGGTCAATAGTCTGGGTGTCAAACTACTTACAGTCAAGGATGCTCAACCCTAGACATATACAAGAAGCCTAATTAAACAGTTCTGGTCTCCTGACCAATTCTAAGTATTTAAGTAAGAAATGCTGTGCCCACTTCTGTTCATGCTGGAAGTTGAGTGTTCCTACATAAATACAGCAACAAAGAGGCTTTGACTCAAGGGTTTCATTCCCCTTTTTCAGTAAAAATTAGACAGCAGTTTAGATGCTGACTAATTTTTTTCCAATCAAAACACCCTCTCTTGTATGTATTACAGAGGTATGAATAGAGCCATACAAACAGTGACTGTTAATACATTAACTTCTCCAAGTTGAGCTTGTAAGCTTGCTTTTTCATGGTTATCATCAGGCCACTGCATAGTTTGTAAGTCCTGGTCCTCTCTACCTTAGAAAGCCATATTGCCAAGAAAACTGGATTTTTAAATATGTATTTTCAACCAGTAATAAAATAAGATTATTAGTTTAAGATCCTAATGAACATATGTGCCCCCTGCAAATGCAAAGTTAACATCCTACACAGTGGAGTCCTGCTGGGACAGAACCAGCCATGGAAAGCACTTGAAACATGTGCTGTGAAAACTCAAGAATGTTGTCTTTCCACCACAGGGAGAAATTACATATGGTAGACATTCACTGTGAGTTAATGAGCTGATTTAAGCTATCTAATCCTCACATAGGAAACATCCAGCTCTTATGTAACAGTCTGACATGGTTAGCCTTCACTGTTATGTAGTAAGCCTTAAATCTTCAGGCAGTTCTTTGACCGCTAGATAGTGCTAACCCAATGACAAAAGTTTTAATTTTCACCCACTGATTGCTTTGAAAAGGTTTTCTTAAGCAACTTGATGGCAATAGTCTCATGGACACTTCTTCAGGTGTAAGGCAGATGTATATTAACATCTCTAGATATACACTAGAGGGAATGACCTCTCCTCTGCCTAATCTGTTGCAGTTGAATAACAATGAATGTTATGACAATGATGTTGTCTTTCCATGTATTTTCTGAAAAGCACAGTATCATATAGTATCAAAGGTATGTTCATGGATACTCCGACTCTACTTTTGACTCCAGCATAAGTTCAATTGAAGTTGAGTACAATATTAACACTTTAGCATGGTCCATATTAAAAAGTGTTTGTAAAAATGGGGTATAATCAGTTGGAAAAGTCAACAATCACGTTGTCATTGCATCACTTATTAGCCATTATGCTGTGGTTTTTACTCCCCTGTTTTTTCCAGAATACTGTTAGGTTTGATCTTATTTCTCTGCACCATTGCAAAAACAAGGGTCCAGCAGAGTTTCATGCAGAAGATCTTGCTGAATAAATAAAGCTGTTCCTTTTATGCAGGAAATGGGAGAAAATGGTGCTAGCTACCTGAATCAAGACAACTGTACCCATAGGTGACTTTATTGCCATGTGGCACACAGTAGAGATAGATATACAACAACTGTTAAATAAATTAACATTTATTATTATTATTATTATTATTATTATTATTATTAACCCTGGGGGGTTCGAACAGCAAATTTTCCAGCCTAGGGAAACAAACAAAAAACTACCTTAATGCATGTGGACACCATTAGGAAACACCAAAGAGCATGGGAAAAAAAAATTCTCTTCTTCATACCTCTTCTTTAAGAAGTCAGACATAAGGGAGTCAAAATTACTCCCTTTGTCAGACATCAGGGAATGACCCAAAATCAGAATTGAAGGCAATAACTTTTGACCGTATAACTGCATCATTTAAGTGGCAGCACGGAAACCCATTTCTTAGATCCTAGCTGCACTGTCAGTCTCAGATATATTGAACTGAAGCAATTTCTCAGCATCGTTATTTAGGTCGGCCTAGGGAAGATCCTGCAATAGAAATACTGACAGTAGCAACTGCTGTATAGTGGTGGCTGCTGACCTCACAAGACGAATCCTCTCTGCATTCCCAGGTGGGACCAGTGGAGACAATACTTGGAATTTGAGTCCAGAGTACACATTACTTCTAATATGCAGGTCAAAGATCAATTTGCCTAAAGAAATATGGTGAAAATGTGCACTCTCCTCTCTGGAACAGAACTAGTGCACCTCACTTGTCCTCCAAATCAAAAGACAGATGAGCCAAGCACTGCCTCTCCCATTGCAGTCACCTTCAGAGATTCCTCCTCTCATGTCACAGTTACACAGGCAGTTGCCTAAGGGATAAATCAATGCAGTCCATACAAGGAGTGAGGGGAAAAGGACTGCTTCCTTATTTCCCTCAGTCTCAGCAACAAAAGGACTGCTGCTGAGATTTTATCAATTATTTATGCAGCTGCCATTTCTTCTTCTGCTCTTTATTCCCCAGATTCAAATAACTCTCTCTCTGGACAAAATTCCATCTTCAATTATTCATTCAATTGGGCAAAATTTTTCCCTTTCTCATTTAAGTTCTTTTGTTTGTTTGTTTGTTTGACTTGAACTGTTGGAACTGCAGCAATTTGTAGATCAGATAATACTGAGTCTGGAAGTTAGCCAAGAGCTATAGATTGACCTGCAAAGTAAATCATACAGACTTGGCAAGGAAGATGGAGTAAAGAATATTGCAATGACTGTCATGGGCTTTGCATCATATCATAATCACGCTAGCCTGATCTATGTGAATAGTGGCCCTCACAACAACTGGATAAGTAGCTGTGCACGGCTGAAGCACCTGTGCAGTTTGCATATTCATAACTTACAGTGACCTCTGTATATCCATTGCAGCACATAAATCCCAGATTTATACACAAGCAACAAGTAAAACACTGAAATAAATGTGCCAGTCCCTGTGCTAAGACTCTAGACAACGCATTTGGCTGGAGTTCAGTTTCATCTTTAGAAAAAAAAAAATCTTATTTTGCTAAGAAATGCAATTAAAATAAAATCAGCTTTTTTTAAAAACTAGCTCTACGAGCATGTCCCCATTTCCAACCAGAATTACATACGCACAGTACTCTAAATTACCACAGAAGCTAAAGAAAAGTAGGGAGAAGGATTTTAGGTTTATTTTAAGCCAACAAAACCCCCACATCACCTCCAGAAGTCTCTCTTTGAGTTTCTGAATTTTATACTGAACCTGCTAAGGTGTTAAGGACTCAGAAACAGCATTTGTCGCTCTTTTTAGAGGATGTGCATGATGTCTTTAACATAATGAAAGCACAATTTTTTAAAAAATGCTCAGAAACGCACTTCTCACCCTTCCTTTCCCATTCTTTGCAGCTTCAAAAATTTTGTTATTCATACAGAACGGTTTTGTCTCCAATTTCCACTAAATAGCACATTAAGACAGCTAAATGTAGAACCTGAAAGTTCTGAAATGAGGGAAAAACACCGAGAAGGCTAATTACTGTCATTACACAGACAGTGGTTGTGCAATGGTTAATTAGGGAGATAACAGTTGTGGCACCATGCCTAAGGCTGAATCAAGTATTTGGCTTCAAAAGTGTGGATCTTTTACATAAATTTTCTGAAATTCTCGTATTTATTTAATATACAAGCAAGCCTTGCTTACACTGAAAACTTAAAATGGAATCTGTGTGGAAGTCTCATTGTCTTTCTCAGAGGTTTTTTTTTAGCGGTAACCTCTCCCTGGTGGGTAGAGAACAAAGCACCTTTTTCTGTCTCTGGTCTGCTATGCATCATCTTACTCTACTAAGCAGAACATGTTTTCCCATCAGACAGGCAATGGGATCCTATAGTAATGTACTAGAAGGGCTTAAACTCTTTCTTACGATAACAAACTCTACCTTAGATCCAGTGCACCCTGAGAACATGCATTTTCCAATGCTCAACACTTAGATAAATTGGCCAGATAACACTACTTACTAGCAATACTCTGATGACACACAGCTCTTTGTTGACAGAGCATTACTACTACACCAAATGATTCGGTATTTGAAGACCAATAACAACATGAGGGAAGGTTGTTTGAAACTGAAGCTGAGGTAGGTAAAATAGTAGTCCCACCCCAGCTCAGCAGCCTTATTTTAAAAGACCATCTGCAACTTCTGGCTGGCAGCTGGAGAAGGTCACTTTTCCTTTCTGACTTCGTTGGTATCTCCTGGGGAGAGGAAGGAGGGGGCCAGGGAGGAAGAAGTGCTGGCTGTGTAGGAGACAAAAAGTCTCACATTCAGTCTGTTAAATAAATATCTGACACAAACCTTATCCCCACTCCTTTGCTTTGTCCATTCTAGAAAAGTGCATGCAATAATTAAAAATAAACGAAAAAAACCCCAAACCAAACCAAAACAACACCCACAGGGCAATCCACTGCATTTCCGCTTCAATAAGGTGGGAGGAAAAAACATGACAGATGTTCAGTGGCCTCGTGGAAGGTGATAAACAGACTGTAGAAATGCAGGGAGACATGCAATGGCACGGGAGACAGGAGAACAAGACAAACCAATTGTAATGCTCACTAAGTGGTCCAGATTTAAAGAAAACTACTTCAATCATTAATTCTACAACAAAACAACATTAGCCAGATATTAAATGCAGAGGGACTTTTAGGTCAGTATCAATCTGTTGCAGAGAATGAGTAAAGCCAAAACAGACATGTGTTTTAAATTCACATCTGTTAAATTGCTTTCACTTCACACAGGTTTGGTTCAAATACACCTGTCTCTAGCTTGTATCCCAGAGAGTTTTTTATAAATTTCAAGGTATTATTAATATGGCTACTACTTTAAACTTACTTTTGTCATTAATATCCCATGTAACTGAACCTAGAAAAAGCCTATGCTTCTACAAAAGATTCAGTTAGAGCATCAATATGTACCAAATGCCACAGACTAAGTATACAACTATTAGCCTTCATCCCCACATAGCTTAGAAAAGCATTCAAAGCACTCCAAATCAAAGCAGACTCACTTCAAACACCAAAGCACAGCACGCCACTGTACATCTTGACAGGACTGCTGTATTTTGTGTCACTCTGAGCATCTCTTAGACACTAGATTAATAAAAATTTCCAAGTGGTACGGACTAAGAGTTTTAAAGGTCTTGTTCGTGTAACTAGTATCTTTCATCCCCGAGCACTTTACCCGGTTGCACAGGTAAGACATTAGCAAAATACAGTCCAAACTTATTTGATTATAGCAGCACTCAGCTTTCATAAATACTGAGAGAGAAAAGACAGAAATAATTTACTCTAAACACTCAGTAAAACAGTGACTACTCCTGAAACTGCCAGTGAAGACAGAGGGCTGTGACTGCAGTGCATCTACTTAGTTTCAGGTTTGCAATTCTGCCCTTTCCTCTTGCACAGAGGAAGTAGGAGCTCATGGACTGACTTCTTGGCATAGCTGAGCCCAAGGCAGGCAAGAATAACAGCTCTGGGTACTCAGTGTCTCGAGGAAACCATTCACTTAATTTTGAGACCTCCTTGACAGGCAGTCTAGAAGCACGTTGTACAACCGTTTGTACATCTCCCCCTCCACAAAGAGTCAGAGCCATGTCAATCCCACTAGAGCTCAAAAGCAGCTACTTGTCTCAAGCCTGCTACTTGTTACAACTCCACAAGACCATGATGATGTAAATTAGGAAGGTTGTCCCTCTTCTCCGCTTTCCCTCTCCCAGTTATTCCTTCCTGCAGAAACAGAAGAGTGTTGGGTGAAGCTAGCACGCCCATGAAGTCTTACTGTGGGCAACACTTTGTTTAACTTTTGCATGCTCCAAAGATTACCAATGGACATTTGGCATTCTATGTTGAGGAGAGAACACTTTGTATTAATTACGTTGCTGTCAAATAACCATTGCTGTGAGTTCAGTGGATTTACGCTTAAGACCTCTTTGTCTGTGAGGCCTTTCAGCGCTGTGGCTTCAGCAGCCCGTAAGAACAGCAGTCCCTTGGGAAAAACCTTAAAAGACAGTCTCTTCTTCCCCTTTTCACTTCATTCTGTAAATTTAATCCCAGTTATTATGTGCATTGACAATAGGCTTTCTATGCTGTTTGTTTATAGAAAGTGACATCATTCCCTTTGAAAAAACAGGAGGATGAATCTGTGGAAATAAATGCACCGTGGCAGGGGACCACTTTGGAGTGAGGCTCCTTCACACAGGGCGAGCAGCTGTACAGGGAGCTCGCTGAGGGACCGAGTCCTTTGCAACTGCAAACCACCGGCAGGAAGCAGCCTCTGTGTAAGGAAGTGATTAGGTATTTATATCCTTCGCTGTGGCCAGTAAACAGAATTAGTGTGACTTGGACTAAGTTTTAATTATACAGGAGCTTAATGATCTAAGCTGTTGTGGGAGGAGAGCGTGGGGGAAGAGAATGAAGGGTCAACAAAATGCATCTGCCTGTTTTCTCTCCTTCTCTCTTCAGAAGTAGCATTCACAGAGCTATTTTTATTAGGTTTTTCAAGGTGGTCTTTTTTGCCTCCTTGGTCCAAGGAATATTAGATTCGTGACTGGGTCTTGGAGAAGTGAAAAGCAAGGAGATGTTGGGTCATATTTCTAAGTACAACTCCTTACCAACATGTAAGTTATTAAGCTTAAAACACCAGGAACCTCATTCCTCAGCATACATCCTCAAACCTGCTAGGCAGGTGAGAAAATGCTCTCTGAATGGCACCTGCCCACACCCTGTGAGCTGACAAAGTTACTCTACTGCTTTGACCAACAGCACAACTTGAGGGTCTTAGTGAAGAACCAGCACTGATTCTATAACTGGTTACTCTAATTACAAATCTTGAGGAGAGTGGGTCGGTTCCTACCTATCCGAAAAGAAACCAATCTGCATGATTAAATCCAGGAATGGTAATCAGGTTTACATTTGACTCTTTATTTTTCCTACAATCTCCCAAATTGGAATCTACCCTTAGCAAATTGTGTTGAATATTACTGTTTCATTCCAGATACCAAAAAAAGCTCTGAAAAACATGCAAGTTCAGCCTGTTGCTTTAAACATTTTGATCCTTTCCGATTTTTTTTTTTTTGCATTTTGCTCCTTGAAATTTTTCAACACTCAGCTTGCCTAGGGATTCTCCTCAGCTCAGCTATCGCAGCTAGCATGGCAGGGAAGGAAGAACACTTGCACTATAAAACTCATGTTTTGCATTTCTAAATGCAGTTAAAGTCATAGCTAAGGTCTTGGCTGGTCTTCATAGGCAAATGCAGGGTCCATAGAGGTTCAGATCTTACTAACGCCTACTTGCAGGGATTTAATCAACCCCTGCAATTCATTTTGAGGCTGGAAATAAGTATAGAGAAGTGGCATGCGTGCTAAAGTAGGTAAACTCAGAGACTTCTGGTTTTAGTCACAAACACTGACATTTCCCTTTTTTGTCTTTCAAGTGTTAACTGCTACACCAGCCTCCCAGCATTACTCCAAACCAACAGAATATACATCCCTATCACAAAGAAAAAATGGGGCCACCATATTAAAAAAATAGGCCCCTGCCATAAACTACTGCCACAAAACCAGAAAAGTTTTTATGCAACTAGTTTGCAATCCCCCAGAAAAAAGGCAAAGGTGATCAACTTCATTATCCCTCCAGTGATGCTGAAAAGCACCCTAGCAGTAAATGTCATCAGAAATGTGACTTGAAGACAAACAAAGAACCTATTTTCTTTTACACATGGTCTGAGTATTCAGATGACTTCTAGACAGAAAAGTTCACCACAAGAAATTGTGATTTACTGCCATCCTCTTCCTTCAGTGGAGCTCATTATGATTTTGACTAATAAGCCTCCCTGTCAGCTGGGGTAAATCACTGCTTTGTCAGCTCAATTACCGCTCACCTAACCAAAGCACAACCCTGCAATCAATCAGAGGCACCAAGTTAACAGATGGAGGGGGATTTGAGTCGCATCAATTTGCCCCATGAATGCTCAATTAGAGAAATTGCAAATCAGAACTGAATTACAGGCTCCTGCACTGGTCACCTCTGCTCGTGCTGAGCAGACACACAGTTAAGTACTTGCAAGCAATATACAAAGCACAGGTATATAGGAGAGGCATTGATGCATAGCTCAGGTAAAGGTTACACAGATTTGAACAGCTGCAGATTACAAAGCAGCTACTCAAGCAATTAAGTGCTCCTCAGCCTGTGCTGAGTCTGCAGAACATAGCTTCATGGTTCCTACACTGCTACTGAAATCAATTTATCAAAGGTTTCTTTTTCTTTTCAAAGTGGCTGCTAATAGTTTTCAGCTTAACCAGTAGTATCAGCCTATGTGGTTAAAGCAACTTCAAAACTGAAGTTACATTTTTTAGTGTAAAGAGGTTGATAAGAAAGCAAAATGAACCGTTGACACTATCAAGCAGATAGTATTAAGTGAATAATTCTGTACTCTCATTTAAGGCATGATCAGCTGGATTCAAGTGCCAAGTGAAGGAAAAAATCAAGTTACCACACTTGAAATCCCAGTCCAATACATCATCATCATCATCTGTGAGTCAACTACCATAGAAACCCATGTCTTGTTCAGTGTGAAGTCTGGCACAACAAAAACCTGTTTCTTTATGCCCAAAGATAAAAACATGAAATATCTAACATGAATCAGAGGGGTTTATTCTGCAAGAAGCTATCTATCATTCTGAGCCAAACTGCTGCAGTTTGTCTTTCCAAACTAGACATCTACTGCAATTAAATTGGCTTTTCTTTGGGCTGTACTGTTGATAAATACAATTTGTGAATGTGCTAAGTACTGTTTCTGCAGATTCCAATTTCTTCACAGTGACAGCAATTGAAGGGATCATCACTTATTCACCCAGAATAAATGCCACACCAAGAAGTCAGTCATCCTTTATTTTTTCAAGAAAAAGAAATTCTTTAAAAAACACATGATTTACAGGTTACTTCCCTTCATAAAGCAGAGATGTACCTTCTTAAAGATGTTGTTATATATATTTACATAGAAGGCACACAACAGAAAACAGTGTTGTCGATTCCAAATGTCAATTATTCTCTTAACACCACAGTAAAAAAAAAAAAATAATCCCAAACTGGAATTCTTTACTTCCTGACAAGCTCGTGTAAGACCATGCATTGGCACAGCGTTATGCCCTAACTCTGTCATGCCTATCAATCACATGCATCAAGAACAGGGGTTTTGGAGTTTTCATTCTTACATGTAGAGCTGGTAGTTCAATTTCTAGGACAATGCTGCAACACAAAGCAGTCAGCAGTGTGTACATCTGGGATTTACTATATTTCATGGCTCCCATTCAGCTGTAGTGCATGACAGTTTAAAAGGTTGCAATCACATGGTAAAGCACTATGCTGAGACAGCTGGAGAGCTATAAAATGGATTGCTTCCTAACATGGAAAGAGTTTTTACAACCAGAAAATCCCAAAGTGAGCTATTTAACTCTGCAATAGTAAGCAGCTGTTGGCCAACATTTCCAAACTATCAATATAGAGTCAGAACAAAGGCTTTAACTAAGACATTTGTAAGGTTCTAGTCCTTCATTCAAACACAAACAATGTGCATTGAACATGTGTAAAACAAAACATATTTGGGTGTTCTGTGGCTTCTTGCTAGAACACTTCTACGTGTATCCACTTCACAGTCCAGCAGTGGGACTGGAACACAGACAAATTTACCCATTTTAAATTAAATTTAAAATAATAGTTAGGAGGGGGGAGAAAGAGTTTATTGAGCAGAAAACAGTATTTACCTACTAATAACTTTTTAAACATGAAAAGCTGTTCAAGAAGTTTTTAAAAAAGCAGAGATACACTCAAGTCTGAATGTTGAATAAGGAAGGAAAACCAAAGGCCATTTGAAGAGAGCATCTCTGCCATTTCCCACTACAATTATGCTATTTGTAATTGAAGTAGAAAACTCTGCAGTACATAATAAGATGGGGGACTTGGAAAACGTGGCTATGCTTTCAGAATGCCAATCAGAACGATTTTAGGCAGCATTTTAAAAACAAGAAATAGTAGGCCAATGTAAAGATTACCAATTATTTTGACTTCTCATCCTATATATGTGTTTTTCAGAATGAAACAATTTCTCTAGTTTCAGGAGTTTCATCATGGAACCTCAAACAAAAATTATCATTGCTTTTCAGCAGAACAGATCTGAGAACATTAAGTACTTGACTTCTTCACAGAAACTATTCACCGAACTGAAGCCTCACACTCCTAAACTGTTTGCTTCCAACAACATACAAGAAGTTACTTTCTCTCTCTGCTAAGCCCACCTGATGTGCAGGGCCAGACACCCAGAGCCAACAGGAACAAAGGAACATGGCATAGATTAAAACACAAACCAGAGAAAGAGGGTAGCACGAGAAACAGGGCATCACCAGGAGCTGGGCTCAGTTGTGGAAAAGGAGCATCTATGCAGATCATCCCAAGACAAAAGCCAGTACAACATTTAGGTACGAGCTACCATTAAACTATATGCTGTCAGTGCCACCACACACTTCATCGCATTGCATGGGACTCACAGGATCAGGCAGGTTGCCCTGTACATGAAGTCTTTTACACTGCAGGTTTTTTCCATCACTTTTCCATTAAGTTGAGGGAGTTCTGGAAACTAATGGAGTCAAGTCAGGAGGACAGAAATCACCACGAGTATTACCCTTATAGAGCGGGTCTTTTGATGTCAATGGAACAGTATTTTCCAGGGAAGGAGTTTCAGACAGTTAGTCATTGGTGATAGTGTAGGATAACAGGCTAATTACAGTACTATTTTTGGACAGCAACTTTCCAGCTCCTCATAGAACACTGTAATGAGACAGCTGGCATCATTTTTAAGGCACCCAGTGTGACAGAAGATAGCTGTTATGTGCTCAACAAATATCACAGGGGCCATGGAAAGCCCAGTTAAGAAAGGAACAGTAAATTTCTGTTCAGAGTATAAATGGCAATCTTATAACACTTTAAAGAGAGTTTCATGATTGGCAATCCATGTTCCCAGCATGAATCCCTGTCTTTGACAATTATGCTTTTGAGAATTTCACAATATAAGGGAGAAAAAACTGAGCAGTTGGAAAGAAATGAAGACAATATTGCTTTGCAGATCATTGCCAAGTCAGGTACTCATCCAACTGTAGAGTCAACTTGCTAAGAGTAATAAACCAGCAAAACTTCACAGATAAAAAAAATGAATCATTGTATTTTAACACTTAGCAGCATGGAAAAGAGTCCATTTTGACTTTCACTCAGTTAAAGAATTCCGACATTTGTGTAGGTTCTCCATTAACCTCAAGGATATAAACTACCATTCCAGATCTGCACTGAAGTACCTCATTGAATCAGAAACCTAACCCCTGACAAGTTGTTCAGATTTGTTTCTCTTCCCCAGGAGCTGCTCAGTGTCTCTTGCAACCCTGTTTTTCCAACTCCACACCGCCTTTGTATACTAATTCTCCACCAAGTGCTTACTCACAGGTTTCTATCAGGTTCATGACTACAGCATCCTGAAGGTAGAGTGTAAACTGAAGTAGGTGTGCACCAGCCAAACACCAACATTATTTTTAAATTGTTGTACAGCTATTACCACACAAAGATAATCAGGCCAGCCAGCACAAGATAAGAAAATGTCACGCGGGGTTTCATATAATGCTTCAATTTCAAGCACAAAAAAATGCATAAAACTGCTTGGCTCACACCTACAGAAATGTGAACCTGTTTACAGAAGGCTTTGGCCTGATTCACGGAGAGCATTTATCCACCAATAAGCCTAGTTTTTTCCACTTCAGCTGCTCACAACTGAACTTGAAGCCCCATATCAAGAGAAACAGGAGTTTCTCCCATTCCCTCTGTGACACATTTCAGCAGCAGCTCAGCGCCACAGTTAATGTCTTAGCTTTAGAGCATAAAACACCCTCTCCTTCCATCTTGCCAGGAAATCTTCAGATATAGGAGTCAAGACTCTTCCTCTCCTTCCTCCCACTGTATGATGACAGCAATTCTACTTTTTCCTCTGCACACACACCTCCCTCATGAATTTTAAGAGGTTCTTGAGAAAAAAGAAACATCCAAAGTAAATAAAAAGGTTAGTCTTTGCTCTGCTGATGCTCTGCAGACTGCAGAATTTGGCTTTCATCAGTCATCTTCAACTCACAGTGAAACACCTTATCTATATCTGGTTTTTCTACTTGTGATGTTCAAGGAACAGGTTAGCAGCCTGGCAAAAGGAGACTTTAATGAAAATGCACCACAATGATCACAGAATCATAGAATGGTTTAGGTTGGAAGGGACCTTGAAGATCATCGAGTTCCAACCCCCCTGCCATAGGCAGGGACACCTCCCACTAGACCAGGTACCCGAGGCCACATCCAGCCTGGCCTTAAACACCTCCAGGGATGGGGCCTCAACAACCTCTCTGGGCAACCTGTTCCAGTGCCTTACCACCCTCAAAGTGAAAAATTTCTTCCTAATGTTTAATCTAAACCTGCCCTCTTTCTGTTTAAAGCCATTCCCCCTCATTTTTTCACTACATGCCCTAGTAAAAAGTCCTTCCCCAGCTCTCCTGTAGGCCCCCTTTAGGTACTGGAAGGCTGCAATAAGATCTCCCCGGAGCCTTCTCTTCTCCAGGCTGAACACCCCCAACTCTTTCAGCCTCTCCTCATAGGAGGGGTGCTCCAGCCCTTGGATCATCCTCATGGCTCTCCTCTGGACATGCTCCAACAGGTCCATGTCCTTCTTATGCTGGGGACTCCAGAGCTGGATGCAGTACTCCAGGTGGGGTCTCACGAGAGTGGAGTAGAGGGGCAGAATCCCCTCCTTTGACCTGCTGGCCACACTTCTGATGCAGCCCAGGATACGGTTGGCCTTCTGGGCTGTGATCACACACTGCTGGCTCATTTTGAGCTTCTTGTCAATCAGCACCCCCAGGTCCTTCTCTTCAGGGCTGCTCTCCAGCCATTCCCCGCCGAGCCTATTTGTGCCTGGGATTGCTGTGATCCAGATATAGGACCTTGCACTTGGCCTTGTTGAACTGCATGAGGTTGGCTTGGGCCCACCTGTCCAGCCTGTCCAGGTCCCTCTGGATGGCATCGCTCTTCTCCAGCGTGTCTACCTCGCCAAACAGCTTGGTATCATCAGCAAACTTCCCGAGGGTGCTCTCGATCCCACTGTCTGTGTCGCCGACAAAGATCTTGAACAGCACAGGTCCCAGTACTGACCCGTGATCTCTAAAATGAAGCAGTTAGTTGGCTTTGGGGAAGAGGGGCTTTATTAAGAATTCAGTATCTTAAAAGAAGAAGGATGTCTCACCTGTGCTATTTTCATATACTGGCAGCACCCAAGATAACAAAGGAAACACATTACAGAATAGCTGCAGTCTGCAGGGCCCTGAGTATGCTAATGTGCCTTAAATAGCTGTAACCAGCCTCACCTGAGGCTGCTCCCACCCCCTTGGGCCCAGGAGCTCTATTCAAGCTCAGCCCTGGGCCTTCGCTCTTTGCCTGGGCTATGGTAGAGGAGTGCTGGTCTCCAGAGCCATATCTGGCCATGGGGGCCCCTTAATCTAGGCCCTGACCCATAGACTGGCTTCCTGGCTTGACCTCAGCCTAGCTTTATTGCTATGGACCTGCTGGGTGATCACTGGACTTAATCCTAAGTCTGACCTATGGATTGACTTCCTGGCTCGACCTACAGTCTGCCTCATGGCCATGATATTGTCTCATGATCTGCACTCTTGCTAGGACCTGGTCACCATTTCCAGATCTGTCCTGCTTGGCTGATGTGGGTACTGGAGGATGGGCCCTGGCCAGTGACGCCCCTGTTCTGTTAGTCCAGGGATCACCCTTAGCTTCCAGCTCCCCAGACCTAAGGGAGCAGCCCTGATCTTGACAGAGGCTGTGTGCAGAACACGAGATGATCAGTAGCTGCAAAGCCTCCTTTTAGAAAGGCTATCAAAAGTTTATTTCCTGCAAGAATACTCTCTTTTGGGAGAGAGAAGACGGGCTGAGAGGCCTTTGACTGCTTGTTTCCATTGTTTCTTCTGTTTTCTTCCCATGCCTGGAGAGAACATTGTCAAGTTTAGCATTCCCCTGATTCATCACATCTAATCTTTGTGCACATTAGATGTGTTTGGCTTAATTTTTTGAAAACTGCAACCACCTGAAATACTAAGTAAAATGAAATTTAGAAACTCATGACACTGAAAGTCACGCTTGAGTTCAACACCCAAACCCTGGTCTAGTCAAAGACCATTTCCTACAGTGCAATAAAGGTAACTTGCTGTAGCATATCTAGCACATCACTGGCCCAGTCCTGGGATTAGATCTTTCTGCCCTGCACAAGGATTAAAACAAATTCTTTTACTAACCACTCCACTGGAAAAGAAAGTCAACAGATGAGTATTGCCCAGAATTTAACTTTATTTGGAGAAGCTGAAGAAAAGTAATTGGTATGCAGCTGTTTTTAGATGAAGCTATGGTAGTAGCTGCTTTTCATTTCTGTTACTGTAAAAGTGCACAAAAATTTAGGGAGAGACATCTCACTCACGAGTGAAGAGGATAGCATCATGAGGATGGAAATAAACAAACTCATATGCAAATAATAGTTTTCTCACTCTAAAGGAGAATTAGTGAACAATTTCTTCCAAAACATTGAAGGAAGAGTTTCTTCTACACCACTTCAAGGATCATTTGTTATAACCAGAAATAAGATTTTCATAATATGTCAGACCACCAGTCAATGTCTTAGTAGTACAACTGTCAAAAGACCTTGACTTGTACAAAATGTCAGTATGGGAGTTTTATGTAAGGGACATAAATCTGAAAATTAGTTTAACCCTAAAATAAGAAAAAAATTGTTTGTAACTTTAGAGCTATAATGGGTTCTTGAAAAATGAAACAATTATTATTTTTGGAAGTATATTTCAGGTTACATTCAAGAAGCAGACTGACTTGTGATGCAATCACATGAAAGTAACTCAAACTTCTTGAATTGGTTTACCCTTTCCTAAGAGCAGATTGTAATGCTTACCTGTTTAGGGAGCTTATAGTGGGCCTTGTTAGACAACTTAAGAAAGTTCTTTCCAACACTTGCATGAAAGTTGGACAAATGCAATATTGTTCACTACAACTTTAAAATAAAAGCCCTCTTTTTTTTGGGGAAAAAAAAAACAACCCAAAACTTCTACCCAGATGAAGTATGCAAACATAGATCTGTTCACAACATACTTTGAACTACACTGTAAGATAATGACCATCAATTTGCCCCAAAAAAATGTTATATGCAGCCAATCTACATATCAAACTATAAATTTTAAGGTAAAGATGCTTCATTTTTTTTAAAGCAGTTATGTAGATTGTTTTGCAAATATACTGCTTTTTAGATCAATGACCTCTATTTCTTTTTACCCTCAGGTTATGAAGCTTATTACAGAAATAAAGAATGTTTTTTTGTACAATCTTTTCCTGCACTAATTTAAACTTTATTACACAATATGATGAAGTCACAGTCCTGTTTTCCAAAAGGAGGCAGGAAAGACCTGACCACAGCAGAAAGAATCTTGGGACGTTAGGGGGACAGGGGCAACATAATTACCCATTACTTAAATACTGCAAGAAAAACAGGGGTAGTGAAGAGCATGTTGAGTGAAAGAAACAAGGCTTCTGTTTACCGATGAAGGAGAGAGTCATCTTCTGTTTCTTGAGTAATCTGTCAAGTAAGAAATGTTTGATTTGGGCAAGAACCAGCAGTAGAAAAAAAAAAAAAAACCTACTGATCAGTGTCAAATCACCTTCTAGACCTAGAGTAAACTTAGAATGAGACTTCTTGCACAAAAATATATGAAAACAAAGGACCATATGTCTCTAAACATCAAAACACGGATGTTTTGTTCATCATACTGCCAAAGGAACTTAAAGTAATTAAACAGCAAGAAGCACATCTTTAGGACACACTTCTTAATCCAACTTATCCCTACTATAAACCCAGAGCTCTTGTTCAGACTCTCTTTTGATCCCTGTAAGTTTTCTGCCTCCTTCTGTTTTGCTATCACTTAATTTTTTTTTTCATACTGCTGCTGCACTATGAGAAATATCCTTTGATGTTCTTGGCTTGACTCCACCATTTTCTAGATTCTAAACAGAGACAAGTTTTGTCTGGTACTGTAAGGCAAATAGCCCTGCTATGTAGCTAACAAGTTAGCCAACATCTCTCCTCTTTCCTCAGCTGCCAAAAGACTTAAGCTACATCTTCCACATTGGATTCTTCCTCCACCTGCGTGCTTTTGCAGTTTAGATTGAATCAGAATCAATTCTATCATTTCTAAGAAGCAGGAAGAGTCTTTCTTCCAAGAAGAAAAAGAAAACTATTCCTTTTTGAAAATCCTACTCAATGCTTTCCAGCAAGATTCGAGGTCTGCTGAGATGGGACTACAGTCACAGGGGTAAAAGGAATGCACCTTTCACAATCACTGCCAAATCCAGACAAAATACAAGCCTTTGTACTAGTCATAATCTATGCATTCAGAGCGGACGACTTAACTGTAAAACTCCTATCTCCCCAAAGATTTTATCTATCTGGACTATGTACAATGAACCTTTCACAGACATAAGTAGTGATTCGACTTGTTCCCCAGAAATAAGAATGATGAGCAGTCAGAAGATGCAGTTGCAGGGAAAATCACACTGAGGTTGAGTGTTCTTGCTTCAGGCAACTGAATACTGGTGCTGGAAAATGAAATGATGCGCTCATCTCTGACACAGCTCCCGTGGGATGGGGGACACTCATCCAAGATGGAAATTTCAGAAATGTTAATTCCAGGCATTCACAGGAGATCCTTCAGTCTCATTTGAAAATGTTCAGCTTACAGAGCTACAAAGGAAGTTGTAGAGGGGGAGCCATGCTTTGGACATATCATGTAGTATATATGGGCTTTTTAACATTCAGGTTTTAAGCATCTCAGGCCAGGTCCTCCAAGTTACTAAAGAGCTTACTTCAAGTTACCAATGAGCTTTGACTTTAATTTCTCTGGGTTTTGATTATCACCTTTAAAGTTAGGGCAATGCCTTTTGCACAGCTCATACAAGTATCTGTGAGAATTAATGTTGGTGGAACAGACGCTGTTCAAAGTACACAACAGAAATGTTCACAAAGATCCTGCCAGGAGGTGTGGCACAGTTTGCTGTAAATGGGATCTGGCATTATGAAGGGAATGTAAATAAGAGGACCTCAGGGTGCTATGCAACAGCTTCCCGTGAGCCCTGAATTACCCAGATGCACTTCAACATCTCCCTGTACACCCAAGACCCTCCGATGTGCTAATGACCACCGGGAGATGTAGCTGTCTCCCCTCACCCCACTGTGCCATCTCCTCACTCAGGCCCCAAGGGAATGTGAGGAGAGGAGATTGCAAAGTCTCTCAATACAGTCAGATACCTTACAGGGTCATGTCCCATAATTTGTCTGGCTATTGAAGAACTCCTTGCCTCAATGAGGGATTTTTCCTTTGGTGACTTACTGGCATTTTTCTATGTGAAAAGTTTTTTACTGCGGACATTATGTATCAATGTGTGTGAACAAAATACGTGATTCAGTCAACAATACAGGATAAATACATACAGTTTTCATTACTGCCTCAGAGACAACAGTATTTAACCACTTTGGGATCACAGCAGAGTTGGGAGAGCTGATCCTCAATCTTGCCTCAGAACAAAAAATAGGATGTGGCGATCTAATTAAAGACTGCATCAATGCACACAATCAAGGAACCAAACTAGAACTGTTGACAGGAATGGAAAAAGACTGTCTGAACAGTCCCTACACCTCTATTCTGACCCCAATGACTTCAATTATTGTAATATTTCAAACAGTTTAACTGCCATACGCTTTCACACAAAAAAATCACAGGGGTCAGAAGAACCAAAAGTTACAAATAATAGATTACGCTGGATGTTTTCACTTTGTCATCACATAGGCTCAAGACTATGAGGCTTCTCTTACTGATAAATTCCTCCTTTAATCCATAGGGCTCAATTTGATTAAATATAAAACACTGCATTTTGAACAGTTTTAAACCCATGATGGACTGCCTTAACTTTCCCTGTCAGTGCTTGCCCCAGATGAGGACTCTTGAAGGAGCAGGACCCTGTCATTTCTCCTTTTCAGAACTGGCATGCCACAAGACTAACCAGACAGCCGCCCCTCAATATCAGACATATGGCCAGGGCATGTCACAGAAAGAGCTCAGCCACTGCAAACATGCTCTGAATATTTTCCCAAGGGATGAAAGTCTGGACCAGAAAAGATAACAGAGAACTTCATGTAGTGAAGCTCCAGATTCAGTCATCTCAGTCTCCCCTTCAATTAAGGAATCCATTTTCTTTTAACAGATGTCTCCAGCTTTAAGGACTCTCAGGTTGCTAACAGAACCAAATCATCGGGTTAAAAGTCAAATGCACACCCCATCCAGGTGGAATCACAAGAAATAACTTTACCCTGACAGTGAACATCTTTCCCTAGACAATATTTTCGTGCACTTTTAGATAGAGTTAATATAAATTCTTTAGCACAGTTGCAAATGCAACACAATAAAATTCTCAAAGTAAGAAAAAAATTAAAAATCGTTGCATGTTTCTAAAGCACAAAGACCCCAGTGTATTATGTTTCCACAGACTTTATGTGTATTAGTTTTAAAATTTTCCCTTCGTGCAGGAGATTCCAGTCCCACAGTCTTACCACTGCTGTTTGAACGGAAGCCCCAGTCTTACTCAGCATGAGCTGTTTGGTTGTGTCCAGAGGAATAAATCTAACAGAATAACATGCTCCTTGTAGAATCTAGTGACATTACTGTATATAAACATCTGGATTTACTTTATATTTTCAATAAAATTACACATTTTCTTTCTGATTCATTAGGCAGTAAAATATAATTAAAACAGAGCTCCAGAATTAAGTAGCTTTTGCTATATTTTTAAAATTGTTATTCTAATATTAAATATACCTCATCTCTCTTCCTTCCCTACCAGCTAGTTTGTTGTAGTTGTCGTTTCTACAACAAACATAGGTAAAATCAAAGAATTGCAATTTTTTTTCATTATAAAGGAATATCAGATAGACAGGTTTTAAGCCTGAAGGCTTTTGCTTTTAGGCGACTGGTTGGTCTCGATGATCCCAAGGGTCTCTTCCAACCTAGACAATTCTATGATTCTATGATTCTATGACTATAAGGGTTCTGTTCATTAAGGTATATTAGTCACGTGCCTCAAGTCAGCAGTGGGGGGTCTGTAACATCTCCTCTTCCTGCCCCATAAGCAAATATGGTTTCACTGCAGGCTAATGTAAAGAAGAGAAAATCAGCTGTTGAGGGCTTAAGTCACCTTACACCATATAACTCAGGTTCTGACAGGGACTAGCCAGAGAACAATGCGCAAGAAAGAAACTATAGAACTACAGAATTAATTGTGTAACGGTTTTGGAAGCAAACTATAAATGGTGGTAGAGTCTACTCTTCAGCCTTTCTGCCATGCCGGGTGAAATGTTAGGTTTATATTTAAGCTACCTGTCCATCTGCAAGGAAAACAAGAACAGCAGCCTAGAAACCAGCCTAGAATCAATCCTACTTCCACATTACTTGTAAAGATGGCTATTTTGTGAAATTCTGTACCCACAGGTACTCTGCTGTCCAGAAATCTCCACAGGGCCCAAGAGCTGTGTTTCTGGACAACGTTTGCAGCGCACTCAAGGACATTTTCCCCTATGTCTTGGCTAACGTGAGCCTTTCCATTTGATCAAGTTAGCTCTCTTACAGACAGAGACATTTATAATTTGTTATTGTTATTGTTAAAACAACTGAGGTTTTGAAGGCAGGAAAAACCCTTATGGAATGAGGTTTCTGAAACATGACCAAGCCAGAGCCACCAAAAATAAGTCTGGCCTGTCTGCAAAACAAAACTCTTAGTCTGTCTCGGTCCATTCTCTGCGTTGCAGCTACGCTTCTGACAATACGAACTCACCTTGCCACTTAGCCACAAGAGGAAAAGCAACCTAGCCAACCCCACATCAGTAGTTGAACTCCAGTTCTTAATATCATTTGCACAACGGACTGGAAAACAGAAGAATAAGGTTTTCTTCTTATTGTATTCCTCTTCAGAGCAAATATACATGGGAGACAGGGTTTAGAAACAGAATCTAAACAGCACAGACTGCACAAACACGCAGTGACTCCAGCGACAGTACTACAAGTTTATGTCAGCAGAACAGAAGTGGAGGACGTCATGTGACCAGCTGATGCTCTCCAGATGTCCTCAGGGGACCAAAATGCAAGAGAGTTACCGAGACGAACATTCAAAACTTAGTGAAGGTTGGGACTGTTGTAGTTCCCTTCAAATGGTTAACAGCTACCTTTCTTGCAGAACTCCATTTCCGCAGTAACTACTAGCTAGAATCTAATCAACAACTACTTGAACTGCATCAGATAAAAATAACTAAGTTAGGGGACCTCAGAGTGGCACCTGAAAGACACTCCAAACACAAAACATTGTCCCCTTTTTCCGTTACGTCGAAACCACACAAAACAACAATTATAGGGAAACCATGATAAAGAGAAAAGGAAGAGATCTTGAGTTTTTCTGTGAAGGATCCCACACAGGATATTTACTCGGCCAGTTGATGACTATGGAGAGAGAATTCCAGACGTGCGGGTCTCAGCTAGGAAAGCCTTCCACACCCACATGTATCCACTTTGTGCTAGTCTTAAGCAAGCTTCAGGATGAAAAAATAAGAATTATGGGTGAGATATTTGACATGAACATACACTCCTTGGCTAACGCAGGCCTCTTGATGGCTTGTCTTCACAGTAAATGTGTACCATACAATTTTCCTTGAATAGAAGGAAATGCCAGACATTTACACAGTGATCAAGTTACCACTGAATTTTGCTGCCTCTACTAAATAAAGCTGTATATTTGATCCTCCTAGAAGAGGTTTGGTTGTCAAAGGGGTCACAAGTTTTGAGCTTAAGTAGATTGTATGCTATTAACCATTAAGAACTCAACATTTACCTAGCAGATTTTATCAGATATATTGCCCTTATTTCTTATTCCAAACTACTGAAGTACTGTCCTATACGAAGAATTCTTGATAGCCATTTCATACTGGTATACCAGAGTTGACTATGATCCTCTCATACCCTGCACGGATACCAAGTCTTCATATCAGGCTTTCTCCATTTTCTTCAAGTTAGCAACTTTGAACCTAAAAAATCAACCGGAACATAACTAAAAGCACTAAATCATTATAATGTCTATACTAATAACAAAAAAATAAATATCTTCATGCTACTCACAGCTGATAAAATCTATTTTTGTTCAAAGTATTAAGAGACCATGTGAGGCATACAGTTGTGCAAAGAGACACCACTGCAACAGTTTTTACTCTGTATTGAGCTTAAGCATCTTGTGAACCTAGTGGCCTTTCAGTTGAAAACACTCTGTTTATTCTTTTTGGTGCGAGAAGCCAACATTCATAGCAATTCTCAAGTCATATGACCTTCAGGAGAATAAAGAGCTGATATTTGCACTTCATCATAAGTCAGGAAGGATGACTCCACTTCCTGATTGCTAAATTTACTGTAAATCCCAAAAAGTGACTGTGAAAAAAGAAGTTCCAACAGCCCAGGTCTTCCCGAAAGTTTATCACAACGGAAAAACAAAATAATTTACCCGTCTTCCATGCCTACAGCCCAAAGGAAAATAATATTCTACCTTCTGATCACAGAGCTCTACAAACTGCTCCAGCCACTCTGTTGTTCTGGTCTGGATTGCTTTCCTTGCCGGCTTTTTGTCTTGGAGAAAATTCACCACTGAAAAAAAACCCAACCCTTTCTTTCACTGATTTTCAGAGAACATATATGCTTAGGCCATAGGTTTAGACCCATGATTATAATTAAATAGGAAAAAAAAAACCTTCTCAGGTTCCAAGCTCAGGATAGCTCTGTTGCACTCAGCCCCCTGGGTAGTCACCTTATACAATTACCCTTTCATTACTATTGCAAGTTATGGGGCTCTTAGGTGTGGAGCATGCATCCACAGGCACTAAAGAGCTGAGTATCTCACAGACTTCATAGGATGGATGACACTCCTAACTATTTTTAATTCAAAAAAGCCCCATCTATTGGATATACCAACAAGAAAAAAAAAATCACTTCCTCTGTTAGAAAATAATCAATTTAACATACATGCTTTTCCTTTTCAGCTTAAATACCCCAATACTTGAAGATCAGTGTCTTCGGGAATTCCTGTTTCTAGCCACTGTGCGACAGAAAATGAAGCAGGCATGTTTAGTGCTTGCATGCTTAATCCACCATAAGATTTCTACAATTATATGCATCTTATAATAGCCATATATCAATCCAAATTCTGTCCCTGGTTACAAAGTTCTTGAAGTTTGGTTGAAGCCACCCATCAATTGTGACTAAACAGCTAATTATACCCATATGTTGATGAGTGACAGGTCTGTAAAAGAAGATTTTTGTAATAAAAAAAAATGTGGAGAAATAAACACTCAACTTCACTGAGAAAGCATTCACTTTAACTGCAAGTTGTTGACTCAGTATTTGAGTTCTGAACATTCGTGGCATGTGTAGATAGCAATCATAACCAAAGAAATTGACCTGCTAGGATCTATATATGCTTTTTGTTTTTTTAATACTGAAACTACAAAACAAAATTTGCAGCTTATTTTGGAAGAGCTCCATTATTTCTTACTGAATGTTGATCTTCATGACAGTTACCTCACTGTCTCAGGAGAGGCAGAAGAATACAGTCATATCGCATTTTGAAATTTCCTGGTACAGAAACCAAGGTTGTCAAGATCGTAGCATCAGTCACCTAGATTTTAACCCCTGCCTGTCTATTTCCTTCCTAAAGAATGTAGTTAGGCAACAACGCAAAGACTTCCTGTGTTTTAAAATTAGTATTTGCACTGTCTGATGGAAATGTAATGATGGGTCTTTGCTTCTGGTAATTGTGGGTTACACTGTCACAGCAGTTTTGCAAGGGATGAAGGCGGTGGGGGGGTAAATGGGAAGGATGTGGCCACCCCATTAAAAAACAAAGCGGTGGGAAGCTGTCCACTTGACTGAAGATGCTTCCCAGAAGGAGCGACAAGCTGCTGAGATTCACCGTAGAGCCCAGTTTATTTCCCTCATGGAACTGGCAGGTATGCAGTGCTGCCCCCACCCTCTCACCAACCAATTTTCCTCTGGTGGTAGAGTAAGAACTTGCTGATTAAGAATAGAAATAAAAAAGAAAATCCAGATTTTGAATGTAGGTGTAATGCCCCACTACAAACAGAAAAGTGCGACTGCATCCTTGATGATTAACATGGCTAGACTCCCTTATCTCTAGATAATCATCAGGGTGAAGCATGAACCTCAAAATGGTGATTCAGCCCGTCTCAGCCATATCTTGGAACTGCCTATCTCCTTCCACCATCTGAGGAGAAGGGTAGAACAATTTTCATCTAAGGACAGGTCTCTCAGTTAGGAGGATGGAAGCTGAACTACCATGTTGACCCCACAGCCAGGCACTGGCTGGATTCTCTTCCCAATTGCTTTTGCCAGTGATAAATGAGATATTTTGGCACAGGTGCCTCCTGGCACAGTGATTTTTCAAATAAACACCTCGATAATGCTGAAGTTTTCTGACCAGAATATTTGAAGGATCCTGAGAGAGCCAAGGACCCAACTTTCAATGAATCCTCTTATTCTGTTGGTAAGGTTTTTCTTCGCCCAGGTGTTTCCTGCCACTGGAATAAAGGGAAGAAGCTAAAACATACAAGACACCCTAAAATCTATTATCATTTGACATTACCTGCATCAAGGTGATGCTATTTTGTCAAGCCTCTCAGGTTTGCAGTATCAAAGGGGTTTTGTTGGCAGCCTACATAAAGCACAGATTTCACAACCATAAAACAGCACACCTGATTTTAGCAGCAGATATAAGCACAACTCAATTCTTCAACAATCCAGCTGATGATGATTATAAGCTACTTTTCAGAATTCTAAAGAATTTGAACATTATCCTGTCCCAGTAGATTTGTACTGCGTCCTCTAACTAAAAAATAGGCATTTCTACATACTTTTTTATTTTGCTGAGAAAAGCAACATACAGTGTAATCCTTATAACACTACAGTTGCTTTTATAATTACTGCCATATATTTGCCATCTCTTGCATTGCTGTTGAATATTTCAACGAATGCGGTCCTTAGCCAGTATCTGGGGAAGAAAGTGAAAAATCACCCTGCTTCATTGACAAGAATTTTCCTACAGACATTATTTATCTATCTATTTCCCTGAGCTGATGGGGTCCCCATTTCTAGAAAGATGGCCCAAAACGTTGTGAATGCGCAGGTGCCTCTCCTGAACTCCTTGCCAAGCAGTTTGGCAGCTACAAAATAAATGGACAGTGTATGGTTTTTTTAGAAATGGTATCTGAAAGACAGATGAGCACCTTAACTTCACTCATTGACATTCCTTCAGCCCAAATTCTTCATATAATTTAACAGAATAAGAGATAAGCACTCTGGCAGGCTTAACTGACTGTTCTGAAGAACAGTTTTCCTCCATACCATTACGAGTGATACATGAACCGATGGTGATTCTTGTGATGATCACAGTTCGATCACAGTTCAGAGGTTTCCAGGCGTTCATGGCTTCACTACAAGAGCAGGAGACATTATTAAGTGAAGACAGCTGACAGTTTGGTGAAAATCTCCAAAAGCTTTAAATAGCATTTATATTGTCAGCACCAACCAATAAAGCAAAATCAAACATAAAAGCTTTCATATTCCTTTTCCAAAAGTTCATTTTCATGTGTTCATAAAATCCACCAGCTAGAGCACAAATGTCCTTTTTTTTTGAGCACTTTTCACTACTGGCAGGATGTCATCATGGAGTTGAATTGCAAAATAAAATGTAATTAATTAACTTTGACTGCAGATTTATTCAACGAAGTATCATCTTGCAAAGCAGAGAGTCAGTTACAGACACCTGCTGCCAGGCTGAAGAAAGCAAATCACTGTTAATCTGCTTAACTGCAAGGCTCCTCTAGCTCCCACACTCCTTCCGACGCAGCCTCGTGGGATCCCAGCGGTGATACCCCTGTGCATAAAGCACGCAGGCAGCAAATCCTTGCTTCCTTCCCAGGTAAAACAGCAAATCGGTGTATTGATTAATAAGAGCTGTTCCTACTTAGAGTGCGGAAGGGTAAACAGGATGGATTAATACCGATCTGCAAAAGATTAAAAATGAGCACCACGTTTAAATCTCTGGTCAATTAATTGATATTCACAAAGCGTGTTCAGTTACTAGCAAATCTCAGATTATTTACCTTTGATAAAGCGGTGTCAAGGGGAGAGTCCTGTGCTGGGACCCCTCCTGGAGGTTTGGCTCCCCAGGCTAAGGGCCAGCACAGCCACAGGCTGTCCATCGCTACTGAATGCGTTACATTTCACCCTGCGCCTGGAAAAATTAATATTTTCACTAATTTTGAGATGAGAAATAAAGAAATTACTCTTGGCTGATGCCACCTTGCAAGAAGCGATCTGCTGAACTAGAAGCAGGTGCTGAAAAGGGGTGCAGGCAGCCTAATCTCCTCACAAGTCAAATAAGAAACCTAAAATGCTGCTGCACGAACTGCAGCCAGCAGAGGAACTCTGACCGCCTGAAGCCCCCTGTGTGCAGGATGGCCTTGGGCTGAAATAAAACTGGCAATGAAGTATGCAGTTGCACTCATCCATCTATCCTGAATTTAGCTGCTTCAGTGCCTTTGCTGTGTATCTGAGGTTGCATTGCACATATCTGCACTAAACCTGAGATGTGTATTGCAGATTCTTCCCCAAATCCGGTACCTGTTTGCTCTGGAAGCATGACAGGCTTGCCCTGAGAAATGGCAGGTAACCGAACTAATGGACCCTCTTTGTACAGTACAAAATGGTGACAGACCTCACTCGGACCAAATTGCCACTAAGTCATCAGTTTTGGGGGCCACTTTTCTGACCATGAAGAAGGACCTCCATTTACAGAAACTAGAGAGGACCCCACCTTTGGGGAGCATCTCTACATCCTATCTACTGGACTCCACTGGACTCCATTGCCTTTAAGCGAAAAGTATCGCCTGCTTTACTGCAAAAATGGCTGAAAAATGCAGTGCTTTCTGACATTTTGCCAGCAACAACTAGATAGAATAACAAATTTGGAACAGCATCAGCACTTGAAGGACAAGTCCAGGTCAAACGTCCTCATGGCAGTTTTAACAGCCCATGGTGTTTTCCTGGTTGAATGAACAATGTCACGGACTAGAAGGACCACACCTCTTGTGTTCACCCATATCCTGGAAAGATTACCATCTTTGGTCTAGACAGCCACAAGAGGTCTAGCCTCCAGTCATAGCCGGCGTTGCAACCAAAATTGGAAGATTGCTACCAACTGAAATGGGAGAATAGCTATCACAGAATTTCCCATATGCTACAGTAGCAAACTTAGAAACGTATTTATCCTTCAACAAAAGAGGTTTGTCCTAGACATGAGACAAATGTAATAATGAAAAGAGAAGTTAGAGAAGTTAATTTTAAAATACTTTGTACCTGGTTATGCTGGAAAAACACTGACATAATTAAGGTAACAGCTGATCACAGCAGAACCAAACCTTAACTTAATGTTAACAAAGCAAAAGTATCCCTCAGGGGAAAACACGTAAACATCTTCATCCGTATTTTGTCACTTAACAATTGAACAGAAATCACATTTAATCTGAGCTATTCCTTAAACACCAGACGTACCAGAAGGAATCCAATTAAATACATATGTAATGATAAAAATAACATATTCTGGTGGGGTTTTTTTTGTTTATTCCTGCATTCCAGAGATGTCCAGATGTGCATGAAGGATAACAAAATGGTAGGAAGAAGTATCAAGATTTGTTCAATGAATTGTGATAGGACTAGAAGTGTCAGACCTATTGAAAAATATACAAAAAAGTTTAGTCAAGTTTCATGTGGAGCATTAATAAAGACTCTTTCATGAAATCTGGCATCCCTGAATGACCTAACTAGTTTTGCATCCACATCTGGAAGAAGTGGGAATCCCATCAAGTGGTGTGGTTTGGTATGTGTTATTAAACACTTCCGTACTCAAAACCAAGAGTTTATAGTCAGTTAATGGAGAACTGGTTAATTTGCTCTTGAAAAGGAAATCTTATATACATATAATTTTTTTACAAAAAAACCTGCTTGATAGAATGACACAATAAAGATCCATTTCTGAAGAGTGATTTAGTTATGTTGGTAGGGGGGGCTGTAAGAATCAAAAACTCAGAAACTATCTTAACTCTGTGTCTTCAGAGCACTCATAGGTCTGTATCTTAAATGATCTCAGTGATAATGCATTCTGTACATAAACAGTTCAGGATCAACCATTTAAAAAGTTTAATATTTGATCAGTCCTCAAAAGGCAAGTTCTGCTAACAAGCAGCAAGTCCTTTTGAGGATTACCTATGCACACTCAAATACCAAAGCTTCATAATTATGGATTTTCCTCACAATAGCTAAACTAGTCTGCACAGAACCATATCATCAGCTAGAATCTGAAAGCAGATTCTGGACTTCTGACCGCTATAAGCAAGTGATCAGCCCCAAATTTAATGTTGCACATAACTGCTTGTCATCAACCTAGAAGCTCAGCAGAAAGCTACCAGAGGGATTTTTCTGTCATATTAGAGTTATCAAACATAGCAAGGAAGTGCTGTTTCATACTGCAGAACACCCCTTTGACCTGTTTAGTCCTTATTCTCAGGCCCAGGAGAAATGCTCAAAGCCTAGCAGATCTATGCAAAACAGCACCAGAAGAATGAGCACTCGTTCTGCTCATCCTGCCTCCCACCGATGCCACAGAACCCACCAGCAGCGGGACAGTAACACACAGGTATAAGAGGAATCACTGCATAGCTTTCCTCCACTCGTGTTAATTCACACACACAGAAATGACTGTAACATGGTAACTACAAAGTGAATAATTAAAATGTCGCACGCATTACAAAAATGTGTGATAAAATAAGATTAAAAGAGTTTTTTCTATGCTAAAACTTAAAAGGTGAGTATAAAAACTAAGATACCCCCCAGCGGAAACAGGCAGCAATTGCTGGCTTGTTGGTGACAGGTCTTAATTTGTCAGAGATTTACTAGCAGCACAACGATGTGATCGCTCTCACGCTACAAAAGCAATTATTTTTGCAAAAATGAATCACTTAACATTCAGAAGCTATATAAATAATTAAGATTCAATGAAATCTGTCAAAATATATAAGCACAGCACTCTACAACATTAAAGACTGTGCTTTATTCACACAGTTTCAGCTCAGTGCATTTAACAGAACCTCTTCATTTTGCCAAGGGATATGCAAACCCTCCAGGAGCTCTACACAGAGCCGGAGGCTCCCATGGTAGGAACCTGGGGCTGGCAAATAATCTCACGGTATTTGTAACATCTTCCACTACCAAAGCCCTGAGTTAAAAGAGTTTGGGCAGCTGGCATGCTGTGAATCGAAGAACGCTTAAACTTAACAGGGAGATTAATCTTTAGGCAAATAGCATGGATTCTAATTTTGTATTCCCAGGGCTTCATGTCAGCCAAACAATGCTCATGGTTTTTTTTCCTACACGCCTTTTATCTGCACTAATAGGTCTTAGGGATATGCCTTTATCTGCATTAATAGGTCATAGGGATCCATTACACCTTTATAAAAACCTAACCTATATTTTCCAATGGCTTTTGCATAAGTTAATAAGTAGACATAAAATATCTGATAAGAATGAAAAAATAGACACTTTATCTTCTTTCTTTTTTCTATTTTATGGACCAATAAAACTTTCAGGCTCAAGGCAAAGTTGTTACAGGTCATATGTAGCATAACCAAGTGTTTCCTAAGCACATGAGGCAGCCTGCCACTCTGCTGTTTGCCAGTCCATCCATTTGTCCTTGCCTGACACTCTTTAAGCCATCTGACCCACCTCCAAGCAATTTTTGCCGGAGGACAAAAAAATCTCAGAAAATCTTCCTACTTCTCCAAAGATCAGCAGTTAGGCATTTGAGGATCATAAGAGCATCTGATAAACCAAATTTTATTGTCTGGGCCTTCAAAAACAATGAGTAGCTTCCTGCCTGCTAGAAAAACATATTTTATTGGGAATGCACAAACTTGGAAAAAAATGAAAAAATAACAGCAGATGAGACTGACATCCTTCAGAGTACATTGGCAAAAGTCCTGACCTACTCTGCCTCTGTCCTCAGTGAGTAGCTAGAAAGGGATTCCCCCTTCTGGTGGGACCATGCTGAGGGAGATGAGAGTCAGCGGACCTCAGGTGAAGGGGAGGTAAATCTGTTGCCTTTGATGGATGTTTGGGTTTGAGGATTCCACCATCTACTCCATCTGGGAAGAGAAGGCTCCATATGATTCAGGCACTAAACTATGATGCCCGGGACATCTGGTACCTGTACTGATCAACAGCCACCCTTGCTGCAGTCACTGCTGGCTATTCCTTACAGCAACCACTGCAGTGCTGTACAGCTCTTTCATCAAGAGACTGAGGGCATATATCATAGAATCACAGAATCACAGAATGGTTTAGGTTGGAAGGGACCTTGAAGATCATCTAGTTCCAAACCCTCTGCCATAGGCAGGGACACCTCCCACTAGATCAGATTGCTCAAAGCCCCATCCTGGCCTTAAACACGTCCAGGGATGAGGCCTATCATTCTCACAGAATCTGTATTTCAAAACAGGTAACCTTTTACATGGAATCTTTTCCTGTCCTTTAACAAACAAGGAACAAAACCTTCCCACGACCAACCAAACTCTACCATTTTAAACTGAAGACTATAGAAAGCACCACACCTTCCTTCAACAAATTCTTCTCAGCAGGGCTGATCTTAAACAGCGAAGTCCCAAGCCATTACCCACCACCAAAGCAAGCCCGACCCACTGCATGTGCTTTCACATGCTCTCGGACAGATGCCCACAAATGACTGTCTTCCTCTACATCCCTGTGAGACACTGCTGCTCCTCTGCCCTGTCAGCACTTCAAAGTTTCATGCCTTAAGCCTCATCACCTACTCGGGTTCAGCTCCCAGACCCTGAGAGGCAACTCCATTACATCCGGTAAAGGACACAGCCTTGGGGGAAAATCAGATTTACCCTGGTGTCGTGCCATAAGTTCACAGCCCATTAGATCAATACCTCCTAAAGCAGAAGCAAGGAAGCACAGCACAGGCTGCTTTCACCACCTGCACAGGCAGAAGATGAGGTTAGACCCCTGCTGTCATCGCCACTGACCCAGCAAGTCCTGCTCCGAGTGTGAGGCTTGCTTTCACTACCTGCCTGCACCCCCCTCACCATTTCCAGCAGATCTCAGTTCCCCGCACCCAGAGCAGAGTCCTTGCTCTCTCTGCAGCTCTGTGGTGTCACAGGGTGGGATGCATCTGGCCAGCATGATCCAGCTGTCAAGCTGCAAGAGAGGACCAACTGCAGCCCCCTTCCATAATAAGGGTTTCCCAAAACACACCAAGCCCACTCCAACATATGTGGTTTCTCTGTTACCCCTTTCAGCTGCTTTTCCCACCGATCCATAGCATGGATGCTGGATGGAGAATGGACAAAAGTTTGTGCTTTACTTTCACAGGTGAAAGCCCTGCCCTGTCCAGTCTGCTAAGAGACGCTGAGATGTCAGAAAGACCAGTGCGTGACCGAAACAGGACAACAGGTCTCCCCATCTTTCGTCCTCCCTCATACCTGCGGGACTGGGGCAACTTGGACCCCCCTCTTCTAGACTAGGCCTTGGCAGCTCAAACTTGTTAATTCTGGTTGGAGAAGCCCTGATTCACAGAGTTTATGTCATATTGTAGTACTTTAAACAGTGACTGTGATGTATTTTGGATGTGAGGGAGATTGAGTACCGCTACAGGATTTTATACATCAAAACAGTCTTTGTTCAAGACTGACCCAGGTCTAACACAGTTCTTCTCAAAATATTTATTTATTGCTGGAAGGCTCTTTTCTAGAAAGGAAAGAAAAATTCGGTGATCAGCTGCTGAATACATTGGTGAGTCTGGAGCTTGTCTACACCAAATTCCTTGTGGTTCATCACCAACAGCCAACACACTTGTTAGAAAGTTTTAGTAAGGCATCCATTCAGCACACAATTTTTACTTTCAGGAGTAACCAACTAGATAAATTCTGTTTTATTCCATTGGATATGACACATCTTTCTTGCAATTTAAGACAAAAAAAATGTTAATCTGAATTCCCATAGACAGAAAAGACTATGCTATAGTGCTCTTTTTTTAGGCTTATCTTAGCACAATGTGGTTCAGCAAATAAAGTCTCATTCCACCCGCATGCAAGAAACGATTCTTTGACTATATCCACATACAAATACTGGTTTAGACTGTAAGTATAAATCTGGAGTCTGAGAGTATTAGCAAACTGATTGCACTGCACCCGAAAATTAAGCAAACAATTGAAAAGTTTGCTAACCTAACTCAAAACATTTAGGTTTCCTTTTGGGAAGAATGTGAATCCTGTTAATGAAATCTCCAGAAGGGAAAGGAGGGGAATTTTGAGAGAATCCCACCTCAGATATTTCGTGTCCACATGCAAATGACAGCCAGTACTGTGCCTAGTCTCTTCTCTCCCTTCATAATACTGTTTTGAAACTAGAGAAAAAAAATTACAGCAAAAATTTTGGGAGAAGGGAAAATGCCAATAGTTATGTTATTCAACAACCTTTGTGAAATAATAGATTTCTGTACTCCTTTAACATGCTTACAGGTGCTCTCATACCAGATTTGAATGTAAGTGCAAGAAAGTACTTGAGATTTTTTTAAATCTCAAAGTCATTTTTCTATGTGGGAACGCATTTGATCAACATAACAAAATTTATCACTGAGTGATCGTCTGCTGAAATTTATCGGCTACTAAGCAATTCCAATATTAAAGGGCCATGCAAATGGAATTCTCTTTCATCTTTCCATCGCTATTTCCTTTTTCAAAGGACCTGACCGTCTTGCCTTTTTGTGTAGTTATAAATAGTATAAAAAGAAGAATTTTTGTACTGCTGAAGTTTAATTGCTTTTAGATTTTTACCATTTATTTTTCATCAATACAACTGTCTTCGTTTGGATAGGCCAATATTGACTTTGTCTCTCTAACCAGAGAATGAAAATTAGACTTCCTTCAATTATCCAGTATCTATCCTTCCCGTATTAGAAGAGATGAACATCTTGCAGGGACAGAGAGAGATGATCAAGGGCCAATCCTTTTTCCAGGGGTAAGCATTTTGAAAAGTCATGTATGATACTAATTAGGTTGTGAGAGCAGCTTACATTCTTCTACCAATTACATGGGCTGCTTTTTTTTTAAGAATCCAAAATATCCAGGCCTTGGAGGAAAGATTTTCAACTTTCAGATGAAGCTGGCTCTTTTTTCCTCTTTTAGTTCTTTTTAAGAGAAGACAACAGTACAACTTTATCTATAACAGAACAATAAATGTCTGAGACCTTGGATAAAGACATTATCCACCCACAAATAACAGACTATACTTGGCTTTAAAGTTCTGATTGTTCTCTAAACACTTATAAACTAACGTGGCAGATTAGACTCCCTGTCTGTGAACCATTTTTTCCCCTTTTTTCTTCATTTAGTTCAGCAGAAAAACTTGAATGAATCAGAAGATGCAAAAGGGTCAGTTGCAGGTCTGGCATACACGTCCCCCTGCCTAACCTGCACAAGTTATTTGTTTCTCTCTGTTTTGTCCATGTGTAAAATAGGGGTTTTCCTTGCCCTTGGTTACTCTGGGATTGCAGCATATATCACGAGGGCAACTCAGATTTCTAAAGCACTTTGGGTTTGGCAGGCAGCAAGGGCAATGAAAGTGTTGAAAAGTGTTTTTGTATAGTTTCATAAACTGGCTGCCCTGGCATCTAAACATTTCCTTGTATACTCTTGAATAACTTCCTTATCATAAAAGTATGCTCATTCCAAAAAGCAAATACTTCTTAAAAGCTCCCTGTGGGTAAAAAGAAGTTAGGAACAAAATCTCATTTCTCTAAAATAAGCAAATTTTATCATAGTTAGATGGCCAGACAGTAGCAGTGTCTTAAGATGTGAAAGTGCAGTACTGTACATTTTAAAGCTAAAACTTACTACTGCTTTTAAGTTCTAGAGTACTCTGGGAATACTGGCTTTAGGCATGCATATACTACAGAATTTTCAGTCACAGAAGCACTAATAAATAATGCTTATGCATTTGCATATTACTATCTTTTCACAAATACATTCGATTTCTCATTACTCTACTATAGGTGCTGTACGGAGGCTATTTTTATGATTCCTACAATAACACAGCAGCCGTATTTGGAAAGACAGATATTTAGGATAGACTGGCCCCCTTCTAAAGGAAACTGGAGAGGATGAAGTATCACAAGCTCATAAATGCATATTTCTGAAACATTTAAACATATTCTCAGCAATTAATCTAATTACTGAGCTCAACATCATAAAAGGACATAGAATATGAGAGTTTGGAACACAAATTCACGTCCTACAAGTTTTAGTTAAATGGTGTTCAACTACCCCAATTATATCTGCAGGCAGCTAAAGTCTAATATTGATTGCTGTTTTAATGACATACAAAGCCATAAAGATTGACCTTTGTAACATTACATTATTGGTAAGGTTGTGTGCTTATTACATTTCATATATAGCACAACAAGTGATATTACATGCAGATGTTTTAGTGAGAAGCAAACAGGCTGCAGAAAGCCCTAATATGCCCTAATGCTTGGAGCAAAGATGCCAAACGTACATAAAAATGAACTCTGAATTCAAGGCAAATCTAAGCTTATAAAGAATATAAATTCATTTTAGTTTATTAACTAGAAAAAAGTTTTGGAAAATATTTTATATTATTACTTGCATACCTTTCAAGATGTTTGAACGTATATGTTATAATCATTAAATAAACTGACATTTAGAAATTATGGGAGGTAAAACCCTGCATGCAATACAAAAAAAACCCACCCTGTGTTTAAAGACTTAATTTCTCCCATGCTGAGGAAACACAACATTTGTATATGTTTGCTTTGATGAGGAGTAAGCTTCTCTCCCTCTGATCATGAAACAATGCCAGAGCCTCAGGCCTGATGTGAGGACAATGCAAACCCCTCTGTAGCCCACACAGTTCATAAGCACTCAGGTCCCTCGGGACCGCAGATGCCACACTACAAGCACTTGAAAGAGAGAAATCTTTAGCTCGGGCAGTGCCTGGTCCAGTTAGCCTCCTGCAATGCCATATTCACATTTACGCAACGCCAACACCAAGGAAGGAGCTGTTGGGATTAATCTGCTGAGAAACAGCAGAGCATTGCCTTCAAGAGTGGAGCTGCAGCTGGACATCACTATGCCTCCTCACCAGCAGCCTGCAGCTTCAGACCAGATGCTCCCACCAACTCCCTCCTTTCCGAGCTGCCTCAGTCACATGCCCCATGTCTCCGAAGAAGAAGAAGAAGAAGAAGAAGAAGAAGAAGAAGAAGAAGAAGAAGAAGAAAGAAGAAGAAGAAGAAGAAGAAACAGTTTTGGACTCAGAACACAAGCCCAAAAGGTCAATTAACTCCAGGATCACAGATCGTGCATTCAGCTGGGATTATCCCAGACTGTGAGCTTGAGTGTGTGGTGGAGCAGACACAGTTGTGAAGATGGGGGGGTAAAGAGTCAACAACGGTCCCAGATGGCCTGTGGCAGAAGACACCCCTGCTGCAGGTGACCGGAGCCAGCACTTTAATTCCCACCTGAAAAATAAGTCAGGCACTTCTGACTGACCTGGGTCTCCTCGTGCCATTGAAATCCAACATTCTTTTTATCTTGGTTTATTAAGCATTAATAGGAAGCTTCTCCTACTTCATCAGCTGGGAAACAGTTGTGCCTGAAGCTGCCAGTGCACTTGTGCCAGTCAAAAAAGAAAGACATGGGCTTCCTGCAGGGGCACCGTCCTTATCATCTAACTTGACAAGCCAGCTGCGGCTGGAGCAGACTGGCCTTGGGGAGGGGACACAGGTCGATTGTAAAGACCATTTTTATTCTTCACACAGAGCTGTAGCTAAATTGGGATTGGATTAGTCAGGACACTTGCCTGACTGATCAACCCTGATTCCTTCAGCTGTTTTCTGATCTTTCCAATTCAGCTCTACCCATTCACAGAATAAAACGTTATATAAATAAACAGACTTTCCCTGCCGCATTTCTGTAGCCTTCCTGGTTATGGAGTGCAATAGCCCAGACGTCATGGCCAGGCACACAGCCCAAGGACATAGTGCCCCTGGATCCTAAGGCTGATGCATGAGGAGTAAGACGAGGAGAGTTCCACCAACCCTTTGAAATGAAGGCTTTCCACACAAGTCACAGTAATTGCAGTGACATAGGCTTAGTTTACAGCTAGGAAGAGAAAATGTTGTATGTACAGCTCTCCTTTGGCTGCAGGAAAAGAAGAGGCTGAGTGTACTTTTTTCCTAGGCCCATGTAACTGGCTTTCTGCAGAACTGGGGTCTCAGGGAAAGAAAGAGACCTTCAGCTGGGTCATGAAGATTACAACGGAGCTTGGTCTCTGGCCAGTCCTCTAAAAAAGTCAGTGGGTAGATGATTTTTGCTTTGTGTTCCTCAATACTAACTATGAATGCATATTTTCCCACTAAGTGCACAAGACCCACATTCTAAGCATTCCTGCAGTAACATTCAGTCATAGTTTGACAACATTTTCAAATGACAATCTTATTGTTTTAAATATTGTTATATAAAGAGCTGGAAATATGCATCAGACTCAGTTTCAACTTAAAAGTTGTGCCTGCAAGAGGCAGCTGTTGCAGCAGGAAGAGTAACTCAAGATAGACGCAGACTATGACTGTGGAGATGTTCTTCCACTTTGACAGAAAAAGACAGTCGTCATTTGCTCTCTCCCAGCCCAACGCCATACAGAGACCAGAATCATTTGACATCCTGTAGGCTGGGAAACCCAGTTCACCTGCCCTCTTATGGAGCAACTGGCTCACAAATTCTGTTGTCCGCTAGTTTGAATTCCTTATACAATGAGTGCTTCCCAATGGCTAGACTATAAGGAAAAAAAAAATCCTAGGTAGAAGATAAGGTTTGGAAGACAGCCAGTAGCTCCAAAAAGCAGGGGTGACAGCTAAATAGCCAATTGGGGATGGGAAGACCAAGCACAACGATTTAAAAAGAAAAAGGAAAAAAAAAAAAAAGACAACTCATTTTCTTTAGGAGGCAATTAGCAGCAACCTCAACAAGGAAACAGAGGCATCTTTCCAAAGCAAGACAATACCATATCAGGGTCCTCTCAAGTTTCCCATCTTGTAGTTGTGGTGAGGGGCCTGCTTTCAGTTCAGGAAAGGACTGGGACTCTAACACATATTAAAGCTCATGTGCTGATCTGCAAGTTGGGTTTCTGATTCTGTACGGAACGCTAATGTGCCCTGCCCTGATATGATCTGCTACTGGGGACACCTTCAGACTTTGATCCTGTTGCTTAAGCAGCAATTACAGACACATTTTGCTACCAGGCACTGGGGAGCTTTCTGATACTGGAGTACTGTGCCCAGTTCTGGGCTCCCCAGTTCAAGAAAGACAAGGAACTGGAGAGAGTCCAGCAGAGGGCTACAAAGATGATCAGGGAACTGGAGCACCTCTGTTATGAGGAAAGGCTGAGAGAACTGGGTCTGTTCAGCCTGGAGAAGAGAAGGCTGAGAGGGGATCTCACCAATGCTTACAAATATCTGAAGGGTGGGTAGCTAGAGGACGGGGACAGACTCTTTTCAGTGGTGCCCAGCGACAGGACAAGAGGCAACGAGCACAGACTGGAACACAGGAAATTCCATCTCAACATGAGGAAAAACTTCTTTATATTCAGGGTGACAGAGCACTGGCACAGATTGCCCAGAGAGGTTGTGGAGTCTCCTTCTCTGGAGATATTCAAAACCCGCCTGGATGCATTCCTGTCCAACCTGCTCGAGGTGAACCTGCTTTGGCAGGGGGGTTGGACTAGATGATCTCCAGAGGTCCCTTCCACCCCTGACCATTCTGTGATTCTGTGACACATTTCATTGTTTATACTGTAACACATTACAGCACTGTACTTGATTCTTACGAACCTCTCCAGTAAGATGCCTCCATTCGAGATACTTCTGGACCAGGCCATTTTTCTATCAAAAGCAGAGAGATTAATGCCTAATTATTTCCTGCTGTCCTCTCTGTGTCTCTTTTATTCCATTAAACAAACAGACAGTGTTTGGTATATGAGTAAGAAATGTAGTGTAACAGAAAATATGCTAGAAAGGAAATGATTACTAATCACTGCTTTTTTGCCCAAGACAGCGAAAATGACCCATTTCCTCATCTCATCAGCTGAGCAAACTACTGACTTCGAGATGTGGGAAACCATCCTTGTTCTTTGGTTCCAAACACAATTTTGTTTCTGTAATGAATTCGAGGAGTGAATGACCTGGGCTGAAAGAGAAGCACACAAGAACTACATTCATCCCATAAACAAAGACATGAATGGGAAGCAGACAGACAATCCTACAACATAGCCTAACAGTTTATTAGGTAAATTTAATGATTTTGATCTACAGGACTCAAGAGAGCATCAGTTAGGTTAACATCTGCCCAGGACATTCCACTACATGTTAGGAGGAAAAATGTAAACTACTCTTAAAAAAACCCCTACACTATTGCTTTGGGCAGCAGGAAGATAAAAAGTCAATCAGAGCTCTCAAGCGACCGATCAGATGGAAATAATTACAGATGTAAGGGACCTGATTCATAATCTACTGGAGTTAAAAAGTATCAACTACCTTATGAACACATAACAAATCCCCAAATGGGTATGCTTCTCTTATACTCCATTAAACTACTTGGGTGTCTCAGTATTTCCAGGATTGAACATAATTTTGTGACAAAGTAATTAATCACTATGTATGCTTTATAATTAGTACTGTGAGCAGTGTTCAAATGTTTTGACTCAGGAAGCTTTAATTTTGTGGTGGCTTGTTTTTGCCAGGAATGAGAGGAGGTAGTCCTCAAACATCAGCTCACCTGAAAATTTCAAATGGCAAGTTAAAATAATGTATTTACAAGGGCTTTGGGACTTCCCTTTTACTTTTCTCCTACTCAAGAACAGCACTAAATGTTTCCTTCCCCTAAAAAAAAAAATAATTCCTCCAAACTGAAACAAAATAGGGACACTTTACTGAGAAAATATGTAAAAATACAGAGTTGTAAACAATCTTCTTCCATATTTCCAGTTCTAAGTTGTTCTCAGACCTACGGCAAGGAGAAACAACCTCACTCCCTGTAAAATCTAGTCTTAGCAGAAAGAAATTAGTTACTGGCAAAACAGTTACCTAAAACAAAATACTGTCTTAGGAAAACAGAATTTAGTATCGATTAACACTTTGAAATATATGCAGACTTGTCTTCAAAAGCCATGAGACTTGCTTCAAAGAAAGGGACCTACTATGCAGATTTTCTACGACTTACACATAAGCGCACACACAGGCAATGTCTAAATTGGCAGGTAACGCAGCTCAATGCAAGCGAACAAGCAAAACAAGGCAGCTGGTGCTAAGATCCCTGCATCTATGTGAGGGTTTCTACTTCAATCCAACTTTAATCTGGTTGGTTGGAGACTGAATGTGCCCCATCATGCACATGTTTTGAAGCTGTCCGATGGACCAACCACGGGGCCATCTGGAGATGACTGGATGCATACCTAGAGCAGAACTTCCTGTTTACCTTCTTCAGAAAACAAGATACTTTGTGCTTTCCAACATCAGCCCGATAGATAACCGGACAGCATTCACATGGATGCAGCCATGAATTATGCTAGGGCCCCAAGCTCTGGGTTTCCTCTTGTTTATACTTCAGTTCACCAAGGGAAGAAGAGGAGGATCTTCCTTAGGATGACGAAGGTTTGGTGCTGTTAATTCAAAGACACACTTAGGCAATCACAAACAACTTCTGCTCCCCTTCTGCTTTATTGTCCTCTCCTGCTTTGCACTGCTCTGCTCCATCATCCCTAGGGCATCATGCCTGCAGGACAAAGGCAGGTTTGCACTCTTGTGTGACTCATAAGAGCTTGAGTTTGCTGCTGCATGCCCACAGGAAGGCTGTACCAGCATAAGGGCTGCTGGGTGAGCCAAACTCCAGCTGTAGGAGGGAAAAAACCTCCAGCAACAGCTGAGGCTGACTTTGCCAAGTCACCCCGGGAACCAGGGGCTCTCCCACTCCAACCCCACCCCACAGCCTGTCTGTCATCTGCCTGTGCAGGATTTTCAGACCTCAGCTCCTGTTCAGTTTCCAAAATATGTAGAATGGCTCTTGGTTACAGGAACATTTTAGTACAGGAGACTTCGGCTAAGGAAGGCTGTCCACCACTTCTCCACTGGCCACTGCTCCTCTGAGAATAAGATACAGACATCTGTATACATCACAGGGCTTCCACCTTCCTGAAATATTTTGTCAACCTTCCTTGAAAGTGACAAGGTGAAGGTGACACCACAAACCTAAATGCCACAGAGAAACTCAATTACAGCAACACCCCCACCCCCTGCTGTGAGTTTGAAAATGTTAAGAAATTTTCACAATGCATTCAGAAGGGGTTCGCTGTCTCTTCTTTATCCCCATCCCTGACGCTGACAGAGCCTCTCCATCTGTCAATCTGTGCTCCTGGCCAGCAGGGACCCTCCTGTGAGCCAGCTCGGGGCCACAGACACATTCCCTTGTGCAGGACTCGGGGAGAGACTTTGAAAAATAAAGCAGTTGTGTTGGCAAACCTTCACCATTTATTTATTTTGGGTGTTTGACCAGATTTGGGGGCAGTCATAGAATTGTCTAGGTTGAGAGGAACCTTTAAGATCATCGAGTCCAACCATCAACCTAACTGCCAAAACCACCACTGAACCATGTCCCTAAGCACCACATCTACCCGTCTTTTAAATACCTCCAGGGATGGCGACTCCGCCACTTCTCTGGGCCTCTTCCAATGCTTGATAACCCTTTTGGTGAAGTAATTTTTCTTAATATCCAATCTAAACCTCCCCTGGCACAACTTGAGGCCTTTTCCTCTTGTCCTATCGCCTGTTCCTTGGGCGAGGAGACCGACCCCCACCTGGCTACAACCTCCTTTCAGGCAGTTGTAGAGAGCGATAAGGTCTCCCCTCAGTCTCCCTTTCTCCAGGCTGAACAACCCCACTTCCCTCAGCCGCTCCTCGTAGGTACATCGGCGTTAATGCCTCATTAAGGGCCCCCACCCTCCCTGTACCCCGGCAAGCGCACCTGCCCGGGGCCCGAAGTCCACCGCCGGGAGACGCCTTCCCCTGCCCCCGGCTGCGTGAGGTGGGCGAGGGTCACGCACACGGGGGGGAGACCCCACTGCGCCCACCGGGACCCAGCGGGCGGCCGGACGGCCGGAGGGGGGGAAGGGGGTCGGACAGGTGCCCGGCCCGGCCGCTGCCCCCTCGGGACGAGGGGGGGGGGGGGGGGGGTGCGCAGCGCGGCCGCTCCGCCGTCGGGAGGAGCCGCTCGGTGCCGCTCTCTCCCCCGCCGCCGCCGCCGCCGCCGCCGGCCCGTCTGCCGAGCGTGTGTCAAACCCACGTGCTCCGGCAGCCCCGCGCCGGGGGAGCGGCGCCCAGTGGCCGGGCCCCGCCGCACCGCCGCCGGCCTCGACCCGCACCGCGCCTCGCCGGCCCTCACGGGCACCACCCGCCGGCGGCCGGACCCGCGGCCTGCGCCGGACCCGCAGCGGCGGCGGTGCAGAGGAGGAGGAGGAGGAGGAGGGCGGTGTTTTCCTGCGCGCCGCCGCCGGCGAGCGTCAGGCCGGGGCGGAGGGGGGGGGGGGGAACGGGCGAAGGGGGAGGCCCCGGCCCGGCCCTTCCCCTGGCCCCCGCGCCCCGAGGATGGCAGCGCTGCCCGCACGAGTGGCTGGCGGCGGTGTCCCTCCTCTTTTTTTTTCCGGCGGCGGTGGCGGCGGCTGCGGCGGCAGCAGCGGCGGATCATTGTTGTGTGGGAGGAGGGCGGCGGGGATGGACTTGATCTCTCGGGTCTGCTGCTGAGGCGGCAGCACAGCGCGCCCCGCCGCCCAGCCAGCACCCAGCCAGGGCCGAGCCGCGCCGGGCAGGGAGGGACCGACACCCCCCCTACCCCCGCCTGCTTTATTTTTGAGGGGGATCTGCTGCTCTGCTCCCTCGCCCCTTATCCACCACCACCCCCCACACTCACACACCTCCTCCCCGCTCGCACACACGCAGAGGGACACGCACGCACCCTCCTCCTTTGCCCTTTCATCCTCTTCTTCTCTCTCCCCCTTCCCCCCCCCCCCCAACCTTCCTCCTCGGCCCCGCCGTCCTCCCGCGGCAGATGCGCTGGGGGTCACGGCGCAGCTGGGACTATGGTGAAATTTCCAGCCCTCACGAACTACTGGCCCCTGATCCGGTTCCTGGTCCCCCTCGGCATCACCAACATCGCCATCGACTTCGGGGAGCAGGTAAGGCAGCGCCCTCACACCCCCTCCTACACCCCCCCACCCCCCATCCTTCACGGGGGTCTCAGCGCCTCAGCGGGGATGGGAGAGGCGGGCCGGGCCCTGCCGTGCCGGGGCCCCTTTCCCCTCTTCCCTTATATTTTACGATTATATAATCTCAAATGACATCATGCGTTTGCCGGGTGGGGGGGTGTGGTGTGGTGGTGGTGGGGTCGTTTTGGGGGTTTATTTCTTCTCACCCACCCCCACCCCCCCCATCCTCATCCAACGCTGACAGGGCTGCTCAGGTGCAGCAGCCCCTAGCGCACTGCAGCGCGGCGAGGAAGCCCACGGCGGGGGGGGGGGGGGACGGGACACGGACGACCGCGGTGCCCCTCGGCAGCGTCCGCTGCCGAGGGGCACCGCGGTCGTCCGTGTCCCCCCCCGTCCCCACTTTCACCTCCGGGCGTGCTGGCTCCCCTGCAGCATCCCTTACCCGCGTCCCCCACCCCAAAAAAAACCCAAACCACAAAACACCGTGTTTTGTGCTTGACGTGCCCACTCCTCCGAGCTTTCCACGCAGGGCTCGGCCGCGGCACTGTGTGTGTGTGGTGATGGTGGTGGTGGTGGTTGGGGGGGACGGACGGACACGACACCTTCTCTGCTCTCGTTTCGGGTGTTTATGACAGGTTGAGGCACCCCGGTTTTGTGTCGGGCTGCACCGTAACTGTCGTTACGTTTTATGTTATATTTGCATTACCTTACCTGTTGGAGCGGGTCCAGGGGAGGCCCACAAAGATGATCAGAGGGCTTGGGCACCTCTCCTATGAGGAGAGGCTGAAAGAGTTGGGGTTGTTCAGCCTGGAGAAGAGAAGGCTCTGGGGAGACATTATAGCGACCTTCCAGTACCTAAAAGGGGCCTACAGGAGAGCTGGAGAGCGACTTTTTACAAGGGCATGTAGTGGTAGGACGAGGGGTATGGCTTTAAACAGAAAGAGGTAAGTTTAGATTATATGTCAGGAGGGAATATTTCACTTTGAGGGTGGTGAGACACTAGAACAGGTTGCCCAGAGAAACTGTGGATGCCCCATCCCTGGAGGTGTTCAAGGCCAGGTTGGATGGGGCTTTGAGCAGCCTGGTCTGGTGGGAGGTGTCCCTACCCATGGCAGGGGGATTGGAACTAGATGATCTTTAAGGTTGCTTCCAGCCCAAACCGTTCTATGACTCTATGATTTTTAGTAGGACGGTATACACTACTACTTTTTCATGAATGTTAAAATGGGCAGCCACAGTAAGTATTGCATCTCAAATAGCTCTTACCCTTGTCATAAGTCAGTTTCGCTGAGAAGCTCTTGTTTTCTAAGCAGAATTGTTCCCATGCTCCTTGAGCAAAGATACCAAAAAATTAGTGAATACTTTCACCAGTTTGTAAAGGAGAAAGGGAAAAAATAGCTAACATTAATCATATGTTTGTCATGGCTGTGTTAATCACATTTTGCTTCCTAGTCCTTTAAATTTAAATAAGCTGTGATACTAAGAAATGCAATTCCATCCTTGTCTAACAACTACATACTTTCCTACTAAGTCAGTCTTCTATAAATCATACTTGGGGGGGGAGTGAAAACTGAAGACAGAAATGACAAGGGGAAAGTTGACTTAAATGCTAATAACTGTGCCACATTAATAACATACAGCGGAAGTTAAATTGAAAGCAGTTCATTCAGCAAACTGTGTGACAGGTGTGTATATACAGTTTGCTTCATACAAGGTTAGCGTGATGCAAAATCCGTGTCAGCCCATAAAAAACATCCCCTTGGCTTCAGTGTGCTCTGGACCAGGATTTCAAGAACTAGCAAGCGAGAGATTACAATTTTTTAAGTGAGGGGCCTTCTGTTTTTCTGGGTACCAGTGACATGGGAGGGATGTTAACATGTGGATGATACATGTAAACACTTAATCTAACCAACTTTGACAGTGTTAGGGACAAAATGTCTCAGAAAATGTGTTTTATTTGGTAGCCAAGTCATAGGATTGGCCCTCCAGGAGAGTCGGGCTCTCAGATGGCAGCCTGGGGAGGTGTTTAATTGAAATCTAGCGAGCAGAGAGACTCTTGCAGAAAACCCCAGCTCAGGAGTGGGAGCTGGTAAGATGCTTTTTGTACCAGCCTAGTGGGAGACTTGCCTACATGGAAATCAGGAAACCAAGGCAGGGACAAAGTTACTTCAGGTCTGACGAGATCCTCTTACAGACAAAAGGGCAGGGATTTTGTTTTCCTATGTATAGTACATGAAGTTATTTTTTACACTTGCAGGGCATTATTGTTGGACTTGTGTTGCTGAAAATATACTGTCTTGCTGAGCCAGTCACCTTTCTGCCCTCCAAAATTGTAATAATTTTAATAACAGGGGTGAATGGAATGAACGTAAAAGAATGGGTGTGCCAACAGATAGCTCTGAAGAGGCTGCCGTACGTCTTTCTGTGAATGTACGCTGCAGATAAAGATTTCTAAGAATGATAAGGGAAGTAAAATTTGTATGAAGTAATGTAAACCATAATACTGTAAAAGAGACAGGAGAACCATAGGTCAGGAATAAGAGATGATTGTAAAAAAAATAGGGAGAGAATGGACCTTGCCTGACCAGGGAAGAAGAGATGTTTAAGAAGGGCTGTGAGTCATAAACCCTTTTGATGCGTCGCATTCATGCATTGCTCTCTCAAGCAGGGAGAGCATTTGGAAGCAGCGTGTTCAAAGCAGAGCCTTTTTAACAAAACCTAATATTTTTAGGTACCTGAGATTGAAGAGTGAGAAACAAAGAGAATCTCACTTTTTTTTTTTTTTACCTTGAGAGACTTTTCTGGGTGTTGAATAGTTTTATTCAATAGCAAACATCACTAGGGAATTGCCAGGTCCTTGGTATGTGGCTGTCTCTAGATTCCTTGCTGCTTTAAGGGAAATTTACAGTAAGTTTAGAGAATACTTGCAGAACATAGTTTATGACTGTCACCATTGCCCCATATGAGATGTTTGCTATGGCAAGTCTGTTTAGTTTGTAGGAAGTAAAAAAACCCTGGAGCAATGCCCCTAAGAACTAACAAGCTCAGCTCCTGCAATCACTTCCAGAACCACTATAAGCCAGTGAAGAGCCTCCTGTCGACCCTTGAACCCTAATCCAATAATGCTATAGGATGAGGCTATATTACAGAGTTGTTCCAATCTAGTCAGCTAACCTCATCTGTTCACCTCATAAAATCTTCTTGGACAAATACCTGATTCGTTTCCCCCCCACACACACTAAAAAGGTAGTTCTGATGCATGACCAGGTAAATTATCAGAAGATTAGAGAAATAAACCATTTATAACCTATTTCCATTAATTCCTTCTGCAATCTATTTCCCTTACAGTATATTTACGGTACTACATAGTTTTTATGAAATTTTCTTCTTAGAGTAAGGCCTTCAGGAAAATAGTCCCAAATATTTTGACTCAATGTTCCTTCTTCGCACAAATATATGTGTATGTGTGTGTGAGTGCGTGGGTGTGCATGCATGTATTTGTTTATTTTTCTCTAGGTATACATACACACAAATATGCACAGCAGAGCATTTTCATCCGAAGAGCTTAGCACCTACCACCAGAAGAGAGATTCTCCCTTTCATTCTGCTGGTGAGAGCAGTCAGCTCTCAACATCTTATACTGAGATTCACAATAATTAGTGTTTTATTTAGAGCTCAGCTGTTGGAGAGCAGAGTTTGAATTAAAAATCCCAGCTCCTGTGAAGAAAATGTTGTTGCATGTACTTGCTTGGAAATAAGTAAATAAACTGCTCCCATGTGATGGAGCACAACACAATTTCAAACAGCTCACCCAGCAAATAATACCACTCTTACCCCCTGTGCTCAAAAATCCATCACCACCTATCTCAGTTTTCCTTTTAACACAGTTTTAGAGCTGCTCACATATGTTGTGGTGGCCTGATTGGCAATGTATGTGTACATTTGCATTATCATTATTATAAAGGAGGGAAAACTGAGGTGCACGTTAGTTCACTGACTTTCTCAGAAGTGCCAAATCAGCCCCGGGCAGCGTTAAATACAGTTTTGAAATGTGGCTGGTAACTCTCTCTGTTGCTCACGGGGTGGCAAAGGCCAGGCAGAGAGCAACATTTTGAACTCAGGACGTGTCTGCAGTAGTCCTTTAATTATCAACGGCAACAGTAGCAGGGTGGGTTTTTTTTCTCCTTTCTCACTATCATATAGCCCGCCCCTGAATCATTAGTTTCAATTGCTGTCACTGTTGGTTGGGCATATTTATTTGCCAACCTGTTAGGTATGCGGACCTAATGTTGTTCAGCGGCTGCGGGTCCTTGGAAACTAAAACCAAGCAAGCAGCGTCCTGCTGCCGCTTTCTCCCGAGGTCATTCGGGTGCTCTGGTACTGCAGAGAAATGGCCATACGTCACACGCAGTGTTGTAGTTGGGATCAAACAGACGAGCAGTAAAGGAAGTGCTAAACGTTTTTGGATTCTAAAATATTTTGCAATAATGGCTTCAAACCCCCCCCCCTTTTTTTTTTCTTGTATTTGAATGGGTTTGTGTTTTTTTTCCCTTAAGAAAAAAAGTGTTGCCAGAAAAGGAGAACAAGTCATGAATAACGTATCAAAAAGAATTAGTGAGCTTATCGGCCGCCCATGCTATTTGCAAACTTAGTAGGGGGTTAGACATTTTGATTAATGCTTTATGAAGCTCATTTTTGGGGTAAGCGTTATTGTCTGGACGTTCAGAACAAGTGCTGGGAGGGTTCACATTCCCAGCTGTTCCCTGGGGATTTGGGCCAAGTTGCGTAACCTTTCCGTGGCACAGTTCCCCTGCCTTTGAAGTGCGCCTAGACACCTACCTGTGTGTCACAGGGATGCAATGAAAATGCACGTCGGAAGCGCTCTGAGATGAAAGGTGCTGCATGAGAGCAAAGTACTCCAGTTATTGCTGTTGTGAGAGGTCAGGGACTCATTTAAATCGTGTAGGACTTTAGTACCATATAAACAAGAAAGCTAACAAGGTCATATAATTGCTGTAGACCATGGCTGTATGGTATTACCACAACCACATTATTAGTATGGTAGGTTGATGGAAGTGCTCTACTTGCATGTTACAAATTAATGTGAACCGTACAGCATTTTAAATTAAATTTAGATGAAATTGTGTTAAGAAGCAAACATCTACAGAGTATGCTATCAACAGATTTTTTTTATTTTTTTTTTTAAGTTTTTCTAAGTTTTAAGTAATATTTTGAAGGAATTAACTTCTGCAGGATTCACAAGCCAAATAGTCAGGGAAGCGGCTGGGAAAGATATCTAACTTCCTTGTTTGGAGTGAGAAAATCCAAGTGAGATCTTATATGAAGAATCAGAAACCAAACCTCACACACCTGAAGTAGTAATTTTCAGAATTTGTACCCCAGTACTGACTCCAGAGACTTTCTTCTAAGCAGCGCAGCTTTACTTCCTTTTATTCACCAGCCTGAGCCCTACAGCCTTAGCTCCTAAATAGTTGTCTGCCAAGCACTGGGGGTTTTCAAGACAGTGCTAAGTGCCCTGTAGACCACATGGACAATTCTTGAGACTACCAGAGTGATTAATTAGGCTTATATGTCTACGTTAGTTGCAGTGGGCGTTAGATACCAGGCATTGCATTCCCCAGTCATGCAGAACATTTGCTGGAGTTTCACAGCAAGCAATGCACACTGAGATCTGGGAAGAAATCAATGATCTCATAAAACATTTGCAGATAAAAGCCAAATCTCAGCAATGCATTAGTGTTCTTAAAGGTAACAAAGGCACGTGCTCCCAGCAGCTAAACCAATATATATTTGCATTTTATGGCACATAAGGTACAAAATAAACAGGTTATGAAGAGCAGTGAGGCTATCACTGCTGAAGATTTCAGATGATACTAGAAATTATGAGAATGAACCTACGAATGAGGAGTCCATTCCCTGCAGCGCTCCCATGTTGGTGGAGTGTAAAATATATAATTTAGAGCTAGGATCTGTGCTATACCTCATTTGTCAGTACCTTCTCTTTTTTCATCTTACCCTCTCCTTGCTTCACAAAACCCTCCAGGGCCCTGCTTCCCCCTCATTCCCTCCCACCTCCCATGGCTGTGTCAGCTCAGCTGTAAGGACTTCTCTGGACTTTTTTGTGCTTCACTGTTAGAAACTGGCAGGTTTTGTACTTGGCGATACCCATTAAGCATGTCTGAAGTAGAAAATACCCCGAGCCTAATTTTAAAACATGGGTTCAAAATTGAAATTTTGAAAGGGTTTTGAACCATCACATTCTGCATTGGGGAGAGAAACCCCCAAAGTAAAACTTCTGGTTTTGGGTTAAACTGACCATTTGATTTGTTTTAGGGCTTTTCTTGTTCATTTTTTTTTGGTTTCATTTTCACAAAAGCAAGATAGCTGCTTTCTCTTTGCATTTGATTTGGTCTGAACTGATTTCTTTTTAATCTTCACTCATTTTGCTGCTGCGTGGAGAACTTGGTTGTATACAAAGGCTTATATGACATGACCAATCTTATGACTGTTTGAAGATAAGTGACTTTTTATATGCAAAGAAGGCATATATGCAAGGCTCCAGCTCTGAAAGTGCAGATTGTAGCTATTAATTGACTTCCTATCTTGATCCTAGACAAGACATTTATCTCTCTCTTTGTGTGAGTTTTGTCAGTTCTAAAATAGTGCTGTGTTTCACAAGTCAGTTACAAAGTTTATTCCTTCATGTTTGTAAAACATGGGATGTAAGTTGCTGTATAAATAGAAAATTTAAATATATCTGCCAGCTCATGCAGAAACCTCCGTGCATAAAACTGAGCAATTCCAAACAGATTTTGCTTTGTAGCTACTTTCAGAAATCTGTGATGTTTTTAAATAACATATATATTACTGCTGAGCTCAATTCCAGTTTAAATGGCATATCAGAACATGTGTTTCTTTAAAAAAAATATGGAAAATTTGTAATGACCTTATATTTTTACAAGCTAATCTAACCTCATCCTGTTTGTACTTGGAAACCTGTGGATTTTGGGGAGAGGGAAACAGGAGTGTTAATATGCAATTAGATCATCAGATTACGCTTCCTCCTGCTTGCTTTATTTTCTACTGACGTGATATTGCAGTAGCTGTGGTTTTAGACACCGCTGTTGCCTTTTCAGATAACCATTAGCTGGAGAATTAAAAAAGAACAAGAGACCTAAATGACCCATGAACTTCAGTGTCTGAATCAGCAAAGCTCTGCAGTTCTCCATTTTCTGTCTCCTCTATGGTATCACTTCTCGTTCAGATTTCCCACAGAACTTTGCTACCCTGCTTTAGCGTTTGTCTGCATATGCAGTTTTTCTTGATTAGTTCCTTTCTGATGTCGTGCAGAATAAAAGTGCCTGCATGAAACAATAACTAAGAATAATTCCAGGTGTCTACACGCATTTGGTTCCAAAGAGGGCTGAAGTACAGCATTGTTACTTGCAAAAACACAATTGATTTCCATACCCTTTTCAAGAGCATTCTAGACAAGGACAAAGGAAAAATACTGGAGAGTTAAGAGCAGTTTGTTAAAAATTAAATGCTACAATGGCATGAAATCTCAAGTGCCAATTTAATTATTTTCCCCAAGATGATGCAAAAAATTCACTGTTTCTGATTTGGCAGGAGTGTTACTGTTGCCTAGCATGCCCAGTGTGCTTTACTGATGTAGTGGTTCAGCGAGAGTTCAGCTCTTAGCATGGGAAGCGAATAAACTGCAAGACGCAACTTATTTTCAAGTAATTTGCTTCACATAACTTTTTTGCATTGATATTGGATCACTGAGGCAATTGTTTCCAACCTTTTTTAATTTTCAGAGCCCAGAAAATATTCCAGTGGAGATGCAGAGAAAATTCACATCCATACAAGCTCGAAAGCGTATTTGTGTTTACTTCTTTTTTAGTTACCTGCCTCCGACTCCTTGTAAATGTTCCCTAAGGTACAGGGTTCTGTGGGGCTGAAAGCTCACCGCACCAAAGCACGTGTGAGTACGTTTGCTGACAAATACATTTGAAAGGCTTTTGGCAAGGAGACGATCTGCCTTCTTGGCTTCTTACCTGTGTTTCGTACTTAAATTAGTGAATGAAGTCAGATGCAGGCCATAACTAAGCTTTCACGTGCTGGCCTTAGATCTGTATGTCTGCACGGCTTTGACCTCCTCTGGCTGAAGAAAGTGTTGACACGTGCCAGCTGGGACTGATGTTTTTCCTTCATTGAGCCAATGATCAGCATGTGTAGGTATAAGGGGTGCAACCACACTGCACCCACTGTTCTTGCCCTGTTTTTTTTAATGGCAGTGTTTGACATTTACTTCCCTGAAATTTCAGGATTTATATTTAGGTTTTATTAGACTGTTTCCTGTTTGCTTCCTACTCACACTGTGTTACCCCTCTTTCATTCTGCTGCGTACTGGTGACCAATATCTTATTTTTATAACCTCTCCGTCTGTGAGCAGCAGCTGCTGCTCCAGCAGCCATGGCCAGCTAAGGTGAGGTAGCTCTGATCCACCTCCAGCAGCTCCCTCCTCATTGCGAAGGCTTTCCTTGCCCCAGCATACCAGCATGCTCCAAGAACTCAGCAGCCTTTGATCTCACATCTGCCATCCTGCAGATGAAAGACAGACCCTTGCACAAGTCCATTGCTACCATTTCCTCCCTCAGCATCCTACCAATTAAAAAGCGTTTAGCCCATTTGAAAAGAAAATGAATAGTTAGCAGCATTACAGGGCAGGAAGACACTTCACATTGTCAGTTCTGGTGAGAGGGGAAAAAATGTCAGTTACATAAGAGGAAGGATTATAGAAATGAAGCATTTATAGCTTGGACAAAAAAGGGAATTTTATAACTGGCTGCAGTTGTATGAACTGCAGTGTGGTCGTGAAGGAGAAGAAACAGGGTTAGCCAAGGAAAAAGCAGGAGTTGCTCCCTCTTACACGTTACTTCTTTATAAAATGTGACATGAAGAGTGCTGTGCTTTAGATGGTGTTAGGTGGTGCTGGTGTTTTATGTAAGCTCAAATTCAGTGAATCACCAAAAGCAGAGTGTTGTGATCATTGTGAAGTGCTGTACATGGCGGGTCAAACCTGAAGGCCACATCTTCTGGTGAGGGAGACAGGCAGCTTGGGAGCCACATACTCCTCAAAGACACTCAGTTCAATCTAGAAGGGTAATGTAGTTATGGGCTGTTAGCATGGCCTCTTCCTATTAAATTGTACACGCTAAGGTAAAATATACAAAAACTGCAACTCAGAGGTGCAGAATTTCCAGTATTAATGATCGTGATACAGTTGTCTTGTAGCCTTCTGCTTTTTACATGACACCTCCCAGGTTCAGCATACAGAGAGCACTTTCTAGGAAAAGAAACCAAGTTACCTAGTTAAAGTATTGACTGTGAAACCACTGTCTTATTCATTTTAGAAGTGTGTAACAGAAGCAGCATGCCTTTTGTTGCCTGAGTGAGCAATACACAGCACTGGGGTCTCCCCTGAAGAGCTGAGGAAGAAAAATCCAAACAATGTGAGCTTATCAAAAGACAGGGACCTTTCCAGTATGAGAGAAATGGAGTGTTGAGATGTGTGGAAGTAAGGGAGATCTTGAATCTGCTTTTAAACTGAGGCTTGCTGAGTTTTTTAAAGGGCTTAAAGGCATAGCTGCCTTGAGATGGGACTCAGGAAGCACAGGGGACGTTTCAGGTCCTGCGGTGACATAAAATGCATGCTCAGCCCTGCACCCTTACAGTTTGGTTCTGCAGGTCCTTTGCTTTGCTTGGTTGTCCTGCGGGTGCTGGAGTGGTTTGGTTACACAGACATCTGCATGGCTTTGTCACCAGGCTGGAACCTGCAGTGCAGCTCCTCACCCTAATTGCCACCAGGGAGCCCATCCATTTCACCCTCATCCTGTTATTAGCTTTGGTAACTTAGTCCATCAGTCCATCCCACTTCCTCCCCCACTGTGGCATTTTGGAGATCACTTTGAATGCTGGGATTATTTGCAACCCGCTGAGCCCAAGAAGCCAGCTAAGGAGATGAGTTCAAACTGCCCATCAATTCTGCCCAGCAGAAGTTGACATACCAGGTGATATACTTGGAAGGATAGCTGGTTTTCCCCATTTGCATGGCCTGTGATGGTGGGGAATAAACCATCCGATCTGAGTATTCGGATAATCCTCTTCATTACATTTTAATTTTTGCCCTTTCTTGCTCATAGGTTTTTGAAGCCTGTCAAAATAACCTCAGTTGTCCTTGGTTTTGTACAATCACAGAGACATTCTTCTTTGCACTTCAGTAGTACAAAACAACCGGTAATGTGGGGCTCCAAATTTAGTATGACAGCACTGTCAGCTTCCCCTGTGTTTATGTTGGGGCGTAACGATTTCACAATATCTTTAAGCATTTGCTTTAAAAGAGAAAGGAAGTCCAAACCACAAAACATTTTTCAGACCCTTAAGACACTGAAGGTAGTCGTCTACAGAAAGCTTTCTATTTACCACAGGTAAAAATGTTTTTCAAGTACTACTCTAATACAAAAGGTGCACCCATACACATGCACATGTATGTAGTGTGTCATGAGCAGGAGACTGCCTTTATAGGAGAATTACACACTGAGTGGTGCTAAAGTACTGTCTTCATTACTTTCTGGCTTATACACAAGGCAAAATGGTTAAGGTGATAAGGACAAGAGCTGGGCATGGAACTATCTAGGTAATTGCACATACACCTGATGTGTCCCTTATAGTTTGAGCTGTCTCTGATTACATGCTATTATGGTGGTTGCATGTGCAAACGCTGTTTTATTTCTGAATCAATGATCTTGTGCATGGATTTGATCTTTTCAAATTGTGACCTTGAGAGCACTCCTGATAACTGCACCACTGTTCTTTATATACTTGTGGGCAGTCATTTTGCTTCAGAGTGTTTTATTTCAAAGCATGAAAGCATGACGACCTTTCAGCATTCACCGTCTTGTTCTTATATGAGCTTTCTGAGATGCAGTCAACGGTCTACTGGTTAGGACATGCTCCAGCATTGTAATAGTCTTGGGAAGAGCTTTCGTCAGCAATGCCTTCTGGATCTAATATATAAGTAAGTAGTGTGCTTTTTTCTGCTAATACTGTGCAGAGGCCAGCGTTTCTCTCTTTAATAAATTCATGAGAAATCACAGCAGGTAATCTGCTTGACATTTTCGTATTGTAGGCTTGACCTGTTGGTGAGCTTTGAATCGCTGTCCGGAAAAGGCCAGTATAGTTGTGGGCTAGCTTTTCCAAATCAAGGCATGCCTTTTTTGTCAGCTGCAAGCACCTACTGCATTGTGGGTGGTTGCATCACTAAGGAGAAAATAGCTAGCAAAGGCACAATCATTGCCTCGGGACTTTGTCAAGGAAACCTCATGTTAAGTTGCATATTTGTGACTTGAGCTCCAAGGGTTCAGTTGTGCTTGCAGTAATCTGCAGATGTGGAGCCTGTTGTATTCTGTGTGCATCCATTGATTTTGAAAGGGGATATGAGTAGTAAGAGAGAGAATTTCAGATGAAGGGGGAAACTGCCTGCAAGGAAAAAGCCTGACAACTTTGACTTCAGAAGTACCAGCACATCCCAGAAGTCCCAATGTCCAGCAAATGCCTGTCTTGGGTCATGAAAGCTTTTCACCACAGTAGAAAGGCTGAGTTGCTTACGGACGAAGGGGATGTGGGCCGTAACTTCATCACTGATAACTTGCTGAATAACGAACTAGATATTTTTTCCTCCCTCATCCCACTAGAAGTCTGAAGTAGACAAAGGAGGCATGCCAGTGTAAATTTAGCTCAACGAGAAGGCAATCAGGTTCTCTATGACCAGCACCGAGAAGAATGTTAAAGCAATACTCATACAGCTGGTGATAAAGGATAACCTGTGCTGAACTATAGAAATAAATGGAGGAAAAAACATGACTCACTAATATCCTTGACCTTTTTTTAAGAGCAGATAAGAATAGTCACGGCACCTGAAACCATTAGATATGAATACAGTGATTTCTAGATGAGTTTGCCTTATCTCTTCAGAAGTCTGAGTATGGAGTGCTATGGCAAGAAATAAGCAAATTGGTTGGACAGGGAATATGTCCACAACCAGAAGAACAAAGGTTATTTGAATTTTTTTTTTTTTTATTCTTAACATGCTTGTAGCATTAGGGACCCTAAGCACTGTTTCACTTTGCTGTTGACACAGCATAGGGGTGACGGATGCATAGACAGCTTGGAACGGTGACAAAGAAGGATTAGGAGCTGTTTTGCAAGAGGTTATTATTGCAACTTCTGGGAGTTGGTTTCAAAGGAAACTACAAGCATGAGCATCTCTCATTTGCTCTCCGTAAAGAATAGTGCCTCTATAGTCTCATGACATTTAGCATCAAATACCTCTACACTTTTCTTCTTTCTGTTTTGGTCAGATAAGATTCTATAAACTCAAATCTTCTGTGTATATCCCTTTGTTTTGTGATTCCTTTGTGAAAGAAAGAAAACATTCCATTGAGAAAGAGAGAAATAGGCTATAAAAACAGGGAGCTGTGCACAATTCAATTCTTTTTTTCCCTTCCACCGAATCCCTACATGGCAGCGCACTGATGCAGCACCATAACCAAGAGTCTGGCTTCTGCAGCCTGCCAAGCTGAACCCAAAAGGATCGAGTGTCACCAATCTCATTTTTTGCCACCTTTTTTTGGCTCTTTGTCTATGCATATTTATTTAAAACTGGGGATTTTGGGAGTTCAGCCCTGGGCTGGGGCCTCCTGTGCACTGCTGTGGTTTGTGGCTCTGGACAGCTCCTGACCCTCCTCCCTGCCTCCTCCTGGTCACGCTGCCACCCGTTTGCTGCCCTTTTTTTCTCCAGAGTAGTCTATAATCTTCAAATATCTGCTTCCCTTCTGTCCTCTCTACTTTTCCTTTTCTGCGCCTGTCCAGGGGCTGCCTACAGAGTATGTCCCATTGCTATTTTGCAGGTGAGCAGCCCACCATCATCATGACAGCAAGGTTCCCACCACCCGCCCCCGGCAGATTCCTTCCCTGTAAATGAGAGGCCCGGTTCAGCAAGAGAAATGCCAAACTCAAAATCTTTTTGATGCTTGTGGGCTTTAAATTTATGCCTGAGTTAAGCTCATGTGCAGGTATTTATCTCATATGAGGCAGCCAGGCTTCAAGTGAAGAATGTGAGCTTTGTAAAGCTGCGAGACTTTATCTAGCAAAGGGTCCGTGCGCGCCTCTTCTTCATCCAGACACGCAGTTGCCGTACCAGGGAAAGTGCTGCCCAGCTAGCTGTACGCCTCCTTTCACATCCCACCGTGTCAGGGCCAGCTCTGGGTCAGTCTGGTTCGGATTTGTTTTCTCCAGGAGCAGGCATGTCGCAGTGCTGGCGAGACGTGGCTGTGACTGCTCTACCACTGCTGGTGACCTGTGGCTCCTTCTTGTCCTCACCCCAGTGGCTTGTTTTGAATTCCTGCTTAGCACGATGCTGTGTAGGAGAGGCAGTGAAATTTTTCTCCCTGCATGCCGGTGTCTGATGGCACGTGGTACATGCCTGCTGTCCTCACTGGTGTGGGTTTTTTAAAGATGTTGCAAGTGAAGGTCAGGGTGATTATTCTCTCACTAAGTCTTAAAGCCAATTTCTGGATCACAGACGAGAATAACATTGCCGGCATTCCTCACATGCCTGTTCATCCTGCCATAGAGGTCTCGTTGATGTAACTGACCGGTGATGTTTTCTTACCTGCAAGGTCAGAGATAAAGATGTTGGAGTGCTGAGAGAATCTAATCTCAGCAAAGCCTCTTTTGGATCAGAGGGTACTTCTGCTCTTTGGTGTATTCTTTCAGTCCTTTGAGGAAAGCTGGGAGAAGCATGTCAAGCTCAGTCATTTTACATGAGCATAAAAGCATTGTGCAGAGAGGTCCAGGTGTTGTGAAGTAGGTGTTCAGTGTAGGCTTCAGACAGGAATGTATCCATTGTGAACCTGTGCATCACTTGAGGGACTTTGGAGATGTTTGTAAACATTCTTAACATTATAAATATTTTTTAAATGCTATATATAATTTGGCTTCAGACATTTTCAGGTCATAACTAAACTGCTAGGCTTGTTCCAAATCAGGGACGGATGGCACGAATAGCACTGTGTGAGTCAGCCCCATCACATGTTCTAAATTAAACTTGCGCTGAGCCAACGTTGATCTTAAGGCTCTTTTTGAAAATCTCCCCGCCTTACAGAAATTGCCGATAGGATTTCTACAGAAATAATGAAGAAAAAAATAAAGCAGAAGAGGGGAGGAGAGTAAAGAAGCAACAAGCTGACTGGTGTAATGGGAAGAATCAAAACATGCAACTAGGAGAAAGCATTCTGAACAAACAAGTTAGTGAAATAACAGCTTCAGTAGCAGATAGCTTTTGGCTTGCCTAGCGCTCTCAAGAGTTCAGATTGCAAATCTCTAAGTTTATTGAAGCAGGGTCGTCTCCTAACGAATACAAATGGGTGTTTCCCTAGCTAGGTACTGCAAGCAGGCTGAAGTACTGCCACAAAGGGCTCCTGTTCTCTGGGGGGAAAAAACGGAGAATATGAAATGCGTGAGGATGACATAAAGATGAGAAGATTGGAGATCTTGGAGGATTTATCTGATTACCTGTCTTCCAGTAGAGATAATACATGCCTCAAATGAGATTTCACCTGGGATAGTTCTGGCCACACGTACTTAAGGCAGGTCAATTCAAGCTTGTTCAAAAGATTAGGCAAAAGAAACACTGGCTGTTAGTTGCTCCATTTTTCATCGTATTTGAGGAGAAACTGAAAGACCTTGATGTCTATATCCCAGCAAAAACAGGTAGAACATGAATAAATTTGCTGTCTGTACATAGGTAAGGGAAAATGTTAGCCTACCTGCAAAGAAGAGCTACCTGGGTAGCAACATTTGACTGTAAACAAACTGAGTACTTTTAAGCTGGAAATGAAGAAGGCTCCAGGCTACCATAAGAACAAGGCTCTGGAAGGAGTAGGGGCAGGAAAGCTGATTAATGAAAGTCATTCTATTGTACTCGTGCCTGGAGTACAGCAGAGGACTGAAGCCTACGTCTGTGGAAGTTTTTTCCATTCCCTGCAGGCTGGGAAGAAGAAGAGAATGCAGAACTTGGTACAGACAACTATTATGTCGTGTGTATATATATCTCTCTCTCTCCGATATATGATCCATATATACACAAAAAGGAATGGGAGGCCCTGAGTGGAGCTGCAAGAAAGCAGGTGCTACGTCTTCAGCTTATGCTTTCCAGTGATTACCTAAGAGAACCTGCTATTGATGTTTAAGCCCTAATTTTGAATGCTTTTCTGTTCTCAAAGCAAATTTTTCAGTCTCTCTGAATACATTGTCATTCAAAAATGCTCACTTTTGCATCTCTCTTCTTTTTTTTTTCTTTTAAATCGTTGCTTACTTGAGACCTCCACAAACCCTCTTCTCTCAGAGGAACAGCAGTTCATGGGGATGCACGATTCCCAAAAATGCGAGGTGTCCCCTCAGCATGGGCTGCGGAGGCAGGGCGGCTGCTTCTGCGGGGCTGACATTGCTGCTGCTGCTGGCACCAGCAAACAAACGAAGCTCTGTTCATTTTCTGCTCCAGCAGAATGAGCGGGGGGTGGGGGGCGGGACAGCAGAAGGATGAGCTTGGGGATGGAGGTTGCTCAATCGAATGAGGAAAAATATAATGAGAGAAGACAATGTATATTCAGGTTTATAAAGAAGTGCTTTCAGTGATAACATGTTAAACAAAATTTGGAAGGGTTTGGCAATGCCCTTTTATTGCTGTTCACAGGACAGCTTATCTGTTCATTTTTTCTGTTTTACATGCTAATGTTAAATCAAAGCCAAGCATTAGTGTTTGCTTTGTCGTTGCCATTGACCCTGATTTAGCACAATCTCAAAACATGAAATACCTTCCCATTTTCTCATTGCTTATGCCTTCTCCCAGCATTCCAAATAGCAGGCTGGCGTTGTGATTTGAAAATCCTTTTAAACATAAAACGCTGTAGCGTATTCTTAGTAAAAGACAAGAGTGCCAAAAGTACGCCAGAGAGGGAAGCATCCAGACTGCGATGAGGGTACCAGAAAAGAAATGCTTAACCCCCATCAGCCACTTTGAAAATCTCAGTCTGTATATTTCCATCCATTTGAATTAGGCTGCTTTGGTCCTTCTGAAAGCAAAGCAAGCATTATTACAGTAATGAGATATTAAAAGAAAAAATCTATCACAAGTTTTCAAAGACACAGCACCTTCAGAAATGTGGCATTTTAGAAGTGCAGGTATTAAATTTGTTGGCCACTGTCTAAATGCAGTGACTAAGAAGCCATATTGGTGTTGCTCTAGTTAATTAAAAATGTGATTTTAAAATGTTTTCATGATGTGACTGGAACGGTGCATCCTGTAAGGAGAACAAATGCTGAAACATGAGAGGATGGTTTCTGCATCTCAGAGATTGAACATTTTCATCTGATTGAGTTGAGGTTGAGGGAAAAGGGAGGTTTTTTTGACTCGAGGGCTTCTGTATTCTCTTTAGTTACACCACATACATACGAGTGTCTGAGCGCTGATTGAGCACGGTCTAATTACTCTGCTGACAGCAGATGGAAGCAAACGGCCAGACCATCAGGTGTGTCGTACCCACTTTGACCTGCAGCCATCATCTGCCCCTACTCCTTGTTCAACTGTGCTGAGGGGGAATAGCGTGCAAGAGGGGGAGGCAAAAGGTTTGTCTCACTCAGCCCACTGCTGTATGTGCAGAGGGGTGAATCCTCCTGCCACCCTTCTTCTCAAGGACTTTTTTGCAATCCCGTGCTTTTATTGCTGGGAAGGGACACTTGTATGGTGGGATTGGCCACAGACCCTGGCCTGGGTGCAAGGGGGCTGGGATGTGTGGCAAGAAGATTCCTGTTCCCTGAATGCATTGGGATTAATTACTGTTGGCACTTAAAAGATTTTTGCAAAGTAGCCGTTGTTGTCTCCGGCCATGCCCATCCCTGGGTGCCTCAGGAGCAAGTAAGATTTCCCACAGTGCACTCAGTTGTGCGGACTGTCTCCCACGGGCAGACGTACCTGCATCCAGCTGCATTCAGCTTGCGTCCTCATGAGACATGAAGGCTGTTGACCTTTATTTTTTTTTTTAAATCAGGACAGAGTTCATTCTTCCACAAATAAAGTGTCAGATCTGTTTACTTTATACTTGCATCCTAGACTCGGAAAGGTTAAAAACTTTCTGCAGTGTAGCTATTCCCTCTTCATCTCTCATGATAGCTTTTCATTGCTAGACTACTGCATAGGGAAATGGGTCCCTGAATATGTTCCCTCCTTGAAGAGTCATTATGCTCCCCATAGCCATAGGTAGGTAGCAATGTCCTGAGAAAGTGGAAAACTGTTTTTTTTTTTCTTCCCCAGTCTTTTCAAAAGGCTGATCTTTTTCATTCACTGTTGGTAGTGAATTAGAAATTTGCTGTATCATTGTTAACTGAGCAAAATAAAGACAGTCTGGAAATAGAAATTGCTGCAGCCGGTGCAGAGAGATGTCAGCCGTTGCTCAATGTCATTATGAAACTGTGAAGTCATCATAAATAGTCCTCACTGGGAACGTGAATATTGGGCACAGTGGTTGATTTCCAAACTGAAAATATAGATGGAAATCTGGGAAAAAGAAAGATGAGGAATATCACATGACTAAAAGCAACTTCAGTTCTTTTTGGCTCACTGGAAGTTTTTGGCTGTCTGTAATATCTGATACCCACAGAAAAGATACCTGAAGATCCATGACAAATAAACGCACTCTTAATCCAAGACGGTCTGTAGAGTTTCCATAGGCTGGGTGGGAACTTTCTGCACATTGACACTAAAGCCATGCAAAAACATGACCCTTGAAAGCGAACAGGAGGAGGAGATTCAGGAAAGGATAACTTATCTTGTTCATGACACCAAAGAATAAGACACTCAGGAGAAACCCAATAGCATCAGTGGTAAAGGTCCCATTACCATTAACAAGGATGAAAAGGAACGCCTTTAAGAAAAAGAGGCAATAAATTTGCTTTCCAACTCCTTTATCACCCATTACATAAAAAGCCTGAGGGAACGAGATCTTACAATTGGAAAGAGTCTTAATGGCCCAAAACTCAGCCCAGACCTTGGAACAAAAGCTATAGTCATCACATTTCTTTGCTTTCTGGACAAAGAACGTATTATGTAAAAAGCAGAATAAAACTCAAGACCCTGGGATATGCCAATAAGCAAATCTCCCTTTACTTGGACAATAAAAGAAAAGATCAGGAGAGAGGAACAAATGCAAGGCTTCAAACAGCAGTCTGTTAACCCATCAGGCCAATGTGGATTTAAGATGAAGATCCACCAGTTTTTAACATACAGGGACTGACACTGCCTGTGCCCTTGCAGTTCCTCTTTAACATCAGAGCCGATGGCTCTAATGACTCCACAGCTTCTGTCAGAAGTTAGTGCTGATGTAAAAGTGGGGGTATGTGCTTCTTCATATAGCATGATTCAGCTTTTTTTTGTTTCCAATAATGTACAGCTGAAATCACTGCTGAGTGCTTATTGTGTATTAGTGATGTTTCAGAAGAGAAAGAGAGGAAAGAATAGAGAAACTAGTAGTTGAAACACTTCTTATTGTATTATTGTCTCAAAAATGCCTTTGTTTTGTATTAAATGTATCACCAGGACTTGTTTGCCATAGACCGAGAAGTCAGTGATGAAGGAGAAGGTAGCTGGCACTCATCATTGACAGAGAAAGAGACAGCAGGAGTGTGTGAAAAGGCACCATTACTTATGAACTATTACCAGATAATCCTTATGAGGCTGCAGGATGTCAATTGTAGAAAGCAATAGCCAAATCTCACAGATTTTAAAGAAACTAACAAAATGAGGCAAAGGATGTTCTTTCTTTTTACTGCTCTGATAGCCTGGTCTTTATTTGTAACTGAAGGCTACTTCTGTGGAGAAATCATTATCTTATGGTAAGATACAGAGCTCCCAGAAGAGATGAGGAAACCACTGCACCTGCCTTCAGCGGGTACCTGAGGAGTGCTGTCTGCGATGCCTCTGTCGGAAGAGGTCATTTTGGCCCACTGGTAGAGCTGGACAGCGGCTGCTGGGAAGAGCAAGCACACACCTGAACAAGCAAAAAGTTGATTTTCACTATCAAGAAGTGTGAGGTATTTGCTGGAAATAAAGCTCAGATAAAGTTGATCCCTCATAACTTAAATGCCATGAAAATGGAATGTAAAGAAGTGATTCAGGCAAGCGCGTAGTTTCTGTTTGAAACTCTAAATTGAGAACTACTCTATGTGTATAGTTCTATTTTTCACATTTTTCTGTACAGATAAATGTTTATATTACTTACAGAAGAGCAACAAAACATACAGCTGACTATATCTGTTCTTAAGACAGTTAAGCAAAGGAGGAAGGCTCGTTAGAGCCATGAAAAAGACTGCTCTGAAGCTATAGCCAATACATTTCACTCCTTTTTTGAAGACGAATAAAGAAACAGTGTTTCAATATTGTATTGTCTCAATTATATTTATAAAACTCATAGCAGGAACAGAAAACAGCATTAGTCTACCCAAATTCAGTAACAGGTAGTGAGCAAACCTCAGACAGCTCAAAATTGGTAAGGCTACACAACAGCTGTGGAGAGCAAGCAGCATCATTTGCAGTATTACGTTTCAGGAAAAAAGGAGAGAAAAACATTGCAGATTATGAGAATCCTGCACAAATGTACAGTCATACTCCAAAAAAAAAAAAGAAAAAATCCCCTACAATACAATCCAAGTGATTTACTAGATCCATCTACATTTAGGGAGTCTGTGTTTCAGCTTTTTACTATAGAATTTCAGTATCTCCTAAGAAACAAACATACAGACTTACAGATACTAGAGCAAAGCTTAACACAAAAATTAAGTGTGCTTATGCAGCAAAAGGGATTTTTTCGTTACGATATCTTGACTGACTTACTGCGTCTGTGTCCAGAGAATTTAGACTTTGAAGACAGGACAGTTTTTGTGTTTAAATAAGCATTGCTATAGTTCAGTTACAGTATTTTGTATTTTAATACCATGATTTATTGTAGATCACCTAGACTGTAGTTTCTTAGTGTCTGAACACCCAGCATCTTCCGTTTAAAAAGAACCACAGAAAGTACTAATATTTTTCTTCTAATGTTCTTTCTAGTTCATATAATGCTGCAACTGTAATCTCTTATTTGCTGTTACAGCAATAGTCAAAAAAGTTTCCTCCAGAAACCTGAAGACCCACCTTTTCAATGGAGCTCATTGCTTCTAAAGTTCACGCTTTGCCTGCTAGCAAACATCTGCCTCCAATTTCTATGCAGATAGTCTTGATCACATGTCTCTGAGTCATGCTTCTTTTGCAAACATGTAATGAATTCTCTAAATATCAAGCTGACCTGATGTCACACTGAACAGCCACCTATTCACTCCTTCTTTTGCTGAAGTATCACTGATGTCAGCAATGCTGCTGTAGTCTCAGCCTAGATGTCAGCACTGGGGTAATTCATAGCCCTGCAGTCAGTATCCTTTAAGATGAAAAATGAATAAAATACATGCCTGAGAGAACTTCATAATCCTAAAGAAATTTCCTCTCTTCCACAAAAAAACACCTCCCCCTTTCACCAGATCTCAGGAGTTCTTACTCAGAAGGCGCCTAAGTTTCTTTCCTTCCCTTCCCCAGACATCACCGGGAACCACTGATGGATGTTTACACTGCTGACACCTGGGTCCCAAAGCTATCTCTGGCAACTTCAGCATAAGTGTGCAGCTAATCAAGCCAGAACTTGGATCACTTTGAACTGGGGACTAATGACAAACAAGAGGACTTGGTGACAGCACAGTCCCCTGCAGCTACTTCCTTGTAGAAAAAAGCTCATTAGCGTTAAAACTAACTTTTGCTTAAATAATTGGTTTACTTGTTAGGTCATCAGCTGAGGAAGTAGAAGTTAGGGGCAGGAGTGCTGTAAACAAATAAAATGTTAATTATAGTTCACTGCTGAACAGTTGTCACAAGAACTCTGCTTTCAGATTTTTCTTCACTGTTAGTGACTGTCAGCGTTTCACCTGTCTTGTCTAATACGTGGAGTTGTGTGATGCAAGTCACTCGCTGCTTTGCTCAATTTCTTCCTCCCTGTTCAATAAATACTTACCTGATCTAAAAATAAATGCAAATTAGTTTGTAAATACTATCCTTGGACTGCAGTCTGTTAGGTAGAGGCAAACTCAGCCAATCGTTGCGTATGTATGATAAAATGAAATCTGTGCATTGATTTTTTCCTGCTTTTTGGGAAATTTTGAAATTAGTCCATTTTGTATTTCTGGCTGCTGCTAGCAGAATGAGGCTGTATCTGACAACAGAAGTGGACTTTAAAAGGCAGAATGCAAATAAGGTATTTGGAATGTGCCCTAGGAGATGAATCTTGGTTCCTCCTTTTTCCCCTCAAGTTTCACTTTATGGTTTGTGACAGTCAGCCTCCTGCTCTTCACTGAAACAGTGAGAACTGTCCTTTGCCAAAATTCAACTCGGTGTTTTTGAACTGAAGAAATAAAGCACATTGAGAAAATGTGCCACCTTAAAAAAAAAAAAAAACAGATCTCCTGCTGTGGATGTGACAGTTCAGTAGCAGACACTTGGTCCTGACCATCCTGTGGTGGGCCGGAGGGTGGAACCTCCCATGGAGCCTGGGAGCTGTGCATCCAAGGCTGCAGAGATACCTACACATAAGGCATACCAGACCTGGTACAATGAGGTAGCTCTGAAGCAGTCATCCAGCACCCGCTGTTACTGTTGAGGATCTGATTGAGACTAAAGAGAAAACTTGCAAAGTAATAGGTGAGGTTAAAATGCTGCCTTTCCCCCTTTCCCACCATGCTAAAAAGAAAGGTTGGTGTTTCCATTGGTGAGGCTGACTGTGCCAGGTGAGTGTGGTGTTGCACCACTGCTCATTCCTTGCTTTCCTCGTGACGAACGTGAGTGCTGGTCACTGCGGAGTGGAGAAAGGATTTCTCACTTGTGGCTGTTTGGGGACAGTGCAACTTGTGAGCTGCATTTTGGGGATTATGAACTCTGTCTAATCGCCTTTATCGTACAGCAAGCTCCATTTTGTTTGTAAGCCCAGTCTCTCCTGCTATCTTAATTGCCTCCACAGTCCACATTTGGATGCAGTTGCAAGCAGTGGTGTCACAAGGTTGTCCACAGAAGGTTGCTAAACCTCAATGACCCTTGGTTATCAGGAAGAACTTATCTTGCCAGCCATTTTCAAGAGAAGAGATGCAGAAGGCAAAGCTATGTCAGTGAAGGTCCCTGAATACTTTAAAGGCCCCCAAATTCCATAGAAAACAATGATCAAAAGGAAAAATTTCCAAAGCTGGGAAACGCAAACAGCAACTTTTGTTTTGTCTAATTCTGTTTATTTGTTGTGCAGCTGTAACAGAATCTTTTGCAAAATCTTCGTGCTGTATCTCAGCCATATCTGCTCCTGCATTTACTAACCACCAACTGGCAAATGCACAGAAAATGAAAAGTCCAGTGCTCCAACAAATGAGGATGGTTGTGCATGTGTGTGTATGTAAAGGCAGGCATGTGGGGTCCGAGGAGGATAGGAATAGCTCTGACTGGACACTTGGACCATGAAGTTCTACTTTCTTCTATGTCAACAGACTGAATTTGTGTGAAAGAAATAAGTCTTGGGGCTACTGGGGAGAGGGAAAAAGGTTCACCCCTAGAGCTACCCCAGGCCAAGGGAAAATAAAATATACAGGTCCACATCCAAACTCAGTTTTCTGGTGAGCATAAAACTCTGGAAACTTTTTAAGTCTGTATCATCATCTAATAAAAAATTTTGATACACTAAAGTTGGCTGGACACAGAGGAGCTCAGAGGTAGCAGCAAGCAAATCCAAATTTGAAAGCCTGTTCGTTCATTTGTTCTTTCTTTCACATGCTGATGTTATCAGTGATGGCTGATACTTCAGAGTCAGATTTTAGGTTAGTATTTCTTAATATGTAAACCTACATGTTCAAATAACAAGTAATTCTCAACAGTTAACTAATTATTAGCATGGCATGACTTATGCAGTGTTAACATCACTTAAGGATGATCTCCTCCACTCCCTCTTGTGAAATTTTGTTTCAGGAGATAGAGACGTTATCTACACTATTTCTTCCATTTTACCTTAATTCCAATTCCATCGTGGCTTAAGCTGATCTTCATAAGACCCTAGTTTGTCTCTTCGGACAACCTACAGCTGAGTTAGTGTCTGTCAGGCAAGGTTATGCAATTTTACATGTTGTTTTAGGGCTCTGGAAACTCAGTTATTCAGCATAAAAATAAGAGTTTCAGTTCCAGGAATCTGGAAGCTTTCTCATTTGTGAGGTGCTTTGATTCCTGCCTCAAAGCCACCAGCAGATTTGATACCATTGGGCGTCTCCATTCAAGTGAGGAAAAACACTTGCAGTTGTAGAAATATAACAATATTCAGCTAGAACCTCTTAATGTTGCCAAGAAAGTCTAATCCAATAAATTATGTGACATTTCTGCCTTTAACTCCTAAGCATCTAGTCCATCCTGCCCCATGTCTCCTTCTGGAGTGTTTTTTCCTGCCTTTCTCATGGACAGTTTCCTGTGGCCTCACCTATTTCTTGACAATTCGGTCTTTCCCTTCAGAAGAATTTGTGTATTTTCCATTTACAAGCAGGAGAAAGCTCTCTCTTCCATGCTACCCACTTACTTCCTACCTCATAGTAGCTAAATTTGTAGACCTTGTTGTTGTATGTCACGTTTCCATCTAAAGCTGCGAGGAAGACGGGAAAAGTATTAAAGATGGAATATGGTCCTTGCCTTGCTTCAGTTCTGGGGTGAGCCAGACATTATTATTGTTTTTAGAAGACACCAAGTCCTCATTATTGATACTTAAGGGGAATGTGCGTAGAAATGGCTATATGTGACTAGCACACTTGAAAGTATGCAATGGGATAAAAGTGGCTTCCTAATCCTTCCAAACATTTTGTACCTCTTCAGTGATTTCGGTGAACAGTGGATTAGGCAAATATGTTGAGTTGCGTAACAGAACAAGGGAAATACAAAGATCTTTTGCTTGTGTGATTGCCAAACTGATTGTGAGTGACAGCACAAGTTGAGATAAACATACAGACTTCATCATTTGTAAGCATGGATGTTTTAGTTAACTTTTTCACTTCCACAGTAGTTTAGAAAGGCAATGTTACTGCTTTTCATATGGAGGGAAGGAGGAAAGCAAGGTTCATAATTTCACAGTCCAGGAATAAGCATTCTCTGTAGTCTTAATATTTATTTTTTGTTGCCATTTAAAAAACACCTATGGAGCCAATTTTATCTCTTTTACCCCAGCTAATAACCAGCTCACTGTTGATTTCAGCATCAGCCATGAAGTGAAAATGATACCATAAATAATTCTAAAAGGAGAATCAAGTCCACTGAGTCCACAACTTTCTCCACACAATGCAATAACCATAAATTTCACAAATTATTTCGATTTGCCATATATTGAATTAAAAATAGAAAGCAAAAATGCACCATGTGCTTGAGCAGCTTCTTACAAGTAGTCTGCAAGTAATATTGTCATGGTCAGTGTCAATGTGGTCCTGGCACATGATGCATATGAGCAGATGCTTGTAGTGCTCCTCTGACTTCAAAACAGCTTTGTACACCCCTCAAGAGATTGTTTCATGGTCAGGCTTGAAGACACTCAGTTCCAATCAAGTTTGATTGAATGTGGCTCAGAGGTAGAATAGCAAAAGGCACTGAGGGTGGTTTACGGATCCAGTCCCAGGTGAGCGTGTCCTTGCGTCACAGCCCGGGATGCCAAAATGCGTATTTTGTCCAACTTGATCTGGGGTGAGTTTTGCTAAAGTCATCTTTCCTTTTTCCATGCAGTCTTTCCCACAGTACTTCCTACTCATCTGTGTTTCTGTTCACCTTCCTTCAGCACCTTTACCTACCTCTCTCCCCCTTTCCTGGTGTCCCTTGAGTATCAGCTGTTTGACAAGCTGCTGGCCTGCCAGTGCTCTGAACTGCTCATTTGCAAGAGTTGACTTGTCTAATGTCTTCAGTTCATGAATAATCTTTTGAATTCACTATGGACATCTGTTTCATTTCAGTGAAATTAATTTCATCATCTGCAGTGACTCTCCCTGGCAAAGTCTTAAGGCTTTTGCTTTCCTCTTACCTTTTTCTTTCCTTTAGTCTGTATTGCAGTTCACCACTCTTTACTGCATATCCTGTCCCTTTTTAGTCTCCTTCACAACTTTTGTTTATTCATTTTCTGTTTTATTGTAACCATCTGTTATCTCGGACTCCTCTTTTAACATTTTCCTTTGTAATTGTACCTGTTTTCATGGACTTTCTTATTGGTACTGTGCATCTGACCTGCCAGCCTGCTATGCAAGACACCCAGCATCTGCTCGTTCAAATCTATGGCGAAGCCATATTTATTACCCCCCCCCCCAAATGACAAATTCTTTCCTCGAAACAAATATTGTTAAAGGAGAAACGAGACTGAGTGGGACAGTCGGTAGGAAAAAAACACATCCAAATGAACATATGTTATTTTGCAGCATGTCCCGTATATCATTCAAATACTTTTTGGCGTATGCAAAAACTGCCCAGGACACATGGCTCTGCTACCTTGCCTTCTGTCCAGCTTGACTGCCTCTCTGGCCCTGCTGGCTGTTCTCCTTCCCCTAGCGACAGTATTTGTGTTGACGTTGCAATGACAGTGCCTGGTAACAGGATCCCATATTTACATGTACAGCAGTACATGGCTCTTGCCCTGGCCCTGCTCTAGGAGTAAGGTCTCATGCTCTGCACACTGAACCTCTGCAATTATTTATATGATTGATAAAGAGAGTTAAAACCCCATTGGAAACAGGGTAAGCCACTGTTGATTTGAATTTTGTTAAGTTTATACTATTCCCAAGTTTCTTTTTGTTGGTAAAAAAACATTCGCTCTACTAGTCTGGGTAAAATTCATGGGGATAATCAGCAATTACAAGCAGATCACTATTACTAATTCACTGCAGCATTCTTGGAACATACTGTTTCCATTCCTGGATTGTTACATTGGCATTTAAATTATTAAAGCTGCATAATAACAAGTCATAAATTCCCCCTGGAGGACCTGAAACATTCTGACATTTTTATTAATGGAAATACTTCAAAAAGATTAAAAAAAAAGTTTTAATGAAGTACCGTAGGAGCATGCAACCATGCTAATGGGTTAACTACATGTCCACTCAATTTAGGAAAAGATTAGTAAATTTAAAGTAGAGAGAGCTTGTTGGGATGCCTTTGAGTGCATTTTTCATTTCTTCATTCAGATACGTATATATTTATGTAGGCTTCTCAAGCCAAATTCAGTCCTCTTGAGTCACTATTTTTAAGGAGCGTGTTAGGATTGATTTAGTACAAATTCTTTACAGCACAGCTCTGCAATGTGTGTTTCCAGTCTTGCTCTTTTACCCCCATACACATGACTCGGTTTGGACCAAAATCGATTACTGCGTCCACATTACGGTGTTTTATCCCAGACTGCTTCCTCTCCTCCTCCGTGTGCGCGAGGTGGTTGTGCTCAGCCACCTCTTGTGCGGGCCAAGCGGTGTGGAGGGCCAGCGTGTTCCCCTGGGTTTGTGCTGCTGGTGCCAGGGGGAGGCAGCTCCCTGTCACCTGCAGCTGACAGGGCATGAGCGCATGCTTCTTATGACTTTTTTCTGCCTGAATTTAGGTTTATTGCCATCACTTTTTCTGCAAATGCAGAAGCTGCTCCAGAAGAAAACAAACAAGTTCACTCAGTGATAAAGGCTGAGGGAATTGGGTCTTTGTAGTCTGGAGAAGAGAAGACTGAGGGGGGATCTTATCAATGCTTATAAATACTTAAAGGGAGGGTGCCAGGTAGATGGGAACAGTCTTTTTTCAGTGGTGCCCAGTGATAGAACAAGAGGTAACGGGCACAAACTTGAAGATAGGAAATTTCATCTCAACGTGAGGAGGAACTGCTTTACTTTGAGGGTGGCAGAGCACTGGCACAGGCTGCCCAGAGAGGTTGTGGAGTCTCTCACTCTGGAGACATTCAAAACCCGCCTGGACGCCATCCTGTGCAACCTGCTGGAGGTGATCCTGCTCTGTCAGGGGGTTGGACTAGATGATCTCCAGAGGTCCCTTCAAACCCCGACCATTCTGTGATTCTGTGATAGAGGACCTGGTCCAGTATTGATGAAAGCCAAAGAAATGTTTCCATTGACTTAAGTGGAGGCTGGGCTGTCGGAGGAGGAAGCTGACACGGCAGAGGCTGTGTCAGGCAGCTGCCTTGCCTTTGGCCGTGCATCCGATGAGACCAGCCTCTTGATGGGCAGCTTCCAGCATCTCCACAACCAACGTTGGGGATTTTAATCTGTATTTTAAAGAAAAGAGCAAGGGTTGTTCATATATGATAAAGCACTTTGCCAAAAAAGCTATTGAGCAAGACATTACTTTTATTTCACTGTGAGATTTCTCGTCACGTGCTGTCCTGATATGGTACACAGCAAAACATAATCCACCAGTGAAGACCTTGCACTTGGGACACAAAGACTGTGAGATGTCTCTTCTTCCCTTGGGATGTGGGTTATTTTTAAGCTTACTCCTATCAGGCAGTTCCTTGTCCTGAACTTTCTGGACTACTTACCCATGTAGTATTTTTAGCTGGTGTGCCTTCTGCTCCTCCCAAGGGAAACCACTTAAGATTTACACTGGGAGCTGAAGGGTGGAATGGTTCCTGCTGTTGAATGACAAAACACACCTGAGGTGAGAAGCAGCTTTTTAGGAGAGACCAAAAGGCGCCGGGTGCTCCTGCCTGCTGAAGGAGAACAACCCACCACGCTTGGGTTCAACAGCGTAGCGATAAGGAGAAGGTTGGAAAGGTAACAAATACCCTGACCCTGCATCAGCTGAGGGATTTAGGCTGCCTGCTGCTGCTGAGAGCCCGTAGCAGCTGGGTGCCTCATTCTCTGGAGGGTTTTTGGAAAAAAACCCTTGTTCTCCTAATTGCACTGAGGAAAAATAAAAGACTGGAGTGTCAGCTTGAGTATACATTAAAAAAACAGATCAATTAGTGCGATTTGTTTGATGTCAATTTATTAATTTCTATATGCATAATGTAGATATCAGAAAGTATCTGAAAGTATCTGAAAATTTACAGATGTAAGAGTGTGACTTGATGTCATTTTTCCAAAAAATTAACCCTGCAAATGCTGAATGATCGGGGCTTGTCATTTTTCTTGTCACCATTGTTTTTAAGCAGACCGGCTTATATGTCTTCTTCTTTCAAATACCTTCACAGACAGATTACTTCCCATAAACATAGGTGCATATTTTGTGCATGTGACTCTTACCTCAAAGCACACCTCAAATATCAGTAAATACCTCTGAGGTAGGTTAGTAGTATTTCAAGTGGTGTGAATAAGGAGTAAATTTATATCATTAACAATGGAGCAGCCAGTGTCTCTCTAGTTGTCCATCAGTGTCCACTCAGTTGTCCATCTAGTCTAGCAACTCCTTCTGACAGTTGTGAACGTTGTGAGAAGCTGGCACTGAAGGACGTTTGCGTAATAACTTGTCCACTGGGGAGGTGTTGTCTGTCTTCGTTAGCGCCACTGCAGTGGACGTGGGGGCTCACATGCACCCATATTGACAAGAAAGATCATCATATTTGTGTAAAAGATCTCATACTGCTCAGCATCAGTTTCCTTTTACTCTGTAAAATAAAAAAAATAATTTAGGATTCAGATCTGAATTTTATGAACTCCAGTTTTGTTTAACTTGTATAGTGCAGAGAATTGCACAGACTTTGTTTTTTGTAGTCTTTCCTCATGAACATGCCTTATTCCTCCCGCCAGGGTGCAAAGCCTCCTGTCATTCTCTAAAAATCACAGCTTTTGCATATAGAAATCGGATATCCAAATCCACACAGTGAAGGTCAGCATGGGGTGTTATTTATTTCTTTATTACTATTGCATTTTCCACTATGTGGTTTCTACATACTTAAATTCTCAATGCTCATTGTAAAGACACTATTATAATGAAGGTCATAAGTCCATGGCCAGACAAGAAATGGGACCCACTGTCTTCACTTCAGACCACATCCTTAGAAACCCTGGGCCATGTTTTTTCTCCATTAATCAGCTCATTCTTCAGCAAGGTATTGTTACTTGTTGATCTTTCTTTTTAATACAGTCTGTGGTTCTTCCTGCTGCCGACTGAATGTGCGCATCCCTACAAATATGCATGTCTTTATTACACCTGTGTTATCTGCAGGCCTCTATTTGAGTCTGCTATTTTTCTCAGAGTGAAAAAGCTACAAAGTCCTTTAACTATTAAAATAGTATTTAAATTAAATTTAAGAGAAGCTGATGTCACTTTCCGGTGAACAGTCCTTAGGTACAGAGATTGACAGAGCTCTTCTTTTGCACATGGGGCTGACTTCGGTTTATATGATGGTTCCCCTTGTGATATTCAGGATTCAGATGAGTAACCTGGGGACACATCACGCTAAAGCTTTTAGTTGTGACAACCACCACTAGTATCTTACTCTGTGCTTTTCATATAATGTTATGCTTCTAAGCTGTTGCGGAGTATGCAGAAGTGATTTAAGATGCTTGGCTGAAAGGTGCAGCTCTTTCCTCCAGGCCAGCTATGTCACGGTTGTTGTCATTTATTTGCTCTCCTCATATAATCATAGAATCATAGGGTTGGAAGAGACCTCTGGAGATCATCTAGTCCAATCCCCCTGCCAGAGCAGGGACACCATAGAGCAGCTTGCACAGGAACACGTCCAGGCGGGTTTTGAATGTCTCCAGAGATGGAGACTCCACCACCTCCCTGGGCAGCCTGTTCCAGTGCTCTACCACCCTCAAGGTAAAGAAGTTCCTCCTCATGTTTAGGTGGAACTTCCTATACTCAAGTTTGTGCCCATTACCTCTTGTCCTGTCACTGGGCACCACCGAAAAGAGCCTGGCCCCATCCTCCTGGCACCCACACTTTAAGTATTTATAAGCATGGATCAGGTCCCCCCTCATCCGTCTTTTTTCCAGACTAAAGAGACCCAATTCTCTCAGTCTTTCTTCATAAGAGAGGTGTTCCAGTCCCCTAATCATCTTGGTAGCCCTATGCTGCACCCTCTCCAGCAGTTCCCTGTCCTTCTTGAGCTGGGGAGCCCAGAACTGGACACAGTACTTCAGGTGTGGCCTCACCAAGGCAGAGTAGAGGGGGAGGATGACCTCCCTTGACCTGCTGGCCACACTCTTCTTGATGCACCCCAGGATGCCATTGGCCTTCTTGGCCACAAGGGCACATTGCTGGCTCATGGTCATCCTGTTGTCCACCAGGACTCCCAGGTCTCTTTCTACAGAGCTGCTCTCCAGCAGGTCAGCCCCCAACCTGTACTGCTGCATGGGGTTATTCCTCCCCAGGTGCAGCACCCTACACTTGCCCTTATTGAATTTCATAAGATTCCTCTCCGCCCAACTCTCCAGCCTGCCCAGGTCTCTCTGTATGGCGGCACAGCCTTCTGGTGTGTCAGCCACCCCTCCCAGCTTTGTATCATCTGCAAACTTGCTAAGGGTGCACTCTATCCCCTCATCCAAGTCATTGATGAATATATTGAACAGGACTGGACCCAGTACTGACCCCTGGGGAACACCACTCGTCACTGACCTCCAACTAGACTCTGCGCCCCTAACCACAACCCTCTGAGCTCTGTCTTGCAACCAGTTTTCTATCCACCTTACTGTCCATTCATCTAACCCACTCTTCCTAAGCTTCCCTATGAGGATGCTGTGGGAGACTGTGTCGAACGCCTTGCTGAAGTCAAGGTAGACCACATCTACCGCTCTTCCCTCATCTATCCATCCAGTCACACCATCATAGAAGGCTATCAGATTAGTCAGATCAGTCGTCCTTTGTCATGTCCCCAGTAATGAGGCTTAGTTAGCCGGCAGCCACAATCTGACTGCACAGAAATGCTGGCTGAGGAATATTGATTCTTACCTCCACTGTTGTCAAAGGTTGTTCCTGTTAAGCTAGGTATAACGTTATAAATCACAGCAGCAGCTATTTCTACATGTAGCTACCTTTATGTAGCTCCACACTCTGAGCAGCTCGCATGGAAGGTGCTGTTGGTTTTTTCCATTGTAAATTGCATTTCAGCAGCTGATGCAGGCAGATCAATTTTGGCTCCTGATTTTCTTTTTCTTTTTTTTTTTTTTTCTGTTGTGCCACTGCACTGCTCTCTGTTTTTCAGACATTGTGCCAAACTCATAATTAATCCAGTGTCAGATGAGAGCAGTAAGAATTACCAACAAGGGAGACTAAAGCAAGGTACAGTTTGAATACTGGCAGCAGAGGAAGGAAATTCGCTTCTCCCACTTCAATCTAGCAAGTCTCCCGGGTGAATTATTCATGCCATTTCCCCCCCAGCTGTATTAGAAAAGGTGCAGTAACTGCACAGCCTTGCCTGAGAGTCACTTTCTTCCCATAGCCTTTCACACACACTCCAAGGGATGGCTTTTTAGGAATGACCCTTTTTTAATATTGTGACCTCCTTTTAGGCAGCTCAGTCCCTGCAGCTGCAACACACATCCGACAGAATAACCACCGTAATAAATGTAACCCCATCTCTCTTGTTGTTGTTATGTACAGTATTCCCTCCATTTGCTTTATTTTTTTACCCCTCAGAAGGAAAGCGAAGGATAAGACTAGCTGGGAAGACTCTTATCATTTCATGTAATTTTTCTAATTAGTCCTTAGGATCCTTCCAGGAGTCTCCATGGGGCTGAGCCTAATCAAAGACTGGAGATGCCGTAGGGAAGCAGTGCGTTCATTCAGAGAGCGTGCTTTCCTCCTGACACTGCTGATACTTCCTTTCAAACCCTTTTAAGTATCCTTTTAAGTCCTTTTCAAGTATCACTGCTCTTTTAACCTCCCTGTTCTCCTGCTGCTGTCAAGCAGCAAAGGAATAGGAATTCTCAGCAGTTCCTGCAGAAATTGCAATACCAAGGGGAAAAGACTGAGAAGTAACAGGACTTTTAAAGAATATCCTCCTGCAGCCCAAGGATGAAACATCTGCCTTCAGAAGCAAGCTCCAAAATGACAAGCCAAGTCACCAGCAGATTCCACATATTTAATTTTAAGATTTATCTCTTCAAGTATATGCGTTCGGTGTAACGCCAGTGGTATATTTTAGCTGTGTCATTTTGTATCACTTTAATTAGATATTTTTAAACAATCAGTCTCTGGTAGGAAACAGCAGTAAAGGGAGGAAAGTGTCTTCTTTTGAACAAAATATGGTAAGATTAAGGCTTAGGAATGGCACATAGAATTAAAGACAAGAATCCTATGTGGACATTAATAGTAGTAGTATTAACTTTATAAGTATTTGTATGTAATAAGCCTGTATTGGTCAGCATAGTGAACATCTCTCAGTGGAAATCAGCACAGATGGTCTTATAGAACAACCCAGAAAGGAGCAGGCACTCACCTTTCTTTGAGAAGTCATTTATATGAATAAGCTCGTGTATGTCTTTCTGGGCCTGCTACTGTAGCTTAGTGAGACTTTAATTATGATATGAAGAAGAGAGATTTAATGGCAACTTTTTAATGTATTTTATTTAGGAAAAAAGTTCCTAAAATGGAGCTTTATCCTCCTACAAAACCGATCTGGGTCATTTCTCAGCATGCATTGAAAGCGAAATATGATGGGGCTGTCAGTCAAGGAGCACAACCTCTTTAAAAGCAGACACCACTTACCAAACTTCAGCAGGAAGGAGTGATGAGCCTAAGTGTCTAAGCAAGAAGAACCACCCAGACATGGTTCTCATGCCAGTTCAGTCATGAATTCTGAAAGAGATCAGTCCTCTCTTAAAACATAAAGTAAAAACATTAGGTTTTCTAACTAAAAAAAAAAAACTAAGCTAAAAATCACGGCAGTTCATTTCAGTAGTAGAGGCTGGGTGTCCATTCCCTGATCTAGTCTCTTCTCTACAAGCAGTTTTCCTGCTTTGGTTTCCATCCCACTTGCTCTATTTGTACTTTGTGACTTGGCAGGGGCAAGGTATAGGAGCAGAAGACTTTTTAATAACAGTCCTCTCTGACTTCCCACTTTTGTAGTACTCTCTGTTTTCTGAATTTAAGAGAACTAATGAGAACTTCGAAAGAAAGGAGGCAGCAGCATGCACTGCAGCTCTTTGCAGAAAATCAAGTTTTGCAACAGTAGAGCGGTGTGTGCTTTGGTAATCTTTACCTAGAGGCTGTCATCTTTTTATCAGTGTGATCCTTATGAAATGACTCGCTGGCATTACTTATTTATCAAATTAATTTTGTTGTTTTGCTTTCTCTGAAAGTCTGCAGCCCGTGAGAAGGATATGACATAAGTCTTTCGTCTTCCAAAGCTTTTGTCTTCCCAGGACAGCCGCAGGCTCTTCTGCAATAGGTGCCAACTTTCCTTCAGCAACAGTAGCAATTCAGTTCCATATTTTCCCCACAGTTCGCTGCATCACAAATTTGCATGCTGGTACTTAATTTCTTTCTCCCTGCCTATAACCTCACTCCCATCTCCACTAGTGATTTTTGTTAGCTAATAAGATGCTCCGGTGTTTAGTTAGTGCCAGTTCCCTGTTTTGTGCTGTTAGCTTGCTGCAGGAGCCCTTGTTTAAGGTGTCAGCTTGTGTAAGATGCAGTTTTTCTGCTGCTGAAAGACAGATTTGCTGTTACTACAGTTACAGTTTTAAACACAAGAATTCCCAAAAGAAATTCTGACTTTATTCTTATAAAGCCCTGCTGTGCTTTTGCACAAAGAATATACCCTGTATGCTTTCATACTTTTTCTAGATAAACATGAATCAGCAAAGCCACATATGCTTTCAATGCAACAGAAGGTTGTTGACAATATTTTTCTTTTTTTTATCAAAAAAAGGCCCAAACCCAAGTTTTGGCAGGAGCAGCGAGAGAGTTTTTTAAATTACCATTTTGGGGCATCCTGCCATCTTTCTCAGTGTACGCTGCCTTCCTGTTTATGCCCTTCACTCCCCCAGAACCCACAGGGGGAAAAAAGGCTACAACTAATTTCAAGCCAGCCTATGGAGAAAGGTGGGAGATTGAAAGGAGTTTCGTGGTAAATACACACGTCCTGTTTAAAAATAAATAATTTTTCTCAGCAATGCCTTTTCAGCTTACTGAGCTTTCAGAGAGCGTTAAGGGCTATGACAAGTTGGCATTGCTGCTGCGGTATCGTAGCAACTCCAGCAAATCAAGACGGCGCCCTCCAACAATGAATCATTCATTTAGAAACCATATCTCCTCTTTCCCTTACTTGTGAAAGATTTATTCCTTTCAGGAGGAAAATTTATATCCACCATACAGATGTGGGCTGCGCAATACCTCGTGGAGCGTGTACAATAGCTTTGGAGGGATTGCTCAGGGCATTGCCTTCTGCCAAGGCAGTAGTTTGGAAGAAGTCTGAACAAGGCAGCAGTGGTAGCTGTTTGGATATCTGCCACTTCCCAAAGCAGCTCCCCTTCAACCTCTGCATTTTACCTGTCTCACTGAAGGGAATGAACATCACATCATTATAACCTTTGGTTTGTCTTCTTCTGGTAAGGTGGGTGAATCACTTAGTGAGCCAGCAGCAGAAAGTAATGATACTGCCAAGTTAGTTATTAATGATCTGCCTCTAAAAAGCATCTAAGCTATAAGCAGGAAAAAAAGAAGTAATTATTTTCTTACTAGGAAATCCCAGCTGAGCACATGGCTAAGAAGCACATCAGAAGAGTCTGCTTAAAGCAGACTAAGTCAGATTTCCTAAACACTGTTAGACACGTTTGAAATCAATTAGATGGCTGAGAACCTTCGTAAGAAGCCATCCAAACATGAAGCCTGTGAAGAAGAAAAGTGCCTTTCCAGACCTATGCCTAATTGATGGAGTTAATAACAGCATCGGAACACATCCTTTCTTTTTCATTTCATGTGCAGATTGGAAGCCAGGACTTGGGTTAGGACTAGTAAGCCAATTCAGTTAAATACAAATAGAGAAGTAAAATGTCTTTGCACAGTAAGAAGGTATAAAGTTATTCTAGCACTAGAGTTCAGCACTTAAAGGAAGTAATATAGTGAAGTAATTTGATTAGATTAATAAGTAAAGGGATATGTCATAATTAGGCTTGTTGACAAAAAAAGTAAACAATAAAAAAAATTGCGTGGGCATTCAGTGTAATCAAATTTTATTACATTTGGGATTTCCTAGAATGCTATTTCTTCAATTTTGTGATTTTACCAACAGTTCAGCTTTCCAAATTTGACAGCAATCCAGATTCAAAAATCAAAACCAGGCACTTCAAGGGGTTAAAATATACAAACTTTAATTTTTTAAGCTAATCAACATATATTTTTATATCAGATGTAGATTTTTTTTTCTTATTGCATCAGTGGTTTTAAAGCATTAGGACTGGTATGTTTTGGTTTTTTACTTTTAACTTGGGTATGGCAAGTTTTTGAGTAATGCTGGTTGAAAGAATTTACTAGATTTGAAAGAGAAGGTGAAAGAAAATTTAGCAAAACCATTTCTTCCATGCATGGCTGAGCTTGTCAATAAAAACCCCCTCATGTCACCTTTCTCTGCCTCCAGCTTTCTTACCAGAACTGCACAGGAGAACAACGATGAGGGAATAAAAGGGTAGTTTCATTGGCAAGTTCTCTCTTTTCCATTGGGCACAGAAAGCCTGATAATTCAATTAAGGTACTTTACATGGAAGGGCTTGATATCTGCTTCATCACAGTGTGCTAAACTTTAAACATAGCAACTCTTTGTGCTTTGTTTAAGCCGTGCAGTAGTGGAGAAATAAAATGAGTTCAATCGTTCATTGCTGCCTTAAGGAATCATCAGGTTATCTGTTACACTTCACCCTAGAATAGGATAGTAGACAAGTGACAGATAAGCTTTTTTGAAAAAGCACGTGGAGATACCTTTCAAAGATATAGTGTCCCAGGTTTTTTTATCTGAGGGCTTTTTGCTCCTATTTCAAGGTGAGGGAAGTATTAAATGCTGAAAAAGTCATGATCGGGGTTGAACCTACAAATGTTTTAAATATAGCAGTTGAAAAGGACTTATGATGCACATGAAACTATTCAGATGCATCTGGTTCTAAGATCACCGTCACAAATCTGAGTTTCAGTTAGTGCATTTCAGCCCTTAGTTTATTGTCTCTCTATCATCATAAAAGACTGGGAACAGTATTTTCAGTTATCATGATGTCTTCATTAAAAATAAATGTGTGCAGTGGTGCTAAGCAGTGTTCAAATATAGAGGAGGCGCTCCCTGTCCTAACAGGTCTGGTCCTTGAGGAGCAAGGAAATTAGAAGAAAACATTGCAGTATTTATAAGAACAGCTGTAGTGTGGCTTCCAGTTCCTTAGAGTTATATGGTGTATCATCTGCATTATTTTCTATTCACCACCCTGGAAAAAGTTACTACCTTTCTAGGGAACTGCTTGTATCCTCACTCTTATTTGGCAAATAAGGGAGAGAGGTTTGAGAAGTTAACCTCTAACAGAAAGGCCTGTCAAGGTATGACTGTTCACTAGGGACGGAGGCAAACCACCTCATTTTCCATTTCAGATCTTAAATTGTTCAGTTGAGTTTCAGCCTTAGTTAAACAAAACTTCAGAGCAGTGGTTAAAGCCCCACCATTTGGTTTGGCTCCCAGATCAGAACTTTGAAAGCGTTGTTAAAATTCGTAATATAATTCTGTTTGGGAGTTTTTACTTAAAGGTGGACGGATATTTTTTTTTCTTAAATTAATGTCATCGTTTGTCTCTTGGCTATTAGTACCTTACAGTGCCACCTCTGAACAGAAGCAACACTGAACTTCTCTAGGCAAAGGGGGAATCAATTTCTTTCTTTAGAACCCGTATGACTGCTTAGACCATTATATTATCTTCACTTAGAAGTAGTGAATACTCTCTTCTCTCTATCAGAGATCTTTTAAAGCTATTTAGGCTTTACAGCTCTGGGGAATAGAATGGTAGGTTTTCATTCATCCTCTGCCAGATTGGCTGTATCAAAATTTCAGGTCTGGCATTTGAAGTCATGCCTGCCCTCGTGCCCATGAAAAACTGAAGACACTTTCATAGGCTAAATGAAATCTTAGTCTTGATGACCTTTTCCTGTTATAAGAGAATGTTTTTTGGACTATGGCCTCTGGCCTTCAAGTGTGGTATCAGATTTTTCCACTCGTGTGCTGTGAGTACTTAGTCATCAGGAAGTACACTGCCAGACAAATCATAGCTCTGCCTTTCCTGTTGTCACTTTTTAGTACCATTCTTTGAACTGTTCATGTGCTGATGAGTTTTTCAGCAATGAATGCAGGGGAATAAAGTTCATGATTCCCCAGTGAACTGCTCACCGCTCATCACATTTCTTCAAAGGACTGAAAAACCGGAGGAGATACACACTCCATTTTTAATTACTCAAAAGATGTCCAAGTTTGCTCCTCCTTCCTCCAGACATTTACAGGATGTTTATCCTCACTTTAGCAGTCATTCGCTCTCTCAGACAGGCAGATGAACACCACTCCCAAAGGGGCAAATTGAATAAACTTTGGTTCATTGACTGGCCTGTGGTAGGAAGAAGCGAAAACTGTAAGAAACCTTTCCATCTAGGTCTATTTGGCAAGAACGAAATAGGAAAAAAATACAGGAGTTGCTATCTTCAGGAATTCAAGCCTTCTGCCCTGGAGTATATTAAATTTAGAAAACATATTAACGTACCGCAAAACCCACAGGACAGATTTCAATTGACTCCACCTAGATTTTGGTGGCAAAACATCCTGGCCACATAAACCAATGGAGCATTTTGTGTGGAAAGGTTGGCTTCAGCAGTTATTACTCACAAGTCAAAACAGAAAGATTTATTTCATTTTCCATTTCAGTTCTCCTCCATCTTCTAACCTCAGGAGGAGAGCTTCCTTCTTTTCAGTTTAGCCAGATGCACATACCTATAGAAAGTAGAATGCAGTGAAGAATACTCCCTGAAGCTTCCTCCTGCTGTGTTTTTCATGCAGAAGCCTGTTGGAAGGGATTTCTGAAATGAGAGAGGATGCTTGGGATTCTCCTCTGAAGCCTCTGCAGCTGCTGCAGAAAACAAATGCAGCCACTTTTATGATTGGGCATTTTGGCTAAGTTTGTCCCACTATATACTTTAAAGCAGGTAAATGTATTGGAGGGGACTGTGAATTTAAGGTGGGCAGGCTCTGTAGCCCTTGAAGATCAAAAAGTCACATGCAAAAAAAGAAAATAAAGCAAAACCAAATAATGGAAAAAAAAAAAGGAAGGTGGGGGTGGCATTAAGGAAAATAAGTATTTCTTTCTAGTGGACTGAGGTACCAAACTAACCACGGTCTTTTTAGTTCCTAGCCTAGAGTGATTTTGAGTGAGCCTCAAACTGTTCTGAGGTGCAGCAGCTGGCTCCTATACCAAGCTGGTGTAGGAGGTTTCGTGCCTTTCTCTATCTTTTACCCACTTGAAGTCTTTCTGAGATTTAAGCAGGGGGAGAAGGACACAGATCCTGTCACACTCTTACTAAAATAAAATTCAGAGCCTGTACCCTTCCAAGCCTGAGCACCTTATTAAATGCAGAGTCCTCATGATACTTCACTTCTAAAAAACACAACAAAAAGTCCTTAATCAAATTTCTCATTATCTTGGCTTGCAGTGCACACACAGTTATCTCCATTATATCTTTTAATATATATTCATCTGTTCTGTTTGCACATGTAGTCAAGTAAAAACAGCGATGCTGATAAAATATTGGTTTAACTGATGCTAGAGGAGATAACTTGGGGAAAGGCTAATAAAAGATGAAGCCAGCATGATTAAAGAAAAAAGGAGGCGATACCTGCAAGTATAACAGTATTGAATGGTGCTGGCAGGCTGGTGCGATGTGAACGCAGTGTGCAGAGAAAGAGGAGCCCGGTGCCGTGGTGGTTGAGAGCACGGGAAAGTAGGGGCGATGTGGTTGTGACCCATCCCTCCCTTACAGGCTTCTTTTGAAAGACTATACATTTCCTGTTGAAGAGAAAGAGAAAACGGGGAGGCAAAGAAAGAGGAAGCTGTAACCACAGTGTGGGGTGACAGGCAAAAAAAGGACTATCCAAAAAAACCAAACCCCAGCAACCTCCTCCTACGTAACAGAGCTGTTGCACACACATACCAGGCTCTCAGCAGCACTGAAATGTGCTGCCTCAGAGGCCAGGCCAGCTGTTTTGTGTTAGAAAACAGCTGGAGAAGGAGGGGAAAACACCTCTGGGACAGGACCTGGAGCACCTAAGCTAGAGCCCTCTGCTGAAGTTGTCTTTGGGAGCATCCTCCGCAAAAGCAGGCGAGCCCCCTTGGTTGAAAACTGGCTTTTGGGGGTGGTTTCCTGTCCTCATGCTGTGGTTGTACTGAAAGAAGGGGTGAAAAGGAATGAGAGATCCAAGCAACATTAGTGCTTGTGGAAATAATTAAAAAATAAGATGCGGGCACCCCTTTGTTTTTCCAGGTCATGTTTCCCTACCTTCCAGCACACAAGTTATATATTGCTGAGGGGGATTATGCCCTGTATCTTTTTGCCCTTGCTACCTCTGGAGGAAAACCAGTTTTCTGGTTCGGTGGTTAGAGAGCCTCCTTCTAAACTACAGCCAAAATGTATCCAAGTTCTGTTTATACCCATTTTTTCTAATGCCAGCACTGTCTTCTGAATTAAATGGCTCTTCTTCCCTGTTTTTTCCATCATGGTTATGTTGAAACAGAGCAGCCTCTCAGCCTTCCCTTTGCTATGGAAAACAAGCTCTTCTGGTTTCCTCTCACTTGATCAGGTTTCTCTGTACCCCTGGATCAGCTTAGTAACCTTCCACTGAACTGGGGATGCTCTGAAAGCCTCCTTGATCCGCTGCAGAGTTATTCCTGCTGTCGTCTTAACAAGGCCTTAAAACGGTAAAAATATTTCTCAGTCTCTACCAGAAATGCCTCACCAGACCCATTCTCCAGTTGCATTTGCCTTTTTCCATGGCTGCATCGCACTGCCGGTCAGTCATTTGGCAGTGTATTAGTAGACCCAGTCTAACTGATGAGTTCCTGGCGGCTCGTGGCAGAAATTCTTGTTATTAGTCCCCAGTGTTTGCCTTGGCATTTTCTACTTTTTTTCATCCCATTTTTATTACACAAGTCTCAAAAGTCATCTGTGCCGGTGGTGCTTACTAGATTTGCATCCTTAGCATATGTAATCTGCATATTCACAGTCTTTGTAATATAGTGAATGAAAATTAATGAAAATGCTAAAGAATATCAGCTTGATCTTCAGGAGCTCCACCAGTAAATTCCTTTGAGGCCGGAGCATCTCCTTTCAGCATTTCTGATTGCATTTCTCTTTGAGCCAGCCCCGTAAGCATTTCAGAGGTCCTCTTCTAATCCATGTAATTATTCAGTCTGATGAATCCTCTCCTATGTGATACCATATCAGATGCTGTTACCTAATCAGATTGTACGAACACCAGCATGACAAATTAATTAAACCCCCTGCAATTTCATGCACTGGTTCTTTCAAAGGTTTGCAGTGTAGACTGTCTGGCTGTTGTTGTCTGGACCCTGCATTAAGCTTACTGAGTACAGCTTCAATTCTCAGCTTTGCCTGTGTCTGACATGGCTGTATTTGCTGAAAATACAGTGGTGAGATATTATTTTAATTTTGGAATGATGTTTATTATAGTTTGAACCATTTCAAGTAATAATAAGAGGAGGAGAATCTTCTACTTCATTGGCCGTTTTCTGAACCATTCATCATTACTTTTTCTCCCATGCAAGAACCGCTTGAAGATTTCCTCCCATTTTTTTGTTTTCACTGCTGCGATATGCAAGCGTGCTTGTTTACTTGATGTGGGAAAAGTATGTAATGTGGTTAGAATGCACTGGAGTACCAGCGCCAGCAGTACTCCCACAGACCTGTGCAAAGGCGTCTGCAGCAAACTGGCATTTTTTGCGAGCTGAAACCAGCAGTCCTGCTTCCCACTGACTTGGTAGCGTTCCACCATGAGATCCACCATTGCCTCGAAAATAAAATGTGCGTGTACAGCCAAATAAGCTCGTCAAAAGAACATCTGTGATAGGTGTGCAGCTTTATTTCCCCCGGTTGACTTCACGGTCTCTGTTGTTACTGCTGTTGGTAGAGATGCAGAGGTAGAGATGTCTGCCACAGTGGAAAAGGGAAAGATAATGACTCTCTGCCCAAGCCATACCTTGCAAGCATTTTTTGGTCTGAAGTCTCCACGTCTTTTCCTTTGTAGGCCTTTTCTCACTGCATCTTCGAAACCTGTCCTCTTCCTCCATTCCACATCTACCAGCACAGGCATGACTGCTGTATGTTTCTATATGGTTTGCAGCCTCCCTGTGTGTAACAAATGGCTTTCCTATCGCAGGCTTCCTGGTGAGTGGGCAAGCTTGGGAAGCTTGCTCAATTCACGTTGCTGAGCATCCCAAAGAACTCACTGACTTGTTAACAAATCAATAAACCTCAGAGTCCAAAAATGTTTTTAATGTCATGAAGCATAAGGACTTAGATGGTATGTACAGCTTCAAAACGGAATATCCATTCTTGCACTGACCTGGATTTCACTTTCCTCTGTTAAAATCTGTTTATTCCAAACTACTTTGCCCTGATGGGAAATCATAATCGTGTATGACATGACATAATGCTGGCACTGAAATAACTAACAAATGTGTGATGTTGTTAACATCAGGTTCTTTAGGAGCAGGAAAAAGAAAAGACTTCTGGTTAAAAGCAAATTATTGAAATAACGTCTAGCACCAATGTGATTAAGGTGTTTCATCTCAGGCTTGCTTTGCAGTTTATTAATTTGCTGTAGGCAAACAACCATCAGGGAGAACTCCCAGCCTGGAATGAGAAAGTTGGAAAGCCCCTTGGCGAGGGCTTCCAGAGTCAGAGGGGCAGTGGCTTGCTCACCAGCCTCTGCGTAGTTCCCACCATAGCTGTGGCACCTTGCTTCGCTTCACATGGCATGCAGTAATACAGTACAAAGCCTTCTAAGTTCGTGGGTGCTTTAAGCCACTTTAGTTCTTCCAGTCTCCAGGGAAGAGTGGTAATCCTAATCTGAATCAGTATTTTTAAAATGAAATAAACAAATAAATGGCATTTATACAATTCTTTCATCATAGCACAACATAAACTGTGAAATGCTCCAAATAAGCATTGCTCTGAAATGTGTAGTTGCCCAGAAGATTACAGCACCTTTGTGAACAGCCCTCAAATATCCAACACAGTAATTTAGGACAAAAAGCAAAGGCAGTTATTTAAGTGAAACTTCAGGACCATTTCACCTAACAGCTGTAAGAAATATATCCAAATCATACAAAAAAAATCCTTATGATAACAGATTGCAGGGTTGAGAGTTGATAGCACTCTTTAAAAGATGCTTGCTTTGGAATATTAAAAGCAATATTAAATTCAACAAAGCCAATCTTATCATCACCACTTCATGTAGAACTGTATCATTCCTTCTTTCCATTGCTGTTACAATTTCATCTGCCTAAGTTTGTGAGGCTGGACAAGATGAGAGGAGGAGGTCTCAACTCTCAATACATCCTTCCATGTCTTCTGGTAAGACACCTGGGGAAGCAAAAACACTCAAGAAGTGTTATTCCTCAAGTAAAAAACATGTTTGAGTTGCAATGAGTTCAGAGGCTACTGGATCAGGTCTTACCATTTGCATAAAATAGCATTTTAAGTACAGTTACTTTCCATTCATTAAACACGAGCTTGAAAAAAGCAGCTTATGTTTCAAGTTATTACCGTACTACCAGTTGGAGCCGCATCTTGAGAAGTTCTTGCAGCTGTCATAAAATTCTAACCAAAAATATAATGGCCTTTCTCAAAGGCCTTTACCTTTTTTCCCTTTGTTTTTCACTTTATAGCCCTTGTTTCTTTCCCAGAGATGCTTCTGACAACGTGGCTTGATATTTAATGCAGCTTCATTGACTCCTCCAGAACCCCTTCTGCCCATCCCCTGTCACCTGCCCCTATGTGGGCTGCAAGGGCGAGTGCTTTCCCAGCGCAGGCAGCAGCGATGGTCCTCGCTGAGTGACCACCCTATCGCTTCCCAGCCCCGAGAAATGAATGCTGACTGCAGTTAGTCGGGAGACCTGGGTGTACTTTCCTGCACCCTCAGCCTCAGAGCTGGCTTGAATTAAAGGCTGTCACTGCACCAGGTCTGCTAGGAGGGGTCCTCTGTCACTGAAATGCCTCGCGCAGGGCCGGGGCTGGGACAGGGTCTAGGCTGAGTGTTCGCATTGCGAATCTCATTACACAGGCACGAAGAGCATGTCAGTTCATCCCGACACAGCCCTCTGGGGTTTAGCAGAAAATTTTGGGTATGACCATCGTCAACAGTACCTCCATCAGTGCTGTAGATCTTTCTCCAAAAGCCTGAGAGCAGAAAGGGAACACAGCTGTGCTAGCCCGAACTGGGGCTCAAGAGTTGATCCCCAAATTGAGGGTCAACTAAATACCATGACTGAAAGAGGTTCAAGCTATTCTTCTTTGTCTTGTGCTATTTGGGTTTCAAGATAAGCATGCAACAGAGCTTCTCAGTAGAATTGCCTTTTAATTTTACAATGCCTCTAATTCAAGGCTCTTTGGTTATAAATCCCCCCAGTTTCAGGGAGAAAAGGCTTAATCCACTAGATACCACTGTGACAAGCATCTGCTTCCTCAAAGGCATCTTTATTAAAAGGAATCAAGATAGTCTCCTGGGGGAAAGACATCATGAAAGCTCTGTAATAAAAAGAAATACCTTATTTTCCTTAAAACCTTTTGATCAACAGCAGCAGCTTTGTTACTGGCTGCAAAAAAAAAAGAATTTATAGTATTTGAATATGTAATTGAGTCAAGCCTATCTTTTGTTCAGAGTGAAATAAGTCTTATAGCTAAAAAAAGACATGAAATTCTCACCCAGTTTTTAACTGTATTTTTTTAAGAGATTGTTAATTCAGTTACAGAATTATTGCAGCTCAGTTCATAATATACAATGAGATTTTGGCACTCTTGCCTGGAGTTGACAAATCGGTCAAACTGGGAGCTTACGTTTGCAGTGACAGCAACAGTTCTCCTCCACTTTAACCTCAACAAACGATTTTCCCCAATCTCAAACACTAAAATGAGGTTGAAACATAAAGTCACGTCTTCCAAAAAGACAACATAGAAGTAGTAAGGGAGTTGCCTCACCGAAAAGGAAATATGTGCATATATATATATGCGCGCGCACGTGTGTGTGTGTATTTCCACTACTTCTAATTTTATGGAAATACAGCCTTTTTCTTGAGTTTGAGGCAATTAGGTCTTGCCCCATGGCAGGGCAGGAGATAATCTGCAGTGCTTTTAGAGCTAGTTCAGCTATCTGTGATGAGACCCAAGACATACAAACGCCTGGAGCCCACCATGGTTCATCTCTGCCGGTGGGCAGTGGAGCATGTACTTACGTACCTGCCGCATGCCCAAACAAGAGCTGCCAGGGATGCAGTCGAGGAGGGAGAGGGTGAAAGGAGGAAAGTGTGAAGAATGTCTGAAGCCTCTGAGGGTGGGCAGCAGTGAGAAGCTGTTTTCTGTGACACCATCTACTGCTCTTTGGTAAAGTGCACAATGACCTAAAGAAAGCTGAACCTGCTGCTGAAACTCCTTGGGATTTGTATGTTACCCAGCAGCAACAGGCGCAGAGGTATATTTTTCCGGGGATTGGGCTCCAGAGCTCACTGGGGGTTAAGAATCCTGCCCTATGCTGTCGTCACAGCAGAGTAACCAATTTTGGGAAATTCACTGCCTGCAGTAAATTTGGGGTGACCTGAGGGAAAGGCTCTTTTTGGATCATCTAACCTTCAGCCTAGACTATTCAAGAGAGGTGTCATGACACCTGCTTTGACTTTGCTCTTATCACAGTCATGTTTTTGACTCTTTGAGACAAAGAGTTTCAAATAGAGAGTTTAGAAAAGATATGTGTTGTGCAGCATCGCTGAAGTCTTTAAATACCTGGAATACAGAGCTATACATTTACAGTTCTGGTTTTGAACATCTGTCTCTTTAGGATCACCACTTCCGAATGATAGTGCTTTGGAGGACCAGCCTGCAATACTCCTACAGCTCTTAGACTGCAGTTCCTAAGCTAGAGCACTTCTTGCATTCCAGCAGAACACAACCTGGGTTTAGCTCCAGTTATAAATATTCCTTTGAGACCTGTGACTAGTATGAACAAGTTTCTTATTCTAGCCTGCTCAGAACAAACATACTAGATTATCAGCAGGAACATGACCAGAGGGAGTAGCGATTAAAACCATAACACAGCATTATCTCAAAGAAATTTTCATTTTCTTTGCAAGCATACCTTCCAGTTTTTGTTGTAGGACATCAGCCAGAGTTGACTGCTTCAAAGTGTTTGCTCCCACTACCACTCTACAAGGTCTGTTCCAGGATCTCATTTCCCTGATGTCCAAAAGAATTTATTTGTGCAGACCAGCATAGGCTAGTTTTTTCCTGACCTGCACCTGGAGATTCAGTAGTCTTTGTGCCTTCCCGGCACTTACTTCCCAGAAGTGTTCCACAGTGGCTGTGCATATCCTTGTTTCAGCTTTTCTACCCTGCAAGTAAAATAGCAGAGTTCTGTCAGGATCGCTGGGTGCTTTTGGCTTCATGCATGTGTCTGCAACGTTTGTATTCTAGTGTTATGCACCACACCTACAAGAGCTTCAGCATTCTATTTACCCCAAGATGGTATGCACACTGCGGTCCAAGCTGGAGGCCTTAGCATCTTCGTGTTTCAGAAGCTGTTTTGGGAGCACTTAACACTTTTGCCTGACTGCCCTGCTAAGCTTGAACATGCTTTAAAAAGGAAGTATGCACTGTGGATTTTATTTTTGGTAGAAAAACAGTGCTTCTAAATGAACAGATGAATGAGGATAGGATATGTGTGCAAGAAGGGTTTTAAACCCTGTTGTTAAGCCTCAAGGATGAAGCCATTAGAGTTTCTTGTGCCACACTTCTCTGAGAACCTGAAAATACAACGTAAGCTATTTACACCCACAGTTTTAGAAACCAAAGCTGAGCTGAACCGTGTCCTTTGTTTCCAGCTTTATTGCTAAGCCCTATCAGAGTTGTCAGTACAGTCAGACAGAATGCAGGTAGTTTGGGTAGATTAGTATAGAAAAACACCGTGTTTGGGTTTGTGTCCCCCCCTGCAAGTTTTCAAGTTTTGTTAAGGCAAAATACAGCTAGTTAGAGAGACCATGAACTCCTCCATAGTAATGTTCGTCCTTTTGTTACCTGTGCATCCAAGGCTTTGCAAATAAAGGTCTTCTGTTTTTTTTCAGCCTTGTACCTTGTGTTGTGTTTTGTCCTCTGACTTTGAAGATTTCAGCAAAGGATAAATTGCAATCTATTGTTCTTGTAGACAGAGAAGCGCAGTGAAGAATTCACTGAGTAAGACTAACTTATAGGCCATACTAAGCTATCAAAGCAAACCAGCTCAATTTTTCGATCCCCACAATGGCAATAGTGTGACACTCAACTCGACTCTCTCCCTCTTGGTAAGAGTCTTGGCAGGATGCCCATGCGAAGCCAATTTTGTATTTCATATTAAAGCAGCTCAGAGATAAATTATAGCTGTGCTGAATTATTGCTTTACACCCTGCGTGCTCCCTTGCACACCAGCAACAGGACAAAAAAAAAAGGTATGGAGAACATAGAAAAGAGATTGCATCTCCTCTGACTTTGTGGAAGTAGGGTGTTAAATGACTCAGGAAGCAGAACAAGACTGGTCTGGAGGTGGGGGGACTGTGATGGGAGGCTGTTTTGGTGAAACCTCTGCACAATGTAGAGTACTACTGTGGAAGAATGGTAGATAGTCTATCTTCATTGCATTTCTTACCACTTTTGAAATCCAGGAGTAAGGAAATCCATCATTTAAAACCAGTGACTCAGACAGAGAACCTACTAGGCAAAATCACCTGTTGCACTACGGTGTTTCATCATCAGTTTCACGCAAGCTTCTGGGAATCCCTCAGTGTTTTTGTTGAACTTAAGAAGTCAAGGTCTTGTGCTTGTGTAAAACAAATGAAAATGAGCTAATAACTTTTAACTATGCAATTCAAATTGAGGAATTAGAGGGAGTGGGCTAGTAGAAAAGTGTTCATTGCTATTGAGAGAATCACTTCTAATAAGAAGGGATCATTGCATCAGGTCATAAGGAATGCAAGAACAAGAAAGAATGTCAATAAAGATAATTTTAAGATGGGAACTGTTTGGTGTGGGCACAAGGCTAAGAGAGCATTGAGCTTATATGTCAAGTGTCTCCTGCTAGCGGGTGCTCTGTTGCTGAAGGTGCCTGTAGAGATGCTGCTAGACAGCAGAACCCATTTAAGAATTACTGCAGCACCATTTACAGTTCCTCAATTAGTGGAGGAATCCATTCACTGTGTGTCTGATCACCTCTTCAGCTGGAAGACATTTAAGAAGACATATTTTTTTAAATTTGGATTTTGTGAACCCAGGGGTAGACAGCTCTGAAATTAAATTAAGCATCAAATTATACCACATATTTGGCATAATCAAGAACACTCACAAAGTCATTTGTGGCTGCACTTCTGCTTAAGATGCACCCCTACCAGACACATAGAAATCAAAGTTAAAAGGCTTGCTTCAGCTTCACAGGTGCTTCCAAGTCTCTTCTTCCCTGAGGAGAAGGCTGCCTAGGTACTGCTTAAGGAATTCTGAGCATTAGCCAAGGATTTGGTGAGGATGTAACAGGATCATTTATTGCCAGGTTACTCCAGTGAACCCCAGGCTCTAGGGTTTGTATGACCCACTATATTCAGAAGAATGCTTTTTTGTCTCCCTCCATAACTTATGTGTTCCCAAAATGTACAGAAGAAAAGTTTGAAGCATTGCTACGTTCCAGTTCTCCCCTTTATTATCAAATCCAGTAAGGACAGAGCATATCTAGTCTGATTGCATTTCACATTAATTGGTATTTTACCGGTATTTCCATTATCATGGAACGCCATTTATTATAAGAACAGCAATTGGGCTCCCAGCTGCCATGAGATCATGTTAGCAACAGTAATCAGGTTCTCCCATGGCCTCCCACTCCACTATTTTCAGCGTTGCTTGTGTAGAAATATTACTATACTTCCCCTTGTGAAAGACGGGGGTTCAAAAAGAGTGCATGATTTCAGGAGAAACTTCTTAGTTACCTGTGCTCCATACATCCACTGCCTGGAAAAAACCATGTGCAATAATTTCATTGTGAGTTGACTTGTTGACTTCATGTCACTGGATACTGAGAGAACCAGTCGAGCTATTTTTAAAAGGAAATGTTAGGCAATCTTGTCAACACCACCTGCAAAAACCAGGAGAGAAGTTCAAGGTTCTCAAAACTTAGGCTGGGCACATAGAAGATTAGATTTTCTGAGAGTAAAATTTACTTTAGAGAAAGTCTGCCCGTTCTCCTTTCTGTCTTCCTCCATTCCCACGTCTTTACCACCCACTTCCCATTTATTTTAAACAGATACATTAGGTCAAATTCTAGAGGCAGAATTACCGGTTTAGTGAGACCATTGCTTTCTGCAGGTATTGGAGTATTGGAAAGTGCTGTAATAACTGGAAGTGCTTCAAAGCATGTTTTGCAATAAATTCACCAGCCCTAGAGAAAGAAAATAACTGTCACTAGCCACAGTTTGTTTCCAGTTCGACTGAATAACTTCAATCTCATCCTAATAAAGCCGGTACAAAGAATAAGAATGGAAGGGAAAGAAAAACAGGTACAAATGAAAGGTTTTCTTACTGATGTTATGGACTTTGTTTACAATGGGTGTTTCCAGCAGCGGAAACACCAAGTTTGTATTTAGGCTGCTGATCTGGGTGCCCTCTATTTGTCGCTTCTAAGCAGTTAAGACATGAGCTAATCTGGCAGCTCTACACTTGCCGTCGCAGGCCCTCAGACCTAACAAACTCTGCTTTGTGAAGCCCAAACTGTGCTTTGCCTAGCCGGCCACACGCTGGAGGGAACAGCTGCTTAATGACAGACCTTAACCAGCCGTGCTCCCTGCTCCTGACACAACAGCTGATGCAAATTACAGACCTCAAATATGTTCTGCTCCACTGAAGTTGGGCAGAGCCCTAGAACATAAGTAACAAGTTGGTGCTGGCCCACACGGGGAGGTAAATGCTTTAAGAGGAAGCTAATGGATGGCAGGTAATTGCATAGTGGGCTAAGTACACATAAAGGTATGGCTGTACTACACATTCGGGACAGCTGAGCAAGCTCCCACTTCCCAAGTCAGGCACAAAAGCCTTATTTGATGGTCATGTGTATTTTTTGTAATCATAGTAGCTTTGACATGTACTTTATAGATGGTTCTTTTTTTTTTTTTTTTGACATCCTGCAGTACTGAGGAGGATGAAAGACCAAACTGCAATTATTTACCTTTTTTCTTCTTAAGCCCAGCTATGTGACAAGTCAAGAATTTTGTGCATTTGCTCAGCAGGCTCCTTACCTCTCCTGTCTGCAGTGAGAGAGGGAACATTTACCCAAGCTGAATGAACAAAACCTGCAGACACTTGCTTCAGTTTGCTTTAGCCTTTCATCATGTACAAGTAATGTTTGTTAAATGGCAGAGACTTGGTTGCTTTACATATTTTGCCTAGCAGACATGTGTGATGATGCTTCCAGAGAGTGTGGAGAGTGACTAGGGGGGCCCTACTGACAACAGAGGGGTTGCAGTTTGCAAGCTGCACTTGCTTTGGTCTGGTGCTGGTTACTGATGAATTTGAACGACCCTGGGAGAGGGAGGGAGGGAGCAAGGGGCAGACAACAAAAGGTAGGGCCCCCTCATTCTGACACGTTCAACTTTTGAGTAACTAACTTGCGCCTTAGTCACATCTAAAAGTGATTTAAGGAAAAAAAACTTTTTGCACAGTGAGTATCTTTCCTCACACCCCCATTATCTGAAACCATTTTGGTCCCATCCTTCACATTGTCACTGAGGCTGAACTTCACCATCTTCTGCAATCCGAACAGCCTGGATATCTATCACTGAACTAAGTGTCTCAAGGGTTTATTTCCCAAAGGGATCAGCAGCTGATTTAACAGAAGGTTCCTCTCGCAGGACATTCATCTTGGGAGGCTTCCACTTCTTTGTTACACCAAACCCCCAAAACCCCGTTTGCATGGGCATACTCCAACAAAGTAACCCACCCCTCCCAGCTGACTACCCGTTCTGGCTGTGGCAAAATTAGTAACTATAGTGCATAGCAGCAGTAGGGTAATCTCTGGAGCAGCCATCAAGTTGTAAGATAGCACATATGATGATACTAAAATATTTTGCTGCAGTATTGACAGACTTGAATTTGATTGTTTGCTCTTGCAGAATTTGCTGGGTAGAATTATTACATCCCTTCAATTCCACATGGAGGGGGAATTGAGAGGAAATGCAAATTATTTGTCTTCCAAGTAGGAGGACGCAGGATCTTAGTCACTTAGAAAGAGTGGAAAGTGTACAGAAATAAGACACCTGAAGCAATACAAGTAAATTTTACAGATTTGGCCTCCAGGGTCATTTCCACAAGAGCCAAGATGGGAGAATAAACCACCTTACAATTCCTGAGAGAAAGAAGTCTTAGCGGGGTACTGCAGCTTCAGTCCATGGAAAGAGAAATGCTTTCCCTTTGCTTTGAGCTACTGATACAGGTAGTGTTTCCTTGTCTTCTGGTACCTTAAGGACTTGAACCTATACGGTTTTTGTTGTGTGGTGCTTCACTTTCACTGCTCAGAGCTTAATGCCCAGGAGCACACTTGGCACAGCTGAAATATAGACAAGATTTCTGTGCAGTTGAAGTAGTTTAACAAGTTCTACTGGACGTGTGCAACTCATACTTTGCAGATGCTTGGCCAAGATTTGGCCTGTTTTAAAGGCACTTTTGATAGCCTCTGCCAAATATCACCAAATGCTGCATGCGTTAAGATTTTTTTTACATGAAATTTTTAAGGAAAATAGTTAAAAAATCTACAAAGCCAGGGAAAAACCTCATTAATTTTCCCTATTCTTGCAATTGACAAAAGTATTTGCTTGGATTTTTTTTTTTTTTTAATTTGGGTCTTTGCCTAGGCTGATTTTTTCAAGGGGGAAAAGCAGATTTAGCCTAAATACAGGATCTTATAATTGGGAGTTTCAGGTGACCATATGTGAAAAAAATACCACTTAAGAGAACTACTTATAATATGTGAAAAAATGAGAAAGCAAGAACCTAGCATCATATGCAATGCATGAACTTAGAAATACACAAAAAAACAAACACAACATCTAAATTACTGAAAAATACTGTTCTACTGAAAGTTATATCTATGAAAAAGCCAATAACAGCAGAACAGGAAGGGTGAAAATTGGAAGGCAAGTGGAGTTAAATATTTTCTTGCCATGAGGTGAAAATAGAGGTGAGTTATTGTCAAGGACAAGATCATTGGTGAAAGCGAGGAGAGGTGGAACAGAGCAGGTCTTTGCAGCAGCAAGGAGAAGTGGTGCAGAACAATGAAGCAAAAGATCCTTTGGGAAAAGAGGGGGAAATGTGAGAAATGGAGGTTCAGGCCAATGCTAGCAGCATGAGTTTCGCAGGCAGGAGAGCGTGTTTTAATGTGCAACGGAGATGGCCGTGGTTCTTCAGATGCCACTTCTGGTTACATTTTAGGGTTCAGAGTGAGGGTGGCCTCTCAGGGTGGTGCCCAGGGAAGGTGTGGTGTCCTCTACGACATTTCCCAGGGGGGCAGCGCTCTTAGCTGGCCTTCAAGGACCCCTTCCATCCCAAACTTGTCTGTGCGCTTTGGAGTTCAGTGAGAAGGTGTGATCATGGAGAAAGTGGCAATCTCCATTTCAGGAGGAGTGAGATGCAAGGAGTATTTCAGCAGAGACTGAGATAATGCTAATAAAAAGGCAATATGCCAGAGTTGTGAGACACTGACAGGTATGGGACCTGTGTAGATTAAATTTGCTGTGTGCATGCAAACAAGTCTTATAACAGTCCTTGCAGAGATTTAATTTATAAACATGAGAAAATGTGATTTTATGAAATATGCAACTGATAGTAAATCAGCTTACTTTTTACTTTGGGGATATAATGTGAGGAAGAGAACCGAGTGTGTTTCTGTGAGAAATTAAAAACAGAAGAAGGAGCATGGGTGCAGGTATTGTATCACTTGTGTTAAGGCAAATATTCTTTGTGTGTAGGTACATGTGATATGCATTTGTGTCCTCCCTAGTGCTTTCTACCACTTAAAAGTAATCAAAATGGAATTTGGTAAAGAAATAGCTATTCCACTGGGCATTTTGATGAGACAGGGAGCCGACCTTCTCCTAGTTTTATGTGTCTCAATTTATGTCTCAATTTTATTTGTCTATACTCATAGGCTTAGAAACAGAAATAGCTTTTGAGAGAAAATGAGTCTCTGGCCTCCACGTGAGGAAGATCTGAAGATAAATAAACTCATCCTGGAGTTAGCCATACTTCTGTAACATAATCACAAATGCTTCTTACCTTTGTAGATGAGCTCCCAGGGAAACCTGAATGAAAAGCTCACATACTGCTTTGAGAGCAAAGCATTCCCGTGTGAGTTTCACCTTAAATACGTTTTGGACAACTGATTAGCATCACCCAGAGGATACCAGGGAAGTCATAATGCAGGGGAGTATCTCTGGCCTATTGACTTTGTTTCTGTCCTGTGCCTCCACAAGCACTGCTTGCCTAGAAAAGGCCAGGAAAAGTTAATGGTTATAGTCTCACCGCAGGGAATAGGTTTCTCCACAGCCTTCAGTGGAAATGGGAGTGGTTTAGGTCTCCTTCATACAGGTGTCAGCCATTCCTGTTCAATAGATGCTACCTGGGGAATACATCCTAATGGGCTTCCCACCATCATGGCTCATAGCTCTCTCGGCTTCGGGATCAGTGTTCTCCATATTCCCCAGGGAGGTGACCATCTGTAGCAACTGATTCACCCCTCCAACATCGCTCCCTGTCATAAACATTCTGGCACTTTGTCAAATGTAGTTTTAAATGAGTCACGTTTTGGCCTCACTGAGTCTGGTTTCTTTCCCGTGGTCCTGCACCATTATCTTCTCTAGCCCCCCGGTGGGTTTTTGTATTATTCTCTGTCTTGTGCTGGTTGTTGTGCATGAATCTACTCGCAGGCAGTAGGTGCCCAAGGGTAGTGTGCCATAGCTACTCTTCCAGCTTCTCAGCGTGTCCTCCTCTGCCTTAGTCTTGCACTGGGAAGGAGTTCCTGTTTCCACCAACTTCACTGTTGCCACTGCTGCCCTAATTATTCCTATGCCTCCTGGCTGTGACGGTAAAAAGTGCTGTTCCCTGATGTATCCCAGGTCGAGTGAAAGCAGGGACTGCTCTATAATTATGTTATTTGGATTTAGAGTATTTATTTAAACTCCTCCCAGGACACACTTTCATACAGCCTTGACATTGGATAGTGAGTGTATAGTGTAAACAAGTAAAACGGGGAGCCTGATAACAGTTGCGGAGTAGCAGGCGTTTCAGGTAAGAGTAGGAATCTTGCAAAAGTGGTCATTCTTGCTTTTCATTGCTGCTCAGGAATGTGAATGGGGAAAAATTGTTACTGATTGCATTCTAGTCTTCATGGGTTGGCTTTTGTTTCACACGGTATTATGGGCTTTCTTCTAGGCCATGTCCTCCTTACTTAAGCAGGCAGAGTAAATTTGATTGAGATGTTTCTATATTAACATTTTTTTAAGATAAAGCCATGACACCTGCCCTTCATTTCCAGTTTATTTTGAATTGGGAAGCAAGCAGCAAGAGACAGGAGAACTTCAGCTCTCACTTTCAGGGCAGTCCTAATGCTCTGCCAAGGGTGGCCTCTCCAGAGATAGGCCACATACCACGGGGGTTTCTAGGTGTCCCTCTCTCAGGACGGGTGTCTCTTCTTCACACCGGGTTTCAGGGCTGTCGTCTCTTGCTGGGGACTGGGGTTATTTCAGTAGGTTGAACCGATGTCAGCACTTGCAGTGTCATGGACAGGGAAAGCCTGAGGGGGTTCTCTTACGGCCAGCTTTAGTAAGGGGATGGGGGGAAGTCAAGTATTTTAATTAGTGGGCTAATAGGAATTGACCTTAGATGGCATTTTAGTCATCTGACACATGATCTACAGCAGATGCTGACTCAAAATTAGAGATACTGAATAAAAGCGTTGCAATACAAAACCCCAAACAAAACAAAACAAAACAAAAGGCCCAAAACAATGAACACTCCTCAGTCATCATTTTCAAGCTACAAGGTCAGACGCCCTCTAGCCCTTCAGGGCTATCTCTTCATACACTACATTTGGGCAATCCTTTTGCACCAGGATAAATGTGTGCGTGCTATTTTTACCCCATTTTCTCCCACTTCTGCGTCTATGTCCATGGAAGTCTTACGCAGACCTGTGTCAGAGCACTAGCTTTTTGCCTCAAATTGCCCACCAGCGGCTCCTGCCTTTATGAGAAACCCAGCCGGAAGCAGAGATGCAGATGGGACAATGCTCAGGTAGCACCAACACAGTGCTCTGATTATGCCATGCTTACAGAGCATCGCATCTGTCGGGGGTCCCTCTGGCAGTGCAGTTCCCGCAGCGGTGACGGGGGAGGCAGAACAGCCAAAGCCAGCTGGTGCATTTGATACTGAAGATTTCAATGTGACGGGATTTAGTAAATGAAAACTCAGCCAACAATCATCACGAGAGAGATTATTTGACACAGGAGAAAGACTGTCCCCTGCGTCAGCTTGCTCTTTAACTGGATGCTTTGGCTCTGTTCCATTTTCTTAGGGGAGGGCAGGTAGGAAGAAAGATGTAGGGCGAGGGGGAACAGCTTACAAATGTTCACTGAACCGAACATACAGTTGGCCATGTTACTGTCAAATTGAGCGGGTTTTTGATGTCACCCTTAGGTAGATAACTAACTGGAACAGACTTGAAAACATATCAGGCAGAATCCCAGCTTCAAACAAGCTCTAGGAACGTGCCAGCTTCCACTAGGTCACAGTCTGCTTTTTCAGGATAAGCAAAATTGAGGACTGACAAGAATTACATTTCTTGGATTGTACTTGCTCTTATTTGAAACACATGCACTGGTCAAGTATTGACTGCATAGTCAATAGTTAACTTCAAACGAAGTAGAAAATGTGCCCTTCTAGTTAGACACAGACTATTGAAATTCTATGCAGTTCGTAGGTAATAAAACTTTTTTAAAAGCAGAAGAAAACATCTACAATAGGCGTGGTTTTCTCAGTGGATTTTTTTATGCTTTTATATGTCTAATCCAATGCAAAATAAAACATCAGTCATCCAGTAGTCTCTGTGAGAGGAGGGTCGTGTGAGAAATGGTGAAACTCTGTAGAACCAGCTTAACTGATGGACTTTGGATTTTTGGCAACAGAGGTGTGTAGCTCTAGATTGGAACCAAACCTTTTCTGCCAACGTTAGTGAATAGTGCTGAAACCTCTTGCAAAATAGGACAAGACCCTTCACATTTTTCTTACAACTGTTGCTTCTTAAATCACTGCTTTTGCATGCAAAAGTTTGTTGGATTCATCCATTATGCATGTCCTGGAAATTTGATAGAAGTCTCGTGTTCCTTCTAAGAGTATAAAGCCAGCTGCAGAACCAAATTGTAAAGATGTGATTAGTGGCCGGAAATGTCATTAAGTGTATTATTTGGTTTTCCTCTAACTTGAATCTTTTGGGTGGGAATTTAAAAATGCTAGTCCTCTTTGATTTTACTGAACATTAGAAACAACACAGTTATTCATAAAGAAGGGCTCAAGGGGTTGTTACCGGGTTCTCTGGCAAAAATTTCATCTTCCTAGTGATAACATAATGTGTTACAAAAGACGTTGCATAGAAGCAGCTGTAGATCTTGGTGCCTGCCTTTTTGAGAAGTGTATGAGGAATATGATTTACTTCAACTAACCTGTTCATGTACCTGCTCATGTGCTCAGCCTGGAAGCATTTTGTGCTTTTTTCTGTTATTTCTAAAAAGAAGGGTCATCAATGTCAGTGGCTTTATTTTAATCAGGTTTGATGAATAGTGATTTACTGTGTCATTTTCACCTACTACCATATTAGGTTAGCTGTTCATTTAAACTCAGGAGAAGGTGTCATCACCAACAGTCTTTCTTCTAGCATCTGGATTTCCTAGTTCTCCCTTCAGGTTTGGTGTGAATAAGTCATCTGAAAGTAGGATGACATCTGAAATATGTCTGATCAAGCTAACTTCTTATATTAAGTATTGTGATGATTATTATTACTACATAGTTCTGTGTGATTTTGTTGACAAGCTACACAAATCTTTGTAGAGATATGCTCTGTTGTGTGTGAAACAAATATGGAATACAGATGCTACTGATGAAATTTTGTTATTGATTTTTGTTCACACAAAAAGTCTACAAAATTGAGTCAGATAAAAAAATGGAGACCTTGCCCTGGTTTATATTTTTCTTCCTTTATGAGAGATTTAATTGGAAATCTAACAGGAAATTAGACTGGAAGATTACCAACTGCATGGCTGGCATGCTGTGAAAGATCAAGTGCCTGTGTCTTTCATATTGCACCCAAAGCAGTTTTATCGGGTATCTGGGATTTCTTGTGGATTTAAGGATATCAAATATGACATCAGCAGCTTCAATAGCAAAAAATATTTTAAGGTACACGGGGTAGAAAAGCTACATAAGTTCTCATATAGCATTTAGAAGTTGAGGATGAAGAACTTTCTGCATTGTCATCTTAAAGTGAAAAAGGAGTAAGAAAGCTACAGAAGCTAGACCATCTGTACACAGCCCAATTGACTGTTCATTTCCTCAGGATCTTTCCAAAGAGGCATTTAGGAGGATTGCTTTTTCAGGGCTAGCCTCTAGAGTATTTCACCGTGTCAGGCAACCATTCCACAGGAGTATAAATTAATGGCAACATACCTCTTACAAAATCCCTTTTGGGTTTTGCCAGTTTACCTTACCTGGTACGCAGTGTGTCTCTGGGGAAAATTACTCAGAAATATCTACTTGGCTGTCATTTGTTCACACAAAAGAGATCAGAACTCAGCCTGTAAAACCAGAGAAGGAAGAAAGAGGAGTTCTCAAGTCTTTGTGTCTGTTCGACTTAGGTGGAAAACTTAGTTACCCCAGAGCCAAAGTCACACAGAGCTAGTTTCACTGGCTGAGCAGAGATTGTCTCTCTGTGGAGGGATCATAGCGCCATGCCTCTTGACAGAACGTGATTTCTTAAAGCCACGTTTATCCCAGGGACCTTGTCAGAAGTGGATTACCATCCTCCACAGACTCTGGTATTCAGTAGTTGTGCAAACCAGGAAGGAAGCACTTGTGCTTGTGAATCTGTGCTGGCAACAATTCAGCTATTCACACGTGACAAAAAGCTTTTAAACCAGACTACCTGAAATTGGTTAGCTGTTTCTTTTTAAATTGAAGCTGCCAGAAATACTTCACTGTTGACAAAAGGAAAGAGGGGGAGAAAGCCCTGATCAAGGAACCCTCTGTATGGCATAATCTAAGGCTATTTGCCTATTACTGACGACAGCAACAGGGAGATTTAGCATCTTTAGGAAGCTTAAATGAAAATATTATAACTCTGTATACACCTTGATATCAATTAGAACAAGTATCATCACAAGTATCATCACAAAAGACAGCTTAACTTGACTATTCCTTCCAGTGGCCCCAGTCTTCTCAGCAAATTGTTTGAGTACAGTTTTAGGCACTCACTAGTGGTTTTGGTATCTGCAGATTAAATATAATTTGAACTCTTATCAATGCAATAGATGGAATTATCCCAGAAAAAAAAAAGGTGGCATATAGCAGCTGCAGATATTCCATATCTAACACGTGATATTTTCAGGAAGGGACAAACTGGAGCAAGACAAATTAAAACATTTGGAGCCTCAGGTGTTCAAGTCAGAGCACGCTGCAAGAGAGAGATACAGCAGATATCAAGGATGGAGAAGTTGGTATTTTCTACAGCTTTTTGCTATGCTGATAGTGCAGCTTTAGTTTCAAAAATTAAGCACATCCCACAGAAATAGTGGAAAAGAACAGTAGGACAAATGCACATTTCTGCTATGGGGATGGAGTTTCTTTTTAAGTCAATGGGAGTTGCTTGCTTAGATGGTCTTTGAAGGGGAAAAAAAGTCAAAAGGCTGCAACAAAAAGATTCTGCTTGCATTTGAAATGGAAGGACTTCACCACAATTACCTGATGATACTCTGCCTGGTTTGTTCATTTAGAAAAAGCGGTATTAGAACTGCTGCATAAGTGGATAGACTGAGATTTGGAGGGTGGGTTGGAGAGATGTTCCTGGGTGGCCCCATTGCCGTGGCCCTGTCAGCACATGTCAACTGTAACCCACAGGAGCTAAATACTTGTGAAAACAAAACGCATTTCATCCTTCATGCTTTTTGAATCAAATCTTTTTTTAACAGTGTGCTGAGTGTATCAGATGATTGATGCTGTCACACTGCAGATACAATTTATTATTCTGTCATTTTAATTCAATATTTTAGAAGTATTTTGGTGCAAGCTGGAATCTAAAGCAGTTACACATTTTTCTATGGTTCACCTTAGTTATAAAAATAATCCATCTAATTCTCAGTTATTCATTTCCTAAATATGGACCTAGAATGAATTAGTAGATTAGTTGAACCTTAATATGTCTTGAAATACATGTGCTATATTTCTTTTTAAATATGCTACAAGGAGATGTGAAATACATGAAAAGAGAACAGATATATTTAGTCGTGTGCGTGTTTGGCCCAGTTTCATAATAAACATGATAGAATAGTATCAGCTATTCACAACAGTTTCATGGGATGTAGTAAAAAGCTCATTACCCTGAAAAAAGGTTTGAGCTCCTGAAATTTCAGCATATAATAATGTCAGAGTTTTTATCTGTACAGATGGCCTACAAGGACTGTGCTTTGTTCAGTTCAGGGTTAAGGCATCAAAGTGGCATTTAAATGGTCTTGTGTTATCCATGATTATTAGCTGGTCATAAAATTACCCTAAAAAGGAAGGAGACTGACTTCTGGTATAGCAGGAGTTCCATTATATACTTCAGAAATAGATATTTCCTTAGTTCCTACAATACAGTTTATCTTCAAGTCTACTTGACTTGAACGTACTGTCCATATGAAATGATGAAGTTGTCTATGTCACAAGCCACAAGTTGCTGCTGCTGAACCAGAGATACAAGGTCCAGCTCGGGGTGAAGACAAGGAGAGCTGAACTTGTTTGTTCCTTCAGAAACCTGCTGCAGAATATTGTTTTTGATACACTTCCACCTGTGCTACATTATTTTCTCTCTCTGTGTTTCAACAGGCCTTGAATAGGGGCATCGCTGCTGTCAAGGAAGATGCTGTGGAAATGCTGGCCAGCTATGGGCTGGCATACTCCCTGATGAAGTTCTTCACGGGTCCGATGAGTGACTTCAAAAATGTAGGCCTGGTGTTTGTGAACAGCAAGCGAGACAGGACCAAAGCAGTTTTGTGCATGGTGGTGGCTGGCGCTGTAGCTGCTATATTTCATACCTTAATAGGTAAGGTCACTTCACATCTAATTAATGTCTTTTAATTTGCTTCCCTTGCCTGTTCTTCAAACTGATGAATCTGTGGGCTTAAGATTTCACTTGTAAGTGCAACAGGAGATGCAAAAGAGATTAAATCCCTTAGGCTGGTGTCATGCCCATCCATGCAATTTTTATTACTTTTTAAATAGGTTGTTAAATGACAGATTCCACCTCCAGGGCTTGCCTGCTGGGTGGCTCAACATGCTGCTGATCTCTTTCAGTCAGGTGTGTAGGCAAAACTTTGGCAAGGTTGACAGGTTGCATGAAGCTGATAGCTCAGTCTTACTGTTAGGTAGTGACAATCAATTAGCAGTATCTGCCCAAATGGGTTTAGCAGGTCTTCAAGGTGTGCTTGGTAGGTCTGTTTGTCAGAACTCAGTGGTATTGTTGGTGTACTCCCTCTGTACCAATCCCTTTGCTACGTATCTCACAGTACAAAACTCTAAGCAAGTAGGTGCCAGCATCCTCATGGAAGTATCAGGTATTACTCTCTACTAGCACTAGTCATCATCCACTTTTGATGAATTAGTCTCTAAGAGAAGTAGTTACTAAGAGCGCTTTATGCCAAACTGAGACCAGCTCCCCGAGTTTACTCGGAAGCAAAGAAAATACACAAGCAGATATGAACTGAACATAAGAAATAGGGCAGACACGGGATTTGCCAGTTCCTAAGAGCCTGGAGAAATGCAGTATCAAGCCAAGCATCAGCCGGTACCATAACAATAAGAAGACATGTGACCTGGAAGGCTTCAACTTCATCCCCTCCAAGAACTGCACCAGATTCCCTGCACCTTCTGGCTCATTCTACAGACCTGAGACCTCTGGACCTCAGCAACGAGGACTAGGAGACCCTGGAGGAAGAAGCAGAGGGTGCATTGCATTCAACAGGTACAATCCTAAAAGCTGGGAGCTCTAAGGGATGGGAGGAGGGAGGTAATGCAAGAGCCTATGGAGGCATGTGTTGGTTGACAGGCAGTAGGACTGAGTTGGATGACCAGCAGTAGGGGGTCATTCTATTGCAGAAAGATGGGAAACACGAGTGTGATGGCAATATCCAGAATTGCCGTGAAATTACGGAGTGACCTGGAAGTGAGGCACCGTTCATTATAAGGCTGTTAGTATCTCAAGAGCAGCACGTGCTGCTGGTCAGCATGTAGTTCCTGCCCGAGTAGGTACAAGAGCCACCTGGTAAACACAAATGCCCCCTGCTCTTATCCTTTAACAGGCTGCCAGCTATATTCACCAGCTTTATGTGCCCCCCAAGCATTCGTTTGTTTGACCATCATGTCTCTTAGTCCACCACTGATATGGCAGCCCTGTGCTGTTTACCTTTATGTTACAGTTGTAATAAATGCTTACTGTAGTGGCTCACTAGCCATGGCAGCTCTGTGCCAGGGATAAGCTGTGGCTGATTTTATAAGCTGAATCCATGCATTCAAGTGAATTTAATTCACCAGTATCTATTCTTCCCTTCTTCAATATGTTTACAGTTGAGGCTGCTTTATTGAGTCAGTATTATAAACTTTGGGCCATTTGTACGTTTGGCTCTCATATTTCTTTGCCTGGAATGTTTCTTCAGCCCCCAGAGCTGCTGTTCTAGTTGCTCGCTTGTTTTCCTGCCAGTGCTGGTCAAAGCTTCTGGCTTTGCCAGCTGGATAAAGAAATATTTTCTAGTCATCCAACATTTTATTTTAAGCTATGATAGATGTTAAGAAAATTCAAAGTATAACAATCAAATTTCCAGGTGAAATATGTAACTGGATTTTCCATGTGGGACTTTTTATTGAAGGGAGTTGTTTGGGGCAGCCATTTGAAAAGCATGCCAGATAAGTTTCTTGCCTTTGCCTGGAAATAGAGCCCAGCTGAGTTCAGAACCTCCGAAATGCCCTCTCTGCAGATATATTGGGGAAAAAAAGAAGAAAGAAGACTGTGCTTACCATGCTTTAAGGTCCTGAATTAAAGGGCGTCACACAGTCTTTCAGTTGCTTATGGTGGCAGACTGCAAAATATTTTTTAGTATTTTAACTTGTCTATGCCTGAAAATATGCAAAGGCCACAGCAGAGACTGGCAGAGTGCCCGAGAGAATGGAGTTAGTCAGATTCTAGCACCAATTGCCTGGGTGATGTTGCCAAGTTTTATGTTCCAAGTTTCCTTTGAACATGTTTCAAATTCTGATTATTCTTCTCTGACCCACAGATGCACAACCTGCCTAGCAGGAGGAAGAGGAGTCCAGTGACAGACAGGCAGGCTCCTAGGACCTGCAGCTACTCCCCAGCAGCTGCAAGCCTATCACAGACTATCTACAGGAGACAAAAATACAGGTTACTGATGCTCAGCAGATGAAAAACAGAAACAAATAGCACTCAGGGGACTGAATTTCTTCCACATGCCATGTGTACGGGGCTAAGGAAGATGACATGACTGGCTGCTGTGGACTGTCAAAGCCCAGGAAGGAACGGGGAACAAAAAGCCCAATGAAATAAGGAGGAGTACCAAAAGTCAGAAGGAAGAAAACAAGTAGTGGTAGAAACACAGTGACCACAATGAATCACCACATTTCCAACTGTGATAGAGACTATTTGCAGTCTGCACACACAGGTCCTCACAAACAGCACCCTCTACGCATTTAAAATATCAAAACAGATCATTTCACCCACCTGACTCATGCTTTATTGCTTCAGCATCAGCTCCCCACTACTGCTCCCCCACAGGGGCTAACGCAATCCTTTGTGGGAGTGACTGGCCGAGCCAAACCACTGGAACTCACAGTTGCAAGCTCTGGGTCCCTAAGTTATCACCCCACCACATTCCCATGAATGTCTGCAAAGTCCTCACCAACAGTTCCTATCCCTCTGCTGTACAGGTAGCAGTAAGAACCAAGAAACGAGTTGACTTGACCAAAGGGATTTGAAACCATATTCTCATCTCACTTGTAATGCTGCTGCAAACCTTGGTCAGTACAGTATTCCTGCGTTTGCTGTTTCACTTGTGATCTGGAAATAGAAGATAGCATGCTGCCTTCCTTCCCTTGTGCTATTTTGGACACAGCGACTGCCACCGGTTAGGTTTTGCTGGTGGGCAGTTCGCTACGTAGCCAGGGTCTAAAGCGTCTTGTTATTTCGGAGATTGGCTTTTGGTAGGAATTTTAGGCTGCAAGAGAAAGGATTCAAGATGCTAAGCCTTTCTGTATTTTTGACTTCTTACAAAATTGCCAGCTTGACAGAGGAGAGGAGTCATATAACATTATGCTGACATAATGCATTTCATGTTGCTGCTGAGCATGGTGTGCCCTCCTTACTAAGTGGGTCCCTTTAACACCAGTGTCATGAACGGCAAGCACATTTTCTTTGGCAATTAAATGGCATTGTTCAGCCTTTCACTAGTTTACTGAGAAACAGTGTACTGAGAAAGTCTATTTCCTTTTGCATGTTAATAATACTTTGCACAGCTCCCTGAGGTTGTGGAAATGACAAGGCAGATGTTACTTCGAGCAAATATCCTCTTTGCTTAAGCAGACATCCTTAAGTGGTGCCCACTACACCTGATTAAAAACTACATGGTGGATCATTTGTCATTACCAAGAAAAAAAGGTTGGAACTTTAGTAACCAGGCAAGCCTATAGCACACTGGATGGTCAAGATATGCGAGTGATTTGTTCTTTGCCAGTTTATTACTGGGTCACTCCCTCTAGGGATTGCACAGGGGAAATCTTTAGCAGTTACTAGTAATTCCACTGATATTTTTTTTAATTTCCCACATGCACGGTCACTTCATATACATGAAAGATCTGCATAAGAAGTGAGCCATAGGTGTAATCCCACCACTTCCAATGTAAGACTACTGGAATTTTCTAGAGATTAGGAGTTACAGAGTGGCTTATGATGACCTGATCTATTTTTTCCGGTCAGTCTTGTTCTGATGTGCCCACTGTACTGGCTCATAGTAAAACATTTTGCCCTGGAAAAAAGGTGATAGCACAGGAACACAAATCAGAATATAATCGAGGCTTTCTTTTTTTTTTTTTTTTCTTTCAAAAAGATGATAAAATTTTATTCATTAAAAATGTGTCCTACTTCAGCATCTTCAGATGGCCATTGCTAAAACAGTAACATGCTTCCCCAGCTGCCGCAACCCTTCCTCCACAACAGGGGCAGTCTCTTATCAGCAAGGAATTCAGGGCAAAGAAAGAACGAAGAAAGCCTATGACCAAAGCATTTAGGATAGCAGTGATTGTTTTTTAAGTTAAAACAGACTAATTTTGAGACTTATGAGATGTTGGCCTACCTAAAGATATTTCAGAGACCATTGGTCATTGATAGATTTGGGAAAATCAACCAATGCCATTTTGGAACTAGAGGTGAGCACAGAAAAAGATTATTGCAGTAATCAGTCTGCATTAAGATGCTCCTAAGCTGTTTTTTTTTTAATTAATTTATTACTATGAGCAAAAAAATCACAAAGCCTCAAACACTCTGATCATCTGGGACACAGGCTTTTGCTTCTGCTTTTAGTCAGGCTAATCAAAGACATAAAGAAATCTATGTACCCTATGCCATCTCCAAATGAAGATTTGCCATTCAGGTTTTGGGGGATTTGGGGGTTTGGGTTTTTTTTTGCAAATTGGCATTTTCTTATCTGCCCAAATCACTCAGCTGAACAAAATCCTGACCAGCACCAGTTTTGGCCATGTGAGCCATCTTTCTGACAAGCAGCAGAATAGATTTTTACTTCTCAAGTCACCAAGTTCATTTTTAAAACTGGCAGCAAAGTATGAAAATGGAATGCATCTAAAAAGAACACTCTTTAACCCAAAAACATTTTTTGATTTTTTTTCCTCCAGTAAAGCTAATATTGACATATGTAGCTCTGTGTCTGGAAGTAAATGGTATCACTTCCTATGAGGGTTTCTTTTTGTTTTCTTTACGATGTGAGTATAACATGCTGGATAGTAGACAGTTCCAAAATGACTATGGTACAGCTATTTGTTTGAGACTGCTGGCACCATTAGAAGTGTTTTCAGTTGTTCCAAGAATGTCTGAAGTTTATGTGGTGGCAATCAGGTTGTTAGATAAAGAAATCAGTGTAGTGAAATGGAGATCCAATTAGGTATGCAGTGTTTCAGTGTCATTCCTTAAGCTTCTGGGTCTTAAACTCAACTGGAAAGAAAAAAGCAAGAATTCCTGCTTAAATGCTGTAGCAAAACTAATCCGTAGATGTATCAAAATAAATGAAGTATTAGAGGAGAGCAAACAGGCAGCTTGTCTTGGAGTTGGACTTCTCTGTTTTGGTTGAAATGATGCAAGGAATGGGAAGAGCCATCTGCTTTAGCTTCATGTAACACTCTTCAGCTCTGTAATTAATTTTGTACCATGCTTTGTAATAAGTTTGTAAGGTTGGCCAAGGTTAAGTTCTAATTGCATCAGCAATTGCTTTATTCACGGCTCAGAAACATATGCCTATATATTTGTCAGTAAATCTCAGCTTGCTGAGTCCTTCTTTCTGAGGATGGAAACATCATTGACATCAGCAGAAGTGATTGTGTGCTTTCACTGACATGGGGAAGAAAATAGTTGACTATTTTAAAACTTTTAAGTTTAGCCATTACGATTTTAAAATCAAAATCACATTAAAAAGTACAGTTAGACTTTTTTGGGGGGTAGGAGGCGGGGGGGGGGGGGGGAGAGAAAAAAGAATCCTATAACTTACAGAGCACAGCAGTGATATCCCTAGAAATCCTAAAAATGTAGTGCTGTGGGCTGTGGTGGTATAAGTCCCTTGAAATTGTCCTGCCAATCAACTACAACCTTGTGGTGCACTGCCTGTTCCTACAAGCGAGAGTAGTTCAGCCTCTGTACCCTCTGATTCTGTCATTTTTCTGTGACGGTAAACTTAAAAAAAAATAATTTAAACATCTCAGTGACTTTTAGAGCCAAAAAAAATGCTTATTGCTCACTTTCTAAACAGTTTAAAAGTTTCCTTTAAAGCAGGAGAAGTCCAGCGGGTGAAGTGCATGGAGAGCACGGAGGGTGGCTTCTGCAGCATGCTATCTTCCCAGCACTGCACTGCTGGTGGAGGCCCCTCCACAGGAGCAGGTTCCTCAGCGCCTGGACTCTGATTCTGTCAGTCCCCATGGGGGGAATTACACTGCTGTGTTTTCCTGCTGCAGTTTTTAAGTTTTTGTGCAGAAGAAGTGTAAAGCAACTTCAGTGGGACTAAAGAGACAGCTCAATGAATCTGACCCTCACAGGCGCCTTGCCTCACCTGCTTTGCAAACAACTTCTCCTTCATTCAAATAAGTCAATTCAGAAGCATCCCTGTACTGCCCTGCTGTAAAAGCGGCTTTCCACAAGGACTTACCGTGCAAAAATCCATGCATAACAGACAGTTTTCAAAATACTGAGCAAAAAGTGGTGTATGGATATTCATGCAAAAATAAAAAGAGCCTGTGCTTGATGTGTGACTGGACTGCAATAAGCACATGAACACTTAAAGAACTAAACTAGCCTCCCTGGCCTCAGGAGAGGTTGGAATCCCGTTTCAAAGATTTTCCCTAATCCCGTTCAAAAGGAAGCAAGGCTGGGACTGCCTCAGGAGGACAGCCAAGCAACTATCCTGCTCGAACCAGAGGCTGCGAGTCTCTCATAGTTCAGATGAAAGACATATAGATAGGGACCAGCATAGGGAAAGGGAGTTTTTAACATTTTAGCAGTCTTGGTTATCTGGAATGAGGCTTATGCCTGTTCCCTGTGCTGTCATGCCACCTTTTTTACTACCTTGTTTACTCTATCTTGTTCAGACTTAAAAAGGCTTTTCAGTCCTGTTAACCATTTAACTGCTGTATCCCTAGGCCATCAGAAAACAATGACAACTTAAACTCCTCTTTAATTGCTTCCAAACACTGTTTATGAGTTACAAGAGTTAGTTTTAGGCTAAAAAGATTGAATTGACCAACTAATGTTAGCATTTGTCAATCCAATTATGTGACCTGCATGTGTGAAAAGGATAACTTTCCTGAAATACCGTATAGGAAGGCCTGTGCAATTATAATAGAGTTGTAAATGGAAAAACAGATAGATGTTAATGTTTGAAAGAATTATCTTAGAAAAGCCACAAATGGAAGAGAACTGAGGTAAGATTCCCCAGGCACAAGTAATTCTGATGTTACGTGTGTTGGGAGGTTGACTTTACAACCTAATCATTCTTTTAACAGCTATTACAAGCATATAGAGGAAACTACATAATAATATGCAGGTCTAGAACATGGTTTATAAAAGGTTAAAAGCTATTTGGATTATTTAACTGTGCATATTATTTAAATCCCCATAGTTTAGAGACTCCGGTCATAGCTTGCTCTTCATTATTCCTGGTCATGGGGAGGACTCTGGGGTTATTAAAACAGCTGGATAACACGGGCACTAACGATGTGTGGCGAGTCCCTGTGTCTGTGCTGTCTTCAACCCAACACCTTGGCAAGACAGACCGGGCAAGAGCCATGTTGCCCAACACTAAAAATTCCCGTCTGGGTTTGAAACAGGATGGCAAAATAACATACTGGCGATTGGAAGTGGCAAGTCCCTGATTTCCAGCAGTGCCCTTCTCTGCCTTGTGGCTCCTGAGATGCCAGCTCTAGATAAGGAAGGAAACTAAGGCTGGTCGAGGCTGCCCAGAGACTGTACAGTGAGCCACGCAGTGCCCTGACAGGTCCCAGCAGAGGTGATCATTAGGCAGAGTAAGGGAGAGGCGTTGCACGTCTTCGCAATTCATAGTATCCTTTTACAACATTGGGCAGGTTTACAGGTAACAACATGAGAATGCAGTGGTGGTAGATGGTTTCAGCATTTATAAGGTACTACAGCCTATGAAATACACAACGCCTGGTGAAAACAGCTTTTCAAACAGAGTCTTGAGTTAATGAAAGAGCAGTAGATTTTCTGGAGTATCAGTGTGTTCATTTAGGAAACAGATGTGACACTTACTATACCCACCTCCCAACCCAGCCATTTATCACTCCTCTGCCAAAGGTTACTTGAAAAAGAACCATGAGAGCACTCCTTACTCATAAACAGCAGCTGGTGAGGCTGTAATATCCTGAAGCCACTGCAGCTGTTTGCTAAGTGGATGCATGTCTGAGCTCCTAGACGTCACAGTCTTTCAGGTACTTCTGAGTATCTTACCCAGAGTCCATATGTAACCTTTATTATTCATTCCTATTCTTCTGTCTCTACAGCATATAGCGATTTGGGGTATTACATTATTAATAAGCTGCACCATGTGGATGAATCAGTGGGAAGTAAAACGCGGAGGGCTTTCCTTTATCTTGCTGCCTTCCCTTTTATGGATGCCATGGTGAGTGCCTGATTCAGAACTGAATTTTAATATGACTGGGTTTTGGGGTTGGGTTTTTTTTGTGACTTTAGACCTGATGGGAAACTGGAGGTGTGCAGAAGGAAGGTGTGTCCTTTGAAAGCAATAGCTCTGGATATAACTGGACACATCATCTCCTGCTGCCTGATTAAAGCATCTGGGTGGACTTTGAATATCCAGAGATCATCACAAATGTAAAAAGCCTCAGCAGCCTTGTTAGAGTATGTGCATGCTGGAAAGCACTGGTCATCTTGTGATGAGCTGCACCATTTGTCTGTGTCCTCTCATTCCAGTTTGCAGTGAAAGAGCTGGGTTTGCTTTGCATGCCCAGATCACTTGCAGAGCTGAGAAGGAATAAGCTCAATATTTTCTCAAAGCAAATTTGTTGAAAAGATATTTCTTACCAATTTTTGCAAGCACAGATAAGTCCAGTATATCTCAAATGCTTGGGCAAGAGAGCCATGCATGTGGTTGGGGGGCTGCTTCCCAGATCACCAGGCTTACTGCTTGTGGCCTGCACAACATAAAAATATGGCAGCTCTCTTTAATGCCTCCGCTTCTGTTTAAAACTGGTAACCTTCTCATGGCATGCCTCCACGGCTTTCTCTACCACTTTGCTTGAAACAGTAGCTGACAGTAAAAAGAAGTTGGACCATTCGGTTTTCTTTTCCAGACAGGAGTCCATATAACTCAGTGGGCCGATGATTATTACACTTCAGAGATGCATCCAACTGGTGAATGAGAAGAAACACTTTTCGCCTCAGATTATTTAGTATGATAATCTATCCTGTGCAGCATCTGTTTTATGAAGAAGGGGCAGTTTCTTATTAGATCTGCTCAGAAATTTCTATACACTCTGTTAAATTATTCCAATTCTCCCTGTCATCCATGGCAATGAGGAACTGAATGCAGCAGTGCTTTCTCTGCATTGCTGGCTTAACATTTGCCTAGGTTCATAGCAGGTACTGCTGCTGGAAAAGAGCTCTATAAGTTGTTTGTGTACAACAGAACGACCAGCAAACAGTATTCTGGGACTCGAAATCTTTCACAAGTATCATAATCACTTCACAAACTCTTCTCTGCCTTTTTTCAGGCATGGACCCATGCTGGGATTCTGCTGAAACACAAGTACAGTTTCCTAGTGGGATGTGCCTCCATCTCAGATGTCATAGCTCAGGTAATGACTCCTCGTGGCAGTCACTGTTTCTTTGTGTTATGGACTAGGTGCTTTCCTAAGCAGGGACTGTTTTGTACAGAGACCGTCTTCGCTCACTGCCGTGAACAGCACACCAGAGGAAGTAATCTTGTGTGCTGTTCTCTGGTTGTTTCCCCATTGTGTGCAGGCTGTTTGCTGACTGTTGTGGTTTCTTGACTGGTCTCACTTGACTGGATCGAGTCAGTCCGAAAGCAATGTCAGGAGAAGGGAACCAGGATTGTTTGGGCTAGGGTCATGTCTTCCAGCACCTCCACAACCCTATTTCAGAATGGCTGAGAAACAAGCTATATATACATGCGTACATCTGGGAAAAAGAAAGGTCAGGCAAAGAGACCGATGGCTGCTACCAATTCTGAGGCTGATGGAGTGCTTTGAAAGAGACCCTTCTGCCCCATGTACATTCTCCCCCACACTTTGCACAGTTGCAGTGAAATCCTAAGTGGGGCTTGTAGGGGAGAAAGTGAAGGCTTGATTCTCCAGTTCACCTGTCAGTTTTGCACATGCTCTCTGATCCAGTGAAATGCAGCAGTGTCAGCCATCTTCAGAGTGCCAGTGTGGCACTGTTCTTGTTCCTGGTCCAAAAGGTGAAGGCTCAGAGCTCCAGCAGAAGGGATCTGTGGTGATAGCCCCTGGGTGATGCAGAGAAGACCAAATGTTGTTTGAACTTTCATTTGTGAGGGAGGTGTTAAATATCCCGTTGGTTTGTACTTGACACACTTAAAATACAACATTCATCCATATTGCAGATGGCCAGTGTTGTATTGTTTCAGAACCAATATACAGCCCTCTTTTTAAAGCACGTATAAAAATATTACGAAATGGAGAGTCCCAGCACCTGTAAAACAGTTGCTATACTGCTCCATTACCAGCTGAATGGTGTAATGACTGGGCAAGAAAGAGGATAATAACAGTAGAACATCAAAGAAAATATAAAGTCAACAGCACTTAGTTCAATTTTCCATAGCATTTTCCTCCCACTAAATATGAGCAAACCATAAACCAAGTTGAACCATTCAGTCAGCTGCTATTCTATGTTTAGCATGTTTGCCCCTCTACGGTACTGCACTAAATCCCTGAAGATAATACCAACTGCTGTAAATGACCTTAACTCTCTGGATCTGCTCTTGTTCTGATGTGACCTACAAAGTTTGCTGACTCTAGATGCATGTCGGGTGATATACAGCTAAATACAGATGCAAATTCTTATATTGGTGATGGTACACGTGCCCTTTCCACAATGGTTGGTGAGTGGGGTGCCACAGTTGTGAAGAATAAGACACCTGTCGTCTTCTCTCAACAAAATATTGAACAGAGCAAGAGCAAATCCGGTAGACAAAAAGCAGTGGTTCTCCACACCCCGAAATTCCCTACACCTACAGTTGCTCCTCACACAAGCAATAGGCGCACAGGCAGTAACTAATTCTCCTTGGGTGGCTTCATATACACACTTTTTGTGACTGACTTTGCTTCTGTTTACTGAAAAACAATTCTTTCGTAGGGTTCAAAAGAGCAGTTTTGCAAACCTTCATAAACAAAGTGGCCTGCCTAATAAACATTTGCATGGTGTGATTTTTCTTAAGGATTTCTTGAGCTCTAGCAGTGAAGGAGAGAACATGCCCCTGAACACTGTGTTTTGTATTTCTTATAGCTCACTTGAATGCCAGAATGACCCATCAGGGTTGTCCTTGATTCTGCTGTTGACAGAATGAAACACAGTTTCCTTCCCAGTTGTGCCCCCCCCATCCAGAGCCATTTGGAATTTAACAGGCACTGTACTCTGTACTTAACAGAAGAGAATAATATCACGTTAATCAATTCCTTTGCATTTTCTGGTTTGTGCATTTAATCTTATGAGACTGAATTATGAGCTGTTCATTAGCCCCAAAATTTCCATTTCAGTTACATCAATGTGGCACTTAGATAGCTGAAGAGAAAATGATGAAATACTGAAATTTCACTCAAAAAAGTAGAAAATTAGGATGACATAAGACTTCCTGCTTCTAAATGCTGAAGCAAATACTTCAAAACATCTGTGGTTTTAATTGCCACTGCCCCCTCACCCCCACCCCCCCAGAATGAAGTAGGGCTTAGAAGCTGACCCTAGAAGCATGTCTCCAGCCTCAGCGTATATCAGAATAGCACATTCTCCTGGGGAGGGTGACACTCCACCACGTGCTCTCTGCCAGACCTTGCCAGGCTTTCATGCTAACCTTCTCCTATTTATGGCTCCTAGTCTGACACCTGCCCATACCTTCAAGTAATATTTAACAGAGCTTCTGTATGATGTTAACTCTTGTTCTTCTCATTTGTACGACCGAATGCAGGGGGGTCCTGACTAAAGTTCCTAAATGCCACAAGCTCCAAGTCAGAAACTGTAGTCGCACAGGGCTGTTGGTTCAGATGGAGTAGCTTGGAGTCAGACAGGAGATATGTTGGCCCTGAAGAATCAGACAAATTCCTAATCATTAATTTGTTTGCCCCACAGGTTGTTTTTGTAGCCATTTTGCTTCACAGTCACTTGGAGTGCAGGGAGCCTCTCCTGATCCCAATCTTGTCCTTATACATGGGAGCACTTGTCCGATGTACCACGTTGTGTCTCGGCTACTACAGGAACATACATGATGTCATTCCTGACAGAAGTGGGCCTGAAATGGGGGTATGTCTTAATACTTTGTGCTTTTTTGAATTCAATAATTTTAAACTTCCTTTTTGTGATATAATACTGTGTTAAACCACTGTACAAGAAGGGCCTCCTCTCTCCTGCAGGGAAAAAAAAAAGTCAGTTAGAGAGACATGGTAGAAACTATTCCAGCAGCAGTGCGCATAGGGCAATGCTTCAGGTGGTATTGATGTGCTGTCTACTGACCACCTCTGTACTGAGCTCTCTCCTTCTAGTGCTGTAAGACAGCACAGGATGAACTAAGTGGACACCTTATTTCACATGGAAGAAGGTCTCAAAATTCCTCTTTTTCCTGAAATGTCATATTTGTGTTCACATATCTTTGTCTGGTAGCTGGAACAAATTATGCCGATAGATACCTTTATGCATTATTTATGGAGAAGCGTAGAATCATAGAATGGTTTGGGTTGGAAGGGACCTTAACGATCGTCTAGTTCCAACCCCCCTGCCACAGGCAGGGACACCTGCCACCAGACCAGGTTGCTCAAAGCATGACACAGCTTCTTTGGAATCAGTATTGCTAACATGGGTGAAAACATTTTAGGCTCCAGCTATTGAAAACGAATGAAATGAATATGCCAAACTGACTGTGGGTGGGAAAAGCAAAAATCTTTTCTCTGTGCTTTTGGTTCAGTTCTGTGTGTTTCTTTCCAAACCCACTTCTTTGGTTTTTTTTTTTTTTTTTTCCTATCTGTTGCAGGGAGAGGCTACAATAAGGAAGATGTTGAGTTTCTGGTGGCCTTTGGCATTAATTTTGGCAACTCAGCGAATAAGTAGGCCTATTGTCAACCTTTTTGTCTCCCGGGACCTAGGTGGCAGTTCTTCAGCCACAGAGGTAAGAAAGTCAGATCTTTCCATTACTGCAAATGACCATTTGCAGAGTTGCCTTTGTGTTTTTCTTCTCAGCCATGCTGGCAAGAAAAAAATTGTCCTAAGTACATTTCTGTTGAGTGCTCTCTTTACCCTTGAAAAGAAGACTGCTTGGACTCTTACCACGAGTGTTTCTGCCAGGCTTAGTGGGACCTCACCCTCAACAAGGCCAGTAGAATTTTTTTCTCTGAACAGTTCCCGTGTCCCAGGTTTTCATTCTCTGCATGTAGGTACATAGGCTCTGGAGCATTCAGATCCCAGAGATTTTAGGAAAGTTGTCCGTAGTCCCATGTTCCACTCTCATGTCATATATATTTATGGGCAGACAAACCAGTGTGAAACACTCCTACTGTTAGCAGTCAGTGCATCACACAGGATAGGGTAGATGCGTAAGGAAGCACATTAAAAAAAGTCTGTCTCCTGGTTGGGATATGAAATGCACCCTGTTTCTCTTGAGGAATTTCAGATTACTCTGATAGTCTCCAACAGCTGATGGGAGCCAGACTTCTGATTGTAATGCAGATCCTTCACTAATGCTTACCATGAGCTGACCTACTCTTAAGAAGTGTTGAGGGCTCTTTGCTGCCAGTTTTGGTGGGAGAATGTCTATATCCGCATAGTCATTAGCACATCTGTCATGTTTTTTCTACAGGAAAAACAAAGCTGTAGGATACTAAATGGAAAGGAAAATTCAAACAGCTGATACCTAACAAACATTCTCTCAGCACTGGTCATTTGTCATATGCAATGCTGTGTATTTCACTTGCTCAGGAGTTGCCAGTGACTCCAAATAAACAGCTGTGGAGAAAGAATTTAGGAAACGTTAATGCTTCTACATGTGAAAATCAGGGATTGGGCTATGCATTAGTAGCAGTCTCAGTACAAGGGAAGGCAGAGCAGGTTAGCAGAGATGAGTTTTGCATTTCTTGGTGACTTTTGATTTTAGATGCATCACATTTCATGGCTAGCCTATTGCATTTCGTTGCTATTAGCTTTACTGTAAACACATGTCGTAGCTGGTGGTTTGCTGGCCTTTTTACACAAACAGTAATGGTCACATTTTGACTTTCTCTGATTTCTGAAATAATTGCTTCAGAAAAGGGAGGTGCTGGCAGTACAGATAGATAACATCAGTGCCTGGAGCATGAGTATACACAGAAGTTTTTTAGGTCCCCTGTTCAATAATATCAGCAACTTTCCATGTGGCCAGGGTGTCCCTGTGAAGGGCTAGGCTGTAGCACGTTCATAAGGACAGCAAGTCCACTTGCATTGGCCAGCTCTCACTGCTTCTGTTTGGACTGCCGTCACAGTTATGATGATTGGCGTACCTTTTTTGGTGTTGGATTTGGTGAGGGGCTTTTTCATTTATCAAATACAGGTTCTAGACATTTAGGAAAGCTTTCATGCACATATTTTGGGATCCCAGCAATTGAGGAAAAATACTGGAAGAAAAATCACTGCTAAAAACTTCAATAATTTAATGCAAGTGGAATCTAGCATACAAATGTGGTAGTGAAATATTGTTTTCTTTAACAGTTACTGTGTCTTTGCAGTCTTTTTGGACATCATCATAAAAATAAGAAAAATATCTTTTATATTCCATATTTGATTTAACCTAGTTAGGTTTCATACAGATGGAAATTCTGCTGAAAATACAATAAGGGTAGGGGTGATTGCAATTAAAAAGGATACTGTCTTAAAATTCCAATTTGTTTTCTTTGAACCAATTACTTCTGCTAGGTACATTAAACATTAAAACTTTTATTAGCAGAGAACAATCTATCCCACTCTCTTTGTTTGATATCCAAAGTCAGCCAGCCACTGAGCCCTACTGTTTTGTAGTCTGTCTCTCTTGCTTAAAACTGTTTTACTTATGAATAACCAAGTAAAATGTATATAAATTAAAATTATGAAATATGATCAAAAGCTATCGTGAGCTGTAAGGCATTCTGCTACTCGTGTCTGTAGGTAAAATAATTCAGGAACAATGTGGGAGGGAGGTATTCAGCTGGCTGAGGGGCCCACACCAGCTCAGGTTAACTATTATCCCAAAATATCAGAGTGATGGTGAAGCAACAAAGCTGAGAAACGTAGCTTCACGGCACGGAAGATTTCCTAAGTTTAAAATACCAGGCGAAATGATGTTCACTCTGATGGTCTTCCTGAAACAAAGAGCTTCCAGTCGCCTGCCTGGTTTCTCACTGCATCAAGGTCAATGTGGTGATACGGGTGGGGAATGGCACCCTATGTTAGTTTAACTGTTCTGTTCAAAGAATTGAAGTTCATTTTTCCCTATCTCTTTTCATAGGCGGTGGCGATTCTGACAGCTACGTATCCTGTGGGACACATGCCGTATGGCTGGCTGACAGAGATCAGAGCTGTATACCCTGCTTTTGACAAGGTGAGTGCCCATGTTAGGGATGTAATAAATGCCTTTCGCGTGGTTTCACGTCCATGAACCTCCTCTTTCTCTTTGTTACAACATTTTAGTTTAGGGTTGGCTTCAGTGATGTCAGAGGCATTTCTGCCAAACAACTATGAAGAAAGTTAGTTCATAGCTCCATAATCAAGTGTAACGGATTCTTTAAAAAATAAACCAACCAAAGATTAAATAAGGCTGTATTAATGGCCATCTATTCTTTTGCTTCTCTTTACTTTTGCTTTTGATGCCTATTGTTCCTTGTCCCACTGATAAGGTTTTCTTAAAACCCTTGTTAAAATGAATTGGGTTTTAATGGCTTCAAGCTGTTCTCTGATTTATTATTTTAACCTTAACTCTGTGTTACAAGGTATTAAGGTACCTTTTGACTAGATAGGTGCTGTATATTTAAGGATTAAAAATATCCTCACTTACTCACTATGATGTAGCTAATTAGCTAATGAAATGATTTCTCACAGTGTCCATCAGTGAGTGAGCAAGCTCATGTCTGCTCCAGATTCTGCTGTCTCTTTCAAGTGGGTTTGGGTTTGTTTGCTTATGTTAATATTTAGCAAAGGTTATTTCACAGACTGATAGTAACATAGGTAACATACATTATTTTAGAAGTGCTGACTTAGCTGACCAAGGCGATGAAGATTGTTGTTGGCAAATCATGTAATTACTTAAGAATACAAGCACTGCTCCTGGAACTGAGCACAGAGTAAATACATAAGAAAAGTAATGTTGTTTAGACTCTTTTTTTGCTCTGTCTTAGAACTGATATTCACTAGCCCATATGTTGTGTGAAGAACAGTCGTGTCCTGTGACACTAATTCAAATGCCAGATCTTCTCCTTCCCTTTATTTACCAATTAGTAACTGAACTTTCTGGTTCCATATACTGATGAAAAAAATGTTTGCTTGCTCAGGGATATACTTAGCTGAAGCAAGCCCTGTTTTATATGATCCACCATATTTCCAAGGAGAATTTAAAAACAAAACAAAGAAAAGTCAAATTAGTCATAACTTCCTAACCTGCCTGTGTACAGCTAAATTGACCTGTCAAATAAAATACAATATGCAGGCTTCCTTAGAGGTCATGCTGCTGAAAAGGAACTGCAGATGCAAACCCAATAAACTGGGAGATTTAAATGGTTTAGGACAGGAAACACAGGGGCTGATAACCTCATCTGTTACGAGCTACAATCAAATGCACTATTGCCAAGCAAAATTAACAGCAATTAAGACTCCTAAATTCAGGTCTCATTTAGCCAGTGGAAGATGTGGTGACAACTTTAGTGGTGATAGGATTAGACCATGATTTGTCTTGTTTGTTTATTTCAGTTTAAAGTCTTCTCATAGAGCTCTTGTGGAACAAATGTGAGGAAGAAAAAGCTAGGGTAAGGCACAGATAGGTATAGTTTATCTAATTGCCAAAAAAGAAGTATATAATAGGGATTTTAGTTGCATGTTTTAAGAGCAATTTGGCGTAAAATGTGCTAAGTGAGGTAGCAGCAGTATAAAGGGTATCTCATCCTGGCAACTATGTATGCAAATGCCACCACCATACCTTTCAGACAATAAATACCAAACCCGAAACCCACAGTGGGTTTCTTCAGATCACTGTGAAAATTGGTTTACCCTCAGTCACACATCATTTTAGTGTCATTGTGCCTTCCTAAAGCTTTGTTTCCCTAAGCTAAGGCTTTGTCAGAAGAGTCCGGATAGAAGCACTTTTTATGTCTGGACTCTGTAAAGCCTCTGTTGTGACGTTCCGATGCTAAAACAGTTTGCATGCATGCAAACTCCCATTTTCTTTTGTCAGTTACTCAGAAAGTTGGCAATGCTGATGGCCATCAGAAGCACACTGCATTGCTTTAACTAACTGATGGGGTTTGGGATCCAGAAAGTATGCTCCTCTTCTCTGACTGTACTGGAGAAGTCAGATGCTTGTCTTCACAGGGAAATCATTACTTCTGTTCACATTTGTAAGAGAGATGCAGAGTCCTCGTTAAGTCTTCTATGAGGCTCCATGTCCAGAGGAACCCCATGGCCTAGCAGTTATGCTCTGGTTAAGGGTTACTACTGATTTGCTGAAAGAAAACAGGCCTATCCTAGTTCTGTGCCCCGTTTGCTGTTTTATACAGTGATAATGCCATTACTCTTAATGGACTGTGCCTGCCATCTAATTCAGAGCAACAACACCAACGTGAGAAGACTTGTGAATGCTGTTTATCTGATTAATAGATGGGAGTGGATACCCTTTTTGCTCTATAATCTGCGTAGTATTTTGATTCAAGAACTAAAATGCACAAGAGAGGAATAAAGAGTACATGGTCAAGAGTTACAGCAAAGGGCAAAGTACAGCAAGGGCAGAGTTAGCAGCAGCAAGGTAGGATCAAACAAGAGCCCTTTTTCTTCACAGGCATTTTGGATTACTGGATTTGGGTGTGCTTTCTTTCCTTCTCTGTTATTTTAGCCTTGTTAGAAAGTTGAGCCATGCAGCAGAGTTCTTTTAAAAACTGGTGAATGATGTAAGCAAGGCCTATCCTCATATATATCAAAACTAACAGTAACAAAGTATTTCTTCAGAAACACTAGAAATAAGAAAAGATGCGTGGAAAAAATGTTCACAGAGAGTTTTCCTAAACTGTTCCCAAAAAGGGCAGGCGTGGGACTAGCTTCCTGCCTTAGGGTCTGGGTTGCATACATGCGTCCTCATACACCCAAGGAGATACTTAAGCAGGAGTATGGGGCTGTGCAGGTGCCATCCCTGCGCTGATCACCATGAAAGCTTTAAATTGCAAAATTCCATCAGCTACTTGAATGTGTGTGAAGCGGTGTACCCTTCACAGAGATCACATTCGGTTTGTCCCCTCCCAAGATGTGTTTGCATAAGTTCCTATTTCTCTTGCGAGTAAGTTTAACCTCCTTTAGGAGGCTGACCATGTGACAGTTACTGCTGTTCTACCTGAGTTACATCAAGGATGAATAAATGTTGTGCAACGTCTCATGGTACGGTTTTTATCGGCGTGGGCACATACCTTTATTTCTTAAACAGCCACAGGGTGAGTGCAATAGATGACCCAACAGCCTATTGGTACGGGGCTCCAAATGGTGCCCTGCTTTTGATGTCCCGTCCTCACCTTTCACAGTTTTTTAGTTTGTTTTTATGTGTTCTCCAAGGGCAATTTTAAATCTTCAGCTTCATTTGCTATATTAGACATTTGGAAGAGGGTTTATGTTGTTGTTTTAAATAAAACTTTGCTACCATGTGAGTACAGAGCCCATGTTCAAGGTAGAACATCTAATAGTCCTAATTATGTTCTCTTCATTAAACTGCATTAACGGAGCCAGCTGTTCCAGGACCTTTGTTTATATTACCTACTTGTCTAATTGGATCAGTAAGGGTGCTTGCATTGGTGTACCGATTTGGTACCACTGTGTGGTAAAAAGGAATAGAATCCTATTTTTACTGTGAAAACATGCTACAAAATTCAAACTAAGGTAAAAAAAAAATCATGTAGAGTTTCCTTAGAAAAAGCTACCACCATTTTTCAAAGCTGAATTTGTTAAATAGCACTTACTCCTTGGAAAAGCAGGGAGATTACTCAGCCCTCAGTGACCATAGGAGCAGTTGCTGTCAGTTTAAGCGGAAAATATTCTGTGATGTTACAAAGTACTCAGAAGGCTCTAGGTTAAAAAGCAAACCAGCAAAGACAGGCTTGCACGCGCACAGACAGTCAGGTCCAACACATGACCCTGGTGCCGTCAGCCTCGCAGTAGTCTGGAGCCAAGCTAATGCTCGTTATCTCTTTCTCTCACCCTAGAATAACCCCAGCAATAAACTGGTGAACACCAACAGCACCGTCACAGCGACACATATCAAGAAGTTCACTTTTGTTTGCATGGCATTATCCTTAACGGTAAGAAACCTTTGTTCAACTCTGGCTTTCATCTCAACCAGAAAATTATCATCTCCTCTACCTAATAATGCTAAAAGCACTAGCAGTTCAAGAAAGATGAGTTGTCTTTTCTTATGAAGCTCTGTTGCTTTTATCTGGAGGAGGGAGTGTGATCATAGTACTGGAGTACTAAGAAAATCAGCTATCATTAGCTCAGGCTAGATATCTTAAGGGCTAGAGTTATTTTATTTAATTCTCACTACCTTTCATTTCAAGTCAGCCTCCACATGCAAGGAGATATCAGAGATCTGCTTTTCTTTTTTTCTCTTTTTTTTTAATGAGCAAAACTTCCGGTAACCAGCATGTCAGGAAAATGAAAAGCCACATTTGTCTCATGTGCAGTGGGATGGCAGCCGGTCCCTGGGCATCCTTCATCTGTTGTGGGCGTTGGGAAAGGCAGCATGTGTCGAAAATGCAGTAGCTGTTCCTTGACGCCTTGCATGGTGCTGGTCTTCCATGCTGGGGGTACTTTCATGCATGTTGGTTTTGTTTACTCTCAAACTAAAAAGGGCCATTTTGGAGATAGTGCTGACACTGACAAAAGGATCTTGTCTGTGCTGGGAAACATTGCAAGGGGCTGGCATTCAGGGAGAAATTTTCATAGAATCATAGAGTGGTTTGGGTTGGAAGGGACCTTAAAGATCATCCAGTTCCATCCCCCCTGCCATGGGCAGGAACAGCTCCCACTACACCAGGTTGCTTAAAGCCCCATCCAGCCTGGCCTTAAACACTTCCAGGGATGGGGCCTCCACAGCTTCCCTGGGCAGCTTGTTCCAGAGCCTTACCACCCTCAGAGTGAAAAATTTCTTCCTAATATCTATTGTAAATCTACCCTTTTCCAGTTTGAAGCCATTACCCCTCGTCCTATCACTGCATGCACTTGTAAAAAGTCCCTCTTTATTTCCTATACTTTTTCCCTAGACAGCTACAACTGGCCACCATCAAAGACAGAATTGCATGAGTTGATGTGGCATCTTTTCTGTCTATTAATTTCTAGTCTTAAGCTTGAACTCTTTTCATGTGGCTTAGAGACCAACAGCTCTGGCTCTAATTTGTATTTCCTACATCACGTAACGGAGACACACATATGCCTCCGCTGAATTGGCCATTGTCTGGAGGCTTTCCACAGCTTTCATGTTATCTTCCATCACACACCTTAAGGTTTTCTCTTGTGTGCTGCGCCAGGCCAAGGTTATGTTCTCTACAGCTGGAGCCTCCCTTGAAGTCTGTCCGTATTGCTAGAGACCCACGAAGGGGCAAGCTTTTGTCTTTATAAATTGTTCTGAGAATACTATTTCAATCTCAAAGCTTTCTCTGAACTAACTGTTTTCTTAACCCTTCTGGCCATTTGTCAGCTTACTTGAGTTCTGTAGATTACGAGCTTCTCACATTACCATCAGCATCCTCTGCAGAGTAATTTTTAATTACTGCAATAGGCTTTTCTTTTGTAACTTTTCAGAGTGTTTTTTTTTCCAAAAGGTTCTCCATAGTACTCTCAAGGGCAGTTCTTTCATAAGCTCATCATGACAGATCTGTCCACACTGAAATTCCAGAAATGCTTTTAAGGTCCATAACTTTTCCTGTCCTGTTTCTATTTTTGCCTACTAGTGACAGATTCTTAGGATTGCTTGTCAACAGGCAGAGCAGAAAAATAGACACATGAGCTTTAAAGATTCAGTTTGGTTTGAGGCTTGAACCTGTAAATGCTTCAGCACACAAGCTCAGTAGACGTTGGTATGACTCAAGTTATTATGTGCCACAGGTTCTAAGGAACTTGATTTCAAATTTGCCTCTGTTGCAGCCAGATCAGATGGCCACTGTAACTGAACTCCTGTGGCCATCAGTGGTTGCCGTGTTTTTCTGGAGACGATCTACTTCAACAAATGGCAGTTAGTCTAGTGGCATCGCTGTAGGTAACATCCTGTTCTTTGGGATCAGAGGGAAAGTGGGAAACAGGCTCCCAGGCTGACCAAGAGATCAAAACAAGTCAAATTGTTAGACATGTCATGTGAATCCATTCTTCAGTGGATGATCTATAGAAGGATTCCAGAAGATGGAAAGATAAAGAAAGTCCATTAACCACCTGAAAAAATAACAGTGAAACGTTTAGTATGAGCAGCAACCATGCAGGAAAGTACCCTCCCAGTATAAAACCCTGGGAAACCTCCCAGTCTTTGAAGACATGCTATTTCATAGATTTGGAAGCAAAATGTCCTACCTCCTTCCACAGACCAGTTATGCCTGCACAAGAAGTATTGTAAACGTACTACAGCAGAAGCACTTTTTCACCTTTGTTGACAGAGGCAGTATTGGGTAAGAGTAGAAAAAAAGGCATAATTCCATTAAGAAACATAATTTTGTGGGTTTTTTAAATCTTCATGGCATCTGAAGGGCCACACTTGAGCTTTCCCAGGCTGACTGGGCAGCACGCAAATGTGTTCTACGGAGTGTGATCATAAGTACTGTCTCATGGCTTTGAAGCATCAGGTGAGTATTAAAGCTGCTTCTTCAAAAATGGCAATTAGTTGCATTGCTTTGAGAAAAACATGTAGACAAGCTGTTTTATTTAAAGGCTCTAAATAGAAGCCATTAGACTCCCAATCTGTAAGAGATCCGATGTGATTAGTCATATTGATGTAGTTTTGGTTGTAAGCGGTAACTCCTTCCAACAGCCCTGTTTTGTGGCTATGTAACTGTATGTAAAATTTATATAGCAGAGGGAAGGGACTAAGCTGAAGAATTTTGCCCATACAATTAAGGGGCTGGTTCTGATTTTAGAAAATAAGGCACGCTTGGTAATTTACTCTCAACTTAAAGAGTGTGCATAATGCTGCTTGCCATTATTTGTTACTTCATTGCCCTTAGGCACTTCAGGCAAAAATACTTCTTTCTGTATATAAGTAGAGATAAAGCTCCAAATGCAAGTCTTGCTGCCATTGCTAGATAATGCTGTTGAAGAACTAAACATTTTGGTTCAATGCTAGACCTGTTCAGATGACCCTACAAGTCAGCCCTGCAGTCTTTGCGCAGTTGTAAACTAAGCGAAGACAGAGACTCCCGAGAAAGAAAGCTGGTGCATTTATAGCACACATCCCTTTGGTTGTGGGATGTGTCAGCCTCCGTACAGTGCAGAAATCCCAAAATAATTTGTCCGGTTCCAAAATACTGCATTTCTCCATTGCAGCAAAGGTTTGCTCTGTCAGGGGAGAGCATTCCCTGGCTCGTGAGCTGTGCGTAGGGGGGCAGGCTGTGCGACGAGTGAGCTACTCAAAAGAACCCTGCCTTACCCAGCAGGAGTAACAGCAAATAGGCTGCTTTTTAGCAAGGGCTTTCTCAGAATAGCAGTGGTGTCTTTGAGCTCAGACAACACAGTGCAGGACTCAGGGGTTTTCCAAGGCAGCCTGAAGGGCACAGCTCCTGCCAAATTACCTTTCTCTTTCTTTCTTTCTTTTTCTTTCTTTTTCTTTCTTTTTCTTTCTTTTCCTTTCTTTTTCTTTCTTTTTCTTTCTTTTTCTTTCTTTTTCTTCTGTCCCCATTTCCCAGTTTAGCTCTTCGTTAGGTCTTCTGTGATGACACAGAAGTTGCAGTCAGTTAAGATCTGCTTCCCTGGCTAACGTTAGCTGCTGGCAGCCACATGATTAGCATTTGGTCATCTGCCTTTGGGCTGCAAGGCCTCCCAGCCTGATTTCATGTTAGTTAGTACTTGCTATATGACAGCGATGAGCAGAGGGTTCCTTTGGGAGGGCACAAGCTCCTTCACTGCACCTGCTGCTGCCGACTCCATGCGGCGGTCACAGCCATGCCCTCACGCACACGTCTGTGTGCAAACCCTGTGCAAATCGGTGAAGTTGTGTGCCCTGAGCACTAGGGAAATTGGGACACAGAACTCTCTGAGGAGACTGGGAGCAGTGGCATCTGTTCATGTCTCAGAGTCAGCTTGGAAGGCGAGTGATGTCTTACTTAACAAGAGCTGTGAGCACCCTCATTTAAGTCACTGCCATTGGGCTAAAAACGCATCCGGTTCTACGTGGCTGAAGCAACATCACTGCATGAGGAGCATGCAAGATGCTGATCTGAGGAAGCCATTACTCAGAGACCACTGTGAAAGCTCCCTCGCTCACCGTCACTAAAACCGACCCAGAATAGCCTGTAGTTACCTGTTTGTTTATACGGAAGGAGCAATCAGTTCTTACAGCAGTAGTTAGTGAACTGTGCTATTCAGTTCAGCTTCCTCTTCAAGCTGGGACAGACCCAGCTGGGACAGACCACAGTGCTTCAGGGATACGCTTCCAAACACCAGCTCCTGTTAGCTGCATGGTTCCTGTTAACTAAAGTGTCAGCAAGACACGTGGCCAGTTGTATCTTCATATTCTTGAGTGCTCTATGTGTTACGACAGGTTTTCCCTTACCAATAAGACAGGCTCAAGGTGCCAAGGGTGACGTGCTGTGCGCGCCATGCCATTTTCATCCGTTTGTCAGCAGGAGAGCTGCACAGTACTCCTCAGTTTTATCATGTGTTCTATTAGAAACTGCTCAAAGCACTTTCCAGCTTTAAGTATAATAGCACCAGTGCTCTCATAAAAGGAATTTCAATGCTGCTTTGCTCTTTTTTCAAATGGACATGTAGTTATGGACAAACAGGGAAAGTAGCAGTTTTCATGAATAAACAGACTGATTAAGGGGAGAAGCTAATTGTGTAGAATACTATCTTATACTTAATTAGCAGACACTGCTTAAGAAACAAAATCCAGATGTTCAAGGTTGCCCTGTGATTTCTCATTCCTTTCTATCTCAAAAGGAGACTGAAAGATACAGCGGAGGGAAAGCTTTCACATTTATACTCGTGTGTGTGTGTGGTTTATGCAAGGCTTACAAATTTCACACTTAGTTGTTACAAACCACAGACAAACTAGTAAAAACTGTAAATCTCTTTTTCAAAATGAAAAAAACCCCAAACATTGCCATGAAGTTTCATCTAAAGTGAAGACTTAGGCACTTAAGCTGAACAAATTGATATGCATCATTTGTCTTGTGGTAACCAAATTCAAATGCCAGGTAACCTGCATTAGGTTTAAATCTCAGTGAAAGTTTAAATTTAATGTCCTTAGGAGCAAACAGTCAGCGTGCTGGTCAGTTTACTGGCTTATATGTTTGGGCCTGAGAGTTGATTAAGTGTGTGTCAATACGTGTCAAAATGTCACTTGCTTTACAGTCAGGTTTGTCCATTCTTGAGGAGTCTAACGATAGTTTTAAAATGTTTCTAATACTTACAGTACTACTTCCTATATTATATGATAGGACATTTTTATATTCTATAATAAAAATTACAGGTTTTTTGTAAATAGAATGTAATATTTATATTCATATCTGAACTTATCCTTTTGACAGGGAGAAAAACACATATTGATTTCTAGGGGCTCCTGCTGATGAGCATCTGTAGTTTAAGGAGTTACTATTGGCAACTGTCTGTTTCTTTCATTTGCTGGATGTTATCAGCCCCTTAGGAAGAGCAGCACGCAGGCATTGTGTCAGTGCTTACATCTTGTAGCACAGCAGCATAAGCTACCATCAGTTGGCCGCTATATTCATCTTATATAGTGACATATAGTGTATGGAATTATATGTATCTGATAAGTATATAATCATATGCAGAGTGTAGTAATGTATAATTGTAAGTGGAGTTTTTTGTATTATAATGATCAGAAATTTTAACCTGCAGCATTTAACATGTTGACTTATTGACCTCTTATTTCCCCCCAGCCATGGGCAGAAAAGTGGGAGAGGCTGCTAGGGACCGTAGGCTCTTTAACTGATCTTGCAAGATTCAATAGAGGGATCCCGTCCCAGTTGTAAAACAGCAGAGAGGGCTCCAGAGTGACAAAGTTTCTTTTGCTGGGTCCCTGTGATGAAATAAGTCAGTTTCAGCCTGAAGAGGGGAGAAGGAAAGTCTCTGTCCCATTTGATGACAGTTTACTGCAAGACATCCCATCATTTGCCTAATCTCCAGTCATCATCTGCTTGGTTATCTATAATTGATCATCAAGCACATAGGAGATAAGAAGAAAACCCTGGTCAAGAACAAGGAAGCCAATGTAGCAGGGAAAATTCCCTATATAAAAGCATTAAGGTACAGAATACAGGACTCAGTACTTGCTGCATTCTACTTAATTCTGTAAGAGCTAGACCCAGTCACCATGGAAGAGAAGCAGCTTTGCTTCATTCAGGCTGAGAAGCCTCATCTGTTTAAAAGGCAACTCCAGATGCCCAAGCTTTTGCGCCCTGCTTTGGATTTGGTTATGCCAAACTAGGAACTGCCAAGTGGCAAGTGGGTACCATCTGCCAACTCTCCTGTCCTGTTGATCAGCAAGGCTTCACCAGCCAGTGAAATGTAGGCACTGGCGGAGCCCACGTGAGTGGAGACAGAATATTTGTGCCAATTCAGTGTATTATTGAAATAGCATTGGTTTATTGACACAATCCCACGCTGATGATATGCATCTGTCAAACAGTTTTTACTCAATAGTTGTTTAATTTCCAGTTGAATTCAGCAAATCTTGTTATTTCCCAGCTATCGGTCCTGCAGCTGATTTTTCACTTGAGGGTCACCAAAGACTATCCAGTTTTCAATAGTCCCATTTGATCTCAAATTTTCAATTTCTAGTTTAATAAATATGCCATTTCATAGCACTTTCTGCATTTACCTATGAGTTCATTTTCCGCATGACAAAGTATCCTGAGTAAAGCTCTTGCATATGTAAGACAGTGATATATTTGATGTTTTCAGCTACGCTGTCCTGCTAAACAATGAGACATAAAGCAACTGTTGGTAAAGGACAGAAGTTAAAGGATTCCTTGCATCTCCACAGCAAGACTTGACTGCTGTCCTACTAGGCATCCTTAGCTTGCATTCAGGGTAGTATGAATTAGGCTTGCATATTGAGAAACGCCAAGGAACATGTTTCTGTTTCACTGATGAAACCTGTCAAAGGCAGAAGTGTCCATAACGTGATGTAACTGCAAGGCAGTTCCATGCAGTAGGCATCTCTCGCTGCCTGTCACCTGGTTGCTTTCTGGAGTCCCACACAGGCTGACTTTTAGCCACCATGAATGCACTTAATGTGTTGCAATACCTAAAAATCTCTCATGCGCTTCGCTTTGTTTCCATTTTTGGAGACCAAACACCCGAACAGTCGTATTTCAAGGCTGAGAGACCATAAATTGCATTCAGGACCCGACAGGAGATTAGCTTTAATTTTTAGATGCCTCAGGCAGCTTCACTGTAGCCAGAGGGTATGCAAAGAAGTTTTTTGAAATGGAATTTGCCACAAGCAGTATATGTAAACATACTTTCACAAAAATGTAGGGTTTTTTTTTCCCCTTTCTTAAAGAAAGTAAGGTCAGTTACCACTACTACTGTGAAATCAGTATTAGACTGTCAGCTACCAAGAAAATATAGGAATACTAGAGTTTATGCCCGCGCCTTCATGCATTTTAGCAAACAGAGTGAGAAGGTTTCTGTGCACATGCTTGGTTAAGTTTGGTAAAGATCAACCTAGATTAGAGCAAAGTGATTTGCAAGTTATGACCGATGCAAGACACTGTCAGGGCTTTTACTTCATTATTCCTCCTTCACTCTCACTTAAAAGACCTTCATCCAAGTATCTGCTGCCTAATCTCCATGGTTTCAGGTGATACAGGTGCTGGAAAGGGGAACAAGAAAAAGCAAGGGATACTGTTTCTATTTCCTTGTGACTGATGCCACAGTTCTTCTCTGCAATTGAGAGAGGGTTGCTACCTGAGAAAATCACCTGGTTATTACATCTCTTACAGCTTTGATAGCTGTATACATTCTGGGCTGCTAATGCTGGTTCTTAGTCCACGAGCTAAAGAAAGCTTTTTCAGAACAAAGTGGTGATTTCTGTAGTCTTTAATTTAGGCGTTCCTCTCTGTGCTTTACTCCTGACCTGCAGGCAATGCTGAAACCTTCCCACTTGCACATCTCACCTCTCATATAGATGAGTGATAGCAGATGTTCAGAAGATGGCCCATCAGGGCCAAGCTGGGAACTGGGAAAGGGGGGCGGGAGGGAGGGGGAGTGAAATATAAGAGTATTTAATGCTAAAAAGAGACACAAAGATGTAGACTTTGTGCAGTGATTGTGCAGGAGAGCCCAGCAGCTGAACAAGTAGTTACAAATGGACTGAAGTTAACAGTCTCATTTTTTCATTAATTTTTGACTCGTGGTTGAAGGAATAGCATCAGGGTCTGAAAAGGAGAAACCGTACTTTAACTTCCTTGGCCTTTCCAATACTCTACATCTTTCCTGCAATATGACACCCAGTTGTAAACTTCATTCATCTCTTCTGTCTTGAGGATTTGGCTACTGTAGCATTTCTGCCTCACTAGAGGAAACAGCTTAGCCCCACCATGGAAAGCAGAATTCATCATGATGATTTTTTTCATGTAAATAATGAAATCTGTGAGTTTATCAGTGTTAATGTGCTCAAACTATAACATTGCACAGGCTAAGTTACTCTGCAGAAATAAAAAATTTGAATTCTGGATCAAAAAGGTAACACAGCTTCTGATGGCAATAATGCTTGCCAGTTTTTGAGGTGCTAGTGTTTTAAGAAATATGGCCAGGGACATGAGCTGGAGCATTTTGCAGCATTGTAGTTCCAGCATATCAGTTACCAAACACTGCATTAGAATTTATAAATGGAAGATTATTTAAGAGCCAACTTTCTTAAAGTGGCTTGTGCTACTACATTAACTAGAGCAAGCCTTTGTTGTTTTCTAAAGCTGACCAAGGTTATATGATTTTTGTGGGGGTTTTTGTTTGTTTTTTTTAGGGAAGTTAAGTCTGGCTATGGAACTTTAGAGTTTGAATAGTAACTGAAATTTTTCAATGCATCACACAATATCAAATCATAGATTAATACTGCCTATCCTCATTTCCCTTCCACCACATTTAAAGCAACTGTACTTTATAGTACATTGTCCAGTTCATCCAGATTAAAGCAGTAGTTCATCCTCCCCTATCCAAGGTCATGCTTACAGCTCTCCTCAACTGGAGATTTTCCCTGAATATCTCCTTTTCTGCTTGTGAAAATAATTAATTCCCCTTGTGTGGTGCTGAAGGGCTTCAGACTCAGAGCAGCTGCTGCAGTGTATCCCTTCGTTCCTGGTATTTGTTGCTTGCTTTCAGGAATACCTTTTTATAACAAAGAAGAGCTTAGGCATGGCTAGCAATTGGCTTTAAGAAACAGTACAAACTGCTTTTTCTTCAGAACCGAAGTGCTGTATAGCATTATTTAGCTTTCCATGCAGTGTTTCCTTCCAAGTTTGAAGATGAATGAAGGGAAACATGCATGGGAACCATGTTCTGCTGCCACCGTATGTACATGACATTCAGTGTCACAGGTCAAAAAGCAGCCAAAAGTTTAAGGCATTGCAGAGGCCACTGGGTTTGTGTTCAAGGTTCATTCATGTTTTCTTATCTTTTATTGGCTGTCTTTATTTTAAATTTCTGCATTGCTTTATTGTGAAGGGTTATAACTGGGCTTTATTAGAGTCATGGGATAATAGGGCTGAGAGGCAGTAAAGTCCACAGGAAGAAATGTCGTGGCAAGAAAATGGTCCCTCTCAGAGAACACAAAGCCAGCCACCAACTGTGCCACTATCTGGAATTCCCTGGGTGACTGAGTTCAGTGTCATTATCTGTCATGAGTATACAAAGAAAGGAAATAGAAAAAGAGGGACAGATTTCCCCCACAGTCCGCAATCTTATTTCATCAATGGCTTCATTACAGCCTCAGTGTATTGATCTCACAAGTCCTAGCTAGGATTTTCACATTCAAAAAAACAGCATTAACTTTTCAGACTAAATCCATATTCTTTATACTTTACTTTACAGTTATACATTATATGAATGCCAAGGACAACTTTTAAAATAATACCACCCATCCAGTGGATGAGCTTGTTTTCACTGCTTTGATTTTGCCCATCTCTTAACTCCCAGATTATTTTTTTTTTTAATCTTCAGGCTGCTGGCTCAAAAATAACAATTGGAAAATGACACGTTGGCAGACAATTGCTCAAAAAGCTTTTTACCTTTTCAAGATCAGGTTTAGTTCCCGCTTCAGTAAAAATTATTTCAGACACGAGTGGAAGCATTCCTGCCTGCTCAGGAAGATGCTGGACCACCAGAGGCTGACTTTATAAAATCTTCACAAGGGCCTTGTCCCATCCATGGTACCGCACTGACCCTTTGTCCCAGAACAAAGGACTTCTGTTTGCTCCAGTGAGGTGGAGACTGATGTCTCCTTCATGATTGTTCAGGTTTCACACAAAGGGTCTATTCTGCATGAGTTGCTGGAGCAAGCAGAAGAGGAAGGGTCAAAAATTGTCACTAGAGTGTGTTTCTGCTCAAACTCTGTAATCGCAATAGGAAGTAGGAAGGGCTGCAGAAAACTCAGGACGGAAGAAAATGTCTAAGTTGTAAAGTCGACAGTTTTCACAGAGAGATTAGGAATCTGCGAGCTTTGGTTTATTCAAGCTTTTTTAAAGTGAGGCTGTAAAATATCCTGCTTTCTATAAAAGTTAAAGCAACATAATTCAATGAGGAGATACACTGACTAGCTTAAACAATGTAGTGACCCAAACCAGCCTGAAAAATACCACCTAAGGATTTTCAGCAGCAGTTGGTGAGAAAGCAGATGTGGTATCACGTTAATGCTGTCAGAGAGTCAGTGTATTCTGCAGCTGCTGGACCTAGCTTTATTTCTGAAGAATGTCGTGCACTGTCACTCTGAACTATAAGGAAAGCTGAGGGAGGCATGGGGAGACTTAGATCTGTAGAAACCAATTATTTCAGGAGAAGATGTGAAGTTAGGGAGTTTTCCCGCAGGCAGGCTCAGGTTTCTTTTGCTCCCCCTGCTGCTTGACAAATTTTATAACAGCTGTTTTCAGCTGTACGCCACCCTTCGCAGAACACAAATTTCAGAGAAATCTATACTGACTTGTATGCGCCTGAGGGATAATTGCTATAAAAGAATGTCCTTGTGATTCAAGTCATCAGCATTACAATAAACTGCTTTCAAATACGACTGTGGTCTGACATTTTTACTGCGCACAGATCCAGGGCTTTTTGCTTCATAGGGTCACAGGATTATTCAGGTTGGAAAGGCCTCAGGAGTTCATCAGGTCCAGCCTCTGGCTCAGAGCGGGGTCAGCTGTGAAGTCAGGGCAGGTTCCCTGGGGCTTTGGCTAGTCTGATCTTGAAAACCTTACATTTCACACAGAAGAAAAGGACCCACTTTCTGCCTGCTTCAGAATTACAGGACACGTGAGCATGTCATCGTGATACCCCAACAGAGTGTCAGACTGTGGGAATATTCAATGCCTCCATTTAGACTGATCAGATTTTTATTTTTTTTTTTATGTCAAAAGCTGTATGTCAAAAGCTCCTTAAGACTGCCAAAACTGGGGTAGCTGTGCTAAGACCGCTCTCTGTCATGATTTACAGCAAAGGTAGCATAGGATTCTGCAGGTTCATTCTGGTGTGGGCCAGGCAGTGGTGTGCAGTAAGCTTCCATAGGAAGCCAGTGATACTGGCCTCTAGTGTCGTACCATGCCCAGCAGTTCCTTCACAGCTTCCAAAGAACTTCATGATTATTTATAGCCACATGCTTAAAAAAAAAAAAAAAGCACTAATAAAAAAACCCCAAGTCTTTAAAGGCAAAAAGTTTTTCATTTGATTATTTTCATGTTAAACTCACATGTGATTTCCGATCAACAGGGAATAATGTCTTTAAGATAAAGCCTAGACTTCTTGATTTCTTGGTCCGCAATAAAACACAAAATCCTTTATTTGTGTAAATCGATGAGTAGTTGGATCTCCTTCCTTCGTAAGAACCGTGTTGAACACTTTCCATGTTGTTCAGCTACTTGAGAGACTGCATAGTGGAATGAGTGCTTCAGGAGGTATTAGGAATTTGTATTCTATTGCACAGCTATATACAACATGGAAACACACTCCACCTGTAGTCTGAAAAGGGGTGTAACTAATAACTAGTTCTATAGTTTCAGTACTAGTAGTTAACAGTTCAAAACTGTTGTTACTTTTATTCTTTTTCCTAAAAATACAGAGGAGAAGTGCGGTTTCCTTTAACATTGAGATACTAGAGTAAGTTTTTGAGTGACAAGTCCCAGTACTACAGAGTCATTTAGAGAACTAAATTTTCAAGGTCAATGAAGGTATGGATTTGGAATAGCCATAAGAACAGCACTAACAAATTCAACAAATGTATTTTTTTCCAACATCTTGCGAAATAGAATGTTGAACAGACGAGTCAAAATCAGTTTTTCACACTGATGCAAGTTAGAACAAGATAGTGTTTTGACTTAGAAACATATCTGCGAGATTAGCTCATCTTGTAAGTGTGATACAAGCACTGAAAGGAGATAGAATTATGGAAGTTCTGCTTGTGTGAGAAAGAGAAGCCATAAAGATGTTTGGCAAATCATTCTTCCATATTAATAGAAGCGATAAACTTAACTGGTACTGTCCCAAAGATTTGAGGTGCAATTCAAAGCTGAGATGTGTAATAAGGTATGAAGTAGATTTCCTCTGCCCTCACTGGGCACCACATAGCATAAATGAGCATAGAGAGGTCATGAACAAGCCATCAGTTAAATTAGTTAGGATGCAATCCCCAATACATACATAGAACAATATTTTGAGGGTAAAACACTGCTCTTGAACAGCCATACATCTGCAAATATAGCAAGTTCAATAAATGATAGGAAACATCTGCTGAGAGTTGTTTTGCAGGAGATAAATATGAACTGCATATCATCACTGAAAAACCTTTAACAGGTTAACTATACCCTTCCTCCTGGCAAAATCTGTTATTCCCGGCTCATTCCAGGCCGGTGTATGTCTAGCATGTTTTTAAAAAAAACATCCATTTTGGATTCCATAACTTTTTTCTGAGGAACGTAGAGCCATATCGTGTCTTTGTCATCAGGCTGTATTTCTTCTAACTGGAGACAGCACTGAAGTCTAGAAATGTTGCACTGTTGTTCGTAGCTCACTGGAATACTCTTTTGTGCCTTATATTTATCAATGGATGTCCCAAAAGACAGGCAGCTTTCTACAAGTGCCTAAAAGCAAATCAGTCTAGCACCCTGCAGATTACTATACACACGACAATAGCCTTTGTTAGCATAATGTATTATAATGCATTATGTAGTGGGTCTCTGAGGTTTAGTAATCCCTGTCAGCAACCAGAATAAATGGAAACAGCTTCCAGGAGATGCAGAGCCTATGAAAAGACTGTTAGTTTTCAAGAACTACTGGCATTCAAACTTGCACACTCAGCATCTGAAACAAACTCTCATGAACAGTCTTTTCTCACAATCATTTGTGAAAGTCAAATGCATGAAGTGTACTTAAGAAAAGAGATTACAGAGAAGTTGGACTGAGCACTAGCAGTTTGGTACTTTCCCTGCCATTCTCTCAGGCTTGTCCACTGCAGAAGTTTTTGATGTCTAACCTTTTAATATGCCTAGACATTGAATTTGCTAGCTGAGGTTCCACATGAAAGTAAGGACACCTACTTACTGAGAGTGTCAAAGCCACAAGTGAGAGGGTTTTTTGACTTTTTTTAGTGCAAAACTGGATTAAAAAAAAAAAATTAATATCAAGATATTTTGTATGCACAACGTAATGCTGCATGGGATGAAGGTGCACCACAGTTATTGAACTCCTGAAGCTGTAACTGCCAGCAGCTCAGACCATGCAGCCAGGGGAGTGCGTCCCTTACTCTGTGCTTGCCCTGCTCTTTGTGCCCTTTCCTTACGCAAACGCCCAGTGACCTTTAGCAGGGAGATGGCACTAATCTGGCTGGAGCTTTGGTCTGATCTAGTACAGCTGTACTGAGTTTCTTATGCCACTGTAAGTTAGTAACATATTTAATAAAGTCCTTCAAATTTTACTACTGTACCTCACTTAAAGACATGTTACCCAGTTACCAGTTCAAATTATTTAAAACGCTTCCAGAAATGCTTAGGCTACTGTTGTTTATACAGAGCTAACACCACCATAATAAATACTGCTGTCTTTACTCAGGTCTGCAGATTCTCTGTAGTGTTCCACTCTGCTGTTTATATCTTCAATTTTCCTGTATTTTTAAAACGCTCGTCACCGCTCAGTTGAAGTTCTGTTTAAATGATCAAAGGCTTTAACAAAACTATCCTTTAATATCATGCTGCACTCATACCATAACAGAAAATCAAATCAACTCTGTTACTAGAATTCCGCAAGAAAAATCCTTACTCCCAAAGCATTAAAATGCCTCAGCCGAGTTGCCAAGTACAATATTCATTACTGTATAGAGTCATTGCAGTCAACTGCAATTTGCAACCTGAAGCTGCAGTGCCATTATACATGTGTGTTGCTAGCCTGCGCGGAAGCTTTTACTGTTTCATCTTCACCTCTTGATTAGATTAAATGAAATTATAACTGTAACCCTACCCAAGCCTATTTATTCTATTTTTAACCTTGCAGACACATGCAGAAAGAAGTAAGGGAGAGGGGGTAACAAACTTTCTTTTAATGAAAAGAAAGATAGGAGACATACTATAGGTAAATCTGTTTCCTAGAATCTTTCCTGAGTAGATCCCGTCTCTAACTGTGTGTACCACTCTCCCTGTTTCACTGGACTACTTGCATAATTTAATCTTTTACCATCTTCTCCAGCTTCCTTTCTCATCACTCCTCGCCCTTTACCAAGGTAATTGCAAACATCGTGCAGACCACTCATCATCACCACAAAAAAGCTAAGACTTCATCCTATTTTCAGTATACCTCATCTGTGATAGAATCACTAGGCGGGATACCTTCCCGCCTTTGCAGGTTTAGTGTTACTGTTTTCCTGAAGAAGAGCCTATTTCTTTCTAGTAGATTTTGAACTTGGCTTTGAAATAATATGGAAACTTCCCAAGTCGCAAGTGCTCTAAAAGTTAAATAGCAGAGGGCTTGCATGATGCGAAGCATTAATTTCTTTTCCTGCAGCTTTGTCCCCTGTGGGCAATGAGAATATCATCTGCCTATAATACGACAGAGAAGAATCTCTTTGGAAAATGAAAGTAGTTATCAATATTGCAACCAAAAAAGGGAAACGTTGAGACAAAAATAGAAGGTCCTGCTGCTGCCATGCCTCACCTCCTCAAACTGCTTATTCTTGAGCTTAGCAGCCACAGCTGTCTGTGCCCACTAGCTGCTATATAAGAAGTGCTCTTTGAAGCCATTTATCAGCACTGACTCTGCTGATGAGGGGAGCGGGGAACACTGCAGTTTGCAACAGCTGAGGAGGAATGACTGCATACCACCTGGGCATAAGTCATTACGCCTGATTTGCAAACTGACCTTCCTCTTGTAGGAGCTGGATGGAGATTGAGTCTGTTCTTATTAAGGCCAGAAACAAAGTTTAACTTCAAAGAGAACAAGATTGAAAACAAGGCTTTTGGTCACTTATTTGTGTGTCTGTCTAACTGTGTTAGAATACTCTTTCAAGTGGCTGTTGAAGGAAGAAAGACTGCTGTATTTGCCTTTTGCTAGCAGTGGGCAGACTGCTGTTAGCATAATTGCGTGGAATCTTGCAGCAGCAGTAACTATACTGCTCAGTAGGATACTAATGGCATTGTGCAGTACAAGCAGTGTAAAGGCCTTTGCTTTCATGAAGACAGCAAATTATAATTGAAGAGTGGGCATCTTTGCATCTTATTTCGTTAGTGGACTTTGAAGAAAGATTTGACAAGCTATGCCCTGTGTGGTTGCTTTACAGGTCATATGCAGTAAGAGTAAAAATCACTGCAATCTGCCTAATGATGTCTGCAACAATGAAAGAATTTGCTCTGTTACTGTACAGTTACTTTTTAATAATTGGATTCTCAGCCACACAACCTTCTCTGCCCTGGATTGTCCCCTCTGCTTCAGTTGTACCCTGTGCAAGTAGTTTGGCAGGGAGAGAGAAGTGCTGGCTAAAGCAGAGAAAAGTCCATGCTCAGTTCATCTTCTGCTTTTACCTCCTCCACTTACTAATCTCTGTATAGGTGGTGGAGAGACACTGCAAGACACCATCAAATTAGTCAAGTAAAACATTCAATTGTGAAAAATAAATAATGGATTTTACTGTAAGAAGTCGGGAAGAAAACTGAGGATGAGCCTTTTTGCAGGGAGGTGAAATGTTTTGTTCACCGCACAGGCTGTCAGAATGTGAGACCTCCCACAGGCCATTCGGTCAAGGACTTTGGGAAACCTCTGCGGTCTGGGGACTCGCAGGCTAAACAGAAAGGACAATCTCTGGCACACAACCAAAGAACGAGAGTGAAATCCCAGCTGCCTTGGAGGTAATGGGACTTCAAAGACTAAATTTAAAAGCCATCTGAACCTGTAGGGTTGTGACAACTGGATAATAAGAGAAAAGCTAGAAACTATGATGCTAGCTTGTAGGCTAAATTATAAAAGAGTGGTTTTACAGACCCATCAGATTGTACAGCCAGTGTGCATAACTTACTTGGTACACTGGTTTGTAACCTGACAGGAGTACCAGAGCATTTAAGGTTCCAAGTTTTGCCCTGTTCAGTCAGCTTGCTTCCTTAACATCTGCTTTACTGCAAGAATAACAGGAAGAAATCACTTTTTTAATTGCAAAACCCAATTAAATAACAAAGTAATTATACTTGAAAGGATGTCAAGTACCCCTTCTTACAGAAAAAGTCCTGTAAGGGCTGTCAGCACTGTTCTTCGGTGAATGCCTTGAACCGAATCTGGACCTGCCAGCTGCTGAGAGCCCCCCACAGCCCGGCCTGGAGCCCTGCCTCAGGACTGACCAAAAAAATGAAACAACATGTACTGCCTCTGTACCATTTGTTTTGGGTTTTTTATGGAAGTTTTCCATTCGTGTATGGACTAAACAGCACACTCTTTAAAATAAGACGACCTGGCAGATTTGTGGCCTGAGGGCACCGTGTCTGCAGAACTATACTGAACACCTTTGCCTTGGTATCGGGCATATTACATACTAACAGTAATAGTATCAGCAGCGTGTTTAAACCCCTAATCTTAGATTTAGGTGAGATCTCTGGGTCTTGGAGTACTTCAGATATTTAGTTACTATAACATTTGATATCTGTTTAGGAATATGGGTACCTTAACAGAGCAAGTACTGTAAAAACCAAGTGTCTTACTGTTTTTATAGCAGTTAGACCTTTCAAGTACAACCATTTGCAGGCACCATAAAAGTTCTTTCTATATGCATCAGTCTTGGTATGTGAGGAGCCTGAAGAGTAGGAATTGCTTCTGAAGTCGACATGCTTCTCTTTTGGACAGTTGTGTACTCTGTGTATTTGAATGCAAGCTGAGTATAAATATACTGTATGTACACTAGAGTCTTACTGCATTTAAACATTTGAAAATGTCTTTCAGTTGTTGCAAAAACATTGCTTTGAATACATTTCTCAAAGTAAAGGAAAATCATTCTGACTATGTTTATGTTTTGCTGGTGGTTATTTCTTTTCCAGTATTTTTTGTCTGTTTTCTCTCCTACTAAGAGCAATAAAGTCAGTCATGACTTTTGGAGCATTCAGCATCCTCAACAATTGTTGATGGTTGGGGTGGTTCTCTGAAGAATCTTTTATAACTTTCCCTCCAGTTTCTTCTTGGTTACAGTCAGGCTGAACTGTAACATTTGAATTGGTATAATCCAAGTCCAGCAAATATTCTGTTAGACTTGCATGCCTGTGTTATTTTTATTTATGACTGCTTCATAAACTGTTGAGTCAGAACTGTTGCTTAACATGTAAGTTTTGTTGTTTTCTTTCCTCAGTCTATGTGCAAAGAGGCCGAAACATAGAACAGTTAAATAATGTGATTCATCATAAAATACACCTGTCTTAGTGATGATGAAAACCTTGTTCCTTGCATCATACCTCTGAACACTGTAGAAAAGCAAACTTATTTTTATTACTTTGTATCCATCTTCTTCCTTCATTTAAAATCAAAAATACCCATCAGTAGAGTAAACAAATCTTTTAGACCAGGACGTTCTGTCTTTTGTTATGCTTCCCTTCTGAAATAGAAACATTTCTTAATTTTGTTTTCCTAGCTCTGTTTTGTGATGTTTTGGACGCCAAACGTGTCAGAGAAGATTTTAGTTGACATAATTGGAGTAGACTTCGCTTTTGCAGAGCTGTGTGTTGTTCCTTTGCGCATCTTCTCCTTCTTTCCAGTTCCAGGTAAAAAATAAGAAAATAACGATCTGTAACCTTAAAACCAAACCAGCCTTGAGGTGTGGTCATAGAGCCTGACATGGCTGTATATACAAGAGTAGCTAAATGCATGTCTATTATAAGTAATATGTTTTTTATTGAAGCTGGGTGTTGACCACGACTATTTACATGGGTAGTCAAGATACAAATGTTGCAGTAAGAGCAGTCTGTCATTAGGCAGATTTCTGATTGTCAAAAGTCTGAATTCCGGCTGTTGCAGCTGACCAAGAACACACACATGAATGGCATAGTGATACATGCATGCCAAGACTGAAATAAACTGTTTGGAACAGCATCTAGGACAAGCTCCGCAGTAACATCACCTCCTTAGTCTCCCCTTCTGCTCGCAGACTCAGTGGCACTTTCAGGTATCATCAGAGCACAAACAATACAGAATACAAGTTTATGCCCTTGTTCAAGAGAGAGACAGACTTGCAGCAGTAATCAAGATGTTTACCCTCAAAAAATGTGTAACTTCTGTAATCAAATGCTGCATCATGTAGTGTTTTCTGCTTGTATGACGAGACAGTTTTGTAATAAATGTAAACTCCAAATATAAGAATAGGTACATGTAGCTATCTTTTTTTTACGCCTGGCTGTTACACCATATGCCACACAGCAGCTAGATAGAAAATTTTCCTTGGTATGATTTCTTTAGGGAAGGGAATAGGTTTTTTAATGAAGAAAACAGAATGGACCTTCTAATAAATTGGTTGTAAGAGAACAGCTCTTTGGAAAGATTGCTGTCCATAACTGGCTTTTTTTAGTTTGGACACAAGATCTGCTTCGTTTCTAGTAGGGTTTGCCAGTGTGCAAAGTTACCAGGACCAAGTTTCACCATGGTTATTTCTGAACAGTGTTCTCTGCATGAAAAAGCTTCACATGAGATGACTGATTTTTTTTTTACTACTTTTGCCTCCCTTTCTCCCTATCCCCTCCCCTTCCCCTGTTTATGAACAGTGACTGTCAGAGCACACTTGACTGGTTGGCTGATGACTCTAAAGAAGACATTTGTGTTGGCACCCAGCTCAGTGCTACGGATCATCGTCCTCATCGCTAGTCTCATTGTGCTGCCTTACTTGGGGTAAGTCATTCTCTTCTCCACAGAGCTGATGGGTTTGCTTTCCTCTTCATTCCTGTTTCCTGTCACTTGATAGCTGAATTTGCATATCTCAGAACATTTTCCCCAAATACTAACTGTAATATAAAGCCTAAATAGTGTCAATATCTGAAAAAGAAACATCTACAAATTTACAAGTGTGACTTTGCTCTAGGCAGGCATGATAATGATGACCCTTTTGAAAAAATATGCAAATGCGAGAGGCGAAAACGTGTCCTAAGGGGAATTTATTTCCATTCTATTAAATGCACTCTTAAGAAAGCTAATGGAAGAATATCTTGTTTATAAGTTAAATAATCTATTCTGCAGCACTCTTTGTCCATAATTTGATTCATAATGTGTTTCTTTTACTAAACAGTGAAGCCATTAAGAAACAAAGTCCTTTAAAATACCAGTTATTTTCTTTGCCAGTGTATTATGTCTTTGAAGGAAATATTTCTAACAACAGCTTGATTCTATATGCCAGTGGAAATTTAATTATGAATCATGCATTCTCACACAACCGTGACTACTTTCTTTTTATGCCGCCCACAGAGTTCATGGAGCCACGCTTGGAGTAGGATCCCTTCTAGCTGGTTTTGTAGGAGAATCCACCATGGTTGCAATAGCAGCCTGTTACGTCTATCGGAAACAGGTAAGAATTAGGCTCTGCGGGACCTGGTGAAAGCGGATTTCAGTTCAGACTGAGAGTATGCTTTTGAAATGGAACACCCCAGCATCCCCATTTACTGAATTTGGCTTGCTTCCACATGCAGTTTCAAGAGTGTGCAACTTGGGAATTCTTTGGGTTGAAATAAAACCAAAAGGTGCCCTTCCACTGCTAGTGGGCATTCAGGCCATGGGACTCAAAACATGTATCATGGGTATTATCTCCTTGCCACCACCTGTTTTGCACTGTAGATCTGCTACTACCGTACAACATAGCTTCTTTATGGAGACATAGGAACTACTCATCCAAGCTTTACAGCATGTTGTCGTGGTTTAGGCTTGTACATGTAATAAGCTTGGATGAGTCATTCCTGTGTACATGGACATGTATATGTATATGAATACTTTTATTTCTTTACAAAACCAGCTCTGTTGGAAATGGACAAAAAGTACAGTTGCGCTTTTTTTGCCATCTGGCTTAAAACAAGATATACTCCTGCAGCAGTAGAGGATAAGAGCTTACAAATACTTAAACAGGCAAGGATTTCTCATAGGCATACTTCTACATATTTCACACAGTACAGGCCTGCATATACAGAGTAGTAGCAATACATGGGTTTCAAAGAATATTCCACTAAATGAAGTCAAACATAGGATAAATATTGGCTTGGTGACTGGGTACATCCCAGTACCTTGTGCAAGTTGTGCCTTTCCAGTTACGCGTTCAAGTCACTGTGTAGGACAGCGGGATTGACTCCAAGCAGAAACAGCATGGTGTGTACATCATTCCATGGTGCAGAAGGACTCTGTGGATGGGAGCGGAAAATATAATCGATGCATTTACTTCTTCTTTTTCTTTAATTAGATTTCTTACTAAAGGCCAAGCAAAGATGCCTACCACTTCTGTTTTTAGAAAAAAAATACGGAAGATGGAATACCTAAAAGCCTTGTGTTGGAACCAACTAAAACGAGTTTTGACACATATTAACAGTGCAGGCTACAGCAATAGACCAAAGTGTACAAGGTTCATAAGAAAACAGAAGACCCTGATCTCAGTCACAATTAATCTGTCGTGCTTTTCTTGAGCACCAATGAGTGGAACCTGTAGACTCTGAAATGGCTGTTCTTTGCCTGTGGTTTCACAACATATATCTGTTTGGACGAACCTCCTTATTGCATGTTAGTTACAGTAGTGGCTCGTAGAGCATTTCTGGCTGGAGACACGGTGCTTAACTTTTTGCGGTGATGAGTGCAGGTAGTAGTAGGAATAACTGTGCCAACGTAATTTATTCCCTTACCACAATTGGTATGTAACTGACAGCATCATCTCAAAAAACAGTGTGGAAGTGGCAGAGCCAACTGGTAGCTGTATACACCAACTTGTTTTCACCTACAGTGGTAATAAGCAGGCAGCATTTGAGAGCTGCAAATCAAGTGTTGTGTAGACACCTCTGAAATTTTGAAACTCTGATATGCCCAACTCAGCTGAATCAATAATACCTGTGGGGGATTTTTTTGTCAGCTGTACAAGTGTTTTCTGTAAAACTAGTCAGCCTGCTGAGAAACGGATAATAAGGAACAGATGCTTCTACTTGTTTTGTAGTGGGGCTGAATACTCTTTAGCTTTACTAATCCAGGACATCCTGGATGAATCATAGGACTCTTGATTGCCCTCCTGCTCCTGCTAGCCAAAAATACTCTAATATTACTTGGCCCCGGTGGGGTGGGGGATCACAGTGCATCAGCAATACCAAGAAAAGCCAGAATGCTCACATCTGGTAAAATTCCTGAAGTTTGATGTTTGAGAAATTAGGTTGCCACCTCTCTCGCTCGCTCTCCCTCTAGAGGACCTTATCCTCTCTCATATTTTGTTTGCTTTTCTGTTTTGTTTTGTTTTGTTTTGTTTTGTTTTGTTTTGTTTTGTTTTTTTAATAAAAAGTCTGTGATGTAAAAGGTTCCAGATGCCGTCTTCCCTCCAGTGATGCTGAAGCCTGTTTTGGATGTTGCTTAGCATAAGAAATGCCTCTACTATTGCATTTACGTTAGAAAGGAGAAAGCTGAGCCCCAGGAAGGTTATGGAAACCTTCTAAGTTAAGACAACTTATTAGTAATGAGCCGTGAACGTGACACAAATATTCTAGATCTTAATAACGTACTAAAAAAACCCTCCATTATTTGCACCTCGCTTCTCCCAGTGCCCAAAGTTTGTAGGACTGTGTTCGTGCCCAGCTTACTGATCGGGTTCTGAATGCTTGTTTCAATCTAGAAAAAGAAGCGGAATGAGAATGAAGCAGCTACAGAAGGTGAAGACTCTGCAATGACTGACATGCCTCACACAGAGGAAATGACGGACATCGTAGAAATGAGAGAAGAGAATGAATAATAAATGGGATGCAATTGTTCTCTGCAGGGACGATTGGAGTGACACTTCGGCATCTTGTCGTCTCTCATACTTTTTTGTTTGTTCGTTTTTATTTTTGTAATAAAGAGGCCTTGATTTAAAAGGTTTCAGATAAATTCTCTAGCATACTGAGTATGCTCTCACTGATGAGGGACCTAAAAAGAGGTCTTTGCTTCCCCCCCCTCCCCCCCTTCCAATTGAATTTGTTTTCTCACTCCATGCAAACACAAAAAATACAATTGCATCACTGTAGAGTCTTCCTTACTTATGCATCCACCTCCTCTGGACAATCTGCATTTGTCAACCAAAGCCCTGCTCTCTGTGCACTTGTGTGTGCGTGTGTGCGTGCATGCACTTGCACGCTCGCACACGCACATGCACGCGTACCACTGGCTCAATGCTACTGCCATAATCCTACTCCCTCCCCTCTTTCCTTTTCCTTCCTTTTCTTTATGAGAAATGTAAAGGAAAAGAAGTTTGGAATACAGAGCTTTATTTTACTTGCTTGAAAAATGACTTTGCTACATAAACTAATATACTATGGTGAACTATATCTTTTTGTTTGGCCTCATCACTAGAGCTTATACTGCACAGGGTACAAGACAGGGAGGAATGTGTGAGTCTTCATGTACAAAGTGGAGAAAAACAGATTCCTCTCTCGTGTTAAAAGTGTGTGGATGTGTATATACACACACAGGTACATAAACAGAGACATACATATATATATTTATATATATATATGCATATGATAAATAAAATACACATGGGACAAGAACTCTATTTAGCTTTCATTCCATCAGAAAGATAGTAATCTTTTGAAAAATGTAAACATTTAATTCAGAATTTTCTTGAATCGTTAAGCCCCACCTTACGTATAATTTTCTTTAGAAAAAAAAAACATGCACTTTCCTCTTGTGAAGAGGGTGATGGCAACTGATAGACTTTGACTGTATTTGAATTTAAAAATAAATATTGACAAGCTTTACCAAAGTTCTTGTCCACTGATTTGACTTTAATTTTTAAAGGTTGCTCTATATACTTATTTCTGGTGCCTATATATTTAAAAAAAAAACAAACAGATAACGTATGCAGGATACCATGGTTTATGGCATTACTACACATAGCTCCATGAATTTTTTTATAAAGAGATGTACACATACTCACACCCACGTGTGCGTATGTATATGTACATGCATATATGCACACACACACACATATGTATGTTTTGCTATAATATATTTACCTATGCAGTAGATGAAAATCCATATGGTGAAGCTCAAGTACTGATGATCCTCCTCCAAGTTGTTAATTAGGGACCTTGATCATCTGTTAGCTCTCAAGGCAAGAGTTGCGTGGAAGCGGGGAGCTGCTCACATTCGTCAGCAAGTGCGGTGCTGAGCTTTGCGAAGGCGTCAGGCGCTGCATGGCCGGAGTGGGCCGTAAATGGCAGCGCGTGAGGGTGGGTGGGTGGGTGACTTGTATTGGGTGGAAACGCAGTCTATATAAGAGGTGACCGAACCAGAGAGGGTTTGGGTGCCACCGATGATGGCTGCAAGAGCAGCTCGTATTTCTGCCCTCTTCTGTGCTTGGCTGCGGGGCAGCATTCGTTACCGGTGTGTAGTAGCTTGGGTCCTTTCAGATTTAATCATGCCAGAGTCTGGAAACTGTTATTCTCCATGCTATATCCATAGGTCAGTTAATTTAAACCTTATTTAGTAAAAGTATATTTTTCTAAGTTGTGGAGATGATTATTTAATTGTGGACAAATTCCGGTTCTCGGTTTATTTGCCAGGTAGTCCCAGCTCTCGGAGAACTATCGAAACTAAACATTACTTTAAATGTTATATCAATATATGTGTATGTAGACATACACATGTGTATAAATATATATATTGTATATTATGTACATTTATTTTAAGCTACAGTACATTTCCTATTTTTCCAAGTTCAGCTAAAAATGTCTCTAAAAAACCACAGAGTTGGCTGGTAACCGATTATGGCCATCATGAAAGGCATTGTATCAATGAACTTTACATTTTCTTGTAAACATTTGTACCAATTTGTTACATGTACAAATGCAATAAGAAGAAATGTAGAAATTATTGTGTTAAATGACAGACTTGCAAAATCAGTTCATGGTTAATGAGCAGTGGCACTAGGAGGGTAAGACTAAATCCAGTAACCACACGTTTTCCGTGCCACCACAGGGTTGTTCTCCTCGGTTTTGACAGTAGTTTTTTTAAAAAAATAGATTAAAAACCCTGAAACAAATGAACTTTGTGCAGTATGTAGACTGTACATATTCATGAATACAGGTTCTTAAACAGTCATATGTATATAATATGTATATAGACTGTTACAGATCCCAGCGGCCATGTGAGGTCTTCTCTGTTCATGTAGTTTTGGTTTCTCCACTACGTTTGTACCCAAGTCCATGAGACGCAGATTTTCAGGAACTGTAGAGATAAAGCAAGAAAATATTTTTGTGTGATGTTTCTTTTGGTACCTGACTAAAATTCAAACAGCAGTATTTTTGAAGAATTTTGAGCATTTGAGAACGTAGGTTTCAAGGTAATAATTGCACCAAAAAGTAAAAATTGGAAAACAAATTAAATGAAACACTGAGGCTTTTGCTTTACAGAGAAGATGAACAATATCAAAAACTAAATTATTGGTCATACACAACTAAACTAATAGAATTGTGAGAGATATATTTTCAATTGTTTGGTTAATACTTAATAGTCCTTTACTTTGCAAGATCCCCAATGAGCGCAGGAGTGGTGGGATTAGGGCAAGAACTCGAGCAGCGACGTAAGGGCGTGTGCAGCGCATCTCTTTCCCACTTCCTGCGGGCCACGTATTTCTTTACGCTGCTCTGCTGTATTAACAAAACGTGCTGATGTTTCTGCGACAAGAGAGTCCAAACCAGCCCCTCGGTGCCGGGCAGGCAGGGTGCTGAGCAGGGACATGCGTGACCGAGGAGCACCCTGTCCCCTGCAGCCTCTGCTTCTGAAACCTCGCTGCTCCCACTCCCGATGGGTGGCAGGTCCAGCTGGGCTGGCGAGGCAGCCGTCCTCCTGGGCGGAAGCCCCAGTCAGAGCGTTACTGGTTCCAGTGTCTCTGTGGGGCAGATGCTGGTGCGCGCTGCTGGGCTGCACCTCTTCCTTCCCAAAAGTACTTTCCTGACTTCTAGTAAAATGGCTTAGCTGTCTCTCTTGTGTTATTGCTTAGGAAATTGCTGTCTATCTCTGTGATAAATATTTTCCAAGAGAAATCTGTTCCGTTTCTGCTTTGGAGAGCCAGAGCACAGTCAGCTCAATGAGTTCATGTGGAGACTTTCCAGACTTTCTTGAGAATTACTGAATTATACAATTGATGTTACAATAAAAAGAGGAACAAGGTTGATCTGCATCCTACGTCTTAAATTTCAGAACAGCTCACACAGTGGGAAATCAGAGCCGAACACCTATAAGCTGTGGATTAGTGTTCCTCAGCTTTTCGTTGTATGTAAAATTGTGTTAACTTGTCTTGAGTTTTCCTTTTGCAGAGTTAACAGGAAACATTGAGGTGGGTTTTTTTCCCTCCTCGCTGCCCTGAGCAGCCCTCTCACGCTTACCAAGCGGTGGACATGATGAAAAGGGCTCAACGTTTCCCAGCCAGTGCTTGAAGCCACGTGGGCACACCAGCGGGTCCCCTGGCGTGGGGCAGCCCCGCTCCCCGTCCCCCCGGCACAGCCGTTCCCAGCAGGAGCGCTCAGTTGCCTGCTTGTTAGATAGAGCCACCCCGAGTGAGAGCCTTGGGTGAGTAACAGAGCAGTCTTTTGTGTTCTACTCATTTCACTGCTAAATATTTCCTTTGAGCGGGAGAGATTTATATCTGGCTCTTGCTCTGTGTTTTGCCGAATCTGCAGCCAGGGAGGGAGCAGCCCGAGACAGAGGGCGAGCTGATGAATGCAGCCAATTCAGGGCAGGCCACGACGTGCGAACAGAAACCTTTTGAAGGCGAGAGCGCCTTCTTTTGTGGGACGGCGCCTCGTGCTTAAAAAGCAGGGAGAAAGGATGCTTTCAGGTCCGGGTGCCCGGAGTCACCCGGCATAGCTGTGCATTGGGCTGCAAGGTGGCAACAGGGATGGGGCGTCCTGCAGCTCCAGCATCCCGGACCTGGTCCTGCCACCAGCATCCTCGGCGAAGTGACGGCGCGGCGGCAGTATCGGCTCTGTCTGTCACTGGGATTCTGCGGTTGTGGCATGACCAGCACAGGGTTGAGCGCAGCTGGGTGTTGGCTGAGTATAGCTGCAGTAGCCATTAGTGTGTTGGAAAGCCATGCGTAGGTATATGTGTGTGCATATGGGTGTGTATACGAGAGTGTCGTGCAGACGTTTTTATTTTAGCATGTATATAGTTCATTGGAACAAGGATTCAAGCCTAAACATGATCTTAATGCGGGACTAGTGCTAAGCCATTTTAAAAATTGCAATTTAAAGCTACGTAAAAGAGTAAATAAAACACCCTTTCAGCAAACCTCATGCCAGTAAGCTAAAGCACGATTTTAGATGAGTAAGGTGGAATGAGGGAGAAAGGGGAAATGTTGAAAAGTTTGTGGGTATTGTATATCCAGCCTAAAGACAACAGCATGGCCTGGAGGTGAGTGAAACTGAGAGCAAGAGAACACCAGAGCTGTGGCTGCCGCCATCGCCCTTTCAGCTGCCCTGGAGAGGGACGGGAGGGTGAGGAGCAACGTGGCTGTGAGACATCACTCTTAGAAGAGTATTCAAGCAGAAATAAATCGGCATGCAGGTTTCAGACCATGCGAAGAGGAGGCACTGCGTAGCTGGCTGAGCAACTGGCAGGACTGCCTTGAGGAAACGTCACATCAACATCACTTCAATAAAAGATAAAATTATCACAATTTTGGTATCAAATTGGCATCTCCCAAATACCAGTTTAACCAGAAAATGTTAGCATTCCCTTCCCTCATTCATGTTTGCTTTTTGACTAAATTCAAGTGCAGCATACCGTATTTTTTTGAAGGAAGCAAGCTGCTGCGGAGGGAGAGGGGCTGCGGTGCAGAGCAGGCTTGGGGGGGTGGGGGGGGAAGGCTCGTGGCAGAGCCCTGGGGCGGGAAGAGGAGTTCCAAATTTCTTCTGCGCCCTGCAAACACACTGTATTCAATGGCAGCCTGACAGCCGGATGAAACACGGCGGAATTGTCAGCTTAGCAGCAAACTCGGTCCAAGCAGAGTCCTGGCTCTCGGCTGCAGCTCGGACACCTCGCCTGGATGTGCTTGAGAGAGCCAAGTTCAGTTGTGGGTGCGTAGATGCACCCCTCAGCAAAACCATTGCCAGACTTCTCGGCAATTGGCACCTTCTGAAGAAAAATAAGGCCCAAGACAAAAGACGGGGGCAGAGAGGCCGAGCTTTAAGCTGGGCTTAGAGCGCGCGCTCACACAGAAGGGCATTTTGGCGGCAGCTTGTGCGAATTAATTATATGGTTAGAAAGTGAGCTTCAGTCTCAGCTTTTCATAATCAAGATGTGCACTTAATTTCAGTAAAACAGGAGACGTGGTATATTTTTAGGTGCTCTTTTGTCTTTGTAACTCTGAGGGGAAAGTTTTCCTTAGTATCACCAAGCCTTGTCACTGCTCAAATCAATTTATTAGTTTTTCCTCATCATTATTTTCTGTCATTTTCTTCAAACGTTTCCTTATTTTCTTCTGAAGTCTCCTACTAGGCTTATTCTGTCCGTTGGCATTTTGAGAAGGAAAATGCAATCATGATGCTGACTAAATGTCAAGTAATGCCGCGATTAAAAACTAGCTTACAACAGAACTCTTCTTTGACAGACTGTTTTTTACTTTTGATTTGCTACGCTGAAAAGGAGAGTCAAGAAGCAGAAGGAATTGGGGGGTTGTCTTTATTTAAAATCAAGAATTAAAAGAATTAATTCAAGTTCATTGCTTAACTCCAGCCACTTTGTGACTTTGTAATGATCCATAAGACCATGACCCAAACTTTTGCAGCAAAGTTAGCACTGCATCCCCAGAGCAGCACAGAATAGTTTGAAGCACTGGGAAACACAAGACCATGTATTTCACAGCTAACTGCATAACTTAATGAGTTGGAGAGCCTTATTACTAGGGACAATCAATCAATGAAGTTTAAAAGTCAGTTGGACAGGAGCAGCCTGATCCTATGTCTAAGGTGGCCTTTGCTTGGGCCAGGGGAGGGGAGCTAGGGAAGATGACTCCTTGCGGCCCCCTTCTGACCCAAATTGTTCTGATTCAATTAGGAACGTGGAGAGGTCCCTTCATCTTCATGGACTTGAGGCTGCTTTGGTTTTTTTAGGCTTTCAGTTCAGGGTTGAGAGACAGTGCCTTCTAGGGCTCATCTTAGCAAAAAAAATCTGAGCTGCACAGACTCTTTTGCTGATGACAAAACTCTCATGTTGCAGAGCCAACTGTAAAGTACCCTCCCACCCTCTGGGAGCCCACAAGGAGGGCAAAGCAAAAATAAGCTATTGTAGCTGCAGATGAAATATTTGAGTACTGTACTGCACTGCACTTTTTCAATTAACTCTCTAAGCAAAACCGCCTGAAAGCAGCAAGCAATTGCATCTATTACCTGCGTCCTCCCATCTCTCTTCATGTGCATCATTCAGCATTAAAAAAAAAAAAAAAGCTCCCCTTTGTAATCAAGGTAATGCAAAGTAAATACTTACATTTGTGTAATAAACCAGCTTGGCCTATCTACAAATGAAAGCAGATAAATCCCCTCTTAGGAAAGGATGTCTTTTAAAATTGGCACAACAGCTTTATCCATAATTCAGCAAAAACACAACAGCAAAGCAAAGGAAAAATTGCAGAACTGAAAAACATAATTTTAATTGCATTAACTTTTAATGCAAATATTGCCTGGGTAGAAGGTAAAGTGTATATACACATGCAGAAAACAGCAGAGCCTGGAACTAACATGCATTGCTCAACTTTGTAGTTTGCTCACCAAAGCAGCACTAATGTAACTCTGATTTTGCGTCCTATTATGATAAACAAAATATCCTTCCTAAGCGATAATGAAATAATTGAAAGGCTACTGGCAATAACTTTACTGTTATGTAGATCAACTGATTTTATCTGCAGAGTTTGCAAGCACCACAAAGTTGCAAAAGCAAAAACTCCAAAAAAGTTGAAGGTACATATGTATGTTTGTAGATGGCATACGCTTACTTATTAACACAAACAACGTTTTTAAAATAAACCTAATCACTCTTTAAATAAAGTAGTTCAAAGTGCACTTCACTTACATTAGGTTTAATAAAAATCTTCCTGCAATACCTTGTATATTTTTAAAAAGCTAACACACAAGATGCAAAATTCAACCCATGCGTTTAAACAGGGCAGAAACCCCCGCTGCCGTCATAAAGGCAATCAAGCTTAGAGCGCGTCGGGTTTTGATTTTTCAGAACATCGTTGCTTTCACTGCTCCATTATTTTAGATCAGCTCTCGGTGTTGCTGCCTCCCCCCCTTCGTTTCTTGAAGCCAGGAGCCAATGTCGGGTTTGTGGTAGGAGGCACAGGCATGGCTGGAGGACCCCAGAGCCTGTCCGTGCTGAGAGGGAGGATGGCTTGAGGCAGGAGACACACGGCTCCTTTAGAAAGATGTGGTTTGATGGCTTGTCACTCCACCGTTGGGCGTGAGCTGGCGGCAGCGATCCTGCCCAGAGCTGGCTGTTTGAAAGAGGAGGAAAAAGTGGACGTTGCCTGTTGCTGGTGGACTTGAAGTTGGGGGTATCGCAGCCCCCGGTGCTGCTTGTACGATTTGTTCTGCGACACTGGCAGAACACGTTACTACCACAGGACGCAGAAACGCAAACTGGAGACCAAGGACTCAACTCTGTGGGGTGGAAGGGGTGAAATGTGTTTGATGGCGCTCGGGCAGCACAGCCTAGCGGGGTTGCCAAGCGTTGAGGAGGCCTTGCTTCACCTGTGTCAGACAGAAAGCTGCTGGGCATGCCTGAGGAGGAGCACATGCGAGCGAGTGAGTGTGGAGGAGTGAGTGTGCGTATGTGGAGAGGGAGGGAGAGCTGGCCTCCAACGAACCAGCTGGAGTGGCTTTTGCAAGCACCCCACGCTGCATTCCCCTGCGAGGACCATACTGGTGTGCAGAGCGAGCCGTAACCCCTTCATTTATCATCTTCAGTGAAAGGTTCAGTGACCTTTAAAAGTTATCGGGCGGTGTTACCAGACACTAGTGACTAGGTAAAACCAAACTTCATAGTGCCAGGAGCACAAAACACAGCAATCTTTGCCACACCCTTTGCACTGGAGAAAGAAGCAAGCTTCACGCGTCCTGCTCTCTCCGCCTTTGCGTACTTGAGCAGGGCCAGCCATGAGGTCACTCCAGAAAGAAGCTACAACGGCGGAGCAAAACCTAAAGGGCAGAGTGGAAGACGAGGGCTATCTGATCTTCACAGCAGGAAATCGTCATAGAGGAGAACCAAATTGTGTAGAGGTAACCCCCGGAAAGTCTCCCAAAGGAGATGCAGTTTCTGAACAGAGGTTCAAGATAGCTTTGATCACATTGTGTGAGGTCAGACTGCGCCATTTGTAGAGTAACACTACAAGGCTAGCAGGTTCTCCAATCTCAGAGAGGCGCTATAAGGATAAAATTCACTAATGCTGGTGAAAGATGCTTGGATACTACAGGGAACAGCACCGCAGAAATGCCTCAAAAAAACTGAATTCATATTTGCATGTTTTAAATGTGCCTTTGAGTTCTCTAAAATTGACTTGGTTTTAGTTTTATGGAAATACTTTTAAAATTTGGAGCGGGCAGTCGTGTCTGGAAGCAGCATCCTAAAAAAGAGCAGCACAAAGTCTACTCTTGCTTGGGAAAGAATGCTCGGGGGCCTTGTCTTTTCCCCACTTGACCCTCGGGCCATGTATTCTGGAGGATGACTTTTCTGTTCTCAGCAGGCTTACAACACTGCAAGAGGCAAGAGCAGTAGCTGACCACCCTTCAGGGCATGCTGCAGCTGCATTGGGATTAAGGCCAATTATCTAACACCCTTCTGTAGAGAAAACACCCTGGTTTTTTCAGTTAATTTCTGTAATCTGAAAGTAAATCTGAGGACTGGGCAAATGCGTATTTCACCTGAGAGGTATCGCTTGTTTTTCATTTCTTTCAGAATATTTTTCAGTATCGTATTCAGATTCTTTCCTTCAGGATAAAGCTATCTTTATGCAAAGCAGCGTGCCTAATAGCCATCCTCGACTACTTAAACAAGTCAATTTTACAAGGACTGTAGGTGTCAAGCCAGAGCACTGTTTGGGACTGCATACAGGGATCCTAGATCTTAAATGAAATGTTACCTCGTGCATTATTTTCTGTCATACTTGTAGAATTCCAAATTTCTCAAAATAAATGTTGCTTTCTGTAATTTGTACATGTGCTAAAGCTACCGGTTGGTTTTTTAATGACCGTTTTGTTTTGCTTTAAACACGTGGGTTTTCTTTAAACTGTAAAGAAACCAATGAAGGTAAAAACTTTGTACATTTTTAAACGACTGCTAAGGTCAAAAGTATAAAAATACATGTTGCGTTAAAATTGAGTGCTGTTTATGTATTTAACAGAGATGTATGGTTTTGCATTGTTAAAAAGAACGATCTATGCTTTCTTTGGGAGGGGTGATCTGTGCTCCAATATTGTCCAATAGCTTTCATATTCTAATTACTTTAAGTAAAGTTCTAACAGTTTGCATATGATTCATGATTCTGATTGCTTCTGTTTTATTAATTCTGATAATCTGACATGCTCTAAAGTGCTCTTCTCATTTGGAACAAGCAAAATATGCCTCCTGGTGAGAAATTAATCCAACAAGCAAATTGTTTTGGGATTATGAGCATGATGCTGCCAACTGCAAGGTCTTAACTTGAAGTTAATGAAATCCGAGGGTATCCATAAAATGATGCAAGGAAAGCTCTTTATTTCTACAAAGCCTCCAAGTGGTGTTGATATGGAAACACCACGGACAGAATACTTTTTCCACAGCGAATCTAAAACTTTGATCATTCCTGTTAAAAAGACACTTAGTACTTAAAAGGAGAGCATTATTCTCATCAGGGCAGGGCAAACTCAAATGTCATGAGAAGATGCTTCATCCATTCATCTGGCAAGCCACCAAAGCTGTTCTTACGAAGCTGTGAAAACATTCCTTAACCAAAAATGTTTAGTGTTTGATTTTGAACAACGTGTCCCTTGGGTACTCCCCAGTGACCTAATCTGAGCCACCCACAGCCAGCAAGGAGGCTGACTATGGGACCACAGCCTTAAATGTCTCTCCCGACACAACAGTTGAGCAGGCACTGTTTTTAAAAAGGTCTTGGAGAGCTACGATGGTAGGGCTTTGTTCACACCCACGACCAACTCCCCCCCGGGACTCTTGCTGCCTCAGCTCTCTTCACGCTGGTCCACAGTGGGGATCCGGATGATGCCCTCAGAGAGAAGTCCAGCTTCTCCAGCCCACAAAGTGACCACCTCACACACTGTTTTCTATTTTCAATTTTAGGCAGCCTGTGATCTCCAGCACCCTGTGTCCATGAAGCCTGGCCTGCCTCAGGGTCCTCCATGCCTTGTCAGCCCTTCGATTCCTGCCCGCCTCATCTTGTCTCCTCTCCTTGGGGCTCCCCAGCCACCATCTCATGCTCCAGCACCTGTGGCCACATCCCCCCTGCAGTGCAGGGGTCGGGGGTCCCCCAGCCTCCGTGGGGCATGCTCTGCCATCCCTATGATGGGACTGGGAACAGCAGCTCTGTTTTTCTTGGCATGGGGGCAGTGCCGGGGGCCTTTGGAGACCCCTGAACTGGCCACAGCTCTCGCCATGCCCAGCTCCCCCTTCCCACTCTCCAGCCACCGACTGCTGTCCCCATGGCTGGAGAAAGGATCAGCTCACGTCTGGTCACATTCCGGCCTGAGACCAGGAATGCCGAGCGAGGCCGAGAATATAATTAGGGCATCTAAATCAGCAGACGATAACTGCCTTTGCCAGACACAGGCGCACACCCGTTAGCTGCCGGCACCCACCGCTGCCTTCCCATGGCCTGACCTTGTCCAGCTCTCCCTGCCCAGAGCGCTGGCCTGGCAGGAGGCCATGATAAAAAACAATAGAAAAGGGGAAAAAAAAAAAAAGGGGGGGGGGGGGGTGGAGGGTCAGATGGATAGGGCTCAGAAAAAGATACTGCCTTTGCGCCTGCTGGTTCTTCGCACCCGCGAGGTGCGGGTAGGGGCACGCGAGGGCACCCGTGAGGGCAGGGGTAAGCAAGCCAACGTCCCCACGGCTCGGAAGGCCGCAGCCCGTTCAAAAACAGGTATGAGGATTACTGCCACATTGCTGCTTTTTGAGCGGATTGAGCATGGTCAAAAAAAGCATAAACAGGGTCACAGGTGGTGAGTTTGGCTTTCTCAAATTAAGCTTTCTCTTTCAGGGACCACATGGGCTTATTTTTCCCTCCCTAAGCAAGAAAAGGTCAGATTGTAAGCAGGTAAAAAGTAAGACAAGCAGCGTGATGGCAAACGGCATTATTAATTCACCTTCTTCACTTGCAGTCTTGAAAGTCTCCTCTCCCACCAGCAGACCCTCCTATGACTGTTGCTCCATCAGTAATGAGGACAATTAGTTCTTCCCTCGATGAGGTGTGCCGAAATATAACCCAGTTTATTTCTCCAAAGGACACACACAGACCTCAGACGAGAGAATCCTCAACCACAGAAACCCTCCTGCTTGCAGACAGTGCTGTGCAGCATTCGCTTTTGTGTCTAATAATCAATAATGAGGGAAGGGAGGTAGGGAGGAAAAGGTGGGAGAACTTGGCTCTGCTGGAGGTCTACAGAGTACGCACTACTGGATGAAGAGGAACAGTAAAGGTCTCATTACCACAGACCGGTGAAGAATCCCAAAACTGAGAGGTATAGCACAAAGGGAGTGAAAGCACCGCTGTCGTCTTTTGGCTGTGCTTGTCTGAAACAGCACTTCTGAGCGAGGTGTCAGGCCACCATGGGGAACACTCTCCCAGTCCCTACCACTCAGCAGAGACACCTGCAAGGAGGAAAACCGAAGCCTAGGAGTGGCTGCTGAGGGAGATACTACCCAGAAGAAAATCAAGCAGTAATTAAGTCCCTGCACAGGCTGTTCTGTAGCCGTGAAAAAGGGAGCCCTGTTCCTCTATGTGACTTAAGAGGTGCTGCATCTTCCCGTCTCTCATGAGCAGAGGAGCATTGTCCCAGCAGCCGGAGCCAGCGCTCCCAAACCTACAGCCAAAATGGATTGCTTTGTGCTGAGCCCACCTACCACAAGCGGGTAGATAATTCCAGTGCAACATTACTTTGAAGAACCAGGTGTTTCGGTGGCAAGCCCCACTGATGACAACCTAGCCCCTGTGGTGCAACAGGACCACCTTCACAACTGCAGCTCTTTTACCTTAGTTCTGCAAAGGAAATTTCCCACCATTATTTCCTTCGAAATTTCCATGAACAAAGATCTCTGTTGCTGCTTTCCATCTTCTTGCTGGAAAGGCAGACATGTCGGAATGGGGCATCCTTGGGGTGGGGTGATGGGGGGGATGCAGTAACACCTGGACTTTTCATTTGGGTGTCTTACAAACCAGGCGATTGTAGAAGCCATCACAGATTTGCTTTAAACAGCCCTAAGCATTGCTCCAACTTAACTTTTTTTTTTTTTAAAATAATGTTTCCAGTCACTTACTACCTTTAAAAAAGCCCTCGGTTATTTGGTTAATTAAAAGAGTTTTTTGTTTGAGCATGAGTTTGATGAGACAAAACCCAGCAAGTCTGAGTGAGGAGAGAGCTCATCAGTAAATTAACGCCACGGAACCACTTGATAGTCTAAAAGTGACATTAATATTAGATACTAAAAGCTAGTACGTAAACACCATGTGCCAGCCCCCTGTGGCAATACCCACAGGAGGTCAGTGATGCTCCAGTTTGCTGTTTTCGGGGGCTTTCTTACGGGGCCTGGACAGAAGATGAGAGTCTGAGACACACAGCAGGAGACAGCACGGCCTGCCACCCTGCAAGGGAAAGAAACTCTTAACTCCCTGAAGTTTAGGGGTTTTCTTGTTGTTTTAGTTATAAAAATCCCCTTCCCTCTTTCTTTTCAACCCTATTAGCCAAGCAGCTTGATGATGACCTCCGAGAAGAAATTTTATTACTGGTTCTTCTGCCCCCCTCAACAATATAAATTCAAAAGACAAGCTCAAGTGAGGGAACAGAAGCTGCTGTTTACTCCTTCTTGCTGGCTTGCTGAAAGGAACGCAGTCCTCCAAAATGCCAGTGCTCTCTCGCCGCAGTTCGGTACGCCCTGGCACAGAAAATGAACTTCGGCAAGAAGAGATGAACCTGCCGGAGAAGTGGCAAGAAGCAGGCTCTCACATGAGCGGTTACTTTCAGCTCTATAGAACCACTCTTTGAGCAAAACACCCAGATCTTCTGCTGTAAAAAAAAAAAAAAAAAATCCACTCAAAGAAGGGGGCTCTAGAAAGAGTTTGAGTGAAATGGCCGCTGTTTCCTCATGGCCCATAAACCTGCAGACTGTACATCTTCCTTGCTCAATATAATTTATTATTTCTCTTAACCTTTAATGCTAAAAAAAAAAAAATAATAATCTTATGAAAGAGAAAACACTCAGAAACACAAAAGAGAGTAGCAGTCGAGCAAGTGCTCCACCTCTAAAGATACAGCCTGTTACAGTTACATCCATTAATTTATGGATGTGGTGTTTTACACTGAATATATTCTTCTCAGAAATAATTTTTGTCATTTCAGCAATTCATGAACAACAGTATAGGCAGTAACAGAGGATTGTTATCATGTTATTCTGTTTTTCTAAGCACTTTAAATCTTTATAAAATGTCTATGGCTAGAACTATTTTTTGGCCCTCTATAATAAAGGCAGTAAAAATAAAGTATGCTCTGCGCACCTGCAAATGTAGTTGGAAACTAATAAATTCATACATTCTTAAAGATATTTGCTCTTGGAAAATTTGAGAATCCAACCACACTGTTTCTCAACATACACTATTCTTGACGCTTTATAGGCTTGTGTTTGTGTAAAAAGAGTACGCTATCCCAGAAACGCTGCTCAGAATCACACCGTGTGTCTCAGCTAAACTTCCAATTCTTACAGAAATCAGTCCGGCCGTGAAGACTCAAATGTGTCAGTACATCAACTGAAGGTTTGAATGAATACACAAACAAAACCAGATACTTCAGAAACCAAAGAGAGGGCTTGCTGTAAATTTCAACCCCTACTAGCAGATTCTTATTCATCATATAAGCAGAGGAACTATTTGATACTCAAAAAAGATTAAAAAATTAAATATAAAAATTTCAAGTCTCTTACTGGTTCATTTCACGGCATTCCACACATCTTCAAAATGTCTTTCATCTACATATGCACTGTTACGTTTAATTGATGCATCCCTTCACACGAGTCTATGAAGGTAACCTGGTGCTGCTGAACCATGACCTTTTGAGATCACTGCATCGGAAGGAAAAGCATTTTGGCCATACTATACTTACTGGGTATGACGGGTAGTTATGGATCGCAAATGCGTGTCGCATTTGCTGTAGTATGAAGGTGAAGCGACAAGTCGGCAGAACCCCCGGCTGTGACCAGGGAAGGAAGGTCTCCCACTGCCACCAGCGGTTGCCCTTCTGTGCTCCCCCTGGGCCTGCAGTGACACCTGCCGGCAAACACACTCCCAAAAACACACACACACACGAAACACAACAGGACTGTTTGAGAAGGATGATACTAGTTTCATGATTATTCTAGCAGCTTTTCTTTTTTTTCTTTTAAATAAAAGACGGGTGGGTGCACACCAGATGGAACAAAGGCAGTGTCTAAATTCTGTCCCATCTCAGCAAGCCAAACACTTGCAGAATTATCCGATTCTAGAAAAGCAAGAGAAAAGGGGAAAAAAAAAGTAATTGTGCCTCCCACATAACAACATTGTTTGTACAAAGTGAGGAATCTCCCCCCCCTCCCCAATTAAAAAAAAAAAAAAAAAAAAAAAAAAAACAAAAACCAAACCAAACATTGGGCTGACTGGTCTTGATTATCAGATGGAGAGCTTGATGGTGACGAGCTCGTGCAGAGGCTATGGTCCCTGCAGCAGCTGGCTGCTGCAATAGCCCAAAGGAAATATATCACATCAAAGACGTGGTGGGCAGGGGTCTAAAAAAAAAAAAAAAAAACAACCCAAAAAGGGGCAAACTGGGGAAACAATCCTCTGGAAGAGGCAGCTGGTGATCACGCTCGATGTGCCGCTGCTTCCTCAGCATGCCACAGTACTCACCCGACAGCTCTGATAAACCAATTTTTAGTCAGTACTGACTCACTCTTCTGTGGCTCAATACATCTCGGGGTGTTTTTTTGGCATCCCACTGACTTGGATAGAAGCTGCAACCAGAAATAAGAGCAACTCATCAGCACCCATGCAGAAAATGAGTGCTCTGGGGAAAAGGGACACTAGAGAGCCACCTTTCTTGAGAGGCCTCTACTATACTAAGCCCTCCCTATTTCACTTTTAATTCTGTAGAATTAATAACATTGCCTTTCCATTTCTCAGAGGTTGAGATTCTCCTCCTCAAGAAACTTATAAATGGAAATATTATTTGAATCTCTCTGGCTTGAAGCACATTAGTCGATGTCATAGCACAATTATTCATCTAAGAGCAAGCTTCTAGAACGTGCCGCCTGTCATCTTCCACCGTTACCAAAAAAGGGAGCATTCATAAAGTACATTTGGCCATCTTCAAACATTCTCAGTCCTACCCTGCCAGCTGGGGGAACAAACTGCAATTATGTCCAGAAGACACAAAGATGCAGGGGCTGCACAACAAACACTATTAAACACTAAGGACACGAGATCAGTAATCAAGCCCTGCTCTCAATAATGCAAGAGCTCCCTCTCCCCGCTTCTTTTAACGTCTAAAATGAGATCTGTGACCATGTCCACCATTCTGGTGAAGTACAAGTTCCCACCTTGCTCTTCACCTTCCTTCACTAGTTTTTGATGACACAGCTGTCGCTGCCACACAAAAATAAACTTGGTCAAGCTCTGACTTGGCTATCTGAATAGTTAGTCCTTAACCAAACACGCCTGCTCTTCCCTGGGTCAGCTGGGTTCTGGGGCAAGTTCCCACAGGACACCATCAGGATGGTCGGAGCCATACCCAGCCTAAGCTTTGCTACCTTGCCTGCTGCAGCTCCAGCTCGGCACATCTCTACCCCCAGCCAGCTATTCCCACACAGTATGATGCCATCTTCTCCCCTTCCTACCTGAACCTCTGTTTTCATTCACACAAAGAACATCTGCTGTACACTCCATCAACAGAAAGGAAGCTGAACGATAATTATCCATTAGCTTTGTAACATCTTTCTTTCTAGGAGACCAAATAAAAGCAAAATAAAAGCTTTGCGTAGACCACAACTGTGTTTATTGAAAAACATACTTAAATGCTTTTTAAAAAGCAATCAGATAGCCCAAGTCAAAGCACTAAGATAGAAAGCAGGATGTTTCCATCTAACACCTGAAAATACGCTAAAATGGTTTTAAAGAACACCAAGAATGTGCACCTCCTTCTCCAAAAAGGATAAATGGTAGAAGCTGGATGTAACAATAATGTTAAAGATGGGCTTAAAGTGGATGAAGTATTTCTTACACAAAAAAGCACACTAACTACAACAGCCAGAGTGAACTTTCTTCATCCCTGCAAACTCCTAGGAGCTCACGTATTACAGTATTAAAAACCTGGACTGCACCTAACAAAGTATGCCGGGTGTCAAGTAAAGCATCTGCTTCCTTTAGCACGTTGATCTTAAAGTACGGCAGCTATTACATTTTTATTCACATGAAGACTCACAGACATCAGAGTGGGGGGTAGAATTGATTTGACCTCTAGTCCTCTTCCACCCCTCACTTCCATTTCATTTATTTTATCGAGTCTTTCAGTTTATTCAGTAGAATTTTCAACAGAAAAGCAGTATTTATCCATTGTGTAAGTCTAAATGAAAAGCTGTCAGCTGTCAATTTTATATTTAAAATTTAAGTTAAATCAAAATACTTCACATCGCAATACACTCATTGTGTATCTCCAAAATAGGGATGGAAAATACAAGGCAACATCAGTCTTACTGTTTGTTACCCAGCTTCTGCAAGAACAATACATGACTGAAGGTATACACGTACCTTGTGCTCAGTCCCACCTGTCTCAGTTCAGCATACAAGCCAATTATGTGAATTGTTTACCTCCCTAATGGCTGCAAACTCAGACTTTAAAAAGCCTCTGCTTTAGAGGCCTTTGTCATACATTTAGAGCAGTGGTCAATGTATGACAAAGCCGTCTTTTGCAAAGAGGCGTTAAGTTTTAATCTCAAGAATATATCACTATTAGAAGACATCAAGATTTAAATAATTTCATTTATTTAAATCATAACTACAAGTTTTCTATCAGAGTTCAGTGAGTTGCAATGGTTAATTTATTTTTCTTTCCTCTTCAGCCATACTTGGATAACAGTAATTCAGGGAATTTCTTTTGCTGTCCATGTGGAAGCAGCAAGCTGATAATTACTTGTTTTACATACATTACCACACTTTGCAGCTTTCAAGAAATAATTGACTTGAACAAGGATTTCAAAATTAAAAACTCAAAAATATAAAGCTAGGGAGAAAACATAAAACAAAACAAGAAAAAAAAATACTGCCGGATGAATTGGTTTATTTTTATTCCCTGTAGCTCCCAGAAATTTTCAGTAACAGATCAAATTAGTTGTTTTAAAAGGCAAAGACAACACGATAAGCATAACACTGAGGACATGACAGGCCTCATTAAGATGTGTCTAACACACATTTTAGAACATGGTGAACACATTCTCATTGTGTAACTTCCTTTCACAATAACAGTTAACAAACAAATTAAGTAGAACAAAACAGATCTGGAAGTTTTGCACGTCATTTCCTCCCGAATACTTGAAAAGTCGTTTTTATAATCTTATTCCTTTTATATAATAAGGCCTTCCAAGAGAAGCCAAGTGATCGGTGTATGACCAGCATTTCATTTAAATCAACTGTCACTCTCTTGTTCCAAGAATCACCTGTAGGGCATACTTCCCACTTAAAGCCAAAGGCAAAGCCTTTATTATTAACTTATTTTTTAAGGTATGTCAGCACTCGCAGCATCTGATATATTCTGTATTCCTTCAATTTAAAGCATAATGAATAATTCTAAGCAGAAACAGAACCTCCCACGTACTCCTCCCAAGAGTGGAGAAGCCGCACCAGAAGTTTACTTCTATCTACTGCACTCCCTGGACAAATTAAAATCCTGATGTTCTCCACAGCAGCTGCCAGCAAGGATTAACATCACAGAAACAGTAATATGAATAGACATGGAAGTTAGTGGGCACGTGGTTATCTCATACCAGCTGCTATAACTGAAGCGGGAATTTTGTGTAGGTTTGTTAGGTGGTCACAAATTCAAAACAACTTCTATACTCCATAGCAAGTCTCTCTGCCATGATCCTCCCAAGGGGCTGAAAGGGGAAGAGCTCTTTATTTTCAGCGTAACAGACGACTGGCTTCTAAATAGATATTAATATTGGAAAAAAACCCAAAGCATTAGAAAACTTTAAATAACATCTCCCATAGCATAAACCATGGCAGGCATTAAATTCCAACTGCAAGAGAATTATATTGCTTCCTGAGATCCAAGATTCTTACAAATTGCTTCTAAGCAGCAATACAAATATCAGTCAGGACACCACCACCTTACTTTTCCAGAAATTTCAATTCATCATTACCTTGTTATTTTGGGGAGCAGAAGGTCAGCTCATGCCTTACTACAAAGCCTCACCTATCTTCTTAAAAGAAATACATCGATAGTTTTTGCATTCCTATTCAGAGTAAGGCCTTCAAAAAAGAGATTGCAGAAGGTTTTTTCTTGGCAACAAAAGCCATACTTGCAAAAATGTTACTCTTTAAGCTAGTACCTATCTGATATTTTAGTTCAGATGTAAACTTCTACAACATGGCTTTCAAGTTGTTGTAGATTTAATAATGCAGATTTCATTATCATCCTGTTTCAAAACAGCACTGGAAACCTCAATAAGCAGCACAGGTTTGTCTGCCAAAAATCACTTGTTTACAGCATGGTCTCTTGGCACATTCTGACTGGAATATTATAATGTCTGTCATCTTCAGTTATGAGAGTCACCACAGGCCAGTCCTCCTCTGGGTCATTGGGATAAAGTGTGATGAATTCATCAGTACTATGTTTATATAATCGATACACTTGGATGGTATACTGCAGAGCGTAAGCAAGGAGAAACATTTCCACCTACATTGGAAAAAAGCAGAAATATGATGTGTAAAATTAAATGTACATTTTACAAGATATTTCTCATAAAAATACTAAACTAATACCTATCAGATGTAATTTTTCAAAGAAAAAAACATGAAAGTAAATGAGAATGCATATACATGGGCATCTCTCATTCAGCAGCTCAGTCATTCCAGCCATTCTTAATTTGCTGCACAAATACCTCTATGATACCATGCCTTTAACATGGAGCTCTTCAGACCAAACAATGGCATAGCAGGATAACAGTCCTAAAGAAAAGCTACGTTATACAGAGAATACCACTTCCCTACTGCCACGAACAGGTAGGAAAGATGTTCTCTCATATCAGTATTCATCCCGTTAAGTCACTAAGTCAAGAATGGGTTTCAGGCACTGATCCTTTCTCTCTTAGAGGATACTCTGAACTCTCTAGCCAAGTAAAAACCAGGCTGAAAGCCTTTACAAAACCTGATGATATCAGAAGGAATTCAAAGAAGCTGTCTTTTGTCTTGTCTACTACAGTGGCAAGCAAATCCTCTGTTCTAAGTAACAGCTTCCAAAGAATAGCACCAAAATAAATAAATATAGTCAGCACAAAAATATGCAATGCTACTTTTTGACTAAACTAGGCAGCAAAAAAGTCACCAAGTAATCAGCTAATTTAACAGTACCAGCAACCCGTCTGATCTACATTAAGAGTCATCAGATTTTTATGCTAATAAACAAACACAACATAAATAAATACTTCCATGATTCTAGTGTCTATAATCAAGAAGTGAATCTAGCTACAGTATCACACTTGTAACATATTCAATAGGACTTTTAAAATGGATGTTCAAAATCTTTCAGACTATTCAGCTCATTAACCACTATATTTTGTTTTGGGGCTTGTGATATGCATGTCATTCCTGCAACATACAAGGCAGTAACTGCCACTAGGTTATCAGAATTCAACCAGTATATGAACTACACATGCTCTTCTCTTCATAATTTGAGTATAAGCTTTTTAAAAAATATCATTATAAGAGCTAAGGATTGAGAGAGTAATACAAATGTTTCTATTAAAAGAATACCATACTTCCAAAGAATGATGCTACCTAAGTGTCAGCCGCCACACAAAAAAAATGAACATTTAAAAGGAAGGCCTTTACAGACCCTTACTACAGGTATGCAGTTCTACTATATTTTTCCAAATAAAAGACCAAACAAAAACTGAATGATTTCTTACACCACATGAAAGAAAAAACCCCAAAACAGGAAAATAACACTGTTAAAACAATCTCTCCTTACTTGTTCAAGGCCTCCACTGTGACCAATATGATTCAAGTGATTATGCATTAACTGACAAGGGTTGCTAGATGTATCCCGTGCAAACAGTAACCATGAGAAGACAGGAACTCTCCTTCCATTTTTATCATCATTGTATAATTCGATGGCAGTGTTCAGCATCAAGAATTTCAGTGCTTCATACAGACTATACTCCTCCTCTTCATTTTTAAACAATTTATCACAAGCTTCTTGCTTCTCACTAGGACCCTCGATTTCACTTATATTCTTCCACTACAAAAAAAAATTATATAATTTATATATAATTTATAATTTATATATATATATAACACACACAACATGTATCAATAGTCATCACTGCGCAAGACCTGCAAAAAGCTGTTTGTGAATTGTAAGATGCATAGCATAGGCACTCAGAATTTAATTTATGAAGTGCTTTGTGACTTTTTAAAAACACTCGAGAGTACTTCCACAGCTGTAGTCCTATCAAGATCAAGTTGAGTTAGTCTGATTTTGCTTAAATTAGTCCTTAAGCAAAGCAAAAGAAGGGGATGTTGGAAATTGTTGTAAGGTGGCAAAACAAGTATTGTCATAGGACAGTAAGCAATAAGATAATAACCTGTTTGTTTCCTGTCTCATAAATCCTATTGTTACTCAGAATGCATATTTCATTCATTCCCACCCTCAGAAACTGCTTGAATGCCACTTTTAAAAAAAATACTTAAAAGCCTTCAAACAAAGAGAATATGCATACATAGTAAGACAGGAACAACCGAAGAGTCTTTAAATAGGTTCCAGAGTTTCAAGGGGGTGAAAGATGGGCCTAGGTAATATATTACAAACACTGAAAGGGCGTAATCATTTTCCTGTTACATTAATGTAGAATAAAAATGTATAAACACAGAACAAAAACTACTCCTTTGAAATTACTTCAGCATTATCATACGTTTTTTTTTTTTTTCTTTCCATGACCTGTTCCATGACCTAGTTTACATCATTCCTTCAAATAAATGCAAGAAATAACAGAGGAAAAATATTACTTTGTTACATTACATTGGGGGCTGGACTAGATGATCTCTGAAGGTCCCTTCCAACCCCAACCATTCTGTGGTTCTGTGATTAATTTATTCATTGAAACCCATCTAACTAATAGTTTTCTGCAGAGCTTACAAATTAATTCCAGCATCAGGCTAATGCAAGCAGCTGAAGACCAGAAAACTCCCACAGACCTGATTCTTTTCTTGATTTCTTTTTTCACTAGTAAAATGAAAATTTCATTAGTAAAAGCATCCTTATGCTAAATTCACCACATTCAAAAATCTTTGTCATTTTTCTTATTTGCAAGTGACCAAGAATAAACAAATACTTTTCCAACCTTTTTCTTTAGCAGTATTAAATATTCTTTAATTTCCTCACTTATTTCTCCCATCTTCCTGCCCAGTTTCTGTTTTAGCTGCCACTGCTTGATCCAGTCATATTTGCTCAGCAAATTTTCAGGAAGCTGGAAGTTGAGAGAAGGCAGAATAAGTCAAATATCTGGAACGGAAAAGCCATCAACTTGCATATTATTATTATTTTTTTTTCCCATAAAGATTTTGCACCTTAAAACAATCCCCTTAAAACAGATGTCGTACTATGATGATTCTACAACCATAATAGAACACAAATGGCTCTTTATAATACTTGCTGGATAACAGTCAGAATACTGGTCTATAACTATTTCCAGATCTAACCAATACATAAAGCACTGGAAAAATTAATCATTCTAAGATACTCATGGCTTTTCTTTTCAATTAAAAGAAACCCTCCAGCACCAGATGACAGTGACTGTGTTTGAAAGTGTTCCTGAACCAACAGAAAAGAAGGTTAAAGATGTGATGACATCTACCAAATAATCCAGAAGGCTTGGTGGAGTGCACACTACTTAGTCCAGAGCACACAAACTGTGTTTTCTTTTCAGGGTACATAATTAAAACACTATGGGACCGGTTTTCTTATAAAGCAGAAAACAATCTGGGGATCAGCTGATGCATCACATCATACTTTAGGCTCAGAACTGCCTCTTTTACTGTTCACATGCTACACTTGCTCATTTAAGAGCTTTTACACTTCTCTTGAAGGACATCCTGATAGTTGCGTACCCAGTTTTTTTACCTTCATTGATTAACTCATTTTACTGCTAGAACTGGAAAAGCAACTTGCGTCTCACAAGGAATGAAATATTTGGCTAGAGCAGTACATATGCCATCAGCCATTACCAGCTAGTTTTTGTTTTATCAGGACTCCAAATTAGTAATGTGTTCTCTTTAATGGCAACCAAGTATTTGTCAGATATACACAGACCTTTGTCCAACCCAGCCTGGCATCCTATGCTAACTGCACATATAGAAGTAAATAATCAAAGATTATATACCAGTAACTTCTACAACTAGAAATGGGCATGTGAACGCTGTTGTAAATTTAAAAAAAATACCTCAAAAACACAGAAAAAACCCACAACTTCGTTAAAAGTTGTACTGCTAGCTGTCACCACGCACATTTCTCTTATGTGCCTTCTGTTTTGATGCATTAACAGCTTATTGTAATTGGTTCATTTTATAATTGTGCAGCTTTTTAAACAAAATGTTAATTACCATATGACATGTTTTCCTCTCTAAATCACCAGGAACAAAGATATGTGAACATCATTAAAAACTGCAAAGTACACCATTTTAAATAGTTTGCATGTTCTTTAAAGGAGCACTGGGAAACTATCTTCTATAGTTTGATAATGTGGACATGGTTGTCAGTGGGGAGAATTCTTTTTATAAAAAGGATATCTTTTTACAATGTACTGCTGCTGTAAGAAACATTTCATAGAAATATTTTCATCGGTAATTACAAAAAAAAAAAAACAAAAAAACAAAAAAACAAGCCAGCAGATATTTACTTAACAATGATAGTGACCACAATGAGAAATTTTAAGACGACCTCTAAAGTTACAGAGAAAGCTAATAAGAGGAGTTTGATTCACGGAATCGTGGAGTTTCAGAGTTGGAAGGTACCTCTAGAGATCATCTAGTCCAACTCCCCTGCTAAAGCAGGATTGCCCAGAGCACATTACTCAGGACTGCATCCAGGCAGGTCTTGAAAATCTCCAGAGAAGGGGACTCCACAACCTCCCTGGGCAGCCTGTGCCAGTGGTCTGTCACCCTCACCGTAAAGAAGGTTTTCCGTGTATTTGAACTACTGGGAACCATTGAAAAGAGCCTGGCTCCATCCTCCTTCAACCCACCCTTTAGATACTTGTAAGCATTAATAAGGTCTCCCCTCAGCCTTCTCTTCTCCAGGCTAAAGAGTCCCAGCTCTCTCAGCCTTTCCTCATAAGGCAGATGCTCCAAGCCCTCAATCATCTTAGTTGCCCTCCGCTGGACTCCCTCCAGCAGATCCCTGCCCCTCTTGAACTGGGGAGCCCAGAACTGGACACAGTATTCCCGTTGTGGCCTCACCAGTGCAGAGTAGAGGGGGAGAATGACCTCCCTCGACCTACTGGCCACACTCTTCCCTATGCAGCCCAAGATTCCATTGGCCTTTTTGGCAACAAGGGCACATTGCTGGGCCATGGATAATTTACCGTCTACTAGGACCCCCAGATCCTTCTCCTCAGAACTACTTCCCAGCAGGTCCGCCCCTAACCTATACTGGTGCTTTGCATTCTTCCTCCCCAGGTGCAGGACCCTGCACTTGCTTTTGTTGAACCTCATTAGGTTCTTCTCTGCCCAGCTCTCCAGCCTGTCCAGGTGACGCTGGATGGCAGCACGGCCCTCTGGGGTGTCAGCCACCCCACCCAGTTTGGTATCATCAGCAAACTTGCTGAGGATACACTCTGTCCCCTCATCCAGGTCATTAATGAATATATTAAACAAAATTGGACCGAGTATTGACCCCTGAGGGACACCACTGGTTACAGACCTCCAACTAGACTCTGTGCCGCTGATCACAACCCTCTGAGTTCTGTCACACAGGCAGCTCTCAATCCACCTCGCTGTCACCTCATCTAGCCCATACTTCTTCAACTTCCTAATGAGGATGTTATGGGAGACAGTGTCAAAAGCCTTGCTAAAGTCAAGGTAGATGACATCTACGACTCTCCTCTCATCCAGCCAACCAGTTATAACATCATAGAAAGCTATCAGATTGGTCAAGCATGATTTACCCTTGGTAAATCCATGTTGACCACTTTCAATAACTTCCTGTTCCTCAACGTATTTGGAGATGGCATCCAGAATGAGTCGCTCCATTACCTTCCCAGGGACAGAGGTGAGACTAACTGGTCTGTAGTTCCCTGGGTCCTCCTTCTTGCCTTTTTTGAAGGTCAGAGTGATGTCAGCCTTCCTCCAGTCCTCATGCACCTCTCCTGTTCTCCATGACCTTTCAAAGATGAAGGAGAGTGGTCTAGCAATAACATCTGGTGGATCTCTCGGCACTCGCGGGTGCATCCTGTCAGGGCCCATGGACTTATGAATGTCCAGCTTGGCCAAGTGGTCTCTGACCCGGTCCTCCTCAACTGAGGGAAAATCTTCCTCTCTCCAGACCTTCCGCCTTGCCTCCAGGGTATGGGATTCGTGAGGGACAGCTTTAGCAGTGAAGACCAAAGAAAAGAAGGCATTCAGTAACTCTGCCTTCCACCACTAGGGCACCCGTCTCATTCATCAGTGGGCCTACATTTCCCCTAGTCTTCCTTTTTCTATTGATATACTGAAAGAATCTCTTCTTATTGTCTTTAACTGCAGTGGCCAAGCTGAGTTCTGATTAAGCTTTGGCCCTTCTCATTTTCCCCCTACATAGCTTTGTTATACCTCGATAATCCTCATAAGTTGCTAACCCCCTTTTCCAGAGAAAGTAAGCTTTCCTATTTTTCCTGAGGTCCAGCCAAAACTCTATTTACCCAGGCTGGTCTTCTTCCCCGTCTGCTCGTTTTTCAAGACACACAGATAGCCTTCTCCTGTGCTTCTAAGAGCACCTGCTTGAAGTATGCCCAGCCTTCCTGGGCACCTTTGCTCTTCAAAACTGCCTCCCAAGGAACACTCTCGACCATGCTCTTAAACAGGCTAAAGTCTGCCCTTCAGAAATCCAAGGTGGCAGTTCTGCTGGCTCCCCGCCTTGCTTCATCAAGAATTGAAAATTCTATCATTTCATGATCACTCTGCCCAAGACGACCTCCAACCTTTACATCCCCCACAAGACCTTCTCTGTTAACAAACAGTAGGTCCAGTAGGGCACTTCCCCTAGTTGGTTCCTTCACCAGCTGTGTTAGGAAGTCGTCTTCCACACGCTCCAGGAATCTCTGGGACTGTTCCCTCTCTGCTGCGTAGTATTTCCAGCAGACATCTGGGAAGTTGAAGTCCCCCACAAGAACAAGGGCAAACGATTGTGAGACCTCTGCCAGCTGCTTATAGAATACTTCATCGGTTTCTACATCCTGATTGGGATATATATAACAAACTCCCATCACGATGTCCGCCTTGTTGGCTTTCCCCTTAATTCTTATCCATACACACTCAACACTGTCATTCACACTGTTAAGTTCCAGACATTCAAAACAGCCCCTAACATAGAGGGCCACCCCACCACCTCTCCTTCCTTGCCTATCCCTTCTGAAAAGTTGGTAGCCATCGATTACAGCACTCCACTTGTGTGTGTCCTCCCACCACGTTTCTGTGATGGCAACTATATCATAGTTTCCTTGCTGTACAATGGCCTCCAGCTCCTCCTGTTTATTCCCCATGCTGCGTGCATTAATGTAGATGCACTTCAGCCGGGCTAATTGTCCTGCCACTTTCTTGGGGGGGACTGGACTGCTAGCCTACACACAGAGCCTGCATCAGACATTCACCATTTACATTTCCAGCAGCAACCTGGATAACTGGAGCCTTACTGCCCTGAAGCAGGCCACTTTTGCATAGGCAGCTTCTCACATGTTTCTTCCGTGTTCACTGATATCACCAAATGGACTTCGTTGATGCAAGACAATTTCTGGAATATTCTTCTACTATTAATAAGACACCTTACTTGCTTATCCTTCAATGCTCCATAAAAACTGTCCCTTGTGTTGTGTCAGGCTGGAGTTGCTCTTTCACTTATTTTAAGCAACATTTAAGACACAGGTAATACACACATTCCTAAAAGTCTGCAGCATCCAATCTGTTAAACCACTTTTCTAAAGAAACCATATATAGCACATAAGAATACATACGATAATTTTGAAAAGCTGTTCGTTTTTTTTTCAAATGTGCTTAGAATAAGTTGCTTATATTTTTTGTTATTACCAGCTGTCTTGTGGGAAACCTCTTACTGCCATATTACATGCGGTAAGAAGAAACCAGGAGGGCAAGATGAAGATAGACAAGTTGCATTACAGTCACCACTACAGTAACGTTTATATATCATAAACTGGAAACTAGGGGAACCTGGACTCAATTCCAAGTTAAAAGAATCACTGTAAATGTACAACAAAACTAAACACTACCACTTCTCAATTCAAGGGATATTAAGAAGTGAGCATATATAGCATAATAGAGAAATAAGATCATAAAATTATCAAATAGGTTAGAACCAACATTCATCTTCTGTCAGAAGATCAGAGTTTAACACATACCATAGTAAAATCCTCACTCTGCAGCCAGTTTGGTAACTGGGTAGCTTGGCTTAGTGCCTGGAAAAGAGTTGCTCTGAGAGCACAATAGTTATCACCTCGTACTCTCCTTATAGATGCAAACTTCTGAGCAACTGCCTCATATCCCTAGGAAAAAAAAAAAAAAAAAAATCCAAGTGACATGAAAGCATTGATAAGATATTTAAGTCATGCAGTGGTATCATAGAAGATATTGGAATATTAGCATCCAAATGCTAATATTTTAAAAAAAGGGTTTCAATCCACTACTAATTTTGGAAGTTCAAATGCTTTTGTCACAAATTTTGCTTTGAAAAACACTTCCCTAGTTGTGTTGAATAACAAACAAGAAACCAAAGAAATCTAAGCAGATAATTGGTTGTGGCATTTATTTGATGACAGTGCAGAAATATCATTGAAACGTGGGTAGCTGACGTACTTAGGTTTCAAAAAAAAAAAAAATTCAAAACACACAAACATACACACACAAGACCATAAATCTAAGAAAATGTATCATGCTTACAAGAAGTTTCAGCAATAGTTTATTCTATTTACCTAATACGTAGTTTGCTTTTGCCTTCGGGAAAATTTGTGTGTATCCTGAAATATCTTGACACATGCCTCAGCATGTCTGTCCTCTCCCTGCTGTTCCCATATGTACACTTTTAGCAGAAGCAGCAACGTTCAAATGTAACTTCTTAAGCTCAGCATGTCTCTTCAGCTAACCTAGCAAAAGCCGATGCCCTGTGCATTTCTCACACTAATCTCTTGAAGGTGACACATTGATCTTTTGATTTACGGAAAGTATTTTTTACTTTTATTCATACATACCACTAAATTTGCAAATTGTGTTGAAAAAACAAAACAAAAAACCCCCAGCCAAGGTTATGCTTTATTTTCTACCATTCTAGCTCAAGATTAACATAAGAAAACTAGTCCAAAACCTACAAAAAATAAGACTTCAGGAAAAAATTAAGGAAAACTAAGCCTCTTCATTAAAGCTCTCCATCTTAAAATTCAGGCAATTCATCAGCTTCGGTTATTTGCCTTCTGCCAAAAAGTTTGGTTATCTCTCCGCCATTTCAACAGCCCCAAAAATTACCATTTTATGGTAATAAACCAAATTTAAAACTTCAATTGAAAACAGTAACAAAGAACAATATTAATCAAAACCCTGAACTATCAACAAGCAGCCTTATTAAAAACCACATTTTGAATGAGTACAAACAAAATAATCTTCCAGTTGTCAGCCACTTTGAAGAGCAGACACTGGAAAACACTGCTATTGTGTTTCCTGTTTTAAGGATTGTTCCCAGAGGAAGTCACCTACTAAACATACAAATGAAAACAAAAAGCCCAACAAAATTCAACAAAAAGAACCCATACCTTTCTCATCCTTTTTGCTACTGGTGTATTTCCTCTCCATTCTTTTCTGCAGTACTCCATGATGTCCATTTCAGGTGAAACACTTAGTTTATGTTCTGTCAAAACAGAAGGTAACATACTGAGAACTGTGAAACAGAACATAGAAAAAGCATTGAATTTCTAAATCACTTTAAAATAACATTGGTGCCAAAAGGAGACTGGCAGCACAACCTATAGCTACTAAGTAATTATTAGTATTTGAGGGGAACAACACTCTTAAAATGACAAGTGAATAAAAATAATGATATAGTCCAACAAAATAGAGAACACTCTGCTCCTCTCTTCTGCAAATGATTAACTGGCAAAGAGTAGAAATTAGTAATGTACTCTTAATTTTCTTAGCAATCAGAAAAATACTTGGTGAAAGCTCCTCTTCTTTCAGCAGCCAGACTATAAGGGAGAAAGATAATAGATCTTTCTGAATAAATCATAAGTGGTAGAAAGATGAAATACAGTTTTCTGTCATAATCCCAGCAGCCTTCATTCCAAAACAGACAGCACTAAGGTTATCAAGAGATTCCAGCAACAGATGCTGCTGTAATGACTATAAATCAGTAATTTTCAAGCACACTTATAACATAGGCTATATGACTGCTTTCTAAAGGATTCACATTCTCTTGTAAAGTAACTATAGAATCATGGGAAAAATATACTAAGACCAACTAGTTTTACATAAAATTGATCTTTTCATGAATTAAACTGTACAATGTACTCAGCCATGATAAGTAATTTCTATTGCACAAATACATCTGTGCACAAAAATCCTTGGAACAAGGGTGTCAAATCATCACAAATTAGTGTGATGGTTTGTAAGGAATTAGTGTGATGAATTGTAATACTGTATTTGAAACATCATACAAAGCTCGAATGTACCTGAAAAGCTTGTCTCAGAAAGTAGTATTTTATCTCTCTCTATTTCTTCTGCGTCACGATACATGTCCTCCTCACTGCAATAAAAATCAACACATACTTCATGTAACAGCACAACTCTTAGTCATTTACCTTTTCCCCTTTTTACAACTACAGGCAAGTAATTCAGTCTTTCCCCAGCTGGAAAGCAAATAGAGTTGAGCTTACATCTTACATGTTTTCATAAAAACAATGTGAATTATCAAAAAAAAAGTTTAAAAACACCCTCTCAACTGTTCCCCTCCCTTATTTATGACACCTACATTGGTAACGAATCACTGCCTGAATTTCTCCTCTACTGGTTATATGGAGACTACAGAGTGCTCAAGGCCCTTTGTATTTGTGAATTTTACAGGATAAATTTGCAAAACACACAAGCCAAAATGCCTACTTGCTGAGTATACAAATACTACAACCTATGCATGCAACTAAAAATACATTACTCACTGGAGCTTTGGATCTACGCTCCAGTGTGCCTGAACCACCTGCCTAGTAGTGAGCAGAATACGTGACAGAGTATCACGATGAAAAGTAGCCAGCTATATCTGCAGCTGGTTTGAATGCTATGAACTTGAAGAAAGCAAAAATTCTAAGCGCGATCCAAACTGCAGCCTACATACTAACTGAAATCCAGACAAGCATTTCTTCCTCGAATAATATGGGCTTTTTGGTCAAGGTACACTGTCTTAAGAGTCAAATGTCTCCACCTGAGCCTATTTACAGACATTCTGACATCAAGTTATGACCATGAGGAAGGAAATGATGGCCTAAAAGGATACTGTTTCTATGCGCAGCCTAGCATTATCAAGAATAGATCTCGAAGCCAGGGTGTGAACATTACTGTTGAGAATGGAGGTCTATGCAGTATTCAGAAAACAGACAACATTCCTTTAAACTTGATTCTGAGTGCCATTTGTCATCTAATTACATCTAGCAAATAAACATTAAGAACATCACAGTTTCACAGCTAAAATACTTCAAAAAACCATACACGACTGAACATATTAATAAATCATTTAGGCTTATCACTAAAAGAAGGTTACATTAAAAAAATTGTATTTTGAAGAAAGTACATGTGCAGAAAAAAACTGTAAGTATTATTCATTGCCCACCACTATTAGTTGCTTCTCATCTACTACTTAAAAAAATTCAAACCACAGTGTGCTTGCAAAAGATCAGGAAGAAATTAAAGCAATGACCCTGTCCTATCTTACACTACTAAGAGAGGACAAGACCTTGAGAAGACTGCAAGAAAGGGTTTAAAGTAGCCATCTGGTAATTAGATTATTCTCATTAAATCTAAAAGAATACACTGACAAATTATGGCTCTCTCTATTTCTTTATATCCAAACCAGCTTACCTTAAAAAGGTAGCATTTCTAACTCATTTGCATGTACTCCCCTTGAGAATAAAAAAAGTGTAGTACCAAAGACAAATATAGCTAATACCAGAAAACTGTCATCTACTGTGCAGTCATATGAAACTACAGTTTAGTTTTTACTCAAGTTTCAAAGCTTTGACTTTCAAACTAGGTTTCCTGGGTGCTCAAGTAGCTGCTTGAAATCCGATTCATAATACTACTACATAATTATTAATTAATATGAGAAACAATAGACGTGGTAGATCTTAAACACAGTACTCAATAAAAAGAGTACTACCTGCTGAGAACTAAAATCACAGAAATACTTATCCCAAGTCCATATCTTTATTACAGTGTGGCATTAGACAAACCCTAATTTCCATGTATAAACTTATTTCTCAGCAGAGATTAATATCCATTAAGGTTTGTGAAGAATTTCAAGGATACTTAATAACCTTTAAAATACACAAACAATAAAACTCAAACAACTTGGTATCTTACAGCAGCGATCTCTAGCCTAGCTTATCTATAAGCTAAGTATTTAAATTATAAAGCAACAACCTGCCTGGCAGAGCATGAACAAACCTGCTTCTACAAGGGATCCCACAGGAGGTGGTGGGGTGGGGGGGGGAGGCTTACTTTGGGATACTTCCTCAAACACATTTAGGTACAAAGAGAAAAACTGCCCAACTTAGTAAACTAGTGAAGTCAACCAAAAAAGAAGTTTGGTGTAGAGTAAGCAGCGTCATGTTCCTTCTGCGGATATTACCCCATCTTCTTTCTGGGAGTTGACAAAAATAGAACCCATAGATTCAGAACATGAGAGATTAACATTCAACATAAACAAAGTACTGCAATTTAACTGAGGTGTTTTGAAATCAAGGCAGCTAAGAGGTGCAATCTATCTGTACAGGCACTCTCATTTCAAAGTTGCAAGTGCATCTTAGCATTGTTCTAGCATAGTAACTGTTATGTAAATCTATAGAAACAAGAATGTGGAAACTAAAGCCCTTCCCTATTAATCTTCACATTAGTATCTAACAATAGAGTGAAAATAAAATAACAGATGGAAAAGAATAATTAAATGAAAACAAGCATGTACAGAAAGTGTGTAGTGTTGTGTGTAAACACGTAAATTGTTGAAATAGTAAATCAGAGTCTGCTGAACCAAAAATACTAAGAAAAAAACCCCAGGATATCACATTTTAAAGTATCCTGGGCTTTGCATTTTAAAAACAAAAAAGCCTCCACACCACACACACAAAAATACCTAAACACCAATGGCAGCAAGCAAAACTAAGCTGGAGAGAAGGGAAAGGACTATGGGCAAAACAAATAGCTTTATACTAATAGATTTGCAGAACTAGACCTCCCAGTATTGAAGACACCATAGGAAAACAAAAACAATGCTTAAAGTCTTCTGTTTATTATCATGAAGGGATGAATATTTAATTTTTTTATGTTAGACTAAACTCATTGCTATTAATAGTTCATGCAAAGGCATGATCATATAGAATTAGCATGCCAAGTAGCAGCTAATTTAAAAATTCAGAAGGACAGAGATCCTTATGTACCACACTTTTGCCAACATGTAAAATACACTGAATACATATTTATATGAATATGTGTATTAATGTTAAATGAGCATGAATATTAAAAAACTCACATTAACATATTAGATGGTGCTTAAATTACTCTGTAATAAAATAAGATTTTTAAAAGCATCTTTGAAAACATGTACTTATTTTTAGTGATGTTTTCACTATGTCGGCACCTATTGTAGAGTTTGGATGTGATCTAAAATAGTCCACTGGCTACCTACAGAAAGAGGATTAATTAGAAATCACTTTCTTTCAGTACTTTATTAATGTATTCTTCAATGACAAAGCCACTCTTAACGTGTATTAATATTGTTTTCAGAAGTTTGTAAAATCTTTTGTTAAAACCTTCATATTTATATCTTCCTCCAGATACCAAATATTCTTAAAAAGACTTCTACTGTCAGATCTGAATCACACAACCAAATTTTCACTTCAGCCTATAGGGGGAGGTTTACAAAAAACAAACACATACAAAGCTGAAGTGTTATGATTGTCAGTCTTACCTGACTGTTAGCACTGCACCTAACAAAGTGTTCACAAGGTTAAAACCAAGCTACCAGAGTGTCTGCCTTCAATTCTTAGTTCCCCATTCTCTACATGCTACCCTTAAGAGCTTAATGTCGCATCAGTTATTCCCTTACATGGGGAAAGATAACCGCTAATAAGCTATAAAAATAAGCAATTTATCTAAAGGGTGAAGGTGGCCTTCAGAGTTTAAGATTTGACATTTAGATATATTTCACTGAGACACTAACATATATAAAATTTTGCCAAGAAATTCACTTTCACGAACTGAAAGTGCCCATCCCTTTCTATAGAAAAGCTGTTAATGTCTTAAAAAAAAAATCCTCACCCGTCCGCAGATGATTCCACTGCTGAACAATTACTAGACACAGGTAGATACAGTTCACAGTTTCTAGATGCCTCCCGATCTGTCACACTTGATTTAATCATATCTGTCTTCTCAGGTCTCCCAGTAATTCTGTATACACAGTCTTTTCTTATTTCTGATGTAGATTGCTCTTTCTGGTCAGTAGCTGCATTTGCTGAACCAAGTTCATTAGAAGGAACACCAACTTCCTTTTCATGCTGCATCAACTGTATGGTGGCAACACTCTCTTTTTTCTGTGTCTGTTCTGTACCAATGGGAAGTCTGGCTGGTTCCGTCATCCACCCTTGAAAATTATCCTGGCTTTGAAGAATGGATAAATGTATGAAGAGCATCTCTCACAGAAGAATGAAAGCACATGTTTTAAGAAAATTGCAGTATTTTCATAATTATATTACATAGTTATGTTACATTCTGAGGATTCAGAAGGTACTTAAATTATTCAAAAGCAGAAAGAAAATCCAGAACAGTTTGGTAAGATAACACAGCACCCAAGTTATTTTCAAACTCATCTCCTTGGCAAGCAAATTTCATTTCTTACCAAGGCTAATCTGTGCCAGTTCCTCAAACAAACCGCACTAGAATTAGTGCCCTGACTGAATACTTGCTCTTCTCAAGGGGCATTCTCACCTAAAAACCTGAGGATTAACAGAAATCCCAATGAAATAAGTTTCAGTCCTGCAAGAGGACAATTTTTATAAACTCACCTGGTGCTCTGTGAAACTTGCCATTGCACCAGGATTATTGCTTAACACAGAAAAATTCTGATTGTCATTTCTGGCAATATGTTTTCCAAGTTATTAAGACAGGACTTTCTACAATCCATTCTAGCAAGTTCTCCAAAGGCCTAAATGTACCCATACAGTAAATTTTCAGGATATTTACCTTAAATTCATACATAACCCTCCCCAAAAAGTTACGGGTTGCTTTGCAGTTGTCACATTCATGTTCTAGACAATTCTTACCATTGCCGTCCAGGCTGGCTACCTCAGAACTAACAGTCTTAATAGAATCATAGAAACATCTAAACATCTAGGTTGGAAGGGACCTTTAAGATTATCAAGTCCAACCATCAACCTAACACTGCCAAAACCCCCACTAAACCACGTCTCTAAGCACCACATCTACCGGTCTTTTAAATACCTCCACGGATGACAATTCCACCACCTCCCTGGGCAGCCCGTTCCAATGCTTCACAAGCTTTCAGTGAAGAATTTTTTCCTAATAGCCAATCTAAACCTACTCTGGTGTAACTTGAGGCCATTTCCTCTTGTCCTATTGCTTGTCACTAGGGAGAAGAGGCTGACCCCCACCTTTCTACAAGCTCCTTTCAGGTAGTTGTAGTGAGCAATGTCTCCCCTTGGCCTCCTTTTCTCCAGACTAAACAACCCCAGTTCCCTCAGCCACTCCTCATACAACTTGTTCTCCAGACACCTCACCAGCTTTGTTGCCCTTCTCTGGACACGCTCCAGCACCCCAATGTCTTTCTACATAACCACTATATACACCTTAAAACTGTACAAGACGTTTCTGTCTTGAGGCAGGAAACTGCCACAGGTCTGTCTTTCCCAGATGTCACTGTCCTTTCGCACTCGAGCCCTGCTGCGTACTAAGCTGTCCCACAGAACGAAGCTCAGGAGGAGAGCTGCGCACCTTCTCCCGATTACTCCCAGCCCCACTCCCCTGGGAAGGACAAGCCAGGCTCTGTGCCCCACACGACCCAGCGCACCCACACCGCCACACCACCGCGCCGGGCAGCCGAGCCCTCACCTTTCCGGCACCCTCTGTCCTGCGGCACCACGGGCCCGACACCGCTCGGCGCCGCCCCGCCGGACGCAGGAGGCCGCCCCCGCTCCGGCCGCTCGCTGCCCGGGGCCCTGGGGGTCGCGCAACTCGCCGTCTCCCGCCGCAACTCTCCCGGCCCGCCGCTGGCCGCTCATGCCGGCGGGGCCGGGCCCTGGCCCGTGCTGCCGGGAGGCTCTCTGCGGGTCGAGGCCGCCGTTCGCTGCACGGGCCCGGCGAGGCGCCCGCCCACAGGCCAGTTACAAGGGCCGCCAGCACGCCCCCAGCGCCCCCATCGCCGCCGCAACGGCCGCGCGCGAGCCAGTGCCCGCCCGGCCCTTGCGCGGCGCCTCAGGCGCTTCCGCGTCGCCGGCCGCCAGCATCCTCCGCGCGCGCGCGTCATCATGCCGGAAATAGCGTTTTACGTGCGCGCGCCTTCTTCCTTCCGGCCGGCAGGCTGTCGTCATGCGGGGTAGGGCAGGCGTCGGCTTCCAGCGCATGCGCGTTGGTGGCGGAGGGGAGGGAAAGGTGTGTGTGGAGCTACGGCGGGGTGCCGATGTGGGCCTGCGGGGGGTGGGGCGAGCGGGCGATATCGATGAAAATCCCCAAACTCGGAGACAGTAATGAGTCTTAAATATTGGCGTGGGGGAGGGGAATAAAGTTGCTTTTCGGTTGTCAAATGTTCCATATGAAAATATTTGTGAGGAGGCCCAGTGCTCTAAGGGTGCAGGTATGTGTGACAGCCGCCGTGTGGAGCTTGTCAAGAGGCTGGAAGGGTCTTCCTGGAGAAGAAAATACATCACCAAATTCTGATGCCCCTTTGTTAAACGCGTGACAGAATAGAAACCTACATAGAGAGTAAATTATAAATATTTCAAAATTGCATGTTACTCAAGCATACCCAAAGCTATTAAAAATGGAATAAATGAGAACAGTAAAAAGTAGGAAAGCTGTGTTGTCGTAGAAAAAAGTCCACTGAAGTCCAAGCGTTTTTAGAAGGCGTTCACCTTGAAATTGGGCCTGAAAATGGAATAGAAAAGTCATCTTTCTGGAATTTCCCTCACAAGAATATACTTTCTCTGAGTAATACAGGTGATGCTAAGCCTGGGGGGAAGTAACTACAAACATGCTGACAGTAAAGGAATTTGAAACAACGTTTTTTGTAAAAAAAAATCCATGTAGTTAGAGTATCAAACGGTATAGGGAGGAGATTTTTAAGGTGGAAGTGAGGTAGTAAAACCTATAAAAGGTTAAAATGACGATATTTAATTTGCAACATTTGAAACTTTTGAAGTCACACAAAACCAATGAACATTTTTGTAAACAAGTTTTTTCTGTTTCTTTTATCATTGAGACACAAAGAAGTATCACCCCCAATGTTTAGGGGGAAAAAAAAAAGCATTACCTGATTATTTTTTTTTTAATTGCTGCCCTTCTTCATGTTCGACTGTTCTTCACAGTGACATCTCCTTTGAAAAATCTCTTCGCTTGAACAACTGTTTGACTGACAGGTTTGTCTCAAGATGCATTCTTGTTTCACATTGACCAGTTCAGAATTACTCTTGTTCAAACGAGTCCACTTCAGATATACCCAACTGTTTCCCACGTTCCTATAATTAAAATAATTTAGATTCAGTAGCATTTAAGAATCATTACAGTTGCCTGCGTTTTTAAGTTTCGGTTCTTCTTTTTTAGTTTCTTAGTTACGCACATTTGCCATTCCCTCAGCAACTTTATGGGAGAGATGTGTTGGCTGACCATTTCACAACCCTTCAGAGAATTACAGTGCAGAATAGTTCCACAGAGCTGTGTAACATAGGTAAAGTTGTAACCCATACCTAATTCTTTATCATGAGGAAAATGGTGTATTACAAAATGACACTGCAATATACATGAACTGTACCTAAGTCATGAAATTAAATTTGCAGATTTGATGCTCGCTGTATTTGGAACTGTTTCCTCATAACAGAAAGTTCCTAAACAGCAAATAATGTTTCATTTCTCAAGAGTTATTAAATGAAGACCTTGCTATGATATCATATGTCAGGCTGCATTACAGTAATGCTTGCCATGTGAACTTGAAAAAATGGGTGCAATCTTTTCCATTTATATTTTTCTGCTTACGGATGGGCTTATGTCAATCACATGACTAAAATTCTTTTCTCTTTGTCACAAAAAGACCAAAACTAAATACCCAAAGTAGTGATGTTCTGATAAAACTTTGTGTTTGCATTAACTGAAAAAAAGTATTCCATATGTCATCAACTGAATAAATAGATGCAACAGAAAAGTGCACTCTCTCCGCCCAGTGCTCCCCCCACAAGAACAACTGGAAAATGTTCAAAATCTTCACATTAGATATAGTCTGTGGTTGAATTGATAAATATAATTCAAAAGAATATTCATCGTTACTTTATCTAAAGTACATCTAAAAATTTTCACTGCGTCTTATAAACAATTTATTGCAAGCAAATGTGAAATTTGTTTTTTTAGTAAAGAGTGTTTTTAGGTTTAGTGTTGGTATATAGTATTGGGAAATAATTGAAAATTCCATGATACATTTCACAAGATCAAGGGTGGCAAAAGAGTTGTGTATTAATCATTGCCTTTCAGGTTGTAGAAATTTTAGCTTGCAAATAAAAAACAGTGTCTTGGGGACTGAATGCAGCAGCTGTCAAAAAGCATGCAATAACACTAAATAATTTAATGTTAAAGGACAAAAAAATAGGTGCACTAAGAATTTATATGCATATGTCTAGAATATTGTAGATTACACAAAGCAAAACACCTTTTTTTTTTTTTTTTTACAAGTACTACCAAGTTCAAAAGACCTGAAGTTTTCTTCCCGAAGACTGTGGAAGTGATGAACTGTTTTTTTTCTGAGATGATCCATTTTTAAACAAACAGACCCCTTTGTGATTTGTATATTCAGTTCCATATTCTAATAGGTATGTGTAATTAAAAAAATTAGTCTCACTTGCTCGAAGTATGTAACATTTCTGAGCAACAGATTTACATAAACTATTAAGTACTGATCTTATCAATACTTATATATACTTAAATGGAAGGTGCCAGGTAGATGGGAACAGTCTTTTTTCAGTGGTGCCCAGTGATAGGACAAGAGGTAACAGGCGCAAACTTGAAGATAGGAAATTTCATCTCAACGTGAGGAGGAACTTCTTTACTTTGAGGGTGGCAGAGCACTGGCACAGGCTGCCCAGAGAGGTTGTGGAGTCTCCTACTCTGGAGACATTCAAAACCCACCTGGACGCCGTCCTGTGCAACCTGTTGGAGGTGACCCTGCTCAGGCAGGGGGGTTGGACTAGATGATCTCCAGAGGTCCCTTCCAACCCTGACCATTCTGTGATTCTCTGATTCTGTGATTAAATGCATTAGATAAAGCAACAATGCAATGTTTCCCCTTTTTTTTTTGCACACAGCTGCTTGCAGTATTTTATATAGGTGTTTGAGAATAATGTGTTAGTCATAATTGCTTTAATTTAGAGCTTAGGTCATACATAATCGCTTGTATCCATTGACAATGCTGTATTTTCCTCCAAAGGACAGTTGCCCTTTGCAAAGTCTTCAGGGCAGAGGTAGCACCTTGCTTTTCAGTATTGGGAAATAATAAATATATGTGCACAAATTACAAAAATACTGAAATACTGAAAGAAGAATGACTACGGGATTCTGTTGAATTTCTGAAGTTAGTTTTAAAGAACAATGTCAGCATACTCGGAAAAAAGTTTCTGAATGTTGAAGCAAGCAAGATAGATGTACCTATACAGAACAATGGAGCACCTGTTTACTTTTGCTGAAGATATCAAAATAGTCGTGTTACTCTTCAAGATTTTTTTTTGAGAATGGGCCTTACACAGAATTTAGACATGTAAACCCAAGATCTTTTTATTACTCCCAAAACACTTCAAACTTGTATTTTTAAACTTCCATCTGCAAAGTAGGCAGACAACTAAGTATCACTAAAGTCTACAGTAAAAACCCAAAGCAATGCCTGTTGTCTTGTACGTGATCTGTTAATAGGTCAGACTATTTCACTTAGAAATCTAGTTCTTCTGTTGCCATAATTTCCAATGGCAAGCCTGTATAGGTCCTATACCTATTGGGAGAGGTGAGATTCAGCTTCCTAGCTGAAAACAAAATTGAGATTTCAGTTCTCAACCCCACGGTACCAAGGTCAACCCCAAAATCACATACACATGAATGAAGATAATTGAGCACTACTTTTAGTGTAATGAAATTCTGTGTTACAGGAGTAACTCATAGTTTCGGAAGAACACATCGCTGGGAACACATTTCTGGGCTGCTGATTCAACCTGGAATGAGTTCAGCAGGGTTTACTTATTACTATGAGTTCCCCATGTCCTTTTCTAAGTGTAAGGTACAACAATTCAACATTATCATTACAAATAAAAGCATATATTCCAATATAGATTTTTTTAAAAAATCACAAACAGCAAAAAAACAAATTAGTAGATACCAAAACTGAAGAAAATATTGCATGTATATATGCAATACATATATTATTATATATATAATATGCTTTTGCCTAAAGCGCTTATATTTTTTTAACTGTTTTTTCCAGACTGAAAATGTGAAAGGATTACAAAGCACACTGAAGCAGCAGCAGCACATAGTAGTTTGGGATTCTGACTTCCTGAACTCAGGAGAATTAAGGATCTTTGTGGAGCAAAACCTTTTTATCTGGAAGACTCTAAAGGAGTTGCATACAGAGTGATTGAATGCATCAGTGTTCATTGCATGCAGCTTTGTAAAGGAAACTGAACCGTGATTCCTGACTGATGTACACATTATTCTCTTCTAAAAAACTTTGCTCTATTTTATTATTACTTATTACTATGAGGCAGCGTTCAGTGTTGCTCAGAATGGTCAGTCTTTTTTAATGTAAGTTTACAAGTAAGTTTTTTCTTACATACAGTTTCATTTGGATGAATTTCTTACTATTTTTTAGCTGAAGCACCTTTAGCATCCTTTAAAAAGTTCATGAAAATACACAACAAAGACATTCAGTGTAATACAAGAGATCATATTTTGTAGTTCTGACATATTTCTGTACTGGTAAAGGACACTAGCAACTGAGATTTTGATACAAAAGGAACCCATCAAACACCATGAAAAAATATTTTGATTGTTTTTACCTTATTTAATGCATCTTGGTGCTTGCAAGCAGTTCTTCTTTGCTAATTACAATGCACTACTTGAAAATTGCTCTAAAGTTTTCAGGAGTACGATTAGAAACCTTTGAGTGATCAGTTAAACTTGTGATTATTGGGGAATACCATTCAGAAGAAAATAGATGGGGAAACCCCACCAGTAAAAGTCAGATAGGCAATACAATATCCGTTATATACTTCTATAATTGTATATTACTTGTGTGGGTTTTTTTTTTTTCCTCTAGCATTCCTGAATTTGTTAGAGTTTTTGGAGAGGTAATCTTAGAAAGATGTATTTTCTACCTTGTACATAAATACAGGTGTGTATATATATATATGCTGCCTTCTGCTTTTGCAGTTTTCAGTTTTATATTTTATTAAGTGAGCTCTAAATTGGCATGCTGCTGTCTGTCAAGCAAAAAGGCAGCTCCAGCATGCTTTGTTCCTTTTTTAAATGACTGAGAAAAAAGATGTAGGTTGTGACTTTGATGCAGTGGGTGGTTTTTTTCAGTCCCCTGAACAGAAAATGGAGCGTGTGTGAATCATATCAATATAACCTATAAACCATTGGTAAAAATTATGGCTGTTTGCAAATAAAAAAACTGTCACATTTTTTCATGGTGCACCAGTCTAAGCAATTAAAATAACAAGTCTCCACAAAAAGAAAAAAAAGGCACCTTTAAAAACCCGCTTCACGGTTCTGAACAAGCTTGGTTTGCACATTTGAAAATGCATGAAAATTAAAATGAATAAATTTATTGTCTATGCATTTGACAAAAATATTTCTTAAAAGAATTTACAGTATGATGTAGCTATTTTTTTTTTCATTATGGAACAAAGAGCAGCTCATGTCCTCTAACTGGAAAATATATAGAGAAAATTTTTTTAGAGTGCTCTCAGTAAATCAACATTCTCATCAATTAGTATGTCAGAGTAAGCCAGCAACAATCCCTACTGACTGTTGCCCAGACCAAGAACGCTTTTAGTGGCTCAATTAGTTAACTAAACGTCCATGAACAATGTGTATGTTTCATGCCTTTTTTCCTTTCCAGTTTCCACATTTAAAAAAAAAAAGAGGGGAGGAAATAGAGGTCTGCAGAAGCCAACTAATGATACTAAATGCAAAACTCCAGCAGTTTTACAAGACGGAAATTTACACATGCAGGTTGCTCCATCTTTTCCACCCTTAGTATCAAATATGCATTTCCTTTATTGATTGCTTGGATATTGAGTTTTCTTTCAGCTTACAGAGAAAGTTTAGAATTAGAGTTACTGCTCCAGAGCTTACATTAAATCTGCAAAAGATGTATGCATTTTTATTATACTGTAAAGAAGAAAGCAACTAGGTCTTGTTTTCATAAGGTAGCAGGAAAAGAAAGTAGCCTTTTTCTTGTGTTAAACAGCGTGGTCGCTGCTGCTGTAAAACTGACTTTCTGTTAGCGTGAATGAATTAATTGCTGTGAGTAGACTTCTGAAGTTACCTGAACCCAGCAGGGAAACACCCCATGAGCTGGATTACATGATGAAGGAAAATACCTGGCCTATGAGCTACACAACAACTTCTGGCCTGCAACATCAGGCTGTTTTTTTCAGGGAAAAATTTCTACTAGTCGTGTTCGTTGACACAGGTCTCGGTTGAGAAGCATGCAGTTGGTGGCAGGGCCACCAGCTTCTCCTTTGAAATGCTGTGACCTACTCTTTTGTGAGGAAGATCATGAATCTGCCTGGCCACCTGAGAGTAAAAAGGTAGATGAAAGACCAACATTGAGAAGCAAAATCACCATATGGAGGTGCCAGGAGAAGTGATCAAGATGAAGTCAAGTGATGAGTTGTAACTTTCTGCCTAGGGAGTCTGACATGTCTGTATCACATTTGCTAGGTTATGTGATAAAACCTCATCTGTGCAGCCACCAAGGAGCATGGAGATACCACCGTCATCAGCTGTACAGATGACAAACCTGCAAGCTTGGCGTCACATCTAATATGAGACATCTTTTGTAGTCAGACATGCTTTGTGAAGTAGTGTGCCGTTCGGGTCAAGACATCAAGAGAGGCAGCCTTCAGTTGGGTTACTGAAATAATAAAACATCCCAAAGAACTCTCAGAGTATGCAAGCTCTACCATAAAAAATGTATTTTAGTATCAAAAATCAAAAACTCAGTGGCTTTTATTACAGCACTTAAATTCATGAGTCCCCTTTACTGTTTTCTCAGAGAAAAAAAAGTGGCATTTTACTCTAATGAGTCAACAGATCAGCCTCAAGGTCTTTTTCAGTTCATTAATCAAATGAACTAGATCCATTCGTTTGGAACAAATCCCTCTCAGCTGATGTTCATAAGTCTACCTAATGAACAAGCCTTTGGAGTTGTTCAAACATGGCTGCCCTTGCAAATACCCAATGGAAACAGGGAATATATTTGTGCTTGCTCTGCAACTACTCTCCAGCTGACCAGCTCGTCAGACTCCCACTTGTTGATGCTAGCACCTGTCTTCTGTGTTTGGCTCTTGCTCCCTGAGAAGATGCAGCAAAATGAGGAAGGCTAAAGCTACTGAAGCCCTTGTCTCTCTACCAGCTGTGGTACTAGAATTGGCTTCGTGGATGTTATAAACCTGTTCTTCTCAGAGTGCAGCTGGCAACACACACTGGCTTCCACCAAGTAGACCATAAGTCTCAGCCACAGCATAAACTCTTTCCTGTGGTACTGTTCTTAAACCTCTCAATAAGTACAGAAAATTTTCAGTTGAAAAAAAATCTCTCTACAGGAGGGCTGAACTGATCCCTAAAGTATGCTGGACTAAAATAGAGATCTTTGGGGGTTTGTAACAGTAGGGTTAAGTCTCTGGGCAGCAACTCACTTCCTTCCTTCCAAAAAAAAACCAAAACAAAAACCAAACAAACAAAAAAAAAAACCCAAACCAAACATGTGAGGAATAGCAAAGAAAGAGAAATACCAGAAACACACAGAAAAACCCATTTTCAGTAAGCAATGATGACATCCACATCCAAATTAAATAAATAGAACAACCTCTGTGACAGCAGCAGAAAAAAACCCACCAGTTAGAACAGGAACCTCTTATTGCTAGATTCTTTGCAAACCATCTCCTCAAGCAGTGTAGAAAGGTGAAAGAAAGTGAAATAAGACCAGTTTTATGTTTAGCAGTACTGAAAGAGACGAGACCTAGGAAGAATATTCTTAAAGAAAAGTGGTTGCATGTTGTACCTCACATGCCTTTCATATATCTCTTTACAGCTAATAGTGTCTCCAAAATTCTGACAGAGGAACTTTGGTTATTCTTTTTTTTTTTTTTTTTGAGGTTATGGATTTCTTTACTAAAGATCTCATCTGGAAAGCTATATGCATTTTGATTGTAAATGACTTGCCACCATTGTAAAATAGTATTTACCTATATTTAATGTTTGCCAAATACCTTCCTTTATTAGGATATGTAACTGTGGCTGCAGTTTCAAATACAAGAAAACTCAAAAATATCTCCAGTTAATTTCTTACTTGATGCTAGAATAGTTTGCTTTTAAAAAACATTTAAACAAACCTCAGTGCTACAGACAAACCATAGCAAACAAACAGCTAGCTGATGATTTTGGCTTATTTGTGTCTGTCTCCCACCAGGAGTAATACCACCTACTTTCACGTTTCCTAGTCAAGTAATCTGAATACAATTTGGCATCTCATTCAAACAAACAAAATTTGTACATATTTTTCACATTACTGAGTATAAAAAAGAGACAATTTTTACTTTGTTTCTTCTATGCTTTTGCTTCTGCACAGGCTTTCAGCTGCTCCCGTTGGTTTGACTCAGAGTCAATACAAAGCTGAGTTGTTTATATTGTTCACTCACTGCTTTGCCTCGCTGGTAAATTGTAAATCTTGTCTAACATCTTCCCTGTCTTCTCTCCCTGTCATACTTTGAAGTGCTGGGGTAACTCTCTTTGGTGGCATGGGTTGCTGAGAATTCTTGAGAGTAAAATAAACAGGGAAAACCATGAAGTCAACTTACTACAGCCACCCAAATCAGATGTCAGACATATACATACAAATGAGTAAGCAGAACAAAGATTTTGCTCAGTAACATTGCTTTGGCAAGGCTCCCTGCAGTATAAGACCCTGCTAAAAGGTAAACTTTCTGACTGCAGCTCAGTGCCACTTAGTGTTCCACATTTCAAAGAGCTTACAGAAGACCAACATGCTATTTTAAAGCTCCGGAGCTCTGAACATTTGATTTCCTGTAAAGAAAGCAGGGAGGACTATCTTTGGGGAGGCTTGGGATCAGTTGGAGAGGAATTGCCCTGGATTAAATTCATATGTGTGAATTCATCTGACAGGAGTTACATCTCAGCCTCAGTGCAGCAGAAATCCACAGCAAAGTTACAAGTAATTATAACAATATCAGGCTACTACCAAGGACCATAGGCAATGACCACACTCTACATTTCAATGATTTAGGGAGTGTTTGCAGAGCTCATGCTGAATTAAATTCTAAAGCATCACTGTTATCACCTTTGGTCATTGGTCATCTGCATTATTTGCATGATTTAGTGAATAAACCGTTCTTTGATGTGGCAATCTGATAACATCAGGATATGCAGATGTCTCTGCCCTTATTTAAAAAGACATGACCATTGTCTGGATTTGCTTTTGGCCTTAAATCTCATGTTCATAGTCCCTCTCACTGGGTTTAGAAGATTAAGGACTGCTGTTCTGCTTCAGTGACTGAATAAAAATAGTTCAATGGTTGGGGAAAAAGCTATTCTGATTCAAAGCGATCTTTGACATATGAACTGAGAAGGTTGTCATTTTGGAACATAAATTTGGCCAGGATCTGCACTCTAGCTTACCTAGACACAACGGTAACATGTTCTGAGCACTAAATAACATACTGTTTTTTATTAGATAACACTAATTACTATGGAATAATAACAGCAAATTGCATTCTAAATGGATTTTGGAGACAGTATGGTAGAATCCAAATATATTAAGAAATCAAGCTGCTCTTTTAAAAGACAATTTTCTTTTGGGTGTTTAAAATTCATCTATGGTGATTATTTTGTAGTAAGAAAAACTGAACAAAAAGTGTAATTTCAAGAGTTGAAGTCACAATCTTTAGTTTTAGAAGTGCTTTTTCTCACCCTTCTCATTGTATGCATGGACCTGAATGAGCCACAGGTGCCCTCAGGCCATCCATTCCTGAGAGTGTCGTGGTGTCCAGGCAGGCCCTGAACTAAAGGTGAAGACCGTCAGGGGGTGAAGAGCACAGAGATGTCATCTTCATACTGCTCTTCAAAATATCATTTACATTCACAGAAAGTGGGTGGTTCCCAGCAATACCAGGTTTCCAGCCCTATAGGAGCATACCAGCATTGAAGGAGAACGATGCTTGGAGGATGACTCGCCCAGCAGCAATGGCAGCGAGTTTTGTAAAGGGGAAACGGTGCTGCCGGTGGCTACTTGGCTTTAGATTGAGACATTAAGCCCTTTTGAAACACACGTTTAAAAGAGGTGATGAGTATCTATCTTGGTTCTCAAATCAGGTTTTAATGCCATGTGCCATCCAACCTTTGGTTAATATAGCAGAGAGGGCACAAGCGCAAAAATTCAGGACTTCACTAAAGCCATGAAGCTGGAAATAAAATTTTGAACTGACATATAGGTAGACAAAGTGTGAATATTACCAGTGTAAACAAGGAGTAATAAAATGCAATGGTGCTCTAAAATGCAACCTGATATTGTGAAAGCAGCTTTCTCCTACTGCATTTATACAACTAGGTACTAATATGAATACTCAGGAAATAACTCGTATATATTGAAACATAGAAAATAACAGATAAAACAGGAATAAGGAATTTAACCTAAGTGAAATTTCTCAATACTGTTTTATCTGTTGATTTTCATCTCATTTACTATGGCAGCGAATATCAGTGTTTAAATTCATGTCAAGTTTTGTCTCCACCCCCTGCATTCCTTCATGAAGTACCTGCATACTCTAAAGGCTGTTATTAAATTATTTCTAGTCTTTAGATATTATCAAAAATTCTCTTTTATAGATCTCCTAATGCTAACCCCTTCCTTGCAAAGAAATACTAGCATCTCATTTGAAACCTGTAATGTGTAGCAAGTTTACAGAAAGTCTCAATTTTAATGCTTCTGTGATGATTACATAGAAATTAGTGGGATAAAAATAGGTGATTGCTGTATGTTGTATTGGTTTCTTGAGCAGCTATTTGCAGAAAGTCCTGGGAGACACTTTCTCTCTACTATTAATTTCTTTGGAAGTTGGTGTAACCAGCTTTTCTTATATCTTGTGCTTCACATCACATTTGCTTGAAAGGCATTAGCAGACAAGTCGTCCGTGGAAAAGGATACATCAGCTTCCAGCAGAGAAAAACCTTTGTGAGCACCCCCTCACAGTTTTTATCTCACGTTGTTCATATATTATTAGTGGAGAACATTAATCCTTGTAGCTGATCTCCCCTTCATAATCCTCCAGGGCTTCCAGACAGGTTTTTAGCTTGAATTTCTGTGTATTTTCTCTGTGAGGCGCTCTGGCCATTCCCAGTTAAAATAATGGTTATCATCTCCCTTTTTTATATGTAAATATCTTTTTTTTCCAGTTAAGAGTAATTTCTTATACTTAACTGACTAGTACATAACTCTCTGCCTCTACTCGGGGTAAACATCTTCCCTTGCCTTTTGGGGTGTTTCTTTCTATTTTTTCAGAGGAAAAGTCAGATGAGCAAAATTAAAGCACTTTGAGCCCTTGAGCTCTTGGTGTCCGAGTTGCCACAGGGCAGAAGAAAATGGGGGTGTATTTCAACCGAGTATAAAATTGCTCTGTAGTCCTTTGCTCAGCGCAGGAATGTTGCTGTAAACACAAGCACGTCCTTCCACTAGAGGCCAAACTAGTCCTGTAACTGAAATTCAGTGTACTACATAAATAGAAAGAAGTTCTCAAAGTGGTGTTAAAAGCTAAAAATTCTCACATACTATTCAGTTAGCATTGAGGGAAAAAAATGAAAGCAATGCTGTTGGAAGATAAAAGTCTTAAGATATTCCAAATTTATACTGTAATTTGAACCCGACAGTTCTAGAATTTGAATGGCACCATGACCAGTTAATATTAATTCATCATAATTTTTAAAAAAATGATCCTGATTTTATCTGCTCCTCTACTACCAACAACTACCTCTGAAGAGAACAAAAGTGGATGAAAAAAACCCCAAGTAGTACAAATTCCCCTCAGGTCTACTATTTCTTGTCTACATGTTTGTCCGCAGGTTTGGAGCTGGTACCCCTAAAATTGAAGTTTGCCTTACCACACCAGCTAGGTTCACAGCATTTTCACTGGTAGATTGAGAAGCTCTAGAAGTGAAGTATTCGTGTTGTACGCTCTCCTGGAAAGGAAAACGGAGTATTCTTGCCATTCCGTGTGTAATGTAGAGTGAACACAGAAAATCAGTGGCCTCAAATAATGATTGGGGGAAACTGCCCGCATTATACTGTGTGTGGGGATGGATTTAGTCCATCAGAGTCTTCTGCCGTGAGGGGCTGATCTGAGATTTCTGGGTCAGAAAAGGGTGACTGAGATATCCCTCATTCAGGTCTCCTTTAAATCCTGTTTTCAGGGAAGAGCTGGTGGCAGTGAATGTGACACTACTGGAAACACTATGCCCTTACCGACTTCTGATCTACTCGGTGGCTGGATCTGAGACTTAGTGACCTGCTCGAATTTGGAGCTTTTATGACGGAAAAAGTCCTTAAGCCTTCTCTCTCTGTGGAGGGGGAGTCTATCTAAGAAGTGACTCTTCTGGAAACTCAGCACAGTAGAAGACAAGACATACAATTTTTGTTTTCCTTTTCTGGAGCTGGTCATCCTATTCTGAGGAAGGTGGTAAATTAATCTTAGCATTGTGTTTAAAGGAGCAATTTTCCTCCAATTCTGTCATTAAAATATGAAGTGAGCAGCAATGATCAAGAGTAAAACAGATGATACCTTGAGAAATACTTTCAGGTCCTTTACATTAAGTATATTGCAGTTTCTCCATCCTGTTCTTCTCCAGTGGATCTGTGGAATATCTGAATACAGATTGTATTTACAGTCACAGTTTACAGTGGGCAATGGAACTTAGTTGTTCCTAATTTGACATTTTCTGCAGGCCGTATTATTCTCCACATAAAACCAAAATCTTCCATACTTCTATCTCAAACTTTAGTGCTTTTTGTGGATATTTTTTTTTGCAGTAACAGGATTCTGGGCTCATCATTCTCACAGAGAACATAATGAATGTTTGAGCACATATGTATCTAGCTAGCAAATAGCTGCTGTTCCCTCTCTCCCTTCAGGTTTGGATGTTGCTATGAGTTGAACATTTTATGGGGAGAAGAGGTGCACCTACCATGCACAACTAATAAAGAAATATTCCCTACAAGACAGGTTTAATTTCAAGGCTGTTGGGGTAAGCTACATCAAATGAAAGAAATTAAACAGAAGGAAAAGATTTCACACAAGCAGAGAACAAGCCTCAAAGAAGCTGTGAGTCATTGCTTACAGGAGGTGTAAAGGAAAGTCCACTCCAGTCCAGCCAGCTGGCTGCGAGCAACCAAAGGCAGGACAGGCACATTGCACACCTGTATTACTGTTCCACAGATACTCCTCCATGAGGTCTTCGCTTCAGATGTATGTGTATCAACATGTGAATATATGTGTGGACAGTCTCTAAAGGCAAAATACTCATTACTATATTCATAGTACATTCTGAACCAAATGTCCAAAGCCTGTACAGGTAGAATAACTTTATGTTAACTTGTGAAAGGAAGAAGTTTCAGGACATTTCTGCCATTTGTTTTCTGATATCACCTGCAAATATTTGGAGCTGCCAGACTTGGATGCTCTTATCATCTGGTCATCCATTCTTAAATCTTAACATCATGCCTTTTGGTGAACATGAGCTCCCAACAAGGAGTTCAGCCTGACCGCACAGATATCCTCACCTCTTGTCTACAGTTGCCATTACTGACAAATTACCCTGGTGCAAGACTTGTAAGGTCCTGTAGAAAGACTTGGAAAACTTTTTTATCTGAATACTTGCTGAGAAGCTTTTCCAATTAAAGTATTTTTATTCCTTTCTTAAATCTCATGGGTCGACATGAGGACTCTGCTTGTAATTCGAGATTGATTCATTAGACTGAGCCTGAACAGTGTAGCAGTCCAGTAGCCTGCCAATATTCAAAATGTAGGCAGTGCAAAGACATAAAAGATGCTGGTAGTTCTGTAGCATTGAAGCAAATCTTTTCCATCCCTCTTCAGGGCACAACACATATGCCAAGGGTGGTGGTACAGTAACAGTGGGCTTCTGTTTCTCTTTGCCTTTGGGAACACTAGTCACCTATGGTGATACTCCGTTCTGGCAATAGATAACTAATCTGTTGTTGTTGGGTTTACATCCTTTTGTTTCTTTCCCTGTGTTCTTCATTTCTGTCTCTGACTTTTAGGATATTTGGGTTTTGACCACCAGTGCCAGATCATTTTTCTGTCTTAGGCATATTTGTATCTTTATTGGAATCAGCCAGTCATAAAAACCCAAACACAAGCCTACGCTGTGACCCCCTTGCTTAGATCATAGGAAAAGCTAAACAACTTTTGTGGTCCTGATTTACCCTGTCACACCAAAGACATGCAAAACCTGCTTCTGTGTAGCTGACCTTGATTTTACCTGGTCCAAAGTTCGACAGTTATTTATATGAAATGTCCTACCATAGAATCATAGAATACCAAGTTGGAAGGGACCTCAAGGATCATCTGGTCCAACCTTTCTTGGCAAAAGCACGGTCTAGACAAGATGGCCCAGCACCCTCTCCAGCTGAATCTTAGAATCTTAAAAGTGTCCACTGTTGAGGAATCCATTACTTCCCTGGGGAGATTATTCCAACGGCTGATTGTTCTCATTGTGAAAAATTTTCCTCTTGTGTCCAATCAGAATCTTCCCAGGAGTAACTTGTACCCATTAGCCCTTGTCTTTTCCATGTGACTCCTTGTAAAAAGGGAAGCTCCATCTTCTTTGTAGCCACCCTTTAAATACTGGAACATGGTGATAAGGTCTCCCCTAAGCCTTCTTTTCTGAGGGCTGAACAAACCCAGTTCTCTTAGCTCTTCCTCATATGGCAGGCTTCCCAGTCCTCTGATCGTCTCGGTGGCCCTTCTCTGGACTCTCTCCAGCCTGTCCACATCTTTTTTGCATAGCGGGAACCAAAACTGAACGCAATACTCCAGGTGTGGCCTGACACACAATAATGCTAACACACATCGTCTGGAGACATAAACCATACAAACACATAAGCTAGCCGTATATGTACTGCTGCCGTGCTTAAAAACTCCCAGCCCTGGGACCCAGTAAATTCCCTCAATCCCCAACGGTTTGCAGCTGAACATGGGCAGAGAGAAGTGGCCATAGGCTTTGTGGGGGTCTCAGACCTAAAGTACTGTCACTGTTTGGTGCTCCCCTACCCATCTTACCAGCCTGTCTGACAGCACTGGTTGGCTGGCAAGTCTGTCTTCTGCATCTCAGACCAACCTTGCGGTTAGGGATAGGTTCTGCCTTGGAGTGTGGAAAACATTTGTTTAAATTTCAGTTCAAAAAGCAGGACTCTGTGGGAATCAATGGGTAGATCTTGTTCCTGTTGCTGGGTGTAGAATCAGAGGAATCCCAGGCAGAAGTGGAGTTTTTCTATTATTTTCTCTTTATACAGTGCCCACATGAGACTGATTCAAATGATGAGCCCTGTGCTAACATTTGGAATACAAGAAGAAGTTCATAGTCACATCATGGGAGAGATTAAAAGATTGAAGATGAACCTTAAAATGAGTGGTATCAGTTCAGCTTAAGCAGGAAAAAGTTAAGGGTGATTTGATCACATTCTGTTAGGAAAATCAATACTTCCTATTTGGCCTTTTAGTCTAACAGAAAAAGGCCTATCAGGATTCAGTGACTGGTAGATGTAGTCTGACAGCTGAAAAAAAGCATACGCTTTTAAAACTAAAGATAATTCAGCGGTGGATTATCTCACTGAATAATTTTAAGATTAAATGGAATACTTTTCCTGAAAGAAGTGCGCTCCTTTGATCTAGAATGAAAGTCCTAATAGCTCCAGCCCAATGTCTATACTTAACCTTTAAACCTCACGATTCAAAGACCAGTGAATTGAAACACACTAAGAATCACAGAATCACGGAATTACAGAATTTTCAGAGTCGGAAAGGACCTCTAGAGATCATCTAGTCCAACTCCCCTGCTAAAGCAGGATTGCCCAGAGCACATTACTCAGGACTGCATCCAGGCGGGTCTTGAAAATCTCCAGAGAAGGGGACTCCACAACCCCCCTGGGCAGCCTGTGCCAGTGCTCTCTCACCCTCACCGTGTATTTGAACGGAACTTCCTATGTTCTAACTTGTGCCCATTACCTCTCGTCCTGTTACTGGGAACCATTGAAAAGAGCCTGGCTCCATCCTCCTTCAACCCACCCTTTAGATACTTGTACGCCATAATAAGGTCTCCCCTCAGCCTTCTCTTCTCCAGGCTAAAGAGTCCCAGCTCTCTCAGCCTTTCCTCATAAGGGAGATGCTCCAATCCCTCAATCATTTTAGTTGCTCTTCGCTGGACTTGCTCCAGCAGTTCCCTGTCCCTCTTGAACTGGGGAGCCCAAAACTGGACACAATGCTCCAGATGTGGCCTCACCAGTGCAGAGTAGAGGGGGAGAATGACCTCCCTCGACCTACTGGCCACACTCTTCCCTATGCAGCCCAGGATTCCATTGGCCTTTTTGGCAACAAGGGCACATTGCTGGGTCATGGATAATTTACTGTCTACTAGGACCCCCAGATCCTTCACCTCAGAGCTACTTCCCAGCAGGTCTGCCCCTAACCTATATTGGTGCTTTGCATTCTTCCTTCCCAGGTGCAGGACCTTGCACTTGCAATGCAAGGAAATGCCAGGAAAAGAACAGGTTGAACAGCTGGTCAACTCTGAGCTAGGTCCTTTCCTGTCTAACAAAAGAGGTATGTCCAGACAGAAACCTCATTTTTCACTTGCATTATATAATACTGACATAATCCTATATTATCCTACCTTTTCTTAGCTCAGGTTTGTAGAAGGAGCTTGAGCAGCTTTTACTGTCTTTTTGCATGCCTTCCTCAGGCAACAAGCCTGAAATCAATGTCACAGATTCCCATCTGGTCCCAGGTTCTGGGCTTGCAGTTCCCATCTTATCCCGGCCAGAAGAGCTCATCCAGGCAAACCAGGCGGGGTGTTCACCAGGGGGACGTCAAGAGACTAGGCACTGCTAAATCTGGACACATACCACCTAGGAGACGATGGCATATATATGGAATGTGTGCTGTAACTGAGATACGGGACCAAACTCTTTTTCTCCTTCCCCATTCAAGAACTCCAGTTTTCTAATAAAAGGTCTTCAAATTACTTTGCATTAGTGTTCTAAACTGCCAAAAAATGGTGAAATATTAATCTACTAATTTAACTCCATAATCTAAACAATCCTACTGCTATGAAAGTATATCAGTTGCTTAGTTTTGTCTATGAATATCAAGCAAATTGGATAGCTGAGATCCCAATTTCCAGCAAATAACCCACCGTCTGTTCAGATCCGATACAACTTCCGTGCACAAAGAGAGACTGGATGCCAGTTAAACTGGGTTTTAAACTGTAGGTTTAAATACAAAATATCTATGATGACCTGATGTACATTAAGCAGCCCAGGATGAGAGATGAGACAGTATTGAGTCCTAGCTCTGTATAGCTTGTGTTATTAAAAAAAACCAAACGAATAAATACAAGGCACCAGTACAGGTTAGGGGTGGACCTGCTGGGAAGTAGCTTGGAGGAGAAGGATCTGGGGGTCCTAGTAGACAGTAAATTATCCATGGCCCAGCAATGTGCCCTTGTCGCCAGAAAGGCCAATGGAATCCTGGGCTGCATCGGGAAGAGTGTGGCCAGTAGGTCGAGGGAGGTCATTTTCCCCCTCTACTCTGCACTGGTGAGGCCACAACTGGAATACTGTGTCCAGTTTTGGGCTCCCCAGTTCAAGAGGGACAGGGAACTGCTGGAGCGAGTCCAGCGAAGAGCAACTAAGATGATTAAGGGCTTGGAGCATCTCCCCTATGAGGAAAGGCTGAGAGAGCTGGGACTCTTTAGCCTGGAGAAGAGAAGGCTGAGGGGAGACCTTATTATGGCATACAGGTATCTAAAGGGTGGGTTGCAGGAGGATGGAGCCAGGCTCTTTTCAATGGTTCCAAGTAACAGGACGAGGGGCAATGGGCACAAGATAGAACACAGGAAGTTCCGTTCAAATACACGGAAAAACTTCTTTATGGTGAGGGTGACAGAGCACTGGCACAGGCTGCCGAGGGGGGTTGTGGAGTCCCCTTCCCTGGAGATTTTCAAGACCCGCCTGGATGCAGTCCTGAGTAATGTGCTCTGGGCAATCCTGCTTTGGCAGGGGAGTTGGACTAGATGATCTCTAGAGGTCCCTTCCAACTCTGATAATTCTGTGATTCTGTGAAAAATAGGACTCCCAGGCCATATGCCAAGATTGAAATGCAGCATCAGGAATTTTCTGTCTCAGAGAGAGAGATTAAAGAAATACTTAGGGTTCTCCCTCCTTCTGTTCATGTTCTTGGTATAAGTGGAGCCCAGACGGTAGTCACAGTATAAATCAAATAATCGCTGGCAGCATCTCAGAGGAATCATTTGCTTTGTTACTAAATTACATGCATTTGGGTCACTAAAATGATCTACAACTATCATTCGTTTTTCCAACAGCTTTAAAAATATAGTTGTCATGAACTTGTCTGTTAATATCTGTGTATTTTTATATGAATATTCCACATTTGGGGGTCACAAAGGTACAGTTAGCATACCGGTACTCGTTTATGTAATCGTGTCGTGGTTTGGGCCAGATTGGCCTCTCAGGTGGAACAACGGATGCTCTTCCCTACCTCTCTTCAGAGGCGTAGGGGAGAGAGAGAGACTTAGGAGTTTAGAAAGAACTAAACTCCTTTAATCAAATAATAATAATAATAATAATAATAATAATAATAATAATGAAATAGATACAAAACCGTATCAAGCTCCCAGGATGACAGTCGCGTCACTGGCTGGCACTGGGAAAGTCCCAGACTGGACTCAGTGATGGATGGGAACTGGATTCAGGATCTGGATTCAGGATCAGAATCAAAGGCGGATGAACAGACAGAGTCCTTCTCAGACACCACCCATTGAAGAAACAGAGCTGACCCTTTGATCCCTCAGCTTTTATACTGAGCCTGAGGCAGATGGGATGGAATACCCTGTTGGTCAGTTTTGGGTCACCTGTCCTGTCCGCTCCTCCCCACAGGTGGGACCCCTCTATGCTTTTCCGCTTCCGACCCTCCAACGGGTCAAATAACCAAGTTATCTGCCCTTGGCTGTTATAGCAATAAGTATAAGCAAGAGCCTCTCTGCATACCATGCCTGGGCATCAGCTATAAACATGGGTCTCATCACTTTCAGAGAGAACAGTGTCTGCACAATATGCTTTTAATTTCAGTAGTTGGAAGAGGCGTAACTAACAAGTAAAGTTACTGAACAGAAAATTGGTCCTGTTTTACCGCAAACCAGGACATCAAACCACAGTATTCCTACTTAACTCTGATTGCTGGCAGTAGCTCAGTTTCTCAAAGGAGGGAAGAGTGAAAGTGAATTCGACATACAGTCCAGGCTGACAAATTATTCATTATGTTTCAGAGCATTCCACGGACCAAGCTGCTGCACTGCCTTATTTAGGCAGAAATGTAGTAACAGGATAACCTGAACTAAGACATTGAGAGGTGTCTGAACGTGAATGTAAGTCAGTAGCACAGAGAGGAAGGAACAGCAGACACTTCCAGGCAAACAGAGATTATTAGTAACAGAACTCACAAGCTGTATTTTCAGAAAGATGGGAAGCCATAGCTCTAAATACTTTTCCCCTTTTCCCACTGCAGACATCAGGTGTTGCAGAGCAACGCTCTGCAACGTGAGTACATAGGGATTGCTGTTGAGTTTTGACAAAGTTGACCAGAATAATCTTCAGCTTGTGAAGATAGATACTAGCCTGGCAGCTGGTTGGACTCTCCAGCACACCAAAGTGCTCGTCGCCTGGTGGAAAAGTTGTTGCTGAGAACACAGCCTTGCAGCTGCCAAATGGAGCCAGCCCCCACACGCTGATGTTTTGGAAGGGACCTGGGAGGTGACCATGAAGGTAGAAGGTAAAGAACCTAGGGAGTGATTTTAAAGACATCAGGATGCCAGTAAATAGTCTGTAAATTTGTGTAAGCGCTCTTGTACAAGGAATTTGATCACCCTGTTTCCTGAGCTTATAGCTCACTATGAGAAATGATGTGAGGCAGCAGAGGGCATTGGGACTTTAAGTTAAGAGGACAGAGAAGGATGGTCATCAGTCAGATGAGAAAAAAAGTAGTGATCTTTGATCCCCAACCACTCTTCAGTGAGGAAGGCCATATAGAAGACTGGGCACACAGGGTCAAGTAGCAAGTATTTTCATATTTATTGAATGATATTAGGAAGCCACATTACCACTGTATGATGGTATTTGTGCTGCTTACCTTAAGCTTTGCTTTGCATGGCCCAAGCCTAGTTCCACCTTATACTCCCCAGCTTTGCTGTGCTGCTTTATTCTTCTAGTCACTGTGTTTCCGAAGAGAGATGAAATAGAAGAGACTTTGTTTTTCCTTTATATCTCCTCACAACCAGTAGCATCCTTCCCTCTTCCCAGCAAATTTCCAGAGCAGAGCTGCCATCTGTATGGAGTTAGTAGGAATTTCAGGATCATGATATGAAGAGATTTTAGTGATACCTTCTCCCATAGAATTTCAGCTATCCTCCTTTAAGTAAAGGGGAAAAAAAAGTAAATTCTGTTTACTATTTGAGCGCTCTTGATCTACTTGGTATTACATAGGTGGGAGAGAAAGGAACTGAGAGTACTCTTGATCGAAACGAGTATTTTATGCACTTAATCGTATGCACTGGAATTATATTAATTTATATATTCAATTATGTCTTTTTTTTTTTTCTTTAAAAAGGGCAGTAAAATATCCACCAATAAATACGTTGATGGCTTTCCACACAGGGGGTGCTCTCTTCTCTCTTTATAAAAATCATGTTCCTTACTTTCTTCACCTCTCCTCCTCGCATTTCCAAAGTACCAGGCTATCAGCAGCTGTAACTCAAACAGCTCTAATTTGATTCCTGAATGTATCATATTTATTCTGTGCAGTATTCTGTATCCCTAGATGAATTACACTTGGGGGACCAAATGTTACAGCCAGCTTTCCTGACTAATACTGCTGTGAAATCCGTGAATTAAAAGCCACTCTTACAGTCTGAAAAAATGTTGTTGAGCCTTTTTTCAAATATCTCTGTAATAACATTTTTACTGCTTGAACGGTCACACTTTTTTTTTTTTTTTTAAATAAACAACCAACTAGAACAGGTCACCTCTTTTGTCCAACACCCATGGATGCCTTGTGCTACTAAACCAGGTAGAGCAACCCATGGTGGTCACTGCAGAGTTTTGCTTGTGTCCAGGTGACTTTGGTTCAAGCTCTGTGTCTCAATTCCACGTACATCAGCAGTTATTTCTGGAGTTATGCTCACATCAAATGCAATGGCACCTCTAAGATGTGAAGGAATTCACCTTGTGGGGTATGCTCAGGGTCTAAAGTTTGACTCTCACTTTTGTCCTTACTTAGATAATATATTGTGGTCTAGTTGCCCATCACTAGGGACTCAAAAGCTCCCACACTGAAAGCTAACCTGAGAAGGCTAATGAGGGAGTTTAGCAACATTTCCCTGAATATACCTTTGGTGACCCTCTGTGGAAAGGGACCTGGGAGTCCTGGTGGACAACAGGATGACCATGAGCCAGCAATGTGCCCTGGTGGCCAAGAAGGCCAATGGCATCCTGGGGTGCATCAAGAAGAGTGTGGCCAGCAGGTCAAGGGAGGTCATCCTCCACCTCTACTCTGCCCTGGTGAGGCCACATCTGGAGTATTGTGTCCAGTTCTGGGCTCCCCAGTTCAAGAAGGACAGGGTACTGCTGGAGAGGGTCCAGCAAAGGGGGTACAAAGATGATTAGGGGACTGGAGAATCTTTCTTAGGAGGAAAGGTTGAGGCACTCAGGTCTTTTCAGTCTAGAAAAAAGAAGACTGAGGGGGGATCTTATCAATACTTATAAATACTTAAAGGGAGGGTGCCAGGTAGATGGGAACAGTCTTTTTTCAGTGGTGCCCAGTGATAGAACAAGAGATAACAGGCACAAACTCAAACACAGGAAGTTTCATCTCAACATGAGGAGGAACTTCTTTACTTTGAGGGTGGCAGAGCACTGGCACAGGCTGCCCAGAGAGGTGGTGGAGTTTCCCATTCTGGAGACATTCAAAACCTGCCTGGATGCCGTCCTGTGCAACCTGCTGTAGGTGACCCTGCTCTGTCAGGGATGTTGGACTAGATGATCTCCAGAGGTCCCTTCCAACCCTGACCATTCTGTGATTCTGACACTGAGGACAGATGTGTGGTCCAGTTTGATCAGCCATACTCCCTGATTAGATGGGCTTTTCACAGCCTGTTAAGCAAGAGCATGTGGTTTCACTCATGTCTCATTGAAAACTTTAACAGAAGGTGGCTGAAGTGTTTCTTGGCTGTATCATCCTTGCTGCTGCAGCAACAGAAACACTGTAAATGCCAGCCAAGTGTGGGGACGCAACCCACAAACAAGAGGAAGCCTTAAGTGGTCATCAACACCGTAAAGGCAGGAAACACCTCCACACTTCTGGCGAACATTCACAGCAGAAAAGTCCTCTACTTCAAAAGGGCGGCTGAGTAGAAGCTTGAACTATAGTAGGCATGATCTGTTTGTGTGTCATGTTTTAGGCAGCAGGACAAGAAGAGATGTAAGTACACCTGGTACAGATATTACACTGGAAAATTTTCCCATTTCCAGTCATAGATTGGCAGTTCACACGTAGTTAGAAAATACTCATGGACTTGCTAAGTTTTCCTCCGTGAAGTTGCTCACTTCTCCTAACCATGTCTCTTCCATACCTTCTTCCTCACACTGCCCCCAACCTGGCTTTTCTTCACCATTAGGTCATCGCTTGAGCTCCCATGTATCTCCTGTGTTAGGTCCAGAATCACTCCATCTCTTTTCTAACATTTGTTATCTCCTGTTACAGTCTGCAAGAACTCAAGAAATCACTGTTTCTCCTCTGTGTTACCATATTTCTAAAGATGTTATAAAGGAAAGCAAGACAAACCTTGCTAATATCATTTCTCACATGCAGGGTTGATTTTAAACCGTTACCTTCTGAGCCCCTTCCTCCATACTTTTTTGCTCTATTCTAATCCATGTCCTGTAGTAATCTAGGTGCATGTGATAGGACACTAAAGAAGCAAAGAAGTAAGACAACAAAAACATAGACTTAGACTTACCTTTTCTTTTGTCTTTTCTCCTTCCAGTAGCATGGACAGAAGCTATATTTAGCTGAATAGACTTTTATAAAATTGGTAAATAACATAGAATCATAGAATGGTTTAGGTTGGAAAGGACCTTGAAGATCATCTAGTTCCAACCCCCCTGCCATGGGCAGGGACACCTCCCACTAGACCAGGTTGCCCAAGGCCATGTCCAGCCTGGCCTTGAACACCTCCAGGGATGGGGCCTCAACAACATCTCTGGGCAACCTGTTCCAGTGCCTTACCACCCTCAAAGTGAAAAATTTCTTCCTAATGTTTAATCTAAACCTGCCCTCTTCCAGTTTAAAGCCATTCCCCCTCGTCCTATCGCTACATGCCCTAGTAAAAAGTCCTTCCCCAGCTCTCCTGGAGGCCCCCTTTAGGTACAGGAAGGCCGCAATAAGATCTCCCCGGAGCCTTCTCTTCTCCAGGCTGAACAACCCCAACTCTTTCAGCCTCTCCTCATAGGAGAGGTGCTCCAGCCCTCGGATCATCCTCGTGGCTCTCCTCTGGACACACTACAGCGGGTCCATGTCCTTCTTATGCTGGGGACTCCAGAGCTGGATGCAGTACTCCAGGTGGGGTCTCACGAGAGTGGAGTAGAGGGGCAGAATCACCTCCTTTGACCTGCTGGCCACACTTCTTTTGATGCAGCCCAGGATATGGTTGGCCTTCTGGGCTGCAATCGCACATTGCTGGCTCATGTTGGGCTTCTCATCAATCAGCACCCCCAGGTCCTTCTCCTCAGGGCTGCTTTCCAGCCATTACCCACCGAGCCTGTATTTGTGCTTGAGATTGCCCTGACCCAGATGTAGGACCTTGCACTTGGCCTTGTTGAACTGCCTGAGGTTGGCTTGGGCCCACCTCTCCAGCCTATCCAGGTCCCTCTGGATGGCATCCCTCCCCTCCAGCATGTCTACCTCACCAAACAGCTTGGTATCATCAGCAAACTTGCTGAGGGTGCACTCAACCCCACCGTCCATGTCGTGGACAAAGATGTTGAACCAGTATAGGTCCCAGTACCAACCTGTACTGTTCAACATCTTTGTTGGCAACGTGGACAGTAACTTTCCAAGTTACATGTAACTTAACATGTAACTTACCAAGAGTTTTAGAACTTATCCCAAGCCAACTCTGGAGAAGGTGCACTGCTGAAGGGGGAGACCGAAGCTTAGGAAAGGAGTGAGAAATGAGAAGGGGCAGAGAGAAATCACTATATCCTGACCGGACAGTTTCCCCCCTTCCGGTGCTGCTTGTTTCCTCACTGAAGGGACTGAGTGTGACCTGTGGTGATAACAATGGGGAGAGGAGGAGTCTGGCATGAAGCTGAGCCTGGGAAAGGAGAAGGGGTGGTTTTTCCCTGAGTGTTTAAACGTTTGTCTTTTTTTGTTTCCCAATATCCAAATCAGTAATTAAGTAATTATGCTAATTGGCAACAAATTAAGTTAAATTCACCAAGTTAAGGCTCTTTTGCCCATGACAGTGCATGGTAAGTGATTTCCCTGTCTTTATCTTGGCCTAAAAGCTTTCTTGTTCCTGTTCTTCCCATTTTCTCCCCCATCCTGCTGGAGCGGGGTGGAATAAAGTGAGCAGCTTGACTTGAGTGTGCTTGACTGTTGGCCAGGGCCAACTCACCACTATCATCTGGGCAAGTGTGACAATCAAAGAATTGCCAGGAGAAGTGAGCTTCTTGAACTACATTTTCTGGTGCTTGGAAGCCATCTACTGGATGGGTAAAAAGAACATAAAATCCTTCATAGCTGAATGCTAAAGTGGTCATCTGAAACTCAAAGGCTGATCATTTTGAACATTTCTAACATGCAGTGTATCACAATCCTGAAAATTACTACCATGGGGAAAATATTCAGCCAAACACGAGAACTTGGCTTACAGGACACAGGGAGTTAGTAGCTGCTCTATGTGCTACAGACTTCAGCAGTTCCTGCACACAAACTTGCACAAATGCATTCAAATTAGTTGCCTCCACATTTCAATAAAGAGTTGATCTGTGGCCAAACGTTTCACTGAAGAGGAAGGTGTTTTGGTTAAGTGCCCTCCCAAGGCATTAACCTTGGAATTATACAAAATTGGAATATGCTGGAAGATGAAAGCATCCAGGACCCACCCTGTTTCTTTCACGTTTTCTATTTTTCCCTCCCACCAGCACTGACCGGCATGCATAACTCCGTGCTGCAGGTCCCAGTGCCGCCCCAGCCATCCTCCTCACCCACTAGCCCTGGCTGACACAACACTGACGCAAAGGTCCATGATTGATAAAGGGAGACGCAAACCAGCCAAACCCCAGGGAGATAAGTTTTCTGCACTTATCTCCTGTCCCAGCTGGGTACATCACCTCCTGTCTCTGAGGCGCATGGGTTTCCTTGGAAATTTTCTGATGAATCTCTAAAAATGCCTCTGCAAGGTTGCCTGCTCCATCCCTGGCTAAGATCAGGGTTGGACTAACACTGTGAAGGATGCTGTGAACAGGAACAAATGCCACTTAGTGAGGCAGCAGCTCCCCTCCAGCCCAGCTGCTGGATCAAGTGATTTCAAGGGATCCTCAAATCCCGCCCTCTCACAAAACCAGGTCCAAAATGAGTTTCTCTCCTGCCAGGGAGGCCTTCAAGCACCCCGAAACCCCGAGGGAAGGACCAGGGCTTCTGTGGCACCAAAATCCCAACTTTACCTTCAGAATCGGGAGCTTTTCATAAAAATGAAGACTCAAAAAAAATTAGTGCTGTAATGGCACTAACATAGCAGGGTCACAGGGGTGACTGCTGTTTTTTGCTCAAGTGTGTTGCTCAAGTATAGAGGGACAGGGAAATCCAACCACTGGAAAAAAACCCTATGTAGGTCTTTTCGGTGCCTTGAAGAGAATGGACATATCTTTATTCTTCTGGACAACTAAACTAATTTGAAATCATACATATTCCTTAAAACTTTAGGCAAACTACAAACTGCATTTGAAAACTATTTCCTAGACATTAAACTCAATGTTCTGAGACTAAGCAGGCAGACTTACCGGCAACAACTACACTGGGTGATCTTTAATCCTCTTCAACTTAATAGCCACAATCTAGACAAGAAGCAATTTCCATATTAGAGTTGAAGAATTGAGATTGCCAGTATTTTTCTTTGGAGTTAAAAACTAAATACAGATCGTGGTTCACACATTTTTTGAGACACAATTTTTAAAAAAAGATGACATTCAAAACCAACACCTTTTTTCTCCTCTATAATAAAATATATAAATTTCTTCAGCCATTCTGTTCTATTCTTAACACACATTTTCGTTGGGGAAAAATCCAGACCCACTGTGGAGGTTTCAGTATGTTTTCTTTTTTTGCTAAACTAGCAGCAATAAATAATAAACACATCCTGACTTGAAACTTTAGCTGCCTACAACGCTTCATTTAAAAAAAATTGGTAATGACTGTGTGCTTCTGGATTTGTACAGCAAGCTTGTCTGTGTCAATTGGAAAAGATGCTGCAGCACCTGTCACTTCCACAGTACCAGTTAATTCCAGATGCGCTTTACTGAGGATTATTTTCTTTTTTATGTATTTTTCTTTTATATATATATACACACATATATATTTTATACACATACATATGTATATACATATATTTTGTATATGTAAAAAAGATATTTTTTTTGCTTTATACATAAGTAAAATGCATTATCAGAGAATCTGATTAAAATTCAGTGCAGCCCCAAACCTGTCTCAGTGTTTCCTAAGGTCCTGCGTAGAGCGCTCTCTGCATTTATCGCTAAGACTTGCGATTATCGTCACCTGATGTTTCTCTTTCTTCACATCCTATTTCTGTGCCTGTCGTGATTCAGCTAGCACCTCTGACACCTGATAAGGCAGTAGACGATCGGTTTCAACATGTCCTTTCTGGATCCTTGGCGCAAAAGTAATCTCGCCTAACTTCAAACATCCAGAGCAGAGATTTATGCTGATCGCCGCCAGCTCCCACTACAGTCGGTGAAGAGAACCAGAGGCTTGTAGAGACCCACTCTGACTGACTGCGTGCCGCTGCCTTCCACTGGCAAGGCAGAGAGCCCACGGGGACCAAGTTCAGATGCAAATGTCCAAATTGGCGAGATAGATAAATTCCACTGTCTGTGTTAGATCTTTATTAACCCCCTGCTATTAATATGCTCAAGATTACAAAAATGTACATTTTGACAATTTAACACTTCCAGCTGTAATGCTTTTGTATTCCTATTCATAAGTAATATGCAAACCATTAAAAAGCTCACTATAAAAATACATCCTTTTTTGGTATGCCTGCTTGTACCAAAACAAGAATAAAATACAGACAAGTATTGATAGCTCTAAATGTTACTGTTGGTGCAAAATAGACAGCAATGCCCTACTCTCAGGCGTTACATTTCCCCGTGCAGAGCAGAACCAAATCTAAAGTAGGCAAATTATTTCATTCAGTGAAAAAAAGTTTCTTTTAATAAATAATGTACTCGATATGCAAGCTTTGATGAGATGAAATTATTAAAGGTATCAAGCCTTCTTAATTAAAAACTACAAATTATTGAACAAAACTGAACTCAGCAAAACTTTCAGGAAACAAAACAGTTACAATACAGAACTCAGGTGTTTGTGTTTATAAATATATATACATATACATACAAATAAAAGGACTATAAGGGATAAAGTTGCTTTCCTTTACACAAAGGAACTGAGCGCTCTCTGTGCACTCCAAGCATTACCTTTTAGTTACCTCATGCAACTGCTATAGCTCCTGCAAGCCCTGTTCACGTTTTTGTTACTGGCTTGGATTTTCTTCTGTGGGAAGTAAAAAACAAACCTGCCTGTCCCTCTGTCTCTAGGATAAGGAAAGGAGAGGCTTTGTTCCTTAATAAATCCCGCTTTCTTCCATACAACCGTATGTCTATGGGATCGTAAGCTTGTCACAAGTATTTTGCTAGATCTGCTACATCATTTTAATATTTCTTAAAATTAAGGTCCCTTATTTTTTAAATAACCAAAGCACGATTGATTCTTTTAGAGAACAGAACTGGGCAAAACGTTCCACGTAATAAGGTAAATCTCATTTAGTCATCCCAGACAGACTTCAAACATTGAGGTCTAAACTAAAGATAGCAATCTTATGCAAGGAGATTAATATATACTCAGAGGATAAAACATGTATACACACTGCTAAATTCAAATAACATAGAAAATTAGTATTTTCTGAAAATGCAGTGTTCGTGAATGTATTCTGTGCACAGCTTTCTCAGATGAATTGCAAAGGAAATCTTGGCAGGTAACGCTGAAATCGGCCCTTAGAGGATTTACAAGTTGACAAAACCCATAGGCAGCTCCCGGGTCTAACTCTATTGCATGTTACCCATGAATTAATACTGCCCTTTTTTAGCTTTGAGAAACCTTGTGTACCTTCCGCAGTTACAAAGCAGATCTTCCGTTCATCTGGCACAGCATTCTTCTGTGCAGGTTGGGTGTCGTCCCCCCCCTCGTGTAACACTTCTTCACCTTCAGATATCAGCGCTGACTGCAGACGGTTTGATTTCGGGTGTGTGAAGCGAGTACAGCCTGCGGCTGCTTGCTCTGCCCGTCCCGGGAGGAAGCCGTTCCAGCAACGGGGGGAGCCAAATGGGATTTAAGGCAGCTACGCAGAGGCCCCAGTTTACATCCTCCCATCCTAGGCAGCCCCAAGTCAATGCAAGTTTAATAGCCTGGAATATAAACTGCGAGACCCGGGGAGTTGCTTCCTCTGTGATTCACCCTCCCTAGCGAGAGACGGAGGAGGGAAAGGCAGGAATTGCTTTAGGAACTTGAGTTTAACCCATCCACAGATGTCGGAGTAAACCCTTAGGCTAGCAATGGAAAACCCAGCATCACCTTTGCCTTCTTTGTCAAGGCAGCCCAATCTTTTTTCTCTGACAACCCTCAAATATGCTATTTTTTTCCCCCAGACAGTATAGCAATATATTTTCTGTTTTTTATGGCTGACTGACGGTGAATTAAGCTGCATGGGAAAGCAAAATGTTTACACAATAAACCATAAATCAGTTTGTAATTATTAATGAGCATTCTCAAAATGTTACTGCTGCCAATTTGAAACCTAAGTCACTGGCAGTGGTCACTCACTATATTATACAAAGGAAAAAAAGTCACTGGTTCTTCACGTTCTGAAAAGGGGGATGTGATAGTAGCGGTCGTCCTCGGTCAGGAGAGAAATCTCATTCCATTCCCTTCGGTATTCGTCTGGATAGTTTACTTGAAATTCCTCAGTATTAAACCTATGCAGTCTGTAAACTCTTATCTTTACTTCAAGTAAGTATCCAAGAAGAAACAGTTCAACCTAAAGATGAAAGAAGTCTGTAAGACATTTATTTCTAGACTTGGAAAGCTAAACCAAAGATAATCCAAGTGAAGGCAAGTCACATAGCTTCTAAAGAGTAGACAAGGAACAAAAGGGGCCCTTTTGGAACTGAAGTAAGAAAATGAAATGTTTGAGGGTATTTTCAATGTTCCAACAGTCCTTCCACTGCCCTTTCACATGTAGGGGCTATTCTGGTTAATGCTTGACATTTTGGAAACATCCCTCCTCCGCCTGACACAATACATAACCTTGTCCCAAAGCCAGCTCACACAGCTTAGTGGGGAGCAAAAGGGGACTAGCTATTATTAAAAAATTGGTACACCTTGAAAAATGGGAAGCCTGCCACCTTGTGCGCATTTGCTACATAAGGAAAATGTAATAGCAAATGGAAAAAATTCCCTTGCATATGAAACTCGAGGACTGGCATCTTCATTAACACTTCTTGCAAAGGATTGCTTAATCTGGAAAAACCCTTTGGAAAAAAGCTGCATGTTCTTGGGCATAGCCAGACAGAGCAGAACTTGTCCAGTTATAATCAAACCGCTCCTGAAGGTGACTGCAACATGTAACAGTTGACTTGGTAACTGAAATTGATTATAAAAAATAATTTCGCCCATTGGAAAGTGAAAATATTTGCAGAGTGGCAGTATGGAGCTTAGAGGTCAGTACTTAACTCCTTGCTAAATACAAAACTGAAAAAAAAATCTTAACCTATAAAGGTTAATGGTTAATAGAGTTCTCATTATGTACTCTTAACAGACATTGGATCTAATGGGAATCAAAGAAAGGGGAAAAAATAGAGTGATGATAGAGGGTTTGGCATGGTGGAACAGATAGGAAAAGCGAAACAACAGGTCAAATCCGCATAATCTAAAATTATTTTACATATCAAAGTATCATTGTTCTAAACTATGTCTCACTGATAGATTGCAGCATTTATTTCTGGCCCAGCAAGAAAACTGTCCAGCCCATTTTACTCTACTACAGGTTTTTTCCTGGAAGATAAATGACTATCCTCACTCCACTTCCCCACATCCCAAAGAAAAAAAATGGGCCAGCTATGATGGATGATGTATGATATATTCATCTTATCGCATCAGAGATGGAGTAAGTTTTGTGATTTATTTTTCATTTATATCGTTACCTGGTCTAGGCAAATAGAGTCACCTATGGCATTCAGATGATTCATCATGAAACTCAAAGGGTCAGACGAAGAATCACGAGCAAGGAGAAGGCTAAAAAGGTTGTGTATGGGTTCTTCCCTGTTCTTTATCTGCTCGTAGGCTTCGACAACTTCGTAGAGCATGATGAATTTTATGGCCTCATATAGTTTGTGCTCCTTGCTCTCATCAGAAAAGAGTGTATTACACATGTTTCCTCTTTCTTCGTGATCTTTAGTAGCACTTATTTCAGTCCACTGGAAAGCACACAGAAGAATACTAATCAAATTATTAAAAAATCTATTTAATATGAAAGATTCCAAAAGAGAAACAGTTACCAGTCTGTACTGTACCATTACTGTGGCCAAATGGTGGCACAAATAGGCAGGTGGCTCTTTCAGATCCACAGTGAAATTTGAAGCCTTCCACATTTTAGTTTCCATTTATCCAGCTGAACCTATTTGCTACAGACACCTCCAAGCATCTGGATGCTAATGACAGTCTATGAGAAAGCAAATGTAATTCCCCTATACAAAAGCCACCCACCACCACTGTAGACAATCCAGGCATCGTTGTCAGTAAAAAGCCTGAAAGGAGCGTAACCACCAAAAGGACCTCAGAAAGTTACAGGAAATCCATGTGGGTGCATCAGACATACACACTAAGCCGTAAGCAAAGGTTAGATTAAGTGATGACTCCTGACCTGTTTTTAACTTACAGCTCCCAAAATTCAATGATTTTCCTCCATAGTACCCTTTACATTAAAGCTGTCCTAGCTTAAATTCCTTAGATGCTGAGCCCAATTCAGAAGTGTGTCAGTTAAAAGCAACCTATACAAACTGGACAAGCCGGAAGGGTATTATCAACTGTACACATGTGTATGTCTTTAGTGTGTTCTGCTTCACGAGGTCAAGGTAAGTTGGCTGCATAAGAAGGGACAAGACAAAGACATGCATGGGACATGAATGGGGAAGGAATTTCTTCTTCTGCTCACAGCTGACAACAAGAACTCCTGAGCTCTCTGTTGCTCTACAGGAGTCACAAGCCAGCGCTCACACCCAGAAAATGGGCCATCCAGGGGACAACGTTGGCCTGGGTACCAAATCAGAAAGCTTAAAGCACCTAGTCCTGAACACAGTGGCTAAAAAGAGTCATCTGGAACCAAGAGGGGTTTTGGGACCACAATAAGAGAGGATACTCAATGACTGGGATTCAAATGAACTTTAGTTAATTCTGTGCTTGTATCATTTATATGTTGAAGTGGCCATAAACTGTGAATTGCAACTAAAAAAAAAAAAAAAAAAAAAAAATCTAACTTACCCATGAATTCTAAATTGAGAAACAGATGCCCCCATCTCCTCATGCATTCCTGAAGACTTTCCTTGCAGGTTAAAAATGAGATCAAGTGGATGAACCACTAATGTCCCTTTGCTAGAGGACCTCTACTACCTAAGTGTAAACCACTATTAACCAACGTGGCCCAGGCACAACAGCATCTCCAGGCAGCAGCCCACAAGATGACGATGGCGCTGGGAAATGCAGCAGAGAACCCTGTTGTGAAAACAGGCAAAAATCCATCTCACTGGGCAAAAAGCATCTTTATGAAAATATAATGAAGTTGGCAGCTAGACCTCATGCCCAATAACAGCGTAATGCATCATACAGCTTGCTCTGCAACAATTTGCTAATTGTATGGATTTGTTCACCGCTCTGACTTGAAACTTTTTTTCTGTATAAACTAAATGTTTCGTGCTAAGGGACTAACATCAACTTAAAAGAACTAGAACAGGTTAAAAATAAAAGCCAAACAACCCAACACTGGCAAATGGAAAGAGCAACCAGAACGAAACAATAACTGCCCTCAAGAACCAGCAGGCACGTCTCAAGAAGACAGGCAGTTGTCCCTGTGGCACAGCAAGGTTGCAGGTAAGGGACAAGGACCAGATCTCTATTTTAATTCCCTCTTTTTATTACTAATGCTTTGTTTCTAGAGCTAAATAAGTCTGTCTGTTGTTTTTCTTTAAGTAACAATTACTATCACTGATAATAGGGTTTAAAACTAGAGTTGTGGCTTGCATACACATGGCCACATAAAAGGAACTAGCTTAAATGTATACCAGTAAAATCAGCTGTTGTAGCTGTGGTAAGACATCCCAGAACTGTAAGGTGCGCTGTAGAATTAAAAATGGCGGTTTAAAATCTGATATACCGGACAACGGATGCCTTCAGAGAAGGGTTTCAACCTAATCTTGGCCAAAAACCCTGATGTCCAGCAAACGCCACTTGATGACTGTGACCCAGGGGAGGATACAAAGCTAATGGCCATCAGGAGGAAGATGGGGAGGAGAGGGTGGTGGTGTGCTGGGGAGAGCTCGTGGCAAAGCAAATAGGAACCGTCCAGAGCTCACGCAACTGCGGACACGCAGAACCCCTCGAGGAGCTCAAGGAAGGTGCAAGATCTTGTCAGGCTGATTTTTTTAGCTCTGTGTCAGAAGGCTTTGGGACTACTAAAACTCCCCAAGTTTAAAATATGTAAATAAGACTTATATTCCTGGTTGGGAATGTACACAATCAGGATATGCTGAGTAGAGGGGGCAGTGAGGCTTGACGGGTCTTTGTCATCAAGTGCTTCAGGTTACAGAGAGAAATTGTAGTAAAACTGGATAAATACAAGGTTTCATGGAGAGGGGACCAATGGGAAGACAACACTTTGAGTAGGAAGTACACTGTTCGTTTGCCCCCTCCCATTTGGGGAGGGAATCCAGGAAGATCTCATGCAGCATGTTGTTATTTTTAATCAAAGTGATGAGGTACTGCAGGAGTCTTGATGGCAAGGGCAACTAACCACGCAGCAACTAACACCTGTGGGGAGGATGGCCTCTCTATCTTTCAGGGGGACCCCGAGGACTTAACCTAGTCCCACAAATGGGATTCCCTGCAGGAGAGGCGATGGCCTGCCCAGCAGCGCAGCTCCCTGAACCCAGGAGAGAGGCTGACTGCCATAGAAATATGTAACAAGGAGCAGTTCCCTAACTCTGTCTCAACCCATTTGTCGGTGCTTTTATTCCTCCCAGCCATCTCTTAAATACTCACATTGGTCTTTAATGTCTCCATACATTTGCGCAATTTACCAAAGACGTTGGGACCTGTGTATCTTTCTGGGCCAAAACTGTATTGCTGAATCCAGTTGCAACCTTGGGAATACAAAAGCTTTTCAGGGAGCTGGGGAAAAAAAAACCAAAACCTAATTAAGTAGAGATCATAACCATAACAAGAAGTAGAATATAAAGTTATATAAACTTTTCTACACACAATTTATGATGTGGCTCTATGTTCTGGTTGTAAAGTTCAAACAAAAAATATGAATGGGCTTCAGAACAACTCAAATGTTAAGAAGGAAGCTCCATTTGACTGCCAAGTCCTTTAGAAACTTTTAAAACAGAGCCAGCCAAAAAAAAGAAGAAAATATGCTCTCAGAGATGTATATAATCCACACTCCGGAAAAGCTGGATACATCCAAACTCGTCGAGGATTTTAAAATTACAGGCACCTTCCAGTTTGCACACATGTCCCCACAGGCAGCAACTGTAGCTCCCCAACTCCTCGTTGCTGTCTCCTGCAGGAGCTCCTGGAGCCCAGGGCAGGATTTCTGCTGCTCCAGTAACACATTCAGCAGCTCCCAAGCAAGCCACTAGACTTTGCACGGATGTGGAGGAGGATTCAAATATCCTTTTGAGTTAAGGGAGTGATATCTAGCAGGGTGGCAGTAACGCTTATCCATCCACTTTTTTTTCTTTTTAACCATTTAGACTCATGTTCACTTCATTATCTTTAGATCAGGGACATTTTTTCAATTAAGTGTAGTTCAAGGAGTTTGAAAAACTTCTCTTTAAATTCTGATAATGATTCTCCTCTACTTCCCTATCAGACACATCAGTTTTCACATTGAGAAAAGCTGCCTTCTGCAATGCAAGGTCACCTGAATCACATTCATTTAGGAACTGAATTTTACCTTTAATATATCTCTCTCCTTCATCCATGATGGAAAAGGAATGCCTTGGTTGAATATCTGAAAAAGCACTGCTCTTAGTACACAATAGTTGTCCCTCCTGACTTGTCGCAGGTATTTGATATGATGGCTCCAATACAATTCTTCATACGCCTAGCAAAAGAAAAAAAAATAGCAATAAACGTTTTAAATCTTGGACCTTCCATGTTGAATTGGAATCCAGTCCAATTCCAAACTACTCATAAGAGGGGGCTAGGGGAAAGAGCGAGAATATTTATGTTTTGTATACACAAAAATGTTCTAACTTCATAGTTTTTGTAAACACCTTACACTGGCACTGCCCCTTAAGAGTGATTCTGTACTCTCTCCAAACCCAGCAACTTGCTCCAGTTTCTGCACTGTTGCTGGTGTAAACATTCAGGTGGTCAACCGAAGCAGAGCAGATCAGTGAAGACTTCTCCGCCATAATAGCTTTAACCCTGACCACTTCACGACTTGTGCTGACAGATGTGATGGGGCAGCAAAAGGGCAGGAACAGGCATCCAGAGAAAACTCCTTTCGGCAGAAACATCTCCTTGCACTCACCTGAATCCATTGTGCAATGGTGACCTGAGGCTGCACAGATCTGGCAGCTCTGTGCTGAAGCGGATGGCCCTTCTTCCAGCTACACACTCCCTGTATTTCATCTGCATTACCTCTGGCTATCATCTGAGCCCTCGGTGAGACAATTCGTGTCAATAAACTAGCAGAGAATTAACTCAGAAAGAGGACTCTACAGTTACAGAGGCTGCTTCATCAGTCTCAGTTTGCTTCCTGAAGGGAGCAGGAAGATAGCCTCAATTCCTGGTCCTCTTTCACCTCAGTTGCTTCCTCACCCCATTCCAACACCACTTGGCTGCACGGTCTCTCCTACTCTTACTTTGCATTGGCTGTGATAATCGTAAGCCCACTGAACCCTTCCTGCTGCTTCAGCAAGCTCAGGTGTCTCTGCCAGCTCACCACCTTGGTGAACCACATCCAACAGAAGACGTAAGAGCCAGCACGAAAAAGGCAGAAGGGACTGTTTAGCTAGAATGAGGCGAGGAAAAGGGAGAGACAAGACCTCCGTTTGGGGACAGCAAGCACGTTAGGCCGGTTCAGGATCTCATGAGACCTCATGCTAAAATGTGCTCTTTTACTGTGGTAACCTCTACCTGATATAACGAGCCATCCACTAGACTCCCCTGAAGGGGTCTCCTTTCCCACTCTGATCACCTAGCTGGCTCATGGCTTTTCTGAAAGGCCTGTCGCCCAGTATGTGTTTGCAAATTTATCAAAAGCTTTGCTGTCTTTTGTTATTTGTTCCTCCAAATCACTTTTGGCCTTGCTGTGTGTTGTTCTGGGCACTTTTGGCATTGCTGCGTTCCTGCATTAAACCTGGCAAAGTTGGATCCTTTCTCTGTTCATCATTTGGACACAACTCCAGCTTTTTGAAAGATATCTTCTCTTTTCTCATAACTCCCTTATGCTGCTTATTGGCTTCATTTCACCCTTTCTTAAGTCCTTCTCGTTATGCATTTGCTCTGTGATTCCAGTGCCATGACTTAAAGCTATATATATGTCAAATACACTGACTGTAAATACTCAAGACTCTTAGCTGTCTTTTAGCTTTTTAACATACTTCCTTGTTTTTATGTAGTTTCCCTTTCTGAAGTTGCATGCAATTGTAGTTTTGGGGTTTGTTTTTTTTTTGCTTTGTTGTTCTTGCAAGGATGTTGAATACAAGTATGCGCTGTCTCCTGTTCCAGAGAACAGCAACAGAAATTAGAAAGCAACATTTTGAGGCAGATCCTGTGCACTACTCAAGACCCAGGCAAGGGTTGCTTCCTTTCCTAAAGGCTCTCTGAAAAGCTGATCCATGAAACAGTCATTGGTAGCGCCCTGATGTTCAACCCCACAGCTGTTGCCAGTGCAGGTGGCTAGGTGGCGTCTCTCATTACTGTGGTATCTCCTGCCCCTTCTGCCTTTTTGATCTCTCTCAGCATCTCATGGTCAGCGTTCCCACCATCACCAGATAATCAGAAATATGGACCCGGTGCTACATTTGTCCTGTACTGGTCTGAAAGGCCACACCATGAGGATACAAGGATATAAAGTCACAGTTAGCTGATTCACTGGATTGGACTCTAAGCCTGTTTTAACAGATACTACTACTCTACCACCAGTATAGCTGTTTTAGCTGTAAGTTTTATGGGAAACATAAAAACCCAGCCCACAGTCTTTGAGCCTACCTTGGCGAGTAAGGCTTAACACTATTGAAACAGAGAGGCACTAAAAGTGTGTTGCTCCTGGAGGCCCATCCCTGTCACAAATTAGGATAACGTAGTGCTGCTCCAGCTTCAAGCACTGGTCTGGGCCCTTCGGAGGGCACTGCTGCTCCCGCCGTGCCCTCTGCCACACTGCCTCTATTAATGGCCACCAAGCTACAGTGGCCAACAGCCCATTACATGTGCATTAATACATGTGTGAAGTGCAACTGCCATTTCTGCTTGTTGGGTGTAAGCATGTAAACACAACATACACAACTGAAGAAAAGGTTGGTGAGCTGACAGAAAACAGTGTAGCCAGCATTGGGGAACCATGAATTTAGTAGGTCCTTGGCTCAGGAGTTCAGCTACCCATGACCCAAAGCCCCGTTCAGTGCGGCACAACTCTGTCACTTTGACTCACAGTTATGAAGAAAACCTGCTAAGCTGCAAGAAACTATTATTTCAGCTAAAACGATGCAAGGTAAGAGAAATAAAAACCCAGGGAGAAGTATAATAACTAAGATGGTCACAGCTAGCAGCTCAAAGGTAAAAGGGGAAAAAATAAAATAAAATAAAAATGCAAAAAAAAGACCCTTCCATGGAAAGGAATAGAAACCATAGGAAAAAAATAAATTAAAAAAAAAAAGTAGAAAATTGGAAAAGACCAGCACCACAGATTAGCCGATGCCCACAAGCAGCAGAGGCAAGCCCCCGTGCAGCCCAATGCTGTCTCCAGCCAACCCTCAGCAGCAGATCGGGATGCTGAGGATGACAAGGACATTAACTGTGAGACTAGTAGCTTGTTAGTCCTAGCTACGCGTGGTAAGAGGCAGCAGGAGTTGCCGAGTGTAGTTAAACTCGCCTCGGGCAGGGGAAGATGCCGGCACAGAAGTGCCTCGGCCAGGGAGCGCCACAGCAGCACCACGCGGACCGGGATGCAGAGCTGGAGCAGACGGGGGCTGTGTGAAGGCTGGGGATGGCCACCATCCAGCATGCCAGTCCTCACCCGCTGAGCACTGACCTAACCTGGCAGGGGCCAGATGTGAGTTCCTGCCCCGACTGCCCCCAGCTGTGGCCCATGCAGCCGGACAGGGGCCTTGGCGGTGGCTGGGGAGGGTACCAAGCACGGGCTGCTGTCACATGGAGCTTGGAAGAGAAACAGGCGTGGTGTTTCATTCCTCCCTGGAATGAGAGCTTTAACCTAAAATCAAAGGCTGGCTGAGAGATAGCACCCAAGACCAAGTTACTTGGGCTGTTGCACTGGGAATGACTTTTCCTGTTAAAGCCACCACCATGGGTCATAGGTGCTACGGGGGGAATTTGGAAAAGATGCATGACTAAAATCCAATCTCTGTTTTTGACCTGCTCTACTGCAGCCTTTATGTAGGCCCATGCTCATGCCGTCCTTTTTGCTTTCCCTTTAGCCAGCCGGTGCAGCGGGCTCCGGCAGCGGCAGCAGCTGCTGGCACTGGGAACGCTATTCCTTCCCCAGGTAATTCTTCTCCCCCATCCTTACGCAGAGATTACAGTTTAACTCTTACCTCCCTCATGTGTTTGGCCTGCTTTGTCTCTCCTTTCCATTCTCTCGCACTGTAACCAAGGAGATCAGCTTCTGTCAGCACGCTGAGATTCCCTAAATCGAGATTAATTCATAGATTAGTTACCTTCTGCTGTTCTGCATTTAAAGGGGGGGGGGGGGGGGGGGAGAGGAAAGAATAAGGAATACGGAACAACAACAAAAAGATTACTTATGAGTTTTCTCTGAAGGTAATTGCTCCACCTGAAATCCAAATGATAAAACAGGTGTCAGAGAGGAGTGGTCAAAGGTCAATATCTACTTAAATAAGCAACAGTGTGGAAGATTAAAGTATGGATAGTAAAAACCTACCGTTTCAGTAGCTGTGCCAAAAAGCTGTATAGCCACCTGCAATACCAACAAACAGCAACCAGGAAAGACATGCTTAGCATGAGCTGCACTTTCACTTTCTGCCACATGAGACACAAGGATTGCTTGGCAGCTGTTGTCCAGGACCGCACCTCATGCCTTCCTAAAATCGGGATAAAAAGAGAGAGAGGAAAAAACCCCCTCGTCGCTATTTTGCACTACTTGTTTCTCTTTGTTTTCTGACAAAAAGAACAATCATCCAAGTACGATACCACTCCAAATGAAACACAAAACATGAAATGTAAAAGGCGAGTGTATTTTTAAATACTTAATAGATATACTTTATATACTTAGTTTTTCAAGTTTCTAGGGTTTTGGGTGCACGTGGTTCCCATTTCCAAGCTTTCCTCCACAAAGTGAAGGCTAGATACATAGTTACAATGGAGTCACGGGAAGACTGATATCAAAGCAACTCTTCAATAACTACAAAAAAAAAATAATATATTTTTGCTTCAGGATGTGCTGATCCAGAGACCTTTACTGTCATTACTTTGCCATTAAGTCAATGTTTTAAAGACCAGAGGTTCCTGGGAGTTGTAGTCTACAAACAGGCCATATAAGGCAATATTAACTGACAAAGCATCATATGACTGCCAGGGGAATTAAAGGAATGTTCCTGCCTTCATTTGGGCAAGTTTAGGGTCAATCTAAAACTCCAGAGAAAGCTCCTCCCTGGGGATTTGGTAGAAAGCTGCGTAGATCATCACAAAGGGGGTGTGATCTCACTGTTCTTCACAGACATAAACAGGACAAGTTTCTTTCTCTGTCTTGGCATTACGGGCAGGGTTACGGAAAGTTTTGGTTGTCTTTTGTTGATAAGAAACCCTACAATTGAGAGAGGGCCTGGAGACTGAATAGTTGACACAGGCAGAGTCCGCTCCCTACGTGAGAAATTTATCCTCTGGCTGAAATTTGAGTATAGGAAATTCCCAGAGTTTACGATCATCAGCTGCTCTATTATTAACTTATTTATTGATTTAGTGCAAAACTTCAGGAGAACTCAACTTTGTATAAAGGCATCCCCAGAGAAGGCTGAAAAGATCCTTCTCCAGAGAGTCCACAAAGGGAATTACTCATTCAGCATAGTTTTATGTCAGTTGAACTTCTGCCCCTCCTGGCTTTAACAGGAAATTTAAGAGGGGCTTAAGTTTTCCGAGGCAGTTAAGCCCATGCACTGTGGACAACTATCCAGTCGTAGGGTTACATATGAATCCCAGCCTTGGCAACAACATAAACAGTTCCGCATACATTTTTACAAACGCTGTTGCATATATACAGAGCAGGGCTGATATTTGGCCTTTTCCAATATTCTGTTGTTTGAAGAAGTTTTATTACAGGATGTCATACGCAAGTCATCCAGAGGCAAAACCCAGACCTCATCTCTCCCATGAACACAAGGCAGGTTAAGAGCTGTAAAGGAAAAGGTGTTAATAAACTTTAAAAAGAGGTAATCGGAGAAGCTTTTGGGGTGCTGGTTCCCATTTACACAAAACTCGTATTGCTGTGAACACTTTTCATACAAGATGACAGACAGGTCTTCTGTCAGCTTCTACTCATGTGCTGTGCTAACGTGTGCGTTCCTGGCACAACCAGTGGTGTCCTGGTTTGAGACAGAACCAAACCTATTTTCTTTTCAGTAATTTTACTTTCCAGTTAAGCCTCCTCTAACTCTCTGAAATTAACAGCACGTTTTTCAGAGAGTATCTGCTTTGAGCAGATAAGGTCTGATGCTTATCATTGATGCCCAGGCATGGTATGCAGAGGGGCTCCTTGCTTATACTTACTGCTATAATACCCAAGGGCATATAACTTGGTTATTTGCCCCGTTGGAGGGTCGGAAGCGGAAAAGCGTAGAGGGGTCCCACCTGCAGGGAAGAGCAGACAGGACAGGTGACCCAGAACTAACCAACAGGGTATTCCATCCCATCTGCCTCATGCTCAGTATAAAAGCTGAGGGATCAAAGGGTCAGCCCTCTTTCTTCAATGGCCGGCGTCTGAGGAGGACTCTGTCTGTTCGCTTGCCTTTGATCCTGATCCGTACATTCCTGAATCCAGTTCCTGTCCGTCACTGAGTCCAGTCTGGGACTTTCCCAGTGCTAGCCGGTGACATGATCATCATGAGCTTGATACAGTTTTGTATCTAATGTATATATTTCATTATTTTCTTATTGATGTTATTATCTTTCTCTTATTATTATTTTATTATTAATCATAGAATGGTTTAGGTTGGAAGGGTCCTTGAAGATCATCTAGTTCCAACCCCCCTGCCATGGGCAGGAACACTTCCCACTAGACCAGGTTGCTCAAAGCCCCATCCAGCCTGGCCTTAAACACCTCCAGGGATGGGGCCTCAACAACCTCTCTGGGCAACCTGTTCCAGTGCCTTACTACCCTCAAAGTGAAAAACTTCTTCCTAATATCTAATCTAAATCTACTTTCTTCCAGTTTGAATCCATTCCCCCTCATCCTATCACTACATGCCCTTGTAAAAAGTCCTTCCCCAACTTTCCTGTAGACCCCCTTCAGATACTGGAAGGCTGCCATAAGGTCTCCCCAAAGCCTTCACTTCTCCACGCTGAACAACCCCAACTCTCTCACACTGTCCTCATAGGAAAGGGGCTCTAACCCTCTGATCATCTTCATGGCCCTCCTCTGGACCCACTCCAACAGGTCCATGTCTTTCCTATGCTGGGGGCTCCAGACCTGGCCACAGTACTCCAGGTGGGGTCTCACCAGAGTAGAGTAGAGGGCAAGAATCACCTCCCTGCTGGCCGCACTTCTGATGCAGCGCAGGATACGGTTGGCCGCCCGGGCTGCGATCACTCATTGCCAGCTGATGTTGAGCTTCTCGCCTATCAGCACCCCCAGGTCCTTCTCAGGGCTGCTCTTGATCCATTCTCTGCTGAGCCTGTATTTGTGCTTGGGATTGCCCCAACCCAGATGTAGGACCTTGCACTTGGCCTTGTTGAACTGCATGAGGTTGGCTTGGGCCCAGCTCTCCAGCCTGTCCAGGTCCCTCTGGATGGCATCCCTCCCCTCCAGCATGTCTATATTAATATTTCATTCAAGTCATTTAGTTTCTTTTCAACTCATAAGGATCTGTCTCTCATTTTCTCTCCTCTCTGAACGGGAAAGAAGTAGAAGAGAGCATCTGTTGTTTGTTTTAGTGTCCAGCCCAGCCCAAACCATGACTGGGGGTTACGCCTGCACATGCCGAGTAGGAAAAAGCAAGACGTGTATTCATATGCAACCAAAAAGACCAAAAATCTGAAGCTGCAGGAAGCATTTATTACTGATGCCAAGTAACAGACAGCAAAATATCAGCTGTAAGGTTCGAAAATGGCATAGCTCATGGAAACACCAGGACACTCCCACTTACTGCACACTCACACACTTACTGCTGATGGACACCAATAGCCACTTTCTTAATAAGCACCCAAATTGCTACCTAGAGAACTACTACTGAGAATTAGTAACAGACGACAGTCCTGGCAGAATCAAGCCACCGCAATTTTTTCTCTCTCTTCTTTAGGATAAAGGCATCAGCACTGAAAAAAACTCAGCAGACCATGAATAACTGAACCTTCTGCTAACTAGAATGGAACCTGAAGGCTTACAATTGTGGTTCAGCCCATGGATCAGTGGGTATTCTGGATTTATATTGTCACACTGTTGTATGAAAACCAATGATGATTCAAACAGAATTCGTTAACAGCAATTTAAACATACGGTATCAAAAGGCAGATCCAGCAGACCTTCGTCTCATTACTTAAAATGACTCTACAGTCCCTCTTTTGATTTCAAACAAACTGGGACTATAAAAATGAGAGCTGGTCCATCTGTTCAAATGACATACTTCACTTTATTGAGTCCCAGGAATGCAAAATGTCTTCCTTTACCCCTTTTACTGGCAAAAAGATGAGAGGTTTGCATCAGCATGAGCTTTTAAGTTGAAACAAACAATCTATTGAAAAAGTTTTTGATGGTATTAATCCTGAAAAAAATCTACTGGAGTCCAACAAACCCCCTTTCAAGGCACATGAGCAACTATTCTTCAAGGAGCTCTGGGAAGCACTAGCTTACTGATTTCAATGAAAAATGCAAATCGATGTCAGAACATCAGATAACCAAATATTGTTCATCCATCTTTAATTACTGTAGGAGATTTATAAGTAGGTATTTCCCTAATAAAAAGTCTAACGGGAGGTAGGAAAACCTGCAAACAAGTGATTTTGAGTATTTTTGCTACACTTGTATTACACCATACCCCAGACTTCATAAACCTTCTCTCCTGTCATGGGAAAGCCGCTGTTCAAACAGCACTTCGTGATTCAGTTACTACTTTCAGGGCTTATGTCACTCTTAGAAATGTAATTACATTTTTTATTCAAGTAAATGACATTTAGAAGTGGCGGCTGGACCACAAAGTGCCTCTGGTAAAAATACATCACGAACAAGACATGAATTAAAGAAGAGGGCAGCTTAAAATAGATCTTTCCACCCCCTCCCTGCCCTCTCCAAAATTCTTCAGAAACCGAAGAGCAATTAAATTAATAACGCAGTGGGCAGGGAAGGGGGTGAAATAAACCCACGGATTTTTAAACTCTGTGCATTCCCTGGGATATGAGCACAATTCATCCTGCTCCTCGGGAGACAATGACAGCCTGTCGGTGCTGCGACCGGCTGCTGGGGCTCACATCTCTTTGAAGCCTGACCACGAGCATCACCGCGGGGACAGGGAGGCCCGACTCTTCTCCCGTACCGGACCGTAAAGCCCTGGGACTTCCAAGACAGCTCCAAGCAGAAATTTGTATGAACAGAGTTAGAACAGCGACAAAGTAGGAGCTGATAGCAGTGTTTATCTTACACTGCAAGCAGTACACCCTGTTTTCTTTTCATGCCACATCAGCAGCTTCCTGTTAGTGCCAAACCTTAAGCTTTTAGCCCCATACTAAGTCAGCAGGAGACACATGCAGAATAAAGAAAAAAAAAAAAAAAACAAACCAACAAAAAAGGCCGGAAAACAGATGAGTAAGAGACATCTGCTTCTTTCACCAGTAACTAAAGAAGAGTCTCTAAAGGGTTAGCTCCATGTTTGACACCCTCACAACTTTTTCAGAGGTTGCCACCTTAAAAAATGTGTAACTGATGAAATGCAAAATGTAAAGGGTCAGCCTGGGAAGCAGCAGGCAGCACTGTACACAGCGCGGAAGCACGATCCAATATTCCAGCGTGTCTAATGCACATTCATCTTTTTACTTTTTTCCTCCCTCCCTGTAACAAGGCCATCAGGAAGATAACGGAGTATCTTCTGAAATTAAAAGCTGATCGTGTGACTTCTTTTCAGGACATTCCTCTTCACAGGCTTTTTGGTACCGAAAGCAGGACATAGTACTGGCTACCATAAAGTGGCCAAGTTTCATACTCCCGTCACACACCACTATGTTCCTAGTTCCCGAAAAGCAGGTATCCCCTCCTTCAAAGAGGGAGACAGGCTTTGGGATCCCTCAGTTCCAACCCTTCTGCCGCCCACCCTTATTCCTCCTCCTTCCTTCCTCTCTTGGACCCCGAGCTAGAAAGAGAGGTCCCCCCAACCAAGAGACGCGAGGCTTGGCATGGAGGTCCAAGTCTGCCTGTGTTCAGCGTACACCTGCAGAGCTCTCCGCACAGTTGCACATCACTTTTTTCCTGACTCTGTAGTATCAGTACCGAGGTATGCTACAAAATTGGCTAACTCCCTCTTTTAAGGGACAACAAGCAAACTTACCCTTACAGAGCAGGCATCAGCGTGATGCACAGATGCACACGTGTGCCCATACACCTTAACCAATCGAGTCAAGAGGGAGATAGAGCAAAGCGCTATTATAAAAATTCAGTACCTACAATAGGTTACACCCCTTAACAGCTCTGAAGAGAGAAACGTGCTGTTTTAAGTAGTGCCAAGTGGCTACAAAGTCTTTGATTTCCCAGTTTATTATCAGCACCATGCCAAAAAAATGAAAACCCACTGAAAACAGATCAAGCACAAAACACAGTATGTGGGAAGCACTGCTTAATTCCCTGTTTCATTAAGAAACCCTTCCCTTACCAAGCAAAGCAATGTCAACTTGTTAAGAAAACCTTCTTCACCTGTTCTAACATAACAACTAGAGATGAGGATCTCTACTCGGTATAAGAAGAAAAAGAGAATCGCTTACAGGCAAAGATGCTAATCGTCAGTGACTTATCAAAAGTTCAACCATGTCTCCTGATCAGATCTCAACTTCTACTCCAAAAAATAACAAAACAGAATCCCAGCCCCAAACCGTAACTAGAATCACGCAATTACCTAGAAAACGGAATAGTTTCAGTAGCACTGAGGCCCATCACTTGCAAGAAAGGCTTTATTTACACAACTGTCATGCGTGGGAGTCCCAAGTGCTCTCTCAGCCCTTGTCCTCTTTCTGCAAAGATCTTTCAGGAAAAATGGAGTAGAGAGGCTGGCAGCCTCCTTTGGACTGATCATCAACAGGACCCAAACTACTGCTGTTAACATATCTATCCACTTGTGACACTTACTTACTCCTACTCTGTAGCAATAAGCATAATGCGTTTTTACCTACTGTGTGATTATCTAAAAAATACCCTATTAGAGTTACCAATTCATCTATATGATCAAGATACTAATGCATGCCCTAGCCTGCACATACCATTTCCCTCTCTCCAAATGCCTGCAAGAACAAAGGGAAAGTTCAGTTCTTGATCTCCTGTCTAATTCAGCTTCCTTTTTAAGGCACAGGGTGCTTCATCCAGGACCTTCAGATGAATAAATCTCAGCTACGCTTCCATTTCTGTAAGAAAAAGCATGAGAGAAGCCTTCAGAGAATTTACAGTCCAGAGCAATATGTGAAAAGCATTTCATGCCATAAAAAACAAGTATCTCTTCACAGCTCTCGTTCCTGAGTAAAAAATAATGAAAAAATAAAATAACCTCCTTTTAAAGAAGGAGCCTGTGAAATTTCTGCTACTGCAATGATATTTCTTTTTATGTGGAAAAAAAAAAAAATCTGTCCTCATTCAGAATTGCTATTTAATGCCTCTACACTTCAAACAGAACTTATGTAAATGCATTAAATCTATTATTTGAAGGAAGGCCACTCTAAGGATTCTTATTACGCCTGCTGCTGAGCTGCATGTTGAGTCATCCCTAAAGCCACTTATGTTTGTTTCTGCATTATCTATTTGCAAACATAACTCAAAATGCCTTTTATTTCTTTAATTTTTTTTTGCTGAGCTGAATCCAAACTGACAGAGTAAAGGAAACACTTTCCTCCTGAACATCATCTTATGCTTAAGTTTAGCTGATAGGCTAAGTGGTATAAATACCTTGGGTTTTTCTCTTGATTTGTCTACATAACTGAAGCTTTGGCTATGGGGGAAAAAAAGTTGAATTCTTACTTAGCAATAAGAATTGCTTTCCTCCTCCTTTTTTTACGTCTTGTTTGCTAGACAGCTACAGCCCAACCTTCCAAGGATGCGCAGTCGTTTGGGGCTAACGGGGCTGGGTGGTACCCTAGGTGGCATCCCTCCACGTCTCTCCAGGCAGCGGTCCTGCAGGCTGCAGCAGTGGCTGCATCCCCCCACCCCCCCCGGGGCTCACCAGTGTGGGACCCTGCCTGGATGCACACCTGACCCCCCGGCAGCGCAGGCACCAGGGTCATTGCCACCACCACCCAGGGGGAGCAGGACCTTCTCATGGCTATCACCCCAAAGGAAGGGACTGGGGGGCTCTGCAGCTCCTGTAAGACCTGCAGCAGTGGCCACCACGTAGGCAATGGAGGAGGGACACAAGTAGCAAAGCAAAGGAGCCCTCCAACTGCACATAAGGAGTGGGGAAGGCACCTGGGACAAGGAAGAGGGAAAGTCAACAGAAACCCACGTGGGAAAGATCTCGATGCAAGCAGCATAGAGGAAAACAAGCTGCTTATCGGACTCCATCGGTAGTGCTCCTGGGACAAAACACCCCATGGATGGCCCTGAGTGACTCCCCAACCCCTTGGTGGCCACCAGCTGGCTCATTCCTAAACAGCAGTGTGACACCTCAAGGTGTCCCTTGCTGAAGTGCTGTAGCCCAGAGGAGAGAGCAGCAAGAAATGCCGGTCGATTTGGTAGGCACGCACCACAGGACAGCTCAAGGAACTTTAAGTTTCTACCTGTCAATAAATAATTATCCCAAGTGACAGCATGGAAAACAGTAGCATCAAGTAACCCACCACAAACAAAAAAAACAACTCATCTGAGCTTGTTTACTGCCTAAGCAGTATCAGTCACAGCTGTTAATTCTTACAGGCAGTGCGCACATCTGCCCTCAGGGAAACCAGCCCCCTCTCACCAGGCTGCATCCAGGTAGCTTGTCATTCCCACCTCTGTGCAGGGGCTGAGGGCTGCACCCTCACGACACAGCTTTTATGTCTGTCGTCAGAGCACAGCCCTCTCCAAAAGTGTACCAGGCTCTGCACGCAGGCCACGCAGAGTTGTGCATTTTTCATATGGATTAATCATAGAATCATAGAATGGTTTAGGTTGGAAGGGACCTTGAAGATCATCGAGTTCCAGCCCCCCTGCCATAGGCAGGGACACCTCACACTAGACCAGGTTGCCCAAAGCCACGTCCAGCCTGGCCTTGAACACCTCCAGGGATGGGGCCTCAACAACCTCTCTGGGCAACCTCTTCCAGTGCCTTACCACCCTCAAAGTGAAAAATTTCTTCCTAATGTTCAGTCTGAACCTGCCCTCTTCCAGTTTAAAGCCATTCCCCCTCGTCCTATCACTACATGCCCTAGTAAAAAGTCCTTCCCCAGCTCTTATAATCACATATAATTTATGATTAATAATCACAAATAATTCACGTCTTCTGGTGTGATCACAAAGCCTGTGCCTTCCCACTAGGTACGTGCGGAGGTTATTCCAGCTGGGTTATTTGCTTGCTTGGGATTTTTACTTGCCTCTCTCCCTCTTTCCAAGACAGATTAGAAGCAGAAGGGAATGGCAACACAAAGCAAAATATCAAAGCCATCACTCTGCACGCAAGTGCCAGAAATCAGTCTTGCACCTCCCTCCTCCTGCCTCTCAGCGTCCAGCCTGACGAAAGTCAAAACTTCAGCTTTATCCTGCAGAGCTAATGCTATTAGGATGGCAGCAGCTGGGGTGTTTAAAGCCTGCTCTAGCTTCATCTTCTAAAGGGCAACAGTTTCAAACTGTCATTTTTTAATTAGCTCACAGGCATAGGAGTCTTTGCCATTTTATGAGAGTGCATTACCGGGCACTTCTTGACTATAGTCTTAAGAAAAAAAAGGCATGTTGAAAGGTAAAACTGACTGCATCAAGATAACTTAAATTTCAGTTAACTATCGCTCAGTGTAATACCAAATTCATAGCTAGTACAAACATTTCATAAAAATGTGATTCAAGAACCCAGAATATTCTGTGTGGAAGTTCTCTGCTTGTAAAAAACACATTATTATTGTCGCTAATGCACATTTGGTATTGCTACAGACATTTGGATGCCAAGAGAAGCTTCAGGCCAAGCGCTCTGCTCATCGGTCACAGGGACCAAGAGACACCTGCATTTGCACGAACTGCCTAAAAACCGGACAGTTATGTGGCAAAGGTCTACATAAAATACCAATTATGCAGCCCTATAAAAATATGTTTTAAGTGTGACCTTGCATATCGAACTCATCTCAAGGGGCTGGCGCTTGGCAGAGGCACAACTTATTTTTCACTTGTAAACTAAGAAAACGAAATACAGAGTACTGGATGGTTTCTAACCTTGGAACCTGGCAGTGTCATTTTTAAAGACCTACAATGATACAAAATCACCTATTTTTAAGACCTCAGCCATCAGTAAGCATGTCACAGCTGAAATCCATGCGCAGGAAGGGACACGAAACAAAACCAGAGCTGAGGCACAGCGAATAGGTCCTCAGGTGTCTCCCGGACAAGCGTGGCATGGAGCTATGCTGGGAGCAAACCTGGGGGAGACAGGTCAGACATCTCTTTGTCACACAGATGGACCTGAAACAAGTATTTAAGTCTGCAGAAAGACTGATTTTGCACAAACTTGGCAGTTAAAAACTTGCCAGCGTTTCCCCGTGGCAGCTGACCTGCAGGCAGTGCCAAGCACCTTGCCGTGGTGCTCCTTCGCTGCAGAGATGCTAGGGTGGACCCGACAGCAGTCAAAGCCCCGCACCTACCACATCATGTCAGGGCACTAATTTGATGCTAAGGTACACATTTCCCACTTCCATAGCACCATTCACCCAACATGACCACCCCGCCCTGACAACATAAATGCTAAACACTCAAAAAAAAATCTGGAAAATCTCATCAACATATTATGAACAAGGAATGTGAGACAGGGTTTGCCCAAGACCACAGGCATAGCTAGTGACAGGACTACAGACTGAGCGCATACAGCCACACCATCCAGTATTTTCAGTCCTCTACCTTAACACGATGTGGCTCAAATAAGACAACACAACTCTTCTGCTCAGCCCACAGCCTTCTCCTCAGAGAAATGTTTGTTGAGAGAAATGTTTGTTGAAAGAAATGCTTGGGCAGCACAGGTTGCCTTGCTAGCCACATCCCTCGGCATGAGTACATGGCGTAAACAGCATCTGTCCTCGACGGAGACATGGGGACAGGAGCTAGAGACACACCTCTTCTCTCTGTCAGGAGCTCCCAGTACCTCCACACAGGCTACAGTGAAATCCCAAGCACTGGGGTCTGGATCCTGAGTATGCCCCAGCTGGATGGTGTTGCTCCTCAGCATTGAGAAAATGGGAAGGAACTACAAAGACAGAATAAAGCCACAAAGAAAGTAAAAGCTGCTGACATAAAAATTTCAGAAAATTCATGAAGTAGCCTGCAGCAGTTTTGGAGTATTTTACAACACATTTGCCTTCCCTGGAGCCGTCTCAAGAAGTGGACACCCTTATCTCCTTTTTTCCCCTCACTTAGGCTGGGGCAAAACTTAGACACGATTTTATATGATGAGCAACAGATAGCCCAACCATGAGTCATACTGTTCATGGGAAAAAAGAAAACCGAAAAAACCCAAAACAAAAAGCTTTCCATCATACCAAATTTTGTAATATACAAACTAAACACTCTCTAGTATCGAATCCTGACAGTTTTCTATCATGAAACACTGACATTTTAGTTAATAACTAACTATTTCTCTGTCTTTCTGGAAGGCACGACATTGTCACGTCTGATCCCCAGCGCTGTAACCATGCACAGAGGAACCAGTGTTTGCCACGCCGGGAATCTCAGCAACAGAGCACATGGGCAGAGCTCCCCATCACTGCTATGTGCCGGCACCACGCCAGCTGTATCAGCCCAGGAGAGCAGAAAGGATACCATGTGTCCACCATGCTTTCCCAAATTCCCTCAAAGCAGAAAACTGATCCCAAAGCCAGTCAGGATCAGATGTCAGACATCAACTCAGATTAGCCTTTTTAAAGACTACTGTAACTCCTTTAGAAGACAGAATACCTGAATAAAAACATCATTAGAATAGGACTAATGTGGCCCAATGGTAATTTAAAAAAAAAAAAAAACAAAACCAAAACAAAAAAAAACCCCACAGCCTAAACCAAGAGGAAATTAAGAAGCTCCTTAAGATAAACTTTATGCAATTCTAATCACACCCACAAATTTAGTTATGCAAGTGTAATGAAAGCAGTGTAATTATACAGCCTTTTGACTCCTGAGCGCTGGTTATTCCTTCGTGTTTTCAAAACAACTAAATTATAACCCTACTCCTCTCCCCCAGCACAGTTTGGCACCGTCACGCCCACGGTTCAGCTGCACAGGGTCAGGAGGCACAGGATAGAAGTATTTCTGAAATCTCAAACTCATTTGCCTGGGTAATCATGCAAGGTCAATCACTTGCAGACATTAAGCTCAAGAAAAACTGCAGACATTACTGAGAAACCCTTTAGTGTTTGTTGTTATATCCCTGGTAGATAGGATGTGAGGATTTAACGTAGCAGCTGTATGTAAGAAACAGAAAGTCCTGATGCTGAACGGCAAATCCGCACCATCTAGTCAGGCAACGTGGTCCCAAAAGTTAAAAAAAAAAGAAAAAACTTCTATCCCCATGGCAAAAAAACCCTTAGAACTATGAAAATTATTTTTTTTTTCAGAAATGCAGTTACTTATGCATAAAAGCATTTACATTTAATATCCTGACAAGCATTTTAATGCTGCTTTGGCCCTTGAAAAATTAATCCTAACATCCTACTGGTGCGTAAACAACCCCAGCGGTATTTTTTAGATATATGCAAAACTGCAGCTTTTCCTCTTACTATATAATGTCCCCTTCATTTTCTAACTAAAATCCCAAATAGGTCATTTCTTCCTGTTTCACACACTTTACCTCTTTGTTTCGTCACTTGCAGAAACTGGAGCGGGCCAAAGGATGGAAGTGGGAATAACTGTACTTGTCTATATTAGCAGTTGAGCAGACAGCACCACGCTAGCTTAAAACTCACTTACTAAATACCGCAGAAATCTGGTTCCGTCTCCGCTGCAGAAAATGAAAGTATAAGCTGAATACAATTTTTACCACTCCTCCAAAAAAGCAAACTAGTTGGTTCGTTGGTACAAAAGGCGGTGCAAAATGAGAGCTGGACCAGTAACCATCAAAGCAGAAATGTATCCTAAAACATACAGCAGAAAGGGCATGGTATCTTCCATCTAAAAGACCACTTGACAGGGAGTGAAGAGATGCATAACACTGAGAGCTACCAGCAGCTGGCAATCAGAACAGAAGGGGTGCGTGTCCGTCTTCCCAAGTCTTCCCAAATCACGTGCTTGTTTCCGATCCCCTTTTCCTAAACCTTCACCTTCCTGATGCGAATAGGAGCCAGTCTGCAACATTTACATTCAGATTCCACACAGTAAAAAAAAAAAAAAAAAAAAAGAAAGAAAAAAAACCCAAAACAACAACAAAAAAAACCCCCACCCAAATAAAACACACCAACCAAGCAAAAAAAGTCCCCAGACAACAACCCCTTAAACGCACACCTGCTGTGAAAATCGTTGATTTAAAGCCACGACGATGGTGCTAAGAGCCAACCGCGCAGCGCGCCCGCCCCCGAACCAAACCCGAACACGAACCCATCTCCAACACACACAACTCCTGCCAAAAGACACCTGTCTGTCACCCAGCCTCTCCCTCAAAACACCCCACCACCACCACCACCACCACACACACCCCCATCGTCCCTGGGGCGGCTGCGGTGCCCCGCAGCCCCCCGCTCCCCCTTCCCGAGGCGGGTGCGCTCCCGGCCGCGCCGCTCCCCGCGCATCGCGGAGGGGGGAACGGGACACCCCCGGCCGTCCCGCCGCGGAGCCCCTGGGAGCAGCTTTCCGGGTATCGCCACTTGGGAATAAACAGCCCCAAAACAGTCAAGTGGAAAACAAAATAAAATAATAATAATAAAAAAAAAAAATCAAAGAAGCGACAAATAAACCCTCACCCGCTCCTCCGCCGCTCTCCGCCTGCGCCTCCCCCCGGGGCATCAAACCCCGGCTGCCAGCCCAAACGCCGTCCCCCGGGGCGGGGATGCCGCGGGGCCGCTCCTCCTATATTCCCCCACCCGGTGCTCCGCCGCCGCCGCCGCCACCCAGCTCTCACCCGGGCGCGGCCGCCCCGGGCTGCCCCGGCTGCGGGGTGGGGCAGTGGTGGGGTGTTGCTTTCGTTTTGCTGGGTGGTGGGAAGGCCAGAGACCTCCTAGCTCCGTCCCGAAACCGAAGGGTGACGCAGAGAGCAAGGTGGTGGCAGAACCCATCACCCATCCATCGTCATCCATCCCTCAGCCTGGCAGCACCTTAGGGAAGGAGAAGTGGAGATCTCTGTTTCCCCAGTGGTCCCTGCAGCTCCTCCATCAGATAGATAGAGGTAATCTCTGCGTTGCTGTCACGCTACATTTTTAACTTTTATAACAGCAGTTCCCTTACCAGGGAGGAATGTCACCAGCAGCTGTCTGAAATCTAGCCATGAAACCTAAACTTCAAAGTGACTTCAAAGTTGTTGGTTTCGTTTTTTTTCTTGTCGTTAAATGTTCATTTCCTCACTAATTCGCTCATTAACAAGATGAAATACATTCATCCAGAAACTCCCCTTCGCCAGGTACCTTCCATTATTGCAGTCATTCAGGTGTAATTTGTCCCAGCTGTATGTAGAGAATTTGCATAGACCCATGTAATTTCTTTCCTGGTTACACATTAAAGAACAATTTTCTTCCACCTCCCTAGGGACTTTGCAGGGAAAACAGAAGGGAATTGTAATGGTCTGAACAAGTGAAGTGACGCAGACTTAAATCTTTTACGGAGTTATAAGCAGTTTGCTCCAATACAGAGCTGGGACAAACTTACAGGGTTGGTTGTTTTTTTCCTAAAACATTGTAAGTTATTTGAATGGTTGGAGATAGAAAATCGACACTTTTCATGAAACAGTGAAGAGATTTGTACTGTCTGGTACGAATATCAGGTTGTTTCTCCATCCACCTCAGTTAATCTGGGCAAGGAACAAAACAGACAAAAACTTGTTAAATATCAGTGTGCCACATGCTCACTTAGGTGCACTCACAGAAAGCCACGAACGCATTTATCCAAGTAAAAGAAAATCTAGGCTTAAAAGCCAACTAAGAATAGCAAAAGTAAATAGTTGACTTAAGAGGCCTAAGGCTGTCAGCTGTGTAGCACCGTGTGCTGCTCCATTGAAAAATCCATTTTGGGAAAAAAAAAAAAAAAAAAAAATTTCAAAGTGCCATCTCTTTGCCTCTCCGCAGCATCAGCGAACCGGTGCTCTCCGTTTGGACATGCAGCTTGTGGTTTAAGGTAGCCACATCTCAGGAGGCGCAGCTGAGAGACGCTGTTAGGACATAGCTCGTGTGGCATTTGCCTGCGAAGGCTCCAAGGTACCTGGGATGTGTTTCTGAGCCACGTCTTGCCTGCGGCGATCGCATCCTTCAGCTTCCCTTTCCAGCTTCCTTCTCGCCTTGGCCAGGCCAGCGTTGGTGCTGCTTGATGGTTTCGCATTTCAGCCAAATCCAAATTTGCCTTTCTGCCCTCCCTGACCTGTGTTAAGACCTTAGGACTTAATAGGCGATTTCTTTGTGCAGACGGGCCTGAAAGTTAATGTTTATCTGGTTGCTGACTCATCAGGGAAGACAGATGAAACATGCATAGTACAAACACCGCAGATCAACCCTTGTATCAGTGAGTCCTTCTCATTTCCCGGTTCTCGGCTCTCTTCTCTGGGAGTTTATTCAGTACTTCAGCATGATCTAGAGAATAGCCTACACCCCTCCACGCCTGCTCTTGCTGGGAATAAGCCCTGGGGCAATCAATCAATCACAGATCACTTACTTGAAACCTCGAGGCATTTTTTTTTAACCAACACTGTCCATATGGCTTTTCTTCCTCCTTAAGCTCTTCCTGGACCTCTTCCCTGAGCCGCTTATGGAGAGCTCTCTACTACCTTTTCCCAGCTGTGGGCTTTAGGGCTTCAGCGGGAAGATGTTGTCCCTCCTCCTCGCAAGTCGCTGAGACGGGACAGCCTCTACCCACCTCCCTCCTCTGCGAGCCCCTCCTCGGCCCGGGATGCAGACAGCTCTGGTGAGACCAAGCCAAGGAACAGGGAGGCCTCCTGGACTCTGTGTTGGACTGGTCGGGCTGAGCTCCTGCCATTCCCTTTAGCTGAAGAAAAAGAGTTAGGATAATCCTAAGGAGAGCAAGCAAGGTCTAGGTCCGAACTGGGATCAGCCGCAAAAAGGGGAATAGCAGCTAAGTGGAAGGCAGTTTCTGTTACGGACTGCGCAGAAGGGGAAACATGCTGCTACGAGGGTTCAGAAAGCTTCAGAAAGCGTGAACTTCTCCAAAATGTCTTGGAAAATAATATTGGGAGCTAGAGAAGGCCTTACTTAAAGTATGCATTCAACATTTTTCCACAGAAGTAATGCCTCCCCTGCTTCACCTCCGACAAGGCAGCAGCTCTGTGGGGGCAAGGGGAGAGCTCTGGGGAGCTCCAGCTGGAAGCAGCCTAAGATTGATGCCGTTCCTCCAGACTTTCTGGCATTTTGCACATGTTTACGATACTCTGACAAGGCTACATGCTGATGGCAATCTTCTACCACTCAGAGATATTTATATCTCCTGCCTTTAGGAGAGCATTATGAACTTGCCCATAACATGGACCTCCAGGTTCTTCTGGAGGTCATGGCATCTCCAAGCTGCAGGCGTGACACTGTCTCCCTCTGCTTGGACCCACACGAGACTGCATAGCAATTGCAGCAAAAGCTTATACTGAAAGCCACACGAAGCAAGTGTGAAGACATTTTAACCGTCTCTGTTTGAACCCACAAGTCAGCAGCAGAAGCAAGTTCCGTGTTCTGCTCCCGTCTGCAGGTGAGCAGCAGGATTATAACCACAGCCCAAAGAACGTGAACAATTCAAAAGGAGTGCAAAGAGGGTCTGCTGAGACAAAGGCAACAGCGTCCAACTCAGTAGAAGGAGGAAACCTAGGTGCACAACTGGTCAGTTTTTCAAGTCCGTTATTAACAGCCCATAAATGGGGAACCACTTATGCATTTATCATCATTTATTACTACTACCAAGGTCAGGTATAGTCCGATGCACAGGAAAAAGTAGTACCCATGCAGTATTGAGCTGCAGCACGGGAGGTTCCTATAGCTGATCACCAGCTTGGTGAGATGCCAAAATTTAGAGCACAGGTCTACGAACTTACCAACACTTCTCTTTGAGTGGTTAATTCTGCTCCATTTTTCTCGCTCAGTGAGCTGGTCTCTGTTCTTACTTGCCTTTCTGTCATGTCGCCTCTGCATCTCCTCTACGGAGTATCTCCCCACCTGGATTTCTCTCCTCTGGCTTCTTTTGCTGGGGGTAGAAAATGAGTCTCTACAGACTCAGCTTGTCTTCATAGATCAACAAGCTGTGAGAGGATCTGGCTTCCTGTTTCATTTCCGTTAAAGTTTTCAAAGTCACACAGGCTGTGTGTGCTTCTCCATATCCAAGCCACAAGAAAAAAGAAACCCAACCCCCGAGCATAACTCAGCTATTTATAAAGGTCACATTGCGACCTCCCTCCACATCTTCCAAGTTGTTTGGGTGCTGGAGACTGCAGGTTGATTTTCAAACTGCGGTTGTACAGCCCGTATGTGGTTTCTGTTTTAGTGGTAGTCCTCAAGAGGGTCACAGCCGCTTCTTTTTAGCTTCAGGGGCATGTTTGATTGCTAAGCACTTAACATTACTTATCATGCAATCAATGTGCTTTCTGTAGAAACACTGTGACTGTGAAGAGGAAACAAGTGGTCCACACACACATCCCTTCTCTATGAAGATATGGCCCGTGCTATGTAAAAGCAATGTTTACACAGATACGATTAAATCATTTCATAGATACAGAATTTTTAATAAGAGTAAGCAAAGTGTCCTTTGAGAGAATCTTTCCTTTCCCCTCCCTCACTCATCATCTTAAGTTAAATGTGATCAGTGGTTTCTCTACAGCCTAAGGCTACTAATTGCTTCTTAGTTACACAGTTGGAAGATATATCCCAATGCCATAGCTTACAAGTTCACGAAATCCAGCCTGCTGCTCTGAAAATACCCACAAGTTCTTGTTTCAGAGGTGGAAGCAACCACTTGCCCTACCAGATTCCTCTTCCGTTGCTCCATGTTACGCGTGGATTTAAAAAAAAAATTGCTGGAACTTGTACGGTTACTGACTCACATTTTCCCTTTCACTGGAATGTTGATTTCCCTCTCTACATCTTTTATTACAGTATTTTTGTTAAATTAGTTTCAAAATGCTATTTCTTCATTATCACCCTTGGATCAGGAGCATTTGCTAAAAAAATATAATAAAGGACATTTGGAAAGGTGGGGTTGGGGGAATAACCGCTACTTATGTATTTCACTATTCTTTCTGTTTGTTGGCACCTCAGGAGCTGAAGGCGAAATCTGCTCTCCCTGCTCCAGTCCAAGGCTTGGGCCCCATGACTGCAACCCTGAAAACATTTCTTATTTCACTATAAAGAAGGAGGAGAGGAACAATACAGAATTTTCTGTCTTTAATTGTTCACTTGCTGCCTTTGCATGCTCTCATGCTATCCATGCTCCATGCCAGTGAGCAAGCAAAGGCAGCAGGTGAACATTTAAAGACAGTATATATATATCTATCTATGTACATATACGTGCACACATTTATATGTATATAGGCATGCATTTTTTTTGTGTCTGTGTTCAGTTTCCATTAGCAGAACAAGATAGTTCCAACAGGGGAAAAAAACTGTAGGCTGGCTGCAGGACCAGTGAATCTCCAAGGGGAGATTTGGAAAGAAAATTAGGAGACAAGAAAGACTTCACATGCCCTCTTTTGCTTTACTTGCTCAGCGCTGTTTTGGGTTGTTGTTTTTTTTTTTTTGTTTTGTCCTGTTTGTTTGTTTTTATAAAGCAAAAAAGCAAGCTGTTTAGTTTAAATTATACAGTGAAATTGGTGCATTGAATTCCCTTTACATCTTCTTAAATTCCTCTGTTGTACTTCTTAATCCATTTTTGTCAGGTAGGTTGGTTTGCTCTGGCGTGTTTAGCACTGCCTAGTCATCCTCCTTTCTCACAGTTTCCATATTCTTTAACCCATATACCATATTTCCCAACCAAGCGTAGCTGGTTCACCTGGATAACTCTTTAATCTTTATCCAAGCAGCAAAAGCATGGATTACCTCACTTTCCTGCTGTGCTGGGGCATGAATATTTGCCTGAGCTCTGCATTTCTTCCATAGTCCTCTGAGCATCCTTAGAAAATGCTGAGACTTCTGAACACACTGTCTGGCAGGGATCTGGGAACTTGGAGGAGTTTTGGAAAGAGATGTTGTCTTTGCTCTGACAGGATCAGGCTATGGGCAAAAAAGGGCTCCGAAAGGGAGAAGAGGACAGACCAGGACCTTCTGTACCCCTTCCTTGCAGCAAAGCCTCAGCTGAGCTTTGAAACTGGACTAAGTTATAAAAAAAAACAGAGGATAAATTACACATACATGCATTTTTTTTATCAGAAATAACCGAGAGGTTTATGCAGGGTCATGGGGAGAAGAGAAAGACAAACCTAAAATGGAAGATGACAGGTTTGCTGTGCTAGAGGCAGGGACTACCTGGGCTGATATAATCCACAAAGTAAGAATAGCCGTGTTTTACTGAGTAGCTAGTGTTTGCATGCCTGCCTGTTTGCACTCTTTATCGCATTCACAAGCTGACGAGGAAATTTCCTTTGTCCACCCCCACACTTCTGTGGCGGGTGTTATCAGAGGGCCTCTCCTACCCGTGACATTCCCTTGTGGTTCCCAGAGATGTAGAAAGCGAGGTCTGTGTTTGACTTTACCACAGCTCAACATGCTCCTTTCCCTGCTCGCCCGTGATAGGAGAGCTCTTAGTCTTCAAGAGCCGTTGGGAAACCCAAATGTGATGTGGCACATCATCACCCATCTGTCTGAAAGCTTTAAGCACAAATGCTTTAGAGATGTGATGACTGCCCGAGTTGCAGGCGGTTTTGTCTCCATCACTGAGCTCTAGAGCCAACTTTTTCCCTTTCTTTCTGCTTTCTCCCTTTTGATTGGAAGCAGAGCAAGGTTAGAGAGGCAAATATCCCCAACCTCAGATTGCATGCAGTCACTTTTCTTGTGCTGTAACAAGTTGTCCTACCCTCTTGCCTGTTACCTGGAAGAAAAATCACCCTTTTAGGAACAATTATCCTTGCCCTTGGCAGCTTTCTGCTGCAGCCAGAAAGGCTGGGGGCAGGAGAGGTGCTGTCCTATGCAGGTGCACAACAGGTTACTTGGTGGGTCAACAGGTTATCCCTTTCCTTCTGAAGACTAATAAGGGGACTAGCACCAATACAATCTACTTTCTGGACAGATTAAGATTTTGGGACCATCAAGCAAATTGTTAGTGCAGAGTTACCTCTTAGTGCCTGGGCTCTGGCACAGGAGATCAGCATCTCTGGGAAAAGGAACCCCTGTTACATAATCGGTGACGGGCCTTGCTTTTGGACAATTCTTTGTAAATCAGATACTTCGTACTTGGAATAAGAGTCCGTATTATGGCTCTTTTTTCTTCAGAAATCAACATGCAAAGACTCAGAATTCAGCTGTTTCTCCTTCAGACTGTGAGATGTTACTGCCAGAAGAAACAAGACGCGGCCTATTCGTAGGCACTTTGCCTTTTTTTGTTTTGTTTCTCGTGTTAGTGCCTGGCTTTGCAACAGGGATTAAATATTTACGTTTCACTGTCAAAAGTGCGTAGCAGCAAATCAAAGGAAGCGTTTTAAGACCTGGTTGCTGTGAGTGACTCACTGCGACTACAGAACCCAAGATCAGGGCACCCTCTCTCCTGGGCTTCTCTTCTGAAGGCGGAGCGAGCCACTTGCTGCCACCTCAGAAAGAACCACGGCAGTCATCAGCGATGGCTTCTTTTGTGCTGAAACAGCAAAACAGGATCGCTAAGGGGAAGAAAAGAGCCCATTCTTTTCCGAGGAAGGAGTAACCCCAACCCAAAACATCAAATGCCATCAGTGAAAAGAACGAGCTTCCTTCAGAGGGAGACTTAGCAACAAGCAGGAAAATGAAACAGATGTAAAAAAGCAAGGCCAGAAAGAGAAAGCAGTAGCCTGTACACAAAGGAGCAACAGTGCTGGTGGAAAAGTCAGGGAGAGACAAGGGCTTGAGCATGTACGCGCCCCCTTTCATAATGCAGCTTATTGATCTAAATGACTTTTCAATTAATAGAAACAGTAACAGAAGATGGTCCTTTCTGAAAGACGCTTTGTACGGCTGATAGTTTGCTTATTCTGAGTTGCAAAGATAAACATCCTGGTTCTATTTGCCATTTTCTTTCCCCCGTCTCCTAGCAGGATCACCATCCATGCTGACAGCTGAAATTAATATATGCGTTTCTTCATTTAGCAGGTCAAAACAATCTATTGCTAAGATAATATACGCTATACTTGTCTATGTATTTCACAACACAGAAGGAAGGATGACATTAGTTTCTTTTAATTAGGATACAGGACAGGAATTCAGAGGATGAGTCTATTTTTGCAGCTGCCAAAATCTTACGCGTCTTCAGCAAATCCTTTTACCACCTGTTAAAAAAGGGGAAAGGAAATAAGCAGTTTTCTCCATCTGTAAAGCAAAGCTCGATGATTAAAATTGAGAGATGGTGAAAATACCATGGTGACAGAGAGTCTTCAGCTGAATATATAGCCCCCGCTGTGATGAGAAGCAGCACTCTCATCTCCCTTGGCAGTCAGTGACAATAAAGACAGAATTCTCCTACTTGCAAGGGATGTCAGCACCTTCCGCACAAAGGATTCAATGATTTCTTTTTCTGTAATTTTTTATGGATCTTACCTTTTTCGACATTCTACTCTTTAGACTGCAAGTATTAGGATTTCTACTTTTCTGGCAAGTAAATGACATACATTTTCTTTGAAAAGTAGCCTGTGTTAAGAATGTAAAAATGACATTTCCTGGCTGTTCCCATAAGGCGTCTTCTCAAATATATACACACACACACACATTTCCCTGGACCCACCTTCCACCACAGAAATTTTGTCTCAGTGAAATTCGGCTTTGGATGCTTATAGGATTTCCAGAGACCTCACGGCCCTGCAAGGATCGTTGTTCCCTCAGCGTGTCAGGCATGCAGAGATCCCAGCTGCCACCCGTGGGTATGCACAAAGCCTGTGCAGCACAGCTCGGAAACTCTGATCCATCTTCGGCAGGTTGGACTCCAAGCATGATCGCTACTTGTGACGCTTGTCAGGAGTTGATGCTTCCTGCATCCATTTTACACAAGAAAGTTGTGGATTTTGAGCAGCACTAGAAGAACAAAGCAGAAGTCTTCCTCCTAAGTTTGGGAGAAGTAGGACTGTGTCTTGGATTCTGCCTTCATTTCCTCAAAATTTCTTCTAGATTAAATCATATCCTCTGAACAACCTGGATTCACATCACATCAGAATAATGCTCCTTTCTGTGGCACTTCAGGATAACAGTCTGAAGATACTCGAAGCTGCCACCAAATTTTTATGGGTAGTTTTACATTTAAAAGGATCGTTAACTGTACAATTACATAACCGGATACTTATGTCACAGGTTTTGTTTGAAAAGCTCAAATGGTTTCTACATGTGTTAATAAACTTGTTTTAGCACTGAAAGCATAAATGCACGACAAATTGTCTGGGAGGAGAAATGAAAGGGAGACCATCTAAACTTCCATTTTTGTGAGGGAAGGAATCTGACATGCTGGAGGCACAGCAGGAAACCAATGAGGAACAGAATGTACAACCATTGTACAACTGTTAAATATAGATCCTCAGCTCCGACGCATTGAAGAACCTTGCTCTTGGGGCCTCTTCTGCTAACAAGTGTCTCTTGTCCCCAAAACACCTCACCTTCAGGACATTTCAAAAAGTTGAGTCAGGTGAGGGTATTCTGCCTCTTTCCCCATCTACTGTCACTTATTCCAGAAGGCGCTGGAGCACTTTTCTACAGGTCATACAAGCATAATGTTGCCAGATTATTTTTTAAATTTATTAGGTCTAACTTAACTGCCAAATCACAGTATCACAGTATCACAGTATGCTAGGGATTGGAAGGGACCTCAAAAGATCATCTAGTCCAATCCCCCTGTCGGAGCAGGATATGCACTGCTCTATTCTGCCATCAGTTGTGTATTACACGTGAAAAAACCCAAGCAGATGATTCTTTATGCTTTGCCACATTTGGTTTTTTTTCCCAAGCGAACATAGGAACAGTCCTTCCCTGACTGACCTTCAAGTATTACCCTAACACAAAATGTACGAGTATGAGTCAAACTGTATGACTACAGCAGCATTATGGTAAGGTAAATATCATATAGTTAAACTTCCTTCCGCTGGCAATATTTCCAGGAGACAGACTTCATAAAGGGCTACACCCAATAGTAAAATAATTTGCGCTCAGTAAACAAATACAGAGTGCTGTTATAAAGTCCAACATGGAGCTCAGCCAGAAACGAGCCACTGCTTTTAAGTGGCAATATTGTCAGCTGCAAATGAGCATCTCGACAGAAGCTGAGACATTTGTATAGTCAAACTAGTAGGAGGCCTAAAATGCCAAAGTTAAGGCTACAGATGATAGTAGGTTTTGCAAACTGAACACCCTGGGTCTCCATACACGGACTTACAGTGTTTGAACGCTTCCCACCCCCCCTCTAAATGTAACATTAGATTTGTCTTCTTTATGGAATTAATTGAAACATTTCTAAAAAGCAGCCTATGCACAGCTGAGGGAACGGCAAATACACGCCAACCCGCTGCCATACCGCTGGTTTCCCTCGTCTGAACCAAGCACAGGATTTCACAGGGCAACCTGAGCAGAGACCTCTGCTACCGCCCTCCCTCCACCACCTAACTGCTGTGACAGACTTGTGAAGCCAAACACCACCGCCACGAGCAGGTAAAGCGGCTTTTTATGTAGGCTTTTTATACAGGAGCTCCACGGTGTGGAGTCAGCTGTCTCGCTGCAAACAGGAAGCTGAGATATGCCCATCGCAATGAGAGATTTAGGATGTAATGCCCGCTCGGCCACCTCACAAGGAGGACAGGACAGGACACGCAGTGTGCTTTAAAACACTGTAAGGCAACAACATTAGTACATGCAAAGTTTTATACATAACTTGTTGAAGTGCTGGATCTCCATGCGTATGGGTTCTTCCCATCAAAACCTCTCTTAACACCCCAGCACTTTGTTTCTAGGACAGGGTACTTTGGACACGAAGCTGTGTCCTTGCAGCGCATATATCTCCCCTGCCTAATGTCCATCACCGTAACTGAGGATAGGCAGGCAGGAGAAGACCACAAATTCCCACACAGCTCTCAAGAGTTGCCATTTCTGCCTCCTTTTCCGCCCCAACACAAGCGTTTCTACACCCCTCCCCCCCTGCCAAGAGCAGCTAGGAAAGAACTTTTTAACTGTTCCATAATCAGCAAAGAGCTCTTTTGCCTTCCCTCTCACAGAGCGGCGCAGGAAAGCCCTAGGTATGCACAGAAGGGAAGAACCTGGAGAAATACAAGTAGGCGCGTTGGGATACCAGCTCCAGCAGAGCTCCCCAGAGTGCTACAACCAGAGTTGTGTTCTCCAGCAGACAGATCAGAACAGCAATCTCTGCGAAAGTTAATGCCTTTCAGTGCAACACTTCTTTACAGTGAAATAACATCATTTTTACTTCCAGTGGCTAAAGAAACTCTGAAATGTTGAAATAATAATAATAATAATAATAATTTTAAAAAATGCTTTGGTGACAAGAAATAGCTGCAATAAGGCAGGGTGGCAGGTGTCCCATGAGAGCACCACAGCATAAAAGAGAAATATAACAGCTGTTGATACTTAAGACAACCCACCCTTATACTAGTTTGTTACAGATGATCTCCAACATTTACACAGAGACGTATTCTTCATCTTATACCCCTTTATCCAAGTGGAAAGCTTTTCCCTTGCACCTCTGAAGTACAACAAAGGGGGAAGCTCAAATAACACGGAAGAAGTTGACACTTCTCTGCCTGACTTGGGCAAAAAGTCAGTGTTTGACATCAAGCAAAGTTTACCATGGCAAATAAACCCCTGCATTACACAGGACAGTAATACCAAGGCTCTGAAAAAAAAAACACGTACAACTTTGGCTGCAGCTTTCATGCTATTAGATTCCACAGCATGCACATGTGGTTTCAATACCTCTTTTTAAAAAAAAAAAGAAAAGCCACTTCAAATAGAAATACATCATCACAATGGTTGCTTGCTAATACAGGGTCTGATGTGTGATAGAAATTATAAACCAGAAAAGCAAGATTGCTAGAAAAAATACGTTATTAGGGAAGAGATTTGTAAAGCAGATAAAGAGTTTCTGTGGAGCACTTAAAATACAGAAATACTTCACATCTGAACCAATGGAAAAGAGCGTTACCATTTCCTCCTTATTTTTTTAAAAACTGACAGATTGTGTTTAGGCCTTGTAAAAGGTTACCCCTCTCAACTCTTGCAGTTGACTAACAGAGAAAAATATGTTTCTTGGTTATTTTTTAAACCAAACATTACAGACTCAAGAGGAAGATTCAACTTTAATCAAGTACTTGCACTACTTACCTAACCACGCACAACTGGAAAAGTCACAGCATGCAAACAGAAACAGATGTTCGCTTTCACAAACAAATGCCATCCCTACCCATCCATAAATTCTTCGGAGGATGAAAAGGAATCATAGTCCTATTGGCCATGTACTGACTATCCCAGAACATTCTTCCTTAAAGATATTAAAAGTATCTTTATTAAATACCAAGTAAAGATATTTTCCTCTCTCTGAACTTTATCTCTGCAGTCTCTTTGGGATATTAGCTTCCAAGACAAGCGGCAAATACTTCTAGGGGAATGCTTTTAGTTTGCACAGAGAATTATTTTGAAGGGAGGCTGTCTCTTCTCAGTATAATCTTATCTGGACCCATTAGCTTATCAGAAATTACTGGAAATACTTTTTAGAGTAAAAATCTTGATTACTATTTTGCATATTTGAACATGTTTCCAAGCCATCTCCAGGGACTACCATCCTCATCAGCATTTCTCCCATCCTGCTCCAAAGATGTTGAAAGTTGGCCACAGTGTCTTTCTCATGGCTGAGCTGCTGGATGGCAGTTGCACTCTAAAGCTAGCCGTGACCTCATAACAGACAACTTACAGCCGGTACAAAGAGGCAACAAATAGTGCTGTGTCAGTGCAGAGAAAAAGACATTAAGTAAATTAGATATTTGTTGTAAAGTTCCATACCAAAAAGCAGAATGTGCACAGGCAATCATGCCGTGGTTTCTGTAAGTGCACCATTCTTCCCTTGGTCCGACTCTGAGGCGGTGGCTGGGATCAGATGCACAGTTAAAGTCCAGTGTTGTCCATTCCTAATCCTAAGGAGGCTAACTTATACATTGGCATCCTAGTAAGACATATACAGTCACCTTCTTTCTGTGTTTGCCTGCCGTCTTTCACTTGTTGGTCTCTCTAGTCTTATTTCTCCCCAATCTCTGTCTTGGCCTCCTCGAGTACTTTTTGAATTTCTGACTGTCTTGAATTGGACATAGGGCCCTTGGCTTCTCCAGGACATCAGGCAGAGCAAGCTCATGCTGTTATCATGCCATGAGTACGATGAGTAACTCAGATTTGGGAAAAGCTTTAATTTCTTTCCCATGAACTACCACATAATTGAACTCTGAGACAAAGCTCTAGCAAACCAGGCTTCCTTTCTTTGTGTGTGTAAATAATCACGTGTCTCTTCACCACCGCTATATTTCTACTTACAGAGAAAGCAAAGGAAGGGCAAATATAATTTTATGCACGACAGTTGTTTGCAACCCCCGAATTCAGGAAAAAAAGGCCCACCAAGAATTGTGCATGCAGTCAACATACCTTGAAGAAATCTATACGCTTTTCCACATGCATCTTTTTGCAGTATTTGCAGCATGCATACACTCCACTGCAGCTGCCATCCTTTCTTACAGCACAATGTTATTCACGCGTGCCACCATAATTTAGCAGTACGCACGTTATAACCTTCATTTTTTCCATGTCTGATGGTCCACCAGAAGTAAGGTGGTTGGGGAAACAGCAACACATGGAGAACATGTTTTAAAGCGTGCAAATGAATGACCAGTTTCCTTTTCTCCTGTGAGTGCTGGCATACATGCCCCACACTGTGATAAATCCAGGCAACACCATACACAGTCACAGGTAACTGAATGTGTATCTCAGACTTTTACTGAGCAGTGACAGAAGCATCGTACGTGGGAACTGAGGAACAGTGTAGTGCCTTTGTGCAAATGCAACTCCCCAACAACGACTTTGCAAATCACAAGGACATTTTTCCCTGCTACTGCCTGAGTTGCAGTGAAGAATGCTCTCAGCAAAGGTAGTGGATCTACTTTGACAGTCTTGCTGCAGTTCATGAAAGTGCCAGCCAACCAGTGAGACAACTTCCCCAGGGTGACACCATTAGATCATTTAGTTTTGGCAACCAGCATGTACGAAGACTGCCCCGAAAGGTTTGATTTTCTGCAGAACAAAGCAAAAAGCTGAAGTTTTGTGAGAGTTATGAAGCAACCCCTTGACCACAGCAATGTGCTAGATGGAAAAGAAAACAAGGACATTAATTTCTTGACTCCTGGCAGGAACAACACACAGCTATTGGCCCCGCATAAGCTCTTAGAGACACACGATAAATTACATGGAAGAAAACAACATTAGAAGGAACAGTTGTTAGACCTCTCATGCTCCTGGAAGAAAAAAAGTTTGTCAAAAGGTGAAGCTGTTACAAGCTCAGATGATTGCCTCATCCATATCATGACTACCAGTGTAATAGGAATTCAGCTAGGACTTTTATACCTAAAAATTCCATAGAGAGTGGGATGAGAGAAAACAGAGAGCCTCTTACAGCAAGCAGATGACTGCCCTGGTAGAGATGTTGACCCCTATTGCAAACTTATACTTTATCACATATCAAATGTTTATACTATATCCATACTTCATCAAATAGAGAATATCATAATTCCATTTTTAAAAGTAATAGACTATTAAGCAGGTGGAGGTCTTGAAAAGGAAATGAACACCTAAACATTAAGTGAAAAATCAGGTCCACTTAGAAGAAATAGTACTTAATCCGAAAAGACAAATAGACTAGACTCCAAGCTGTGGGATGGGGTACAACAGCACGCTTTACGTTCTTTAAAAGCAGGTCTGAAAAGCGAGGTAAGATCCCCAGTTGTCATCCACAATCAGTAACCAGGGTAAAAGCGGTGATCAGATTTACCCCCTGCCTTGCTTTGTGAAAGATCCTTGGAAGAAACGAGTTTAGGCCTCCATCAAGCTCCAAGAGCAGTAAGTAGTTTTGACATTCAGGCCCTTTTTGGTGGTGATCAAGTTACCCTCAGGACACCCCATCTAAAAGCCTCAATACTTTATGATAGATCACGACATTCTTTTTCCATCACTGTGAACCAGACAGGACTGTCCACTAGAATCTAAAGCTCTCAACAATAGCAGCAAAACCAGAACAAACCAATGGATGCATTAACTCCCATAACTGGGACTAGCACAGATTCCCAGCTTCGAGTTTTCCTGGCAAGTAAGGAGTCCAGAACCCTCCAAGTGCCAGGAGAGTGCTCCATCACCAAAGAAGGAAGTACTCTCTAACCATTAGTCTTGAGAGATGGCAAATTAATGACATCATTCTGCAAATACTCAGTGGATCTTGGCATCACTGAAGGGAAAGTCTGAGCGCTCAAAGAACTATCCATCTCAAGGGATCACATGGTCTTCAGCAACACACAGGCAAGATGTATAAAAACAGGCAAGATAACGTGATGTAAATTGCTATTCGACCAGAAGTGATTAGGAAGATTCCCAACGTTACAACAGGGCAAACTTCCAGCTGCTGCCAGCTCTTCCTCAGCATTTGGGAGTAATCTTTGGGCTAGCGAGCCCTCGCAGAGACTGAGTTCAGGGTGCGCTAAGTGAATTCCTGGTGCTGGCTACGGCCAGGTGAGTCTTCAGGAAACTTAACGCGAAATTTCTGTAAGTAATCTTTGGAGATACTCCTGATGCGCGATTTCAGTGTGGAAACAAGCCTCCTTTTGTTGAAGTGAGGGTGCTAGCCTCACTCAGAGCAGTGCTTGAAATTTAATGAAGAGCTTCAGCTTAATCAAATCCAAGGCGAGTTACAATTTCCTCCCTCAGGATAAGAGGAAATGAGTTTGATGGCTCCAGGAGCTGGCAAGAAAACTCCTGCAAAAGGAGTTCTTGAAAAACTCAGGGGAGTTAGGCTCACTATTTGAGTAGTAAAACGAAGGCCACCAGTAATCAGCTTCAATTTGTTTAATGTAAGACATCTCCATGCTCAGTTCCATCAGAACAATCTCTCCCTAAGGCAATCGTAATACCTCAGCTTTGTCTGGGAAGTAAAGCAGCTGAGAAAAATTTGAGACAAAATTAATGTTTATGGGGGATGTGCTGAAAGGGGGACCAAGTTTTACATGTGTGATCACGGGCTCTAAACTGATCATTGCCACTCAACTTGCAAACACAATCTCAGGATTTAATATTCTAAGGATGTAATGGCTCAAAAGAAGTCAAAGCAAGGTGAACACTTGGAATTTTTAGAAAAGGAATAGAGAACAAAGTGCCATTTTGCAGCTGCATAATTCATGATGGACCTGTATCATGAATATTGTGTGAGCTTTGTCCCCTCCCACCACAGAAATGTACAACTTGGAACTAGGGAAGGTTCAGAGAAAGGCAATTAAGATGATAAATAGCTTCCCCATCAGAATAAATAGACCAGTACTCTTTAGCTTGGTAAACAGAGGACCAAATGAAAAATAAGGTAGAAGACTGTAAAAGGAAAGCTAGGAAGATGGGTTCTTCACACAGTATGGAGTTCAACTGCATAACCCGTCACTACACCACGTTATGGATATCAATGGTTTACTGCCATTCTAAAACAGTAATTAGCTATTAAGTAATCCTCAATGGACTTTTCTTCCGAGGGATGCAAAGTCATCATTTTCTCAGGAAAGACCATTTAGTACGACAGAGGAGAATACACTGGGTTGGTAATGGAGAGAATGTTTTTTTTTTTGTGGGGGGTGGGGTGGGGGTTTGGAAATTCAGTTTGCAGAGATTAAAGTGCTGCTTTGGTGTTAAGATTTCACCCTTTCAGTAGTTCAATATATTCATCCTCTTTGGATGGAAGATATTTTCCTTCAGAAACCCAGAAATTTGGAGCAATGAGAACCAATACATTTCCACAGACACAATGACAGAATCTGAAGCTTCATCTTCTGCAATTGATGCAGTCTCAAGGACAAAAAGTTCCTCCAGCAGTCAAGAGGAGAACATATGTGTTAAGAAAAATCATTAAAAAAAGCAGCTTTCCTATTACTGCTCTTGACAATTAGACAATGAAAACATCAGGACTATCATCTTTCCTAAAGATAGCTCAAAGAGTTCACGTATTAAACCTTAAATGTACCTCTAGCATGTTCATCATTTTAACCTACAACCAGTGGGGAATACTGGAAACTTGGTGCTCTTCTCTAATACTAGGGTAAATAATGGCTTCTTTTAAAGGAAGGCGTAGATCGGCTGATGAGAGTTTATTATTAGCAGACTCGGTACTGGCTCTCCTGACATTACTAGGGGCAGAGCAGGAGATCACACTGCTCTCCTCAGTACCTCCCAACTGCCCCTCCACCCCCTTTCCCCTGAAGCTTTTTGGGTAGGGCTAAGAGGAGTGCATTAGGGGAGTTGAGAAGCATTCCTGTTTTGAGGGCAAAGACATCACGAGAAGCGTATTCTCCCATTCCTACACAACAAGCTCTCAGTCCCTGTGGCAGGTCAGCGAAATGGGAGCTCTCACTCTTGTACTGATGCTCGGTGTTACGGCATGGCACAGAGGACCACTGAGTGCATTGACTTGGGAAGTGCTGAGGTGACCTCCAGGCATGTGAAGCCCGAGGTGGTGGGTATGTGTGGTTGGTATGGGTATGTGGTGGTGGGTATGTATGGTTGCCAGGACGGAGAGAGAACAGTGGGCACCAGCTCCTTTGCAGCGATGAGAGATCAGCCTGCTCTTGTTTTACAGCGCACACAGAAAAGGCCTTTTGTCTTGACTGCTTGGGCAGATGTGAATGTGCAAGAAGTACTGGAAGCACAACCTCTTCAGATGCAAAACCTATCCGTTACTCTCTAATATAATCTCCATCAAGATTTAATTTCAGAAAAAAAATCGTAAGTTGTTTGCCTGAAGGATAAAGCAGTGGTTCTGACAAAAACACAATACCTGGAGCTGGTTTAAACAAATACAGAAACTCGGTCTTACCTGGTTCTACCTACCTCCACATGCAGCTGAATCCCTACAGCAGAGAAATTAGTAACACACCCACACCGAGTCTATATACACAGCGAAAGGGTATATAAAGCTTAGCTCATCTTCTGGACTGGAGCAGCCACGGTAACACTCCCTGCACGAAGCCCTAGCACACAAATACACTGCTGTTCGCAGCAAAGATTGGCCGTCCAAATACTTCACCAAATACTAGCTACTCATAGATTTCACTGCCCACAGCCACTGGTTAAGTATATTCCCATCTTCATTTCTTTTAAGATTTTGGGAACCATAGGGCTTAACCTCAAGGCAGCCACCGGTTTTCCCCTTGGTTGTATTTATTTCTCACTCACCTGCCTCTCTTTTTGATGGACTCCTACACTGACTCCCTCAGCAGTTGGGTTTTGACATTTTCTGACAATATCATGCAGTACATTACATGCAAAGAACATGCTGTTATATTTTCAGGCACCTTCTACTACCAATCAGGTTTGTGCAGGTAATGAAATCTTTTCAGGAAGCCAGATGCTTTTGCTGTCATTCTGGAGGATCTCTGTCCCGCCCTGGCCTGAACGTGCTTTTGGATTTGAAGAAAGAAAAAAAAAATATTATTTTCTTCTATTCATCAACACATTAATAGTCCCATCTGAGAAAGATGAAGACTTATAGTTCAGTGACGTCTATACTCGCACAAGAGAAAACCAGGCTCTCCCATCCCTCTCCTCATGAGCACAGGCAGGGATGCATTAGGTCTCTGCCCATTAGGAAGACAATGTAGGTTGCTTTCCCGACCGTAGAAATATATCTAGCCAGGGGTTCTGCTCAGCAGTTGCACAATGGTTTTCAAGTTAAGCTGTGCTCATCAAATGTGCAATGGAGAACTCCTGTGCTCCCACACCCCGCTTGAAAAGTACTGACACATGCACTGACTTTAAACTCTGGCAACCTCTTCTCTTTTTCTTAAACTATCAGTAAAAAGTGATTGGGGTATGTTATCAAAAAGAAACATTTAGACACATCCTTCTCTTGAACCTCCCTAGCTATATTCCCCCCTTTCAGCTATGATACCGACTGCCATTCCCTATGATCTACAACATTTCCACATGAGAAACCTCATACCAGCTGCTCTCACCCATGCTTTTGGTTTCCCCTCTTTGTCAGCCTGCCATGCTGGTTTGTTGTGTGCAGGACAGTCAACAAGAACTGTGCCCAACTGAGTCCAAGTGGCATTTGCGGCCGAGACTACACAATTCAGAAAAAAAAAACACCCAAAACCAAACCAAACAACCATACATTACACATGCATTATCTCTTCAAAAGCATTTGAAGAGATACCCAAGTTGAGGAGCCCATCATTCAAGCTTTCTTCAGGCGGAAGCTCTTGCACCAAACAGCAGGCTTTAGTGCAAAATCCCACTCCATCAAAAGATGTTAGCTCTCCCAAGCAATGGGGCTCACAGAGAGGGCACTCTTGTTTACATATGAGTGGAAAAACATCTCTCTGCTACTTAAAACACCTACAAGTGCATTATTTCTCTGTAAAGCATTTGGGTAACTTCTCCCCAGGTTAGTGTATCTTCAGGCAAGAGAAAGTACTTTAGAAAACTTAAGGATACGAAGTCTTCCATGGAGCATATTGCCATCTATTTCCCTGTTGTGGAGAAAGCTTCCAATGGCTCATCCTTGGCACTACACCCTTCCTGAATATTCCCTGTCTCTCTCAATTGTCTGTCTCAGTAGAAAATTGTGAGGAATAAAGGGACTGTTTCATCGCTTGACAGGTAATAGCCGAAAAAAGAGTGGAAAAAAAATCATGTATACAATGCAGTGGCAAGCATAAACACTCCATACTGTTCCCCGGCCTTTCACTTCATTTTGAATTGCAAATGGATTAATGATAGCAGAAAAGGGAGAGAGATAAATGTACACAATGACAAACTTTTCTGCTTCATCCTTTATAGGATGAGAACAGAGTTTAGCTGCAAAACCCAAGTCTTTGCCATTGAAAGTAACTTCATAATGAATCTAGAATGCCTAGAAGATGTGGGAAATCTGTTCCTCAGTTTAATATTAAACTGAAATATGATCCTTCAGGCTTTAACTAGGAACATCTGGTAGAAAACTCTGCTGGTCAAAATTTACTAGCTAATAAAGACTATAATGAATTTCCACAGTTCGAGTTACGCATGTTTTATATAAAAGCAATCATGACACTACAACACACTCAACACTTAGAGCAGAGGCAAAGATTATTTTGTAAGGCATGAAAGAAAGATACATCACTGCAATTTAAAATGAATTTTATGGCAATAAAATAACGTACTTTTTTTCTTTTTCAAATACAGAGCCCAATTAAAATATAACCAAACCTAAACTTTCAAACTCCTTAAAGCAAGAGATCAGACAAATATGTCAAATATGTTTAATTTTTTTTCAAAATAACTGATGGCAAAATAAAATATTTACATCACGTCATACTGTGTAAACATGTAACGTCACTGTACAAAGAAATATACATGCAAAATAAAGCAAAAATTTAACTAAAACAATAAAGGAAAATAATACACAAACATAATGATATGAGGTTGGTACGAATACACATCCAGTTTCGAAGTCAGTTGTTTTCTTTTAAAAAGTTTCTGTACAACTTTACAAAAAAAAAACCAAAAACCAAAAAAGGAATAAATAGAATACAGTGGAAGCCACAAAGCTCAAAACTAACCCAAGCTAGGTTATGGCTTAAGACCCATATATCTAACTACTGTGGGCTGTCGGCTTGGTTTCTTTAAACATGGCATTTCACACAAACATAGATGACAACACACCCATATGAACTCCGTGATGCACAGAAAACCATCTCTGTCTTTTTAAATAGCTCACGTTAATATTACTTCAACCTTAAAAACAGTTACTAAGACAATTACATTACGTGTCAGATTCTCCTCATCTGACCACTACTTTCTGAATGTATTCTTCACCAAAGAGCACAAAATTCATTTGTTCATTTCACAGAAAGAAGTAAACACAGATTTGAAAATTCTAAAAAGTAGCAAGTGTGGAGACTGATTTTGGGAAAGTCAGACTTTGGCATTTTGAATATAATAATAAATTTTAAAAAGCGTCACCCTACTTCTGAACCAGTTTGAGATTTGGGATACGAATCTCTCTCCTTTTTTTTTTTTTTTTGAACAATCCTTAAAACTGACTAGTCTTGTCTAAATTCTATGCTAACCCTCATCTTAAACTAATAATGACAGTGTGGTACAACACACCCGCCCCTGCCCACCCAGAAACCCCAAACACACAAACAAAACCATAAAGCTCGCCGTACTAAGTATGTGCTTTTTCTATATATTTATTACAGTTACAACAGAGGTCCTCATAAATAGTTGCATAAAATGTTAAAGCCACAACATTGCACATGATATGAAAGAAAACAAAATCCCAAATGAGTGCATTTACAGTATTTCATCCTGCTGTATACTGCTTGACAATCGGGTCGGCAAGCTGGGCACCAACCCAAAGTCCTTTTCTAAGGGGACAGTGAGTACTGACCCAAACTGAAGACCCGCACAGTGGTATACCACCATTTAGGAAGGAGGGGGGGAAAAAAAGGATAAGGGGAAGGGGGAAAAAAAAATTACAGACCGAAGGCAGGTAACAGTCTATATACAAGTAAGGCCTACATTTTATCAGAGCAAAACGATTCATTCTATTTGTATGCAAAAACTTTGAGGTTGGATGCACTTAAAAGCAGAGTCTGATCTCAGTGCACTGCTACGTGAGATACATACAGGCGAGGCAACTGGAAAGCTCTAGGACCAAGTGAAAACCAGATGTTATAAATGGAGGCCGTATCAATGGGCAGCCATTTTGGTGAGTCTTCTCCAGGCATGATTTCATTTTTGTTTAACACCAGTGCTTTGAACATAGGCATTTCTTCCTTGAATAAATCTTGAAAACGGTAGTTAAGTTCACTTGCAAAATTCAACTCTTGTTTATTAAAAAAACTATTTTTTTTTTTTGCAGAAACCTGAATAAAATACTGTAACTGTATCGCTTGTGACTGCTTTTTGCAGAGTACAGTGCTATCGTCCTCCACCCCAGTGAAGTCTGCATCGCCGGTCCCCCGCGCTGCCCCGCACGGGTCCCCCTGGAATGCGTTTGCACACGAACATTCGCTAGCAGCTGGTTGGCTCGGGGTTTGCTTTCCTCAAAATTCAAGTCAACAGCTGATCGGCAGGAGTCCATCTCCAGTCTGATTGATTGGCAGGAGGAGTCCATCTCCGGTCTGATTGATTGGCAGGAGGAGTCCATCTCCAGTCTGATTGATTGGCAGGTGAAAGAGAATGAGAGAGAACTTCAGGCAAGGTCAAACTCTTGGCAAGAGCCTGCTCTGTAAGAAGTTTTTAATGCTACGGATGGGTCGAACATCATTCTGGTGTTTTCGCCGCTCAATGAACGAAGTCAGTCTGGATATGTCAATGCTGTCAGCACTTTTGCTATTCCCCAGCTGCAGCCATTGCTCCTGGAGGGCCAGTGCAGCCGAGGGACGCTTAGCTGGGTCATCCTGAAGTAGGAAGCATACAAAATCTTTGGCCTTCTGGCTAACTCCTTTGAAGTAGTCATCTGGGAAACTAAAGTCTAAGCGGCAAATATTCAGGCAAGTTTCCTCTACGCTTTCATCCAGGAAAGGAGAGACGCCACTAAGAAGGACATATGTGAGCACTCCAATGCTCCAAACATCTGAAGTGAGGGAAACAGGATTTCCAAGAATAATTTCAGGAGCTGCAAACTCTGGGTTTCCAAGTAACTGGTGGATATAATACGTGGTATTGAGCTGGACTGCATCTCCAAAGTCAGCCAGTTTTATTGTTGGCTTAGTGGAACTCTGGTCCACCAAAATATTTTCAGGCTAGAAAACATAAAACCAAAAGTTAAAATGTCTTTTTTCGAGTCAGTTTAACACACATTTAATGCTTAACACATTACTGTTTCCCAGCCAGTGCTGTCAGCTCAAGAACACAGCAAACAGCTGCGAGGTACAAGGATTACTGCTGAAGACCAGCTCTGCAATGCTCCTAGGCAGTCCTACCAAGGCTTCCCCCCGACCAACCAACAGGTACACAACTTGCCAACTACAGTACGCAACGAGTGTCTCTTAGCTGCCGGCATTTTTGCAAGAAATATAGTTCTGCCAGATAATACTGCAGATTTTCACAACAGCAGCTCTGCAAAGTTTCAAAGGAACCTGTACTTGGGAGCGTAAACTTAAAGAAGAGCAATTAGAAATAGAGGGTGAATAAAGCAGTTGCTCGATTTGCTTTATGACAGAGAGACAACAAACCCCTTGCATTTGAAGACTGGAAGACCATGTCAGAATTTTTAGGATGCTTTCAACAGAATTCAGCTTTACTTGGAGATTCTTAAATGTAACGTGGTTGTACAGATGGAAGTCAAGCATTACTGGGAGACTATGACAGCAGAAGATCCTGTTGGATGCACGTGGTTTCAAGAGAACCGCCCCACTCTTGGTGAGCTGAAAGTGGAATTATTTTTATGGTTTTATTTCTAAAGCTACTGCTGCTGTGATCTCAGAAAAACAGGAGTGACTTACCTACAACTAGTTTTTATCTAGTTCATCTGTATGTACCCTGAGACTGGAAAAAGTACTGGTGAACTCCATATAGCACTAGAAAAAATTAAATTTGGGGTCTTGTCCTGGTTTGAGGTAAAACAGAACCAATTTTGTTCAGTAACTTCGCTTCTTAGCTGGGCCTCTTCTAACTACTGAAATTAACTGCATATTGTGCAGACACTGTTCACTCTCTCAGAGTGATAAGACCAATTGTTTATAGCTGATGCCCAGGCATGGCCTGCAGAGAGGCTCCTGCTTATACTTATTGCTATAACAGCCACGGCCAACCAACTTGGCTATTTGCCCCGTTGGAGGGCCAGAAGCGGAAAAGCATAGTGGGGTGCCACCTGCGGGGAGGAGCGGACAGGACAGGTGACCCAAAACTGACCAACAGGGTATTCCATCCCATCTGCCTCATGCTCAGTGTAAAAGCTGAGGGATCAAAGGGTCACGGGCTCTTCCTTCAATAGCTGACGGCTGAGGAGGACTCTGTCTGTCTACCTGTGATCCCGATCCTGAATCCAGATCCGGAATCCAGTTCCCATCCATCACTGAGTCCAGCCTGGGACTGCCCCAGTGCCAGCCGGTGTCGTGATTGTCATCTTGGGAGCTTGATACGGTTTTGTATATTTTTCATTTTTTCTTTTTATTTCATTATTAATATTTGATTAAAGTAGTTTAGTTCCTTCTAAACTCATAAGTCTCTTTTTCCTCCTCTGCCTCTCTCTTTGAAGAGGGGTAGAAGGGAGCATCTGTCAGTCCCATCTGGGATCCCTCAGGTCCCCAGTAGTGGATTTTGGCCTAAACCACAACAGGTCTCTACGATTTGCATAATCAGACTGGTTCTGCTTGGAAAACAGAAACACATGGAGGGAAGACACAGGCTCTTTATGCTTTTTTTCATCATGACCCCTTTTGGCTGAAGAGACCCTGCCTAAAAAGATGACCCGTCAATGCTAAAATTCCTTAATATTCAAATACAGGTGGAAAAAAAAAGTGTAAAGAATAAGTCTTTAATTAATATTCACATTAAGACCTTCTTATATAGCTTTTTCTACTAGAATGCATCAAATTCTTGTGGCTCAAGTAAAATTCAAAGGGTAGACCAGAGGCCCAAAGAGGTACCATTCACATAGAAATCGCAGCCCTCAAAGTACAAAGATGAGAAAGAGATTGCAGGAACAAAAGCAAAGCAGTCTCTTTCACAACAAACTATGATTCTTGAGAAAAAAATGGATTTCTGCTGCAAGTTTCTCAGAAAGTAAATAAACAAATGAATAAAGAATTAAAAATCAAACAAACCCGTTCCTGACAGCAATTACTTCCAGCACAAAGGACCACACAGGGCCAGCAAGCTTTAAGGAGAAAGCACAGGGAATTCAAAGTTTCCACTTTGCTGGCTATGAGCGATCTAAAGCATTTGAGGATGGAGCCCCAACCCATACCCCTCATACAGTCGCAAGCAATTCACAGTTCTGTGTTCCCAGCTGCAAGTTTCCTAGAAGAGGGAGGATTTTATGCCTGGAATGGTGCATGCTGCCAGGAATCCCATTCACTCCTCACCTTTAGGTCCAAATGTGCTATTCTGCAGTTGTGAAGATACTGCACAGCTTCCAGAATCTCTCCCAGGTAGAGTCTGATCTTCCCTTCTGTAAGGTTTCCCCATCGCACAACGTAGTCTAGAAGGCGACCCTGGTCAGCCCTATTGGAATTACAAGGGTTATATTTTAGATTAATCCATGTATCAGAACTGAAAGAAAAACCCAACAGCAATAACTGTAGCCTGCATCAGCTAGAAGACAGAGGACTAGGGTATGAAGAGGAGGTTTGATATCAAGCTACCAGATCACAACATTCCTAATTCACTTGTGCAACCACTTGATATAAAATAACTCCTGGACCTTCAGACTAAGATAATCATCCACATATCAGTTTAATATCTCAACTTGTTTGCAAGTATTAAACTCTTAATTTCAATAACAGCATCATACAACTGCAATATTTTACTTAGGTGTTTTCAAACTTCTATGGAACGTTAAAGTTCCTTATTCATAAACCACTATAAATGCCCCAGAAAGCAAGCTGTAGAGACTGCATTTTACAGATAAAGTTAGAGTCCACACACATTTCTAACACTAGTATGTAGTTGGTGGAGGTCTCAAAGGTATCAAGAAGGCCAACGAGCTGGGGATGCTGGAGATTCTGCATGACTCCAAGTTCATGGGTAACCTGGTCTCGCTTCATCAACTTCTTATTCACAAACTTAGTGGCTACTGCTCGCTTGGTTCCCTTCTGGTCACACTTCTTAACGACAGAAAATCTGCCCCTGAAATACAATATTGAAAGGAAAGAGTTAACCGAGAGATGCACTGAGGACATTGACCTTGAAAGATATCCTGAGAGAGATCTAATTTTAGACCTCTAATAAGCTACCCTTACAGAGCAGTTTCTGGACATAGGCGAGAGTTTTCAGTGCATGCATCTTCTACAAAACATGTCTGTATAAGTATCTCATGATAGAGATCTGTTTTATCGCACAGCAGAGAACTCAAGTCAGAGTACTATACAGCTTTCAAAGGTCATCATTAAATTGGACAAATGTATCTTCTACATGACCTATTCTGCCCATTTTCAGACTTTTTCTATCTGTAATTTTCATTCCTAAATAAAAAGGTTTAGGACAGCTTCACTACAGAAGCAGCATCAGTCACTGTAAGGCATGCTTAAAAAGTTAACAATCCCTTAATCTATGGTACTACTTCAGCCTAAATATGTCCTGTTTATGCAGTGCCATCTAGTGCTGGTGAAATTTTCAATTCCTCATTTTTATTTAACCCAGCATAATTCTGGCTTTTTAGGCTCACATGATAGCTATTTTTCAAAGAGAATTTCATTTTTTGAAAGAGAAGTTAATATTTTGACATAGACACCTTTGGCGATCAGCATACAGAACGCACCTGCCAAGCTCAGCCACTTCACTGTAGAGGGAATCAAAGTTGTCTTTCCAGATTACCATGATCCCATCACTTCCAGGACCTACAAAAGAACAGTATAGCCAAAATATAATATGCTCAGATCCTCCTCAGAACTATATTGTTGTCATTATAACCAACGTATTGCTTCAGATATTTACAGATATTTGGAATTCATGTTCAGTTTGGGAATAGATTTCAGAAAGAATTTGCCTCAGCCTGGCGCCTATCATCTTTCTTTTGCAGCTGAGTGTGTCCATACTGAAAAGCAACTCATGGCCTCATACTGTCCATCTCCTTGCAGCTCAGAAAGAAAATTACTTCTGCAATCAACTACTTCATTGACGGTTTAAAAAGACTACCACAGCAACAGAAGGTAAAGAGCATTCTTGACACTCTGAACAAGAATTGACTACAGTCAAATGGCAAGTCCTTCATGTCTGAAAGACTGAAAAAGACTTCATAGTTTGATGGTGAAACCTTACTTTGTGCTACAGCCTTAGAGTTTTCATTTTGGTTTTATGGGCTGGGGAAACGAAGGATAGGATGGCTCCAGAAAAACTGGGCCCAGAACTTCTTTGTAAAAGTATTAGTAGAGCTGAGTAGGAGGGCTAGCAAAATACAGCTGGTTTAGTTTTGATTGAAAAATGAACACATGCTTTTGGACAAGGTCAGTAAGACCAAAGATTCTGGCTGAAAGACAGTAGTTTAGTCTACAAGACTTCTGTGACTCTGATTCTGGCCAAATCACAGTTTTGGACTTCTGTACTGGCGTAAGAAGGACACTCATTACCCTAGCTCCTTAAAACACACAGTTTCACATGAATTCTTGTCCATCAAGAGCTTTTTACTCCCCTGACTAGAAAGTTTCCTTGGCTGAGATACTATCAGTGGAATCATCCTGTCCTGTTAATCCCCATATGACACAGGGTGGCAGCAAGACAACTGGATTACACACCAAAGCAGCACAGGCAATGCAGCAGAACAAATTCTATAGTGGAACTAATTCAGGTGCAGTAGGAACTGTACAGGAATGAATAACCTTGACAAGTTGAAGGAAACAGCAAAAAGAACAGGTATCTTACATTACATCTCGTTATCAACAATACACCTGCTGCTGGGGAAAAAAAAAAGTGATCAGATATTGTAGCAGCTACCTGAAAAAAAACCTCTATTTTTCAGGAAACATTAGTGTAAAGACCAAAATTTTATTTTCTGCCTCTTTTCTATATTGCAACACGACCATCTTACAGCTTAACTACTGGCTGTCTTGGGTCAGTGAGCAGGAAGTGCTGGGAATAATCACCACCTCAATACGTTGGCAGTAAGGCACCGACTGTGGATGCCAACAGGCAGAGCCTGAAGTGGCAGCACTGATTATAAACCACAAAAAATTTCAGATGAGGTTTTGGAAGGGACACATTTCACAGTCTGGTTTCAACATGCTAGGAAAATGGCAAAGTTTTTCGAAAAAAAAAGGAAGAAAAGATATTTTGGAAGGGTTCAGACAACTGTGTAAGTCCCCGTATCGGCTGGGACAGGCATACAAAGACAGAATGCAGCACTTCATGTCTTATTTTCTTTTACGTGAGTCAATTTGAGATAGAGCCATTCCACTTAAAATGTATTAATTAATTCTCACCAATGGATAAATATATGGGCCTCTCAATAGATTAAAGGACCCAGATAGCATCAATTGATATAAACGGCATGTAAGAAAGCCTGCTATCCTGCTGTCTCCCTGTTTTCCCTATTTCTAAAAATGGAGGATCCTGAACACTTAAGAGAACAGCTGAATGTACAAGCGCACACTGAAACTTATAACTATGCCATCAAACATATCAAGTAAAATTTTTTTTTTTTTCCTTTGCTGTCTGCCTCCAGAGCACAGGCATTTTTCATCTTTGCAGGTTTCCTTTTCATTCTCTCACAAACATTCAGGCTGCCTCACTGCAGGTACGGAAATAACGTAACTTAAGTGTAGATCCAGGATGCAAAGACAAGACATAGTTACATGCTCTCCTAAACACTGTGGCTTTACAATTCAAGACAAGGAGCATATTAAAATACAGAGCAATGCCAGTCTTTTCTTATCTGTACACTTTAGAAATGATACATGTTAGCATAGTAACATTCATTGAGACTAAACTAAGAATGCAGATAAAATATGATTGTCACAGTATGTTTGAACTAGTATTGACAGACAAGGTACACGCCTGTTGACAGTACTTCGTAGGGATCTTGTTTGTATGACCCTCTAATTAATTACATCCTAAGAGTGCATCTATTCCTGCTGAAACAAGTAATATATCACAGGTGAAAAGGTTTGTTATAATACTCCTTTAACAGAGGGATGCCCAAGAGACAGAGTTTTGTTTTTCCTGTAGTATGGGTACCAGACACTTAGAATGCAATTAGATAAAAAAAAAACAAACAACCCCAAAAAAACAACAGAGAGAGGCCTACCTAAAACTCGTAGACTGGCCGAAGATGAAACCGAACCCATGTCGTTTGCAGCTATACATGTATAGATACCATCGTCTTCTGCAGTGACGCCAATGATTTTCAGTGAAGCCTCTCCTAAGTCACTGGGAAACACAATGGCATCCATTAACTTTATATTCATTTTACAGACCTTAAACCATGGAAATCAGATAAAGTTAGACTGATACTGTTATTATTCTCCAGCCCCTCTCTCTCTCTGGACAAAAATTACTAACTCCATCTCTGCCACTTCAGAAGCATCTACTGGAATTTGAGCACCTTGTGTCCATCAACTATCTTGGAACATCCTACAGACTATTAGAAAAACATCCTCATTGACAGTCTGTCTCAGCATGTCCCAGGCTCCACTGTGTTTGACAAATCAAATGCTTCCCTTGTTTCTTCCTGCTTCCCCTACTTCCTTCAAATTATGAGAAGCCGTATGGAGATAACAATCCATCATTGTTTTTTTCTAAAAGGTTAGTCTCCATCTCTGACTCCCAGCATATAGAAGCTGATCTAACATTTGTACTTTCAGAGCACTCATCCCTGGTAAGAGAGGGCTTCCCCTTCAATACACAATGCACACCTCACCACAACTTTGGAGACCTCAGAATCTGGGAGAACTAAAAAGGACTTAAGTTTTCCCTCTGCTCCAGGGCAGAGACACCAATAAGCTATGTAAGACCACAGGAGAAAGATTCTGCAGATTCTTCCTTAATCTCTCTCACTGCTCAACCACCCTTTTTGTTTGGTGGTTTGTCTTTAAATGTCTACTGAAATCTCCCTCTGTGCAATTTACTTCTAGTACTTTTTTGACTCTCTGCCATGGACGTGAACAGCAGATAATTTTATTTGCAAAAGTCTCTTACAAATGAGGATACTTGGCAATTCCTCCCTACACTTTTCACCTCTAGGCTCAAAACAACCCTAACACTGTGTTATTCTTTCACAATAAGGCATATTTTTAAGATTTGCTATCATTCTTATTGCTTTTCTTTGGATTCATCCCAGTTACTGCAAGTCATTTGAGTGACTGCACCAAAAACTATTTGCTATGTTCTTCACCACATGACCTGATTTCAGGGAAAAAAAATGAACATGAATTTTAGGAACAGAGGAAGATGACTCCCTCCCCAGCTGAAAGAACACTTCATGGTTATTATTTCTAAAACTCTGTCAGCCACAGCCAACACGATTTACTGGATATAAATCTGTAACAGTAATGAATAACAGTGAATTATACCAAGCGAATCTAACTCTTATCTCACAACAGTCCTGGATGCAGTAGAAAAGATGCCACAATGCCTCTGTCTCCCCATAAAAAAATTATACCCAGGAAAAAGGAGCAGCAGCAAGAGGTAAAAGAACAGTATAAAATGCCATCAAGTTTGCAGGTAAGTTGGGCTATATCACACAATTTCTAAGAAGATGACATACAAAGAATTCATTCTGAATTGAGAGCATAATTCATAAATAAGACATGTCTTCACACTGAAGTTACTCGTTAAGCAACACTTTATGTATGTAAAATAATGTTGTTTTTTTTTTTTTTTTTTCGGAAAAAACCTTTTTCTAACAGGCAGTTTCATATTCCAAAATACAGCAATTTCTCTTATTACCCAGGTGTTTGAGTTACCAGTTAGTCTGTTAAATTCTGTCACAGCAAAGCTAAAACCAGACAAAAATGTTAATTTCTGGCTTTCAACAATGAAGACTGTGACATTGCCACGTCAGTAGAAACTAGAGGCTTTTCTTTGCAAAATACTGTAGTGTGATCTGAAAGCAGCCATTTTCCTCAAAAATGATGGTATGCTACTAATGGAAATAAGGGATTGGCAGGATGGCATGTCACAGCACTGGCATGTCAGAACATACTGTTCTGGTTCAAGCACTCGGTCAGCGTGACAGAACCACGATGGCTTCTGCAATAGCTAATCAGAAATACCAGCTGAATTTTCTTTTGTTTTTAAAAATCAACTGAATATGACATTTGGGTACCCCAGCCATACACAGAAGTTACAACACATTTCGAGAAAATCTCAGAAATATTTCTGTCTGAGGGCAACCCTACCTTTATGCCTCAAAGCCAAAAGCTATCCTGTAGCAAGGGTGCAAACAGAAAATAGAACAGTTTCAGCAGTTCCTGTTGAACATTACACAAATTACTGTACCTGTACGAAATGCTGTGATGACCGTCATTGCTCAGTGTGTTATGATCAGGACCTTTCCAAGTAACTGAAGCCTTGGGGCGACCACAGACTTTACACCTAAGCACGATGGTCTCTCCTGTCTCACATGTTACCTCACTCAATGGTATTATAAACTCCGGGGGAACTGGAAAAAGAAAATTAATAGCATGAAGTCAATTGAAGTTAATAAATTTGCTTTCCTGTTCCTAGTACTCTCTCTTTTCTATTAGACAAAGTAGTATGGTACTTTAAATTTCCAAGATTTATCTGTCCGTCTACGCTTGGAGCACATTCATGATTAGGCCACTTGCTGGGGCTCTGCAGAGATAGGGAATTCTTCTCTGCGTGGACTTGGAGACAACACTACTGCTATGCCACGGATAACCCTGAAGTGTACCACGGTGATCCAAACGGCCTGTTTACGGCAAGCCGAGGAAACTCTACAGTGAGAAGTATTTAAAGATGTGCTCAGCTAGGATATCTGTATATCCAGCTAAGTTTGCAAAAGGGAACACAGAACACCTCGCTCATCCACTGGGGCACTGTAGCAGTTTCCCTTTTTCACAGGTGATACTCAAAAAAGTTTGGTTCTGTGTATTAAGATAAAAACCCAGTTTGGCTCTGAACCCAGAGGGCCACTATCTTTGTCCTGATCAGGCTCTGCACTGGAGAGGCCCTGAACGTTTCCTAGGGTGCAAGGTTAAAAATGAAGCAGCTCCAACTCCTGGTCTTGTTATTTTGCAAATTCAGCAAGGTCCAGCTTCCATAGTTTCCATATAGAACATGTCATATGGTCCTTGTGTTGTTTTGGACTTGTGAACAAAAAATGAGTTCTTTGCATCTTAAAAAAATAACTTTGACTTATTTCATTAACTGTCTCCCTTATCCAAAAAGGGCATATATTTCAATAGAAAATACTCAGTTCCTGACATAAATCATATCAAGCAAATTTACACAAAGTAAATAATGCTTTAATCAAATTATATTGACTGCAACTTTTAAAAATTAAAGCAACTTACCATCATAAATGTAATTGGGGTTGAGAAGCTGGAAAGGAGAAATTAAAGAATTAATGTCCCGATAACCTTATAACAACTTAAAGAATGGTAGAAAACAAAGCACAGCGATGGGTCGAAGTTAGCTGTACCCATGAAGATCCAAGAAACATCTGAACACCAGAATTTCTGCATCACTACTCTTTCTGCAGTATCTTTATGCTATTATATCACGCTTGCAGGCTCAAAAATTGTATCTTCCTGTTTTCAGATTTGGCAAACACCATCCATTAAAACCACTGTTACCTCCAACTCCTTCATGTGAAATTCTGACAGAAGCTACTTTTAAAGGAAGCCCAACACAACTTCTTTTGGAAACTAGTACATCTTTGTAACACTTACCTTTACAGAAACCTTGTTGGCAAGTCCTTCTCGGGATTTGCGGTAACCATTTTCTAGCTTGCCTTCCCTTTTGCCGTCTTTATCTTTTTTCTCAGATTTCTTCCTTAAACGGAGTGCTGTGTGCCAAGACGTTGACTTCCTGAATACAGAACATTAAACTTTGATCATTTTTTTTTCAACTCCAGGTTACGTGTTATACTCTCTAGTTTCAAACAGCATTGGAAAAGTATGTCAAAGTGTTATTAGATCGTATCAAAGTATACTGAAATGAAACACATTAAGAATTCCAGAAGAGATGGTACCCTTGAATAAAAATGTAGGCAAGCCAGCAAGATTAGTCTGTAGTTCAGTATTTCTTAAAACCATTGCTCAAATGGTAAAATTTCTATATGAAAATACAACTGTCAATCAAACTGAGCAATGATCAGTATGAAATTTCATATCAAATACAGCCTATATATACTTTACATAAAGCTTTAGAGCTAAGAACTTTGCTATAATTTCTCCCATTGCAGATTTGAGAGATCTTCCTAGGAAAATCAGTCATTTTCAATAGCTTTCTGACTCACAGTAAAGAACTAGGAACTCTGAGATCTCGTTTCCCTTGGAACAAACATTCCCCGACTGTTTTCTTAAACAAAGGTGTCTAGCCTGATAACTCATCCTATCAAATAAAGCAGTTGCTATTGCTGCTCTTAGCTCAGGTATTCTTTCATTATCTTTTCCCAGAAGATTGCACTATTACAGCTCTTTTTAATAAAGAATATGTGCTTCTGGGCTCTTACTAGCTTGTACTTTGAAGTTTGCTAAAGGACCTCTCAAGTACTCATTCTGCTTGATGTTCATTTATTTCACAAAAACCACATCAACTTTTGGTTTAAAAGGTTCAAAGCCTTGTCTAAATTTGAAGTCTTTTCTTCCCCCTCCCCTTCTACACACACCCAGGCACTCACTTGATGGTTCCATCAGGGTTGTCAATGATGACTGCACTGGTATGCCCCAAGACATAGCCGGGAATCCAGCCCTCGGCTGCGGGGCACTGATCAGTGGCGGCTCTGAACACCAAAAACATGTTCTGTTGGTTGCTGGCTAGAATCTGCACGACCTCTCCTTGGTAGACATTTATCTCATCCTCCTTCACTGCCGTGTAATCGTGTGTCACCAGCATGGTGGAGATATTGCTACTGCTGCTACTTTCACTCTGCAAGCGTCAATTGGAAGCAGAAAGAGGGAGGGAAAAAAAGAGTCAAGTTTAAAGTTCATGAAGAAGACAGGCTGTTCTCGACCTGCTACATTACCTGCATAATCCACATAACTTAAGCTGTATTCAAAGAAAAGAGCTATGATTTCTCTCGTAAAGCTGCCTGTGCCTATTTATCTCGTGCAAATTAGTTTGATCTTCATATAACTTTCACATACAGCTGCTGCAGAAATTTATTCTTGTTGCTTTTACTTGAGATTACTTCCTTTAACTAAGAGTCAGTTTATACATAGATCCCAACTGGTCTTCCTTTCAAGCTCGGACACTGAACCTCGCATATTTTTCAGGCAATAAAACTATAGTACAGCACGTAGGACAGCTTTTCATGGTCTTATAGGTGCAGTTTCAAAATCATCATCATTACCTCATGAACACTGGAAATTCCAACAACGAAAAGTATATATAGTCTTTCCTAGCACTGTTTGTCAGATCTCAGGCACCAGCCTTCTGCACACAAAACATGACAAGGTACAAAAGAACATAACATGCTTTTGACAATGTCTCTCAAAACCACAAGGCTTGCCCCTGGTTGAATCTGCAGCATCAGGTTTATTCCTTTAAATGCACAGCATAAGGTACTAAAATAAGAAATTATTCACTTCTTGGGCAAAATAGGCCCACTGGACTACGAGAATAAAGCTGGAAATCTCACTTCTGATTAGTGACTGACAGCTGAGCCTTTTTAGCTGTTTACCATACACTTTCAACCAGTGTTCATGAATGTTGTTCGTTTCCCCACCAAGCATTCGCAGAAAGCTAATTATGGCCGACCAGGTGTACATTAAAAGAACAAAAAGCCTTCTCCTGGCTATGAATCCACTGGCAATTATTGGTTTTTAAAAGTAAGATTCATTTTGTCCATTTGCATGCATGAGGTTTAATAAATGGGAGTGTGAAATCTATTATCAGATTATGCGACCTATTCCCTGAAGTAAGATATTTCCTTCTTGAAACACGTTAAAACCAAAATGGATGGCCAATTAATGATGTGGCACGAGGCGTACGTGTGTCCATCCCTGTCTTTTGTCTCTGTTGCTACTTCAGACTGTTTCAGGTCACTACCAGTGAGGGCTCCCTATTGCTTAGTAGGAGCTGGGCTGAGGAAGGGAGCCGGTACCCAGCTGTAGCTGCAGACTACTATCGCTTATAGAGCATAACCACACGGTAGCACCACGCGTGCGCAGGAGCGAGTGGAAAGCTTGGCACGCAGGTTTAAAACAGTGTCACCTGTTTTCTCAAAACTGTCAAATATTTCTCCCCTCAGTGTTGAGGAGATGCAGCAGGGGTCAGTGGACAGCACAGTACGCAGGGAGCCCTGAATACCACGTTCTCTTCCAGTCTGCTAATGGCCTTGAACAAGTCGCTCCATCTCTCGGTGCCTGTGCTTCCCCCATGAGTGCTTCGGCTGAGAAACCAAGACATTTGGAAACGAACAGACTCAGATTATTCATTCATAGCGTGTTCAGCACATTGATGCTTGGGTTTCCAGCGAGTCCGTACATTTTATTCTAGCCGGACTATTTTATTCCACTGAGTCACTGAAGTCCATTCTGTCTTTTTTCCCCTATCAGGATGATGAAGCAAATGCTACCACAGAGAGAAAGACCTCATCCTGGATTGTACCTCTACTAAAGGATATTTGTTAATTCCAGATTCTGTATTTCCAGTGGGAGAACTCATTTTGTCTGGCTTAGAGGACTGTCTGCATGGTCTTTTGTATTCCCAAGCCCTTTCCATGATTCAGGCAAACTGGGTACAGCAGAACCAAACAAACAGTCTCATTTTCAGTCATTGTTTACATTAAGATTACAACTCACTAGATTCTTTTAGCTAGATGAAAAACAACTCCATTCAGAGAGAGCTGCTTTTGTTAACTCCTTCTGTTAGACTTATAGGGCGAGAAGAAGGGAAGGCTGAAGTTGCAAACCCAACCTAAGCTCCAAACCTTGCCCCACACGCTATTCCTGAACATACTGTTTCTTGGCATGCACAGCAGAATTTGTATAGCTGCAAGACCGATCTTCCTGTAACGTAACATTTCTTTTTAATAGTTAAGTCTTGAAGGATCATGTTAAACTGAGTATTTCTTATTTGCAACAAGGACAGATAAATCTGTTAAGTAAACAAGTGTCTGGTAACTCTAAGTGACAAACGTTCTTGTGAATGTGTTTATATCAGAATTTATTTTCACCACGGAAAGATAGCCTTTTCTTTTCCCTTGCAAAGAAGTAATTATTCTTGCACAGTTAATGTTCTTCTACTGCAAGTTCTGCTGGTCATCACTGACCTCAGTTATGGGATTAGAGGAGGATTTAAAAATCAAAATATAAAAAATATCCTCCCATACTCCTGAAATACTAGCAAAAGCAATTCCTTTTTCTTATTCTTAGAAGTAACTTTTCTGTAAGTAACGAACCCTAACCGTGCATCCAAGTAAACACACACACACACAAACGGTTAAATCAAAATAAATCTTCACAACAGGTTGTCTCTAGTCTGTTGAATGTGGTGTGAAATCCTGCTAAGGTATGGTCTAGAAACGACGTTATAAATGAAGAATTATGACCCATCTCAATTACCAAACTAAAAGCAACATAATCGTGAAGCAGAAGGCATGCATTCAGATATTATGTTTTACAGTAAGATGAAAACAAGCAATGGTGTCTTTGCTGAGATAGTATCAAAATTCAAATGTTTTGAGAACTCAGTGCCATCCCGTCTCTCCCTCCCTCTTTTTTTAATGGAATGACGTCAATTAATATTATGCAAGTCTTCTCTGCATATAAGAAATACCACCATCCTGACTTACATACTGTGCAGTAATTGCAAAATACTCAAATTACCCCAGATATTACATTATCATCACATTTTTCTAGAGTGAAGAAAAAAACACAAGACAGAGCTAAACCAAACGAAAAGCTGAAGGAAGATCGGGATAAAAATACAACACATGCAAAGCATAATTTTTTCTTCTGAAGCGATTATAAAAGTAAGTGTAAGAACTAAGAAGTCAAGAAAGCTCTGTGTGTTAAACAGTTCTATAAAGAAAAGCATGCATTTAAAAAAGGTCTGGCAAGTTAGGCGATTTTGCAAAATCGGTATTGCATACTATTTGTGAAAGAGTGGAAAAACAAACATTCGTGAACACAACACTCAGTGAGAGAAAAATCAAATGCGAGTTTAAAAAGAAAGGCGCTGTAGCCCGCCTACCGCATCCACGGCAAGTGCCTTGAACTTTTTGCTTTACATTCGCACATGCCCCTGCGATGGCTGTGTTGCATTTCCTGGTGGACGTTATTACAGAGAATGTGGATTCTGTTGACACCCCGGCTTTCCGCACAAACACGCCAAGTGCACACTAAAAGGCTGAATGTCCAGATGCCCTAAACCAGTTCTTCTTACAAAGCAGAACAGACAAGCGGAGCCGCTATTTGTTTTGGTTGTAGTAGAAGGAGGATTATTTTAGCTAGGTTTTGTTGGCCTATTTTGAGTGGATTGAAGGAAGCTTCCTCGATCAGACACGGGATTTAAAAAGAGAACGTTGCACATCAACTAAGGCTGGAAGGGGAGGGGCGGGGCGGGGGCAATAATAAAAAATAAAAATCAAGCAGCCCAGGGAACGTACTGTAGATGTCTCCACGAAGTTGAAACTCAACAGGACAATGGTGGCGGATTTGTGCGTGAAAGGGAAAAAAGCCCCAAGGCAATCTGCCAAAATCTTGAAGTCAGATTTAAGTGCTGGCCGCAACGCGTACCCCAAGGTGCTCTGGCTGCCACGCTTCAGCATGTTAATTACGTGCCTTCAAATTAGAGACGAAAAAAGCAAGGAGAGCAAGTTAGTAAGTATCAGCCTAGTGCTCTATGTTTTCAGCAGAGGCAGAAATTGCATCTAATGTTAGCAGTTGCTTTTGTGTCTGTATACATATCCACGTTTGGATGTATACATACACAGAGAGGTAGACAATTGTGGTTTTTTAATGCGCAGAAGATATTCGAACAGTTGATTATTTCAGAGCAGTACAGCACTGGAGAGCCAGAAGTTAGTACGGAGAGTGATGGTAACGCACAGAAAGGGAGCATGGGAAGGTTTTAGAAGAGCTCGCAGGACAGAGGTGCTCCGCTCTTACCCCATTACTCTGGGTGGAGTGAACTGACTGCTCGCTGGTCGAGGAGCATGTGCTCATGCGGTCTGTGTCCTTGCTGTGTGAAGAGTGGCGGTGGACCTGCCGCTGGAGGGAGTCACTGTCCCCAGGGAAAGTGAAGGAGCCAGGGCGGCTGGCAGGGGATGCTGGGATGGAGCTCCAAAAGGAGCCCTTCTGCAGGGGGCTGCTGGGTGGAAAGGTTTCTTTGCCAAAAGGAGAAGGGAAAGTCGTGGAGAGAGGAGAGTTCATTGGTGAGATGGCTCCTGGCCTTGGCTTCCCAAGCGTCAGTGATCCTATGCTGTTTCTTGATCGACTGTCCTCTGAGCTTCCACGTGAGTCTTTCTGGGCTCCATCAGCTGAGCCAGAAATGCTTCCCGCTGTCTTCCTGGGACTTTCAATAACTTTCATCTTGGGAATCTGCTCAGCTTCTCTCTGAGGACCGTCCGGCTCTGCATGGGGAGGGTGCCTGTCTGGCTGGCTCTGGCCAGTTTCTAAGGAGGTGTTGTAGTGTGGCAGGGAGAGATTGTGAATGGACATACCTGACATCTTGTCTGCCTCTGCTTGGGCCGAGGCTGCAGAGGAGACCAGGACTGGGGAATGGTGTCTGACAGGCTGGGGGATCCGGGATGGCCGGCTACGGCTGGAGCTGGGGATGCCACTACAGCTGCTGGGGCCGCTGCTGTTACCGCTGCTGCTCCCGCTGCCGCCTCCACCACTGCTGTGGTTCCTCTGGTACTCGATTGGGGACGTCAAGGCTGCAATGGGAGCGGGAGGGGAGGCGATCAGGGAAAGGAGGGCAGGAAAGGGAACAGGAACAGTTTAAAACAGACATGCTTACTGGCAGAAGGGGAGTGCTGTTCAAATAAGATAAATTCCCTTAGCAATGCTGGTCATGACGTAGACCTCAAGTCACTTTTCTATATCACACCTCCATGACCTGCTATATGTACCTATTAAAGATAAAAAGTCTGAAACCAGAGAGAAATGTTTTCTTCTAGGATCACGTTGTCAGTCAGCAGCCAAGCTGGGAAAAAATAGGTGTGACTGAATCCTCAGGTCGTTGTTCCATCCATTACAACTCTTTTAAAAAAATAAAATCTAGATTGGGCAACAACTGATTGATAGAAAAATATAGCAAGAACCCTCTAATGTCACAGCAGACACTACCGTCTCCTACTGTTCTCCTGCACAATCTGAATGTTGTTGTCACAGTAAGATGTGACTACAATGGCCACCAAAATAACGCAAGCAAAACATATTCTGAATAGATGCTTAAAATTCCACTTTGGTTTAGCCTTTAAAGGCTTGCATTTGCTTAAAAGGGGTACACTAACTCTCCACCTCAACGGATGGTGCCAATCTTGATTCACTCCTACAAAACATTTGGAAAATTTCACCAAGAGAACACTATGTAAATTCAGACTACCACTCTTATAATAAATGCTAGCATCTGTTCTGAAGCAGAAATACAGCACGTATCCCCCAAATGTTCTGTATTAGCTCAGGAAAAAGGAAACTTGCAAATCAGTTCAAAGCCAAGAAACAACAGATGAGAGACGTTCAATTATGAGAGGAAATAATTTACCATTTAAAAAGTTGCGCTGGTTTTCCAAAATTTGGTTAATTTCATGGATCCATAACTGGCGGACTCCTGGACTGGCGGAATGCAAAATGAAGGTCTCTGTGACATCGCCCGTTCTTGATGTTAGTGCAAATTTACATGGATCGCTGTCCACATTTTCCTCCAGGGAAAGGCAACTCACCTTCGTGAAAAAAAAAAAAAAAAAAAAAAAAAAAAAAAAAAAAAAGATAATTTAATTCATGTATTTTATGAGAAATATACCTCTAGAATCACTCAAAGTATGATCTCCAAACGATGACCGTTCTTTCCTTCAGTAAAATAATACTATGAAATGAAGGATTGCAGTAAACTAAGGATTAATGTACAGCTTACTGACACACTATGCCTGAACAATCTCCAGGTGGCCCAATGTTCTCCATCATCCCTTGCTCTCCCTTCGCGTTATTTAAAGCGCTGAGCCTGCTGTGGAGCTCTGCCACTGGCCCCCACCAAAGGCTTCTGCTGCAGATACAGCAATGCCTTGGAACAGGCTGTCCAGCCAGCACTAAACAGGATGCTCAGCTGGCAGGCAGAGCACCAAGGTGAATTAAGGGAAGCAGGGTCCACCCAAAATGCTTCACAAGGAGGGCTAGTGGGCCCTAATATCATCAGTTTTTGTTTCAGGGAAAGCTTGAAGTGGGGGTAAAAGCTTTTTGTTTGAGGAAGAGCCGACATGTCTAAGAAGGTGGCACTACTTACAGATGTTACTTACACATTTGGACTCATATGTAGAGTTATCTTTATTTGCAATGACTTTGCAATGTGGTGTCCACACAGCACAGAGCTAAAGACTAAACTCTGTGCGAATGCTTGTACAGCTTTGTACAAGAACACCTGTTTTGGTATGCTTCACGTGGGAAGCAGAGTGCTGGGATCCAAAGGTTCCCATTTATCATCAGAGCGAGCAAATTCAGCAGAAAGCAACTTCAGGAAATGACTGACACCTCACTGTGCTTTGTGACTGCACATGTAGATGTCACTAGTGACTCCACACTAAATCAGAAACTGTTACCTTAGCAGAGTTTGTGCAGGGGACGCAAAGACTCACACACAACAGTTACCTTGATACTGTTTTTAAACAAGAATCCGGGCATGGAGAAACCTTTCTTTTTATCTAGCAGCTCACTGAAAATGACAATCTGCTCAAACAGGAAGACCCGTCTCTCCTTGCAGCGTGGCAGAAGTCCTGTGTCCTGGTCTGTAACCAAGAATGTGTCCTGGAGCAGGAGCTTACCCTGGGCTACAATTTTACCCTAAACACACAAGCAAGCAGAAACAAATTCAGTGCAGTTCTTCATTTCTTTCCCCAATCAACCTTTTTGAGCAGATGCTCATACCAAAATAGCTCTGTGTATTTCCCAGTTTCTGAGTGTCGCTGACCATTACGTCTTCATTGATCCTCCTATACACAAACATTCTTGTGCCCTTTCTCTAAAAACAAACATAACAAAATCCACTCCAGCCTTTTCAATTCATACTGCAGTTTGAGGCTTGTACCACTACGGCTTTCATCTTTCTATTCTCAGTAACTCCCACAGTAACTTTCATTCTTCCAACGTTTTCCAGGGTGCTGAGAAGGGGAAGAATTCAAGTTCATACCTGCCTCACAGAGCAGAAAGGACTTCGCAAGTAGAACATGTGACTATGGTCTGACTGATGCATACTGCTTCAACAGCTAATTTTCATCTCTTCTAGTCTTAGCAAAACAAGGAGAAGGGCTACAGTTGCCTCAGGTACTTTACTGACCTTAGCAACTCCTCCTTTGTCTACACTACTAAAGTCAGGGCTGCTCACCTGCTGATACCTTCACTATTTTGCAAGTCATTAGTCAAAAAGGGAACTGTAATAACACCAGCAATTCCTCGATTTTGCAGAAGGACTTATGTAGCATGACTGACACAACAGGTTAAGTCTCCCACGAAAAAGTCCTTGGCAGGGCTAAGACTTGATTTTTCACCCGCTGTTTTTTGCACCAGCTAACCGGATAGTGAGGGAGCACCCGATCTCATTTCTCCCCACAACATTAATGGTTAATTTCTAGAGAACCTGATAAAACTCTAAGCAAAAAACCTCAGCCAACTTACATCAAATCCTTGCAGGCGGCCAACATTCATCATGTCATTACACCGTTTTGGTACTATACACATGACCTCTACAGCTCTCTGTTCAAGACAAATAAAAAGTCAAAGTTTTATTTTTCCAAACGAGTTAGCAGCATAAAATTTTGTTTCATTTGCTATGGTTGCTTTAGAACAGATATGTGAAAAGTAAACACTTATAATTACATTCTCAAGAAGATCAGAACAGGAAAGTGACTATCAAAACAAGAGAAGCTCAGAGTAAAGAGCATTCAAATGACTAAGAGAAAATGTCTCAAGTACCTCTAGTTCTGTTGTGTCAAGATTAGCTTTTTTAGAATATTTGAGGAAGTCCTAAAAAGGGAGAAAAAAAAATGAGTTCTTTTCTGATTAATCAGCAAAGACAAATATTAGAAAATCTGAATTTGCTATCCTCTGTCAGAGAATGACAGAATGCAAAAGACAGAAAAATTTTCTTTGTAAAGCTTCTTGCTGCGGTGCTTTCCCCCTCTTATTTTTTTAAGATCTATTCACTATTTTGATTTAGCTCATACAAGAACATTTATTAAGGCAATGACCTCTGTGATACACAGAGTTGCTCTTCAGTAAACATTTATGTGATATTAAAATGGTTGCAGATGTAGATGGAAAAGCTGGGATGGGTCCCAACAACTCATACCACATTTATATCTGAAAACAGTTGGGAGATCCCTCTTCCCTTCGTATGACATTGGTACTAATTCTAAACATTTCATTTGGTCTTTAACTGTTACAAGAAAAAGCAAAATTCTGCCCAAGCTATGTACTGCAATTTTTATAACTATCTGAATGTGCTCAGATAATAATCACATGACATTGTTTGCAAATCTGGGTTCTGTTTGGGAGGATAGAAAAGCACCAGCAATATTTAAAAAAGAAAACTTATCCATTAACACATATATTAAATCATTCATCTCCACAGCACTTTACCTTTAATAACAGCTGGTACTTCATAATTCTCTGCACAGGTTTTATTAGCAAGTCCGTGAGCTGAAGTCTGTGGCCCAGGCGTTGCTTTAGATCCTGAGGGTTGTAAAACAAACATTTTTTTTGTTTGTTCAGTTAGACACAACTTTGTTTTGTTGGGATAGAAACACAGCAGGCTATATCACTATTAATGGCTATCAGAGCCGAAATTGGCACAAGAGAAGAGAATTTAATCTTCAGTTAGCAAGATGGAGTCCTTCCCCTTATCTGTATCAGCTTTGTTTCCAAAGTATTCCTCTCTCCAAGCATCTTCCATATCTTTTTTTTTGAAAAGACTGTACAGTGAAATGTCATTTTTCAATCACAGGTTGTATGTAGTCTGTTTTTGAGAGTGACCTCTGCTCATTCAAAATTGCCACTTCATATAATATGCACTGTTAACTTCCTGGGCTAGGGCCAGTAAGGATAAGCCTCTACTGATTAATTAGTATCTTAGACCTAAACTTTAGTTTTCTTCCCCTAGAGATTAACGGATCTCTAGGAGCCTGCATAAGACTTGAGAAATCACAACAAAAATGGCAAGAAATTATAATTTACAACAGGAACAACAAGATGTGCTTTTTTGGCTTTTTTTGTTTGCTTGCTTTTTTGGTTTGGGCAACAGATCTGATAATGCTTACGATTTGTACACATTATTCACCCTGCGTATATCCTGTCTCAGGAACTTACCTCAAAAAATGTATCAATGTATTCTGAGACAATGTGCTCAGACTTTGGTTTGTTTTGGCAGTAAACTATGTACATGTGCAACCTTCTCTCCTAGAAGAACAAAGATACAGAATGATACACCATCATCACGAAAAAACCCAAACACATCAGATTGAAAAGAATTACTATTATAGTAAGTACAGCTGTTCAGAAGTATGAACTTAAAAAGATCTTTCTGAGGAAAAGAAGCGGCTCCATATGCACAAATTGCAGATCTGAAAACACGTTTATTTGGGAATACATGATGACTTCAGAAAGACAACAGAGGTCAAAAACTGCCACAGTTATAAACACTCCTGAACAACAGGTGTTTAGAGATGATAGCTCAGCAGGTCCCACAATAAAATTAAGTATGAAAATGGCTATCGTTTTCTTGCAATGGTTGGAACCTTTGAAATATCACATTTTTTAATTTTAATAATCTGATTATTATTCTAATACATTAACAACCTCCTCCTGTTTAGCTGTACAGAGTAGTTATGAGAAACCTCTCAAGTCTTCTATTTAGTATTAGCTGTCCCGTTGGGGTTTGAGTGGGGATGTAGGTGATGTAGCCTGGAAACGGGTGGCGCCAGTATTTCTTAACTCTGATTCTGCATTTTTTGCATGTGCTTTTAACACCAAGGCAACAAAGCAAAAGAGAAAAAACGTAACTTCAGCCTTTAGGATTCATTCTTGATCACTGACCTTGCTGGTTAAGAAACACAGACATATCATATGTGTCTATTACCTACTCTAAAGTCTTTCTTATCATTTTGCTAAGATCAGTTTGCTGTTAGAGGCTTTGCTGCTCAGAGACTTAGGGAGTAGTGACCAGTGAAGACAAATGGAAAGCAAAGAAAGAAAAAGTAAGATGGAGGTTGAAAAGGACACACAGCATAGATTAAGAGCAGGAACTGAATCGTCATGTTCTAGCTGATAGTCAGGGTTTTGCCAGAGGATGTTTTAATAGCATCACAGCTTGCCTTTCCATCTGGAGTGGTAAGGGTGCCTTTCAAAGGCAGCTCAGGCACAAATATACCAGGAGAAAGTAAAACAGCAATCAGAAACAGGGAGAGTTACTTCCTCCAGGTTTCCCATTTTACCAGTGCCAGAATTCTCCCCTCTCTTCATAGAATCTCTTCATTCCTTTTTTTTTTTTTAAAAAAAAAATAATCCCTCAGAAATGAAACAGCTCATTCCCCATTCATTAGTCCAGGAGTTACCCCTGGCTTCCAGTGTTACTGTTCCACTAACGTTTGGTTCCGTGCTCTTTTGCTACCCTGGTATTGACTTCAAACACAGACCGCAGGAAAAATCTGAAACCCATTAAATCTGCTTTAATCCAGGCTGTCTTCAGTCTTTGCACACTTGTGCAAATGATCGTATTTAGCAGGCAAGTTTCCCTTCTGCTGTCTTGCATGATTTGGAGTACCTTGAGACCTCATCTCAGATATTAAATTATATTTCTACACCAAAATGACTGATTAGTGGCATGTCTGATGTGTCCTGAATTTTTCTGTCTAGTTTCTAGTTAACTAGTTCATCCGATTTCCTTCTGAAGTGTTATAATATCCACATGTATCACATGGTCACTCCTGTTAATGAATAAATGAAAAAGTGGAAAAACAGGGACTTGTATAAAGCTATAAAGGGTACTAAAATTAAACATCATGAATTTCCGGCACTCTCAATTCCTTCCCCAAGGGAAGAGGGAGGAATCTCAACCACTACCGTGATTCTCAGAAGGGGAAAAGATACAGAGCTAGAATGGATTGAAACCAGGAATCAGAATGAGCCTCTTTGCTACTTTTGTTTCTTATGTTCCATGATACTGCAGGGATACCTGGGATTAGAAGGCAGGTGACACATGAAATGACAATTCCCTTGCACAGAATTGAAACTGAACTGAGAAATGGGGCCCTCATTCATATTTCCTCTCCCCAGGAAGACACTGGGGACAAAAACTAGAGCATTTACTTATTTATAAGCTCTCATAAGCTATCTTTCCACCTCTTACAGTGAAGAATATTTTACAGCATTTTCATAATAATTTTGATTATTAAGGATTTATCTATGCTACAAACGTGTTGGTCAGTAGCAGCAACAGGGGTTTGCCAGTGAAGACGTTGACACTTACATGCTTAACAAACAGGGATCCCAGCTTTTCTGGATCTTCAAGGCACTTCTCCAACTCTCCTAAAAAGAAGCTGAACACAAACAGAATAAGTACTTTTTTTCTGATAGCACACACTATAGCAACCGGAAATTGCAAGGCAACGTGGTCTTACTGCAAGGTCCACTTTCTGACCCCTATCAGCAGCTTCGGATATTAATGTATGTCCAAAATGACCATGTTAGCAGTGTAATATTTTAATATAGTTTTCCCAAAGGACACATTGAATCCATGCCAAGATGAAAAAATACTAGTGTTCATTAATAAAATTCTTTAATTTCATATATTGATTGAAATTTTTCTCCTTCCTAGTCCGAATGCCTGAGGTGCTGATATTGCCATGCTAACCCCTAAACAAATTCTTTAGACCATATTCTTAGAGAAACCATTTTTGGAAAAAAAAAAAAAAAAAAAAAAAAAAAAAAAAAGCAGCCTCAAACCATGTACAAGTTTCCGTACATATTATTCATATCATAGATTCTCAGCTGAAGCACTTGTGATATATAAGCATCCTTGTTTAAAGCAAATCTTCATACCAACATTTGTAAGCTGAATCTAAAGCATCTACAACTCAAAGCACAAGACCAACTGTATTTACCTTTTATCTGGATATTTGAGGAAAAAAATAATTTCTTAAAATCAGACTATTATTATTTTAGGTAGAATTGTTCAGGAGATGGTTTTCAAGTTAATACATACTCTCTGTGCCAGTCATAAATCTGGTGAATGTTTCCAAATACAATCTTGTCTTTGCCTTTCATGTCATCAGGTACGCCATCTTCCTTCATAAGTGCCATGTAACCCTGCAACAGTCCAAGGAAATTCACTGTGAACGTTTTAACTTAAAAAAAGTGAGATGTCTTTCAATCCCCTCTCTTCCCAGAGGCTTTCCAAATTGTCCGTGACACTAGCTTGCTTGGGATGCAAAAGCAAAGCAAAAACCTGCTCTATAACATAGAGCATAGACACAAAATATCACAAATTGGCTTGAGGTTGTCCACCCAACATTGCCCAGTGCTAGAAAGATGAATTCACTCTAGCTAATTTAGCCTGTGTGAACAGGCTCAAAGCACAGAGGAAACTTCTACAGTCCTTCTCCTTATCGTCTGAAGACGCAGCTGCAATGCTTTGCCAGGCAGGGCTGTTACCAAGCACATGTCAGAGCCACCGAACTGGCTTCTGTGCTCCTTTGCTCAGTGATTCTTATTTCCGTCACCTACACAAACCCTACACCAAAGCGCGCCGAGGAAGAAAGCAGCTGCATTGCACGTGGGACTGCACTGCATGGACTACTCCTGGTGGTAATAAGCAAACTGAACGCCAGAAAAGTTGAAGATCAATTCTATTAGCGAGCATTCCGACTACAATAAAGTTCCTTTTACGTTTTCCCATAGTCCCGTCTTCTCTTTTTTGGTGTATACATATTCATCTCACTGTGCATTTCTATCACATAGAGCTGGGAGCGGTTTTAAGTTTTGTAATATTCCTGCAACTCTATTCCTTCTATTTTTTCCTAATACTTCTATTCCTAAGTAGCCAGGTTTGGGTTTAGTTTGCAAAGTTTATGTTTTGATGTTTAGCATTTTCACCAAGAACTATTTTATTAGTTACAAAAATACATCTGTTCACAGCTTTCTAATGCACCGTTTAAATACTGTAAAAAGGGTAACACGATGCCAATCATTCCTTCCCTCCCTCCTTTTTAACAGGATTTTAAGAAGTGAACGTTGTTAGGCTGAAATTCACTGTCATGCTCATTCTCTCTACTCTTCCATATGCATTTTGTTGGTAGCTGAAGACTGAAGGGAGATGTGCGATGTTATCTCATTTTACAGAAGGGGAAACTAGGAAGCCTAAGAGAAGCCCAGCAGCAGGAGAGGAAGCAAGTCTTTCAAATCCAAGATAGTTGCTCTATATGCTGAGCTACAACACTTTAAATTTAGTTGTGCTAAATGAAACCATCTAGTCTAAGATGCTGTTAAGCCAGAGGTAGTAATCTTAAAAAAACCAAACCAAACCAACAAACCAAAACAAAAAAACAAAACAAAAAACCCAAAGAACTACACTCCTCAGAAGAACAATAAGGTGCACATAATAACAGGCAGAAAGGAGGGAATAAGATTTGATACAATATTTCTAATATGTTAAAAGCCAGCAGGAGGGAAAACTCAGAATGCAAATATTTGCATTTTCAGTTTCTTACTGTGTTCTGTTTTGAAAAAAAAAAAAAAAAAAGTGAGGTTCAAGCTACACGCTGGTCAGTACCACATTTAAAAAAAAAAAAACAAAACAGAAAAATCAAGAGAATGAAAAACGTCATACCTCAACTACGTAGCCCAGATCTCGTACATAATCTCGCTCTGTCTCCACTAATTCCTGTAAGACATAGCTACAATGGAAAGAACATGGTGAACGTATTTCATTAAAAAATGAAACAGATTCCTTAAGAGGATTAATGGCATACAACTTTTTACACATTTGCAGTCACATATGTTTGATAAGCAGAGCTGAAACAGAAGAATTCATGCACATTCTTTCTAAGCAAGATGCTGCTTTGACTTTGGAACCGGAGCAGGCTTGCTTCTGTTTACTTAAGGTCAGATGTTTTCTTACACGTGTCATTAAAATTAAACATCTAACTGTTGTTTAAAATAAAATGCTATTATGTCTCTGGTCTGGAGACTCTTAAGTATATGAACTGTTATTTCTACCCACAGATTTAAATAATTTTGAAACCAGGCATGTTTTTGTTCTACCATGGTAACACTTTACTACTACATAAAGAAATTAAGAGTGCAGTGGAACCGAACAGGGGGAATGACCATTTTTTGGAAGTCTAATAGTCCTCTGAACATTTCAAGATCAGCATCTTCCTGAATAACTGAGACTGACTGACATGTGACAGAAGTTGAACACAGGATGACTAAAATGAGAAATCACAGGAAATTGAAACTGCAATTAATCTTTGAGAAAAAAAATTTTTCTTTGCATAATGGGACTACATGCTTGACACCCAACACAAGTCTTCCCCCTTTTTGACTAATAGTTTCTGCTGCCAGTTCAAAATGGACATTTTTTAAACATTTAATTGCTCTCGTCAAAATATTGTAAAAAATGGAGTGAAAATGTGGTCTTACTGTCGTCTTTTTAAGGAGCTGGATTTCCTTTCTTCCATCTCATCTATAGGCGATGAGGAGGAGAGAAGAGAGTTATCTGAAGGGTTGAAGGATGGACTGCTGCTGTCACCTTGATCTACCAATAAGGAACTTGGACGGTCCTCCAGGGCCTGAGAAGGTGTTCAAGACAGATAGCAACAGTGATTTATTTCCCCTTTATTCACAAGACACATTTACATGCAGCTGTATATAGGAACCTATGGGAGATCAATTATTGTAATGTATCTTGGCAAAGGAGATCCCAAGCTTCCAGGAAACCAGCCAACAATGTGGTTTTCCAGGACAGATAACCTAACCTTATACAAGCACATTTTGAGATGTGTCAGTCTTTCCTTCACAGAAAAAGAAAGGAGTTCAGTTGGTTTGAGCGGCAACGGCTAGAAGTCAGACTACCCTGCTCAGGATGTAAGTACTTCTATGGTGGAAGCTAGACAGAGGTATGCTTATTGCCAGGGATTAAATTATGTTTGTCATACTTTAGTTCTGGCATACGCAAGTTAATTCCAATAATAAATAGGATATCTTTAAAGGAGATTCTTTGGATGTTAGTTTTGTTTTTGTTTTTTGTTTTTTGTTTTTTTTTTTTAAACACAACAGAAGTGGCATTCCTTGTCAGACATTTTGTTTATCTTATTAACTAGCCAAAATACTGACTCATTGAAGAAAATAACTTCTACACTGTCAATATTGCTTTTGAGCTTCATGACAGTTCAGATCATAGGAAAGAATCCCTGTCTCTTCTGCCAGATACACCGTCTCCCTTGCATGGGCTCCACAGGCTTCTGCTTCTATAAAAGAAGGAGAAGCCACGTGAGAAGTAATACAAACAAGCTTCTATTAAGTATTTATTGGATTTCTTTAATTCAAGCCCATCATCTTGGATCAATCTACAGTTTTGTATCACATTTTCTTTGCATGTGATACACCCTTTAATGCAAGACACATTTACTTCACCAGGGTGGGGTTCAGCTGTAATCTTTTTTTCTTTCCCAACAAAAAGTAAAAAACCAATAATGATATGACTGGCCCAAAAACCAGGGGAAGCTGACCCTTGGCTAAAACTGTGAAATGAGAACATCTCCACCAGGGACTATATGCATGGTTCATTAAGTTATATCCACTGCTAAGCTGCCTGAAAGACACATGGACTATCAAACTTTCCATTTTACAATTGTGTTGAATTTTCCCACAGATTACTTCTTATTCACCCTTCTGGCGAAAGAGAAGTAAAAAAGCAGAGTTAATACCCTAAGAAAGCACAGCAATTATTTCATGCAGTAATGTAAGTAAAGTGTAAGTCTTTCTGAATGAGGAAATAAAACAGAAATTAAAATTTCTCATTCTGAAATGTAAAGCTGCTTAGATTTAGAAGGAGCCTGGGAAATATCAACCTCTGGTAACATGGCGCTGCCATGCTGCAATTCTCTCTAGTTTTCACAGTGGCACTTCTACTAAGCCCAACAGGGTCTATGTTGCAAAAGCCAGACTTACAGATTTTGAGGGAATCTCAAAATTGCTGAGGGACCACTTGAGACCATATATTTCAATCTCCCTGCTCAAACAGGGTCAGCTAGACCATTTTTTTCCAGGACTGGGTCAAACTGGGTTTTGAATATGAAGGAGGGTCTGCCTGGAATTATACATTCACCCTATTCTTTGTCAATGAGCACCTTCAGAAACACAGAAACTTTAAACCACAGGAACTTAAAGCCAACACAGACACAGATTCCTCCTACTTAATTTGCTAGCAAACACTAAAAGGCAAGAAAGGAAGCACTAACATGCAAGATGTTCCTTTTACTCTTTTACTTATTTCTTCATTATCGTGTTGCCGAAAGAGCAACTAGATAGCATAAACGTTTCCGTGTGAGGGTTATCTGCTTTACTGTTGAACCTTGCAAGATTTGCTATAAATTTAAGTTTCAGGAATTCTTCTCATAAAGGTCTATCAGGCTAAGACCCTGGGTCTTTGCATTCATTTTACCACCAGGACATTTACTTTTTACTCATAGGACATACATTTTCTGCCATCTCCTCTCCCTCTTATTGTTTTTTTGCTTCTCTACATAGCCATTTACCTATTCGGTAAGTGCTTCTACAAAAGAGAGAGTACAAAACGATCCGTTCACCAACTCAGAAAGTGACTTTCGAAACAGGCTTCAAATTTTACAAGTCAAACCCACGTAGCTTTCCTTTGAATAGCAAGTCAGGACTTGAAGACGCTACTTGTTTAAACATATGCATCTGCTAGTCAGCCTCACCATTTTACTTTTGACGAGCTCTTCAATTGCACTGACTAGTTCTGCAGCGCTGGGTGTCTCAGAGCTGGTCGGCCGCACCAATAATCGAGAAGATGTCTGTGCAATGACACAAAAGGAGAACCCTAGAGTTAGTCTGGTACTTGCTGAAGGACCAAGAGACTTCCTTCACTTCTCTGTCAGGCAAAGGTACCCAGCAATAACTGTCAGTGTAATAACAGTAAGACCATCCCTTCCAACTTGGGCCACTGGATTTGGAAATTTTAAGTAACCCCCAGAGAAGTTAAACGCTAGGATAAAAAAAATCCTGTTCCTACATGCAATAGAAGTCACGGAAATATCCTTCACCTTGCTGATAATGCCTGACAAACAGCTATAAAAATTGCCTGACCTGACCCAATGGACAACACACAGTTTGTTAACATATTTTATTGCTGGTTAAACAAAGCAACAACTCCAGACAGTAATGGGAACCAAGAAGACTTGAAATAAAGGAAGAAGCATCATTAAGTTAAGAAAAGAATACATCAGTAACTGAGGGGCATTTACTTTTCTAAAGGAGCTGGGGTATATTGCCCAGATTCAGAGGGGAAATTGAGCTCACCATTCCTTGTGCCATCCATTTTCCCCAATGGTATGTGTAGAGCACAGAAGATCTCTGGCCTCATAAGCTACAAAATGCCAGTTTATAGATACAACTGAAGGTAAAAGGTGTTCACAGTAAAGGATTCTGGGAGAGGGCCATTAAATTCAGCCTCAGTAATTTGCAAACAGAGTTGTTTGCATATTACATTTATCATTAAATAACTGGAAAGTGGAAACAGGGCGTAATATGAACCTTACTTCATATTACAAACAACAGAGTGAACGTCATGTGGCACAGGGTAAGCTGTCCTGCAAATGTTCCCAACAAACTGGACAAAGAAATGGCACATATAATGACTTAACACAAGAGGTTCTGCTCAAATCAAGCATGGGTGTAACAAGGCTCCCCATAAGTCAATACAAAAAAAAAAAAAGAATATACAGATTTTAGGTAGTTTGCCTTGTATTTGCCTTATTCGGAAAGGAAAACAGGGGTTGGGGTAAGCAAAGGAAATACAGACAGCTTTAAATGGAAAGATACGGGAACTGAGCCAAAGCAGAGACAGAACACAAGTCAACATAATGCTGCATCGGAGTTTACAAAAAGAGAAAACAAAAAGCAAAAATAATTAGTTTCATATTAACATAACTGCTCTTGAAACTTTAATACTGCTTATCCAAAAATTAAATGCAAACAACTTTTAAACGGCCATCAAATGCAAATCCATGAAGTGTGCAATGATTCTACTGAACAGAAGAATGCATACTGTGCAGATGAGCTCTTAGGGGAGAAAATGGTCGTGTTATTTAGTGATATTAGACAAATCAGCATGGCCTAGCACATGATGTTTGCATGCACACCAAAAACTGAGCAATCCCACAGCCAACATGTCTCTTAGGCAATTGTATGCTCCTGACATCTGACTGTCAGCCAGGTTTTCCAAAGCTGTGCTTGTATGTGGGTTTTTCACTTTGGATATGGAGCTCAGCGTATCCTCACAAAACACCGGCAGCGTTGGAATCAGACTCTGGTCAAGGTCCCTTCTCTCTGTTGCTGCTCTATGGCAGTACATGGGGTGTGACTGTTGGTAAAACTTCAGAACCGGTTGGTTTCCAGTTCATGGGGTTATATCATGTATTATCCGAAAAAGAAGGAGCTGCATTGATGAAGTCTGCCTGCTGACCCTCCTGATGATGTACTTTGGGAGCAGAATACACCCCTTGCCCAGAAAACAAGGAAAGGTGGAGGGAGCAACTGAGCACACCCAGGTGTGAGATGCTGCTGGAGCCCACAGTGGGCTGGGTAGGGAGGGAGAAACCCAGCGAGAAGGCAGTTTCCATCAGGGAGCATAGACCAGGAGCCCTGGAGAGGCAGAAATGCTCACAGTGAGGCACAGATGAAAGCCAAGCCTCTGAGGTCACGGAAAGGAGGAGACATTCCTTGGGATCCAGAGGAGCTGAGCAACCCAAGAAACCACTGAGCGTGGCAGGAATGTGAAGGAGGACTCCACCCAGAAGGCAGACAACCGGGAATTTGTTTGCAAGCCTTTTATTAATCAGTAACTCCATCAATAGAGCCAACTGACTTCTGCCGGGTAAAACTTTGCTCTGGCTTCTCACTTCTGTGTTCCAATAAAGCATTTGCTTTAGGTCCTGGAAATTGGTGGTATGTCTTGGTGTGTGGACTTCAGGGAGGCACACACCACACACAACCTCCCAGGCTGCCACATGAGGTGACTTTTTTGCCTCTCACCATGCAGTAGGACAGATACTGCACAAAAAAAAAAAAAAAAACCAAACCCAAACACCACACTACAGAAGTATCGCTATTTACCTGTTTTGAAAAATTATGGTATAATATTAGCTTTACCAAATTTTAACTTCTCGGAAGTCTTCTCCAGAATGCAGCTCAAGCTACTTTAAAAACCGTCCCAACATGTTTTTATTGCAGTGAGTGCATGTTAAAGAATTAAACTAAAATTTACTGGAGGTTGAAAGCTACTCAAAGCCTCTTACTCTGCTGTGGTAAGGATCTGACTTTGCACCAGAAATACAGAAGTGAGCAGACACTAACTTACAAGCATATCCCTTCACATAACTGTTCTTGCTGTGTAAAGCAGCAAGCAAAATCCATTTTTTTCTGGATAGCTTTTTATAAGACTTGCGTTTCAATTTTTTTACATCACTGAAGGGACATGGAAATATGGCAGCTTATCAGCAGGAACTTTAACATCTTTTCACCAACATTATTTTTATTCCAAGTCTCAAACTGAGATTATTATTTTCTAGCGATAAAATACTCTCTCAGGTCTAAAGGCTGGCCTATTTTTGCTTGTTTTGTTTCAGGAATATTCCTCAATAGATTAACTCCCCAACTCATATATTATGCTTTTTCAATTGAGAAAATGCGTAGGAATGAAATACACACAGAGCACGGGACCCAGCCATTTCGACCCTACAAATGATAGCTTCAGGGATGAGCGAGATCCCCACCAAAAGGCAGTGTTTTAAAAAGGAAGGAAAAAAAAAAAGAAAGAAAGAAGGTCAGCCAAAGTTATCAATAACATCTGCATCACTGAGAACAGTGAGTAACCAGTCACAAAATTCACGAACATTATTCAATGCTATAGATTACAAAGGTGAAAAATTTCAAGCAGCAAAATGGGAAGAAAACAGTAATGTGCATACTTGCTGTGCAAGTCCAGACCGTTTCCATTCTAAAAACCTCTGTTTCCAGGCTTGATACATGTTCCCTAAACATTTGATCCAGGTTGAAAATGGAAATAAACCCTCTCAATGTATGAACATCATTACATTTAAGAAAAACAGACTATATGCAAGTAAGACCTCCTTCACACAGTTACTACCTACGTCCAGAATGTCATTACTGATGCAAAACTTTTTACCCTGCCTTTGTAAAAACCAGCTGGATTACTACTCTTATTTCAATATTAACTTCTTAGTACACCTTTTTCTCAGGCACTAAAAAAAGAAGGAAAAAAAACAAAAACAAGAAGAAAAAAAAAATCACCATAGAGCTGATGTGAACAGCTCCTTCTGCTAAGGCATGTACACAGAACTTTTTTTCCCCCCTGAACTGAGGCTATCCAAAATAGTAGGGCTTGGTAAACAGCCTATGATCTAAAAACTGTTAATTTCTCCAGATAAACTTTATTTGCACATAGTATTTTAACCCTAGTAACCAAAGGAATGATTATAAACAATTACATTTTAATTACTAAATATGGCATCAGTCAAACAGATGTAAATAGGCCTGCAAACACACAAAGCAGCCCATTTTTACATGTAAAGTGCTAGTAGAAAAATTTGGGCACTTGTGCTTTTAAAATAGAGAAGCATTTAATTCACAGCCTTTCCACAGGAAACCCTTTTAATGTTGTCTTAAGTGTCATAGTGGTTACTTCTGTCTACCATAAAATCGTACTATGTACATTACAGAGACTTTTGCAAACAGAAGAAAGATTTGTGCAAACGGAGCTTATCTCAACGTGTGAAGCCCTCCCTCCTTCCTCCTCCTACCTTGTCATCCTGCGAGTCGGGCTGGAGAAGACTGTGTTGCTGAATTGCCATCGGAGGAGGAAGCGGTACAGCATCCGCTCCTTCTTCGCCTTCCTCCTCCCCACAGCTCTGCATGCCTGAAGAGGATGACTTGGAGAGAGTGCCACTGCTCAGCCCCTCGTTGCGACCTCTCTGTAAATAAAAAAATCAAGACATTCAAGCTCTGTCACCTCAGCAGCATGAAGCTTGTTCAACACAAGTTTGTCTTAAGCAAGTCTGTTCTGTAGATTCACCTCTCTCAACAAGTCAAGATGATCCCACAAACACAGTGCAGTTCCTTAACAGAGGGGGGGGAAAAAGCAGATGCCAAAGAGAATGTTTTCAGTGTTTGGTAAAAGCAGAAGGACTGAGATACTGAGAACAAGACATTCAGCTTGAAATTTACTACAGGAAATTGTTACCAAAGCCATACTTGCTTTCCAAGCTCAGTTCTGTAAAGAGCCACGCTCCTCTAAGTTAGAAACTCAAGAATTTTGGATCTAAAGTACTAACCCTCATAGCAAGACTTATAAAAGATATTAAAAAAAAAAAAACATTACAACATGAAATATTTTCTCAATTATCCTTTCTGCCCCTTCTCCCTTAAAGTAGTGAGAGCAGACTGCTTGTATAATTTTTACAGTTGTGTTGAAAGACAGTCCTTCCAATTATACAAAGAACTATGATTTCAATTAGCCAAAATTTTAATGCAACTGATCTCACAGGATAATCTATCTTTAAAGGAAGACAGCCTAGATGGTTATTGTCTTTTCCCAACTTTAAGGCACTGGCCTTAGGTTTTCCTTCGCTCACAGAACTGCAGAGTAACAGGTATTTCCAAAACAATGCTATAACTGCATCAGAGGGTCTCTTTGTACAGCCTGACATTCAAAGACAGAGGCAGCTATTCCTTCCCAAACCACATCTCCCAATTCACCATGCTGCCAAGTCTCTAGCCTTTTCTTTCCCTACATTTACTGTGTAACTTCACTGATGTTCCAAGCTTGCAGTAAAAAATGTCAGGAGCGAGAAAAAAAAAATGCACTAAACAATTAATTGGGCATCCGAGACCATTTTTCTGTATGTTAAGTACCAAAACCGCTTGTCAGATTCAAGCCTGGTAAAAGGGAATAACCGTACAGCATGCAAGTGGCTGCGCCCTTGCAAGCAGTAAGATGCCATTTGTTTCAGCCTGTACCATAGGTTTGGAACGGAAGAGAATTTGGCTCTGTCTGCACCTAACTGGAGGCAGGCTTTGCTCATACATGAATTCCAGGCTTAGAAGGACAGGCATATGTTTGTGGGAGGAAGGGAAACCTTCTGTAGATGTCTTTGGTGGCAAAATCTGGACTAGTTCACAATTTCCTTCCCTCCAATGAAAACTGCCATGTTTATTATTTGACTGATGGTAACTACCTTTTGATTTGAAGGGCCAGTAATTTTTCTGTGCTTTCTCTCTTGCGCAAGGTGTAAATACAGCTCGAAGCAGTTAAGCAGCTCTCCCTATATTTTCCCTGATCCATCAGCACAAAAAGGAAAGGAAATACAAAATGACCTTCAAAACACGAAGTACCTTCACTCACAAAACTACTTTCCTAAGTGGGATAAGAGAGCAAAGCCAAAGAACAACTTTTTACCCTCCTATTTCTCGTTTTCAACCAGCGATCCTTCTCCACAGAGCTTTACTAACACTCTCAATGCAGAAGAGCACAAACTGTGCCCGCCACGGCCCTTATGCAGAGTACAGCAGTCATCAAGAACGACATGCCACTTTGCTCAACTGCTGGACAGTCAACCAAGGAGACAACCTTCACCTGACAACACTTAGTTCTTTGAAAAACATAAAAACAAGTCTCGGGAAGCTGCCCTGAACACGTACCTCTTCAACAGTTTCATCTTGTGGGGTCGCTGCACTATCATCAGAGTCCTTCTGAGAGCCCGCATCGGCACTTTTACGAACCTCTCTACTCTTCTTATGCTTGTGGGCCAGTTTTTTGACATGCCCGTCTGCTTTTCCACTGCTAAGACGCCTCACGGGACTGGTAAGCCATTTTCTCAAAGTGTTTCCGGGGCGCTTGGGGCCCGGGGAGCTCTGTGCACCGATCATGTGGGGCTGAAGTGATGTTACCGAAGCGGGAGGACTGGCATCGTTGCTGGAGACCGAAAGGGAGTCTGAAAAAAGAATGAGGGGACCGTTTTAAAGCTGAAACACTGGTAAGTGAGAAACAAGGCAAATGACATATAATGATAGATATCAGGTTGGATTTATGGATGAATCAACCAAATTATTTTGAAGTAACCTGGCCTTCAACGACACTGCAACTATCAGTGTTGATGCTGTATGGGGCCACCCACACATAAGCACTATTTATATGCTTACAACAGTCAAGCTTCATTAGGTTGCTGCTGCCTCAATTATAATTCATACTTACCATTGCTGATACTTATTTGATAGTGGATTATACTTTCCATATGTCATCAAACTTTATGGAAGAATATGCTTATTTTATCTCTTAATGTGTACTGCTTTAAGCGTGGACACGAAGATTAAAAATAATCGTCTCAATGAGATAAGTAAATTATTTTTCAAAACCCAAACTTTATTACAAATGCTTTCAGTTACTTTCATTATTCATTTATTTCCCCTGCCCTTGGGATGGGGGGAAGAAGAATCCAGAAAACAGCTAAATGTATGTCTTTTGCTTAAATCTTCTCAGAGTTTTTGCTGTTGTTTTGTTTGTTTTTTAAAAAGGCACAGAACGTCAATGTTTAAAAGCCCAATTGCTCAAATCACAGGATCAGCAGTATTTCTAAGCATGACAATGCCTGAAGTTCTGTAGTCAAACAAAGGATACACTTTTCTCATGCCAAAGTTATACGTGCATGAGGGCAATACTACTTTCCCACTGAGGCTCCTGTCACTCGAACTGAACTGTATGCTTATGATAAACACCCACTGGTTAGATACTGCAAGATTACATTTCTTTTTTCCCCATGCAGCACAATGCTTTTCCCTAGAGCAATTCTCTTTTCCTAAAGCCATACTTCTTTGTGGACACATTCTCGTAACACCACTCCTATGAATATTATCTACCACTAGGGTATTAACAAGACTCTCCTAGGTTGTCAGATATTCCCCCCCCCGCCCCCCCAGCCCGTGTGTGCACTTTTGTAGATAGATAGTTTACATAAGGATGACATAAATAATGTTTTGTTGAATGTTTCTACTGCTGGGAATTAAATGCAGTGCTTGTGTTCCTTCTTGAAGCTTGACACAGATGTTCAGGTCACCTCTTCTGGCAGCATTTCCGTAAGAGGCATATTGCCAGTCTGACCAGAGGTAGTTTGAATTTTGTAGAATAAGATGGTCACACTGATGTAGCAATACACTTCATTGTAAACACCCAAATGCCTTGGATCTACGCACAAGTATGTGAGCCAGCTCTGCTTCCATAGAGTATTAACTGCAAATTATGGCTTTGAACTGAGATGGGGAGAGACATAAAATGTGAATATAAGAAGTTAGGACTCTTCCTTCGCTGTTCAAGCTGTTCCAAAAAGGGCATCTTTTTCTTGGAATCCAAAATTGTGATCAGACTGTTAGTCAAGATTTTTCTTTATTCTAATAAATCCCAAATGTCATGTGACCATTAAGCTCTGATGCCAAGAACTCCTGTAGCTTATACTGTACGAAAACCTACATAATAATTGCTATTAACCACCACTTTCATCATGTTTCCATAAAACAGAAGATAAACAAACTTAATAAAGCATTTCAGTCTAACAAGCCACTTGCTAACAGTTTAAAGCAAGTCCCTCAGAATCAGGATTTATCTACAGAATTATCTTCTAGCCACAGTTGTAGCTGTGCTGCACACAGGTAAGGAGACTTCCTGCTATCTCATCAACCTGGTTTCAAGGCTTTAAGTAATGGGTACCACCAAAAAGGAGATGCAGATTCACACTAGTCAGCTTTGTCTCTAAATCTGGGGACAGCAGCGCTACAGAATTACCACATTATTTTCTTGTTGAAGTAGGAAACATAAGGAAGAAATTAATTACAACAGTGGTCTTCAACTTGCCATCTGAGTATCCCTCAAGGCCCCGGATTACTGCTTCAGGGTCCTCAGCACATACGTTAGAAAAGCAAACCTACTAGCCATCAGCATCCACATCACAACAGACTTTTTTACTTTATTAATAAAAAGAAGGGGTCTGCTTATTAAAAAGTTCCAAACACAACTTCCAACCATCTGCAAGCTCTCCACAGGAATCCAAACAATCTCCTAATAAACCTCTGTAAGAAATTAGTTTACTTCTCTTTCACCAAACTCAACTTTACCTTTATTCTATCATGCATCTTTTAATTTTTATCAAACACCTTGTTTCAGAAATCACAGCAATCATCGGCTGATGGGTATGTATATCAATAAATAACCTTCTGCCACTCTTCTAGTGGAACACAGAAGAGAAAACAGGGCTGATGTTCTTGTAAGTCTCTAAAAGCACAAACTAAATACTTTGTTTTCAAGACTCCCAAGCTTGAAGATGTTACAATCACTAGGCCAAGTTTTTCTTTCGTTTGTATATATTTTTGTCATACAAGTTCCTTCCATACAAATAAAACAGAGCACATTCACTAGTTTTTATATATATATAAAAAAGGCAATTAAGCCTTCGCAGAAGCTCACCATGTACTGTTTTGTATTTTTGTATCTGTTTCATTTCTTTCCAATTAGTCCTTTCTAAGAAAAAGGCAGTGTGGCGGTACAGTAACTGATTGCGTAAGATTTACTTTTACATAAACATGCCTATCCCTAAGCGTGTAACATGCTTGCAGTTAATAAACCCATTATTCTTTTTATAAAACCTCTGTTCCACCTCCTCTAATTCTCACCCACCCTTCCCACAATCAACACTTACCAACTACCAAATTTCTTGTAAAACTGGATAGTACAGCGCAGAGCCCCTGAAACTGGGGGAGACGAGTATTTTTGTCTGACTGAACTTTTGCTGTACCACTTCTACACTGAACTCAAGTCGGCCAAGAGTTTGTGGGCAGGAGGGAAGAGAGCAGGAAGAAATACATCCACTCTGCTCAAGTGGAGAGATCTAAGAGACACAACAATGTTAGCCAGACATGTTTCGCAGCACATACTTTAGCCATATCCTCCCACACAGCATTAGTTTTCATTTGGCGTGCAGCATGTAACTGCTTCTCATCTTCTCTTCTGCATGATTTAATATGAAGCACTTATTGAAGTAATATTAGGGCTTGAGGGAATCATAAAAGTGGACAAAGTGTAAGTAGTCCACCAAAACGACAGCACTGTTCTACTTTGCCCTTTAAAGCATGAAAGCATGGAGGGAGAAGGAAAAGCTTTAAATGAAAAAAAATATTGCGTTGCCATAAACACTTCAGTTTATATATAAAATTTTATTAAAAAGGGTGTTAAAAAAAAAAAGAAAAACGAGAGGTTTAAAATCACCAGTGTTAACCTGAACAGAATATCAACCCACTAGCCTCTTCAGAGATCAGACCCAATTTTTTTGTCCCTCTTTAAATTTGCAGAAAACATCCCTACAACCTTGTAAGTCAATGATAATACTCACTACAAATATTCCACACCAGTATTTTCCCAGTGGGACCCTTCACAGTCCGTTTTCCCATCCCATCCTAGCTGATTGGGGTCCAGATTCTCCAATTCTTACTCCCATCCGCTTCCTGAGGAGACAATACTAAAGCCCAGTCATGAAAAAACCTAGGTGCTCAAGTTCATATATTTAAGTAGATGCATTGCCATACCCAGACATTAGGGAATATCGATATCCAATACAGGCATTTTCAAGTGCACAGAAAGACCTTTCACCTTCGCTATGAGAACAGCCACCCGGGTGTGTCTTATTTCCCCTGCCCCATCACTATATACTACTTCTATCTACATAATGAGGGATACAGATTTGGTTTGATTGATTACCATGCTTGGGAATGTTTTCACTACATTGGCTTTGTTTCCTTTATGACTACATTGCAAATTGTTTTTCTAGGGTTGCTCAAGAATAATTTATCGCTAAAAACATGCGAAGAGGAAAAAGGAGTATTCAAAATTAAACCAAGAACAACACGGACTTTTAAAACCAAAACAGATGGAATAAATTTGGGGTATGCTAACTCCAACTGTGTTTCTAGTACAGTAAACTTTCTAGCGAGTGTCAGATTCCCTTTTAGAAAAAGATAAATGCAACAGATGGCCATCTTGGAGAGAAAAAAAAATAGCGTACATATAACCATCACACACAGCAATACCAATCCAACAAGAAACCATCAAATTTAATAAAATCACTATTTGCACAAGTAGAGACTGCTTTGTAATTCAATAAAGTATTTAAAAAAAAAAACACCCTAATGGATGGGCTTTGTTTTATAATTCATAGCCACAATAAGAAATGAAGGCATTTAACCGCCATTTCTCTCGAAGCAAAACCCACATATGTTGCTCTGGTGGTGAGGTCAGAGAGTTCACGAGAGTCCATAAATATATTTTTGAAGCGACAGAAAAAGGGCAGGCAGCATGGGCTCTGACCCCCTTAAACTAGAAGATAAAGTTACCTCCAACAAACAGGCAAATTTTTGAAACTGGAAGGGAAATGGGAATTCTCATTCTAGTCCCAGCTTTCTTAACACTAGAAACATGCACATCTGTGATTAATAAACTGTTTTTTTTCCCCTAAAAAATAAATCAGCCATGTTAAGCTAGTTGATGACTCGAAAGACTCTGTTTCATATTAACTATTTCCATATTGCCGTTTTTAGCGTTTTAGTATTTACAAGGAGAGCAAGGGGCTACAAAAACCTGACTTCCTAACCTAGGGAATCAAACCGAGCCTGTCTGATGCCTGTTCTGCATCTCTAATCCCAAAATGCTGCAAAACTTAAAATAAAAACATTTCACCATCTCTGGACTATGAAACGAGGATGGGGCAAGGTGTGAAAAATGGAGCGAAGCAACCCTAATAACCCCAACCGGCATGTCAAACTGCCACTGCAGACCTACCCTCCACCACAGACTTTAAGGAGCAGAGTGCCTACAAAACCCGTCACACAGGGCAATTAACCAGCTGATCAGTAAGATTTGATGCAGGTACATTAGGAATATTTGGGGATGAGAGCTGCTTGTTGGTTCAAACCACAGAGAGAATGATCTACAGTGATGCACTTACAAGTTTAATATGTAAACTGGAAACAGGTAGAGTTCAGTGATCTCCCAAGCCCGTATCTACCTACAAAAAACACACATGCCCCAATCTGAGCCAAGTCAATGTACCATCAGATGAAACAAAAATAGTTTACAAGGGTCTAATGGCAAAAGCCCATAAATCTCTGCCTGTGTACACAGTCATCATTTGCTATTAGATGAGATGGGGAAAGCTTGAAAAAAAAAAAAAAAAAAAAGAGTGCGAGGTTTATTTTATTTGTGGACACAGACACACAGTTTTTGCCTGGGAACTGCTTTTGAAGTAACAGGCTATCAATCCACCATGTACAAGACCATTCAGATACTTTTGTATGTGTATGTATTTTATTTCTCTCCTGCTGGGTATCCTCTTTAGACTGCCCTCACTGCGTATTTTTTGTAAACCAATACTGGAGTATACATCAAAAGGCATTAGATGTGTTTCAACTTTAACAAGCCACCATTAAAGACAATGCAGCTTGAGCTTTATCAGACTCGCAAATGGGGAATTTCCACCATGCCCTTTGGGGAGCATGACTTTCACTTATGATATAGAGATAGTGGATTAATTTTCATTAAACTAGTTTCTTCAAAAAAATTTCACAAAATGCAGAAAGCTAGCACTCAATACACAAAGGAAAATCCTTCAATCACACTTGTGTTTGGAGTGGAACCAACACACTCATTCTTCATCCCTGGTCAGCAAACCTTTCCTGCCTTATATTTCAAGTTACGCACTATGCTGAAACACAATTTGTAATATTTTCAGTGTGTGAATAGACAATGAGTTCAACTCCTTAGTATATCTTCCCTGATTAGTGAGTTATCTGTATTAATTTTGACTGACACAGGCACTAGGCCAGAGCACTTGGATTTAAATGTATTCAATAATTAAGTCTTCCAAGTCATCAAAACCCGATCATGTTAATATCAGATAGACTGGAATTCTAAGCTTGAGGCTAGATACTCTTCAGCTTCTCTTAATGAGATACTAAGCTGCCCCACAAGCATGTTGGCAATTAAAAACCAAACCCCTCCTCCCAAGACAGACACTGTCATCTTAACTTCCAAAGGTCTTTCTGAAATTGAGGAAAGTCATCCAACAGACATATTTGCAACAGCACTACAGAATAGAATGAAGAAAATCTCTGATTAAGGGCAAAAAGAACATACTGTTCATTTGAGTTAGAAAATTAGTGGCATATGCCTGAAGGGTTTAATACACTTATGTTATTACTGTTTTATAATTATTTTTCTTTTTAATATCCTCTCCTGCTTTCCCACCCCGTAAATGTAAAATCAAGGTTTTACGTTTAAACTTTTAAATAATTTCACATGCATTATAGCTTGTACAGAGAGCTGTGAACACATCAACCGCTATCTAGGAGCTGAACACCAACAAAATTTAGACAGAAAAAAAAAATCTCTCTCTCGCCACCCTGCTCCCTTGCTCCCCCCCCCCCCCCCTTTTTTTTTTTTTTTTTAAGCAGGAAGAAGGTACAATACTGTGCCAGAAAAAACTTTCCCAGGTTAACAGAAGTAGTTCTGTTTGTGCTCCCTGGAATTCAGACCACAGGAGTACAAAACCCCAAACCTACATCTTGTGTATTACTACAAGCACAAGGCAGCATTTACAGAAGGGAAGAGTGTACTTTGCAAAGAATGAAATGCACCACAATAAGCTGCAATTCTCTCCTATTTCTGGAGAGCGCTATACCTTGTGTCACGAGTAGGAAGTATTAAAAGTTACTCACACTGCTGAAGTTTAGTTTCCCGATTTGTGAAAACCACAAGCTTTTAATAGATTAAAACTCAGCTTCCCTGTACACAGCTTATATTATAACAGGCAACATGATCTCAACTCCACTCTTTTGACCACCTGTTTGCTCAGATTTGAAGACAGGTACAGCCACGTGCCTGGCAGGACATGCCAAGGACAGATTTATGTCACTTAGCACTGTTTCTCAGTCAAGTTCTCACTTTATGCCTGTGCACTGAGCCACCCTCTCTAACCTCTCTACAGATCAAAGCAAGTGCCCTGATGATTTTAATACAATTATCTCCTGCTAGAAAGGGGGTGGTGGTGGTGGTGTAGTTCTACTAACCACTAATTGCACAGGGGCTTGCATGCTTTTGCGTAAGCGCTAATGAAGAGAAGCCCATGTTCTAATTTTCAGGCAAAGTTTTCTCCTTGTCTTGCACTATCTCCGCATGTCTCTCTGGACCAGCTGGGACCATCAGTTAGTTACCTCTTGCTCTTCACCTGCGCCTCCTGATATATGGTATCATTTTACATCACCATGAAGGAGCACATAACATTGTTTGCTCTGCAGAACTACAGTAGGCAAGATTTTCACGGACAGATTGAAGTTACACACATTTAACTCCCTCATAGGGGCCGACACATACCATGTAATTAAGAATATTAAGGTGACACTTTTCTTTCATTAAGTAGTTGTGAAAGTTCTTCAGTGCAAACAAAGAAAGAAAATAAGAGAAATACTGCTTTTCTATATTAGAAAGCAAATTTTCCCACAGCACCAATGTAATTTCCCTGTTTGCCTTCAAATACAGTAGCTTTCAAGATCAATTTCTCACGGAGATGTTTCACAAAGTCTCAGCTACATCATCCATGTTCAAAGTGTGGGTGTTTTGGAGCTTTACTACAGTCACGTATATTTTAAAAAGTCTTATTTATCTGTGATTTTTGCCAGACGCCTAGCATCAGCAATATCCGACTACTTTAGGATGACCGAAGCAGAAGATCAGATGAAGGCACGGCTCATCCACTCCTCCCTCCAGAAGAAGGGATGCAGGAGGAGCGGTGAATGCCAGGAAGGACTGTGTTCCGGGGCCACTGCCGCCACGCTAGGCTGAGCTGGAGAAGAGCTGCCCATAACCCCTCGCCTCTCGCCGCCACTGCTGCTGCTCCTTAGTTTAAGATCTCGGCACAAGAAGCTGGCTGAGGGCACAACACAGCTCCTGAAGCCGCGGGAGCTGGCAGCATCAGCTTCCTTCCAACTGCTCCAAGTTACAGCACTCACTGCCTGTAACAAAACCAAGCAGCTAGCTGGTGGGGAGAAGCGAGCTCTGAGCCAAAGAAGGAAAAGGGCGAAGGCAGAAGCTTTGGGCCTGGGCCTCGTAGGCAGCGCTGGCGCTTCAGACACTAGACAGAGAGTTTTGCTGACTGTTGACAAGCTATTTGTCTCATGCATGCTGTGTGCAACCTACTTTTGAAGAGCCACGCTGGGTGAGGTTAGCAGCAAAGATGTGGCTCTGCTCTCGGTGGAGAGCTGTACGTCACATACTACAAATGGGAACCACTATTGACACAAGATTTGTGATAAGCAGCTTCAGATTTTAACTGGGGCAACCGCACAATCCATTTTCACTCATCTGGCACTGAGCTGCACGGTTTTATCATCTGCTACTTAAGCTTTTGCTGCAAAATTATTTTTCCCTAGGAAATGGATACAAATAAATGCCAGTCCTAGAAAGACAGCTCTGAAGCAGCGCAGCAGCCTGTCTGATACGCTGTGTGCATCAGTCCAGAAGCGGAAGACGTGAACAGATATGAAACAAAAACGTCCATTTCAACATAGATAAGAGAACAGCCAACCAAAGGGAAAAGAAGACGCATTCAGCAAGTCCTCGGCTCTACTGAAAGCAGAGAAAGACGTGGGGGAAGGGAGAGAGAGAAGCAGGTCTGGAGAAGCTGCATCAGGGAGAATCACGATCACAGACGTTATTTAAAGCGACACATTTCATGCTTCCCTGTGCAAAAGCTCAGCAACGCAGAGCATCCCAACGGAAGGAATTTATCCCCTGCAGATTTTAAAACACCTTCCACTACTCCAACAAAAAGGCTGCATACGAACTAGGTTATCGGCAGCAAGTTGGAGCAAGTCTGATCTCAAAAGGAAATAAGGGATGCACAGTTCTACTGGTGCACTTTTGAAATTGAGAATATGCACATGGATAGGGAGGAAATTAGCTTCCACTACCCTTATGTAAGTGATAAAAAAACCCTTCACAATTATGAAGACAAAACCCAAGCATACATAAAATCAGCATGAAACGCTAAGACAACATTATTATTTTTTTCTTTTTTCCAGAAGTTTGAAAAAAATTAAGCAAGTATAACCTCTGCCATGTAGTTACAAATGAGCGGTCTCTAGGAGATGAAAGTGAATCTATTTTATTCTCTCTTTTCCAAACGCCTTAAAAATTTCCAACACATGAGAAAGCCTCCAAAACTTCTCTAGTAAAACTTAGAGAATATATGACAAGAGTCAATAAACATACTTTGAAACACAAAGAATAGACACTAATAAAAATTGCTAAGCATATCTCCAGGAGTATTACTAAAGTTCATAAAGACACAGTACACAGTGCTGGTATCAAGCTACAATAACAAACGATAAGAAAGAATGACTTTATCCAATGTTATTTGTTTAAAAACCCCAAGTTATTAGACTACTTGCATTAAAAAAAATACTTGTTTCCTCTTCTCTTCACCTACTGCAGTTACATGTTAACCTAAATACACATACTAATCCAACAGCAATTTTAACAGTCTTTTTTCCTTTTCCCCCATCCTCTTGATTCAAAGCAGAAGAGTTCATTAGAACAACTAGCGATTGTTTGGAGCCACAGCTTTAGCAACAGCTGTACAAACACATCAATCTCAAGTTAGGAACTCTGCCATAAGCTTAATAATAATACACTCTTATCGTTTAGCTTTGGGGCGATTCAATAACTTTGGTCATTTTCTCTTTCCAAATGTTATACTGCTGCAGCCCTCAAAAAATAAATTGAGAAAGTAATTAAAGGAATTGGGAGGGAAGACGGAACGGCTAAAACAGCAACAAAAATTGGTCTTCCAAAATTCCTGTATAAAAAAGATGTTTCCATCATATCCAACTAATTGATATCAGTGATTGCTATAGAAAATAATTGTACTAACACTGCTTGGCAGTGTAAGATGTTGAATTTTTCAGTGCACACACTGCCTGGAGTATTAACGAGCAGAGTCAGGCCCTTGCAGCCATGCCACTGCTATCGGCCTCCACACTGCATAACTACATGACTGTAGGTGATGACAGACAGCTTCCTCCGCATTCAGTCCCACCTCAATAACTGCATTATCAAGAGCAGTCTTAGATTACAGTGATTGGAAACCGAACTGGTTTTAAGCTTTTTGTCTTCAGATGGACATGTAACCTGAGCAGTGCAATGAGAGCACACATGATTTTAATAAAGGTCAGTCACACTGGAAATATAATTTTTTTTTTTTTAACAGACTCACAGTCAAGATTGACTAGCAGATAGCTATTGAAATTCATAATGGCAAACTTCTGCACGGATGCCTTTTCAGGATGAAGTATTTTAAGGGATTAGGAAAGGGGAAGACACTCCCCCACAACTTCGTCAATCAATAAAGACTGAGTTAAAAGGGAAAGAGCTCCTCGGTATAGATATATTTTAAAAAAAGATAACTATAAATTAATGGAAGAGGTGACATTTTATCTCAATGTGCAATTAAAATACACTGAATAGTAAAAACTGAATCCATCATTGCCGTGTTCGTTAACTTGATTACAGTCTCTTCAGGAATAACATATGCAGTACTGAATTTTCTTTGGCACGATCAAGCCCACATCACATCATACACAAAAAAAGCGCTACATTTTGCCATGCAACTTTTCTGTTGGTTTTATTTCCTTCAATTATTCCCAATAAAGGCTCAGGAGGAAGGTGTTGTGAACCGCCTTGCCCACCCAGTCATCCAAACCTCAATTCCTTGACTCGTTCCTCAGCTCCCATCCATCTAATATTACCTAAGTGGCCACAAGAAAATCATGTGATAGGATCATGGCAGAGCTGTCCAAAACTGGTTTGGAAGTAGGAATCAAAAGAAAACAAAAAGGGAAAGAAAAAGAGCTAATGCACTTCTTTTGAACAGCAATAAACTAGAATTCTTATTACTTGCTTTGATTAGACACAAAGCTGGGGGAAGGAGGAGGGAAATTGGTATCAATAATAACGTGTACACAACAATACTGTTACAGTAAATGATCTTCTTTAAGTTATAGACTCAACCATAAGCCTAAATTTAGGGGAAAAAAGTTTTGTGGAGGAAACAAGATACAGGATTTAATTAGCTTCTATTTCTTTTTCTACTGAAAAAACATGTCTTCTTTTCATCAAGTCCCTAGCACTTCATACCGTGCATCTAGACGGATGGATCTTGATGAAGCTCTTTTCATAGAGCAAACTACCCCATGTAGTTGGATATGTTGTTGTTTTTTTTTTTAACCACTCGTTCAAGAAGTTTGACTGGAGGTGTCCAATCCCATGCTCAAATGCCAGGAAACAAACAAAAAAAAATAACGTAAGTGGTTTAATAAACATACTTTACTCTTCTCTGTGAGGAAAACCAATCCTTACAGCATTGTTACATTACTGATGTTGTCTTTTCAAAGTAATATGAAATACACTTACATCACTTAAATTCTGTTCTTCTCATTACCTCCGCTAAAGGAGAGTTAGCGCAAGCGTTGATGAGCAAATTCAATGGATAGTTGCAGCTGCTTGTAGCCACATTCAAAGGCAGATTATGAACACATTGTTCATTACTAGTCTCGCAATGAGCACCTAGAGGCAACTTTCATTATGTAAGGTGATAGCTCATTCTTATGCTGCTGCCTCAATGAAGTAATTTGTCTAAAATAGAGGTACAGCATAGCAAGAGGAAAATTAAATTGAAATACGAGCTGAGGCAGTTCTGCTTTGCTCAGTTTAAGCCCATCCATTCAATGCAGGTTCTTGACTGTGATACAAAACTGTATGCATCAGATGTTTAGTTACAGGTGTGCACCGAGAGATGTGAAAAGAAGGTAAAGAGACAGCCATATTTTTCCTGGTAGGTAATCAAACTTCACCCTTCTTTTCAAAGTTTTATCAACAATCCTTCTGGTCTCTCTCTCTCTAGGAAGTCTTCTTGGTACCGACTACTCGTTTTCCCATCATCTTTTTTGAGGTTAAATCTGTAAGTTCTTGTTCTGCTTAATGTTTTGAATGTATTTCACTAGTGATATACAGGGATACAGTTATCGTAGCAAAATCCAAAAATGCTCATATGAAAGTGTTTTCTTCTTATTACAGAAACGGAGTCACAAATCCTTATTACGTGAAGTTTGCATTATAAACCTAACAACATTTCCTTCAGGAAAAGCATACATTTTCCTTTTACATCTTTCAAAAGTTTTTAAAACTAGGAGCCGAGTAGCTGGTTTGAGATGGAGCTGGGGGTAACAGACTCATTTTAAATGACTCCGTTTTCATGCAGTACTTATACAAGGTCAGAGCAGAAAGCACTGGAGTGCAGGGAGCAGAGTTCCAAGGATTGGAGGCAGAAGGCTGCCTGAGGCTAACTCCATACACACATCTGTTCTGCACTGCTGCTCAGTCTTGGCTTATTTCACAAAGCAGGTAACCCACCTGACAGCTACATGAATGAAAATATGGCATTTTCAAGTGACTGAAAAGCTATATCTGAATTATAGGAGAGAAAACTTAGAAGTAGTTCAGACGTAACGATGGATAACTGTAGATCTTACCAGCTCGCTCAGAGCAAAAAAACCTAAGCCTCAAATCTTTAGGTTCACGAGTAGGGATGGCAGTTATGAAAGGACATCAGTATCTCTCTTGCATAAGCTCCTACACCTGAAAACTTTGGTTTTTGGGGGGGAGAGAGGGCAGGAGGGAGGGGTATAGCATTTTCTGCCGGATCAATTCCCTGGTCTGGCTGCCTGCATGAGTGCTGGCGTTGACACAAGAGAAGCAGCTGGATGCCACATGCAAGCCCAGGGTAAATAAGCTGGCGGTACCTGAAACATAGTTCAGTTTTTACTAACCAAGAAACAGCACCTTCAGCTCCCTCTCTTGCAAGTCCTGCAGCCTAAGCATTCAAAAAAGCCACGCTGCAAGAGCAGCGAGGAAGGACATACAGGTCAGGAGAGTAGTACCTTTGCACATGTAACTATATAGCCGATACGTGAGCTCAGTTTCAGGCGGATTTTTGTTGCACGCTCTTGGTGGAGATGGAAAAGCACACACAGCACATACTTAACAGCTTCCATCTGTATTTTAAAAGAATAGACTTTCAAAGTGTAGAGGTGGATCTACGCCAAGAATTACACCAACCCATTAGTAATACTGGACTCTCCCACTGCATCCTCTGAGTCCGGTCCTCAGAGACCTCTTATCCTCTCTTGGACACCATTTGCTAACAATTACTCTATAGTAAAAGCATCCTGTTTTATGGATGAATTATTTCTGAGGCTTGATATACCATAAAATGTTATGAAAGGGGAAAAAGAAAGCTAGTTTGATTCATATACATTCTTTTAAGCGATCTATTGCACATATAATAAATGTATTTCTTCAAAGCCAAATGAGAACTCTCTCTACTCCTACAGTCACCTTTCCTCCTCCAAACCAGCCCCCAGATGGTTAATAACTTCAGGATAAATTTTGGTTTTGTAGATTTATTTCCTGGATTTCATCCATGAGATTTGCCTCTCAGATTTCCCAAGTGAAATATAGACTCACATGATCCACTTAGGGACTGAAACACATACATCCTATTGTTTCTTCTAGCTCACAAGGTAACTAAAAAAAGATGTTATTATTTCCAATATTCAGTTCCAGGCAAACTACTCAACACTCTCTCCAGCCAGATAACCATAAACAACTTCGATATTTATCCACACTTGTCTCAAGTGCAGAGCATTTTTAAGTTACAGGAATGGGTGGAATTACCATGAGAATTGGTTTCCTCCTACCATCACCACTGCTTTCTCCAACTGATGTCAGAAAAAGGCAAAAATACAATACTTATTTAATTTCAGGAGTTTCTTGCCTATTCATTACTCAAAGCCCTATTCTCTTTCTCCCCTAAATCTGAATGCATTTTTTCCTCCTTCAGACTTTGTGAATAAGTGGGGACAAAACTCAGACCATTTAATTAAACAGGAACACATAATTGTTAATTACGCATGTACGTACTCTAACATTTTAATGAAGAATAAACCAAACTTTTTAAGTCCTTAAAAATTCTTTAAGCAAAGACAAAACCTTAAAGTCTTCTATGAATAAAACCATGCACTAGAATACAGTCTGAATATTCACCTAAATCCCAAATTGCCAGTTTGCAGTGGCCAGAAATATTACAGATACAATTTTTATTCTTTCCAGTTCAAGAGATGCATAGCTACAGTTACACTGGGGCAAGCAAGTAAGCTTTGTTCCCCTATTATGAAAGGCTGTTGAGCCTCCTTACAACATGGTCTGTACACATGGACATCTGTTTTTAAGAAACAGAGAGAGAACAATGAAGAATGTTTGTGAAATCATGTAAGCTTGCCAAACGAGACTTTGTACATGTCTATGATCTTAATTTATGGTAATAACGGAGAGCATCTCGCTGATCAGGATTGACTACATCCAGCACTTCAAAAAACATGTTTTCTAAAAATTCTTTGGAAGCAAAAACCAGATAGATTTGAGCCTGACTAGCCACTGCAGCAACAAGAGTTCAAAAAATGAAGCAAATGAGCTCCAGTGAAGAGAGAAGAATGCAAAGCCACAGAAAGGGGAAAAGACTCTTGCCGTGCCATTAACAGACCTCCAGCTGCACTAGGTAGTCACAGCTCTGGTTGAGAACTTGCTGTAAAATATTTTGCTGCAAAGCATTCTGCCTATTATTTGTAATCGACTCCTTTCACCTCCACCTCCCTCCAACATACTCTGTACCTGTTTACTTCTAAAAACTGGAACAATTGTGGTTTTAGGAAGCGATTGCGCAGCACTGGGGGCTACGGAGCAGCTTTCTGAGAACAGAGCTCTGTCGCTGGGAGCAGAGATGACAGCCTGACAACAGTAACTCCCTCTGGCTGCTACTCTGATGCCCCGTTATCTTTCAAGGAACTACTGAGAGTTACTACCACCCCACTGACATGCGACCCTATCTTCAGATGTCTCGTATAAGATTACTTTCCATTACATCCTTGATTTCACATTTGCAACCCATCTGTAACAGCAGATTGGATACTAATAAACGAAATAAGATTATAACTTGCCTTTTGCTGCTATTTTTTTTTTTAAGTATATGCACAAAGCGTACAGCAACAGGTACGTAAGACTTGAACCTCGCTGCAAACAAGTTGCATTTGAAAAGGAAGTATCCCAACAACTGCCTCAGTTCCAGACACCGGCGGTTAGCACCCTGCAGACATTTCAGACGGTTACGTATGAGAATTGAACTTGTTCTGCAGCAGCAGTCCAAATACCAAGGACAAATATTGTTTCCTGTTAAAATTACAAGGGAGGAGGAGGAGAAGACCCAACAGCTGAGTCCAACATGAACATCCCTATCCTAACCTCTGTGCTTCTCCAGTCAAGACGGAAACAGCATAGCTTTCCTCCATACTATATTTCAGAATCAAGGATATGTCTAAATAAATTTCACACCGACCAATTTATTTCCCAACCACCCTTTCCTTTCAAGCTCTATTCCCCAAAACATTACTTCTCAACAATAATTTAACAGAAGTGTTAGATATTAAACAATCTACGATTTTTTGGTTTAGTAGTGGCATTCTAAGAAAATTTCTTCTAAGCTCTTAAAACAAATTACTACCGTTAATAACATTTCACAGAGCAAGAGTTAACATTTCTCATTTCCACAGTTTAACTGAAAAAAAAAAATAAATAAAGTAGCACATACATTTTACATGCTTTTTCTGAAAGAGCTTACTGTACAGCATCCCAGGACTTTACAGAGCAGAGTCCTTCCATAACTGCTCCCTTTCCCATACAGGTCCTTTCTGTTATACTCTGCATTTTTTGACTGGGGTCAGAGGGAGGGAAGAGTAGAGCAGAGAGAGAAGAAGAAAAGAAAGCATCCTACTAAACTCCTATGTAGATTTGAAAACATTCCCCAACCAACCGACCTGCCTCCTCCCAGCCCATTATCTCAATCTCATACACTTGTACCTAAATCCAGGATCCAGTATTTACAGCCACTCGGCTGCCCGTTGCCGCAGCAGGTAGGATTTACTGAGTGAAGCGATCCCAGAGTGTCAGTCTGTTTAATCCTGTTTGGCATGGTGAGGAGTCAGCTGTTCCGATACCCAGAGCTTACAAATAACCTATTCGCCCGAACCCCAGAGATGTGTTACAGCTTCTCCTGAAGATGTTCACCCAGATAACATTACAAGCAATGCCATCGGATTAAGGAAGTCGCCGTTATCTTCTCAGTCTGGTTTAGCCCCCTGCCCTGCCGTCAGAGCAGCTCCTCTCTTCTAGGGATGCTCTCCTCTGACTCACTGAGCACAGTTCCAGTCTTTAAATTCACATGTGGGAATAGCCAGATGCAGCAGATTACACTCTACCGTAACTACCCTAATCGAGGCTCAAGATGATCTTAAAAAATACAGCAAACCAGCGATTTTTCCTCTCAGCTTTCAGAAAAGACACAGTCTAGTAACTCTACAAAGCTTTATAGTAAGCAGAACGCACAAAATCAACCTTTAACACCTCTCTTTATTTTACAGTGCATAGTTAGTTTTTAATGCTTTAGCTAAAGCCATAAAGACAGACATTTTCCGGTCAGCTAAACTACCTAGCACTTGCCCTGGAGCTTCCATTTTCCTTTACAAAATCTGTACCAAACAACAGATTCTGCCCTTACCTTCATCATCTCTTGAGACTTGTTTGTGAAAAATAAAAAAAAACCCCAAACACTAGAAAATCCACACCTTTTGATAAATTCATTTAAGATCTTGCCCTGGTTTAAATTCCATTTCAGATCTATTCACCTCTAAGATCATATTCTGCAAGATAAATTTCTAGTTCATCAAGCTGTCTTCCTCCTCAGTAAACTGAAACTGCGTGTATTTTATTTTTTATCTATGCATTTTTTCACCTAACATGCCACACAAACATTTGTCCATAAATATTCATTTATGGTGGTTTTTTCTTTTTTTTTTAGCTAAACACTTTACAAACCTAGAAAAGATGGTTTCTTGCCCTGAACACCTCATCATGTAATTTTAAAGGACATACAAAAAGCTACATTCACTAAATAGATAAACAGCTATGAAGCCAAAGCAAGGATTAAATTTCTCTAAAAACAGAAATGAAATGCGTTCATCAGATTGTCATGAAAAAGGAGCCCTAAAATGAGATTGAACAAACAATACTGTAGTATACAAAAGCATGTAGGGGCAAAAAAGAAAATAAAGCAGTGAGGGGGTTGCCAATAATAAAAGCACAAACAAATGCATGTAATGCAAGGATAAATAGGAATTTTATGTGGACCTGATTGAATATAAGGTCCCGGAGTCAAAGAAGGTTTATCATTAGCACTTAACACAAGTTAGGTACACACACGTTATCTTGTTTGCGCTATTAAAGAGTTGTGCTCATCCTCCACCTGAGACAAAAGTTTTGCTTTCTTCATGTTCCTAAGGAAAGCCACCCCAAATTCTGAATTAGTTCCTCCTCCATAGCCTCCTGCACTGAAACCATTAATTATGATTCCTGAACATTTTTCTTCTGACCCAAGATGACTTTCAAATGACATTGAATTCCTAAGTGGCGGGGGGACAGGAAAGCAGCAGAAGAAAAAAAACTTTTTCTTCAGAATAAGTGATCTTTATAGTTTGCCACCTATGGTGAGACTTCCACTAAGGCTAGTTTATTCTTCACGAAATTGTAGAACATCTGAAAATGATTCTAGTTTCTAGTTGAGTAAGAAAAAAAAATAAATGAAACAATCCCTTTCCTCTACTTCCCAACAGTTCCCACGCACATCAAGCATACTAAAGAATATCCAGCCATTCTTATTGTAGTTAAACTCTCACATCTTTAACTAACATGTAGAAAACGTTAGTGAAGTTATCAATAAAGCTTTGAAATAGTGACTACCATATGTATGCTTATGACTTTATAAAACACAGCAAAATTTATACATAAAACTGTGTTTGGGTTGGATTTGTTTTGCTTTTAAACTGCATGTAGACTGACCTTATAGCAACAATAATATATGCAGGAAGATATTTTAAATGCTCTGGGAACCACATCATTTGTAGCGTACTGTTGCATGAAGTTCTGTTCCTACTCAAACACCATTATTTTCAGGGTTTGCATTCGCCCTTTCTCTTCTCAGAAGACAAATCTGACAAGTAAATCAAGGTGTTGGGGGAGAGAGAATGACCATGTGAACCACTACATAAAAAAATATTTCACAGGTTAATGGTTAAGAAGAAAGGGTCACAGGTACGCAGTTGTCTGATGTATACAACTGTAAAAAGCAGTTGCTCCACAGCAACAGTGGAGCGGAGACAGCAGACTCCCCATGAAGGTGCTGCGGAGTGACTGTGGTTATGAGGTGGGAATTTGAGTGAAAAACTTCTCAAAGCATATACAATAGCTATAACTTTCTTACAGTCCAAGACTGAAAGCTTAGACCCGTAACTTCTCCCACCAAGTACAAGCAAAAGGGAAATTACTTTTACATCACAAAACCACTATTTCTTAATTTAATGTGCAGGGACCATTATTTAGTAACACTATCATCTTAGATTAAACACCTGAAGATATATCGCAATTCTCAATTTCCATCTGAGACAGTGACCTGTATCAACCTATGTAATTTTAAGCCCAAACAAGCAGCCTATTAATGCCCTTCTACAGTTTACTTCAGGCTCTACCACAAAGCTCTCTTTGTCCTTTTACTCCAGCAAGTTTTTTGTATTCCAGAGCCTTATCCTGCATTAGCCCTCCCTGGCTGCTAGACATCTCTTCCTGCAGCTCCTCGCATCAGCCATTTGTTGTAGGAACTCATCCTCGGTAATAACACACCAGTCGGGTAACCTTCATTTTTCAGCCGAGAATACACCTGCGTGGAGAACACCTTTAGGCAAAGGCACAGCTGGGCACAGAGCACAAGCTCGGGGCAGGAGAGGTTGGGCCGCATGGCGTGTTGCACAGCAGCACTGAGCTGCCTCCCCCTTCACCCGCTACTTCGGTATTCGTAGACCCCAGCCCAACTTTGATCAAATTAGCAAAGAAAAAAAGCTCATATACTGACCCACACCATTTGACAGCACTTAAAATAGTTGTTTTTTTTTTTTTTTTTAAAGTAAAAATTAACCGTTTCTCTTGTCACCTTACCTGTGTAAAGCAGAAATGAGTTTTCCTGGCTAGACATTTTATATTGTTTCCTTCAAAAAAGACGACAGTTATCAGCTTCATTTCTGAAAGCAAAGCACTGATGAAAGGCCCTTCAGACTCCCAGCAATTTAAGACATTTCTCAGTTACTTAAACCTGTGACAAAATAAGTGCCCAGGTGAAAATTTCGTCAATGGCTATTTCATGAAGATTTAAGAATTCCAGGCAAAAGAGCCTTCTCACTTTGAAGACAGCATTTTGTAAGAAAGACTACATCCCAGTGAATAAACAAAGAAACTAAAAAAAACCCAATTAGAAGAGCACTGTATATCCTCAGTAGATAAGGCAGCACATACTTTGTATGATATACGTAAATGAAGCATCACACGCCCCTATCTATTACGACAGTGAAGGAATGGGATCAACTTCCTGCAATTAATCTTGGGGCTTACTGATGGACTACGTCAGACTGCCAAAACCATTTCAGGGTATTAACTTTTTGCCAGCTCACCCTAGCACAGAAGTAACAGCTCATCAGTCTCTACCATTGACGATCAACAAATTAGCTTGCTACAGCTTCAGCTTGTCACAGGTCCCAAAAAAGATAGCATTAAACAACTCAGCTTCAAAATTCAACGTTTTTATCGGGCAAAAGTAAATCTTTCTTCTTCTCTGGAATCTCTACCCTTGTATTCCAGACATTCCATTTACACAAGCAATTCATATATTTTTAAATCAGTACTACAAAGCTATTTAAAAAATTCTTGTTCATCTTAAGAGTGAAGAAACATCTACAAGATATTTGAAATTAACAGAAGAGTGCATTCTTTATTCAGTTCTGCCAGCATCTAAATGTCATGATTTTAAAACCATTTTTAAAGTGATCTGTGAGACAAATACTTTCATCATTTAGAAGCGCACAGTTCTTACAATTTTGAGTCATGTTTCTGCATGTGGGACAAAAAAGATTCAGACTTTTCCAAAACTGTGCAGGACAAAAGACCACCCAGACCTAGGAGCCAAAGTCAGACGTAAATACATAACATTTAAAATTCTTAAACTAAATCAACATTGAACAAAGCAATAGGAATTTTATTTACAATATGCATTTCCCATTTAAAAAAAAAATATTGGGTAGACTTCGTGTACAAATCCTATCTTTGGCAATTTAAGCACTCTGCCTCGCACCAGAATACTCCAACACAATCAAGAAATCGTAGAACAGGAAAGACGCATCAATAAATAAATCTGAGGTGGAACCTTCTTCAAAGGTGATCTCCCACACTACAATTAGAATTCTGAAAGGAGCCTAACTTTGCCTTTTCCTCAGTGTACAATGTGTCCACAGTTTAACTGCTTGGAGCACAGCTGCGCCACTGGGATCTGGTTTCTTCAGCTCCACACACAAAGATCATCCTGTTCCCAAAAAATAGCCTCGCTGCTCCTCAGTCTCACAGATAACACTGCTGGTCTGCAAGGAGCGGAATCACTACAACAGTGGCTCTTTGGACTCACATTCAGCGCGTTGTTTCCTGTTCTTTACGACCAGTGCTGCCAGCTGCCAGTGACACTTCAAATTGAATCAGTCAGAAATTGTATTTAGCAATGAATTGTGTGAACATCCTTAATTTGAGACTTCCAAGAACTCCTTTCAAAATACTTGGGTGTTTCAATCACAAAAAAAACCCAAACCCCAAGCCAACCAACAACCACCTCTAACAAAACATGCAGGCTATCTAATTAGCTGGCAAACCTGGGAAAAGTATTTTCTGATTGATGGTAAAGAGATATTTTCAGCTGGGTGATTAATAACCTTCCCTTTCTACAGCTTGGGTAAAACGTTTGTCAAGAGATACCGATATCAAGACACTGAAGTACTCAGGCTTTAATTAAAAATACTGGGAAATGAACCATTTATTCAATTATTCAGTCACCAAGGCCAGGATCTAAACAAGTCCTTCCTGTCTCCAGCTTTGCAGAACATGCCCTAGCTGTTGCTCATGCCTACAGTAAGAAAGAATATCAAAAAGCACACGACATCGTAAACTCTCTCCCCCATCTTAATCATTTGGCTATTATTTTCTCAAGGTTTTAATTCTGTTCTGTGCTGTAGCCAAGGAATTGGATGGAGCCTGTATAACGCTCCCAAGAATGAAGAGGCCTTTCAAAGAAACGATGAGATGTTCGGTGTCCCTGGTCTTCTGTTTATCTGGAAAAGCTTTGGGAAAATTCTGACTCCTCAACACAGTCACCACTGCAGCATGCCAAATCAGCTTGAAGGATCCCAGCCACTGTCAGCAAAACCACAACAAACCAGCTTCAGATAATTCAAACAAAATCTTTTGGATGAGTGTAAGGAATGTTGTTCCACATACATTCACTACTTAGCAAGGGGTGGGAGGGGAGAAGAAATATGCCATGCCTCATCTCTACGTTGGAGAAAACACAAAAAGTATTCCAAGTGAGAAATACTTGCTGTCCTAATGAGACATACTGAAGAAACACTCATTTTTTACATTATTTTTATTATGCAAGTTACCCTTCATCATCCCTTTTTTCTTCACTTGAATTTTGTGATGCAGTCTCCTCAACCATATTTAAAACACCCTTTCTCTTCCCTTCCCACTCCAAAGAAAAAGGGAATCAGCCTGTTGGCATGAAAAAAAAATTTGATCAAAACAAGGTTTAATTTTACAAACCAGTTTTAACTGAATATACAGGAGTTGGGATTCTTTTTAACATAAATCTCTTAGCTAATTATCTTAACTGAAAATACATGCAGTCAGAGACAAAAGGAAAGGGTAAGAATATATTAATCAGAAGCGTTCAGAATAGTGAATTACGTTCTTGACTTAAAATGCATTTCTTTTAAGTCACTTAAAAGGAAAATGAACAGTTCTAGTAACCAAACTAGGTCATTAAAAATAAAAGAAATGCTTTTAAGATTAGACACGTACTCCCTGTAAGAAATACTGATGCTGAAGTTCCGTACAAAGGCATCTGGAGGAATTGCTTCTGCAAGCTGTGTGGGCTACCTGTTGGTTGGCGTTACTGACCGAAACACACTTCTTACTCCCCCTTCTGCTAAGTTCAAACTGTACAACTGCATTTTGGTTAGTTACAAAGGGTTACATCAACGCCTCTCCTCCTTTTGTCTCTGCTCACTACTGCCTACCAGAAGTCATGTCCACATAATAGACCAGGTTAGGTCACAGCACTGCCGGGTATGGCAGATGGAGCCCAGCCACGACCCAACACCCTGCTGCTTCTGGAAGCAGGAAAGGCATATGGGCACTGAAAGCACCTCTCTGGATTTCAAACGTTAGCATTTAACACAAAAACTTACATACTTTCACAGCTTCCTTTAGTATATTAAAAGATACTTAAGCGAAATGAAGCAGCCTCCGCAATTCCTCTGCACTGCGTCTAACAGGACAGCAAAATCAGATACGGGCATTTTCTCTCTCGGAGCCTGCATTTCACACGCTGTATTTCGTAAATTATAAACACAGATTGGGTACGACATACATGCAAGTATATTTGGAGGCTAGCTTTGCCACAGAGAGAAGAGAAAGAAGGGAGCAAGAAATCCACAGGACGGGTTCATTATTCTACATTGCCTATCAGATGTTAAAACACAGAAACACTAGAAAACGTGTACTGCCAAACAATTCTGCAAATGTGAGTATTTCTGCATTGTAATTAACATCTTTTATGTCTACTCTGAATTTTAGATGTGGAATAATTCAGTCCTGAAAAATACATTTCTGTACTACTACAGTAGTACAGGCAATGCAGTACATGTTTTACACCCATTTAAAAGAGAGAGCTCTGAACCAAAACACGAACACGGTCACAGAGTTCACAGAATTGGAAAGGGCATAGTTTCTGCAAATTACATCATCACCACTTACTAGAATTGTGAAAATGCAGTTACAAAATAGCCACTCTAATTCTATGCTTTAACTATTTCAGAAAACAACTACATTAAATTAAGACAACAATGCTCCTTTAAGACAGCAATTAAGATTTAGGTGCAAGAAAATTTTTTAAATTGCTACAAAGTTTTTGCACGTTTCTTTTCCCAGTTAGTTCCTCCTGAACAAAGCATGCCGTCATGGTAGAAGTTTTAGATTGGTAATAACATTAACTTCCTGAAGCAGACAAAAAGGTCTGAACAGACTCTATATCCTAATACGCATACTTCTTGCTGACAAAAATATCATGTTAGTATTCTTACGAACTTAAATTTTTCCAAAAGGTAATACTGCCTTTTAAAAGCTCACATTTTGATGAAACAGTGCTATCTCCTTCTGCAATTCAGAATGGCATTTTGCTTTATAAAAATAACAAAATGCTTCTAGGTGAAAAATGAGACTGTTCAAATACATAAAATACTTCTTTTCAAATAAAAATAATTACAGAGATGTAAGCGCTTGTCATCACCCCAACAACTTCAGTAACAGAGTAAGGCTTCGTTATTCTACAAGCAGCAAAAGAAGATAGTAAAATACTACTACTATTAATTTACTCCGGTTCTGAGGACTGTATCTCAGCATAGTTTTACAAAGATTATGTGAGCGAGCACTGGATCCCATAGCCTGGGCATTCACTTAAGCAAGAAACCAGGACACAAAGAGAACACAGCACGTATTCCCGGGGCAGGATCTGCTGGACGGATCCTTTTCCCTATATGTTACTCTGTAACCAGAGCTCTGAGTCAGTAATTTCCAAACTGATTCTACTGCGACTGCATTTAGTCCTGCCACATCTTTAGGATGAAATGATAAACACAACTAAACCTGTTCTACTAAATAATCCAGCACTTAGTTACCCCTGAGACAGTGAGAAAAGTTAGCACAAAACACACCAGGACAGACCAACAACCAAGTCAGGCCATGATAAATAAACTCTTTAAAATAGATTAGCTACTGACATAAAAGTTTTAAGATATGTGGTTAACAATTTGGTGGTTTTCACCAATCAAGCTTTTCTGTTTAGTATCGCCTAAAGCGTCTTCAATCCAGTCAACAAGTCTTCAGTCTTTCGTGGTTTAAAAAAACAAAACAAAACAAAAAACCTTTCACTTAATATACTTTTTTGCTATTGAGCCCTGCTTTTCTTTCAGGATCTTTTTCATCACTACAAATTTTCTGCGTTTAACATTTCTAAGAATCCTCTCCTATCATTTCTAAGGGCAAGAGCAACAGCTTGAACTTAGAGCCTGATGACCCCGTTTACCTTCAAGTCCCTTAAGCTTTTCTGTAGAAAGCAAGAGATGACCATTCAGCATTACTAGTCCCTCTTTCCAGGTGGCTTCCCTAGCAGCTTTCCTTCTTTCAGCATATTTGCAGGTTCTTACATGCAACTGGATTTCCCTAGACTCTGTGTTTAAGGAATCTCCACATGACTGACACTTTAACTTTTATATTAACAAATGAACCTACGCCTAATAAGGCTATGATCACACCCAGCACGGTGCAGCAAGAATAACTAGCATGTTTCATGAGCAGAAATACTTTTTACAATGCTTTTCCATTTCTTACATGGAATGAATGTCTTTTGGGGAAAATCTTAAGCATTTCTGATATCCCCACAGACACGAAGGGGAGTCCAAGAGTCCAGGAAACACTTAGGACGTAACACGTCCATGCTGTCAATTCTAACTTTTAGCATAGGGTCACAGCATAACTCAAGCTGAAAGGGGCCTCAAAAATCCATATAGTCTCAACCTTCTGCTCAAAGGGATGGGTCAGGTACGAGATCATATCAGATCACTTGGGTCTTTGTCCAGTCTGCTCTTGAAAATCTGATGTACGTTTAACCGCTTCTTGTAACAGGGACTATTTCCGCTTGTAACAGGGACTATTTCCGCTGTACCGTTAAGGGTTAACATACAGTAGGTTGGACACAGCTGGTTTACGACCACAGGAAAAATGACTACAGGATTCTGGTCATCAAGGACAACTTGATAGCAAGCTTACCTAAGATAGCCTTTACTATTATGCCTGCATATCAGTTATATAAATATCTTCTATTGCTATACGGGCTCACTATTATACATCCATCCCAGAAAATGCATACTGCAAATTTCTGAAAAGTGTACTCAGAGTACTTTTCCTGGGATCATGAAATGTTTTTATGGTGCTATTCACTTACCACAACAGCCTCTTTTACACAGTTTGCTCTAAGAATTCCATCACTTATGTGCATAACTTCCACGTTAGAGAACGATGAATTTAAGTTCAGTAGTTGACCCAGGTCAAGAAAACCATCTTGCTATTTGTACTCAACTCAAAGCTAGGCGAAAACACAAGCATGTCCCAAATTGGACATATACCTACGTCGGTCAATATGCATTCAAAATAGTACCAAAACATTGCATAATGAAGTGGTGATTTGAAACCAATGCCAACAACTTAAGAGGTCAAGGGCATCTGTTACAGAGTTTCTGATGGAGTTGCGTTAAAAGTGATGCAACATTTCTGGTTTAGCGTGCATAACGAGACTAATATGTTACTATTTGATTGCAGGAAAAGTGAAATGAAGTCAGTGGGACACAGACTTTCAGCAACCTCCTCAGAAAAACAGAATTGGAGGAAGTTAGTGGAATGCTACAACCTGCTATTTCCATCTGCAGGCAGTGATGATGACAGATGATGCGATGTAACGTGATGATGTCATGAAAGGTGCATAGGAATATCGGCTTTAGCCTGCTCCTCAACAATTTCCTTCTCTCCACTAACCACAAAACACATAAATGACCCTCCCAGAACCAAGTTTAAGAATGAGCCACAGCAGCGGAAGTGCCAAAAAACTGGAGTCAGAAAAAGAACAGAAGACCTTATGGACACTGTCAACTATACAGCTCTGTGACAGAAGGAAACACATCAGGTAAAATTACCCAGATGGTCCTTGGAAATCAACAGCCACCCCAGCTGCAGAAAAATATACACCAATAGCTCCTTGTCGTCTGCCAGGAACAAGGCAGTTACCACACAGCTTCGGCAACTCCCTGCCTCTAGGAGCACTCTCCTGTCCAAACAGGTGTCCCCAGCCCCACTCTCCCTGTCCCTCACCACCCTGCCAAGCTACATGCTCATTGAAATGGAAGAGAAATTCTTTGGGTTGCTCTCAGGTGCTCTTCAGAGCACCGGCTCTGAAGACTTACTTAATCCAAAGCAAAATATGAGCAACAGAGACACCCTCAAGAAGTAATTCTCAACACTGAAATAACTTTTTCAATAGTTTATTGCACCTGAAGAGGGACAGTTAAGGAAAATAAACATGACTCCAGGATGTTTTTCTTCAATTGCAACATACGACAACATTTGCAGGATATGATTTTAGTTTGTACTCTGTTCTGCCTCAATACCTTGGTTAGAAAAAGAAACTGCTGTCCGAGAAAGGCTAATTGCAAGCAAAATAACGACTCTCTCGGGAAATCTAAAGCCATCAGAACTGCTGGTTTATATCCACCTTCTACCTCCCAAAGATCAGCTGTGCAAATACATCTGTTCTGAAGCAGATACTTTTTTACACACCGATTTCCTTTCCAACTACGATATATAAGAGAAATATATTTGGCAGCTGCCTGGGACCAAAAGTACATTCAAGCCAAAATTTCTTCTTTTTCTCAGCTGTAATACTGAGCTTCCAAGCAGGGCAAAAAGCTTTCGTTACCTATGGACAAAATTCCAGAGACAAATTAACCACATACTTATGCCCACAAATAGCGTCAGCGTGGGAAATACAGATATATCTGATAGGTCTTCCTGGGCTGAGTTGTGCTAAAAGAATAGTGCAGGAGTTAAAGGCAGATTTATGCAGAAATGAATCCTGTGATGTTTCAGAGCACATATAAACTTGACACGGAGAGGACTCTTCTAGAAATTCAAATTGTGAGATTCATTGAATCTCCTTATCTACTTCAGGACTTCACAATGCCAGGGAAGCAATTCATGCAGGCTTTACTGTTTATTCAAGGCTGAATTAGAATTTGGCTATTAACTCTGACCATCTGATATAATTTGGTTATAAAGCTCAATGCAAAGATTATGATCTAATGGACCACAGTCAATTGCTGACATTTTGTTTAAGTTTACTTACACTCAAACCACGTTTTTAACTGCAAACTCAACTAAAAACATAAGGTGGGAAAGTCAGGATAGAGAATTCTTGTTTTACTTTATACTGCAGCTATTTTATTTACCTGGACTAGAGCATGAGAACACGTTTGAAAAACCACACACACACAAAAATCTAAATTCAAACTATCTTTGCCACTACTAGACCAGTAATATTTTTGGCAAAATATTTGTGATTACATGGAAATTTATGATTTATTAGGCTTTCAAAACAACTGATAATTGTGAAGTTGAACTTTAGCTATTAAAATCCCTGCACCTCTGTTCAAGCTCGTTTGTCTGATAAATAAGTTGAACTGACACTGCAGCATGGTTTTTACAATTTTTTGCTAATTTAGACAAGCAGAGTGTGAAATCCAACTGACTGCTCTGCTTTGCCTGCCATGAGCTCCTCATAAGGTTTTCTGTCAGCTGGTTATCTGGATGGGCAGCCCGTTATTTGGAAATTTTATGAGGAGGTAATTGATTCATCAGGAAACAGAATTTTTAGGTTAACATGTAGTGCCTCGTACAACTACAACGTCCTCCTCGATATCACTTGCTGCGTGTGACCGCGTCCAGCTGTGTAGCAGAAGCGGATCCCTTTCTGCATGGCGCCCTGGAAACCACAGTCCCCACCTTTTGCCACATGGCCCCAGGGCAACAAGGCAAAGCGAGCAGGGTACCTACTCATTGTTAGGAGTTACTTTCCCTGCTGGCTTGGGCTGTAACTCATTTCCTGCAGCTGCAAACGCTGTCAGACGGTCCCACAGGCAGCGCTTTGGCTCTCAGCCACGGGTGGGGATCCTTTTTCCTTACACATGGCCCATGCTTCGCTTGCTCGCAGCCTCGAAACAGCAAATTCCTCCCCTTCTACAGTCTCCCTCTGCTTGTAAGCAAACAATTGCTGCCCAAGTCATCCTTCTTTTCTTCCGCTACAAACAGGGCGTCCTTCTTCAATTATTCAAACTGGATTCCTATTTTACTTGGTCAAATTCTGCTGCTGCTATCCAGAGCTTCCCCTTCCTACATAACAGTACTTGGACTCAACATGGAAACACTCAATTTCTCAATCATAGCTTTCAAAACTCTCAATCATATATGAGACTTCTTACCTTTACTCTCCCTTTCCCCTTTCATCTAAAATGAATATTCTGAATAGGTCTCCAGTTGTGCGGGAGCAATCATACTTAATGTACCAAATTCAAGCCACAGTTTTATCCCATTCTGTGGCCTCAACTATAAAATATCTCTCTTTTCTGGGGAAATCTCTCTAGATCACCTGTGCAACTTTTCTTTTCCTTCATTCCTGAACAGAAGGTCCACGCAGCAATTCAAGAGCAGCTCTGGCACCTGCAACGCCTGCCCTACATCGCTCCTTCCCATCTTGCAGGTGTAGAAAGGGCTTACTACACGGCTCTTTAAACAAATTTGTCAACCTTTGTCCTGGAAAGCGTCAGATGTTCAATACTACTTATTATCCTAGATTCTTTGAGAGACACTACAGTTAGGAGGTGAACGCCACCTGCAAAAATACCATTTTTCTGTTTATGGCACCAGTCAGGACAATATCCTGAGAGCAGAATCAAAGGCCAGTATTCAGTGGTACTGCAGTGGTGCATGGTAGGTCACCGTGTTAATAAGACGTCACCTACAATTTCAGATCTGAACAAAGCCCATAACTTACAAAGACACGTAAATGTGAGCCTCATGAGCAAAGGCTTGTTGTAGTCTTTGTAGCTCTCCAAACAGCAGCATCTACAGAAGGGATATGATGGCCTATAACTAATTCTTCAGACTTCAGCGGTACTCGTAAAGCCGGAAAAGGCAGTGAACCCGTGATCTAAGCAGGCAAGGCATTCCCAAACCATTTTAAATACCTGCCAATTTTTCTGAGCGTACAAGTGCAATTTTGTTTCCTGTCCCCTGCCCTTTACCCAAAGCTCTGTGGCTGTGTAAATGCCCTGCAAACAAACGAAAGAGAACTGCACATACAAAAAGGATGTACCCCAGAATGAAAAGAAACCCTTGTTAAAAAACAGAGAAGCACCAAATAGAACAGGAACATTCTTTCTCCCCCACACGCAATAACATGTGGGGAATCATTAAAAAAAAAAAAAATTGTTGCCTTATGTATTACTTGTGAAAAACATGTTCTTCCAAAGCTAGTAATTTATTTTTTGTAGAGTGCACCAACTGTTATTCAACCTCTTCACTACCCACTTGTTTGTCTTTTTTCCCCCATTATAAAAGGGATTTAGATTTTTTAAAATGTACTCATCTGTAAACTGCACGTCAAATTGATTAAATGACCCAAATAACTTACAAAAATAGATTCGATATCCAGCAGAGAGAGCAAAAGGTCTGGAACCTGCAATCAACCCTCCCCTAAATGACTATCTACGTAGTGAATGCCTTTTTTTTTTTTCTGTGTAATGCTTTCCCCATACTCTTAACAAAATGTGTGTTATCTTAACTACTATACAATTTTAGATATCGAAGATACTGTAAATGCATTAATTTTTTACACATTCATACTGATTAAATATTTAAAGTAATACACGTTCTTAAAGGAAAAGTATCACCTACACTTGTAGGCAACTGATGAGGGTAATTTTGGGGGCTGTCTTCTAACACGAGAATAAAACAACGTTACCTTTCATGGTTGACAGATAACATGTGGACAGACAAGGAATGACCAAGATCCGCTGTCAGAAGTAGGCTTCACTGAACATACTTTCAGCTTCAGTAATCTTTCATGTTACCCTACTTTGGATAATCCTTTCAGATTATTTAAGGCATTAAATATCACCCAACATTTCTGTACTCGGTGATGAAATCTGGTTTTACACAACGTAAGAACCAGCTGTAAATTAGAAAAGGTTTGCCATTTGAAAACTTTGAAGCTGACTTCACTTGATAGGCTGTGGCTTTCCAACTTGCTAGCTGGCAAACAGTACTGATAAACACTGTTGAAAAGATCAAAACTGTAGGGCCCATAGATACTGAAAGGAGTGCAAACCTCTTTGCTTCAACAAGCCACTTCTATAGGCTAAACACTCAACATCCAAGCAGCCACCCCGACCATTTCTGATCACCTCCCTTTTTCCTTTGGAATTATGTAAAACCTCTCTCTCCCTGAGCCTCTCACGACAGCTTGCGATGCCAGACATGCATAAATTCCAAACTCGTGTCTACTGCACATGGCTTACCCTATGAACTGCACAGAATCACTCAAACCTGATGTTCACACTGCCAGCCTCACATCTGACACGTATTTTCAGACCTCAAAACGCCCAAGGGCCATATCCTAATTTGTTGAATCATTCAAAAACTCTGAATGTTTTACTGAATTATGGTTAAAAAAAAAAAAAAGAAATATTTGTATTAAACAGACTGAAGTTGCAGAATCAAGCACTAGAAATCTAGGAATTACAACATTTACAAGTTGTCCACCCAAGTACATGGACTGCCTTAAATTATGTATGTCATTCACTTGTTCTTTGTTAATAGAGTTTGTGGGTTTTGTTTTGTTTTTTTTTAGGAATTCATACCTCAATCAATGCTCACAATGAACAATTCAGAGAAGATCATCTAATTGTTTTTCCATTCTTCTGATTAGCATAATCCCAAATGCCTTATTTAAAGATTCTTAATCAAAAGCAGCACTTGAGAATGAGTGATTGCTTTGTGGAATTGTCTGAGGTGCTTTTCACTATGGGGGGGAAAATAAAGCACTCCATTAATTTTGCTTAATTTGTATAATCCCTGTGTGAAATGAACACTATCAACCTCTTCCAAGCAATAGAAAGTTGAGGTAGAGACCGAAGTCAAACATATCCACTGGTTTCAAGTGCCCAGTCTCAAGTTGTTTGGTTTTTGCCCCCCCTTTTTTTTCCTCCTCCTCAGATTACTTAACATTATATAATAATTTGCATGTTCAAGACAGTTCACACTGACTTCAGTCACAATCACGTGCACAGGAAACTTTACAAATCAAACATCCAGCTCCTAAAGCCCGACAGCCAGTAATGTGGGAATAAACAATTAGCAGCTGCTTCTTATCAGCTGGGGTTTAGATGGCATGCCGTAACATCCCACAGGAAGCCTGTGGCAGAGGCAGCGACAGAAGTCACTTCTGAAGCTGCATTCAACCCTGCAAATCATGCTCACTCTAGCAATGGCCTTTTCTTCTTCAGTCTCTGTGATTAATATAATTAATTAGCGCTCTTTATTTTAAAGCAATGTGTCGAAGAGAAACTAAAGTAACTTTACAATTCTCTGCCCCATTTTCCACAAACACTAAAGGAAAAAAAGCATTACAGGTTTTGTCCACTGTTTTGATTAATAAAAGTAACCTCTCAAAGATAAAAACAGCTCTGTCTTCCTCAGGAGTCTGACAGGCTCAGTGTTTTTCATATAGCATATATTGTACAGTACAATCTGCCTCTCCTAATAAAATTCTTTACATTCAAAGGTGAAGTCCCCTAGCTCCAAAGGAAATTGGATTAATCAATTCTGTGAGCGTTGTTAAAAGAAACAAAAAAAAAAATCCTGTTGACATTTCCATGATTTCACCCCCTAGTCAAAGGAAGAAATGTTTCAGTGATACCTAAGTACATTTTCCAATTTTATCATCAGAACAACTGCAAACTTTCTCTATCCAAATTGTTATAGGACACAAGAGGACGAAAAAGTATTCTAAATATACAGCTCAATCCTGCAGACTTCCCCCCCATCACCCTGCACTCAGGAAGTTCCTGCTGTGCATGCTCTTAATGTAAGAAACACAAACTCTCCCCTCTTTTAGCCAAGCATAATTATATGGTGTCTGAAAAAAAAAAAAAAAAAAGGGAAAAAATGTAATGTGATAGCTGTGATGGGCTAAATAATTGAAAAATTTGTGGTTGTATTTATGAAAAACTCTCCAAAACCAGAATTTTGTGTTTTGGAAAACAAGTTTTCCTCAACACCACTTTTCTGCTAATCTTGTTACTTGCAGTAACAATTGTTTTGAAATGCATCTTTTCCCCAAGCATGTGATGAAACACCTTGCAATGAACTGTTTTTCTAGTGTTTTGTTTTCTCTTTTTTATTCACATTTACAGGCTGCAAACTCGAGTAGTTTCAAATGAAGCAAGCAAGCAAACATTTTCTCTAATAAACAACTACCCTGAGCCTGGGGAGTTCACAGAACCAAAGGACTACAGTACACCAAAACCTTAAAAGACTTTCAAAAAAATGGACAGATTTTTCTTGCACCCTTCAGGGGCACATTCTTTCTGAAAAAAACAAAGTAAGATTTCCAAGCTGCTCTGGGAAAAATGGATGAGTGTGCCACTGCTACTCTAGAAAACTCAGTTAAGTAAAATACAAAGCACAAGCAGCCAATTCCTGTGCCGAGGCATATGGATGTGTGTATTTACCTTTTCCATTGCTGAGCCTGATGCTGTCATGACTTCTTACTGCAGGGTTTCTCAGGAACCATTGATAATGCATGCTGGAGATTTTCTTCCCTCTCCCCTTTCAGCACATGACAGGTATAGATTTTCCTATCATCGCAGCTTGATCTAACATGATATATAACTCTGTTCACCAAGACATAACTTGCTTATATCTCTTCCCTGTCTTCAGCCACATTTTCACGTAACACTGAGAATTGCTAACTGCATATTTTGGAATAGACAGTGTGGCTGCATGTTGCTAAAAGCACTGTGTTTTATCTAACTAAAAACCAGAAACCATAACAGCGCTAGAACACCGGAGTTCCCATTTGCACAGTATTCCCCATTACCCAAAATTCGCGCTGCTGATGACTAGACTGCATTTCCATCACTTCTTACCTTTGTGGTTAAAAATCCCCTCCATCTCCATACTACTGCGAGAGTGTGCGATGCAGAGGGACCCGCAGGGGACCAGGCCTTCTGCAGCTGGGGACCGATCTGTGGTTCGAACCAGACACCAGTCGGGCTTGTCATGGGGCCTCTCCAGGACCTCCACCGTCTGCCCACGGCGGATTGTCAGCTCATTACTGTTGCAGGCGGTGAAGTCGTGGATTACCACCGTCAGCTCGCACCCACCAGACAACTGTGAGGGGAAAAACAAGAAGGAGAAGCCAGATGAACGCTCGTTATCAAACCATCCGTCACGCACCGTTACCTATTTAGGATTCCTGGCAGGATTCGTATTTTGGAAAAGACAGCAAGCTTCTGGGACTTTCCACATCAAGTAGAGATCATTTCAAAATCAGGCAGTTCTGGCATTTTAGAACACATTTTTAACTCTGCTTGTCTCTGCCTATGTTCAACGCACACCGGTTGTGACAGTGCTGGGCGGAGGATGTAAGTGGTTTTTCTGGCTAGACTGCTCCTTACCCCAAAAGCTGAAGTAGCAGTCGCTTCAGAATATATTTTATGGGTAATAATTGGCAACAAACCCCCAGATACTAAATACAGTCATTCATGAGCTTTGTTACCTTGCAAATTCAAGGCAGAAAGGGGGATCTTTTTTTTTTTTTTTTCCTTTTCTCCTCGAATGAGCTTACTGCCTTATTTCCACACCACTCAGTTTACTCTTTACATACGCAGGTCACAGAATCATCCATACATAATTATAAAAATCAGCATAAAGTTTTTCACATAAGTTTCCCAAATACTTAACTATTTGATACAAAATCCACATGGGCTTACAATTTTCACATTTTTGCTAATTCCCCAAATAAAAAACAGTCAAACTTGAATTGAAAGCATGCAAGCTCAGGGTTTCCCTCCCCCCTCTTCAAAACACTTCATTAGAATTACTTTGCCTAAGCTTAAGTTTCCTCTCTTTGATTTTTTCATCTGCTTTGATGTGAAATGAAAATTATTATCAGAACTTTACAAAGTTCCCAAGATTGCTCAGCATCAGAGCACCCATCCAACTTGAGCAAACAGCCTGGGAATTCCTTCTCCTTCCATACGGCAATGGCGTTCCAGGCTACTTCACCTTTTTGTATGTGAATATTTCTATAGCTCAGGCTGCTTCGGTGCAACATTCATACCAGATCTCAGCTGGCAGGCAACTTCTGTAAATTCAGTAATTTTGGACCAAGCCAGTAAACTCATAGAATCATAGAATTGCTGAGGTTGGAAGGGACCTTTAAGATCATCAAGTCCAACCATTAACCTACCCTGACAAAACCACTTCTAAACCATGTCCCCAAGTACCACGTCTACCCTTTTTTTAAACACCTCCAGGGACAGAGAATCCACCACCTCCCTGGGCAGCCTATTCCAATGTTTGATAGTGAAAAAATTTTTCCTAATACCGAATCTAAACCTCGCCTGGCATAACTCCTTCAACTTTTACATAACTCCTTGAACTCAGCGAGGTAATCGTGCCATGCTCTACGCTGATAAGGGAGGGCAAATACCCCGTCAGAGTTCCAACCGCGACAAATATAGAAGCATGTCCTACACCAACGTACTGCAAAGTTCCTGCTACGTTATTTTTGACTATTACGTTTAGGCTCTTACATGGCTGCCAGCTACATCCCATGAGCTTTAGCAAAGGGAGATAAGAGACTGCATTGTTATTTATTAGTTTTCATTACAAGCCTGGAACTGAAGCACCAGATAGAAACTTTTCTAGGATAACATTGTTATCAAGCAAGAATTTCAAAGCAAATGACAAAACCAGCAAAACCCCAGTAAGACTGAAAGGCTGTTTCCAACCTTCTCTTCCTCAAGCTTGCAACAAACGACAGGACATAACTCCTAGCAGATGGTCTGCAGTAAATCCAGAGCTTTCCCATGGTCTCTGCCTGCTAATCTCACCGGCTACCCTTGCTTGTGCATTCACACAAAGAAGCAAAATGTTTTCTTGGGGGGGATGCAGGGGCCAAGAAGGGCAGAAAACCCTCATACATCTAGTGTTTAAGGAAGATAAATCAGGTTGCACCCATTTAGATCCAGGCTAAAAATTAATCACACTGCTACTACTACAACTCTCCAGACAGCGCCAATATCCAAATTATGGGGGGGTGGTGCACATCTTCAAAACACTTTACCTCCTCCCTCATTAAAAAGTTTCCTGTTCCCTTACACTCTTTCTCCATAGTTATCATTAGTTTTTCAGTCCATGCAAAACTATGCCAAAGGGGAAAAGGTAAAGAGCTTTCCCTTGTTTTCTGGTATTGATTTATGTTACAGCCTTCTTCAGACAAACTCAGAAACAATTGAAACCATCTGTATGCCTGATGGGGACTAACAAGAAAGCTGATGAAGTATGACTTCACAAGGTGTCCAGTGCAGACCAAATTTTTCTCAGGAGACTCCATATCCATCCCCAATCAGTGCAAGAACCAAGACAGTAACAGGCTGACACTTTCCAGAAACTGCATCTAGTCTTTGCCTTTCCTCCTAAATACCTACAGGAACATAGATTTGGTGCTCTGCTTGCTTTCCTGACCCTTCACTTCCTACAAATAGAGCTTAAAATATACTTTGTGACTGGTGCAACAGCCACATGGTTTTGGATTGAATATAAATGTTATTTCTTCTCCTTCCCCTAATTAAAAAAAAAAATATCTCAGATTTTATGTTCACTAAGTATTTTACATAGTATTAAACTAAAGGAAAAAGCAAACAAAGGCTGTCAGTGGCTATGTGAGAAATTATTAAAGTACAAGAAAAATCCCAGTCTTTCAGACTCCGTGGGAATCAGATATCCCAGCTGATCAGCATTCCACTGAAATTCAGTATTCAGTCACACTTCAGTTCAGTGTGTAAGACACTTCCTGCACGCAGTTGTTAGCTCTACACCGTCCTCAAACATGCACTGATGCTGTTAGGTGCAACTTAGTGCAAGACTTCTCCACCGCTGCCTAACACCCCGAAAACAGTGATGTTCTCTACCCAGCACACATCTACGTCACCATGGAGAACTGACCAGAAAAGCATTTACCAATTTTCCCCTCCTTTGGGATAACAGCCCTTCTTTCTTCCCGCCACAGCTATGGTCAGGAAGTGCTGCTTTCCTCTTCGTTTCATGGCTCGCTTTCTCCCTATAACACACTTTCTGAAAGCAGTTTCATCTTTCGCACTGATTAAATGCAGTTGGACAGCAAGGAGTGTCTGATTAAGCGCATTGCTCACCAGCTGTCGTTGGACAGCTTTGGCAAGGCTCTCCAGGCTAGCTGGAGGGAAGAGCAAGAGGCGCAGCAGAACCGGGAGACTGACTTGCGCTGAAGAGAAAAGAGTTACAAACCATCTAAATCCAAATTTAGGCTGAACGAGGGCTTTACATACTTTATCCATCCTTCTCAAGAAACCCTTTATGTAAACCGAATTAATCATGCACGATAAAAATAAATGAGGCTATGTCTGAAACATGGAAACTGGAGAGACAGAGACGAGAAACAAAAGCCAGACAGAAATAGAACCACAGATTAAAAAAGGCGCAAGGTTTAATTAAACAGCTTATCATGGGACATAGTGTCTTGCTGGTGCTGAAATTAATGTTAACCATCTATGTTCATCTCTCTGGGGCTTTTTAATCACTGCTGCTTGTAGAGAGAAAAAAATAAAACCATAACACGTGCATTTACTGGCTGAAAACACCCGAAGCATAGGTTTGCTGAAGTCGGAGACGCGACACCAAGAGTTCATCTGCCACCAGTATCTGGGAAGATCACCATCGACAAGAGTTTTGCCACATGCAGAAGCCTTTACATCAGGGCCATATAACCTCCTCTCAGGACTGCAAATTAAAGTTACTGTCCCATGGTAATTTTACATTGAGGAGAAGGGAAAGGAAAGAGAGCAGCTAATAAGATTTCTCAGTTATTTCAAGCATGAAAAATCTTTAATCCCCTTTTAAAATGGAAACAAGTGCACTGTGGGAGGAAAGAAATGGGAGACACAAAAATTCTGTCTCGAATAAAAAGAATTTTGCTTTGCCCAGGTAGCTGCCCAGACTTGGTTTCTAACTCTGAAGAGAGGCATATACTCAGAGCCACATCTGGTTTTTTACTAGCATTTTTTCTACTGATGGGAGCCTTTTCTCTTCTGCGGTCTCAGCTGGCAGAACTAAATACTTGGTTGTCTCCTGCTGCTTCAGTCTTTTTTTCCGTTTTCCAAAGTACTACACACAAGCTTAAAGAAGCACGAGAATGAAATACAACTTCACATAGACAGCGGTACAAAGTGTTACCAGCTGGGCACAAAAGACAATTTGTTAAAAATAAAATATTGCTCCACTGACCACCCAGAGCAGCTAGCATGATTCCTACTATTTAGGAAAACGCTCTGTGACAGCTCTTCTTCTAAAAGCCTCTCATCTGCTCAGCTACCAAAATAGTAGTTTGGATTATTTCATGTTTCTACCAGATCACTTAATACAAGCATGAAAAGACCTATCAGACCTACATTGTTTCCTTCAGCCTCCCCATTTCATTTCCTATGCATTGGATCAAGTTCAAAAGACGATGTTAAAATCAGATCAAGCTCTGAGGCTCAGAACTGCTGAAAGGTGGAATGAATGGGCCAAGTGTCATGTCTTTTATTTGTTAGCCACCTAAAATGCTGACTACCCAGCTACAGAAGGTGAATGGAAGAAATGCTGCCAAAGGTGAAGTGTAAAATATTTACTGAGAAGGATACAATAAGAGCACTCATTCAAAAAACAGAGATGCTTTGATGGAGCAGAAATCTCCCTCTCAAAAAATTTTATATTTCACTCTGGACTCCATTATACCTTGCAATACTTCAGGATGGGTCAGTGCTATAGGATGTATTTAGCATGGCTTGCAATATGAAGATACACCCCATGTTATTAAAAAAGGCTGGAAAGGCACCTTAAGTTACCTAGTCCACTTCTTTCTACATCTTTGTGAATCATGATTAACATCTAGCCAAATTGTTCTCAAAGATCTCCAGCGATGGAGATTCTCCAGCCTTCACAATTACTCTGCTCTAGGGCTTCACATTTTCATACCCATAAAAAAAGATATATTATTGCAATCTTTTATTAAAGATAAGTCGTTTGATGTCATCCCATCCACTGAAAAAACGGGTAAAAGACCATTCTGTAACTCTGCATAGTAGCTTTTTTTACACACTTGAAGTTCTTCCTCCTGCCTTTTTTTTCTTTTTTCCTCAACTCATTAGTCCCAACTGTTTATCTTGCCTTTTAAGTTATGTTTGGTAGACCTTTTTTTTCTTCTTTCTCCTGGAACTCTTCCAATGGACCACTAATTTGCTAAAATTCTGTACTCAATACTGGATGTGGAGCCTTATGAGTGCCAAGTAAAGAACGAGGACTTTGTGTCCTGCAGCTCAGCATCCTATTTCTACAAGCCAATACAGGGCTGCTTCCCCTCCCATAACTGCATCACACTGTTAAAATAATAAACAGCTTGTGAGCCTCTATAGCTTCTAGATGATCCTCTCAAAAACTGTTCAATACTCTCATTGTTTTCATTAGCAAGTTAACTATTTCCACCTATTCGCATTAGCTCAAATGTGTTCCTATTAAATCGCATGGTATTCTGCCAATTAATTTCTCCCATTTGCCAAAATGACTCTGAATTCTAATTCCGCCTTCCAATATAGTTTTCAGATGACATGAAGCTGGGAAGGATGTCAGCTTTATAAACATATGGTCTAGTGCATCATCCCAGTCATTACTAAAAAGCTGCATGCAATAGTGGAGCCAACAATCAGAAGTGACAATTCTAGCCCAAAAAGCCAGGGTGGAGAAGAAAAAAAGCTAATCATGAAGTTATTCTCTGTTGTTAAGGCATTTCCAATTATGTCAGAAAACAGGATGCAAAGAAAGAAGCTCATCTGGACAATACCCAACCACTTCGTAGCAAGGCTAAGGATTTTTAGCTCTTTCAAAGTGTATCTCTGAGAAGGTGAGAAAGAGTATTGCGTTTTGGATAAAGGAATTAATTCTTGATATTATCCCTGTATAACAGCTTAGCACTTCTAACCAAAACATTTGTTTTCAAAGAATCAACTGTCTGGACATATAATTGGAGAAAATAAAAGAATAGTTTTACTCAGCTGTTGATTAGTATGACGTTTGGTATTTGTTGTCTTTTCTTGATCACAATAGTGGATACACATGAACAGAACATGTTCAGCCACAGAATAAGGGACACTGTGCTAAACATTTTTACCACTTGATTAACACTATTTTAAATTACTTGATATTTTTAGTGTTTCTCAGTTCGGAATCCCAGCTCAGTTTGGGACATTCTCCAAGTCTGACCGAGGAGTTCCACTGCTCCATATGGCTCCATAACCACATCAACAGCACCTAAAATCTGCAAAACTGTTTTACTCCACCTCTGTAAGACATTCATACATACTTGAAGCTCCTAGGCTGAGAAAAGAGAGTCGATTTTAAACCCCAAATGGACTGCAGCTAATGAATGTTCAACATAAAAAGCGAGGGTTACTTCAGCCTCAGCAAGAGTGTTCAGATACCCTACAGATTTCACTGCCCTTCTGCCTGTTGCTGTGCCGTAATAATTTTTATTTTTATTTTTAAACAGATTAAATTTTTCTCTTCTTAATGTATTTAACAGACCAAAACATGGATGGCATCACCCCCATTTGAACTGAAGCACAATCCAGCCAGGCTGCATGCACAGAGCTTGAGGTCTCAGCCAACAATCGGGGAAATCGGCCAGAGTGTGTCTTGCTTTTGAGTGGGTGTCGTGGTTTAGGATAGAGTACCTAAACTCTTAAGAATGCATAAAAAACTGAACTAAACTGTTTAACAGTATACGCAACACGTTTTTCATAAATCATTAAATACCTAAGAATGCAAAGTATAAAATAGCAAAACAAGAGTCACTGAAAGACTTTTTTTTTTTTTTTTGCTCCACCCAACCATTCTCCTCACAGCTATCCTTAGAAGAAACTGGTACCAAAACTACAGACCAACTCCAGTACAAAGGCACAAGGTCAAAACACAGGCTATTTTTGACAAATACAAAAGCAACCCTAAGGACCTTATGCTTCCCTTCTTCTACATTCCTCCTACTTACATGGAAAAATCAAACCATAGTGTAAGTGATATGCAAAAATACAGAAAGCTCTCTTTTAGATGATGATGGGAATGGTCAAAATATTATTCTGAGAACCTATTCACTCAGCTACCCTGTAATATACTGGTTATTTACCTGTGCAGTTTGAATGGTTCATCAGAACAATTGTACCCAATGAGGTAGTAGGCCAGAAATCCCTAACCACATTTTCAAGTAATGTGCTACGCAGCTTCTACGTTTTTATCCATTCTTCTGTTTGACAAACTTCTATTATCCATCTCTACTTCCCTCCAAGGTCCTAACACTTCTCACTTATCAGAAATCTTCTTTCAATTCCAAAGTAACACACACTTTTCAGAAGAATTTTTATTCTTTTGATGCCTATCTTTCTTCTACCCATGAGAAACTCTGGCTGTGTTACCCTTATAGGATAACCCAGACAGAATCTATAGGCAGAGATGGAGGAAAGGAAACACCAGCACAAGTATCATATGATAGTGTAGTGGGTTACTCCTCTTTAATATGGTGATTTCCATCTCACGCAGAAAGTGAACGCTTTTACTCTCTAACACATGAACATTGGATAGTATTTTTCCTTCATAAAAGCAACCGTGTGGCAACCACCAAGCTCCAGCTAACACAAAAAGCAGATGGCATGCTTTCAGAAAGGCCGAGACTGACATCAAGAAAAATTCTGTGCACGAGTATCAAATTTGATGGAAAATAAAACTTTCTTTTTAAACTGGGTCAAATCTCTGAACAAACTGCAGAGGAAAGGGAACCAAATTGGTTTCGGTTTGGAACAAACATAATTCCTCCATGACCAATTAAGATTTAAACAATCACCCCTGCTCCCCCCATGATATCAAGATATTTTTGCTATTGAATACAACTATTTTTAATAGACTGAATATTTCCACACCTCCCCTCTGAAGGTACCAAGGACTAATCTTGGGTGCTAACTCACACTAAGGGATGAACCATTTGTTCTCAGAACAGAGCGATACCTGGGAAACTTACCTTATCGCTGTCTAGTGTGTTCTGCGAGGTTCGTGAGGCAATTGAAATAGTATCAGGTTGACTGCTACCATCTCCCTGACTGTCCAGGTCCTCGCCGTCTCTGCAAGTAATTCCGTTTTCAGTACAATATTAGCACTGCGTTTGTAACATGTTACTTCCCTACTTGCAACCCTAAAGTAGGTGCACCTAGACAGTGTGGCAACGGACACCAGCCAGCCAAACTAACTGATGCAAAAATCAGATGTTCAGCACTTAATACTTTGTTTTAGCCTTTAAGAGAACAGATTCGTTTGCTCAAGGTCTACATCACCTAGAATTAAGGCAACAACCAACCAGCCAGAACTACGGCAAGAAACTTGCACAGCCACTTAGCCAAAGCTAGCAAGCAGAACACTCAGTCGCACATTTTAAGCTCCTTGAAAGGAAACCAAGGACCTGAACAACACATGCAGAACTGTAAAAAATCTAAAAAGCACAGCTATTCTGTACTGCGGTTCCCATTCCCTTCTGTAATGGCTGAATGTACACAAATCCGGGACTGTTCAGAGCAGAAATCTCAACAAGTTCAGCACTCCAGTAAACTGGAAATTAATTGTAAGATAAAGCTGGCCAAAATGACTCTTGCTTTTGTCCAAATCATCAAAAGCTATTAGAAATTCAACACTACAGAGGAAAGAGTGCTGTTGTGTACTTAGAGATCTCTGATTATTTTAAATACTACTTACCTTCTTCCTTTCTGTTTTGTTGTTGGTGCGGTTTTGGGGATGTGGATCGGCTCTTTCAATGCTCCTTTCAGATGAATAGTCCTTTCTTGTATCACTTCCCGGATGTGTTTGATCCAGTCCTGTTTATTCTCTATACTGGATGCCTTTGATATGCAAAAGAAACAAAAACCCCACAATAGACTATTATAGCTGAGAAGATCCACACATACAGTCAGCTAATAAACACAAAGAGGAAGGCATAAAGAATGACTTTGTGAATAGTTTTTGAAAACTTCAACAGAGGAAAGGAAATTCAAGCTAGCTGTCTTCATTTTGAATCGCCAACACTACTTTACACTTCTCAACGTTATTAATATTGTTCATTTTAAAAACGTTTTGGTTTAGATTCAGATTCCTCTTTCGTAATGTGAAAACTAAAGCCCTGTATGCATCTCATGCGAGACAGGGTAGATTGACTGACTTAAAGAATTCCAGAAATAATACCTTGAACATTGGTATTTTAAACTCATGCTATATTTCAGGTCAATTATAACTTTATATAATAATCTACTAACACTGAAAGAAAAATTAACTTATTCTACAACACATATACTTTCACAACACATTTCATGTATTACTCTTCCCACTCTTGAAACACACCTGGAAGCAGAAAGCTAATTTAGAGATTGTATTTTAATAACTGCCTGCAACATATCATCTTTATTTTTGAGATACTCTGGAAAAGACTTGATATTACAGGTTGGGCAGCTGGATCTGATTGTTTAATCCAATTTAACCCTGCACCTGAGATGCTATTAAATATAAACATTATTGCAGATCTAAAAAAAAAAATGATATATAGACTTCCTACTTCTCTTAATTGCTGTCTCCGGAAATAATTTGCTTGGAATATACTATAAATATTTAATATACTATAAATACTTAATAACCAGGGATTCTAAAGGGATGAAGAAAGTTGCAGGAACAGATGAACAGTTAGGAAAAAGATCGTTGTTTTCTTTTACAAACAAAAACATTTACAAAAAGAAATCAAATGCAAAATTTTGTTAAATCTTTTATTTAGGTTTTCATGGAGTTTACTTATGATACTTATGAGCTAAGGAAGTGCTAGTTTCCAACCTTCAAAAACAAACAAAAAAATCAACAAAATCGTTGAAAAGCTTCCTATACCATACAAGTTATATAAATATCCTATGCTCTAAGTAAAGAAAAGAACACAAACATCTTAAAGTGATCTTATGTAGAGAGGCCTTAAACAAAACTCCTTATACTGCTCTACCCTGGGAGGATCATTTCAGGCAGCAAAGTACTGTCTGTGAAATTATGGGAGTATTAAGACCGAACAAATCATATTATTCAGTGATGTTACATTTAATTTCGTTGCACTCATTGACTTCTGTCAGAAAACTAAGGTAAGCTCTTCTTAGCCTGTAATTCACTAGGAAAACATAAATTTGAGTGGCAACATGTAAATTTGGGGGGCCATTTTTAAGTGGTGTTATTGCGTAACCACAAAAAATATATGTGAAAACATAAACAAGTTTAATTGTAGGTGTATTAACCTGTAAATGGAAAGATGAACTGTTTTTTCAGCTCAACACAGCTAAGAGATACAAAAGAAAAGTTTCAAAGCTGACACAGTTCTCGAAATATGTCAAATTGCCCGACTGCTGCTTGTGGTATTACAGAAAAGTTCTCCAGTTGCAACAGTAGGTCCCAGGTTACATACCAGAGTCACAGGAGAAACGGTTAAAATCTTTTGATAAAGTGGTCCATGAAAAACAGCATCAACAAGCAGCAATGGCTTGAGTGTGAAATATAACGCTGATGCCGTGATTTGTCTGTGGCATATCAGTTGCTCCGTCAGCTACTGGCAGAAGTCTTCAAGCTATAGAAGTCCATGGGATCAAACCTCTTCCTACTCTGATTTGTGAAAGCAAGTTTGTTTAATCCTTCAGTAGCCCACACAGATTCCCCTCTGCTGTCAAGCCATGCGAGTTAGATACATACCACATCCTTTACACACAGAGGAAAATTATCTGTCAGCAGCTGTCCCTCTCAAAGCAGGAAAAGTCATCGCTTGTTGCCTTCCCAACAAGTATGAACAACTACAACAGTTAGTATAAACTATACAAGCAAATCTGCTAAAATTACCTTGAGAACAATTTTGTTGTCTGAAGTTGGCGTCCTTCCAACCCATAGAGCAAACTTGCAAGGATCTCCTTCTACATGTTCTGTGACACCCAGTTCAGAAGTCTGGAATGAAGAAAAATTTGTTAAGACGACACAGCATTTTTTTCTAAGAAGCTACAAAGGGATGCTAGTATTCTAAATAATTATGCTCTGCTATTTAAAGAGATTTTTAGAAGCTTAAGGCTAACTCATATGCCAGAGAGAATCCTTTATTCTGGTGGCAGCGGTGGGGCTTCTTCAAAAAAGGAAGAAGTGCAAGCTAAACAGTTTTTCCGGAAAAGCAATAATAAAACGGCATTTCTAATCTGAATACCAAATTGCTTATTTTACATTTCTGACTTGACAATAAAAGCCTTATAGCTCTAAAAAAAGGTGGATGGTAAAAAATAAGTGTTGGCTTCTCTCCTTGTTCATTTCCATCAGGGAACACTCACTGCTTATTGATCTTTATGTTTTCTCTCAGATAAGATACGCTTCTCTAGATATCTTGTAAAACTCTGATGTCTTTTCTGCCAAAGGAGCCTTTCCTAGTGTGTTTCTTTCCCTCTGAAACAGATGAAATAATTCAGAAATGCAGTTTCCCTGGAGAATTTGGTGGGATAAATACATTAACAATCAGTCTTTGGGAATGTTCTAATGTCAGACCTTAATAGCTAATTATCATCCAAAATGTTTTCACTTTCCAACTGGAACAACATCTCAATCATGTGAATCGGTTTCCAGTTAAACAATTCACATAGGCTGTACTCCAAGAAAAATTACACACTAAGAAATATAGCTCAAACTACAAGAACCCTCACTCCAGAAGATAGCTGCTAAGTGTTCTTACACTATTGGAAGCTGTGTTTTTCCCCTCATATGCATCATCACTAGCACATACACAATTCATTACAAGAGACGTTGGATACACAGTACCTGCGTAAAGGTATTTTTTTCTTGTCTCACTTGGGTGCCAACTTGTTTTGTTGTTTCGTGTTGTGTTTTTGGTTTTGTTTTTCCCTAAAAAAACTCCAATCCAACACATCCACCCTTTCACCTTTGCCGCCTTTTGGTAAAATGGAGCCTTCACTGAAATACTTAAAAGCCTGTGATGCATTTTAAACTTGACTCACCAGCAACTCCTATGTGTGATAAAAAGCTTGAGAAATACTTAACCCAACATTACATTCTGTAATTCAGTATTTAATTCTGTAACTCAAAACATACACCTCCTGCACTACCCAACGTAAAGTCTGAACGGGCAAGATAGTACAACTTTTAACGTTGTTTATTTTTTAAAGCCCAGTAAATTTAGAAGCCTTGGTACGCTTGTGAATATTTTTGAATAATTGTGAATAATTTTACAAGGGACAACTGAGGGACAATGCAGTTGAGGTCTGTACAGTAAGGAGTGGCAAAGCAGACATACGTTGTTCACTGTCCCTTTCAATACTGGTGGGCATCCAGTGAAACTAGTGGGAGGGAGTCAGGTTCAAACCCCAACACAGGCAGGTTGGCCTGTGCCCAATATGTAGTTGAGCAATACAACTCTTTGCTGAAGGACACTGTAAATGCTAAAAGTCTGCATGAGATCCAAGGACAAGCTCACGGAAGAGAAATCCATTGCAAGCTGCTGAATGCATAGCAATCACATTCAGGTGAGGACACCCCTGAACTACCAGTTACTGGTGACTGGGAGAGTGTTCTGGCAAAGCAACACCCGCTTGTCTCGATCCCATAGCCCTCCTTAGGCATTTGCTTTTGAACATTTTACCTCTGGCCAGAGGAGTTTATTAACACACTTTTCAGCAAATACAAGTCATGCCGTTGAGCATCCTGTGCTGGGGAAACCATGATGGTCATCCTGCCCAAAGTAAAGACAAGGACCTCACTTTTGTAAAACCTGCTTCCAGAGGTAGGAGACAGGACAGTGTGCAAAAATGATCTTCAGCTCAAATTAACACGCATGCTTTCAACAGCAACATGTATGAATGCTTTTTCTAAAAATCAGACTGTAAGAATTGCTATAACAGCACACTGCATTACAGGATATTGTGCCAAATAGAATATGAAGGCAAAAAGAATGCTTGTATTTTAAAAATGAGGCACAATGACATTCATCAAGATTTCCAGCAGCTTCTCTAGGACCCAGGGCTATTACTTAACTCCTACCAGAGGAACTGACATGACAAGTTCGTGAGACTGATTTTTTCGGTTCTGTCTCCCCTCCCACCTTGGCAGCCGAGGTTACCCTCCAGGACACCAGAAATTTTTTGTATTTCAAGTTCTTGAGAGCACCAAATAAAGGTGTGATCAACAAAACGGCTGCAGCTGTGTTACCTGCTAGTTACCTTATATCAGGAAGGAAGGCAACTGTTGGAAATGAAGTGACAGAACATGCAAAGTAAGACACAGAGAAAAGAGGTTTTTTGAACCAACCTGCTTTACCAGTTTGGACACAGAGGTGGGAAGGGGGAAAGAATGAAGGAAAAGAAGCTGAAGCAGGGAGAAAAGGCTCGGTATTTATGCCATCTAGACTAAATCATAGATCCCAATATGATCAATAGAAGAATAATGTCTTTTAGAGCATGATTCTGAGAAGTAAAGTAATTTCAAGTACTTGTTTTAAACTGTCTGGCAGAACAGCTACTCTTACCTCTGACAGATGCAGAGCAAGCTGTGGGAGACTGTCTTCTCACTAGGCTACCTAAATTTACGGAGTGCGAGTACTGCTCTCACCCAAGTCATCCAATGAGACAGAAAGGTAAAGATACGAATTCCAGGGTCACATTTTGTAAAGCATACGTGCTACAGATGAGGAAAGTAAGTGCGGAGTTTTTAATTTATTTTTTTTTTTTAATGGGAAGAAAAACATTCCCATCTTTACATCCTTTCAGTAGACCATAAGAGCTATCATTTCATTTACAAAACATTATTGTAAGACTACTAGTCTCAGCAGACATTCTGGAATGAACTTTTACATAACAAGGAGTTCTTGCCTTTCCAGATCAGTATGTGTAGAATATCCTCCAAAATGAATCCTTAACATGAATATTACTACAACAGCAACAGTAAACATGCAAGACAAAGGCAGCTTGTCAACTCCTCCCATCCTTCTGCTTTATACAAACAAGCCTTAAAGAATCAGCAATCACACACACAATTAAGACACAATCAGGCCAGCCACTCTTGATTTTCCTTTGTCCTGACACACCAAGATTGACATGTAGCCTTCAGTAGTTGCTTTCAGCCTACTCTACAAAGCAGCAAACTTATAAGATTCAGTCTACACACTCCAAGGCTGTTCTTCCAGTGCTCTATAATAGTTGTTCAAGTTCTTCACGCACATTCAAATCATCTGAGCTTAGTCACGGTCTAATCTAGACAGTTTTCTAAATATGATCACTTGTTCTCCCATACTTACAAACAGTTTACTCTTGTAAATGTACTTGCTCCTTCCACTGGAGTCCTTTACTTCTTTACTGAAAACCAAGGACATCTCAAAAAGGAAAAGGTGCCTTTCTCTTCCCTTTCGAATTAGAGTTTTTGGGTCCCACACTTGGAAGGATTCTTGAAGGATGAGCTCTCCCTGAGATTCTATATTTTCATCAAAGCCTAAAAACCCAGGGAGAGAAAAGGTTCACCATGAAAAGTTGATAATGCGAGGAAATTAAAAAGCACAGCTTCTGTTTATTAAGCAATCTCATTTCCTCCCCCTCCAAATACAGCTTGCAAAGGATGGGATACCAAGGAAGCATACTAAAAACAAGACTTGATTTCAACATTGCAATATACTAAATGTAACTGTAGCTCAAGTGTATGTCTAAATTTAGAGATCCAACTGTTAAGAAGTTTATCAACTCTTCTGCCAGTATTTCACCAACAAATGGCAGATCTGTCTATGTCAGCTTCTGGTAACCTCTTCCTTGATGGAAATGATTTCTTCTACAAGCTTTTTGCCACTGTAGAAAGGCCACAATTTGCAAGGATACAGAGAGCACATAAGGTTGTTCTGATATTGGCAAGCTCCCCAAATGCCACCTTTTCTGGTAGCACACCCTCCCTACCATGTATGCAATGAGCATGTAAACATGTTCCAATAGGGGATGAGAAAAGATGGCAGCTTGGAGCTATTGCAGCGTGATCAGCCTGCCATTGAATCACTCCAGCATTGATCCACAATAAAGAAATAGCAGCTGAATTACTTATCTTGAGACATAATATATAGATGAAGATTGGGAATATCAATAATTTTACTTCCACTGTAGTGGTACAGTGGAACAGACAGTTTAATAGACAGCTTTAGAGTTGCAGGATAATAGAAATTAGTCTACCATACTCTTCTGAGTGGTATTAAACTGCATTTTACATAGATATTGCTTGCCAATACTCTCTGAACAGAAGAGCAACGTCCTTCTCGAGAAAACAACAGTTCTCACTGTTATAAACAGGGCAACAGTATGAAGAGCATCAGAGGCAACTTGCATCAGGTTGTTCAATCAAAATCCTCCAGAGACATAAAGAGGAAATGTGCTCACTCACTATATTGGTCTAAAATAGGATGACTCAACAATACACGCATGATTTGTTATAAAACCAACTTATGTAAAAGATTAGGATATTCTCCAGAGTCGCATTCCCAGTGTTAAAAGATTATTACCAAAGCTGCTCAGCATTTATACTAATACCATCTCCTGAACAGAGCATTTGGAACCGATCCTGCAAACTGACCAACATTGTTATTGTTTAAAATCAGGGAAGAGAGGTGATTTTGAGCATTCACATGATCAAGGATCACATGTCAAACCAAGATGAGTTTTATAGTAACTTGCACAATACTGGAAATTCCGTAACAAGCTCTGTTTTACTACTAGAAGGCAGAGAGAACAAAAAGGAATATCGACTAAAAGCACCTCTAAGTCTTTATTCAGCAACTGCAAGGTAAGGTGGCTCAAAAAATTTAAATTCCACAGAAAAACACTTATTACCAAATCTATGATGGCACTATCATACATGATAATGTGCCAATTATAAAACAGATTTCGGCAGAAAGTTGTTCTAAGCACATAGAAACAATTACATCCAACCTCCACTGTCTGCCATAGACATGATTATGCTGTTTTGGCTACGGCTGAGGCTAAACTGGCTTACACTGACATTTTACTGCCAGAAGATACATTTGATTTCAACCATAAGTCTGTTATGGAACAGGCAGCAAACAGATGTGAAAACGACAAACTTCTTGGAGACAATTATTTGAAACATAAATCAGTAAAATCACCTCTAATACACTTATGCGCCTCATATAAAGAAGCCAAGGATACTAGTTGGAAAATGTAGCTGAAGCTATCGTATCTGACCATTCACCTATTAGAATTTAGGTGAGTAGTGGAAAGCTTTGCTAGCCTATGTATTTTTCAAATCTGCAGTGGCAGAGCTATAGATCAGGATGAAAGAACTTTAAAAAAATTAATAAAACCATACCAGTTGTCTGTCACAATTAATTTTCCTAAAAAAGTTTGAGGTTTATATACCTCCAAATAAAAGGTATATAAAATACAAACCCAGCGATAAGAAAATGTTCCCATTCTTCCAATCTTTTCAACATACAGTCATATAGAAAGTTATTAGAGAAAGTGAATCTACAGCATATGACTGAATTGGAAAGTCAGCTTGAATCCTACCTTCCAGCATGCTGAGGTGCATGGCATCATTGGCTCGCTTTGGCACACTAAGCATCACCTCCAGGCCATCCTTAATCTCACCTTTACCTTCTTCACAGCACGTGAGCAGCTCCTGCAACAGGCAAGCAGACATGAGTACTCTCTATTATGTATTCCTACACTAATACGATAGACGCCCAAATAGTACTTCTAACAAGCAAAGAATCATATTTGGCAAGTAAAAGCTTTTTGAACTTCTTACTCTGCCGATGACATGACAGTATACTTTGTATTTATCATGATCTGTTCAGCAAGGAGCAGCCCAAGCTTTCCGTTAACCCCCTCTAATTTAAACAAGATCATCTGCTTAATAAGAAGTCTTTAAAAGTTAAATTAAGGACAATGTTTTTCTGATAAGCACAGACACAGCTATCAGATGCAGTGCTACATCAAGACCTGAAACACCACAGTTGCCAAGTCATGAAGGTGGTGGAAAGCAAGACAGCACAAAAGGACTGTCCCCCTATGTCAGTCTTTGCTCCACTGCACCAAAGACCTGCTCTGTGCTACTGCTGATAAGAGGATTTACGTTTTTTCATTTCAAGTATTCCACGTATTACACTAGTCTGTGTTCACACAGTCAAAAGCATCCTACAGACAAAACTTTTGAATACAAACAAGCATTAACTAACGGACAGAAGGTAGAGAATGGAATATGCTGAAGCGTTGTAGTGAAATTTAGGGCAATGCTGTTCCCTGCCCATTCAACATCCCACAGATATTAACATAACAGCGGCTGAGCTGATGTTCAAATTTCCTCACATCCTTTCAGCGTTTGAACAGTATCAAGATAAAATGTAGCTTATGTAACCAAAAGGGCGTATCGTGTTCCTTTTATTATTTAAAAGGCCCACTTAATTCATTCCCTTAGGTTAAATTCAATTTTCCTTTTTAAAGAGAAAGCCAGGTGATTCCTCCTATTATCATCATTACACTATTTTTATTTAACTGCCAATACTACCATCACAGCAAAACACTACATCATCACACTTAAATTTTGCAAGACAACTGCACAGAAAAGTGAGTGTAACTAAATATCCTCCAGGAGACACAGAAGAAGAGCAACTTCAATACCATTTGGAAAAATAAGTAGAACTTCCAGAAGTGTAAAATGTTTCAGCTATCATTGAAGTTTAGGGCTCTCCATTCTTACGTGTTTTATGTCTCTCTTCTTATAAGGGGAAAAAAAAAAAAAAAAAGAAAAAGAAAAAGAAAACCCAGCAACCACCAAATAAATCCATTTTACTAGGCAGCAAAGCCATCTGGCTCTGCAAACACTAGTGAAACTGATCTATCCCATCACTTCAATAATGTAGCAGCTAAGGTATATTTAGATTTAAAAAAACATATATTGTATATATTGTTGGAATTAATACCCCTAAATTTCTGAAACAGCACAACCTAGAGTATTTCTGTAAGTTATAACTTAATTAAGTTGCACCTTTTTGTGAGGGGAGAACAGACAATACGTTTCAGTTAAAAACGTCAGACTTGTTTCCATCCAACTTGATCTGAAATAGCCTACAAAGTTTTTCAGAAATTTTAAAAACCATCATCCATGGCAGCTCTCAAGTAGAAAGGGGAGACATGGATCAATTACAGTGCTTTTGAAGGCAGCTATTACAAAACAAGCAATACCACCTAACAGAGACCCAGCACAGTTCAAGAACACTGCTGCTCAGTCAACAAGACATCTGTCCACTGAGCAAAAGCTCTAACTACAGGTTTCCAAAAGTTTTGTTTATTTTAACAGCTACTGTTTACTTGACATTTCCAGACAACATCACAAGTAACAGCTGTTTGTGCAACAGCTCTACAGGTACCCAGTGTGCGTGTATATATAAACATATATATTGATATATTTAATAGATATTTTATATTATAAATTTTACATATAAAAATAAAATAAGATTTACATATTGTACAGTACTTAATACCAAACCCATAGCTAATGGCTTGCCAAAATTTGTTGCAGAAGCCATTACAAAAATGTGCTTGTCTATATGGCCAGGAATTACTTTTTTACTCTGGAAATGCAAATTATATTTTTTAAGTAAACATCAGTAGAGAGGTATCTTTTTTGATTTACAGGAATTTGGACAAAAAGTTGCTTATTTATGCCGTCTTTCATTTTCAGTGGTCTCCTAAAAAATACCGCAGTAATATTTGAGGCTGCCCACGATGCTGTAGTCTCAGAGTGCAGAGTAAAACAGCCCTCCGGACTTCAGCGAGAGCTTTGTCTTCTTAAGAACAGGATAATCAGATGAAGAACTTTGAATTAATACTGACCTTTAAAAGAAGCTGGTATTTTGTTATCCTTTGGACAGGTTTGATAAGGTAAGAAGAGATGGAGTTGGCCAGTCCATGTCGTTGTTGTATCTCCTACATGAAAAAAGCAAACATTTGAGGACTGTGAGCACCAACACCCAGATATAGACTGCTTTGAGGGCTATGCGGAAATATACATTAACTACAAATTCTATTTTAGCAAGGAGAAATAAAAAAAAAAGACAGGATGAGAAGATATTCCAGCCACAGAAAATATTTGTGTTGTGCATCTGCCTGCTCACTTTGTACAAACAAAAGATTATTACCTCCAAGGGTACCTGTGAAGCATTTCAACAAACCTAACTTCAAATAGCAACAATTAGGGATCTTGAACATGTGGCAGTGCTGCTGTTTTGTTTTGTTTTTTTTTTTTTTTTTTTAAATTAAAATCTGTATTTCCTTTGTTACCCGTAAGAGAGAAAAGAAAACAAATTTCAGTTTTCAAAAGACAACAAATTTTAGGGAACAGCCAGGACTATCACAGGAAGGCTGAGGTGGAGCTTTCTCAGCATCACCTGCTAGCTTTAACTGTTAATAGTCACAGAAAGCATTTCCCCCACAAGGGGGAGCACAAAGTAACATTTTCTAACTAAAGGGAAGAGGTTACCAAACACTTAAAAAGAAAATAGCCACTTACAAAAAAAAAGAAAAAAAAAGATAAACACCTCCACAAAGATGAAGGAGGAAAATAGAATTAGATGATAATTAGATGGGATAATTACAGATTTCAAGTACTGATCATGGTTGAACTTCACAGCCCGTGTTTGCCATTTATCGCAGTATCGGAAATATTTTAACCATGCAATTTTAAACAGCAAGTTATGCACTGCAGCTTTCTAACCATGATTACAGTATCAGAAATTCCCGTGACACTTTGACATGGTCCAGTGGTGGCATCAATGGAAGCTCTTGAAGTTACCTGTTCACAGAATTAGGTCTTCACACTTCTAATCCACTTTAGGTGGATAAGGCGATGGAGAGCTCTGGATACACTGGTAAAACAGAGGGATCAAAGGGTGCTCCTTTCCAGGTGGTGGCAAGAACTTGTTTCTAATACAGTTTTATCAGAGCCCTTTGTTATTTTTGAAACTAGTGTTTACTAAATTTTTCCTTGATTTTTTTTTTGTCATCTCTTCCTGATTTCCTGTAACTTACCTGCTCTTCTTCAAACACCAAAAACTTGATAGAGGCTTCACAGAAAGGCTTTACCTTACAATGTTTAGAATCCCCATCTCCTCAGTGACAGACTTTTGAAATTAACCCCAAGAACTTCATGGAGTTTTTGTTTGTTTTTTATGATGTCCTTCCCTTGACTTCTACAAACAACTCTAAAAAAAATTTGTGGCATTACTACACAGCTAGTGGCTCAGCGCAGTGGCAAAGGAAACAAAAAAAGGGGTAGAGAGCACTCTAATTGAATCATCTGTAAACACGTGTTCAACCAAAACTCATTCAGTGTGGCCAAAATTCCTCCCTAAAACCTCTAACAGGTGCTACATTTTGGTCCCTTCTTAAGAGGAATACTGCACATAGACCAAGTAACCTTGGAACCGAATAAGCAAAGTGGTTGGTTTAGCAGCTCTGGCAGTCAACTGAATTACCACTATGTACAACTACAATTTAAAGGTGCTCCAAAAATTTCACAAAGATTTCCATCTTTGTTACATACAATGCAAACTAAGCACATCAAAATGCTAAGATTTGCAGAATGTGCTCGTAAGAGCTGAAGATTCACGTGTCAGTTGTTGCTGCCAGGACCTGCTTCCAGTTCTGAACTGCTCCAATACGTGACAGTGACTTTTGACATTTGATTTGACAGCTTTAGGAGACCAACCAAGCGATATAAGTTAACCATGTAAGATATAGGATTGATTTTCTTAAGCTGACAATAAATTGTAGTATTAGTAGCAGGAAACTTGCATTTTCTCAAGAAATTAGACAGTCAGCATAACTGCAAGTACATGATTCAAACTGCCAAGGCATTCTTTCAAGATGGACACAAAGTACTTACATCAAAGTACGCTCCTGCGTGTTCTAGTATCAGCTGGGTAGAATCTGGTTTATTTTTACAGTAAGTAACATACATTTGGAATTTGTCTGCCTGCAGAACAAAATGCAAATTTACACAGGTTATCAGAGAAGCACCTCTTCTGTCTCAAAGCTTTTACATAGTTACCAGAGAGCATATTTTCTCTCTCAAGAAATTGAACTATACAGAATTATTTTCCCATTCAAACTGGCATAAGAAAACACATCAGCCAAGTAAGATTGAAAACACTACCGATGTATGCAAAAGTAGATTATTCATAGCTAAGACATAGATACCAAACCAAACCTGAACGCAGGTTTAGGCAACTTGCATAAACTTCAAGAGAAGCTAAGCATTGGCATCTGACAGCATGGCCTTATTTTTTTTCCCCCCAGTTAAAGATACACGTATTTTTACTCAAATTTGAAGGAAGAGGTACTTTTACAAATTAAAAAAGGATCTGAGAGCAAGAATCTATCCCTTCATGCTTCTTATCTCCCTTGTTACTTCGAAACATAAGGCTGACGTCATTACCCAAGTAACGAAGCAGTGTCCAACATCTTCTGGCAATTGTTCATATTTTTCCAGCTCCTTGAGGAATATACTAAAGGTAGAAAAGAAACAAATAGTACAAGGCACATGAAACATTTTCATTAGAGCAGCTGATATTGATCTATTGTCTGTGAATAAAGGCAGTTAGAAAACTTGCTGTAATTCATTCCAACATCATGAGTTAAAGAAATAAATATAACAGGAATTGATAAAAGTGTGTAATAACAAAAGTAATATAAAATGTAATTCAATACATATTCTGATGTGAAGATCAGAAATTGATCCGGCAGACATGCAGTTAACACATAAGAGTACACAAAAATTTAATAACTGTTGTTGTTCTCCATCCAGAAGGTTTCCTACTGTTTCAGTTTCAAGAAAAGTTTAGTCTTAATCTCAGGAGAAAAAGGTGACTTGCTTTTTGAATGCTCAAGTTAACACAAAGCATACAAAGGATTGTAAAATCAGGTTCTGGAACACACTAGCTATATTTTATTACTTAAAAGAATACAAACACCAATGAATTAACACATAGGGAAGATTCGGAGCAAGACATCTGTACACAGATCTGGCTAGGAGCCATTCCACTCAGAAGAAACCTAGTGTACAATTCTCTTTCATGCTCCGTACTCATATAAATGTAACAATGGTGGGGCATCTCCACAGAAGCTTTGAAGAGCCAAGAAAAAGCAGGAAGCCTTACTCTTTCCCACTAGCAGTCACATACTTGGAAGTCAGGAATAAGGGTTCTGAAGGACTGACAGAGTCTTAAAGTGATGTTTGTGCTGTATCTGTATTCTATTGAGTTCAGTGGTTTCCATCTCTTTAGAACAACTGGAAAACCTACAGCAAAATTGTAATGTACCCAATTAATTTCTTAAAAGCTGAAAGATGTCCAAGACTGAAAAAGACAGTTTCTATTGGTGTACCTACGTGGCTGCAAAAAGCAACGACTGAAACAATTTAGCAACGCGAGAAGAAATCCTTTAGATTTTATATGGAAAAGTGTCCATTATTCATATGCACAATATTTTCATCAGGAAATCCCTCAGGTCATCATTTGGATTTAGCAGTAATATGGAAATGGAAGATAAGTCACTCACTTATTGTGGAACTCATAGATTTCCTGCATGTTTCCAAAGATAATGTGCTCTTTGTTTACAATACCAGGTGGGATCTCCTCGACTCCGCTTGTCATTTCCCATAGATATGTCTGCCCAGAACAAAAAAGATGCATGAAAAGTCACGATAAACCCTGAACAGAAGCACTCAGGTGTTTGTAAGCATGCATTCCTGGAGAGAAATTGGGGAAAGATCACACAGCATCATCATCTCCAATTGTGACAGTACCTGTTGTATCAAATATACCTTGTGATTTTGACAGTAAAATCCAAGTTCTAAAACTGACAGTTTGACACAGTCCCTGAGACTTCATCATTTAAAATGCACAGTGTTCTTGACAACCTCTAATGCTTCAGGATATTCCTTATCAAGGTCATGTCTGCAGTCTAGAAGTTCATGCTATGTGCAACAGCTAACACTGAACATTACTTGCTTCAGCGTAACAATTACTGGGCACTTTTCCATGGAATCTCTCTGAATTTCTATTCGAAACGTCAGCTAGTAGCAGAACATGTGATACAGATAATAAGAGAATTAACACAAGCTCTTCTCTATTGCTAGCAAAGCAACTAAAGTAAACCCCTCCTTTTCCCCTCCCCTCTCTAAAACAAAAAACCCCACGTTTATGAACTGGGAATGGAGCAAATGCTGAAACTCAGTACTGACAAAACAGGACGTATAGGATGAATTGTGAAGTGGTTGTTATCAGATGTAATTCTAAGTTTCTTCTTAATAGCAGAAAAGATACTTAATTTGGCCCTATGACTGCAAGCCAATCATGCTTGGCTGTTAAAACCAAAAAAGAAACAGAAAGCAACAGATTGAATCCTGTCTTCAAAGATTAGTGAAAAAAAAGAAAACTTACATCCATGCATTCCCGGAGGTCTCTTACGTAAGCCTTTTCTGTCTGAATTAGCTCAGCCATAATGAACCTTAGGTGACAACAGAAAGAATAATCAAATCTCAGTCTGTTAGATCATTATGAATGCATAATAACCAGAATATATCTTTCTCATCATCAGCTTTTGCTTTTTCCACTGCTGCAAGAAAAATCTGAGAACTGAAATGCGAAGAGAGACAACAGATGAAGGAAACATAAGAGGTAACATCCCTCCATTACTAACCAGCACAAAACGAAATGGGGAAGGAGATGGAATTTTTTCTCAAATGCTTTTCACTCGCTACAGTCATTTAACTATTGTCCTCCCTCCTCCCCTTACACATTTATTTCACATTCTTTCTAAAAAGAAAAAAAAGCACGTTAAAAGAAGTCTAACATAGTTTTGAAAGTTTAAGATTCTGATATGCTAGAATTATCTGTGAGAACAAGCATGTGAATAAAAGGTAACAGGAGCTATTGAGTAATATCACTCTCTTTTTACCATTTATTCAATTTCTAAGCTGCTAGACAAGCCATGACAGTTGTTTCATTATCAGGATTGATTTATGCATTCTCATTCATTAAAAATAAACAAACTTATTACTCTTTCCTCCGGGCAGACTTTCGTTTTTCTTCGTTAAGCTCATGAGCGGCATCGCGCAGTTTCACCTCTGACCCAGGGACACTGGCTGGGATTATATCCAGCTGCAAGCTTTTGCTCTTTATTAAAGAAAGGAAGAATTGATTAAGGAAGGAGACAGGAGAAAACGATAGCTAAATCAAATGCAAGCAAAGCTTGTTTGTCATCACACTCAAATTTCTCTTACCGATTTATTGGAATCAGAGGAAATACCCAGAGCTTTCTCTAAAGAGGTCCTGTATTTCTCCATGCGCAGGGAAAAGTCTCTGTACCTCTTATCCACTGCTGTGACACATTTTTTAATCTCTGTTGCATGAGCATGCCCTTTTTCACAAAAGCCATCAGCCAGCTGTATCAACAACTTCACTCTCTCTTTGGTTTGCTATGAAAACAGGAAAATATCAAACAGTTACTAGCTTTACCTGTTATGAAGGGGGTCATTTTGCTTAACCTGCTACTAAGTGCAGTTGGAGAAGCCATCAAAGGAGCTAGCTTCCTCCTCTCTCTTCCCAGAAGTCCTTTAAACAGATACCTTTTTCTTAATAAAAATAGCAGAAGAAGAATAGAGGTTTCCTTGGGTTTTATTATTACATGCCTAGAAGCAGGTCATTTATTTTTCTTTCTAAAATGTGCTCCATAACTAACCCGGAGATTAAATTCTGCAAGGCAAGCTTTTCAGAGCATGGGTATTCTCGCATCAATACAAAGGGGTTTTGATGCCAAAGAGAATATTTTGTTCATTATCACTGAAGCACTGGTATTGGACCTGGCCCACTGTCCTAAGAATCTACCTCCTTCAGACATTGCTGAAATGCTGAGGTAAAAATAAATCTTGTTATATGCTTTACACTTATACAGATTAAGACTACATTCTTTAGATCTTTTTTATATTCTGTTTTGTTGTCACACAGTTGTTTGAGAGAAACTACGAGAACAAGTAGCCATCACCAAATCTGTAACTAAGTGCTTTTCCCAATTAATAAGCTGCCTAAGACTACGCTTTCTTTCATGTAAATCATAAATTATCCACATGGATGAGTTTATGCCTCCACATCTCTCTCTCTGATGCCATGTCAGACTAAACGGTAACAGGGAGTTAAGCAACCAAGTAACTTGGTAACAGGGAGTTAAAAGTCCAGTTTTTATTGACTGTTTTGCTTATGTCAGTTGGAAAATAGACAGTTTGTCGGGGTTTTTTTTATTCTTTTTCTTTCCTAATGGTTCCTCATCCCAGCATTTCTTTTCATTATGGAATTAGTGAGGGCTAATACATCCTCCCAACAGGTAGCAAAACGCCAAGGGAGTGGCACTAACAACATCCTTTCAAATGGGGCACCCACGTCATCCGCTGACTGACAGAGGAAACGAGGTGGGCAGTGGTGCTCTGCATTCTGGAAGGGATCCAGCAGAACAAAGGCTGGAACAGAACTCAGAAGGAAGAAAACCCAGGTTTGAAAAGCAAAAGTGATCACTGTTTTCTGTAGATTCTCTTTTCTCCCTTGCCACATGTCCCATGACCAACTCCATCTCCAAGTCTCTGCTCTTCAGACAAGGAACACTTACTTCCCTTCTTGGGCTTTGTTATTTCTCTATGAAGTTTGGAGAGCCGAGAGGTTTATTCTGTTCCCAGCAGAAATATAGAAAGAAAGCCACTGCGAGTAAACAAATCTTTATGGACACATCCTTGAGGTTTTTTGTGGGGAGGAGGGGGGAATTGGGGTTGTTTTGAGTTTTTAAAATCTTAGATAATCTCATTTTTTTATTTTACCTTTGCTGTGATCTGAAATTCTTCGTGTTCTTTTAACAGCTCTTGAGTGTGCTGGATACTGGAGCCAGTGGAAGTATGCGTGGATAAATAAAACTCTCCATTGTCATGAATCCATTCCAGAGCCTAAACGAAGCAATAATGAAGGAACAGTAAGAGAGAAGGCAACATGCTTTTGCCAATACAAACCATCTGTAATGAGTATTTCACAAACACAGATTGGCCACAGATAAATTTTATTCTGTGTCACTCGTTGCAATCATCTAATTCCTCTACAATATCAAACAGTTTGTAAATCTGAAATAATGCACTTAGTCTATGAAGCAATGCTTAAAGAATTAAAGAAAAACAACTGACAAATGAATCTGAATACTTCAGGGAAGTCCACTACCAAAGGACTACAATAGTCCACTATCAAAAGGTTCTAACTATGTCTACAGTTTTGTTAGTGTACTCCCCAGAGAAGCAAAAATCACTTTTTTGGTGCAACACAGGACAGCTATACTCAGAAATATGCATTTTCCAACTTGTAAAAAGGTACATGACTGCAACATGTGTAGACTGAACTTTCCAAGCACATAAGATTTAACTATCATTTCACTCTTTAGTTGACATGTATTCCGGTCTCACAAAATATGGTCTGTAGTTACATGTACTCCTAGAAATTAAACCTGTAGCAGAGGCAGAATGTTACCAGCACCTTACTCTCTCACTATTATGAACCACGCTGATCCAGGCTATTATCTATGTTGTACCCACATTAATATTTGCTGCCCTTTTAAGCATAACTCAGCAGTTGTGAGGAATCCTACTCTCTGGCTACTGGGGCGGGGAAGAGTCCTCTCAAACTGCTGTATAACAGTAAAAATTGAAAAAAAGTAACTGAAGACTGACATTTTCAAGTTGTTTTGCAGCTCTTAATACAGGCTACTACAGCAGTATGCAGAGGCACATGAACTGAAAAACTTCTTGGTTCTGACAAAGTCAGTATCAGATGTTCAAAGATTTTAATACAGCTTGCTTGGAACTGTCTTGATACTAAATGCATGTGTGTCTTCAGTACATATATACAGCACTAGACAAGAATTTAATACCCCAAAAGCAGTAGATTGCTAATGCGTCCTCATTCTTCCTTTTCTCTCTCATACTTTCAGTTTACCCTTTTAGCTATCCACATTACCAAGAACAGGAAAAGCTGTATCTTGGTGGACAGTAGAGAAGTATTTTTCAAGAGCATAACCTTACACGGAATCAGAACAGGCATCATCTGCATTATAATCCCACCAACAATTTAAGCTCATCAAGGCGGTGACTGAACAATCTTGATTCTCTTCCTTCCACTTAGGACGCTTTTGCCTCTTGGTACAAAACCTAAAGCGAGCAGAAAGCCTTCAAAATTCAACACTGAATGTGACTGCTAGGATGCTATTTACCTAGTCACATATTAGTGTAGATGCGAGGCCGATGATAGGGGCCTGTACTTTTCAAGCACTGTTGATGGAAACAAACCAACAACTCTTGGACTGGTGTCAAGAAAAGGGACATTTCAACCAACCACCTGTATGATGCCGCTTTTCATTCTAATGTCAATCTTTGCGAGCGAAGACTGATATGGACAAGCAGCATTGTCTACTGCTGATATTACATACAACATTTGATACTTCTCTCTTCTAACTTTTTAACCTCCACCTTTTTTTGGTGGGTTTATTACACAATGCTGGAATGAATGATAAATAAAAATAACATCCCCTCCACAAATGTTGCCCTTTCATAACTTTTTAGCAGCTCTCTCGAGCCACAACGTGACAGAAAGATCAGTTTGATGTTAATTCCTACAGTTTAGATCAGCTCTCATTTCATGTGAGGATGGGGATTGTATCTTGGAGACACGTATCACCATACCAGAACTGGAGAAATCAATTTAGTGACTACATGAGCCCTTAATTGGTACGATTTGAGTCTACCATTTTCCTCTCAAACTGCTATGGTATCTGCTCTCATAGCATCAAGGTCGGAAAGCACAAAGAATGGGTACTTCCAAACAGAAATCTAAATGAAGACAGCAACCTTTCTATTTTCTGGCCAATCAGTGTGGAGTCCTATACGGTTTGTGATGACTGTACTGGTGATTTCCGAAAAATGGGATTTGCAATGCAAATGCTGACAGATCTTTATCTCCAGTGTTTGACTGTTAGTCAGTAATCTCTATACAATAGCAAGTAAATCATGTGCTTGGCAGAGGCTGGAGTTAAGGTTATTCAAAAGCGGCCTCGGGGGCAGGGAAGGGGGCAGGGAAGGGGTGGTGGTGGTGTTTTAAAGAGGTATTAATCTTTAACGTCACTCCAAGATTTATCTTGCATTACTTTGTGAAATCATGAAAGACAGACTTTAGAAATATTTCAGGAGATCAAAACAGACCACTAGTATTTAAACCTCTGTCTACACTGGCTGTCAGAAAGAAATAATAAATTAGTTTTTCGAGTCCTTTAAAGTAGATCTAACTAAATTTCACACTATGGGCGTCGTGTCCTTTTCTGCTGAACAGGAACAGATAGCTTCCTTTCTTTGTCCTATATCCAGTTAAAAAAGAAAAAGCAGTAAAAAAACTTTGCAGATCATTTCAGTTACTAATTCTGCCTTGGAACCTCCTACTTATTTTTCTGGCTTGTGTTTTGATTAGTGAAGTGGGTTTTTTTGGTGCGTGGCAGTTACTTAATAGTTCTTTCCAGACTGAAAAATTCAACAAAATACAAAGAGGTGAGTCTTACCATGCAAGAAACGAAGTACACACAGAATGGCAAAAACTTTCCAAAGCCATTCAGTTATTATTGTTTAATGAGTTATCCAACTTGTCAGTTTTCTAGAACTGCCAATCAACTTAATTAGATGTTTTTTCCCCCCAATATTGAAGAAAAATGTTGCTGCCTGTTATTTCCCTGGTCAAATTAGGTGTGTAAGTAAAAGTTAACAAGCGTAACAATTTGTCAAACATAACCTTGAAGAAATGAGATTCGCCAGTACCAGACCAAGCTGGCAGAATCAAAACACTACCTTTAAGTTAGAGCAGTAACCTGCTGTTACTTAAAACAAGTTACAGCAGACATCCTGCCTCAACAGATTTCGTTGTTCTGTATTAAAGGAAAAGCAAGTAATTTAACTTAATTTCTATTTTAATCATTGTTCTTTCAGCCATTTGAAATATTAAAGTCAATGGCAAATTTGTTTTTGTGGGAAAAATCAGTGTATGTCAAACCTGGACCGCACTGAAGAGGATTTTTATATAAACCCTCACCTGTTTGGCGCTTCTTTCAAACACCACATACTGTTGACATTGATCAAGACGCCTTTTACGCATGGTCCAATAATGCAGCACACGGTTCTCCCTCTGGAAGAGTTCATTCAAGATATCTGAAGAAATGAAAATAGTTTCAACAGAGGTTATGACAACCAATTTTGAAATAGCACACTAAAATCAGCAGAATAAAGTACTTTATATTGTAGAATTTACAATACACTTACTCTTTCTCTTACTCTTTAATGTGCTCTTTTTCCTGATATTCATGGAAGACAGAATGTTCCTGTTTCGTTATTATTTACAGAAATGTTGGTTAAAGAAACTAGAGATGCAATTAAAACATACTAGTAACACTTTTTTTCTCTCAAATATTTTTTCCTATGGGGACTGCCACTGTTTATAAAAGAACTGAAAATGTAATCTGATAAAGATGGTTCTTGATGGGGTTTCCTCAGAAAGAACAAGTGTGTACAAGTAATCACGTGCTTAACATCTCATAGTAATCATAATAAAAATAACTTTTCTGAATGTACCAGTCTCCTGTAAAATACTTTAATAGTTTAATACATGTGGGCAAATACAAAACTTTAGGTCACTACAAGAACGAATGCAACATAAGCAGATATTAAATGTACAGAAACCCTAGTGATAAAAAAATACACAAAATCACTAAGCCTGTAATTCCCCTTCAAAAAAAAAAAATCAAAACCAACAGCTTATAATTGAGTAGAATTATGGAATGGTTAGAGTTGGAAGAGACCTTAAAGATCTTCTAGTTCCAACCCCCCTGCCATGGGCAGGGACACCTCCCACTAGACCAGGTTGCTCAAAGTCCCATCCAGCCTGGCCTTGAACACCTCCCGGGATGGGGCATCCACAATTTCTCTGGGCAGCCTGTTAAAGCGTCTCTACCCTCAGAGTATATAAGTTTTTCCTAATATCTAATCTAAATCTACCCTCCTCCAATTTAAAGCCATTCCCCCTCATCCTATCACTACACTCCCTGATAAAGGGTCTCTCCCCATCTTTCCTGTAGGCCCCCTGTAAGTACTGGAAGGCTGCTATAGGGTCTCCCCGGAGCCTTCTCTTCTCATTTGACACTTGGACATCAAGCTGTTGACCCCAACTCTTTCAAGTGATTTGTTCAAACAAGAGTGTTCATTGAACCTTGAGAGAATTTCCAGGTAATCGAATAATTAACTCCACAATTTGTTATTCCATTCATGAGTGTCACAAACTGCCTGCTATTGGGAAGTCACATCCAAATTCCACTATGAACCTGCAAATCCACAAGTCTGGCAGATAAATTCAGATAAATATGCAGCAGATTTTATCTGAACTCTGGTTCTTTAATGTTTATTGGGTTTTTTTCTTCAAAGAAAGAAATCCTAGCAGTTTCTTGTGAAGCTCACTTTACCCACTGCTTCTTCCAGAGAAGCAGCTCTACCAGACTTTGTACCTACTGCAAAGCCAGATGGCAAGCTGAAATACATAGAAATGGGGACACCTAATGTCTCTGCCATGTGATTCTGTCAGAAGTGCAAAGAACCCAAGGGGAGGTCTTCCAGAATCAGAAGAGACCACAAAAAAGGCTCACTCTTCACAATACAGCTTTACTTGCTTCCCTGCTTATACCTACAGCTGGTTATTTTCCATAATTATGATCAGAGGCTCTCAGGTGCTAGGGCTCTTAATGCCTTTGCATTCCCCTGCCCCACTGTGTGGGTCCACCATGCTTTACATCCCAAAAGCTAACAACTCCAAGAAACACTCTGACAGAGAAGCTCAAATAAAGGGAGCCTAAGGGGAAAAGTGTCTCACCCTGTCTCTACGAGTGAACTGGGACCAATTACAACCACTCATCACAGCCTCCCGAGGATCATGAAACCTGTCTGCATCACTGCCAACATCCTCCTGCTTGGAAGCACTGTACTCCCACTTGCCATAGAGTGTTGAGATCACCCAGGACTTGCTTTTGGTTGGAATCTGGTGAATGCAGCCAAGGTTTTCTTCCTGCTGGGCAGGCTACCCTCAAATATGTCTCAACCAATCTTTCCCTTAGCCAAGTCATGGGCTAATCTGCTGTGAGCCTCACCTGCTTTCTCAGTTTTATTTCTGCCTTACGCTACCTCCAAAACGCTTGCTCAGAATATATGCCAGATTTGGGGGGAGAGGGGCAGACACACAGAAGCCTATCATTATACCATGCAATACACCCATCTGAACACACCATGTAAAAAGAGACATCTTGATAGTGACGCAAGCGAAGTAGTTCTGACAAAGAGCAAGCAAGGTCAATTTAGCTAATTGGAACACCATTTGTCCTGTCAGGACATGATACAGATGGCAAGCCAGTGAGAGACATTTGGCTGGGCACCATTAGTGTTATTGCCATTAATTTTTCGGACTGACAAGGAAAGAAAAAAATTTCTATGAAATACTTCAAGGAAGTTATAGAACACCACCATTTAATACTAGGTTTGGATAAGCAGCCCTATCTCAAGCCTCCTGAACTGTAGTCCCTGTCATTGTTATTTTCTTTGATTCCAACACGTGTTAGGATTGTTTCCTAAACTTTCAGTGTATTCTCCAGGCTCGGAGAGCTTTCATCTGTCTCTATGCAGCCTACCTAGAAATATGAACACCAGGTAGACAAGTTCCAGCACTACGTTCAGTTGCAGTCCGTACAGCAGAGATAGAGGTAACAAAGAAGCCCAAGAAATTAGTAGCAGAAACAAAGATGAAGATGCTCCGTTTCTGAGCTTACAGCCATTGCCACTGACTGAATCCACTTGTCACAACACAGTTTCAGGCCACAACTTCCTAAAATTCAGCTTTGGCATGCTGGCTGATACAGCATTTGGATACTCTTAACTGCAGGTCAAGGAAATTATTTACACTGGTATGAAGGCACAGGAGGGCACTACTCAGAGTTCAGTATCATCGTGACTCCTGTTTCCCATGAAGCAAGTGCTTAGCTAAACTTTGCCTAGATTAAGACACTGCTTTTCTAGATATCATAATCTGCAGCTGGGAATAAGGACCAAGTATGCCACCGAATGAGGTTTTTGAAAAACATTCACCAGTTCTGCAGAAACTCAGGGGCTACTCATGTTTTCAAAATGTTCATTAAAATGTTCATTATATGTTCACATACTGATCAGTCTGACACACTGTTTCAAGCATACACCTAAGTATGGTCCAGCAGAACACATGAAACCTCTATCTCACCAAAATGAAATAAACACTGTTTTTTTCTCTACCTATTTAGAGTAGAGATGAGAATACTTTTTTTTTTTTTTTTCCTTACATGCATATTTGAACAGGAAGATCAAAGTGAACTAAATCATTTGGTCAGCTACCACTACACCATTGAGACCTAGGAGGGAGTCCTCACTAGTTTTATCTTGACTCATGCTTAATTCTCAGATGCATGTATTACATGGCTCATGTGGAAAAAGTCTTAGAGGACATAGCTTAGTCTTTTTCTGCTTGGGGATTTTTTGTTGCTTTTTTTGTTTTGTTTTGTTTGTTTTTTTTTCTTTTCAAACATGTATCATTTATCTAGGATTTTAAATGTACACAGAGCATGCATAGTAGCACAGTTCTGGCATATAATTATTCTTAAGGACATTAGCAGCGACTTTTCTACCCTTTCCTCATCTGAACACGTTTACCTTTCTCAGAGTGACTGTTTCTACACAGCTTTCAAAACTGAATTTTTAAGAAGTTTGCCTAAAAGCCCTAACACTCAGTAAGTGTGGTAGCTACAACTTCCTGCTTGCTTCTGCTTTGTTTTCTTACTCTACTACTAAGAGAAAAGCTAAGTAACAAATGTCAGCAACACTTCTTCAGTTATTGATACTGCCAGCATTTGTGTTGAGATTTTGTCATGTACAGTTCTATAAATGTTGATGCCTTGGGGACAGAGGAAAAACAATCCTTTGTTTTAGCTCTACATGCGCAAAGTTTCAACTGCCACAATCCAAATATCTCCTTAGAGTGAAAAGTATGGCTAATACCCTATTATCTGTCCAATGCAAAAAAATCAACACAGGGAGATTTTCAATTTGAGCCTGTCAGACACATAGCTAAGTTAAACAACAAACTGTTTTCCCCTTGTAGTAAAGTGAAGCAGCGAGCATGTCCTTTTCTGATAGAGTCATCAAATAATTTAAAATTACAGTGACCTCGGGAGGCCTTCTGTTCCAATCTCCTCCTCAAAGCAGGACTAACTTCAACGTTTTTCAGGGGCTTGTTCAGTTGAATTTTAAAAATTCCCAAGAGCAGGGATTTCACTACCTCCCTGGGCTACCTGCTCTACTCGTTGCTTTCTCACTCTTGCTGTAACACTTCTCCTTATATCCATTCATAATTTTCCTTGCTGCAACTTTTTCCTCTGGTCCTATTGCCATGTTCCTCTGAGTTTGGCTCCATCCTCTGCATAACTCCCCTTCAGGTAGCTGCAAACAGCAATTAGTTAAGCAATTAGACTTCTCTGGTTTTGAGTCTGTAGCATGGTCCGAGTGTTGAGCCGCAGCTTCAATGTACATCAAGCAGAATACTACTGCAATATTTAACAATGGTAAAATGCAATATTTATTTTTTGACTATCTCTCTGATCTCTGTTCTGTGTACCTCGCCCATCAGTTATGCATACCCTCTTAATTTCTGTCTTTTTATCCCTGAAAACCCTACAGATTTCTCTCTCTACTCCATTCCTTGCAGCGCATGTTACACCTTAAAGGTGCACTACATTGAATAAATCCCAGCAAAACCAAAGCCCCATGTATTAGTTCTTTCCTGCACCACCTCAGCTACTACCTATCTACACATCTAATTTAAACATGACATCAGTTATCCTGTACTTCATGATGTTCCTTAATACTGATTCAACTATATGAAGGGTCCAAAGGCATCATTCAAGGATTATCTTGTATCAACCTGGCACCCTCAAGGACTTGCAGGATGCACCAACACACTGAGCAAGCTTACAGGGATCAGCTCCCATTTGGCTTCAAAACAAACATTATCATGTGGAAGTTTACTATCTCATTCTCTGAACAAAAGCAACACATTTGAGTCTCAAACTGAAAGAAGATTAAGTGTAAGGAGGAGATAAATAAATTCAAAGCAACTTCATTTGGGTATAAGAGAATTTGATGACTGGCAGCTCTTTCAAAGTGTGCGAGCAATTTTAATTATTTCCTGTTAAGCCTGACAGAACCCTTTCCACTTGGGCAGGCTTCACTCCCCCATCATCACACACACCAGAACACACGATGATCATGTTCTTTGGAGAAAAAAAGAACAATAAACCCCCTTACTTTTGACTTGTTGTTCAGGTGCTTTGATGTGTGTCACCATCCCTGGCATGTTTACACTGTTCCTGTGCAGGTATTTCAGGAAGACATCAGCATTCCTCCGAGCCAGCGTGCAAGCCTAAAGAGTTGGCAGTATTACTTTCTTTGAAGATGCACACATATCCATCCAGAAAGAGAGGAAGGACCTTCCTCACCCCCCTTTTACGCATTTCCCACCCTCTCCAATTTTCAAAAGCATTGCTTGTTAAATCCTTCCACAAGTAAGGCAACCCAAGCACTAAAATAGTTTTCCCAACAAATAACAGTTAATCCTTACTCATCCAGCAGAAAAAAGCCCAAATAAAATGCTATTGCTTTTTATCTGAAGATCCTGAAAAGCAATTACCTGCTTTAGAGGTTTCAACATGACTCTGAGAAGCTTGTTTTGTGTACGTGCCACGTGCCACTTGACGTTATTTATCGCATAAACAAAGTGCACATGCTTATGCAATCACCAGGATATTCCAAAACATCCACCGCTACTTTAAACAAAAAGTAAACGCTCTGCTGAAGTGAAAGCAAAAGTGCTACAGTATTAAGACGTCCTTGAAATATTCAGACAAGGCCTTGAGAGCTCTCAGTCCTTGCCACTGTATTGCCTCTATTCATCTCAGCTGCTGCCTTCATCTTAACATACACCAAGTACTACGTATGGGCTGGCTGCCTGAATTTTAATAAGCAGAACGTGAAACGCTACTTTAAAAGGTTGGATAAAGGTAGCGTGGTTCAACCCAGTAACAGAGGCACTAAGACATTTCTCCAATTGTTTTAACACAAAGACTGGAAACTCACATGCCAGCTGCAGAAAGATATTTGATAGTATTTTATATATTTGACAGTATACTTTGAGCTATGCTAATACTTTTTTGAATGTTCGCATCTGTGCACTGAGAACAAAACGGCTTTTAATAAAACTAAGTTTTATACTCTGACATCTTTCAAGCTGATGCTGGAGAAAGCCTTTGGTTACAGGGTTAGTTACACTGCTTTGCAAGCATCCGCTACACATTTATTCGGTGTGATCAATAACCCTCTTCACTAGGACATTAGTTGGAATGAAAACTTTTCATTTCTCTGCAGACTATTACACAAACCCAACTACTCCCAGATGCTCGTCTAGCCATTTCCTCCTTCCGTACTCTACTGTAGTCCAAGTACATCTGAAAGCTGCTCTGATGCACAGGCAGCAATGGCACTATGTGACTGTCACTTCTCTTCCAAAGCAGCAGCCTTTAAGCATTCTTTAGAATGACAGTTGCTCAAAGCAGTGATTCCCAATTCCTCTTCAGTCACAGTGGGAGACCTGACATCTATTGAAGTTCAACAGGAAATATATTTATAAAACTGGCTATGATTTTATGCACTTGGCAGTATTCTCCTAATCACTGTCAGAAACAGTTAACGTGCCATTTCCCACATCTTGGCAGTTTGGGATGTACCTGTAGCTTTTGAATGGGCACTGTTGCTTTCCACATACATTTCAGCACAGTAAGAGTGAGCTTTTAACTGCATGCTTTACAAGACATAGAAGACCCCCCAAAAAAAAAAAGCTAATCCTACCTTTAGGAACGCCTCCTTCTGTTCAAGGTGTTTGCTTATCATGGGAGTAACATGATCTGTTTCAGAGTTGGGACCCAGTTTGTCGGCTCCCCCACACCAGTCTTCTTCTCGCTTATATTCTTGCTCCAGGCTTTCCAGCACGCTGCACACCTATCAGAAAGGAGGAGTCCAACTCCAATACAATCCAGTAAGACAAGTAACACAAAAATTCCAAATTCAAGCCAAAAAACCCAGAAAACCAGCCTACTCAATACATGTACCTTAACTTCTGACGTGTTTTGACTGGGACTTAAGAGAAGGCTACAAACTTTGGCTGCAGGTTTGCAAGCATTGGCCTGCTTACCTGAAATTGCTCAAACGGCTACCCCTAAAGTTGCTCACCTTTCTCCACATCTGTGACTGTGTAATTCAGGATAGGCTTAAGATATGATCACAGAGGAAGCAACCTTGCCAACCTTTCCCCAACTCTGCTGTGGACAAGTAGAATGAAGCTGATTTTTCTCTGACTCTCCCACAAAAGACAGAATTAGCCACCTGAAGTATTTCCATTAAAACTCTGTGTAACCCGTTTATAGTTTAAGCAAAACTTCTTGAAACAAGCAGAAATCCAACTAAGCATTTGTACATTGTGTTTCATCTTGAAAACGTTTTACAAGACTTTTCTCAATTAAAAAAAAAAGAATCTGAGGATATTAAAAGGGAAAGTGATAGAAGAGGCAGATGAAGATTTGAGTCTTCACTAATAACCACTGCATTTTGGTAGTGTACCTTCTTTGAAGCTTGACAACTGAAGCAAGTGTAGCCAGACCAATTACACTGTAGTCTTTTACTAGTTAGTACAATTTGTCTACTACTCATTTATTTTGGGTTGGAAGGGACCTTTAAAGACCATATATAGTCCAACCCGCTGCCATGGCGAGGAACATCTTTCACTAGATCAGGTTCCTCAAAACCCTGTCCAACCTGACTTTGAACACTTCTAGGGACTTTGAACGCTTCCACAACCTCTGGGCGACCTGTTCCAGTGTCTTACCACCCTCACAGTAAAGAAATTCTTCCTGATATCTAAGTTAAAGCTAGCCTTTTTCAGTTTAAAACCGCTGCCCCTTGCCCTGTCACATCAGGCCCCGGTAAAAAGCCTTTGTCTTATATGACCACTTTATGGTTGCAACACATGGTTTCTCCTTCTAAGGTAGCTGGTAAGAGGATTTGCTTTTTGCATTTTTTGTATAACTGCAGTCGTTATCAAATTAGTAAATATAACTAAACCTAGTCTGTTTTATGCTGTTTTATGCCACAGTGAAGAATTAACCAAGGCAGACACAGATCACGTAGCATTTCTGTACCTGTTCAGAAGTTTTGTAGAAGGCAACAGAGGCATTCACAAGCTTGAGACGGTCCTCCATCTTCAGCATCAGTTGTTGCCAATGGGAAGCGACCTTCTCTGCACACTCCCGGATCATATCCATGTCATAGTGATTAGCCTGCAGCATTGCCTCTGCCTTCTGCTGAACCTGCAGAGCACTCTGATGCGTTTTCTGACAAGAGGTGAAAATTCAGGAGTTCAGTGGAGCACTTCAGTTCATTTTCTTGAAGACCTCAAAGGTTCACGTTTCTACTGTGTCAATGACACTTCTATACGCATGCACAAACACCCGTCAACTACAAATAACTGTTTGACATTAGACACTGCATGATTTCACTACGCAAATACAAAGGAAATAAATCCTGTAGAGATTTATCATCAAATCAACAATGACTAGCAGTTTGTAAGCAATAGCCACTGTCTAGCATTAAGCCACGTGTGGCATACCTATGTTGCAGTACACTTTGTTCTAATTATGAATTTCAGGTTGATTTTCTTTCCCTTCCTGGTGAGGAAAGAAGATGGAAAGGATGTATCTTATTTTGGCTTGATTGCTAGTACTGTTCTCACAGCTTTACTGCAGTCTTTTTGCCCATCAGCAGTGACCAAATGAAGGTGCAGCCATGGAGGCCAATACAAAAGAACTCTCCATTCATTGTAAGCAAATTTTTAACTGTAGTTTTCTGTGTAATCATATGCTTACCTGAAATCTGGAACCTCTAACTATAATAAGTATTATTATATCTGAGTACAGAATGACCCAGATAACACAGAATTTAAGCTTCCTAATCATGAATTTAAGCTTCCCAATCATTTGTTCTGAAATTGACAAACACCTAAAGGTCTCATGATTTTTATACTTGAGTTACCAAAGCCCTCAACATGAGGGTGCATATAGTGCAAATTGTATTTAAAAAAAAAAAAAAAAAAAAAAAAAAAAAAAGAGAGAGGGGAAGCATGAAAATCCACTGACTATCAAAGGAACATGAGAGTTACGGCAAAACGGGGTACATCTGAAAATAGTTTTCCCAAACAATCATAATATTGGTTAATCTTTCAACAAAAGTAGAGTTCTTAAAAAACATATGCTATATATAATCAATATCATTTTAAGTACCGTGATAGCGCACATAAATTAATAATACTGCGTTTCAGGCGTTCTTAAGATGTCTGCCTATTTTTTGCAGAGATATGATCAATTCAGCAAGTTTAGTTTGAAGTCATGGCAGGAGGATGGACACCACCACATGCAAATTTCACTGAAACCAGTCAAACAAAAAAGGAAACTTATATGTCGTATTATATGTTGTATTCTAACAATGGGTTTACAGTTTTCAGCAAAACTGCTGTGAACAGCTCTCACTTTACACAGATGCAAAAAGGTACTGAGAAGATGCATTCACCTGGAATTGCAGCTCCAAGATGTACAGTAACAAACCCCCCACCTTCCTAGTAAGTGTTTTTATCTCTTTGCCATAAGATGATTTCAACAGGTTTTCCTAAACTCAAAAAATTGCAGTGTGAACCCAACGGTGCTATTTACAGACACCCATGAACTGTAATACAGGACTTCTTGGCTCTGGTCACCGAAATGATGCTTTTACCTCTATTGCATGTTGAAACTGCTCATGCTCCCTCTGTAACTGTTCTGCCTCCTGCAAAGAGCTAGCAGTGATAAGCCCGGCATTTAACATTGACTCTCCATTTCGGATCCAACCCAAAACCTGTAACAAAAGAGAAGACCATGAAATAGGCAATTCCAACCAGCAAGAAAAGCTAGGGACAAAAGCATTTAGTGTCATACGTAGTACTGGAATTGATGACTAAATAATTTATTAGTTGTGTATTTACAGTGAATTATATATTCTATAAACATAATGAATGACATTCACTATAATTTCACTTAGCTGACCACTCATCCCTTTCAGTCAGCTACTAGATGTTTGCAGTTTCATTTTATACTCTGAACAAGGTTGTGTTTCTGAATACCATTTCTATCACCTGGAAAACAGGATGAAGTTCCAAGCAACATTTGCCTGAGAGCCAGTGTCAGTAATGTAAATTGAGGACATGCAGCTTAGTAAAAAGTAAGCAAATAATTTTGAATAGCAATGTTGAAGAAAAATGTGACCATTGAATGTCCTCTAATTGCTTAAAGATTTTCGGTTTTCAGAATGTGCCACCTTTGACACGTCCACTGAAACGAGACACATCCCCAGGTGGGAAGAAGCCTCAGGAGGCCACCTAGTGCGCTCCTTACCAACAGCAGGAACACGCAGCCTTAAGGCCCCTCCCAAGAGAGATGTGCCTTGTTCGTTACTCAAGACTCCAGTCCCGCACTTTCACCAGACAATTCTATGACCGTACGTCTTCTTTCTAATGTCTAACACTCAAAACTCTCTTGCTTTAATTTTGGCTCATTTCATTTCTCCTGCCCACAACAGAAAAAAAAAAAAACAACCAAACAAGCCAATCAAAAAACCCCAAAGAGACATTTTCTCCCTTTTAGCATCAGCTTTGTTTTTCCCTCTCCTTTCTCCGTCAAGAACATTACCTGATTCCCTCCTCTAGATTCCTCTTCTCTTGTTGACCCCAGTCTCTTCAATTTCTCCCATGTGAAGTAAGCAGCCTTATTTTTCTCACTGCTCTTTTACGAGCTCTCTCCAGTTGATAACCATGACTCCCATCAAAATCTTTCAAATACTGAGTAAAACTGTCCATAATTCAGGTTATTCACTGTCACCTGTACAACTTTTCTCTGGAACTGCTGCCCAGCCAGTAATTACCCCTGTGCTGTATTTGTTCAGCTGATTATTCATCATGCTCTGTATTTGTCACTAATAAAATTCATATCCTTCTTGCAGCACAATTCTCCCATACATCAAGATAATTCTGAACTGCAATCCAGCGTCTTCTGAAGTCAAATTCCTTTTCCAGCTTCTTTTGACTTTATGTTCAAATTTAAAAGAATAATCTCTACTCTAACATGTAGATTTTCTGACTAAAAACACAAACTAGTGTTTTACACTTTAACTGATTTTTCTTAATTTTGAAATCTGTTTTCCAATCTAGTGTATCTCCTAATAACTTTTGTTACTGAGTATGCTTTTCCAGCAAGTTATCATGTATAACATTCTCATAGTAAAGTAGGGTCAGATAGACTGAACTAAACTATTGTATAAGCTTTAATAGAAAGAAGATGGATGTCATCTGCTTTTTTCACCTCTTCCCAGAAGACCTGTTACCTTGTCAGGAAGAAACAGGATTTATCAACAGGAAGCTATGCTTAATTAATCTACGTTAGCCCTTTCTCCTCTCTTCATCACTGTTCAGGATAATAGTGACTTGTTTCAATATTTTTCCTGGGAATTGTTAAACTAGCTGACCTATAATCCTCCCTTAGCTAATCCTTTCCCACTTTTGAGAAGTGGATGTTGAGCTCCAGGCCCCCAGAATCTCATTCAATCTCCAGAAGTTTGGAGAAGATAAGCACTAATGTCTATGACATTATGTCAGGCAGTTTTCTAGGTCTTCCACGGTGAATTCCTTTGGGTCCAGCTGATTTGAAAATAACCAGTTTAAGCATACCTTCTCTAACCTTCTCGTACTAATTATGGGCACATAACATAGAACATAGGAAGAACATAGAACATAATTAGAACATAGGAAGTTCCGTTCAAATACACGGAAACACTTCTTTACGGTTCAGGTGACAGAGCACTGGCACAGGCTGCCCAGGGAGGTTGTGGAGTCCCCTTCTCTGGAGATTTTCAAGACCCGCCTGGATGCAGTCCTGAGTAATGTGCTCTGGGCAATCCTGCTTTAGCAGGGGAGTTGGACTAGATGATCTCTAGAGGTCCCTTCCAACTCTGAAAATTCCGTGATTCTGTGATTCCGTGATTTTAGACATTTAACCACTGGTAATAAATATATTAACTACCAAATCACAGTTAGCTCTTAACACGAAATACCTCATCTAGTGATCCGCATATGACGCTACCATTAACGCTACTGTGCCAGGTTATTACTAGGTGACTCAGGATGACACAACTATCGTCATAGATTGAAAACACGGACAGAAACCAGGAAAAGAACTTATTAAAACACAAATCCTTAAAAACAAAAGGCACATGTGGTCTACATCCAAAGTACACTCTAACATGTCTTTAACAGCTTGAAACAACTGAGGTCTAGACATCTTGACACAACATCCATTCCCTCAAATCTGCATCACAGTCTCACCCGCTGTCTTATGCTTATCCAGATTGCAATATTGTTGTATCACTAATGCAGTTTTCCCTACTTTTGCCTGCACAACGAATAACTAACAAGTTGGGTTTTTTTTTCTCCCCTGATACCATGTATTTGAATTCTTCCATATAAATCCTGCAAATCTGTAGAAAAGAGTAAGTCTGCAGTGTAGACTTAGGTCATGATAGCACCTCCCAGATGTGTAACTGGGTGTACATTCTGCTCCTCTGGGGAGAAAGCTCTGGGTCAGGTGGAGCCTTGCAAGAGAGGGAAGATGGCTCTGGCCTTGGAACGACCTCTCCTGCTGCATGGAGACACTTCCAGCTCACAGCATGGTGGCACATAAAAGGTACCATGAAAAGAGCTAGGAGTTTTTAAGTTGTTAAGACACCTGGGGGTTATTGATACTCAAGGGAGCAAGCACAGGTAAGCCTCAGGAGCAAGAAAAAGGGCAACTTCTGAGGGAACAAGATGGGTCCAACAGACTATAGACAGAATCTACTCTTGAAGGAAAAAAATTGTCTGTACAAATGTGAGTGGCAGAAGACTTTTTTAAATCCATTTATTTCTACTTTGTCTTACAAAGGCAGTTCTAAGCTCCTTCTCTACCTTACAAAATAATTCTTCCTGGTGTATTGTAACGAAACACACCTTCTTAGGGTTAAAATACATTTAGCCCTCTCCAAAGAATTTATAATGAAGGATAACGCTTAGAGCAGCACCAGTTCAAAGCTCCTCTTGACTTGGCATCCCACCATACACGGCAGAGACAGCTAGCACGGAACTTGCCATTTCAAACATGCTGATCCGCCCTCCTGCTTCTTGCAGGTCAGGGTGCAAGTGCAGAAGCTGGTGGAACATTGCCAGCTGCACTCTCCCCTTCCCTCTGCTCTGACTCAAGGGGAATATACAAGCGCTAGTAAATAGCGAGCCTGTTCTTCTTCCAGGGCTGCCGCCTTCCAGTGTTTGTTGGCATGTTCCCATCACCTCACTGTCTGGGTGGACCACACACCCCGTCTTTTCCCTTGCAGCCTTCAGCAGGCTAGAAAAGCATCAGCGGAGCATCAGCAAGAACTGTGGAAATGAAACAAGTTTGCGACACTTGAAAGGGTCAAATAGGTAGTTCTACAGAGAAATGCTTGATTTAAGATTAGTTTCTTGGACTGATTTTTGACTCTAAGTAAACACGATCACAGGACATACCTGCTTCAGCCGCCTGTCCTAGCTTCATTTTCATATCCATATGGCACTATACAGAGTGCCAGGATACTCTTCCTGAGTAGTATTTTGGGAGAATCAGAGCTCAAGCAATGGACTGTGTTTGCACCAAGCTAAAAGATATGCATGCGAGAACACAAAGCAGCTCTAGGTGCTTCTGATGGTACAAGCTTGTACTTGGTACAGGTATCTGTACACTGTTATACAGATATGAATACATAGGTATATAACCAAGAACATACACCATGATCAGAGCAGGAGACAATATTGCACTGAAAAGGCTTAATGAGTGTAGTAAACCAAATTAGATTGGTTCTGGAGCTTGGTAGAGATTTTGACCCAGGCAGGTGCTGCAAGTTAAATACAGCAAAGCGTTCATTCTGCAAAGTGAGTACGTAGGAGTGATTGCAGCAATAAGTAATCCAGCAGCTATATTTTAGGCGATAAAAACAAAGTTTGTCTAGCAAACATGCAAGTGGAGTTCTGGATGAGACAGATATTCTCTTAACTATTTCTCTGCCTGTACCTACTCATATGTCCCTGCCCTGGATAAAATGGTCACATTTTCCTTTCCACGTTGTTTTTCCCCACATACAGCTGTCTCTTCGTATTTCAGTGAGCATCCTCTTACTCCTATCTTCTGAAGTTTTCCTATGCTGTAATCTTCCATCTGGTTTTGCCCTTTCTGCACCTACTACACAACAGATTGACAGGCAAATTCTTTGCAGGATTTCTTTAAACCTCTGTTTGTCTTCTGGCCCTTCTGCTTCTTCCCAGTCCTGAGGCTTAATCTACAGAACTTCAATGCCACAAAGCAGAACTGGTACAATAGCTAAGGGAAAAGCAACTCTGGATATTTTTATCTGCTTTCTGTACTTGTTTGCCAAGAATCCACTAAGCTCCAAGTTTCACTACCTAGTACTGAAGAGACTCCTTGCAAGTATTTGACTAAAAAACTAAGCCAGGAGACAGTTTGCTGGTCTCTCTCACAGTAACCCGAGAGATGAACCCTATGGAAAGATTCCTGCAGTGTTTCAGTCTAACCTTTTTACATGACTGCAAGCTATGTATTTTTATATTTTATATACATATATACGTGTGTGAAAATACAATAGCAGTAATGTCAGTTTGGCAGGAAAAATTCAAATGGAAATCTTGTTAAAATCCTTGCTATGGAGACAATATCCCATCTACATAATAAGTATGCTTATACACAGTTCATCAACAATAAATCTGGCAGAAAATCACAGTAATTGAACTGGAAAACCATGTGTTCACTGCTTCAGGCAACAAAATACAAACAAAACAGACTGAAGAGGAGGTTTATCATGTCATTTTACTCTCAGGTAAAGCACCTGCTGTGACCTGCTGAGCTATGAAATTTTTCCCACTGCATAGGAAAAGGGGGAAGATCGTGCTTCCTGATATTTAATAAAAGCAAAAATAAATCAGATGTGGTTTTCTGAAAAGGCAACTGAAATCACAAAACTAAGAGTTACTAGCCCCAAAGCATCCCAAAGGGGATCAAAAGAAATCCTATGAGACGATATAACATTCAGTTTAAGTTCCATTCAATTTTTAGGGCTTCAGGCTGGAGAAGTACTGCAGGTTAATCTGTACAATGAAAATTTAGAAAAGGTGTTTGTAATATACTAACATTCTGTCAGCTACCTGTTCATGTAAGTTTGTTTGAAAATTCACACCTATTATGGCATTTAATTCAACGTGAAATCCCACTTGATAGAGATGTGTTCTAGGAACATATAGAATCTGGTTTTTCTCCTAACTCCCAGTCTATTAAGAAAAGGCAGCTGGCTAGAATAGTATACTAGCTATATCTTTATTATACAATGAACTTATTTTTTCAAGTGCTTTCTTAAAAATCTGAACCTGAACTTCAGTTTCAGTCAGGGCTAGGAGTGGTTTGAAAAAGTTACAAAGATCTTAATATGTGGTTTGTAGGGCATTCTAAGTGCAACATGGATATTCCTGTACAATCCATGATGTTCATCGTCTGCTTGTATCTCTCTGCCAAAACACAGAAAAATTGTTCTGCAAACACAGGTTTTAAACACGTGTGTCTTTCTTGTCACGTTTAACTTGCACACAAACAAAGCTAGTGGAGCAAGGTACTCACTTTATTATGGAAGCATGCAATATAAATAACTATTTAATAGTATGCCTTTGAAATATTACCCAAGTTCTATATTCTGTTCTGTAACTGAGCATTATTTCAGTATCACGGGAATTAATTTATTTTTCTTACTAAGCCATCCCATTCTAACCCACTGATGTACTGCAAAGGGATGAGACTGCATTAGCTGGCATTCACACTCCTTCTTTTCATCTCTTCTTTCCTTTGCAAATGTGCCCTCTTCTCCTTCATCTTCAAGACAGCATGCAATGCAGTACAGGAACTATCCCAATCTGATATAACTTCATCTCAACCATTACTCACATGAAAGGAGTCATTTGTAATTTGCATTTACGAAGATGAACAAGTACTAAGATGGATACAGGATAGTTCAGTAGAGTATACAAAGGCTTGAACTAAAAAGTCATGTATTTGACTAATGCCTAGATTGCACTGACAGCAGACGCTACCAGTTCCTTGCATTCCTTGAATTCAAGACCACACAGAAACTTTGGGTCTGTTGCTATACAGTAACCAACTGCTGCCTGGAAATACGTTGGGAACCTTCTATTCACCTCTCCTATGCTAACTGGACCCCTCTTGTATTACTTTGCACTTCGGGAGCTCTCATTCACAGTCTCATGAGGAAGATGAATTTTTGTAAGAGCTAATGACAAACAGAAAAAGAACAAGTTGCATTTGGAGACGTTATGGGACACATTAATACAGCAGCCTGTAGCAGACTTCTGCGATGCTGCCAAGTGTGAACAAGATCAAAACCTCCTACCTTTCTACTGTTTCGCTTGTTTGTTTTCTAAACTTTCACCTACTTCAGTGGTTTTGCCCACAGCATCTCAAATTCAGCAAAGGTTTAGTTGCTTATCAGATAAGGACCTCAAAACTTGCCACTTGACTGCCAGGAGAAGCAAAACTTCATTTTTTCTTCTCCCAGAAAGTAAACCGTGCTGATATTACATTATTACTACTTGTAGATGTCTCAAACGATATACCAAAAAGTAAAAGGACAGTGTGCAGGGACTATCACTGTACTCATTTTTATTAATCACCATAAAGATGATAAAAGTACGGATTATTTAACCTAAGTTCAAATTGCTCTACACTTCAAATACTTGACTTGCATCCACGCAGAAATATGGACTGCTGGTGCAAATTAAAACACACACTTAACATTACAGAATCCCACAGAATCACAGAATGGTCAGGGTTGGTCCCCTCTGGAGACCATCTAGTCCAACCCCCCTGCCCAAAGCAGGTTCACCTCCAGCAGGTTGCACAGGACGGCGTCCAGGTGGGTTTTGAATATGTCAAGAGTGGGAGACTCCACCACCTCTCTGGGCAGCCTGTGCCAGTGCTCTGCCACCCTCAAAGTAAAGAAGTCCCTCCTCATGTTTAGATGGAACTTCTCATGTTCAAGTTTGTTCCTGTTACCTCTTGTCCTATCACCGGGCACAGCACCGCTGAAAAAAGACTGTTCCCATCCCCCTGACACCTTCCCTTTAAGTATTTATAGGCATGAATAAGATCCCCCCTCAGTCTTCTTTTCTGTAGACTAAGAAGACCCAAGTCCCTCAGCCTTTCAGAGGGATGAACAGATCCTAACAGAGGATGAAGTTTCTTCAGCGCTCAATTCAAAGTCCCTCCCCCCTGCAAATGCAAGGCCTTTATGCAGCAGAAAGTAATTTTCCACCTTTGTTTATGGGAACAGACCCTCCAAGAGGGGTGGGATAGCTCGGAGAGGGGGACACCCACCGCCCCCAAAGCCCGCCCGTACCTGCTTGACTTCTGCCTGCAGGTGGCGCAGCTGCACGCACTGCTCCAGGTGTTTGCGGTGCTGCTCGGCCGCCACGTCCAGCTCCTGCTGCTTCTCGTGGAGGAACTCCAGCAGGTCCTGGACACGTGTCGCCATGTCTACGTCTCTGTCACAAAGCAGCTCCACACCTGTAACCAGCCAGAAATGACTTACAAGCCTTCCGAAGCGAATCAGCCCCTTTCCACTGTTTTACACTTCTTTTTCCAGTTCCTTCTCAAAGTTCAACTTAATCCTCAGAGCGTTTGCTTAAATGAGCACAGTTTTTGCGCTCTTTAAAAATGCAGTATTGTTAACTTTTTTTTTTTTCAAAGAAGCCTGAGATCTACTGTAGGTGACTGTAATACAATTAAATACATCAAGTGAAGGGGCATAAGAAACCGAAAAGGAAGATTTATTACTTGAAAGCTGAGAATTATGGCTTGAGTGCATTGCTCCGATTAACTATAAAATTAACTCCCTATTATTTACTCTAATTTTACTATATCCTGAGTGGAATCCCCTTCTTAAAAACCTAAATATTTTCAGGTGTTGCCAACTCTTAGATAAAAATTACATGCCATAATGACAACACATGCTCATGAACACAAACGACTTGAGTAAAAAGGAAACAAAAAAGTCCACGTCTCCAGCATACAGTTAACCAGCATCTGTGTCATTTCCACCCATCCCAAGGAGAGACAACTGGATAATTCTTATAAAGCCACTGCCCAGAATAGCATGAAGGAGCCATCTTACCAGATGCCTGCACTTCATTGACATACTGCAGCAGATCCTGCCCTTGGTGGATGACATCAAAGGTCAAGTTATTCATGGTCAGGGCTTTGTCTGCATGATGCTGGAGCCTCTGTTCTGCTATTGTAAGATCTTCAGTGTCAAAGTCATTCATCTGCTGAGAGAGCTCATCATTCCAAGACTCGAGGTCTGAAATTATCTGGGGAGGGGAAAAAAGAGGAAGACAACGTTCACTTACCCAGTAGACAACGTGTTTATTTCCAATGCAGCACTTAGATGGAGGTCAGGAACTTGCATTGCTCGCTGTTGACTGACTTCACTGATCAGATTCAATCAACATGGTTCAGACACGGGCTGTTTCAGCATGGGTTTTAAATTTTGGCAAGCAATCCAGAAGAATCTCTTTGAGAACCACAATAGCTTTCCTTCAACCAGTGCTTGTCTTGTCAAGATCTGTAACACTATAGGTACACTTGCCTTGTTTAAGGTACTCCTTTATCAACATATCACTTGCGTCATATCACACAGTCAACACTCTGGAGGGAAGGGATGCCATCCAGAGGGACCTTCACAGTCTGGAGAGGTGGGCCTGTGTACACCTCATGAAATTCAACAAGGCCAAGTGTAAGGCCCTGTACCTGGGTCAGGGAAATCCCAAGCACAAATACAGGCTGGGCGGAGAACGGATTGAGAGAAGCCCTGAGGAGAAGGACTTGGGGGTGTTGGTGGACGAGAAGCTCAACATGAGCCGGCAGGTGTTCAAGGCCAGGTTGGATGGGGGTTTGAGCAACCTGGTCCAGTGGGAGGTGTCCCTGCCCACAGCAGGGGGGTTGGAACTAGAAGATCTTTAAGGTCCTTTCCAACTCTAACCATTCTATGATAAACAGATGAAGTTAAAATATTATCTTCACTTTTAAAAGAAAATGTTGATCTAAAATAACTTTGATTCTTCCAACTGCACCAAGTAACATTTCACACAGCAAGTGCCAGCTTAGCTTTGTTACACCAGTCGCAAGGCCCTTTACAAAAAAGCCAGCTCTACCCCTCCGTGAGCAAGAAGAGTCAGGCTGTGTGAGCACCTTCAACTTCTGCCAGACAACTGAGAACCACTACTTGTCACAAGAAGCAGGGTACTTAGTGAATGAAACAAAACCAAGAAGTATTACTTTCTTACAGTATTACTGTAATGTCAGAGTTAAATTTACTTGCTGAAATCATTCAGCTATACTTCAGTTTACACTTCAATTCCAGATTTTACTCTCAGTCATAAGATGTCGAGAGAAGGGTAGCTAAGGAATCACAACAGTAAGACCTCCTTGTCTGTCAACACAAGTGCATTTTCCAAATCTTATTCTGAAACCTGGCTGAAATGTAAAATATTTTTTTTAACTAGGATACAAAACTGTTTTTAAGTCTAACAAATAGTAATTACAAACCCCATTGATCAAAGTGGGTTGAGTTCTTATGGCACAGCTTTGATGCATCAGTTACTTATTTCAAACAAGTGTGTTTGACACACTTATCCCTCAAGTCTGTATCCCAAATTTTTTTCAGAATTTTAAGCAGAGTTTTGCTACAAACTGATGATGTTTATTGGGAACGCAAAATTATAGATATCAAGAACCAAATAAGGCTTAGATTCAGAGTTCTACAATTTCAGGAATCGGACAAACTGATGTGAATGGTGCTAAATGACAGGGAAACCCGTATTTATGCATCAAGACACAGCAAAAAGAGGGTCTGACTAAACGAGCATTAGCAACAAAATAGCTGGCTGCATAAATATTTAACCAAAGACATTTGTTGTCAGCAAAAGGAATATAGCACTACACTTTCCAAGTGGTTAATCAGAGCTGTGAAGTTACTGAGACAGTTAAACTACCAGAGAATTTCCCGGAAAACAAGCCTTGTTAAAAAAAAAAAAAAAAAAAGAATTGAGGAGAAAGCAAAGTTAAATCATCTGTATAAAGTTTCTGTAGTCAGCTACAGTCTTTCTTGAAGGCTTGTTTCCATTCTGATCAGATGGCACCATAAAACATGGGACACACCAAGCAATTATTTTTAAAACTGCAGCATCAGTGAGTTTGCTTCCTGTTTTAATGGTGTTCTGCAAAAATTCTACTTGATTCACTAAGTATTCAAGTTTTGCATCATGCCACGATGGGAGATACCAAACAATTAGGATAGCTATTTGCAATCCCCAATTTTGATCAGCTAGCTCTACCAAAGTGAAAGCAGGCAGAAACTCATGTTTCAGGGTAACACTGAAAACAGAAGAGCTGACAAAGGATTCAGGATGATATACAGGTCAAGGCTTTTAGCCACTGCTTAAAGCTTCTTTCATCTCTCTTCCATGTGCTCTAAACATTACACACAAACACAATCTATTTAAGAATTACGAGTGGTTTCCCCTCTAAACGTACACACAGGCTGCCCCTCCCACAAAATCCTTCACAACTTCCCTTTATTTCCCTTTTACTTGGTCCATGCCCAACGTGTCTCATCACCCCTCTCTGCTCTTCATCCCTTTTTAACTGACCCAAAATATTTCAGAAACTTGAAGTCTTCCTGACAGTCCAGGCTGAGAAATGGCTTACTTCCAGCTAAACCCTTTTTCTGCTCTCACGGACCTCAGACCTGCTCCTCCCAGCTCACCTTCAAAACTCTGCGTTCATTCACTACCAAAAGCGGTGTAGGTCATCTAACATTTGTTTTTTTCCAAACCACCCACTGAGCTATGGAAGTTCTCGCAAATCAGATTTACCGTCTTATTTTCATCCGGTTCATTTAACATTCGTAACTTATCCTCAAGTGATTGTAGTTAGACTTGGTCAAACTGAAAAACCTAAGCGTTAAAGAAGGTTGTGAAACTCCACCATCAAAACACAGTCTTTCGCCCTCTTTCTAAACACCATTAAAAAGTGGGTTAAGATTTAACGTGGCACATTTGTGCCACTATTATAAAAACAAAGCCAGTCCATCTCCCTTCAGAACAGATGCCAAAACCTTACCTCTCTTACTATCACATTGAGTGGAAATAAAGTAATAAGCACAATAACCTCACAACGGGAGACTGCTGTGGCTAAGCATCAGTATTTTTACAATAATGGAAGATTGTAGTCACTATGTCCTCTCAGACTGTCCTGTGATTCACTGTACCTGATATGAACAACAGGTGGTTTGAAGAAGTCAATACCACCTGTCACCTCAGCCAAGAGGTCTCAGTGATACCGCCTCCAAAGAACAACAACAAACAAAAGTAAGAATTCTAACTGCTTCCCAGGTTACTTCATGCAACCCCGAGGTTAAGATCATGGCCCACACATTGTTTAAAAGTCTGAAACACTCCGTACAAGAGCAAGACATTCCCTGTCCCCTTCAAAAGCCCAGGAAGCCCATGACTCCAATAAATAATGCCAGCATGGTCCCACACTCATTCGAAAGATAAGTTGTCAACGCACATCACAGCTGGGGGTTCCTAACAACAGCAGTAATCCTTGCATTTTTTCAGCAGTAACTGGGTAGCTCAAGGTGATCTATTTCAGCCATTGTACCCACCACGCAAATCTGAAACGCACTGAGGGCAGAGTTAAAACAAAAAAAACATACATTAAGCCCTCTCTGCCCACACTCTTCACGGCTTCCCCAGAAGTTCTGCTTTACAAGCAACACTTGTAGTATGAGCAGGCTCCTATTTTGTTTTTCAAAGTTTGTCAAGACAATCAGCATTAAACAAACAGAACAAAGATGAATGACTAATAGCATCTAAAGCAACTGACACACAAATTAATACCACTCTCAGCCAAGGGACAACCTAGATACAACACAGGGTAACTACTTACCATAGCACGTGTTCAAGAAGCTCCCAGTGCAGAGTCTGAGCCTGACATTCCTAGGTTTTAAGAAATGTAAAGGTAACGCTGCCAGGAAACAAGGCAGGGTATAACACAGAAGGGATGCCGACTCTTTCGCACTGAGTGGGAAAAAAATAAAGAACGACAAGTCTCTTCTCAGAAGGGTCTAACTACCATTCCTTGTACCAGCTGAGTGCTAACCAGGACCTGGAAAATATTACGTGCTGGGGAGAATGAAAAAGGTAAAATGAGAAAGGGAGAAGACTTAGGTCTCTGTGATCCAGCACTTTGCATCCTTGCCTTTTCAGCTGTATGACTTAACAGGCATCTTGTAAGTACCGTCCAAAAATAGAGTAGAGATAAAGCTGCGAGTTGAAAAGTGTGTGGTATGCTTTGTGTGGAGCCCTGACATAGGCCTCGAAGCATTTAAGTTACAGACAAGCGAAAACGCACAGACATAGATGAGACACACGTTTCAGGCCGCATACATTGCCACCAGTATTACCTACTCACTGGCTGGGTCCAAACATACCTTACTTATGCTACTAATCACCCTAGCAAGGCACTCTTCACGTACATTTTGCTCTTTCTTGCCTTTAGTTAATACAGGTGTTCACAAGGGCGTCTTTCAAATAGTTCATGACCAACTGCACTTAAAAGCTGACTGAGGATACAGAAGGTCAAGTTTATATGCCAAGAACAAGGAGCAAAACAGAGACAGTGCTGCAATTACAGCAGTTTCAGAAAACCAGGAGAAATCAGAAAAGTTGCAAGATAAAAGACAGCAACTAAAAGAAACAGAGCATTTTGTCAGCGAATAATAAGGGAAGAGAAAGGATAAGAAGAAGAGGCCTAAATCTGCCACCAGACCTCACCAACTGCCCCAGAAGCACAGCTGCACGGTCCGAACCTGCAGCGCTGGGGGAACCCTCTGTCCCACTTGAGCCCGTGTTATTTTGCAAGCAGTAAGACAGGCCAGAAACACTACTTGCCTTCCAGAAAAACTGTCTTCACAGGATGCTGCCCTGAATGAACTGCCCCTACAGCCAAGTCTTAATTGGCTGGGCCACTCACACAAAATCAGGGACAAAGGAGGAGGTCAAAGAAAGGTCTGCAAAGTTCCTAGCTGGCATCTGGCTCCTCCTCACTATCATGTTACTTCAGCTGAGCTTCTGCTTTCAAACAACTGACCTGGAACTAGTCCTTGCATTTTCTTCCCGGAAGCTTCCGAACAGATGTCTGCCTTCAGCAAGAGGGAAAAGAGAAGCGTGCTTTGCTGAGGAAGCAGAGAGAGGACACGGTACAGAGACAGCAAAGCAATCAGCATTTTGCTGAAGACGCTCCGCAGCCAGGGTCGTTTTGTTCCCTGGAGGGCTCCTTGACAATCTTAAACAAGCATGATTTTTGTTTCCAAGCCATATAAACAAAATACACCAACTCTTTCAACAAGGTAATTGGTACTTTGCTTTATGTTTTATGCGCCAAAATGTAAACCATGCCAAGTGCCAGCTTCAGAAAAAGCAAGACCTGTCAAGTTAGGATATGCGGCTTTCCACTGAAAACTGTCTATACGGATGCTATCCTGTACTGAAGGACGAGAACATATATGCAAAGCAGGGCTCCTGCAATCAGCCTTCTGCTATTGTAGAATACAGGGTTTGGTAATGCACAGCAGAGGGCAATCACCTTAGTTATGAACTTCACTCAAACCTTTAACCTAATTCTTCCACTAAGTTTCTTGGTATACGCCTTGCCCCCACGGCTGCCATTTCCTCAATAGAAGTGTTCTGAGAACACCACACAGACCCCATCAAGCACTGCAGATCACTTCTGCAGAGACTGTAGAAATAATTAACAATCCTATAAAAGGGGGATACACCTTCTTTGTTCCTCCATATGCACCAGTCATCCAACTAATTACTACAATCACAATTCTGCCAAGCCTTTCCCTTGCGTATTCAAGACAGCTACTCTAAGATAATCCAAGTAGCAAACTCCCTCCAGACTAGTTTCACCTCCTCAGTGTGAATTGCAAAACAGAGAACCTTCTTAGTCTTCCCTTACACCAGAGTTGTTATTACTGTAGAGCGCAGACTCTCACTTCCTCTGTGAGCACAGATCAAGGAACTGTGTCTGCCTATTCCTGCACTGCTCCTAACAATGTGCTTAGCTAAACCAGACTTCAGCAATGATATCTAATCCTGATTTTAAGAAAAAAAAAAAAAAAAAGAAAAAAAACACCGAAACCAAAACTGAGACGCTATCACTTCTGCTGACTGCCTCTTTGCCCTTACACGATTCACACTTAACCAACAGTTGTAGCTTTTACTACGTAGAAGCAAAAGGGTAAAATTATCACTGTAACTCCCGGTTTCCAGAGTCGAGATAAGCCATTTATATCTCAAACAGAATCATTTACCAATAGATAACCGTGAACCTTCTGAGGCACCAACTCAGTTTCAGTCCCTGTGTACAGTGCTAGTGGTTTTACAGAAGCTTTATAATGCACTTCTATTAACCTAAGCTCCTATGTGGAGTTTTCATGTCTGTTTGTGTACATATCCCTGCACACAAACAGAAACTTTCCCAACTGATAAGCTATAACCCTCCTCCAAGATTTGGATAGTCTCAAAACTTCTTGAAGTTTTGCAGGGGTGTGGCACTACAAGTGCTTTTGCATTATTTTCAAAGGTGGAAAAGAATCTTATTTAAAAAAAAAAAAAAAAGACAGCCAGCCCATACAACATCCCTGAAGATTAAAACAGAATTCCAAACACCACTTGTAGCTGTCAACTGAAAAAAGACTGCTGAATTGGAAAAGAATGAGAAGAGGGGTGTTACTACAAAGCAACAATTTAGAGGGTTTGTACTAAACCATCTGGCAAGTCTTATTCATATTAACTATAAGCATACTAGTTATATCAAGGTAGCTTGCTATTCAAACCAACCTTACCAGTTGCTTCATCTGGTGAACTATGATTTTACAAGACACTTAAATACACACTGGGAGCCAATCAAAGCTGGAGTTAATATGATAAAGCTCAGCTCTGCACTCTCCTGACACTTTCATGTACAAGACAAAAGCCTTTAAGAACTACGTCTATCAGTCATTTGAACCACACGCTAATGCGATTAACACAACCATCTCAGCATAAACGTTCCTACAGGAGAGAAGTAAGCGCAGTACAACTCCAAGAGCAGACACTCACATCTATTGCATCTCTTTCAAATATACGGAGCTGCAGAAACAGCTCAAGCTTGATCTTGCGTTCTTGAAAAAGCTCCTCCATCTGAGACTGGGCCTCATCCAGCTGCTGCAGGACTGTCTCTATGTGGTTGATCGAGCTGTTATGGGGGGTCTTGTTACTAGAAATGGCAGAATCCCTATTCAAAGCAGAGAGAGCAGGAAGGGGCGGGGGAGGGGGAGAAAAATAAAAAGTATTATTGAAAAAGAACCCATACAATTTGGATGCTATACATGATCATAAAATGTACAACTGTTTCAGATAAGGTCACTGCAAGTCCTCTTATATGAAAGCTAAGTCTGTACATCTTTGTTAATTAAAGTCCAAATTATGTTTTAGTATTTGAAAAAGCATTAGGAAATTAGATTACTTTCATTTTTTGACTAATTCAATGTTTAAAGACATTCTGCTAACAAGAAGAGTAAGATTTAAAACCAGAGACAAACCCTTATATTGTGAAAAGGAAGTGGCATATGATAACTAATTACTTTACTGAACCTTCCAGGCAATGAAAAAAAAAATCAAAATTGGATAATAATAATACAAAAAATTACTTAATCTTTTACTTTAGTATAGAACCTGCAAATTCAGATAGGATAATATCAGCCCCTGCAGCAAAGGGCACATGTACCAGTGCAGCTGGGGCCCAAATTTATTTAGATTACAACTGAATGAAATGGACTGCAAACTAATGGTCTTCACTACAATAAAGTTACTTATCAGTCTACAAAACAATTTCAAGTGTCTCTTTATAAAAAGGTTGCTGCTTAGAACTCAAAACGCTGGGGAGCTCTGCATGTCAGACTACAAAGACATATGGTCGCTCCTATCACAAAGGTAGCTTAAGTAAACAAAATCTCCTTCTTGTGGAGGTAGTGTTTATAAGCTGAGCTTCCTGTAAACAGAGGGTTAGAGACCATCAGTACAGCACGAAACTTCACTGTAGTCCTAACGTTTACAAGTTTTATTTATAGGTTCTATCTTGTAGTTATCATCTCTACCCTCAAAACAGAAAGAGCTTCACAGAGTATCAGACATACACCGAAAGAGATTTAAATAAAAATTTGTTTTACCTTAGTTGCTGTATAAGATCTTCACCTTCTTTTATGACATTGACTGTAACCTGCAGAGTGGTCTGTTGTTGTTGACCAAAACGTTTAATCAAGTCTTGGACGGCCTCCACAGACTCAGCATAGACATCATCAAGCAGTTCTTTCTGTAGCTCTTCAAGCCATGTCCACAGCTAAAGGAGAGGAAAAAGAAAAAAAAAAAAAAAAAAAAAAAGGAAGTGTAAGCCCCAGGATCACGCAGTCACTATTCCAAATCGATCTCCCTGGAAAAGAGAAAACAGACTGAGGTGGGGGGTAGAAACAGGATTTGCTTCTCTTCATAGAAAAATGCCGTCTTTAATGTAATAAAAACGAGCCTTTGTTTCAAATAAGGTTTTTGCTTCTTGGAAATACCAGGAAAGCTTTATCCGTGTTGCTAAGTCACCCTTTCTTTCCCATTTTCCTTCTACAGTACTGAGTGTATCCGACTGAGCAGCACAGAGTTCATAGCGAGAATCCCATCTGTAGCTCTGTGCGAGAGTCCCTGGGAGGGAAATGCTATGGTAACACTCCCTGAGAGAAGGGAGGAAGGAAGGAAGGAAGGGAGATGTATTGTAGCCACCATCAAATTTACACTGCCAGGCTGACACATGCACACAGATAACGCTTCTCAGTGGCCTTCAAAAAAAAAAGAAAAAGAAAAAGACATTTCAAAAAACAAAATACAGAGATAAATCAGACGCGAGAAGTTATTTTTCTGTCATGATTTCTACAGCTTTGAGGTTTACCCTCTTGATTTCAATTTCACACTATTACAACAAAAATCATCATCAGTAATTCCACCAGTTAATTCAATGTTTCCCCCCCCTACATAACGTGCATATATCCCTGTTCAGTACTTCCCATTCACCACAGCTTATGGAAAATTCCCTAGGCAGATGCTAGCTAGGTATCACTACCCGTCACTTGAACCCTACTGTGTTCTTTTCCACAATTTTATGAAGCAAGCTGTTGCATCCCAAGCTCTCTGTGAAAATTATTCATCAACAAACCATCAGCCATCTCTTGTGCAACTGATAAGAACACTGCTTGAAGAGCAGGAGCATGGCTGACTCCTGCAACACTCCTCCTGGGAGCAGCACTACCAGCACAACGGAAGAGCCACCCTCCCAGGGAGCATTCAAACCCGGTCCTTCCTCTCTGTTTTACCATCACACCCCAAACCCTGTGATTCCAAGGACAAGGATTAGAGCTTGTTTTTTATCCTGAAAGAACAACTCTGTTCCGATTGAAAGTGTTAAGATCTTTTGACTACATTTTAATCTCTGCCTTTATACATTTTAGACGTATGAATAGGCTTTATTAACTTTGAACCTAATTAAAAGGTTAACATAGTTAAAATACAGACAGTAAGCAATCAAACTGACTTAAAGAGACAGAAAACCAAATGTTTTATTTCTTTGCTTAACATTTTCTACAGAAATACCCATTTCATGCTGCAGTTTCTACAATGTTCTGATCATAAAGGTTTTCCTAACTGCCAATGAAGCGACAATAAAATAGAAAATTCATTGAAGGAGTCTAGATCTTGATTAATTGGTTCCTTTGAAGCTTTATTTTAAACCCAAATGCTAGTTTTTATATCTTAGAGCCTTCCATGCCTCCTGAAGTAAGTTTTGCATTAACCAAGCTATAGGCTAAATTTTCACAAATTGTGAAGAATAAATTACATTTAACCAGACTCTTTTCTACAAATCTACTTCGCTCCCCCCCCCCCACCCCCCGGAACTGCCTATTCATGCACACTGCGCTATTCTGACTACTCATATGCTTCAAAGACAATGACTGTCAACAGATTTGAATGCAACTCCATAGTTGTAAACACCACAAGCCCAAGCCACAGCAGTCTTGCTTATTAAAAGGAGCACAAATCAATAGAACTTAGCAAGTGGGTCAAAAGCACTCGTCAACATTCAGTCCAGTATAACCGAATACAGCATCCAATTACTTTTTTTTTTCCAAATGCATACTTAGGAATGCAAATTTCACTTCAAAGACAAATGAAGCTTAAGAGCAAGAAGCCTGACAACGCAACCTGAAAACTTTACTTGGGTTTCAATGCCAAGAGGACATGTTTTTATCCCCTTTAAGCTTATGAAGTTTATGTGTGAGCCATAACAGTAGGGCACCATGTTAGAGACTTCCCAAGTGAGCTGGTGTGTACACACAGCCAGTGCAGCTTGCAACTGTGCAAACATATTCATTTGAGAGTAACGCTTTGCTGTTGCCTGCGGATCTAATGTGTTCAGTGTTGGCTGGAAGACCTCTACACTCCATGCTTACCGCACCATCTATAAAAGGCCAGATTTTCAGATGTTTATTACAGACAAACTGGGATTAAAACCATTTTTGAGTCTCTTGGACTATATTAAGTTTGCCCCTTAGCTCCCTTACAAGCACTTGTACTGCAGCTCAAGACAGGCCTAAGAACCACTTCAATTTTTTCCAATACGTCTTTGCAGCTGGGTCGTGTCAGACCTGTACAAGGGACACCTCACCTCTGCATTTCTTATTCTTCACGTACACTTCAGCCGCTTCTATAATTGGGTGGAGAGGACCTGGCAGGAGCAAGGAAACTTATAAGCGTTGGGCTGGTTGATGTACTGTGCGTGCGACTACTTCCCTTGAAGCTCACCCTGGGTGCCGGAGACCAAGCCAACACAGAACAAGCAGACCTTTCCCGCTGCGTAGACAGTTCAAAGCAACACCACCTGCCTCGAGCAGAAAGACACGGGCACCGGCAGCACAAAGTGTTATGCCCACTGGCTTAGTGCCTGGTCAGCATGGCATGGCCGTAAGGGTGCTATCTTGCCCCCGTGGTACCAAAGGGCTCAAGAATACATTGCATTTGCCTCGTTCATTAGCCCAATTGCCCACTGCTTGGGAAGGAAAAACATTTTACAAATGCGCAGAAAGAGAAGGAGAGTAATTAGCATGCATTACTTGCCTAGCTGTGACTCATAGGCCGTTGAAAGTGGAACAATTTATGCCATTTCTGAAGTGACTAAACAACTCTCTGACTCTTCCACAGCAAAAGTTACTCTAATACATTACCAAATAAGCTTTTTGCACTTTTCTACCAAGTAAGTTTCTGACAAACAGCTTCCCCTCAAAATAATCTTGATGTTTATACACAGAAGTTAGAATAAAGCCACCACAGAATTGTCAGGTTATTAAGGCCGGATAGAAATTCATGCAACTTACTAAGAGGAGCTTAATTCATAATGGGTGGCAATAGCCAGCTGGCTTGTATACAGCTTTAAAACCAGAATGTGCACTGGATATACTGGAAATTATGTAATTTACCTTGGTTTTAGATACAAAACTAAGGATGAAGACAGTACAACATTGCACAGCAAAGCCAGAAGAAAGCAAACAGTTTAGAGCGGGGTGAACAGAGACTGGAGCTTACCCATACATGTTCAGCAGTGCAGAACTACAGATTTTATAGTGCAACGATTTTCTGAGGTAATGCATTATTCCATAAAAGACAGCTTGGCAACAAAAATCCAGTGGGGAAAAAAAAAAAAAACAAAAAAAACATCACACAAACAAACTGGCCATGAAAAAACTATTAACTTTCTCTCAGTATGAACTTTTGAGCAACTTCCAGGCATGTTTTTTCATATTCTCTGTAAAAGAAGCAGCATGAAGATCCCTAAACAAACCATCGAGTCCTGTGACCTCAGTAAGAACTTCATCCAGCAGCAAGACAACTCTAATGTACAATGAAAGAAAATGTATAAATAACTCAATTGCAGTCACAGAGGGAGGCTCTTCTGCTCTTTTCATCTGCTCTTCACATCTTATCAGAATTAAAATTGGAGAGGGAAATCAAATTCTGAATCCCTGACAGGCAAATGTTTCACCCAGCAGATTTTTTTTTCTCAATCTAAATATAGCACAGACTAAGAAACATCTGCTTGAATGAGCCCGCATCCTGTGCTACCTCTTTCCTAAGTTCTTGGGAGCATGCCATTAGTCACTGAGATAGTATTATTTTAATTGTCTGCAACATCCTGGAAGTTTCAGTGTTTCCATCATGGGCCTCTATCCATTTAAATCCCATCCCTGCGATCTCCTGAACGACTGCAGCTAAATAAGACCTTACTGTATTTTGCTGAACATAACCAGAGAACAATTATTTTTCAGTAAATACCTTCCCAAGCGCACAGAGTTATTTTACTAGGGTAAAATAGCCACCACACACTTTCACAATTTATTTTATATTTAATTTTTATAATAATGGCTTTTGGATACGCAGGCAGCCTTTTCAGCAGGCTAAGACAAAGAAAGGCACACAGTTTCTGCATGTAAAAACTGCCAATTCCTCTTTCTGCCCCTGCCCCCCAGCACAGTGTTGCAGTACGTGCATTACCACAGACGCAGTTGTTGAAGGAGCTGTTATTTGTACAGGGCCAAATGTCGCAATAGTATTCCTTAACAAGTATATCTGGGCATAGAAAGGGGCTGTGTGTGTGTGTCTGCCTGTAAGCTTTGGCTTTCAGGACATGCAGCGGACAAAAACTCTATCTTTCTAAAAACAAAAACCGTAAGATGTCAAACCCCCTCGAGTTTGTTTTCCAGGGTCTTTCAGTGACATTTAAGATATTAAATGCATACATACTTTTTGAAAATTAGATATAATTATCTTTTTATAAAAAGCCAAATAACTCCATCTATTCTACAGTTATAATGGAATCAATTTCCTATTCAGAATAAATTTATCCTTGAAGCAAAACCAAGTTTCTCACATCTTCCTAAAATTACATCAGCTACATTACTACTACCCTGTTAGCATTTGTCCCACTGCTTAAGTGAGCAAGAAAAAAAAAGTCTATACCACAGCTTTACCCAGTTTAAAGCCCTGTTTCTGCCTCACTTCTCTCAAGCACTTTGTGCTTTTTCAGTAATGCTTGGACTTAAATTTGGTCCCCGTTTTCAAGCAAAGTAGCTAACAGTATTGAAAAAGAGAGAGAAAATCTGTTCTGGGTAACTGGATTTCAGTCCTACCAAACCAGTAAACCACAACACACTTTAGCCTGATACCACTCAATGCTTCTCTTATTTTGGATTTAAAAACTGTCCTCCTCAACTCTCAGATTCACGATGATGGGTATACCAAAGTACTGACCAAAAGACCGCACTACTTGTGTTTTGCCAGACCCGTCACACTGAGCATTGCTGTGCTATAATGACGTGATAGAAATATTAGAGATGCACAAAAGCCCAAGGGACAGAGACTTCACACTTTGATGGGGGCATCCAGAAGCTGCTCTGCTGCCTGGAAAGGGCACGCAGAGGAGAGAGCAGCCTTATTATGACATCCACATTTAACCTGTAGACCACCAGCACTAAAGACTCAAATACTCAGGAGTGACAAGCAACCAGAAGAGCAGGTCTGTCACCTCAGGGTCCACCTGGAATGAAATGAATGAGAGGCTGCGCAGATGGACACACTTCCATACAGGACAATGCAGAGGAGGGCATGTTTCTGGCAGTGAGTTGTGAGACAAAGCGAGACCATTATCAACAAGCATTTTTGAAATCAAATACACATGCCTCACAGCTAGACATGAATGAATCGGGAGGGTTACAGCCAGACCAAGACCTCCTCGGCCTTCCCATGCACCAGCACCCTTAAAATATTGCCACCTTCCTTCACCAGCTTGCACAGAGTACTGTTTCATTATTTTTGTTCAGGAGCAGTAAGGTTTTGTATTTTAAATCTTAGCTAGTTCCACTTCCTTTTTCTTCGTTTCAAACTCAGACTATTCTGGTGTAAAGTTTAGTTTGCGTAAGATGAAAAAAAGAAGAGATATATCTAGTAACACCATTAAGCTTATTGTGTATACATAAAAAGCGCTCTGAGCTATTTTATAATCAAGTTGTCAGAATACACCAAAAAGGTTATATGCAAAAAGCCAACAGGCTCTTAAGAGATCATTCTCTTCCACATACAGTCAGCCTGATCTGCATTCCCACACTTGACTCCAGTTCGGAAAAATATCTGTTGCTCTACTTTGGCACTACTACAAACACCTGGCTTGGCTAGGATTTCAGTCTTCCCACTCATAGATGCCGAGGGAGCCATTTCGGAGAGAGCGTGTGTGCATGTGTGTCTGTATGTATGTGTACGGAAGAGTTTGAATTCACATCAAAATCCTGTTCATCTCTACTTGGTGACAGATTTCACAGCAAAGACTACCGTGACTCTTGCTCCAATGTTTTGCACACAACCTTTTATAATAACTGTTTATTTCGGAAACATCTCTTATCTGTGCCATTTTTTTCTCACCTTGTCCTTCCCCATATTATTAAATGTCAAAAAGGCACAAAAGCCATAAGAGATTCACTGTCTTGCAATGGTCAACAGTTTCAGATATTCAGTTGCATTTTAGCCATCCTCAGGCTTGGGAACCTGCCCAGACACTACCTTGAAGGCAAAGATTCTGACAGGGATATTTATGGTCCCAAACATGCTTAAAGCTTGGCAGTGTACAGCTTAACTTCAGTACATCATTCATTGAAAAATTTGGCTTATAGATTGAAATTTCTCACTGTTTGCATGGGAGCTAAAAATCAATATTCGCAGCCTTACAAACTTAAAACCAGTAATAACAGGATGGAATCACAATTTAGATATAGCACGCAACTGATTTTCTTGGATCACCGTTAAGCAAAATGAGTAATGGTGATACCATTATATAACATCGTATTTCTGTTCTCCCTGAATACATCCCTTTTTTCCCCAGTGGGAAATGTGGTCTATTGAGGTTAGTCTACAAGAAGTCTGAGAACTTAGATGTTGTTTTGCGATGTCTATAAGCCACAGGGAGCTCTACCAGCTTGTAACCACCTGGCTACAGAACTTCTGGAATTGTTAAAGACAGCCGACATTCCCAATGTACACCATAACAGGATGATGCGCGCATACTACACAGCTGCAACGTGCACAGGTAGAGCAAAAGTCTGTTACTTCCAGGATGGGTCAAGCTGATCTACTGCTTTTGTGGCAAGTACGCTGCCTCTGAAAGCAGAAACTCTGCTGATTTACTAAAAGTGAACAAAGTAACAGTACTGCGCAGACACTTCAGGGCTGATGCTTCCCAGGGAAGGTGGGAAAAGTTGCAGGCAAGTTGTGTGTCAAGTATAAAAGTTATGCAAAGTTACAAGGGAGAAGTAGTATTGGAATGCTCTCATCCAGATAAGGAGCATTCATTCAACCTGAAGTATTTCTGGGGAAAAGAATAAAACATAACAAACATCCTACTTCAAGAAATCAAGGGATTGGATGGATATTGGAGCCAGATTTCATAGCCTCAAAACAGCCAAACAACTCTGATTACCAGCTTTTCTCAGCTCCACGGCTCCTTCCAAACTGTCACACACAAACAGGTTTTTATTCTTCATGCCTATTTTTTAGACCAGGAAAACACAGAAAAGATACAAGGAACAAAATTCACCCTGAATACTTGAAGGGCAAAATGTCTTGGTGGTGTTTTGCTTTGATTTGTTTGCTGGGGTTTTTTTGGGGGGTGGGGTGGGTTGTTTTGTTTGGGGGTGGGTTTTTTGGGGATTTGGGTTTGGTTTTTTTAACAAATGAAGCATCTCTTTCCAGTTCAACAACTAGCATATTATCCTGCTATGTGAACTCTTCCCTTCACTAGCTAAGTGTGCACGTTAATTTCTTCCCTCCACCATACAGCAGAAAGGTTACGTGCTTACAGGTATGCACTAATTTATTCAGTGACTTCCCACATCCTGCAGGAGAAATGCAATTCTGCTGCCAACAAAGCAGGGATGACTTTCAGGTTTAGGGCATTTTTATCTTCCATCTGCTTTGTGATGCCTTCTCAGCACTCCACATGCATGTTTGATAACAAACAACACGCTGTTGAAAACAGATCAGAATACAAAAAGCACAAGACAGCTTTGAGCTTGCTATTTCTTTGCACCTTAACCAAAGGACTAGTCTACTAAATACGAACTACCTGCCTCACTCTCTCATCTGTAGTAGAATGCAAATAAATAAAAAGATAGTCTTGCTTACATAAATAAGTACTCTTTTTAATTTTCCTTGCTTTATTAGGTATAAAGGTCAGCCACATGACAAAACAAAAAAAAATGCACATGCGTACATCAGCCACAGTACCTTTCCCCCGAAGTCCAGGCTGCAAAAGAGGCTGCTATAGTAACAGCTGTGTGCATTTACAGGGTCACAATAATATCCATTTTCCCAAAGAAATAAATCAAGACACAGAATATCTTTTTTTTTTTTTCCCTCAATAAAACATTATTATCTAGGGGAGCAGTGGCAACATTCCAGCACATCTGTATCAGCCTCCCAGAATTACTCAACAATGACTCACAGATCAGTCTGCCTTTCGTTTTTTTGGATTTTCTTAAAGCCAAAGGGCTTGCAAATCCTTGTGCAGTCTCAGTCTTTCATCACTGCAACCAACTGTATCAATTTGAATACCATTCTAGATGCTTTTCTTGATGCTAAGAAAAACAGGTAATGAAGAAATCTATAGAAACAATGAACATGTTTCAGCAGCTGACTGCTCCTGTGCTTCACAACAGGTAATGGAACAGCACTATGTGCTTGAGAAAAGTGGAAAAAAAGTTGCCCGCTAAGAATAGCTTATGATACAGCATTTATGTTTTGTTTAAACAAGCAGAGTCCTGGGAGATATCATCAAGGAAGCATCTAACAGAAAACTGATGGGGGAGCTATGTACTCATGTCTAGAGCTCAAAAATAATTCAATCCTGACCTCCTTCAAAGACCAACTGCCTTGTGTGTTTGTTTCAAGTGCAAAGCAAATGTTTCACATACAAAAAAAACTCCCGCCCTTATCCTCTACAAGTTTTCACTGAAGAAGCTACTTTGAATACTATACTTACCTGCTGAACAGACCATGTCTCGATGTAGGGTGAAGGGAAGGAAGACATACTCTGACATGCTGTGATCCACAAGCCCTTCATACATATTTTCACCTACTTTGAGCAGTGAGTAGATTTAACATGAGCTTTAAACAGAAAACAAGTAATCTACAGTTGTCGAAATTTGCCACTACCTGTAACCAAACCCTCTTACTGCAGTCCTTATTCTTGCTCTAGCCTGTTCCACCCTGTCCCATGAGCATATAAATTCATATGATCCGTGTTCTGAATCAGAGCAGAAAATTGATCTGTCTGAAAATAAATTGTGTTTGGCTGAATTTTTTTTTCCTGGTCTATCAGTTCAACCTCTGAAGAAAGCTAAAAATTGCAAACATGAGGCAAACCATTGTCATTAGCAGATAAACTCCAAAAAAAATAAAATATATTAAAAAAAAATCCATAAAAAAACCCAATCACCCTACACCAGCCTCCAATCTGCAGTGAATTACAAACCAAAACTCATCATACAATAGGGGTTTCATGACTTCCTATGGCAAGGTTCTACAATGAAAGTAACATTGGACAATATCGGTTTTGAGGCTTAAAGTTATGACCATGACTTAGCAGCAGTTTTACCTCTTTAACGTGAGTGTGAAAGGACACAGACATGTCCAGCAGGATCTTGCGTTGCTCCACACGCCTAACAAAATCCTGTATCCGGTCTTCGAGCTGATGGGCAGCTTGATAAATTTCCTCCGGGTCACACTCCCCAGTCTGAGCGAGCTGTTCAGCTGCTTCTAGGAGCTTATCTGCATTGGTATACGTGTTCTGTAGAGAAATAAGTTGTTTCACCAGATTAAATGAAAGAAAATTCAGTCTGTATATTTTAAGGCCACTCCACTAACGAAAATGAAAGGACCAAAAGGCCCTTGGAATGTATTTTTCTTGCGTCTCTCTTTAAAGGTAGTAGAATATAATCTTACTAAAGATTTTGTTGTATGTCTAGATACTTTTTCATTTAACTGTGAATAAATCAATTCCCTAGCTCCTTATTTATGTCTATTCAAATGTCTACTTGATCTCAAACTTGGAAGGATTCTTCCAAGAATTAGTATTTTATATTCACAACTAGAATAAAGATCAGCCTACATGTCTAATTACTTGCAAACTGGCCTGTTTCAATACTGAATAAATCACTACAGTCATGACCAGAAGACTTTTCAAATATGTATTATTAGTGGTGAGAAAGCCTTAGCTGCTGGTAGAGATGCTTCATATCAAATGCACACATCCAGCAGGAAGGTGCAAAGCGAGCAGGCACAGAAGGAGAAAATTTCTCTCCATCCTTACAGAAGTGAGGTATCCAAAATTCTCGTGTCAAGTGGATAACCATTTGTGCAACAGCAGCAACAGAGGAAGATTTAGAAGTTACCTACGGCTGAGTGTCAGAGTGGAATACTGTCTCAATGCATCACAGGATTAACAAACGCAGATCAGCAGTCCTATAAAAGACTTGGGTCAAAGCAGAAACAGAACGGGACAAGTCTGGCACCTGATGTGCTGAGAGTGCTATGGTCCAGAGAAGAGAGAGACGTTTAACAACTCTTAGAGCTTAGAACTTGAAGCCTGCATCTATACCTTTCTCATTAATTCAAAACAGGACTCATTCCAAATATTTGCTATATAATTTGGGTGGGTTTTTTGAGCCTAACCTTGGGGTTTTAAGCCTTGGAATGGTTCTCAAAAAGGACTCATCAAGAAAGCATAGAAGGATGTTAACTTTAACCTCTGGAGAAAACAGATTGAAGCCAAGTCTACACTAAAGCAGCTTTGCTTATGTCACCATATCAGGTCCCTGACAAGTTTGCACCACAGACTACAAAAAAATATTCTTGACAACATAAACTACACCTTTCTCATTCCCCTTCTGCCCTTCCATCTTCTCCTAAGCTCAATTATATCAGGGAAAAACACTTCTTGCCAAGATAAATTATGCCTATGCAAGTGCGCTTTTCTTTGCCATAAATGTAGTATCACACCTCTAATTAACATTATAATATCCACAAAAGTTAAATCCAAGCCCAGCCCTAAAACTCAACTAAGGGGCAGGAAATTAGAGCTCTCCTCCAGGGTCTCAAGCAAATTACCAGGCAAGCCCAGGACAGATTACATGACAGACTGCACGAAAGCACAGCTTTCCTATATTTGGGGGCAGTTCCCCCTTCATTAATTATGGTCTATTTATGTAAGGAATTCAATCCATGCTGCTCCTTGATTTTGACTATGTGCGTCTTAGCCCTTCCTTAACCCTCATCTTTTTAATTGCACGGAGAGGTAGAGAACTCCTCCCCAGTTTCCCTGGGAAAGCCTCAAGAGATCTTTGAGTAAGTCTCCCCTTTTCAGTGGGGAGCGCTCCGCATCACTGGCTCGGGCCACGTTGGCCCAGGACACACTCGCATCTGTGCTTTGGTGTTTTGATTTCCACAGTCGCAGCTCACACGTGTTCAAGGGGCAAGGCTGAAGAGCCTTAAGGCACTCCACCAACAACAACTACTTCATCAACCCAGAGCGCCACACCCAGCTGCAGATGGCCGAAACAGAAGTTTCCCTTTTTAATGAAAACTTTATCTCACATGTGAAGCATTGTTTATGAATTCCAGGAGTACCTTCCGTGTAACACAGGCCCAGGCACATCAGACTTCTCTTTCAGTAAGCTCGATGGTGAACTGCCGTATTTTTAGAAAGCATATAAAGCGACACATCACAGAAAAGTCAAAGGTTAAATTTAAGAGACTAGTGCAGAAATGGGTACTACTGACCAAAAATACACAGCAACAAAAGTAAGCGGAAGTATGGACTGGAGTCATACAAACTGGATTTTATTGCACTACGGAGGGGGAGAGAGACAGATGGATGGAGGGAGATTAACAGAGGTATACAAATCATTAAAGGCAGAGAAAATTAAGACAGATTACTCATTAAATACAGGGGATGCTATCATGTTTAAGTATCAGACAACACACTTAAAAAGAAAAGGCAAAAGTACTTTTCATCTAAGGAGCAATTAAATTGCATAACTCGTTGCCACAGGACCTGGCATATATTCCAAGAGCATAAATGGGTTCGAAGAGTAGCTAGCCTAATTAAGGGAAGAAAAGTCCATCAGGGACTATTAAACACTGGTTCTGATGCATCCTTCAGTTCCAGACACCAACTAGGCCCAGACAACTGGGAGGGTAAAGGTAACTTTTTAAGCCCTTTTCTTTATGCATCTGGTGATGGCCACAAGATACTGTAAGACGTGGACCTTTAGTTTGATGTATTACAGCCATTCACGAGTAAAGTTAAGAACCAGATCAAATACGTAACCATTTTTTTACAACCTTAAAGGAGGTGGGGACTGGTGGTGGCAGGGAAGTGATAGGTGTATTCAAACGAGGTTTGGAAGAATCCTTCTTGCGCATCTCTTGCGCCAACAAGACTTGAGTCCTTTACTCAGACACAGTCTGCACATGCACAGAAGACCTTACCTATGGAAGAAGATCCCACTAATTAATTCCAGCCACAGACCTTTTATGTTGTTTGAGCACAGACCACTGTCAAAAAGCAGACATCGATCACAGTTGAAACAGCAGAAGCTGACTTAGAATTTCTTACAAAAATGAATGGGGAAGTACAACCATACTATTGAACTGCATCTAGTGCTTCTAAGCTGAAAACCCATGCCCATAAATGAATCAGTTGTGTCAAAATTCAGAGTCTTGACACTTTGACTAAATGGTGTCATGGATACAGAGATGATCATGGGGAGAGGGGAGAGAAAAGAAAGAGAAAAAGGTAAGTAGAAAGTGAACTGGACAGGCTTCAAATAAAAAGAGCAACGCAAATTTACAATAGTGGATGGAAGTCAAAGTGTCTATGTGTAGCACGAATGTCAATACATCAGAATTTAAGGAGGATTATTAGTCAGCTGAGTTTTGACTATCTAGTGTTTCTGTAGTGGCAACAAAAAGTGCCAAATAAAGAGAAACAAGCCTTCATTTCATACGAAATAATTTGCGAGCCCACAGACCATTGACTCTGGAACACCTTTTCTATTCAACACACCTTATTTTAACATCTTTGAATGCTGCTGAGGAATTGGCACCTCATTCACATTAAAGAAGAATGACGGAGGAAGCAGAAAGGAAGAAAAAAGAAATAATAATTTTCACCTCCCTCAAAATCAGGACTTAGGTCTTTGATCAGGAACATTTCAACATTACCATTGGCTCCCTGCATTTGATAAAACATTGCCGTGCCATTGACAGGTCACTTGACACTGCTTCCTCTGAACTTCTGACTAGAGCTGACTGAAACACCCTGATTGTGCCTAGGGTCCTATTAAAAAAAAAAAAAAAGGCAAGAAAACAAAACACAACAACACAACAACAAAAACCCCCAAACCAAAACACAACAAAGACCTGGACCAACCAGAAATGTAGGTAGAGGATAAATCAGCTGAAAGTTATTCACGCTTTAACAAGGACTGCAGATTGCTGTCTTGTACGTGAACATGACCTTCCTTATAACGCCAACAACAGGAATGCCTTTTGGGGCCTGCTTACATTCAGTTTTAGAGCAAGTAAGAGGAACAACTCAGAGGGTGTGCCTCTCTTGGCAGTTACTACACATTCAAGAGTTAGAGATGAAATAAAATAATACTTATTAGATCATTTTGTCCATCCTTCCGTCAGTAGAAGATAGTCCCCTGTAGTATATTTAAGTTCTTTGACCAGTCTAAGTTTTCAGTATCTCCAAAAATAGAAATTCCACCCATCCCCTAAAGAGATCATTTTAAACTCTAGTAACATTCAGTTTAAGGATGATTTTGCTAAGTATTTGCTTTATAACTTTCTACTTTAAAGTGTAACGCAAATTAACGAGGTGCTTTTTTAACAGTTTACATTCCACTTACAGTTCTATACACTTCATCTCCTTTGGTTAACCGTTTTTTTCTTCTTTGCTCAAATAACACAGTATTAAGTATGAGATCATTCAGGTTTTGTTAACTGTCTCACAGAAATAGATTCGTGCTTGTCTGACCCAGAAAAATAAGTATTTCCACATGGAAAATATTATAGATTTTACTAAAAATGAAGTATTAGGTACACATATGGAAAATCCAGCATGTATATATACAAAACTAACAACGCTTATTATTTTGGAAAAATTTATAGGAAATCAATATTGAGGAAGTTTTCTGATGCTATTCCAAGTCCTCAGTCACTGGAGTGCTCTGAGACCATATTTACAATAAAATTTTATTAAGATCTTAATCATCGATTAAACGGGCAATCTGTAAACACACTTCCGATGCATCTGCCATAGTAGGTGACACTGCTGAGCTCCTGCATGTCACTTCAGTCAAAACAGAAGACATATTAGAAAATTCTGAAGGACCACTGTACCAACCCTGACTTAATGAGATTTTTCTTGATGAATCTTAGAGATGTTTACTCTTATCGATCATTAAGACTGGACAGACAGTGCATGCTACTAACGGGGAGGATTCCAGCCTTCGGCTTCTCGTGGGTTTTATTCACCTCACACCCCCTTTTCGAGGCTGGCACCGAAACCAACTTCCTCTTGTTATGCTTCCTGTGTTCTTTAGTATCTCTTTTTCTTTCGGCTTGACTCTTTTTCAGAGAAAAGTGTGTTTTAAACTTCTATCATCAGTTCTGCTTAAGGCTAAAACTAGAGTCTTCCTATGGAAAAAGTGCTGGTATCAGTGATTCAGAACAGGAGGGCATATACAAACTCAGTTGTATTTAAAGAAAAAACTTAAAGCCAAGTTGGTCAGTTTGCTGGCTCACCTAGTTTCTTAAGAGTCCCCCCATTCTCCCCATCAGACTGTTGTGGGGATTTGGGAGCTCCCCAAGGCTAAAGTCAGGAAGCAGGGCTAGAATCTCATGGAATTAAGTTACTTTAAAAGGATAGCTTTCATTCTTCTGTGACTCAACATTTGAAAGCAGGCTTTTGAAAATAATAATAAATAATAATAATAGCAGCAGCAGCAGCTCTGTTTGGTTTCAAGGCTCTCACTCTCTGCATGACTGTGGAAGTTTGTCTTTTTCTTATTAAAGGCAGAGTGAAATTAAATTAAATAAAAGCTTGCAATGGAAACAAAATAGTCCGTTCTCAAAACTGATTTTTTTGTAGTGGAGCCCTTCAGTGCCAGACCAGGAATTTTTCATGTATTTCCATGACAAGTGTATAGTTGTTCATGTGATTGTTTTTACCTGCGCAACCTCTTCAAAGTCTTCATGGCGTTTCTGCAAAGCTCTAGCCCGATGCAGGGATTTTCCCACTCCAGTATGCTTGCTAAGAAAAGCTTCTCCGTGGTTTTCAATCCAATCCAACACCTGCGGTACAGAAGAGAGACACACAAAAACTCTGAGTGGATGTACTGAATGTTGTAACAAAGAGACAACTATTCGAGAAACTAAGAAGCTGTAAAGGGACTGCTTATAAGGAACTGTACTGTTGAATTAAAACACAGTATTGCCATTGAAGGACGTTAATTACATCTCATTAACTTTTCTCAAGGCAATAACTAGCTCAAACTAGCTAAATCGCATGATTTAAGATTATATGTTTATTTTGAAGCTTACCAAGGACAACCTCATTTCTAGACATTCATCAATTTGACAGTAATCTGATCTAAGTGGCTAGACCCCTTTGTGAGGGTCTCTCTGTAATCCGTTTATGCCTTCAGCTGACATTTTTCTGTAATATAACACTAATGGAGTTTCCACATTCCCCAACAGTGCTGGTGAATAACACAGTGAAGTTTTATTTTAGATGAGAAGTCGCTTATCCTACTACATATTAAGTCAAGAAGATTCAGTAGTAGAATTTTTAAGTAACACAATAAAGTTGAGTTGAAATCATTATGAGATGATTGACAATGTTTGCATTCAGAGCATATGAAGGATTTTGCCCCAATTCTGAAGAAGCATCTCCTCAAAACATCAGATTGACATAATTGTGTATTTTAAGTTTTATAGCTGGAAAGTGAGGAACGAAAGACATTTTAAGGACATTAAAGCTTCTACCACAAAGACCGGGCTGACAGCTTTATAAATACTAAAAACTGTACATGTAATTAGTTCCTGCTAGTTAACACAAAGGATTACTGCACACATACTAAGTTTCTGATGAGTGAATGAACAAAAACATATGGCCTCTCCCCAAACTAATAGATCTTAGCTAATGGAGATATGGCTATCGTGCCTACGGTATTTAATTCTTTGGATGATACTCAGGGGTTCAAGGATGCTGTTCAGAATTAAAGACAACTGCATATAAGCAATTTTCTTAAGTCAGTTAACCATTTCTATACAGTATCTATGTAGTGGTGGGGAATACTTCACCTAACATTTATGTCCAGTGTTTACTTTTCTTTAAAACCTGAGTATTTTGTTTCGGTTTGAATTTACCTGCCAGAAACCTGTAGTTTAACTCTCTTCTTTTCTACTAGTGTTTTTTACTCAGATTCCTGAAGTTGGGTGAGGATTTTTTCCCCTTTTCCCATACTGAAAGCATTTGACGCTTATGTAACTAAAGAGTAAGACCTTTGTTGTTTTTTTGTTTGCTTTTTTTTCATTCCAAACAGACTTGAGAACCATTCCTGCAACATCACTCATGGCTACATTCCATACACATGTAATCCCACACACTATTCACATACAAAACATCAATGCTTTCTTTAGTAGACAAAATGAAACCATCTGGTGTGATTTTCTCACTTTTCTTGACTGGCAGAATGTTTTCTGCTTTGCAAACTCTCTCCTACTGGACATCTTCAAAACAACAAACAATCCAATAACAGGGCATAATACAGCCATCTCAAATCACCTACACTTCTGCAATGTTTGTTTTTCCTAGTAAGAATTGCCAAAAGGATATTATTGCGTTTTAGGTCAATGTATGTTTTCATTTGTTTCTTTCAAGGCAAAGTATTGATCAGAGAAGGTAGAGTGAGGAGCCAAACATTGGCCTCGGTTATCTGTAAAGTTTATATTACCAATGCTTTTGACTAGTTTCAGGAGACCACTCTGCTTTTCTCATTATAAAAAAGAGCTAAAACCAAACATGTTTGGATGAGAAAATTAGACTGGACTCTGGAGACTACTAACAGTTATAAGCTAACAAATGAAATCAACAGCAAAATCTGTCCCAGAAAGCGCGGGATGAAAAGCAGAAAGCAACCCAGGGAGAATGACTTTTGCTCCAAATAATGCTCAGTAACTTCAAGAGAAGAAACTGTCGTAGAAATCCAGTATATAGATCATGACATAAACCAGTGAACTAGAGAAACAGTCCTGCCTCTAAGTGAAATCAGTATGAATACGAGTCTTATTAGTGCTCAGCCTTTTTACCTTGATTCTTAACAAAACTGAGGAAGCACTCTTTCTTTGGGATTTTCACAGCACGTATAGGCAGAGCCAAAGTTAAGCTATGCTCTTGCCTGTCAGTGACAGTTTTTGCATACCACTTTGACAAAAGGACAATACCATTAGCTGGCACTGATATTAGCCATTTAGCACTCTTGATACGTTTTCTTCCTCTTCCTGGGAGCGGTAAGAATTACAGAAACCATCGTACCAACCCACTAAGGACTCTTCTACTAATACTGAAAGCACATGGAATTCACTCCAGTAGTTCAGTAATACATAGGAGTTTAAGAAGCTCAATACTATTCAGTGAAAGGGTGAATAATATTACCCTCCACTGCAGCAAGTTGCTTTAACGATGCCATTAAGCTGTAACTGCAGTCTCAGCAGAACCATCCCTCTGCCCAATATAGGATCTAGAAAAATGCTTATTTTTCTAGCACCAATACTGAATATATGATAGAAGAAACTACCATGAGAAGGTATCTTCATCTTGAGAAATTCATTGCTCATATAAAATGAGCTGTAAAATATGTGTTTTGTATATGCCTTTTGCAGAAATAAACAATCTTATCTTTTGCAGATTCAAGGTGCTCATTTTCACCGGTGTTTCCCACATTACTATCCAGTCCTTATGCCCCACCCCTTTACACACTTCGCACACCCTCACTTTTCAGATCTCTACCACTTACTTGGTGCTGACTTAACATTCAGAAGGGGAAGATGGAAATCTCTGCATTCCTAATCTTCAGATCGTTAAAACGTTGAAATACTCTCTCCCCCAAAAACCCCCACACTTTACACTGGAACCACCTCCAAAAGCCACAAGAGAATCACGCAGTGAAATCAGTATTATTTTGATGCTGAGCAAGCGGCAAGCATTCTTGGCCCGCCCTTCATTAGTCAAGGCTGAAACAAGTGGCTGTTACAACAAAAACTCAGATGAAGTCTTTGAGGCAGGCCGATCAAGGAAAGAGAAGCGGCACATTTATCCATAACGGACAGAGAAGACACCCAAGGTCAGTGAAGGCCTAATAAATGTATAGAATCATAGAATCAGTGAGGTTGGAAGGGACCTTTAAGATCATCAAGTCCAACCATTAACCTACCCTGATAAAAACACCACCACTCCTAAACCATGTCCCTAAGCACCTCATCTACCCTTTTCTTAAACACCTCCATGGATGGCGAATCCACCACCTCTCTGGGCAGCTTATTCCAATGTTTAATAACCCTTTCAGTGAAAAAATGCTTCCTAATATCCAATCTAAACCTGCCCTGACATAACTTGAACCCATTTCCTCTTGTCCTATCACTTGTCGCCAGGGAGAAGAGGTCAGCTCCCATCTCTCTAAAACCTCCTTTCAGGTAGTTGTAGAGGGTGATAAGGTCTCCCCTCAGCCTCCTCTTCTCCAGGCTAAACAACCCCAGATCCCTCAGTCGTTCCTCATAAGGTTTGTCCTCCAGACCCTTCACCAGCTTTGTAGCCCTTCTCTGGACACGCTCCAACACCTCAATGTCCTTCTTGTAGTGAGGGGCCCAAAACTGAACACAGTACTCGAGGTGAGGCCTCACCAGTGCCGAGTACAGGGGGATGATTACTTCCCTAGTCCGGCTCACCACACTATTCCTGATGCAGGCCAGGATGGTGTTGGCCTTCTTGGCTGCCTGGGCACACTGCTGGCTCATGCTCAGCCGGCTGTCCACCAACACCCCCAGGTCCTTTTCTGCCAGGCAGCTTTCGAGCCACTCCGCCCCCAGTCTGTAGCGCTGCATGGGGTTGTTGCGACCCAAGTGCAGGACCCGACACTTGGCCGACACTTGTTTCAGAAAAAACCGCTACAAGTATATTCTACTAATCTCTGGCTTGCAAGCCATCCACAGTGTTTTTCAGGCCCCAAAACTTTCACGTAGGAGTGTCAGCAGTATCACTCTACCAGAAACACTGTCTTTACGTTTGATTTTGTGCTTTGATGGCCTAGCAGCACAAACCCCCACGTTCCTATTGCAAGTCTGCTTTAATGTTTCATATCAGAACTGTCAGAGCCAGCTCCGTTCCTTTCCTTAGGTGAAAGGCTGGCATATATTATTCACATGGTAAGATCATTAATCTTAAGGATAAAATTATACTTTTGTTAGTATTTTGCACTACTGGGATTATTTTCAACAACTGAGTGCAACAGCCAATGACTTGACTTTATTAAAAGAAAACAAACACAAAAAATAAACAAAAAACCCAAACACATCGTATTTTTTGGCATTAATATACAAACTAACCAGGAACTAGATCTCCTAGCATGCTTCTGCTATCTAAGGTGAAACTCGGTATTCTGTTCAGCTTAAGACTGTCATGGGTTTTCACATATCAAATATCAGGTTTGCTGTAAATCATATCTTATCTACCATTTTTAATATGCCATGTGCTACTTTCCTTACTACTTGCTGTAAGAAATTAGCAGATGATTGTTTGTGTACATAGCTTACACCACAGTGTTTTTGTTGATTTGGAAAGCTCCACTAGAAACAATTTCCCAATACTGAACATACAAGACAGAAGAAAAAAAAATAACCAGTTTTCTAATGTGGAAGTAACAGAAAATGAGGTACCAGCTCAAATCAGCCAATTCCCTCCTCCAACTCAGCTCTGTCACTCACTTAACAGTTCCATGAACTAATTTATTTCATTAATCCAGCAGAAAACTGCACCAGAAGAGGGAAGAGAAGGAAATCACAGACTCATGCTGAAGGACAGTCATAGCTTCACTTAGAATGCACTTGGTTGCTTCCCGCTATGTGCAATTTAACAGTGGAAGAGAGACACACTTAGTTTATTTTGACATAAAAAAAAAATAACTTTACTGATAATAATTTAAAAAGGTTGTCATGCTACTTTCTAAATCATGCTAGATAATCTTAATTGATTTTTTTAAGGTTTGAACAAAGACTACGAAGCCTGAGAGAATGTGCAAATGAAAACTAAAGTATTTTAGAAAGTTGCTTTGGAGCTTTACATAAACCATTCCAGAACTGTCTTGGATATAAATTTAACCAATACCTCAAACCTGTGCAATTTCATGCGCTGAATGGTGTCAATGATTATTCAGTTGAAGAACTAACATTTCTCAGATATCAGATGATCTGACAAGGTTGTTTTGGTTTTGTTTTGAAAAAAAAAAAAAAAAAAAAATCCTTATTATTCAAGATCACTTTTTTTCCCTGATGGATTTCCAAAGTTGAGAGTGCTACAATCTGACAAAGCAAGGCTATTCCAGGGAAACGCCATTATGGGCTTGACATTATCTTCAAGACATCTGCTCCTGGCTATCAGATTAACTTGTCTGTATGGATGTTGAATTATCATTGTCTTACAGCACCATCTGCTTCTACATGCATATACTTCCACATACAACATTTCAGAAGCCTCCAATGTGGATGTTAATGGCCATTACATGGATAAACCAAAGGACAATCCAGTCTCTGACAGTGGTAACTACTGGATATTAAGGGAAGGGCTTAGGAACATGCGAAGCACAGGGTGCATCTCTCTGTGTAAGATCTAGTTTGAAATCTAATGTGATTGATAAAGAAATGCATTGGCACCAAAGGTAGCAGCTTCAAATTGTCAAGAGGATATCTTAATATCTTAATGAAAGATCTGTGCATATAGAGAAACCAGAGGCATAAACAGGAAGAAAGGAATTTCTCCAACCAGTAGGTAAGCATGTACTGAATAATGAGCCTGGATGGATTAACCCTCTCGAGCCAATTGGTTCATACTGAAAGCTTCTTGTATACTCACAATCCACATGCGTGGTTTGGATAGCGCATTCTTGATACCGGAAGTTATAAAAATAGGTAAAGCTGTTTACTTTGTTTTCAAATCTGTGACTATTTGATGTTAAATGCACTGGTTCCACGGGCTGACAGGTCTCATACAGAGAAGGAAAATCCAGCTGCTTGCTGAAGAACCTGGTGGTCGGCTTGAGTCTAATAGAAGGGTTATATACCAACTTCAAAGAACAAAGCAGTCTCAGAGCTAACTCCTCCACTCCGAGAACCATGACTTAGGACGGAGCAGAAAATGAGAATTTCCTATGAACGTTTTATGGCTCCCAAAATAATAAAGGCAAAGAGTAGGTACAGCACAATAAAACTCTCTATAGCATTTAATGAACACCTTCCCCCAGGAAATAAACTGTCTGCAGCCTGGCCTACTGGCCTGAAACCAGAATTATGTATCTGGCAAATAACCTCAGGAGATCACTTGGCCTAGGTTGCCTAAGTAGGTCCTATCTGGATTGAATTCAAACTAGAGGAGAAAGTTACAGAATCAAATCTGCACTTGTTGGCAGTAGGCTGTCACTAAGAGGACCTCCAATTTTCCCTACTAGAAGGAAACCACTGTGTTCATTTCAGTATCTGAAGATTCCTTATGAAGCCTTTTAAGTTTAAGAGGTGATTCATTTGTGGACTGTGCCTCATCAGTTTTGACAAGTGCCCTTCACTGACTACTCATGCAAGTACCAGCACTGGACTCTTCTGACTAGCTACTATTTATGCGGTAATCTTGACGAAGAGCCTCTAGGATTTATACAAGGGCATAACAGTGTTTTCAGTTTGGTCCTCTATGCCCTTCCTGACCATTCATAGCATTGACTCTGCTTTCTTTTACCTTTTTTGTCAACTAACATTTTTATGCCTTTCTGCATCCTTTCTCATATTTGACCGTTGAGAAGTTGGATAACTGCCTGCCTTTCAACATATGCCTCTTTCATACATCAAAAATTAAGTAATAAAGTTTTAATAATTTTACACTTAATTCAGTGCTTAAGTACTTTTAAGCTGTTTTCTTTAACTTACAGGAAGAGACAGGCACTGTGTATAAAAAAAAGTTGAGCTAACAAGATTTCTCACTCTCCTCACTGCCTGCCTGAATTAAGTATCTTTGTCAACTACTGTAAATTATGAAAATCAGATTATTTCACTCCCAACCACTCATATCCAGTGTCTTCTTGAAACAGGTAAGTACAAGAAATTTGGCTTAAAGTGAAATGAATTTGGAAGAAACAAGATTAGTTGAACCAGAATGTTTGACTGGCTATCTAAAAAACCCATTCAGCAGTTCCTGATTTGTGAATTTTACCTAGAATGTGAATGTCAGGTTCCAGCACAAGCTCAGCATAGCCAGCTAGAATGAAAATCTTTTTCATCCTGTCTGACCTAACGTAAATAAAGAGGTAGATTTAAAAAAAAAAAAAAAAACAAAAACTGAAGCAGAGCTAACGTATGAATATAATTTCTAACCGTAATAGTCAATATGCTCTGATAACACACAGAATTTGGAATCAGTCAGTCAATCCCATGCAACTATTCAATTGTTGAATGAATGAACACAGGGTTTAGCAATCAAAACCCTCCTGTCAATGCAACCAACAACAAATCACAGTCTGACAGAGTACAAATGCATTTAGACAACATGTAATAAAGCCTACCTGTTGAACATCCTGTTGAAAAACGCATAGCTGAAGCCGCTGGTGCAAGCGGACCTTTCGATGCTGCCAAATATTTTCCAGTTGGCGCTGGTGGTGCAGAACTTCATGGATGACATCCAGAACATGATGAACTGCTTTTGAGTAGTTGGCAGAAGCGGTGAGGGAATCGGAACTCCCAGGAGTCAAAGGTCTCTGAAGTTTGTCAAGCAGTGACTTTCCATCTTGGCTCACCTGACCACCAGCAAGGACCAAGAATTACTTGTACTGACAAAAGCTTGTTAAGACTTATTTTATTCCCCGCCCTCTCTCCCCATTTTAGATGTATTTAAGAAATCAGGGAGCAGCAATGAAGATTTTTTTTATTCCAGGCATGATTACATGTAGCTGTTTTAGAAAAAAAAAGTATATTCTCCTCTACGTAAGACAAATTTAAGAAGTAGCACTCTTGTAAATAATAATTTTTTGATTGCCTTAAAAGTGCTTTTCCTTTAAAGTTTTTTTTTGTGTGTGTGTGTTTTTTTTTTTTTTAACAGGTCAAGTCTAACCTAGAATAAATATTCTTCAGCTCTCTCTCAACAAAGCACCTAAAATTAAGCGTTTGCCGAAAATTACCCTTCCAGGAGCACCTCTCTCTGTTCATTTGCTGTCAAGGTGCATAGGGAGGTTGTGTTCTATAGGTTAATATTAATTTGATTAATACATTTAGACCAACAGATATAAACTTAAAACATGATTTGACCTGACATAATTTACAACTTCTAAATTATTACTGTTACTGGTAAGCCAAAGGCAAAACGTTGTTATGGCAAACTTAAACCTGATTAAATCACTTAAAACCTTTGCATGCAGCAGAGAAAGATACTCTTTTCCAAAATGTGTGTAACTATTGATGCTGACAAGAAACTTTAGTAAGTTCTAATTGTTGTCTTTTCCGATTCAAAACACAACAAAAATATTCTGATTCACCTTGCAGGCTAATTAAACAGTAAGAATCCTATCTTATCTGGTCACTATTAATGTTTAGCACTTGCCAAAGCTGTTGAAAGCACTTTTCATTGCCATTTAACTATTCTGTCACTTTCAGCATGAAGCTTAGAGAACTGTTACAATTCAGTATCATTCAGCTATCTGTAAAGAACGTCTCTAATAGCTCATCTAACAGGCAGGAAAAATTAGTCCAAAACCACAAGACTGGAGTGTAAACAATAGTCTAAATCTGTCAAATCAACACCATGTCAGAAACAGAAAATTTGTCAGGGCCTTCCCCCAGTGGCTATTTTCAACAATTTTCACTAACTCTAGGCACATTTAAAATTTACTATTCAGTAGTCAAACAGATTGGAATGAAAGTTCTTTTCTAATTATTAGTTTACAAGTGAGTTTATTTCTCAGTTCCAATTTAAGCTTTTTCATTTCAGTAATAAGTACCAACACAGAGAATGAAGCTCACTTGGAAAAGTAGCTCTTGTAAAGTGAAGTCAGGCAGAAAAAGAGTAAAGTCCATAGTAGTTACTATAATGATTTTTTTTCTTTTCTGTATCCAAAGCAGTTATCTAGTACAAGTGTTTCAAATATTTCAAGATAATGGACTTCAATTGTCTATTCAAAGTCCACAAGATTTAGGGGAAAAAATAATTAATTGTGACAGCCCCTTGATCTGATTAGTTTACTACCTTTACAAACAACGATCATGTACATTTCCTCTTTGGACTTAACACAGTAAAGTTTTCTTCCTTCCCAGTGCATGATTTCAGTGAGATATATAACTTCATTTATATATATAACTTCATTTAAGGCACAGCTATTGGATTTTCAAGCATACCAGTTATCTAAGCTTGTAAGCTGGTAAGTTACTTTTCCAGAAATATGCAGTAATTATCCTCAGTAAAATCAGACTGTCTAGTCTTAAAAGCATCTACTCTTAAAATTACTGTCTTCTACTTTGCAACCAAGTCATGTTGTCAAGACATTGTAATCTAAAATGAATGATAAAGTGTTGTAATTTCCACAGTGTTCCTCTCTCCTCCCACTGTTCATTCATCACAAAATGAAAGGAGCTCCGTGCTGTAACAGAAATGAAGTCATACATCTAATAATGATAAGCAATAGTTCTCTAATATCTTTACACAGAAAGACAACTTCATCAATCTTCAAAAAGGAATGCATGTTTAAATAAGGAAAAATAAACCCTTCTGTCCTGAGGAGGAACACAAATTGTACGTACACATACAACTACTACTTCTGCACCAATTCTGGTTGCTAAAGCCAAAGCTATTGCTTTACCAGATGGGGAAAAGTAATGATCTGAAATCAGAAGAAAGGCACCTCAGGTTAGGTTCTTTTTTGAGCAGTACCAATGAAGATTTTGTTAAAATCTCCAGCCATCCCAAAGTCAAAAGCTACAGCTTTGAAATTCTAAATATATTTTCAATGTATTTGCCACAGCAATCCTATAATCTACCCATCTAATTTATTTTCATTATGCATCACCAGGAAGCAAACAGTATTTAACATGGTAATCCACAGTACTTATTTACACTTAACAGCAGGCTCTAATCCAGTCACATCCCCAATGAAAAAAAAAAAAAAAACACAACACAAAAGCACCAATCCAAAACAAACAAAACCAAAGGAAAAAAGTCCCACTATTTTAACTTCAGTGTTTTATAATCATTATTCTAGAGAGCCCTAGCCTTCTTATTTCTTGCTGCACTCTCACGGAGCGTGCAGCCTAGATTGCCTCTCTTCACACAAATCTTACTACAAACGTGCTACGTCTCCGTCCGTTGTTTTACAAAGGGATCCTCCCAGTGAAGAGAGGTTATAATGAAGAAAAGAAACCTTCCTACAAAACATGTTCTCAAGAATGAGTTAAAACAGGTATGTTTAGTAAGATCACAAGTTTTTTTTACCACCAAAGGGATTCTTCAGTACGTCATTAGATAAGTTGACACAGCAAGGTGGAATATAACAAGAATGGGGATATCAGTGTGTATTTTACACAAAAGAACAACAACTCGTGAACTCTGGACATCCAGAGTAATAAAATGGTAATAAAGTTTACGCAGACCCTAAGACGGCAGGTATTCAAAAAACCCAGTTTGGATATACTAACAAAAGGATCAATCATCAGCACTAACCCTCCTTGACTGCTAAATGAAATGTGACCAGACTTATGATTCAGTTGCTCATAACAGAGCTGGTTAATCACAAAGTAGTTTTTTTAATGTAATGTATAAATCACAACCATTAATTCAATCCCACATGACCTCCTTTTAAAAGAAGGTGTAAGCTGTGATCTAAGCTATCCTGCGTCCACTCATCATTTTTTACCGTGATTTAATCAATGTATAATTTTATGCAATTTTCATGAGAACAGAAACTGCTGCATTTAATCCAGAATAACAACTGTACAATTTAACAGCAAAAATAATTTTATCCTCTGATGAGAGCAACCCTGGAAAAAGAAAGCAAGAAAAGCTCAACAGGAAATACAAAACATACCTTTTAGCTAATAGTGAAGTCAATACCCATTTAATTTCTCATTTCAGCTAACTGAAGCACAGGAGCGAACTCAAAATTTGAATAAAAACAATAGATACTTTAGTCATCACTTTCTAGGCCACTTTCAGAATAACCATACTGTCTTACGTTGTAAATACAACTATTAGAAATACTGAGAAATATTATTACTTCATTGTATGCAAAATCCAAGATGACAGCAGCAGCATAGGATATGCTAATCATACAAATGCTGACTACATAGGCACGCTGGCTCAGTTAAGTGTCTTTGAGGTTGGCAGAAGTATATTACCTTCCGGCTTGTCAAGTGACATCCTTTGATGGTTAAGCCTTTTTTGTGAGGCAATTTCAAAGATGGATATTTAAAACACACTTAAAGCAATCCATGCCAACAAAATACTTTCCCAAAGAATACCCAGTTAGCTTCCCTTCAAGTAAGCGTTTAAACGATAGTATCACGCTGCTATTAAAAAGTAGTAATATGCAAATGTAAATTAAAACATACTTAGTACACGGCACAGGTTGGTTGTACCACACGTGGTTCCATCTTGCCTTTTAAATTTCTTTCATTAGATTAAGGGGAAGACTTAACACTTAACTTCTGAACAACAGTAGCAAAGTCCAGTATACTAAATTAAAAAAGAAGTCCGGCGCTTGAGTTTCCAACTAATGCATTACACAACAAGCAATGCCAGTTCATGATGCAAACTTAACGTTACACCATTTTATCAAGTCAGCAACCTAAGGAAACAAACAAGACACTTACCTCAGAGTAGGCCAAGGTAATATGCTCATATATCCCTTGATGATGATGGATAGCGTCTTCTAAATCTTGCAGTTCTGAGGGAAGTTCCACCTCACCACAGGCTTTACACCAGGAGTCCACATTGCTCATGTACTGCAACAGAGAAAAAACATTCTGCTCTATTTTGGGTTCTATCAATGCGTACATACATGTTCTATCAATAAGTACATACATGTGGGTAATATACAAAAGCATCTGTATGACAGCCACTGAAAAGACTTTTTTTTTTAAGGGAAAAATGTTTAATGTATTTCTCTCCAAACTGACAAAAATGAAATTTATCTCAGAATAGAAACAAATATTCAAGTCTAACTATACTTGTGCTTTTAGTTATATGGAACTCTGAGCTGTTCACAGGCAGGCTTAGTTGTATGTTGACAGCTTTCAGAACCAATCAAACCGTCGGCAATAATGATGCTTCAAGTTTGCTCTTGCTCCTTTTGTTGACTTCTTTACAGCTAATAAAAAGTTTAGTTCACTCTGCACCTACCATTTCAGATGCATGACAGACAATTAAGGTCTCGTCTACACAAAAAGGTAAAACATGCTACAGCTTTCAAGTCCAGACCCTCAGCTCTTTACCCATCAACTCCCTGTGCAGATACTCATGGTATCACGAGGTATCATTTCACCTTTTTAAATCTTCAGAAAAAAAACAAGTTACTGTGCACGTGTGTGCACACACACAAAGAAATAATGGTAAACTGTTCACTGAAACACACCACAGTTGCCTTTTGCTGGAAAGAGATCATCAAGGAGGCAAAGCAGCGTCAGAGCACAGCAAATTCACACCTCAGTCCCCAAAGCACTAACTTCTTCACACAGAGAAGCACTAAATCCATTTGGCAAGCTACTACAGCAGCAAGCGTGTAAAGGATTTACAACTTAAGCGGGGGTCTCACAGGACTAACACTGAACTTTGAGCACACAGCTATGTCAGCAGAGCTGCTCAAGTCAAGCCTTTCAGGGGAAATGGAGGATACCACAACAGAATCTCTTCTACAGCCAATTTAAGTTATCTCTGAAGCTTAAGCTGTCTTGACAGACAAGAAACTGCTGTACGCACAGCAGAAGTTCGGTCAACTTATTTTTGACAGCTAGGGGGCCTGAATTTTATACCCTTGTTATGCCAGCAAAAGAAAGAGGCAAAAAGAATCTGGTTTGCTAGGAGTTTTCATAGCTGTTAAACTTCGCACAGCCAAATACACCTGAGATCTGTAAACTAATTTTTTCCCCTATTCATGTCAAGTTCAAGTCTCAACAGTCATTTCTTTCATCACATGTATCTTAATTCCTGGAGCACATGTAGTCTTTGGAGAAAAAAGTAATCCACACACCATTTCCGGTACTCCATTCTTGTTTGAAGGCTGGGAGCAAGGGTAACAGAGTACTTAGCTCTAAGATACTTGTTTAATTCTCATTTCATCAAGGGACAATTTTAAAAATCTCTGACATTAAGCACTGGACATTAAAAGAAGCTTCATGTGGGACCACAGAGCTACAGCTCTTGCACCCGTCAGCAGTCATTGATAGCAGGGTGCAGTCTTCACTGTGTCTGACAGTAGGCAGCAACACTTACCCGTCACTTGCAAGGGAAAACGTGCATTCAAGAAGGGTGTGTAACTTCTTTGGCTACTTATTTTTTAATAATCTTTTTATGTCAGTCAAACATCACCAGTCTCTAAAGGGGTCATTCTTCTTATTCCAAACCCTCTTTCCTTGAACTTACTCTCCACTGTTAAAGAAACAGCTAATATATCACAGCCAGGTATCTTACAATGCACCTATGACAATCCACCACAGTTAATCATAAAATGAAAACCACAGAAGGAACAATTAAAGAGTAAGTAAATTAATCCCAGCAGATGCCGTGCTATTTTCTCTCATTCTTCTCTTTCCTTCTGTTTACACTTGCATTTAGTGCTGAAGAAGGTAACACTGCCCCTTACCACAATTGCCCAGCACCCACACGCAAAATTTACTCCGCCAAGCTTCTGATGAACGTAATTTTCTTATGAAAAAGGATAGCACTTGATTCAGGGTATACCTATCTGTTCATGTTTCACCATCTCTCTCCTACGTGTATGGCTGAAAGTGCTTAAATGTAAACTTGAATAAGCCAAGCAATTAGAAAAGCATCAATGCTGATAAGGTACCACACTGTGCTGGTTGGTGACTTTTACCCGAGAAAACAATTCCTTTGCCTCCTTTTTACATGCTTTTTTTTTTTTTTTAGCAGGGCCTGTAGTGATAGGACAAAGGGTAATGATTTTAAACTAAAAGAGGGTAGATTTAGACTAGACATTAGAAAGAAATTTTTGACACTGAGGGTGGTGAACCACTGGCACAGGTTGCCCAGAGAGGTGGCAGATGCCCCATCCCTGGAAACATTCAAGGTCAGGTTGGATGGGGCCCTGAGCAACCTCATCTAGTTGAAGATGTCCCTGCTCATTGCAGGAGGGGTGGACTAGATGACCTTTAAAGGTCTCTTCCAACACAAACTATTCTATGATTTTTCTGTAAAACCTTCTAAAAATACTTATTATGGTGGTACAGTTTATATAGTTTACCTTACTCTGTCTAAGGACAGTTAAACCAATGTCACCACTAACATAATGAAAAGCAACGTGTACTTGCATCTTAATACAATCACATATCTAATTTCTGGACATTTATGAAGTTGAATATCTTTGTAGAAGAATTCAGCAAATATAAAGTCTGCTGCCTCTCCTGCAGCTATCAGCTCCCAAGTGGTTCCTTCATTTATTCCAAATTAAAGCTAAATCAGACAGAAGACCTTTTCTTGGATCCAATCTAACAAGGCAAATGGAAAGAAAAGTATCTAAGGCAGCCATACAGCACATTGGAACTTCAGTCAGTCATTACCACCCAAGAACCTCTGCTCTCCAAATTCACCAGATATACACAAATCAGACAGTCTATAATATCAATGGGTGACTCAACAGCACACACAGAAACTTCTTCAGAACTGAATTCCCTTGAGGGGAAAACATGCTTTCACCATTAAGACTATTAACTTGGGGATATTTATTCCTATTTCCCCTAAATATACCTCTTCTCTGGCAGTTAGACATGATTAATGACTTAATTAAAATAATTGGTATAGGCCTAAAGCTAAATTTTTTGTTTAATATAGGAGGAATCTCTTATGGGATACTAAGTAAACATCTCCCACCACAATTGCAGATTCAGAAGACAGTTAATTACCTTCTCAACTTTGAGGCCAGTTCAACTTAGTTTTCTATAAGCAATTACTGTGAGTTGAGTCTTGACACTCAAGGACTGATTGGGGTGGAGTGGTGAGGACAATAGAACAAGTGATGATTTCTGAATGTAGGAAAGGCATTATATAGATACTGACTATACTGAATTTTTTCCTTCTTTTCTTGCAACTTGAAAGCTTCATATAGTTGAGTATTTACGTCCACTTCATTTTGATTCATATATCTAATCTGGCTAAGTTTTATCTTTCATTGATATGGGGAAGGCATTTTGTGAAGAATATAAGGGCAGAGGGCTGCCCCGAGGAGAACAACCTTTTGAGTATCAGCTGAAATTGGCAGAAACGAATGCTCTGACTTTCTTGCCGACCTTTTCAATCGCTCTCTTGTACTTCTGTCTAAATCAAAAGCAAACAGTACAACTCACCATTCCAGCACAGAAATTCTTGTTGGCGATCTCCCCGTTCACTAACCTGTTCGGCTTTCTGATGGAAGATGGAGGACATATCCAGTAACGTGCTACGTTCATCCAAGGCTGCAGCAAATGCCTTCCATTCTTGCTCCAGCTGACTAGCAATCTGTTTTATTTGCTGTGAAGCATAATGGCCAGACTCCACCAGGCGATTTGCTACTGACATGATGCGGTTTATGTTTACATACACATTCTGTGGAGAAGAAGGAGGGAAAAGTTAGTGGAAGTTAGCAGACCACTTAAATACAGAGGTATACTTCTATAAAATTGTTCTTTATTACAGTACTGATTAATAGACTGGTTTTATTTGCCAAGTTTATGCATACTTAACTTTGGAATCTAGCTGTATCTTGTAACAGCCTATCTGTATTATTGACAAGGGAGAAGGACAACTTGAAATGACCAAAGAGTCTCAAGCTAACATTAACAGTCAGCCTAAAGTCATATGAAGACCCGTTATTACAATGAAGAGGAAAAGCTAACCATATTTTGCAACAGCCTCAATAAGAATGTTCATAGATGTTCAAGTCAACAAGACATTCAGACATACGCAATATAGGAAAATCAAAGTATAACTAGTAAGCACTTGATCTATCAACAGTATGCATGTGTGCAACATCACTCTACAAATCTTTACATTAACTTCTGAAAGTATTTCTACTTTTTAAGTAACAAAATACAGAACTCCGAGTTCTAAAGAGTTCAACAGTTTTAGATTTTATTTTCCTGCCACTATATTGCCCCAGAGCTAGCACCAAAAACTGAACAAATACAGTGAAAGATCAGAAAGGTTCTCTAGTATACTGGCATTACTCAGTGATGGCTCTTAGTCACTCTAATTTTCTTTCCTTTTATCTCATGTGTGCATTTTGGCCTGAAGTATCTAAAATCTGTTCCTGTTCTAATTTGGTATGAACAAACAATGTTTTTCAAAGGAAGCAATCAAGAGCTGATTCCTGCAAAGCCAGAAACAAGAACAACTTCACCACCGAAAGGTTTCTGAGTAGCTCTTCCAGAGCTATATGTCTACAATGCTGAGTTGACACTTCTTTCAATTGGACTCTCATACACCTAGAATGAAGTTCTTCGAATCACAGGACTGTTGAGGTTGGATATTATCTAGTCCAACTACCTTGCTCAAAGCAGGTTCAATCAGAGCAGGTTGCGTAGGGTCATGCCCAGTGGGGTTTTGAGACTCTCTAAGGATGGAAAGACCACAATCTCTCTGGGCAACCTGTTCCAGCGTTTCTCATGTTTAAGTGGAATTTGTTGTATTTCAACTCGTGGCCATTAGCTCTTGTTCTGTTACTGGATACTATGGAGAAAAGTCTGGTTCTGTCTTCTTTAATCCCTCCCATCAGCCATTTATATTTTTATATACCTAAGATCCCTCCTAAGCATTCTTTTACCTAGGGTAACGAATCCCAGCTCTCTCAGCCTCTCCCGTGCCCTTGGCCCTTGTCTCTGGAGAAATGTAGTCACCCTTGAGATTTTCCAGGTCACCCCTGGCAGTATTGCTGGTGCTCACATGGAAGAGCGGCAGGGGGCAACAATCTGAGGGCTGGACAAGCTTTGGCAGTCTTTCCATATCATCCCAAATTCAAGCCCCCAGCAAGCAGCAAACTTCCATAGAGAATGAGTCAGGTTGGCAGATGGGGTCTCTTTTCCCTACAGAAGGGAGTCTCCCATTATTGTCACTCGCCTCTTCCTTTTGGTGCTCCTCTGTGGCTCAGACTCAGATAGCACAGATGCTTTATTTGACACCTCCCAGCTCCTCATCAGCTGTGAGGCCAGTGAACCTATTCCGTAGCTGCAAATCTTCAGGCAGAGCAAAAACCTTCCTGATAGTGCCAGAAGCCATTATCTTCCAACCTTCATCATCATGGGAGTCTCCACTTCCCAAACAGACAGGAATAGACTCTGACTGACCCTCCTCCCTTCAGTACAGCTGGTAGTTTGGGCTCTTGAAGCTGCAGAGTGTTGGAAAAGATCTGGTCGATCACCTTCTCGTTATCTCTGATGCTGTGCAAACTGCTGACCTCCACCTGCAGCTCCTTTACTTGGTGACACAGATCCTTAATAACTGCATACCTCCTGTGGGCAAGGAAATCATCTCCTGCTGCCCCAGCCTTGGCAAGAGCCCACAGGCATTCCCTGCAGCCCCAGACCTGCAGAGCTGGGTCATCCTTCTAGAGCTCGCTCTAGGTTGAGGCCTCTGATGTTACAGGGATAGCCAGTCAAGCAGTAGCTGGGGACTGTGTCCTGGGGCGCATCACCACCATTGCCAAGGACATGGATACTGTTCTGAGCAGAGCTGCTGGCCCTCTTTGCATGAACCACAGCACAAAATGCAGCATCCACTGGTTACTTCTGTTAACTGCACCTGTTCTTGCCTATATCCTAAAAATTTACACGTGGGGCCAAACTGCCAAATGCTATCACACAGGACAGTTGGGAAGAAAACAACAAACACCATTAAAATCTCAACATTCTGCAGTGAAATATTTTTCCCTCTTGTCCAGGCAGTGCTTTCTGGAATGGCAGCAGACACGAAATGCCATGGAGCAGTAAGCTACCTGTCAGCAGCAGCATTGCAACCTTCCCCGATCAAGGATTGAGGAACTGAGTCCGACAAGCCAGTGGGCAAAGAACTGATTGCAAGAAGCCTCAGTAAAGAAGAACAAAACCTGAAATTGCTGGAAAATGGTATGGTTATGTTACCCTTGAGAGATGTGATGGGCAGCCTGTGCCAAAATCTGACTGTCCTCCTGCCGGTAAGAGAGGGGAGAACGCTGGCACAGAGACACCCAAGGCCACATAGATGCTGAGCTTTTGAGGTGGAACCATTACTTGTTGGCGTCAAGCCACTGCCCAGAGCCTGACACCGACTGGCTGGAGCAAGTGTTGCAGTTCCTCCAGGCTTCACTGTGCTGACTCATCTGAGTGATAATTGGCACAGGTCTCTACTAATTGTAACTGTATGCATGTATGCAAGCAGAAGCATACGTGGTCCCCTTAATAAACTGAACACAGCATTGTCACGTTGGCTGTTTTTCCTTCCTACACAATATTACCTTTTCATCTTTTAGGTTATGCCAAACATGTATGCTCTCCTCTTAAACACAGATGAACAACTGGAAGAGAACAGAACTGCCACTTCCAACAAATTTTAAGACTGGAGAGCATTTAGGCCTATTAATGTGTACATAACATAAATACAAGACTGTAAAGGAAACCAGAGAAAGCCATTATATGGTCTTTACAACGGTGTAAAAAAAAAAAAGTGTCAAAAGAGAAAAGAATAAAGGCTATTTTAGACTGCCACTTGAACTGTTTGTGTACCATAATAAAGGAATTTTGGAAATTCTGGAACGTCAGTTAGATATGAAGGACAAGGCGCTATAAATATGAAGTTAAACAAATGACCTGGTTCCGGCAAGGATGGGGTTACTTTCCCCAAGGAGCCGGCAGGGGCGGCACGTATTCCATCCCACCCACGTGCCCCATGCCCAGCTATAAGAGGCGCTAGCCAGGGCGAGGGAGGCAGTCGCCACTCGGGGGCGGGCTGCGGCGGTGGGGGTCCGGTCGGTGCGCTTCGCGGCGGTACTGTAATCGCGTTCTTGTATTCCTTTACCGGTGTTATTGTTTTTCTTTCTTTCTTTTATTTCTTTTTCCCTTTGTCTGTTCTGTTAAATTATAATATTTCAACCCACGAGTTTTGCCCTTTTCTGCTGATTTTTCCCACGGCTGTGGGAGTCGAGCGAGCGGCTGTGTGGTTCTCTGTTGCTGGCTGAGGCCAAACCACGACAGTCCTTTTTGGCGCCCAACGTGGGGCTCGAAGGGTTGTAATAACGACAGATCTGACCAGAGCTTGTTAAAATGGATTTCTTATATGCATTTCTCCTATTAGTTAAACAGTCACCGGTTACAATGTTGCTTCGTTTGTTTACATGGCTGTGTTATGTAAATTCTTATATGCTGTATGTGCTCCCTGTGATGCTGTTTGTTATCTCAGGGAGAGGGATCAGGACTATGATTTTGCTGTCCTGTGCAATATCAGCTTATGATATGGTAACATCACTGTTCAAGTGGCTTTGTTGGGGTTTCTATGCAGTATTGCTGTCCTGTCCATACCTTGGTTACCATCTCTCAGAAGTTATCAATAATCACACCCAATCTATGGGAGAAACAGGGGGAGATACTTTCCCCACCTCTTTTGCCTCCTTTTTCTCCTTTGGGCCAGGTATAACACCTCTTGAGAATTTTGAATATCCTTGGGATGCTCAAACCAGCGTGTTCCTATTGCTATGTCTCCTGAATGTTTTTCAAGTCTTTTTTAGGGTAAAACAGCTGTTTAAGACTACCACTCAGAGATCTGTCCCAAGGCCAGATAGTCAGGGGTGGCATGGGATGTGGGAGAACATGGTCAGGTATCTAGAGAACTTCTCACCTCCAATGGCTTGGGACTTCACCCTTGAACAACTACAGGACCCTGATAAAGTAATAGAATATTTGAAAGGAAAATGCTGTGGCTATTCCAGAGAGGCACAACTTAGGGCACTGTGTTGGGCCCTGGCCAGTATCTACCAAACACTGCTCAGTACTATGCAGAACCCTCAGGGGAAAGCCAGACCAGCAGACAATGAGGCTACTCCAACCCCGGTGGCAGGCACTGCAGCTGAACCAGACAACCAACCTGTGCCAGTATCAGTTGCTCCTATACAGAAGAAGAAATACACCAAGAAATCAGTTCGCATAGTAAAGGATGATGATGAACCAGGGCCATCAAAGGAACAGGAGGAAGAGACAAAACCAGAGATAATCACCCAATCCCTATCCCTGAGTGAGCTGCGAGATATGCGAAAAGATTTCAGTCGACTTCCTGGTGAGCACATTGTCACCTGGCTGCTCCGATGCTGGGATAATGGCGCCAGTAGCTTGGAATTAGAGGGCAGGGAAGCTAAGCAGCTGGGATCCCTGTCTAGGGAGGCAGGCATTGACAAGGCAATTGGGAAAAAGACACAAGCCCTCAGCCTCTGGAGGCGACTCCTGGCAGGTGTAAGGGAAAGGTATCCTTTCAGTGAAGATGTTGTATGTCGTCCAAGCAAGTGGACCACCATGGAAAAAGGTATCCAGTACCTAAGGGAATTAGCCGTACAAGAGATGATTTACTTTGACCCAGATAACGCGCAGTTACCCACAGATCCTGATGAAGTCCAGTGCACAAGACCCATATGGCGGAAGTTTGTACGGAGCGCACCATCCTCATATGCCAACTCCTTGGCAGTGATGGAATGGAGAGGTGAAGAGGGACCAACGGTGGATGAGGTGGCTGGACGACTCCATCGATAAGAAGAAAGCCTATCTTCCCCCCTCGTTTCAGCTGTGGAGAAACTGTCCCAGAAGGTCCAGCAACTTGAAGAGAGTACGTCCTACTCCCCACCTGTACAGGCCAACATCTCAGCTATTAGGAGCAGGCGTTTCCCTGCTCAGGAGGGAGAGTATAGGGGGTACACGCCACGAGGCACCCTGTGGTTTTACCTGCGTGATCACGGAGAGGACATGAGGAGGTGGGATGGACAACCTACCTCAACCCTACGGACACGGGTACGTGAGCTGCAAGGAAGAACAAACACAAAAGGGGAGCCCTCCAGAAAAAGCGCAGCTCCTCTTTCCAGCAGACAGTTCCCCAGACAGAATGGAAGGCCTGATCTTACCTCCGATCCTCTTGCAGGGACTTCCAAATCATTTTTGCAACAAGTGAGTAACGTATACTATGATCAGGATTAGAGGGGCCCTGCCTCCAGCCAGGTGAGGGAAAGGGACAACCGGGTTTATTGGACTGTGTGGATTCGATGGCCTGGCACATCTGAGCCACAGGAGTATAAGGCTCTGGTGGACACTGGTGCACAATACACCTTAATACCATCAAATTACAGAGGAGCAGAACCCATTTGTATTTCTGGAGTAACAGGGGGATCCCAAGAGTTGACTGTACTGGAAGCTGAAGTAAGCCTAACTGGAAATGAGTGGCAAAAGCATCCCATTGTGACTGGCCCAGAGGCTCCATGCATCCTTGGCATAGACTATCTCAGGAGAGGATACTTCAAGGACCCAAAAGGATATCGGTGGGCTTTTGGCATAGCTGCCTTGGAGACGGAAGAAATTGAATCCACCTTGCCTGGTCTCTCAGAGGACCCCTCTGTGGTAGGGTTGTTGAGGGTCAAAGAGCAACAGGTGCCGATTGCTACCACAACGGTGCATCGACGGCAATATCGTACTAACCGAGACTCTGTGATTCCCATCCATAAGTTGATTCGTCAACTAGAGACTCAAGGAGTGATTAGCAAGACTCGCTCACCCTTTAATAGTCCCATATGGCCAGTGCGAAAATCTAATGGAGAGTGGAGGCTAACAGTGGATTATCGTGGCCTGAATGAAGTCACACCACCACTGAGCGCTGCCGTGCCAGACATGCTAGAGCTTCAATACGAACTGGAGTCGAAGGCAGCCAAGTGGTATGCAACGATTGATATCGCCAATGCATTCTTCTCAATCCCTTTGGCAGCAGAGTGCAGGCCACAGTTTGCTTTCACTTGGAAGGGCATCCAGTACACCTGGAATCGACTGCCCCAGGGGTGGAAACACAGCCCCACCATTTGTCATGGACTGATCCAGACCACACTGGAACAGGGTGAAGCTCCAGAACATTTGCAGTACATTGATGATATCATTGTATGGGGCGACACAGCAGAAGAAGTTTTTGAGAAAGGGAATAAAATAGTTCAAATCCTTCTGAAAGCTGGCTTTGCCATAAAACGAAGTAAGGTTAAGGGACCTGCACAGGAGATCCAATTTTTAGGAATAAAGTGGCAAGACGGACGCCGTCAGATCCCAATGGATGTGATCAACAAAATAGCAGCTATGTCCCCACCGACTAGTAAAAAGGAAACACAAGCTTTCTTAGGTGTTGTGGGTTTTTGGAGGATGCATATTCCAAATTACAGTCTGATTGTGAGCCCTCTATATCAAGTGACACGGAAAAAGAATGATTTTAAGTGGGGTCCTGAGCAACGACAAGCTTTCGAACAAATTAAGCAGGAAATAGTTCATGCAGTAGCCCTGGGGCCAGTCAGGGCAGGACAAGACGTTAAAAATGTGCTCTACACTGCAGCCGGGGAGAATGGCCCTACCTGGAGCCTCTGGAAAAAGCACCAGGGGAGACTCGAGGTTGACCCTTGGGGTTCTGGAGTCGGGGATACAGAGGATCCGAAGCCTGCTATACCCCAACGGAAAAGGAGATATTGGCAGCGTATGAGGGGGTTCGAGCTGCTTTGGAGGTGGTTGGCACTGAAGCACAGCTCCTCTTAGCACCTCGACTGCCAGTGCTGGGCTGGATGTTCAAAGAAAGGGTCCCTGCCACACATAGTGCAACTGATGCTACGTGGAGTAAGTGGATTGCACTGATCACCCAGCGAACTCGAATGGGAAACCCCAGTCGTCCAGGAATATTGGAAGTGATCATGGACTGGCCAGAAGGCAAAGATTTCGGAATATCACTAGAGGAAGAGGTGACACGTGCAGAAGAGGCCCCACTGTATAATGAACTGCCAGAAAATGAGAAGAAACATGCCCTGTTCACTGATGGGTCCTGCCGAATTGTGGGAAAGCATCGAAAGTGGAAGGCTGCTGTGTGAAGTCCTACACGACAAGTTGCAGAAGCCACCGAAGGACAAGGTGAGTCGAGCCAGTTTGCAGAGGTAAAAGCCATCCAGCTGGCTTTGGACATTGCTGAGCGAGAGAAATGGCCGGTACTTTACCTCTATACTGATTCATGGATGGTGGCAAATGCTCTGTGGGGGTGGTTACAGCAGCGGAAGCAGAACAACTGGCAGCGCAGAGGTAAGCCCATCTGGGCTGCTGAACTGTGGCAAGATATTGCTGCCCGGATTGAGAATCTGGTTGTGAAAGTACGTCATGTAGATGCCCACGTCCCCAAGAATCAGGCCACTGAGGAACATCAAAACAACCAGCAGGTAGATCAGGCTGCTAAAATTGAAGTGGCTGAGGTGGATCTGGACTGGCAACGTAAGGGTGAACTCTTCATAGCTCGGTGGGCCCACGATGCCTCAGGCCATCAAGGAAGAGATGCAACATATAGATGGGCTCGTGACCGAGGGGTGGACTTGACCATGGACACTATTGCACAGGTTATCCACGAATGTGAAACGTGTGCTGCCATTAAGCAAGCCAAGCGGTTGAAGCCTCTTTGGTACAGAGGACAGTGGCTAAAATATAAATATGGGGAGGCCTGGCAGATTGATTATATCACACTCCCACAAACTCGCCAAGGCAAGCGCCACGTGCTCACAATGGTGGAAGCAACCACTGGATGGCTGGAGACATACCCTGTGCCCCATGCCACCGCCCGTAACACTATCCTGGGCCTTGAAAAGCAAATCCTATGGCGACATGGCACCCCAGAAAGAATTGAGTCGGACAACGGGACTCACTTCCGAAACAGCCTCATAGACACCTGGGCCAAAGAGCATGGCATTGAGTGGGTATATCACATTCCTTATCACACACCAGCCTCGGGTAAGATAGAACAATATAATGGACTGCTAAAGACTACCCTGAGAGCCATGGGGGGTGGGACCTTCAAACATTGGGATACCCATTTAGCAAAGGCCACCTGGTTAGTTAACACTAGGGGATCTGCCAATCGAGCTGGCCCTGCCCAATCAAAACTTCCACGTACAGTAGAGGAGGATAAAGTCCCTGTAGTGCATATGAAGAATATGTTAGGAAAGACAGTCTGGGTTAGCCCTGCCTCAGGCAAAGGCAAACCCATCCATGGGATTGCTTTTGCACAAAGACCCGGGTGCACTTGGTGGGTGATGAGAGAGGATGGGGAGGTCCGATGTGTACCTCATGGGGATTTGATTTTGGGTGAGAATAGCCAGTGAATAATTTTATGATGTTAAATGTTAAATAACCTTGCTGGTGTATGTTATCATTATTATTGCTATCAATGGTATTACAGAAGAATCACCCAAATCAATGACAGATGGACTTTGATGAGACTGCGTAAAGTGCGTGACGATGTAATAAGAACTGATCTCAGTATCTGGCGCCCAGCAATTTTCCTTGAGATCGACATCTTCAACCTGTGGACCATGGGCATGGACCGTATTGCATTCCCCAGTCACGAGCTTCAAATACAGCACCCACCAGTTCAGCACTACACATCATCTTATGTGCCCTGAGAGACTGTTCTCACTGCTGGAGCCTACCGTCATGGACTACGTGAGCTTAATGGACATTTTTAAGGGATGGCTCATAGACTATGGGAACTGAAAGATCTGGGCATGACATAGATGGTATGGAATAAGGGGTGGATAATGTCCTGGTTCCGGCAAGGATGGGGTTAATTCCCCAAGGAGCCGGCAGGGGAGGCACGTATTCCATACCACGTGACCCATGCCCGCTATAAAAGGAGCTAGCCAGGGAGCGGGAGTCAGTCGCCACTTGGGGGCGGGCTGCGGCGGTGCGGGTCCGGTCGGTGCGCTGCGCGGCGGTACTGTAATCGCGTTCTTATATTCCTTTACCGGTGTTATTGTTTTTCTTTTTTTCCTTCCCTTTGTCTGTTCTGTTAAATTATAATATTTCAACCCACGAGTTTTGCCCTTTTCTGCTGATTTTTCCCACGGCTGTGGGAGTTGAGCGAGCGGCTGCGTGGTTCTCTGTTGCTGGCTGAGGCCAAACCACGACAAGTACATATAGTAAGTACACCAATGTACTTAGTACAAGTATTTTCTCTCACAATGCCCTTTAGCCATAAGCTGAAAAGACACCTTACAATATCTGCAAAGCTCCTCATTGCAGAGGTATTCCCTAAAGGGAGCGTACATATAAAAAAGTATTGCTCAGCAAGGCGACACAGATTAGTAGCCTAACACAAGCTGCAGTGCACTGTGTCATTCTTTGGCGTATGCCTGAAGGGCCAGTACACAGGGGAAAATATAGGTGACAGCCTGCCAGCTTAACTGAACTTCTATCACATTCAATGCAAAATAGAACTGGCAGATGCCCTGAAGGTTCTATTTTATTTCCTGATTGTCCCAGATCCATTTAGAAAATGTTTGTTTAGCTCTAAGATTTCAAACAGTAGTTTTCTGACAAAGACTGTTTATTAAATATTCAGTGTTATAAACAACCACCCCAGTAACATGGTTCATAAGCATCATAACTGGCACCTCTGTAGACCGTAGCGAGTTTGAATTATTTGTCTGTGATGAAAATATTTTAGCAATGGAATTTCCAAATTATCTGCCACTTCACACACAAACAGCCACAAGGACAAGGTGTAGCATTAATATATGAAATAATGCCTGTGTTTTCTAATGTTTTCTAATATCTCTTCTATTGTTGCTCTTGCAGCAACAGTAAAACTCAGTTTGGGAGTCCAAACTTCAAAGACAAGGGCTGTAGAACAACTAAAGGTATCACATGATCTCTTCCCTTGAAAAAAAATAAACTCAGCAACATCCAGACTACAATCAAGGAAAGCGTTTAACCTGTTCTTCAACTACACGGATCCTCAAAATATTCTCAGGTAACTCTTTCGTTCCAGTGCTGATAGCAATGGTTAATGAAACATAATTTCACTCTAACTTTCTTCAAATTTACTATCTCTCTCTCTCCCTTACACTTTTCATGGTGGACCTGGGGAATCTTACTGCAAGACTACATAGTCCAACACCAACACCACTTTCTTTCCTCTCTTACTTTTCACTTACCTTCGCTCTTTCATAGTAAATGCCTGTGCCTTCGACCTCTCCTTGCAGCCACATATTTTTCATCTAGACGTTCCCCACTACAACATTAAGTATAGGGCTCTAAACTGCACCTAGTTCTACAGTAGAACTGAATCAGAGAAATTTCTTTACAAATCTTAAGTTCAGCACCCTCAATAAGTATCAAGAGCAAAATAAGATTTGCTTCTTTGTAGTAACACCACTTTCTATTCCTTTAGTTCGTGATCCACTGACACGAACATACTTGTTTGCTGTATTAACACCTCACCAGCTGATTGCTTTATCAAAAAGCTGATTGCTTTAACCTCTTTATCTGCTTCTTCCTTCTTAAGGGTTGCACATGTAGCCTATTCTGTTTCATCTTACTGACTTCAGAGTGCTCCTCAGAAGCTGGAAATAGCCTGAACTTATTTTGACTTTTCAGTCTCTTCTCAGGCTGGTGGCATCCAGACACTGTGTCTAAGCATTAATTGCCCTGGTACCACAAAGATTCCCTTACAGATATGCACTCAAAAAACTTCCTCCCAGTCTGACCAGGATCCACAGCTGTACATTCCCTGAACTTCGAGAACATCACAAATCCATGGTTTGCATCTTGTCTACTAGGGATGTTAGATTGGTTGGACAGTTGAGGGATTTTATCATTTAACTTTTATTTATTTTTACTGAAAGCCCTCCCTGAGCGATCCATTAGTTTAAAAAACAAAACAAAATACAGAAAAGCACAAAACAGACCTCCCCCCCCCCCCCCCCCCCCCGCAAGACAGAAGAGCTAGATTACTACTGTTCGCTATTCTGCACAAAGGCTTTTGTGAAAATATGCATTTCAAAGCAATCTGAGAAATGCACAATTCACAACCTGTGGTCCTGCTCTCATTTGCTGAAGTCTCAGAGGACCCAGGGCAGTCTAGAATTCACGTGGTGCTTAAGTCTATCTCAAGTGACAACTCTGTATGGCTAGAAAAATATATATTTAAAACAAAAAGAATCTCAAGAGTGAAATACATCAGTAGTCCAAAGGAAGTGAAAAAGTCATACTAGTTGTCAGGTAAGCTGATTTTACCTCACCTGACCTTCTTAATGTTTTCATTTGTACCAGTCCCTGTGGCTGGATTTGAGCAAGTCTAGTCAGTCATCTTTATAACTTTTAACTCTGTAAACACAATGAGATTCTAATGTTGTGTTCAAACTTCTATTTTAAGCTCTCAAAACTCACCAGTGCTCATCTCTAGCATGCTCTTTTTGGATGACATTAATTATTTGATTACTCCCTTGATAAAGTGGTCTAGTATATGCAAACAGCCTGTTCTGGGAACATTATTAACCAACTTAGCAACATGCTTACAATGGACACAGGACTTTTGGATTACGACTAATAAACATAGCTTCTACTGATGGTCCTATCAGCCCCGAGACAAGAAGTAGTCATAGCACGCCCTTTAATTGTAGCCAGAGTCAGCTTTCTCCAAGGAAGAGTTTCCTTTTGCCTACATCACTTTCCAATCGTTTTGACCCTCATTTGTGCAGTGAGGGGCACAGTCAAGTTGTAATGAAAGCAAGGCCATTTGGTTTAGCAAAAGAGAAGAAGAAAATATTCAAGTAGGTAATGTCCTCCTCACCCATATTTCACATGGCAGCTTTTGTTTGCCTTGTGTCCCAGAAGGCATATGGAAAACAGCAGGAAAAAAAGAGTGGACAGGCATGGAATCTGTCTCTCCCAGTCTTGCGTGCAAGACTGACTAATGGTATAATCACGGATACTTTGTTTTTGCAGTTCAAAAACACGACAGAAAATTTTTGTATTTGCAACTCCTATGATACCTTATTTGCAAGTTTCTCCCTTAAAAGGTACTAAAAACTTGTTTGGAGAAGTGAAGCAGTGGTTTAGTTACCAAAAGAGGAATTTCAAGCTGAAACTGAGTATTGCTTAACTCAAATAAATCTCAGGACTTGACAAGCAGTTTACTGTTGCTGAAAGCAGGCCTTTTGAATGGTGCTGAAAAAACATCCTCATCTTTAGAGAGGACAATCACTGTGATTCTATTTTTCTCCACAGTTAGGGAACATGGGATCCAATTGCCCTATAAAGATGCAGCCTTGACATTTATCAATGCACAGCCTCTTGAATTCAGCAATAGCAGGTCACATATCTACAGCTGCACAGGTGAACTGTCTTTTAGCCAGCAGCCTTTCTAGCCACAGCAACCTGCGTGTTAAGCAATGGTAACCAAACATATGTCCATCTTCAATGCCCATCACTGCACCCGTCCAGCTTTTCTCTGGGACAGTTTCATTGCAATGACAACAAGTATATGTATTAAGCCTAAGACTTTCATGAACTTATTCCTGTTACCTTGGAGTGCAACCACATGAGCCTATCACATATCGCTTGCTAATGAAACCGCTGGAAGTACAGTAAAATCTCCTCCCCCTATGTATTCTTCACCTTTTTGTTTTACAGCATTTGGTTTAAACTTCCAACTACTTTGGGCTGTAATACTGAAAATCAGATTCTAAAAATGGCAGGAAGCCATTACAAGGAAAAAAAAGAAACATTCAGCAGATCCTTTTTGTCCTTGATGTAATCAACTCCTGTTCATTACAGGAACTAAGTAGCTTTCACAAAAGTTTACATTCAGGTGGCTCATTTCAGACTGGAAGACCAGATTAAAATTTTGGCATCTCACCCAAAGGCTGTCGCTCTTTCGCACCCAACTTTGGCATAAACAGCTGCAGAATTTGCCCTCCTGCTCCTCTCGGAAAACCAAGCTGCTACTTGGGAAGGAAAGGGAGATGGGAGAGCCAGCTATTGACACAGGGTAGCACCTGCTGTGAAGGGAGCACGTGCCCTGCGGCAACCACAACGCGTTGGGAAAAGCAGCTGCAACATCAATTATCAGGGTTAAGCTCTGAGCAAGTGCAAGAGGTTGCATTTAGCTGCTTGGGCAGCATTTATCCTTTGAACAACCCTTCCTCACCTAACGTGAGCCTAAGGAAACTGCCTGGGAAGCAAGATCTATTAGGGTCCAATTAGGGCCACAATGAAAAGCCTTCCAAATCTCCTGCATATAATAAACCTAATACATAGTAGCCACCCTTCCTTTCTCTACCCCATGCAATTGGATACATTTGCATGGTTGTAGATGGGTTAAAAGTAAAATTCCATCTCTAGCGTTAGAGCTTTCACATGAGGGATCTTAAATCAACTCTGATCACTGAAGAATTACACTGACAGGAACAGTGAACAAATAGTAGCTTGTTAAGCACAGAGTATATGTGAAGAGTGGTCAGGGGGAAGCTGAACATCCTTGCAGGAGTTAAGATTGCCCGACATTTTTCCAGTTAAAAGCCAATGAAAAACAAGGCCTGCCAAAATTCAGTCACTTCACATCATTTTATGTCACATTCATTTTAATCTTTCCCCCTAATCTACATGTAAGGCTTTGCCATTTAACCAAATAAAACCCAGAAAATCTGACTGCTGCTTAAATCAAAACCAAGGACTGATTGTTTTGAATTTGTATTTTCCTATTCTGTGCCAAAGAACCACTTTTTTTTTTTTTGGGGGGGGGGGCTATACTATGGAAACACATTGCAAAACTACAGCTTATTTTTCCTCTCTTGAATATTTGAACTGTTTAATTTGCTCCAAATTTAAGCTGCTCCTTGCATGATTCAAGAAATCATTGTACAGGCTGAGAAAAAGTCCTCTGTAATTAACGCATTTGACTACTACAGGCAAAACAGATTAGGAGCAAAAGACTAGCAGCAAAAACAGAGCAGGAGGGATTATGCTACATTGCTCAAGTGCTTCCTACTGTTGATAGCATCTGAACAGTATGGAAGTGGGGGGGGGGGGGGGGGGGGAGGGGGGGGAGTAGTCATCCAATTTGAAGAAAGGAGGACAACAGTGACTACTACCAGGGCAGGCTGAGAAAAGAAGAATTTAACCTTTAGAGTATGAGCCAAACAATTGCCTGGAAAGCCATCCAAAATCACCAAGTTCCAAAAGTCATCTCACGTCAACGACATCTACCATCCTCCTGTGAGTTTCTTTCTGCTCTACTTCATATGCAGAGCAATAAGCAACAACAAGGAGCAATTCCCCGTGCCTGTGGGGTGAACCTATACCTTCCAAACCTAATGGTCAAAGTTACAGCCATATATGATGTTACATAACTTAATTACAATGTTCCCCAACACTGCTTTACTCTTTTCAAAAATTTCATATTGATTTCTATTTTTTTTTTTAAACTTTTGCAAACATAGCTGAGTTGCAAAAGAAGAAAATGTACCTTCTCTACTCATGTCTTCTATTGCCTTAACTCTAGCTATACCACAGACAAGAGCTGCCTTACTAGCACTTCCATTACATTTCAGCAAGATGCATAACCTACGTAAGTTTACTTTGCCACTCTCTTTCCACAATTAGTAGTCTTGTCCTACACAAACACCCTCTTGCAAGAGTTGATTGTTTCGTCCATACTTTAATTCAATTCCCATCCTTGGGCTGCCGAGGATGTTAATTTCTAACAAGACTGGTAGTGTTCTTCCTTCACTGAGCTGACAGCCAGGGACTGGATTTAGGCCCAAACTCCCGAAGTTATTTAAACACCTCCAATCCTCCTAGTGAACGGGACCTAAAATGTACTTGGGAATTTAGTCCCCATGTTCAAACAGGAATCCATGAAATTGAAAAAAAAAAAAAAAAAAAAAGCAGCTTTCAATCACTACCAGTTAAAATCCAAATTTTTAATTGCAGCCTACTGATAGCTCATCAGAAAATGACATTTGACAGAAAGTTGTTTGGTTTAGCTCCATTCTACTATGCCAGAAATCAGAACTGTGGAAATATGGAAAATTATTACACCAGGCTCAGCTATTGATCACTACTACTCAGAACTTTTTGTCCGAGTTGCAATCTATTCAGAAGATCCTGAAAGCTATTTCATTCCGTATGGGGGGCTAAATTCTATATTACATGATTCTCTGAAATTTCCTACAAGACTCAAAGCAGTACTCAAACACATCCCAGCTTCTAGAAGTCTGGATGCTTATATTTGAGAACTGCTGAGGTTGTGTTGAATGTTGCCACTGGTCAAAACAACTTTGTTGCCAAGTACCTCTGTACTTGGCTATCCTTTATTCTCCACCTTTGTGTGTTACAATTTCACTGCTCAAATACAAATTTGCACTACTTGTAATAAAAGGTATGATTTATGCATATGATTTACAAATTCTACCTTAACATAGAGCAAATAGTCAATGAGTCAGTGATATGAAGTGAGGCCTGTTCTTACCATACAGTTCATGGCAAAGTGATTGTGCTGTGTCTGAAGCTCCATCGCGTGAGGGTGACTGGTTCCGATCTCTGTGTAGCTGTTCAGAAACAGACCTTTGTTGTGTGTGATCCAGTCAAACATCTACAAGAAAATATTAAGGAAAGAAAAAAAAAAAATCATTAATTTGTTATGGCAGAAATCTCACAGTAATATGAGAAATTCATGAACACAGAAAACAGGAAGAATTTAAGGCCATGAAAATTAACACTGATGCTCTTTCCATTTTAAGTTACAGTATATTTTAATGAAATTGTGGTGAAATCTGACTTTTTGGACCAGCTGAGGCTGTAAAATCTTTACTATAGGTGTTTATCTCAATAAGCTACAGTAAAGTCATAATCATAAAGTCATATACTTCATTACTACAAAGAAGTCATAGTAAACAAACGGGCTTGGAGCACAGCCCTGAGTTACCAAGCTTATACATTCTCTAGTGTCAGCATTTCATTATGTCAGCAGCTTAGTAATTTAGAATGAAAATGGCAACTCATGGAAATTAAATATAAATTCATTCTTGCTGATCAAGTACTTCAGCAGCAAGTTTAATATTTTTAGTTCATAATTTCACAGCAGATTTGAAAACAACTTTCCTATTGCTAAACAGATTAAAAAAAACATATACTTCAGCACAGTTACATGTTACCTCCTTCCAGACAAGTTTAAGAATAATCTTTAAATATGTTTATTTTGTTGTTTGGGGTTTTTTTTAAAAGTATTTTAATATTCAAACAAATTTCAGGAAAGGCCTTCTCTGACCATGACCACCAACAGAAGTACGTAGGTATGTAAACAGTGGCACTGGAAGACAAAGTTTTCAAAGACCAAACAACACAGCAAAAGGCTAAGTTTAACACCCCCATCCCCACCTCCCCTGCAATGGTCTTGAAATCTTTGCTATAGCTCAGCTCCAAAGACCCAACTACTCTCTGGACAAGCTGAAAAAGACTGTTCAGAAAAAAAATGGCAGTAATGAGGAGTAAGTACCCATTTAAAGATCTTTTAACATATACTGGCTAACAGCAGTGTTATCAAACCCATTATTCTTCCCATTTGACAAATCAAACTATAATTAGACCACAATATGGTAAGGACTGAAAAAAAAAAAAGTTTTGAGAGCTTAGACAACTGAGACAGCTGATCACATACTCCTAAAATTTTCAGTTTCTTATCTAGACTGCAGTGAAGATGTGTTAGAACATTATTCAAAATAGACACTGACCCTGCTTGTGACCACCTTTCTCCAGGTAGTCTGGCTTTGCTGCCTTCAGATACCTACAAGGGCAATTCCAATAAGACTCCCTCCCACCTCGCCCCTTTTTTGCCTTCTCTTCTCCTGAACCAGCCCAGATTTCTTGTGCCGAGTCGTGCAAGTCCTCCAAAATGACCATGTTTATTCCTCCCCATCCAATACACTTTATTTTTCCAACAAAGATCCAGCCCTTTTCCACACCTAACTCAACCACATAGACATACACTGATAAAGAAGCCCTGAGCTATGAAATCTAATCTGACAAGCAGTGAAAAAAGGGCCTTAGTCCAAAAGCGAGTTGGGATACTGAAGTAACCTTCTTTTTAATCTTTTTCTAATGGTTCATGAGAGAATAAAGTCCCAGGTATGCAAGCTGCTGCCAACCCCATTTTGAGGTGCCTAACATTTCCCTCTGTTTTGAAAGAAAGATGCATTAATTTAATATAGACTTATTCACAGAATCGGGAACCTAGAAAACACAGACAGGAGCTAATGCAACCACATGGCAGGACAGAGACCAACCCCGCAGGCTCAAGCATTTCAAAAGCAGTTTCTTAAAGCTCAAGTTAAATAGGAACCTTCTAGATAAACAAATGAACATATCTTTCAATACCACATGAGCATCATCAAAATATATTTTGTTTATGCTGTAATAAAGAATAATTAATGCTATAATTAAGTGGCTGAAATGTTGCTAAAGAAAGCAATACTAGACCAACAGCTTGTTGTTTTCTAAATAATTTTATAACTTTAAATTCACTTGACCAGATTTTTTTTTTTTTGACTCTTTACATTTCCCTACTATTTTCAGCTATACTCATTCAGTGAACACTAAACGGTACTTAAAAAAATTATTTCTTTTTTAAACACAGCAGAAAACATTAAGAGTAGTGTAAAGAAAGTCCCTGAGCTGAAATGATCACGGTAAAGGAAAGTACAGGGAAAGAAAACAGGAAGAAGGAGGAAGGAGAAGTTTTGTATATGCTTGTTCTGGTTTTACTCTTCCCCATGCATCTGCTTATGACTGCTGCCGGACAGCAGGAGACTGGTTTAACACAGACCTTTGGTTTCACCCAGTTCAGGCATTCTTACACAAAATATTTTAAGTCTGACAAAGACCATACTTACCACTTGACTGCATAGCCTAGTTACTTCTCCTGGAGAAAAATTCCCCACCCTTCCTTAAAGCTATTTGTTCCATGGTAACGGGTTAATAATGAGTGATTGCAAAACCATTCTATAGGAAAATAAATCTAAAAGTGCACTGCCTGCCATATTTCCTTTTCAAATTCCATGACAGTCATGGGCTTTCTCATTTGAAGGGACTGGTTAGCCCGAAACGTTCTGAGATTACTCAGTTCCCTGTTAATGACATATGCACTGTCAAAAGAGATACATCAGTTTTTAGCCTGGGACTTTAAATCCTGCATCAATGAAGTAGTTCCCCATGTCAGTCTCTTCAGACTTTGTAGACTGCCTGTCACTCAAATCCCAAGAGTTGCTCAGGAGGAGATCGATGTAGTCCTTAGTCATCTGTATTTATAAAGTATACAGCATTCATCTTCACTTGATGCATGCAAATGCGTCTGTCTGGAACAAAAACTTACCAAAGCAAAAGCTTTAAAGTCACTGCCACTTAAAATTTTCTTTGGTAAGAGCTACCTGTGTTCTTTACAGCTTAGAATTACTATCCCACCCCCTTTACTCCAGAAGACTAAGAGTCACTCCCAATCAAAAAAATCCTTTATTTCTCATTAAAAGGCTAGTAATTAACTCTAAAAACAAAAACTACAATTTGCAGTTATCCCTGGTGCTTCTTTCAAGACTGTCAAGCTTTGTTCCCATCAATTGCAGTGCCCATTTATGCTCCCCTCCCCCCAGTCCCTTACCTTTTCAGCATCCTGCTCAAACAGCCTGAGCTGAAAACATTGGTCCAATTTCAATTTCCGCACATGCCACATCTGATGCAGATGCTGCCGTGTTGAGTGCAGCCTGTCCAGCATGGTGGACACTTTGGGTAAAAGGTTCTGTAAGTCCGCATTCCCTGACCCAGAGTTCTTTTTGGGGAAGCTGTCACTGCTCTGTATCCGCTGGAGCAGCTTTTGTCCTTCCACATCAAGGTCCTCGATAGGGGCCTTAATGACTTTCTTTTTTAATTGTGAATGCTCCTCTATCATATTACGAGCACCTTCCAGGTCCTGAGGCATTTCCTTTTTTGACAATATATCTTGCAGTTCCTCCAGTCTGGACAGCATATGGGTTGCATTGCTAATGTAGTCCTCAAAGGCAACTCTGATTTCTATCCACTCCTCATGGTTGTACTCCAAGCAGCCATCAAATTCTGGGGTTAGCTGAGAAGGATCAACTACTTTGGTAAGGCCTTCAAGAGACACCATATTTGTCTAAAAAGTAAAAATGAAAGTACAAAATGCTGTTACTGAAATGGACTTAATTTTCTTTCAAGTTTTTGTTTTTCTCTTTTTAAGAGTTGATCATTTTGGTCATGAAGTCTACGTGACAACCTTTCTCATACACATCTTTTCAAATATCAATTCTGATCATCCTCCTGTCTTGCAGGTATTTCTCCAAATGAGAGAATTATTTTATTTCTTTTGTACCTCACTGAAGGACAAAACAGCAAGTGCTCTTTTGACTACTGTTTTGTTTAAGTTTTGACTTTGTGTATTGTACGGCAGCAGCAGGACAACAGCAAGGTTCAGTTGTCTGCTTTCCTCTGCACAGGATGCTGGTAATATCACAATTACCACAATGCAGACCAAGACAACAAAGAGATGAAACCTAACTTTTTAGTATTAGGGGTGAACCCCCAATTCCATCTTTCTCACACTCAGAAAAAGAACATAAATGACAACATGCACAACTACCTAGCCTAAGTACGTGGAAAAAAAAAACACATTCTCTTTAGCACCACTGGCCTAATGTACCTCTCTAGAACATAATGTACCATCTAGAAAAAAATTTATCTGAGAGTTTTCAAGATGCTGATCAGTAATTAGCACACTTAAAACCATGAAATAAATGTAAATTTGCATACCATAGGAGAAATTACCTCAAACTCAAACTTAGAGCTGCCAAAGTTAGTCCTCTGTTTCTGCCAGAAATTGTCTGGCTTGATTATCAGTGCAACATGAATACAACATGGAAAGGATTCCTGTAAAATCTTCAGCAGAGGCTTTATGGAGTCCCATTTTGACCCACGCATATCTACAATGACGGTGAATCCTCGTTTACATACTTCCTCACTGCAGAAGAAAGAAGAAAAGATTATCAAGTGTTTCAACTTCAAACACAGCACTCTACTGCACCACACTGCCTAACGAACACGGTCTCCTCAGCTAACCATCACACCCTAGGGCCCCACTGTTGACCAGCCGACGTACAGCACATCTCAATTTTTCAGGAAGCTTCTCTCACCCCCCTGCCAAACTCCTTGTGGGTGGTAGCTTTACACCTGTTGCTGACTTGATAATCTGCCTTTATCTTCACTTTCATTTTCATTGTTTATGTTCATGATGATTCATCTTCTATTCTTGTTTCTCCTTCACCTTACACACACTTTAAACACACCGTTTACTGAAGCAGCAATATGCAATTCATTTACAACAGACTCTTCAGAACACACACACAGACACTTTACTGATGACACTATTCATGCCTTTCTAATGTCTGAGGGGATCCTCTAAAAGACAGAAGATGGCATACTGTTCTTACCTACCACTTCTGTAACTTTTTTAAACTGTCTCAGATTTACTCTCATACTATCAGAGACTTAAAGAGTGTTAGTCTGTAGAGGGGGAAAAAAACCCAAATTTATTGACAATTCCCTCTGTAACAGGATTGATTTGTGGATAGTTAATGGATAAGAAAACATTTTATGGCTGTGAAGAAAACCACATCAACCTGTTTCTACAAAATCTGAGCTCAATTTTGCTGCCCAGAAGTTAACAGACCTTACACCCAAATTCTCCAGCAACTGTTCTGAGAATGGCAGATCTAATTTCTTTTCATCAATACCTTTTGTACACTTAGTGCTTCCTGCTGATCTAAAGTGGTAATCATGAACAAGATCAGAAATTTTGATTTTGTTCCAGTAGAATTTGCAACATGACTTTGTTAATGTGGAAATGGGAAATATTTCAAAACCAACACCAATGGAATATCAAAAGGGACCAAATGTCCATTGTTTGAGTACATGAGTCATTTTCAGGGATGTGACTAAGGTAAATGCAGTTCTGAAGTTCATGTGGTGAGGCTTTCAGAGTGTCCCAAGAAGTAGGGGAACTTCACTGGCATACTTCACATATTCTCATTGAACACACTGTAGAAAGATGAGTTAAGTCTGACACAGGAGAGCTGCTGAAAGAAGTGGTAATACAGGTTCCTTAGAAGAGAATTTTTTTTTAAAGTTGTTTTAAAAAAAAACCCAACAAACAAAATAAAAGAAAAGAGCACCATTTAAAAAAGGAGTTTATCAAGATAAATGCTGGCTGTCCCACCTGCTCATACGATTGTCAAAAATGGCAATGGTAGCCAGAAAATACATTAAAATTAAATAGGTTGGAATACATGTAAGCTACAGCATAGAATTTTCTGACCACGGTGAAAATGTTTTCTAACAGTCTCACGGGATTAAAGGACAAAAACAACTACTGCTTTAAAGATACACTCATTATTGAAAGGCTCAGCTCATCCCTATCCTACCACACAAACTGAGCATCGGGTGAGGAGGAATGCTTGCCACTAATTCTCATGAGACATACATCTACTGTGGTGTACCAGGAGGCGCCTCATGATGTGATACAATGCAGATCTGTCCTCCTGTCATGTGGCCCCATCATCTGACAAAAGATGAATCCCTTTGGGCTAAGGATCACAAAAAATGTTCTGCAAGGCTCTAGTGAGACCAGGTCATCTGTTAGGTAAACTTGAACTACACTAATGTCTGGTCCAGTCAGCGCTGACGGCTTACGTTTAGCAATATTTTTAAATCAGATATATGGTTAAATTAGTAAGATTGTGAGACTGAATCGCCTTAAGTGTTTAGATCTCTTGCCAGACAACTGATACCTCTGAATCTTCAGCTACGTAGAGTACAGTACTGCAAGAACTAATAGACCGAATGTTCAGGGTTATTTGTACCAACTGGGACTTTGTAATCAGCAAGAGTTGCACAATCAGTCCTTAAAACATGACTTGTATGAAAATGAGTCCTGCTTTTAATAAAGCTCCCTTTAGTCTCTACACTTTGTCGTGCTTACAGAGATATAAAACCTGCACTAACTTTCTTTTAATTTAGCATCAGTAGATTTGAAATAAACATACACCTTTTGCTGGAGGATCACTGTATTTTGCCAGATTATCTCTAGAAAACTCTCTTGGGCATATTCTAATGCATATTTATCTACTAACTTCTCTAGTAACTTGAAGCTCTAGAGGGCTAGAATTCAAATGTGAAGTCAAATTATTTCAGAAGTAAAAATCTCAAGTCTTCTTCCCGTCTTCCTTCCTCTATCTCCCCAAATCCCCCCGTTAACTTGAAAACAACCCCAAGTACTAGTACTAAACACTCTTACCCTTCAAAGTGAAATAAAGGCTAGAATAATTGCATTACCAACAATTCCTCTTAAGGAAGATCAAATACACTCTCAACTAGATATCTTGAAGTTATTTTTATGAAAGTACTTTTGTCAATCTGAAACTGACAACTGATCAGGTTCAAAGAAGACTGCCTATAAATTAACACGTTACAGAAAGTCCTTCCCCCGCTCTCCTGTAGGCCCCCTTTAGGTACTGGAAGGCCACAATAAGATCTCCCCGAAGCCTTCTCTTCTGCAGGCAACATATCTTTCTTCTGGTTATTCCTGTGTTATATCAAGACGCTATAACTTATCTAATACAGATAACAGTTAGGAGTGTTGTGCTGACCTCAGTCCACACAAGGCCTACTGTGAATGATGACCTGCCTGTTTCTATTTATCCATGTACTGAAAGCTTTTGAGTTGCATTTGCAGTCTTCAACACAGCAACAGCAATAGGACATGGCCGTACCATTTCCAAGACACAAGCTACTTCCAGCTAAAGCACGCCAGCCATTCTGCCAACAGCTTTCCTTCTACAACGCAGAGTAATTATTTAGGTCACTTCCAAAAAGCAGTTTGAAAACAGTAACTGACAGAACGTGGTATGAATTTGCTCATTTTCTTCATCTGTTCAGTCTTCTAGCTTGTGGGTGTACTGCAACATAATCCATTTTTTTTGTTTTATAGCTTCAGAGGTTATCAAGTGACCATCACTTACCTAGGAATACAGGCTAGGTACGAAATTAGTCTTCTAAGGTCTTCTTGCCGTATTCTATCATGATTACTACGAGCTGGAAACGTTAGAATGGGACCTCCACGCTTATCTCTGCCACCTGAAAAATTAAACATGTTAAAAAAACCCACAGCATAACACCATTCTTGTTTGCAAAACTAGTTTTCAGAATACTTTCGGAAAACCTTAGTGCTACGCTGTTTCATGAATATCCACTTAAAGAAGTGAGTTCAAGTTCAATGCCAACACTGCTTTTTAGAGACCAGCTTAAAATTGAATTTTGGGAGTATCAGCTAGCATATTGTCACAATTCCTACAATGAGGATGTATCTGTCAAAAAAACTGAAACAAAGAATAACCCTAGCATTACACATCCACATTACAGTCACATTGAAGTTTGACTGGCAGTGTGACATTGCCAGCTTTGTTATGTATTTAACTTTGAATCAGCAATTGTGCAGATTAAGTTTAAATATAGAGTTATGCTAATTTGTAGGCAAGTATTTAGAGGATACTCAGCATTAACTTCATTACTAGTACAGAGTTTAGGTGCATAGTATTTCACATGCAATGCATATACTAGGTGAGTAGGTGGATACTATTTAAGCATTTAATTTATATTTTTTATCCTGTTCTGGTGTGCAGATTCCAAATTGTCAAGTTTATAGTTTTTTATTTTGTTAGCAATGCAGGAAATTCTGAATCTACTCAAGACAAAAAATTTGACTTTGAGTGGTTCCACTTAAATGTATTCATCTCATTTGTTAAATTGCATAGACTTACTGTAGTTGAACATTAAAATGCAATTTCATATCCAACCCCTTACTAGTGATAACAATATTACTAAATGCTAAATTCACATCCGTAGGCTTTCTTTATCAACACCTGTATAATAGCACAGATACATTCTTACAAGCTAAATTTCACATATATGTTCTCAACCACAGATGTGTGGACTGTTTTCTCCAGTCCCATGGAAACGCCGAAAAATTTTTTTCTATCCTGAATGATTTCTCATTGTAAATTAGCTCCTCATTGGAAATCCATGTTACTAAACAAAGTTTTAAAAAATCCCTTAGAAAGGAAGGCCAAAAGCAAATGAATAGAACCAGTCACTCAAAAATTCATCACTATCCTCCCCAACACAGTCTGCATGTGTCTGCTAGAGACACTAAGCCTTGCTGCCAAGGTCTCCGGGGATTGTCTGCACTGGACATGTTCCCTGTGAGGCACCACACGAAACGCAGAAGAGGCATAAGCAGCTTTGACTTTCTGTTGAGCTGCAATGCCAGTAACAAACTTGAAAGGAAATTCATATTCTTATCACCCATGACCCTCTTAAGCGTGAGACTAAAAACAACTGAGTGGTCTCATTCTAATGGAGAGAGGCAAGTCTGGTCTTGACCATCTCGACCCACTTGCCAAGCAGAGAGTTTTGAGGATTTTTACGCAGCAAGTGACAGGATGAAAACAAGACAGAAGCCTCAAGAGAGAGGAAGGATAAGTGACAAGACTGGGAGTCCAACAGCCCAGGCCTTCACTCAGCTCCAGAGTGATTACTGGGCTCCAACGCCACCGAACTTAGCTGAAAGGCTGCTGCAGCCCTTAACAGTCTCCTCAGACACCAGCTTCAGATCTAAAAAACAAAAATATTTAGGTTTCAACTAGTAAACGCTACTAATTTGACCCCCCCCCGAAAAAGTGCTCAATTGCTCAGGGTGGAAATTCTTCTTTCAAAACCAGCAGCTAGCAGAGAAGAGCATACGCTGAATCGTCTTTAACATTCTCCAAGCATTTTAAACAAATGCCTTCTTACACGCAGTCACCTCAGATCAGTCCTCTGGATCTTTTCCACACAGCAACTCCTGTAACATAATATTTTCCAACATAGCAGAGGAAAGAAACCCATAGTCCTTATGTCATTTTGGATGCCACTTCAGTTAGCTCCCAGCTCCACATACACCACAGAGAATACCCATTTTTCAAGTATGGTGCTTAAATTTCTGATAAATCATATCCTGAAATTTTTGTCCACTGGAGACAAAACCTGCCACACAAATTTCAGGTCTCGATGAGTAATGAAGAACTTGATTTTTGGTGAAAACAATTTCACTATCTGGTCTTAAACCAGATACCAAAATTGTGAATATGAAGCAAAGAAGTCCTTAAGACTTGTTTTTTATATCAGCTTTCTGATTAAAAGCTTTCTTAGGCCTTTTCCAATAACTAACTCATTTCCTTTGTTCCTGATGCTCGTGTGTCATACACATACAGGAATGTTAAAATCAACAATGCATGAGGCATTAGGTGGGAATTTCCTGTCTCTTGGTAGTCTTTATCCAACTCAACCCCATATTTGTCTTGGTTTAACAAAAACATATTAAGCTACTACTTTCATCGGTGAGACTTCCATTTTTACCCCTTCCTTTTATGTAAAACCCCCACAGTACCGAGATATTTTCTCTGTGTATTCCAAGATGTGTCATATGAGTAGCTGATCAACTCACGTGAGTCACCCAATATGAGTCACTTCTGTCTAGTGCACATCACTAATAGCAGTCTTGTCAATGGTTTCCAAATGGCACCAAAATCCAACAGGCTGAGTAGTGCAGTTTTTTGCAGGAAACACCTTTTTATCTAGTCTCAAAGTACTTAGGTAAAGCTAAACAGTGGGCTTTTATGGCATGTTTGGAAAGCAGGACAAGTTATCAAGTGCTATTTCTCATATGAAACCAAGATAATTGCACCCTATAAGAAAATGCTTCTCTTCGGGTAAGGATGCAAGGAGATGTAAGAGTATCTGCACTTCAACAGATTTCAGTTTAAACTGAATAAAAAAATTGCATCCCAGACTCCATCCATGCTTCATGGTTACAACTCTAGGAGTCTTTTCTATTTCAGGTGGTTAGACATCCAATACTCTGCAGATTATTTCCCAGTTAAGTGAAAAATCAGTCAAGGAAGCTTTTTCTGCCCTCCCCCCTTCTCCACTCACCCCCTCCCCCCCCCCCCTTTTTTTTTCTTTTTTCAGAAAACCTTAATTGGCAATTTTAGAGAAACAACACAGTGAAGCTGCACTCAAGCATTTGCATTCTACACATCGAGTTATTTCGTTACTTTGGCTAATACAAGATAAAGCAGTCCAGTCTGTCAGACTGGTTTCATGAAAGACGGGTATTTCCAATTCAGAATTTACTCAATATGTACAGATACCAGAATTCAGGTTAGCTTGGTGAGCTTTGGGACTCTGAAATATTCAACCTACACATAGCAAGATGTATTTCACAATACTTCACAGAAGTATTTGTTCATCTGCACTTCTTTGCCTCCTACCCTAGAAAAAAAAAATACATGCTTCAAGGTCTCTTTCAGGTTTGAATTCTCAGAGACTACACATCTCCTCACTCTAACTGTCATCTCAATCATTAACTTTACCTTTCTTTAACAGTTTGAGCATCACAGCTACACTAACATATTTTAAGAATGCAAGGCGCACATAGATTTTAACAAGTCCAGATGACTTATCTGCACCATAGCCCTCATTTGTACATTGTTTGTTGTACAAAATTTAGTTTGAAATTCACCTTTTAATTCATTTTTTTTTAAACTACCCTGGCTGGTGCTACAGGCAATGGAGACAAGGAAAAAGAGTTCTCTTCCACCTAAGCACATCTACACTAAATTATGAAAAAGCTACTCACTTTTTCATTTAAAAACCACATCATTAACAGCTCAATAAAGGGGCTTAAACTGGACTGCGATGATGGAGGAGAAAGTGAGAGTGAATCGCATCAGACCTGTGATTTGTGGCAGAGGAAAAGCAACTACTGGAATAGTTTTTTTAAAAGTGATGAAGTACTCAGACTGTGCAAAGAAAAAGAAATTATGCTGAATAGATCTATTAATTATATCCACCTGAAAACAAATGAAAGTAGTAAATGAAAAGTGAAGACTGAAAAAAGGCAATAATAGAATTTCAGCCTAACTCTGGCTAACATAGATTGAAGAGGTACCTGGTGGAGGACAAAAGGGAAACTCATAAATACAGTTTAATCACAACTTGGTACACTTGGGAGTAAAAGCGGTACCTCAGTTGGAGGTATCTACTACCAAGAGCTTTAACTTGATCAAAACAGCAAGATTTCTGATCGGATCAAAACATCATCTCAAGAATGGCTTAGGAGATATCTATGGTAGAAATACTCTGGTGCTGGTATCAGGAGCAATAATGCACATAGAAAGGCTGCAGTGGGATCCCAAAAGCCTGGTGGAGCCAGAGTCTCAGAATTTCCAGCAAATCCTCCAGTGATGACTTCATATTCAAACTTCTCATAGAACCACAGAATAAAAACAGGATAGCCCAGGGTTGGAAGGGACCTTGAAGATTCCCACAAAAGGTTTGACCAGGTAAAGGGAGCCTGGATGAGATTATCTAGCACCCTGTCCAATCACATCTTGAAAACCTTCAGCAATGAGGACTCCACCTATCCCTGAGGAAGTTGTTCCAGTGAGTGATAGTTATCACTATAAAAAATTTTCTTCCATAGAATGTCAGAATGGTTTGGGTTGGAAGGGACCTTACAGATCATCTAGTTTCAACCCCCCTGCCATGGGCAGGGACACCTTCCACTAGACCAGGTTACTCAAAGCCCCATCTAGCCTTGCCTTGAATACTTTGACAGATGGGGCATCCACAACTTCCCCGGGCAACCTCTTCCAGTGTCTCGTCACCCTCACAATAAACAACTTCTTCCTAATATCTAATCTAAATCTATGTTCTTTCTTATATCGAGATGAAACCTTTCCCGGTGCAACTTGTACTTGTTGCCCCTTGTCTTCTCCATGTGGCTCCTTGTGAAGACAGAGCCTCCGTCCTCCTTTCGGCTGCCCTTTAAGTACTGGAATACTGTGATGAGGTACCCTCTGAGCCTTGCCTTCTCCAGGGAGAAAAGACCCAACTCCTTCAGTCTTTTCTCATAGGGAAGGGTCTCCGGCCCTTTCATCATCTTTGTGGCCCTCCTGTGAACCCTCTCCAGTCTGCCTGTGTCTTTCTTTAACTCTGGGGATGAGGACTGGAGATGGTACTCCAGGTGCAGCCTGAAAAGCACTGAGTACAATGGGATGATTATGTCCCTATCTCTGCTAGAAATCCTCCTGTGGATGCAGCCCAGGATCTAATTTGCCTTTGCTGGTGCAGCACCACACTGCTGACTTATGTTCATTTTTTTGTCCACCAGGACTCCCAGGTCCCTTTCAGCATGGCTGCTCCTCAGCCACACAGATCCCAGCCTGTACCGTACTTCAGTTATTCCGACCCAGGTGCAGGACTCTGCACTTGTCTCTGTTAAACTTCACACTGTTCTTGCTAGCCCACTCTTCCAGCCTGTCCACGTCTCTCTGTAAGACAGCTCGCCCTTATACGTCCATCTCACAATAACCTGGTTTCTTAACTTCTTAAGAAAGTCAGCATTGTGGAAAGATCCGTGTCTTTAGTATTCTAAGAACACAAAGACGACTATACTGCTATACAGCCCATACTTACTCATTTAACTTGGAGAAGGAAGGTCTAGCCAGAGAAACGACCAGGGAAGCGAACTTAGGATCTCAAACGCTCCATGAATTGTTTTCAGACCGTGCTATTTGTGTAACTTCACTGCTCTATAAAAAGGAACCATTCCTTGGCACTGTTGATTGTCATACTTCTTTTCTACTTCAGAAGGTACTTGACAATCAACAATGAACATGTTGCAACAACTCTACCTGAACTCCAATATAAATGAGGGAGAACAAAAATATAAAAATTATAGTGATGTTTGTGGATGCCTTTGGCTTAACAGGACTATTAGAGCTTTTAGTAGAGATAACTTAGAGTTACCTTTAGATACGAGTTTTAGTAAAGATTTCCCCCAAAATCTGTCCTAATTCTACAGGCCTTAACCAGTTATTGTACTTACAAATATTAAAACCAAGTACTTGAGCAAAACTTGTACTTTTGAAGAAAGAAAAGAAAAAAAAAAAAAAAAAAGAGTACTTTGAAAGCCTCTCAGTCAGTAACCCAATAGTATTCCTCACCTTTGTGTTCCCAGGTATAAAGCTTGACAGTTCCAGTTCCACAAATAGTTAAGCCCTAGTGGTTGTGGTAGTGTTTTGTTTTGGGGTTTTTTTTGGCAGGGCCATGGGGGTGGTGGTGTTTGTTTTGTTGTGGGTTGTTGGTTTGTTTTAATTAGCACTTGCACTGCTAATGTATCTCATTTCATTTGAGCCCCACTTGCAATGGAAATGCGAAACTACAGATTTTGGCAGATGGGTTCCAGCCAGTCTTGCTGCCCACAGCTGTTTGCTCCATTCTTCTGTCAGAAGTTGCTTCCTTCACACAGGCAAGTTGGCAACCACTTCTTCCTATCTGGACCTCACCTGCTCTGGTTCGTAATCTATCACCTCCCCTTAAATTTATCTTCAGCTTTCATTTGGCCCATTTCACTGTCACTGAGTTAAATGCCTTTTGAGAATGCCATATACTTACAAATTAACATTAGAGAACACCCATCATCTTTCAGATCCTTTCTAAGGTGTCTAAGCTAAGCTCTGGACAACCAGGAAATTCAGAGGTTTTGGAGTGGAAATTGACTATATTTTCGTTAAGTGCCATAAAGCAAGGTCCAAAAAAGAGTAATGAGGGACTGCAATATTGTGCTTAACTCCCTTTCCTCTTCTTCTTCTGTCTGAAAATATAATTGTAAGCAAGCTTTCACCACCACTACAATTCATAAGATGAAGAATCAGGATTTTCACGCTACCAGGAAGACTGGCTCCAGACAGTCAGTTATATCATTTATTAGAGTTGCCAGGACCTTTTAAAACAAACAAACAAGCAAGCAAGCAAACAAAAACAAACACCAAACAACCAAACACAAACATCTTTTTTGCTTTACACCTCTGACTCAGCAGAGTGGACAGGATGAAGTACTGTGAACTACACACTGTAGTTGCAAGCATCAGCATCTATGCCCAGCAAATCTCTAGAGTGCTATTTCAGGGATCATTTTGTATGTTTTAATATTTACAGGTAAGAGCTTTATTTTTGGAGTTCTTGACAAACTATTTATCCAAAAACCCCTCCTTTCAAATATGAGATGGTCCTCTAAGTCTGACACTAAGATTATGGCAAAGAGAATGACATTGTTTAATCCCAACAGATTTGGAAGTCACACCCAAAATGCAGTTCACAAAAATAAGCACCTGAACCATCATTCCATCAAGTAAAGTTACTTATCAAGATATAAAATATGTTATGATATTCATTCACCTAAACCTCACTTTTAAATCCACTGCTATTCCTCATTAAGTAACCAACCAACTTCAAGGTGTATGCCGAATAGCTAAAATTAGATACTCATTCCACTATGAAGATATTAAGTGTGCTTCAAAAAGACATGCCCTGAAATTTCACTTCTGCAACAGAGATTATTTCTCCAGTGCTTCAGATGGGACAGTAACAAAGCCATCTCCATAAAACTCTCACGCAGAAGAACCAGAAATGAGAAGGAATATGACTACAGTACAGAAGGTTGTTCTAAATAATATTGTTGCAAATGCAGGGGGAACAGGACGTGACTGGGATGACAACAAGAGGTTATGTTCCACATTCAACAACGGAATCACGGAACTTTCAGAGTTGGAAGGGACCTCTAGAGATCATCTAGTCCAACTCCCCTGCTAAAGCAGGATTGCCCAGAGCACATTACTCAGGACTGCATCCAGGCGGGTCTGGAAAATCTCCAGAGAAGGGGACTCCACAACCTCCCTGGGCAGCCTGTGCCAGTGCTCTGTCACCCTCACCGTAAAGAAGCGTTTCTGTGTATTTGAACGGAACTTCCTGTGTTCTACAACACACATACCTTCTTTATCACAGATCCTTTCACAATGCCCATGTTATGTTTGGGATACCCAACTGGAACAGGTGCTACCCATGATTTTTCTAATGATATTTAAAGTATTTAAAATACTATTTTACATGAGACTAACAGTTATGCATTCCACAACAGAAGAAAATAACTGTACCTGAAAGGTATGCAACTTTTTCCTTTAAAATTGGCAAAACTTCCATAGCCTTCATTTCATCATTTTTGCGAAACCCTGAAAAAAGGAAAAGAAAAGGTAATTAGTCAGAAATTCACACAAGCTCAGTTTCTACATTTAATTAGTGCACTGTATAACATTTACCTTTGGAATACAATCTGGAAGTTATGATTACAGGAATTAAGATAACCTTACAATAAAAGGTTGCAAAAAAATATTAATTTTGAAAATATATTCATGAATAAGTCATTGCTTTGACTAACTTAACACAAATAGCACGGTCTGTTAGCAAGCCTCAGTAGAAAACAGGATAGTGGAATTAGCCTTTTTCATCAGTAAATAAAAACTATCATTTGGATTGTGTTGCTTTTAGGCATTCCAAATCCTGCTTTCACCTTTGTTCCAGCAGAGAGGAATAATACCAAGCTGAGAAGAGTAGGTACCTTTACAGCAATTACCAGTAAAAACAACAACCAAAAAAAAACCCACACCAAAAAATCCCCGAAAGTACCACACAAAAACTCCACCAAAAAAACCCTTATACTATTTCAATGTCACTTTCTTTACATCACTTCTGTAAGCAGAATTGGGAGACAAAGCTCTCATCTGTCTTTGCTGCTGCCTGACAGGAGCAGCATTTTGTAAGAGAGCACATTTTGTCTTGTTAACTCTATGCACACACGGAGTTTGAAACGGTCCCCCGGAGTGAGTGATTACAGTCAATGTTGCAAAGCACCAGGTCACCAGCTTGTCCCTCCTCTCTACTTCCATTACAGTTCTGTGGCCATATTCTAAACTTCTCCCCTCTTTAATAAGAGATTTAGGAAGCATTTTATTTATGACCTTATATTCCATATTAACCTGCGTTATACAGAATTGGCCCCTTTTGGCCCAATCTTGTTCATCTTACAAAAATTGGGTGGTTTGGTGTCCACACTTCAACTAACTGTCTATATGATCCTTCCCAGTCTCTGTATTCATGTCCTTTTTTAAAAATCTCATTTCTGAAGAAAGTACCCCTTCTGGGGTAAATGGGAAGCACATACTACTTTATCACAGTTGAAGCCCAGAAGGGCTGTTAAGTAGGAACAGCCCAAAAAGCCCGGTACAACACAGTTGTGTTCCTTAAAGTCAACAGTTTGAGTTATTTAGAAAGTAGAATCAGCTACTTGATTATTTATAATTTCAGGGAAATCTTACAAGAGCAAGCTGTGGTACACATGTGGCAGTCTTTTCTAAATTATATTGCTCTTCCTCTGTGCAAAAGGGCCACAGTCCCTCCAGAGATGGCAGCAGACACTGTCAGGGACGCCCAGCAGGGAGGCTATCACTTCTCTTCCTCCTCAAAAATATTCAGATGTTCCCTATCCTTTGGTTTCAGGCTCTGAACTTTAATGAAAGAACTGTGCACTTCAGAGCTAAAACCTGAAGGTGTCATACTGATGTCATCACGTAACATAAGATTAGTAAATAACAGCATCGTAAGTGTAAACTACATGACAGGTTTTCTATTCTAGCCAGCAATACTGAGACTTCTGTGCCACTACAGTACCTAGTTACGGGCACTACCCTTCAAAACAGACCCAGGACACACCAAACAGACTACCCAAGGGACAAAGATGGCCAGATGTTTACATGTCATGAGCTATGAAGGAGGATTAAATCAAAGAATACTGTTTAGTCTGAAGAACTGAGGGGAGACATGGCAGCAACCCTCAAAAGTCTAGCGGTAGCAAAAGTGAGCTGGCTAGAATTACAGCGAGAGCTTTACTTTAGACGGTAGAAAGTTTTGGAAAGGAAAGAACCGTGAAGCAGGACACGGGATCGCCTGTAGGAAACTGTGGACTATCCACCTCTGGGTTTTTTTTTTAAAAAAAAAAAAAAAAAATGCATTTAGACAAATGTCTGCCAGCAATAACATGTATGTATGCCAAGGCAGGGTCCCTCCAGTTCACTGCAACTGAAGTGTTCAACCAGGACATTGTCTCAGCACCCACAGATTACAAACAAACAAAAACTAAACAAATCCTTTTCCAGCCATTGGCTAGTTCCCTGTTTTCCCATGGACACCATAAACCAAAAACAACCCCAAAATTCATTACATGTTCTCAGAAAGGCCAGACCAGGAAAACTGGTTCCTTGGGTAACTATGTTGCATGGAGGGTTTCTACAGGATGGACAATATTTTGCAATTACACAGCAACTCCAGACCAACAAAGCAGCTGAGGGACACATCTATTTCTGTCACTTTTGTGCTTAGACTCTTAGGGGTCTAAGATGGCTCCAAAGGAACCTCTTGCCTTATTTCTTCCTATGGGTTATCAACCTTTCACTGAAACTGTCTACAGTTTTCTTCTTACTAAGTTTCTATTTAGTAGTGACTAAAGCTTTAAATAAGACTTTAAGAAAACCATGGGCTTAAATAACTCATCTAAAAAGACCGCAAATACCTTTTTCCACCTTGAAATATTTGTGCTTCAGTTGACTGTTAAGGCATACAGGCACACTTCCAGGGTTAATTTTTTTTTTTTTAATGTGCTTTGAGCTACCTACCAGAAGCTTAATGCCAATTTAGCATGCTCAGCTCTCATATCAACCATGGCAATTTCTTTTCTTTACAGTAAATGTAGAGGTAGAAAACACTTTCTCCTCACCTAAAAAGCATGCAGAAACTAGTGCTGTACTTTGCTGTCTATCTTAGCTCAAAATTGCCCAAGACACTGATGTTACCGCAACTTGCTTGCTCAGACTTCTAAGCCCTTAAACTACTTCACCTCAGATGATGCGCAGTAGCTGCACATTTTACTTTGCCTGTGGCATGTAAGAAGCGAGAAACCTTTAGCTAACGTCTCTTTGACTATTAAGGGGCTGCTCAAGGTAAACACCCTAGCAAATACGTTAGCGCTTGGCTCACGTTCTGGATCTGCATATCCTTAAGGCTGACTGCCTCGGATTATCATATTCCTGCTGCTCTAAACAGCCTATTTTTATTCCAGTTCTGCAGTGCTAAAGCTTAACTGAAAAGACTGCGGGCATTACAACTGACAAAAGAATGCTGGGGAGCAAAGAGGGTGAATACGGCAAGGAAGTATCGTGTTTTTATCTCTGACAGAGCAATAATAAACCAAAAAAAAACCCAAACAGCAATATAAGCGGGCCTTAAGGGCTTGGGGTGCCCCCCCCCCTTTTTTTTAAAGCCTCTACACCACAAAATATTTGTGATTATGAGGATTCGTTTAAAAAAAAAAAAAAAAAAAAAAGAAATTACAAGGCATTTAGCACACTCAAATGAAATGCCATAAATATCCGCACCAATCTCTCCCTACACGGCGCAGCGGCCTCCGCGCCAGCCGGCTGCATCACGTGTTCCTGGAGGTGATGTCATCCTTCCCGGGCCGGCCGGCTGCAGCTCCCGCCGCCGCGGTGCCGCTGCAGTGCCCGCAACCCCGCCACCCGCCCCGCAGCCAGCCCCGGCAGCGACGGAGCCAGCAGAGGTGTCGGCAGGGTGAGCTCAATGGGAGAGCGCGACCCAGGTCCGCAGGGCGCAGCCTGGCGAGCACGAAAAATAAAACGAAGGGGCTTTCGTTCCCCTGGCACACGCTTCTCTTTTTGAAAGCATGACGTGCACGCATACACCGCGCACGTTTATGCTGTTCCTTTCACGAGCCAGTTCACCTAATAAGGCACTTTGGGTTTAAAAATGTTGTTTTTTTTTTTTTAATAATAAATCTGACACTACTATCTTTTAAAGATATTTTTAGTCTTAAACAGGGAAATCACCCTTGATATTTTCAATGCCTACTGAAGCAATACTCATTTCACAGTTTCACATTTTTAATAGGTAGTATATGCCCTTCTGTCATCTCATAGATCATGCGTTTTTCCCCAACTACTAGTCAAGAGGGAAGAAGCTCAAATTATGCTAATTAATATTCAGCTTCACTAGATTAAGTAACACACAACTAAGTAGTCCATTTCAATTTAAGAGGTTTCCCCCCGTGAAGCTTTCAGAATTACAGGGTCCCCGGAGTTATAGTAATAGAGCCTTCTACTAAAACAGAGTCTGTTATCACTGAGCAGTTATTGAAATGTTGTATCACAAAACTAAAGATCTTTAAAACATGCAAGCAAGAAAGGAGCAAAAGAAAGTCACCTAAACTTTTTATACAGATGTATACACGGGAAAATGAAGAAGTCTCTCCCACAAACACACCACCTCCTCTTTGTCCCCACAACTTCAGAGCCAGAAGACACCATCAGCCAGCCAAATTTTGCAAACTAAGTTGTCCTTACTAATCCTTTTTCTCATGCTGTATGAGGTTAAGATATCTTGCTGCAATATATTAATTTATCCAGGTTAAAAGACCCAAGGAAAGACATCATTCCTGGGTGGAAGTATCACCCCTAGGAGGCCTCTGAAGTCCTTTACCCAAATGGCCTGGACAGGGCCCTCTCACTTGGGCTGCAAGCGTTCCTACATCCCATGGCAAAGTCCTGGCCACGGAGCTGCATGGCCACCAGCCCTGGAGCCAGGAGAGTAACCCAGCATAAAGAAGCCACCTTTTGCCTGGAAATCACAGTGTTCCTATAACTCTGCTGCTCCCCTGCGTAGCCAACTTGCTGAAACTTCCCATGGGCACTGAAACACAGTGAGCAAGTCGCTTTTAGAGCAGTAACAGAAACTGGGTACCCTGTGTAGTTCATGCATCTGAGACTAGTGCTGGTCTAAGGCTGAAATGTTGTTGTTCAGACACAGAAGACAAGATAACTCTGTTAACCATCTTGTACTGCAATGATCAGTAACTAGTCAGCCACACAATTAAAGGGAGCAGATAAAATTGCCTAAACACATCTTTTAAGCTAACAATTTGATTACAGAACTGTGATACAAAACAACATTGGAAACAGCTTCCCCAAAGATGTATTGCTGCCCCAGGAACATAGGAGTCTGTTACTTTGACAGTATCTTCAGTGATGTGCATCATTCAGTTATGGCAACAAACGTAAATTACAGAAACAGAAATTAAGACAGCAAAGACTCAGAAATTGAGGCTTAGACCAGCATCTCTCTGTTAAAAGGTTGATAAAGCAGTCATCCATTGCTGTCACACACAACTGCGCTGAAACTTTTCTGAAACATGGCTAGAAAAAACACAAACAATAAAAGGGAATGCTCTCATCCTGAAAACTCACACCTTTAAGAATGCAACTGCTTTTCACCTTGCAACATAAAAACAAGACCTTTTCACAGGCGCAAACAAACAAAAAAAAATCATCCTGAACCCCAACAACATCGATGCTTTAGGCTCTCTTTGGACTTCAGAAGAATGACTCCACATGCCATGTCATGGACAGCACCTCATCTGCCAGGCTACCTCCAGCACCAACCTTCTAATCCCTACCTCCTCTTTGACAGAAATCTCACCCCAAACCAGAGAAACCTCCTTCGGTGGGTTACTTTCCAACAGAGTACTCTATTCATTTCAAAGGACCTGCTTTGATAGGCGCCTTCTCAAAAATCCACACACTATGCTAAGTTCTATGGGAAGGGAAAAAAAAAAAAAAAAAAACACGCATGGAAACTGCAATAGCGGCACTCAGAACTGCTACATTAATGGAATAGTTCGGGTAATCTGGCAGTTAGGTAATAATCTGACTGATTTAAGTTAGTCATAAGTGGAAAGAAATATTTGCTAGATGACAAATCAACTTCCATGCAGGAGGAGAAGAAACCATTTCCTAGCCAAGCAGCAACTTCCTGCATCTAGGTAAGGCAGCGGGAACTGTAAAGCGTTCTGCACAGCTCCTTGCATCCACTGGTCCCTTGTGTTGATTAAGCTTTACCTTGGAACAGAAAACCTCAAAACTGTAGCTAGTCAACACTTAAGGAAACAGAATCCAAGATGTTGCCGTCTTTAGCATTTCCTCCATTTCATAGCATGAATGATATCAACCACACGACTCTGAAATCTGAGCTATTCCTCCCTTTAATTGTAAAGCCATCCTACCTAAATTTCAAGAGAAATTGCCTTCTAGTTAATGAAGTAAAAAGGCAAAAAAAAACCCAAAACCACACAACAAAAGAAGGAATAAAGAAGCTCAAATGTAATAAAATTAGTTCATTATTAGATTGATTAAGGTTTCATTATTCGCACTTTTTCCTCCCCCATATCACAAGATGATGACATTGATTCTAAATCCTGGAAATCCATAGGTTTATTCAACTGTGGTTACCAGTTAACAACTGCATATAATAAACCTCAGCTGCAAGCTAATTTATATACTACCCCCCATGTTTTCAAGTGTCCAGAAAGAGAAAGAGAGCACAATGCAGGTTCCTATTCTCCCATTTTGCCACGGAGAGGTTTTTCAAATAGGACAGTGGGCAAATTTCTCAAGATGGTATTATTCTGTGAAAAATAATTTTAAACAAGATATGAGGAAATTCACAAGTAGTCATTGTGAAGTCTCTTACATCCTTACTCTGAAGTTACTACATACAAACCATTATAGATTAAGCCAGTAGAACCATTTGATTCTTTCCTGCAATCAGATTTGGAAAATATGATTGCTGAACTCCACAAGTTCTTGGGTTTACAAATGAAATCAGATTACTGAAGTAAAGGTGAAAAACTTTCGTAAAGCAGAAAACAGCAAAAAACAGCACTAATTGAGAACACAGCCCAAAGGGTTGGCAAAGGGACGCACAAGGTAACTAAAGTTAGTGCATTAGGATTACTGATAGCTTTTCTTGATTTTAACTCAAGTATTTTAAGTGCCAATTGCAATTTTATGGCAAGCTTAACAATAAATTCATACTTTTGTATGCAAGTAAAGGATTTATAGAGCAATCAGAACTGTCAATTCACCAACTGCACTGTTATCGCTTCCCATTATAGACATTGCCTATATTCATTGCTGCTCAGCAATCTCACACCATCTTTCACATTGCAACAAAGCAAGAGAATTCAGGGAAATTGTGGCAAAGACTGCAATTCTCTTCCCTTCTCTGAAGCTTCCCAAGCTTGCAGACGCCCAGCTTCAAAAAGGTATAATGGCAATTCATCTGAGGAATGGTAACTTTTAAGTATGCCTGTCATGGCATCGTTAAGACCAAACAACTTTATTTTTAGGAGCAAATGAGGAACAATCAGCAGGGTTTTTTGACATACAGATCACTGGGCAACATTACTAACCTTGGCATTCATCATTTATTCATTCGTTTTTTCTTGGTCCAGATTCTAAAGCCTCCAGGTGACTCCAACAAGGACATAGTTTAGAGGCATAAAACCAAAGGGGTATGATTTCAGTGCTGTTCCAGCAGCCATAGTCATAAGCTTAAACAAAGTATTTTTTGTAGCTAATAGCTATTCACTTAGCAGTAAGAACCCAGTTCTGAATTTAAAGCAACTCCAGGAGTATGATGTGCGTATGCTTTTGACTCCCTTCTGCTCTGATCTGGCTCAAGATCCACTCATCAGAAAACATTACACCTTCAAACCCTCACTTTAATCACAACAGCTCACAGAGATGTCCCTCCTCTTCGTTTTTTGTTTTGCATCCTATGCACTCTCTATAAGTGCTGTAGGGAATTTGACCACACCAGTACTGGGCAGGTATGCAGTGCTACCACATGGCAACTGGGACCTCATAGAAGCAGACAGCTTAGAAATTGCCTTGAAGTAAGAAAATGAGATTTATTAGAAGGTTACTAGCTCTTTAAGCCACCTTCAGGTTTTGGCATTTTTGCTAAGTGTAAGAGGTTCTCTCTTACCATTTTTACAGCTGTGTGATTTGTCCTGACAACAGGACGCACCCCTCCTGACTGTAAATTATGGGGGGAACACAGTGTCATACAGAGGGACGTGGGGTAAGAAAAGGCTACTAGTGTAGCTAACAGCAAATAACCAAGATCAAATTCACCGAGTGGCCATCCTTTTCTTGGAAGCTTACACACTCATCTATTCCTCAGTTAAGAAAGAGGAATTATTGGGAAGCTAGCTATTTTGGATGTATACTGCACAACTTGTTGAAGAATTGCCTTAAGAACGTAAGTTGAAGAAAACTGTATCACTGACTCACTTTGTTAACAATCTGCAATTTCCTTTTAATTGGGTAACAGGAACCTTAGAGTTATCCGTATTTTGTAGTGAGATCCTTTCCAACCTGAATTACCCTTTGATCCTATGAAATATGCAAGACAGAGAAGTACAAACGTCCATTTTTCAATTGAAACCTAAGATGAGACAATCAAAATCTGACCGTTCCCCCCCGCCCCCCCTTCAAAGCGAGGGAAACTGTGTTCTTAAATTTTTCTAGCCATTTGGGATGTTCAATCTGTTCCTGCTGTCCTACTGATATTATTGGGAGTTCGTTTGTTTTGGTGGGAACTGCTCATCCATCTCTAAGCGCTGCAATACTCCAATTCACTGCCCTGCTGAGGAGGCAAACCTTTTTGTAGTGGTGTTCAAATACGGCAGCAGCATACTGCTCTCACTGCAGTCGGATCCTTTCCCTGTTGACTGTTGCTACAGACACTCATGGCTTAAGGGGTCTACACTGTCAGGGCTATCAGGAGGGTACCCAGTCTCCTATAAAAATCACAGAACACCACGTTGCTATTGGTTTAACGCGCAGTTGTTTTAACAACAAGGTCTGTAAGTGGTTTTACTTATTCTTCTGTTCAAAACACAGATCAAGTTGAAAGGCAGCAGCTTCTAAATTCTGCGCAGCAACAGCTGGAACATAACATTTTAGATCATGTCCTTTGGCTCTTGTTCCAAACCACCATCTGGAGAAATCTCTTTCCACACTGAAATTGATGAAGACTACAGCAGCAAGGGCAGTAAAAACAAGCAAGTTAAACCAGATTGAAAATTGTCCTGCATTGTTTTATCCTGAGCAACAATAGGAAGAACTATTTCCATCAGCCCTGAAAGCAATCAAAAATACCAAAAAACAGACTGTATATTCTTCAGAAGAAATGCCTTTTTATAGCACAAAGTATTGCTTTTGGTCTTCCTATCATTCATAGACTCAAGATTAGAAATTTACTGCTTTTATTTTTTCAGATCTTTTTTCTTTTCTTCGCTTTTTTTTATATATATGCACACATTTGCACAATACTTTTGTCACCTTACAGAGATTCATATGGCAAAGTTAGAATAGATTACATTCATACTTGGAGACATTAGTACTTAAACAACGTTTTTTTGTTGAATACCGCTTCCCCCCCCTGCTTTTTTTGCACGACATTTTATATTCCTTCTGTGGCAAAACTAGCAGTTCGCAACAAGATGTATGTCAAATAACTTCATTTGTGCACAACTCTCATTCCTTCAAATTCCTGATGTATTAGTTTGCAGCTGTAAGGAGCCTGAGCTCCAAGAGCACAGAGACACAGGAAATGTAGGATGAATCTGAGCTTCTCTGCTACATTACAGTGCACATGCAAGAGATCAATGTGAGGAGGAAGGGGGAGACACTTTTCTTCATCCTGCGTCGTAACACCAGCCAAGTTCATATTGATTCAAACAACAGAGAAAAAGAATCATCCGCAGCTTGTTTTATACAGCCCTTCGCTTCAGATGTGTGACTGTTAGATGCATCTAGAGGGGGGTAAAGTTTTACATCAGAGCTTCTCCCTGCTCTCCTTTTTTATCTTTTTACTGAGCCAATTTTATTTAAAACACTGATTAACATATGCTACTGGTTAGAATGAACCAATTCTTTAAAAAAAAAAAAAAAAAGTGATCAGGAGGAGCCTACAGAGGAATTAAAGCTTGGGTATTTCACTTTTAATATGCGAGCGGTTGCTAACAGCAACCTGTCTCCCTCCCTCCCTCCCTCCCTGCCTGCCTTTAAAAGGGAGAGCAAGATTAGCATGAAATGCCAAAAGAGATGCCCAACACCCGTCTCGTTTGCTCTAGGATTACGTTGGAAATTATCGCCTGAATTACTCCGAGCAGGTGCGTATGTGTTCTTAACACACGCGCCGCGTTAATTAAAAATACAGGTTTAAGACAATAGAAGGCAAAGAAAGCGGCCAAGCAATGGCTCTGCTGAGCGCGAAGTGATCCAGGGGCGGGCTGAGCGGTAGGGAAGCAGTGCAGCACAGCACAGCTCGATGCGCAGGCAAGGCGATGACAGCATGGCTCCCACATGACCGCCGCACTGGCAGCGGCAACACACATTACATCATCAGCTTTGCGCAGGGCTGAGCCATCCCTCAGCCCGGGAGGAACGCTGCCACACGCTGCATTCTCCGGATCCATCCCCCAAACCTTACGGAGGCAGAAATATGAGCGAGCTGAAGTCACGCAAACCTTCCTCTCCCCACCCTGCCAAAAATCCTCCCCATCTGATCCCTCTGGGAAATCTCATTAGAAACAAAAAGACCCTTACCACGTTTTGCTTTGCGAACAGATTTTGCTCAAGAATCGAGAGAAAGGATTTTTCAGATTGCCTTGCCTAAGAAAGGGAGGTTTCATTCTTCATTTATCAAATTTGTACTAGCCGATCATTTCCTTCAGATGACAAAGGCAAACAGCCTGGATCTCATTAGAGCTACATTTAACACAGCTACTGAAGTACACAAATTTAACCTAAATCAAGGCTGGGTGCTCTCTGCGAACTCCACTTACTCAGCTCCTTCTATGTTACTGTAATGAGAACAAGATTAACATCTTGCCTTCGCTTTCATCCATTTCTGTAAACGGATACACATTACTATAAATGCAGCATGTGCACTTTCACGACTCCCGTCGGAAGCATTCTCCCAAACGCAGCACTCAAAACCAGGGAAGAATTTCTCACCAGCTCACCTATCCTCAAGTCATGAGTAAATTAGCTTCAAACTCATCTTTATTAAGGATACGTAGGATATAGAATACTGAGACAGACAAGACAAAGCAAGCAGCTCCTAATGCTATTTAGGACAGAAGCCTGTAGACGTAATGTTCCAAAGGCATTCAGATATTCAACTGTTTGTTTCTATAGCTTTAATATTCACATGCATATTCAAACAATTGATATCTAATAAAATATTGTCAAATTTCTTTGGGAACAACAGTCACTGGGAAGTAGGGGCACTGCATTATAGTCACAAGTGTGCTAATCAAGTTGTATGTCACTTTTTTTTAAATTGAAGGACAAAACCTTGCTCATTTTACAGACCAAACTAGACAAAAGTTATTTAAACTTGACTGCAACTTACCACTTCCTACTGCTTGCCAGCACAACAAATCCAGTCTGACAAATACTTGGGAGCTCCCACTATTTCATGCTCAAAGTTTGAACATCACATCTATGGATCCCGATATGGTTGCACTTGGTAAAGTAACTTTTCTGTTAGCACAGTCAGCAAGCATTCACCCATCAGTTTTATTCTTCATCTTTCTAGAGCATGGGCAATACAAAGATGTTACATGCCCAAACTATATAGCCATCCACCTCCGTAACACTACCTGCAAAAACAGCACCACTAGCAAATGTATTCCCTATTATTTTGATTCAATAGAGGGCATTCGTCACATGGGCATGTTCTAGCACCTCTGATCCATGCCTTTAAAGAACATGCTCAGACTTACCAAGCATTATATAATAGGGTATAGATACCATGTGATACCATCTGCAAATGAGGATAACGACAATGATTCAAGCACTGTAAGTTATAATATTTTAATTAAGTCCACAAAACCGACCTAATTTAAGCTCTATTAAAATGGGTTTGTTGGTCTCCTATAGCACTGACTCACTCTACACAAAATTCTAAATGCATATGATTTCCTGGAAAAGCTCTGAGACAACAATAGAAGCTAACATTTTAATTGTATTAAAAAGCAGCAATGTACTTTGGCATGTATATGAATGCATTACTTCAGAAGTCTACAATGTATTTTAAAAGCACTAGGTATGATTTTAACAACACACTGCCTTCACGTCTTCAGTTCCTGACATGATTAAAGATACACAAAGTCGTCTCTGAAGATTTTAAACTCTAAAACCAATTAGCAGTCCATAGGTGTGTTTCTAAATGGCCTAGCAAGCTTAATTAGAGATGTTAACTTCTGTAGAGTAGAAGAGTAACAAATGTGAAAATAGATTTCTCTTTAGCTGTTTTCATCTTTATTTTATTATTACCCCCCTCCCCGCTCTCTTATACCATCTCATCAGGTTAAAATACAAGTTTATGGCAGTAGTACAGCACAGCAACTGTTGATACGTTATTTAGTTTGGCAAATATTTTTATTTTTACACATTATTAAATGAGAAGCATTCTCTACTAAAGTGCTTTTGGTATAGAGCCACTTTTGTTGTAGACAAGTCAGATGGCAGCATTCTTATTTGCTTCTGAGCTCCAATACCCTGACATACCGTTCAAATTGCCAAACTCTCATATCTACTATTATTTAAAAGAAAAACAAAGAAACCCTGAGAAATTAAGTCATGCCAGAGGTTTCCTGAGTCTTTTTAACATGGCAGCTATTGAAATATTGAACATGAAGTAGTATCACATCCTTTTCCAGAACAAGCCACTTGGGTATTTGAAAGTGTATAGACAGATAACGGATGTAATTTTGGACCCAGCACAGGGGAAAGCGCATTGAGTCCAACACTGTTATGGAGCATCCAGTTACAAGACCTGGACTGCAACTTCTCCATAAAGGACTTCCTCAAAAGTTTTGATAGCTGATACATCCCAACAGCCTCCCGTCATGCTCCCCTAACTATGCTCGAGTGTTTATGACCAGCATTACCTAGTACATTTGATATACAAGTAAGTCCTTTATGCACACAGTTTTCCTGTCATATTTTATCCCCGCTACCACCACGTCAACCTTGCTTGTGCTAATGATAGGTCAGTTCATTGGCACTACTTGACTACAAGAGTAATAAAAGTAAATGGAACACTTTAGCTACTATCCATTTACTCTTCACAACATCTATCAGGAGGACTAGCCCTCTTCAGAAATTACTTAAGAGAACTGGAAGTATATATACACATCAGCTTGAGATGTCTGGAGACCCCTTCCTCCAGCAGATGCTTGGACTCAGTATACTTCTGTTCTCACGAGGATCAGAAGCAAGACCGACCATTACCATACACAACTCAATTGTTTATCCCCATCAGCTGAAATCAGTACATTTCCAACGCCAGCTTAGTTCTGAATGCAGTAACTGAGCACCAGACACAAACTCCATGGCTTGTAACTCTTCAAAGAAGGAGCTACAAGCAAGCTAGCAGGATACTTTTCTGTCAGAATGCTAACACTGTTAGCAGCAAGAAAACTGGCCCGATTTCAAAACAGACTAAAAATTGTATTGCCTTCTCAATGTTTGGCGAAAACAAACATGACATACTTGAGACTCCTTAAAAGTAAAGTTTTGGACTAGCAGGACTTACTCCTTCACTTATGCTTGAAATAACCATACATGTGATAACGCTAAGGATCCAAATGACAGCACCATAACACAGCATCTCTACTTGCCCTCGATAGCATTTTTAAGTCATCATTTTATAAAGAAAATTAATTTAAGAATAAAGATCAACAAAGCTACAGTTTATTTGGATGTATAAGAAAATACCTTGAGTGAGCCCAAAATGCTTCTTGGACAGGGCCAATATCAGTAGCTTAGGTTGCCTACCAAAGCATCCTGTCGCTGGCAGATGTGAGATAATCCCATCCTTACACAAGGCCTGCTTTTGTCCTCTTTGGGTAATTGATTGCCATTAAAATAACTTTTCAAATGAATATTCTTATGTCCAGATTTTTTGAACCGCCATTCTTCAAAGTCTTGACTCAATGGCTTTCTATGGATACAAGCTCCCTGACCTTATCAGATTGTTTCTGTTCTCTCCAATTTAGAGCACACCATTCCACATTAAAGATACTGGTATTTAAAAATTTGATTTCTCACAAAGACTTCCAACGAAATGTGATAGTGAGGTTTATTGTGATTTCCCTTTTTTCGTTGTTGAACTAAGGTTTCAAACAGCTGACGATGCTGAGCAACAGCCCTTTATCTCCACTGAATATCTGCTTTGCAATATCCAAAAAACCTGGATCGCTCTTTTATTACAAGTACAGCAAGAAAGAATTGCTGCAGAGCCTCTAGATAGGAAGTAAAACTTTCCAGTTTGCTTCCATTTTACCAGCTCAGTGGTGGTGTTAGTCTATTAGCACGTACCAAGTGATTACAACTGAATTAAAGGCTTAATTATACCAGGCATTGTAACTCCTTCTATCAAACACATTAACGCAATATGATACAGTTAGAATAGGCAGGAAGTAACCACTGGCAGCCGGTGGACTAACCATAAAGATCTAGAGGAAAGTTACTTATTAGTTACTCATAGTCTTCCAATAAGGAGATATTCCACTATTAAGCATTAAGCCTTAATCAAAGGGCTAACTCAGAAGTCCACTGTGAAACTAAGATATTTTAATTTACTGGTACAGACATCTGTGCAACCAGTTATTGATAGCTCATCAAATGATTGCGGGAGGTATACATGTGTGCACACACGCACTTGCACCCAGCAAATGCCAAGGAATGGGTCCTGTCAACTTCCATGCAACCACACTATCAAGGGCATAATTCAGTAAATATTCCCTTTTGGTAGCAGTGCCAGCTTAATCCAGGGGTTTATGATAATTACTGAAAGCAAGCCGGGGATTCTTAGTTTGATTAACCACCACCATATCAGTAGTTTCAACAGGGGCTACCATGCATTAAATCCTGTTTATCAAGTATAGCTGTCCATTGACAAACTGGTTAAAAATAAAAAAGTTGAACAAATAGAGATCTCCCCACTGAAACTGACATGTCATCTGGGAGAAAAACGCTTTAGGGAAGTTTCACTTTTAGGGAGAAGAGAGAATGACATACAGTAAAATTTCAATATAAATAGAATTCTACACAGCCTCAAAAAAGAAAGGCTATTAAAACTACCATGCTCTATCAGGAAGAGGCTCTCTTCACAAACACAACTCAACACACAAGGCAGGCAAGTACAGAGATATCCAAATACAAATTTAAAGCAGGACAGACAGTTGAGCTAAACAGAAGGCAAAAGAAAACAACCCTTCGTTCAAGCCAAGTGCATACAGACTTATACGTGTATCTGTAACTGATTTTGCACATTTAGGCTACTGTTAAAAAAAAAAAGTTGAAATACTCATCTTTGCTTTCCTTAAGAGAAGGCTGACTGACAGTTATTAGTCAACAACAAGGCACTCATTCACATAGGTACGTGGGTCTTGAACAGGATGACATAAGGACACCAACAAGCATCTTTCTAACACACCGCTCCACCAAGAGCAAAAGGGTATGAACTTTAAAACATTGACTGAATTGGTTGGAGAGCTATTTTGCAAAAACATGACAAAATACTTTTATAGTGACAGCCATGAAAATCTCTCAGATACACCATGAATTTGTAAGAAATACAACTGAATTTACAAAAACACAAAACAAAAAAACAAAAAACAAAAAACACCAACTTTAAGGCTTAAAAAGTAAATGATGATTGAAGAAGTTATCTTAAATCAGATCTATGTTTAAATGAAAGAAATGCATTCTAGTGTTTAAACAAGCATCCAGACAATTTGTTTAAGGAACCATCAGTATTTTAGCTCTCAGTGAAACTCTGCGAGTTCTCTTCCAAAACCAAAGTTAAATTAACCAGCTTGCAAGTAAAGTATATAAAAAAAAAAAAAAAAAAAAAAAAAAAAAAGAGAAAAAAAGAGTTCAATGATTTCAGTTGTGGAATAGTCTTGAAAAGAAAAGCCTGTATTTAGTCCAAAAAAATCATTTAACTTACTGAACTTCTGACAAACAAAGTGACTGCCTATAAGTAACAGAAATCAATATATCACACAGTAAAAGAAATGTACGATGTGGACTTCAAAAAAAAAAAAGAAAAAAAAAAAAAAAGAGTCCCTTATACTTAAACTTACAATCGAATAAAAAAAAACAAACAAACAAACAAACAAGAGAAAATATGATCTACTCATTCAATACTTGCCTGGTATCTACACACTTATAAAGTATCGCAGAACAGAAGCATATTAGTGAAGACTAAGGACTGGCTCTAGTACCAGAACATGGAGCTGATCCAGTTCTGAAATTCCAGCTCATCAAACAGAAGACAGGCTAAGTTAGATAAACCAACTGCACCCATATATTTCTATTCAGTGTTACCACACATTAGAAGCTCAGCTGTGAGTTTGAATTTTAACACACTGTGAAAAGCCCAAGCAAAGTTAACTAAGTCATACACCAACTAGAGTCTGGGAAAGATCTTCAGTAGACCTTCTTGTTTCCAAAAAGAGATAAAGATTTTTTTTTTTTTTTTTTTTTTTTTTTTTAAGGGAAGTATCATGGGAACCCTGCATTACAATAAAATTAACCTAAAGCAGACAAGAGCACTTCTTGGAAAGCCGCTGGAGATTACGGATCAAATTACAAAAGCCAGAATTACTGCATTACGGTAGTCAGGTACAATGCCATCCTCTGAATTTTCACTCTCCAGAACAGCAGCTTTACAGCAAGAAAACAATTGTGTTGCTACTGGCTCAAAGATGCCTTTGAATGAATAGCTGTCAGGTGAGCAATGCTATTTTGACACATACAGCCATCAGCTTATCTGTGTACATCCTTATCTCCAGAATCTTCTTCATTTACTTGGAAGTGCTGTTTGCCCTGAACACACCACAGGCATTCCTCCTTCATAATGAGCTCAGTATCTGCATTTATGCTCCCTTCAGCAGATGACTAATATTACAAGCACGCTATTTTGATTGACACCTAATACCATAGCTGCCATTATCACTTACATCATGCTAAAACATGAAGTGTTACCCACATCTATTTGGAGAGTAAAAGAATACAGAATTGCTTTGACACATTGTCAAGAAGCACTGTCAAGTTTCACCCACCATAGCTATGTTTTCTGTTTCTCCACCTTACAAGGTCATTAACTAACATTCAAGTAGAGAGGATTCTACCATATTACAGCTACACATTCAATTTAATTTTGAATATCATACAGTAACATGCCATTACAAGACAAAGTTCCAAGAAATATTAAAGTGACTTACCATTCAGAAGTATCAGTACATCAGGTTTTTGGTTTGTATCCCATTTATAAGAATACATTGTTCATACCCCAGAGGTTCAATATGTCTGTGGCCAACAAAATGGATCAACTAAACGATGCTTGGGAACAACAGCAAAATAAATCCTTATCCCTTTATCAGGAAAAATGAATCCTGATTTCAAAAACTCAGGATTTGAGTTTAAGACCCCACTGAATTTGATATAGTTTCCATAACTGCTAGGTTTCTGTCTTCTCCAAGAAGCTCTATTTCCAAGTCAAAACATTTTCCAACTAGTCTTGTTTGAGCAGTCAGATGAAAAAAGGTACAATACATGTTCAAAATCCAAGTCATCTTTGTCAATGCATATCTTCTGCCTGTACAGTTTGTTTGACTGTCAGTTTGCTTAACAGTTGCTCTGCCTGGATTTACTACCAAATAGGCTTTGACAATGATTGCTATTTAATCCTATGTAATACCCAGATGCAACTGTTCCCAGATCGGAGGACAGTTTAAAAACACAATGTCCTCCCCGGCTACATACAAGTCTGGAGTCATGCACCAGAAATCTTTTAGCTGCAAAACTCAACAACAGAAAGGACCACTCTTGCAAATAAAAGCTATTAGTCTTGTATATATTTATCTATGACAAGCACATGATTATAAATAAGGCTTCTAATTCCTTATTTTAAATTTCAGTTTAATAATCTGAACTTTCTAATGTTTGTACTTTAGGTAATGACATTCCAATAAAACTGAGTAACAGTTCATCACCTGAACGTTGGGACTTAAGCCACCCTTCATACAGTATGCCACAAATGGCAAAACCTGAAATATGCAATGCAGTGTAATTTAAACTCAACAGTCAACCTTCTCTATGCCCGCTCATCTTACACAAGCCTACTGTTCCAACTGTACAAGTTGAACACTAGCTGGACATCCACTAGCAATTCTCTGTCACTATTGCCACCTTCAGAGCTGTCAACTTCAAGAATCTGCAATTTTTTTTAGTATTTGGATCATCTGTAAACTTAATCCTATACTTTGTTTTTATGAATTCTACTATCTAATCATCACGGTACAATCATAAACATTTGTTACATAAAAAGCTTCAGTGTACATGAGAATTTGCCAGCAAGGAGATCCCACATAAGTATATAACAAAATCTAGAATTATTTCCTTAATCACTTCATCTCTGCTTATATTTATATGAAACAGAATCCTTCAATTATCCCCGAACATCCACATCCCAGTTTCTGAAATGCTTAGGCTCCTAAAGACATCGCCACGATCTAAATGAAAGTCGACATACACTGACTTAGAAAATTAAAACTGAAGTGATATATTTAAAGTTTATCCTGATCTCTAAAATACTAGAAAATCTTCCCAAAACAAAGCTAAAAAACCCTTATCAACAGCCCAATATTCTGTCTAGTTACTACACTACAGATATAAACAAATAACCTGAACAATTATTAAATGTCTGATAAATTTATCATTTAAACGTAACACATACCTAAGGTTTAGATAACGCTCTACAGCAACAATTTAATTAAGAACAAACTAAGCATTAGTAGAGTGAGTAACAACTCCTGCCTAGAGCACCAGATGATAAAACGTAAGATAAATTACAGTGGAGAAGAGCAAAATATTCTGCTTGATTTTGCCTTAAAGATATCTAATGCTCCATTACTTCATAATCTCTAATCAAAAAGCCAACATACCTGAATAATAACATGACCTACGGATTTAAACTTCTTAATGCCACCTATGAGTATGAGAGATTGCTGCACTCGGTTAAAAGAAACTGGCTCATTTGGGTTGGGTTGACAAAGACAAGATATTAAAAACAATGTGAAAATTTCAGTTTAATTGCCGTTTTCCAAGACTGACTGACAGTGTGTCACAGTGACACAGGGCACACATGTGGTAGCACAAGAAACCCAGGCCGTGACCAGAGCACTTTGATGCAAACGGACTCAACGTTTCTGCTCCAGGACAGCTCTGGTAAAGTGCCACATCTTATCAGACGACAGCTTAAGCCTTATCCACAGGCTGCTGTCTTAATGCTTCAGCAAAAGCTGAATTCAAGTTTGGCCTCTGCATTACCTGAGTTACCCAGTTTACACCGAGGAAAAAGGAATATGTGTATTTGCTTCAAATTAGACATTGGCACTTTGGTGTTAAAGAACTCGAAGACACTTAAGACGATGACCCTGAATTAAGGCAGTCCTTTCTCCCTCACTGTAACCTGCATTATTACTCACTGCTGCTCTGTACCGCAGAAGCATTTGGGCAGACAAAGATTCCGGCTTCCCTGTCAGCACCAGTCTTCCACAGACTTGTTTAACAACTTTGTACAGCAGAACTAGAAGCAAGACAGATAATTTCCAGATTTCTGCATAGTTTGCCAATACTTCATGAACCTTGCATTTGGTTTCCAGGACTTCCAAACAAAGTAGCATGATTTTCTTAAAGCGGCTAAGAGCAGATTAGCTCATAAAAAAAGTGGTATGACTAAGAAAAGCTTTTTTTTAAGCAACTCGACAAAGACAGGATCCTCTTCTACTATTTCGCCTGTGCTCACCATGTAACAGAATGCCTCCCTGACGCGCGTATCAGAAAGTGTGTCACTGACAGTTAGCAATACAGCCGGGAAAGCATTTGATCTGTGTCACAGCAAACGCGTCAATCCTCAGCACTGATACCTATCCCGACAGACCTAGAACACGGGCTGTCCTAGTTGAGGGCCACCGCGGTTCCATGTCAATCTGCTACACAAAATTACTAAACCCCCTTGTTCTTCTTCAGGAAATGAGAGTACAAAGGAACCTAACAAGGAATCTCTTTTAGCCATTTCCAGACAGCATGCCTTTAACATGACTCAGGCACTTGAAAGAGTGTTTTACCGTGAAACACTGCTCCATACATCAGCAATTACTTCAGTAAGACTATGCCAACTATGTAAGCAATTCAACTTCTTACAGGATGCCAGGGTTTACTGCTGAATATGAATGCAGCTCACTGTGACAGGCCACTTCAGTATCTGTGTAGTACTCCACCAACATGGTGTGGGCAAACCTATCAAAGAAACAATTATCCCTTAAAGAATTGGGGGTGGGGGGGAGGCAGTCTGTACACACTACCTAACTCCAAGCTAAACATGGGCTACATAGGGAACTCTTTCATTCGCAACTGCAGGCACATTTGGGCCAGGCCTGCAACTGTTGACTTCTCCCCAGCAACTGCCCGGCACGGCCCCGGTGCTCCCGCCATGGGGACGGGGAGGAAGGTGCCCAGCTGCGCCCGCCTGTAACCTGCAGAGACCACCACCGGCAGGGCACCCGCACCTCAGTGTACCCAGACACCACGCCAGGGCGCTAAACCACACCGTGTTTCAACAGCCTGCATACCTACAGAAAGCAAAAGAATGTGTTAAAGAAAGTTATAAACTGTCCACTGCCTTCATTTTCTGTATCCTTTCATACAATCTCATCCCCATGATCATTTTCTATTTTTTCTTGAAGCATCATTGCAGGACTAAATTCAGAGTTAGAAGCTACAGCTCCATTTTTTCCCCAACTAAATTTCTAAATCTTTCTTTTTGGTTTACATGAGTACTTGAGAGAGATTTGGATTTGGGGCTAAGAGGTAAACTTTTCAGTAGTCATAGAAGCAATTCTTATTCCGCAAGTCTTTTTTAATATTAAATTTTTCTCAAATTTAATTTTCAGTATATTCTTGCTCAAAAACAATATGTTAGTTCAGTGTTGGCATATCTAAAACTCAGTTATAACTCGTAGTACTACACATCTCGCGCTTCATCTTAGGAAAATTCCTCACACTTAACATTCACGCAGTTTGCAGAATTAACTTTACAGAGGCCTACATGCACAAAGCCACCTGAGTTTGAGCAGAGTTGTGATGCTGCCCGAGTTTGGGATTTTTAGTACCCCTCTGTCACAACTGTTAACTGCAGCTTTAGTATTCCACCCTTAAGAGCTAATGTTTACACGTCTCAGTTTTGTAGCTTAGACTCGCACAAGAGGGTGTACAGGGTAACAAGGATAAGCAGTTAAACTAGGTAGTCTTAAGACATTTGCTTTTAATGTAATAAAATACTTAGATTTCCATCTTCATCTACAGTTCTTCACTGCTATACAGGAATTCTCTGACGTAACAGACAGTCCATGATTTCCTCTCCACCTGCAGCAGAAATTCTGCTGCATTTCTTTCTTAAGATTGCTTCCATTCGCCAGGAGCAGTCCTGTGGCTATGTCTATGATGCCAACACAGAAGTGAGTTCCCTATTCTGCCTCAGTTTTCTGAGTGACAAATTTTCTTCTCGCTCACCCAACTGCAGAAACAAAATTTCAGCATCAGCCAGTACTTTATGCTCTCCTTATTGCTATCTTTAGACCTATATTTAACCGACTATACTTTAAGGTCGTAAGATGGTAGTGGATATTCAGATTCTCTCTACAACCTTTAAGTAAACGGAAGCCTGTAACTTGGAACAAGTAATCCAAAAATTCTCAGGTAAGTACCACATGGGCACCCGAAACATTTCAGGACCCTGAACAACCAAGCAGCTCCTCCTGGCTCTGTGTAACTTGGATGCTGGTTTCAAACACAGAATGGCTCAGATTGGAAGGAACCTTGGGAGGCCCACAGTACAATCTCCTGCTCAAAGCAGGATCAGCTCTGAGGTTGCTCAGGATTTAATCCAGTTGGGTCTTGGAAATCTCCAAGGGCCATATTCCACTGCCTCTCTGGGCAACCATTTCCAGCGCTCAATTACCCTTACAGTGAAAATCTGCCATGTTTCAGTTCATGACTATTGTCTCTTGTTCCTCCCATCATGTGCATAAAGAGCCTGACTACTTCTCAGCTCCCTCTTTCTAGGTATCAGAAAGTTACTATTAGGTCCCCTCAATCTTCCTTGTCTACAGGTTGAACAAGCCCTGTCACCTCAGCCCCTCCTCACATGGCAATGGCTCCAACCCAACAATGCTGGTGGCTCAACACAACATTCCAGATACTGAGTACAGGGTGAAAACTCATCATCTCAATCTACTAGCTATGTTCCTGTTAACATAGCCCAGGATGCTGTTACTCTTCCTTGCTGCCAGAGCACACTGCTGGTTCATATTTAGCCTATGGTCCGCCAGGACAGCCTCTGTAGAGCTGCTGTCAACCACTCAGTCCCCAGACTGTACCAATGCAAGGAGCTAATCCATTCCACGTGCAGGACTTTGCATTTGTCTTTGTTGGATTTCATGACGTCAGTGCATAACTCTACCCTGACTAGGCCCTTCTGAATGGTAGCCTGCCCTCAGCCATATGGACTACAGTCCCTGGTCTGGTGACATCCACAAACTTAATGAGGGTACACTGTCTCCTCCTCCAGATATGAGACAGCACAGGCCTCAGAATAGAGAAACTCCACTTCTAACAGGTACAGAATGAATCATTAACCACAACCCCTGAGCTTGAAGTTTCAGGCAGTCTTTCACTCAACAAGCCATCCACCTATCTAGATCACAGTGTCTCAACTTGAATACAAGGTTGTTACTGTGGGGAGACCATGCCCAAAAGCCTTGCTGAAATCAAAGTTAGATCATATCCACTGCTCTCTGACTTATTCACAAACCCAGTCATTTCATCACAGAGGGTGACTGGGTTGGTCAGACATGGTTTACATTTGGCAAACCCATGATGGCTATTTCCAATCAACAACACTACCTTCACATGCCTACAACTGACTTTCAAGTGGACTTGGTTCATGATTTTTCCATGGACCGAAGTGAAGTTGACCAGCCTGTAGTTCCCTGAATAATGCTTCTTGCCCTTCTTGAAGATGGGTGGATCATTTGCTGTTCTCCAGTCATTGAGGAACTCCTCCAATCTCCATGACATTCCAAAGATGAGTGTGGCTAGTCTAATGTCAAGCAGACCTCTCAGCATCCTCAGATGCATCCCACCCGGTCCCATGGATTTTACATAGGTTAACACTTCAAGAGCTCCCTGACTCAAGCCTCTTCCACTACTGATTGTTCCTCTCCTCCCCAAATCCTGTCTGCAGGTAAAAAGACCTGGTAGATTTTCTTAATGAAAAAGAAGGCACTGAGTACCTCAGCCTCATCTGCATCAGTGGTAACTAAATCAGCCACCCCACTCAGCAGTAGGCACAGTTTTTCCTTCTTTATTCTGCTGTTAATGTAGCAGCAGCAGCTCTTCTTGTTGCCCTTAATGTCCATCTCTTATTTCAACTCTGGCTGAACTTCTACTTTCCTTTGCTTTACTACTTGGCATTTTTCCTGCAGATAAACTGATATCATCAACTTTCTTGGACTTCACCTAATTCACTGTCTCAAGAGCTTTCCCCTTGACCTGATTGTTCCTAAAGTCTAATTTATCACTGGACCTGGTGGGAAGGTACAACATGACCATCTCATTGTGCACTGAGACATTCGTTTTTACCATTTAATTTTCACAGCCTGTTCCAGAAATCCCAGTCTACAGATCAACTTTGTACAGTTACCGCTGAGCTCCTAGAAATACATTGCCTAAATGTATTTCTTGTTCTTATATCCTTATTTGCTCACTGAAAAACACCCAGAATCCATCTTATCCTTAAAACAGGGAGCAATTACAGGAAATGGTGGGATAAGTAATACCACTATTTTCAATATGACGGAATAACTCAATTCTAATTCTGCTGGAGTAACCTCTCCGACTGGACTATCTGCAATGAAAATTTGAGGTCCTTTATGCAAACAAAATTAAATGAACATATTTACATTCACTATTAGGACTGCATATTAGCATCTAAAGTTCTGAGTTATCTTCTTCTTCAAGTGAATAATCTCACAAAACCCCATCTATTTATCACACCATTAACCTTCCTGTTACAAATCCAGATGATTGCAGTAAATTGTTAAATAAGAAAAGATGCCAACAATATCATAGGCCTGTAATTTAATCTCTGAAGAAAAAGTGACAGAGGAAGCACTAGCATTGTATATATACAGAGATTATCTAGATTCTTTTATTGACCATTAAATCATAGCAACGTTTTTAACAATTAAGTCTTGAGCTAACCATAGAGTCATTGAGTTCAAAACATGGGTGGTCGACCTGTCATATATAAGGTTGTAATAAAACATCGTAAATTACCATAAGATTATTCACTCCTGTTGAAGCAAACCCAACAATTTAGCCATTTGCATCCACCTCCCTTTAATAATCTTCTGCCCAAGGTTAACAGAGAAAACAGCAGTTTTCCATAATTTCAAACATTCGGGGGGGGGGGGGGGGGGGAGGATTGGGTGGTATGGGGTATGAAATGTTGTTTGTGCCCTTTTTGCATATTTAACAGGCCAAAAATCCAACAGATACAGTCATAGACTGTTTGGGGAATTGTAGTGAATTTTTAGACAAATAAGGCATTCTACTTGGGAGGTTGAGAAATACAATAAACGTAATGGATGGTTAGATCAAAAATGCTATGCTTGCAAACTACAGCCCACAAAGAATCATCTGTCTAGGAACACATCTATCTTCCCTGACAGGAAGAAAATAACGTTAAACAGCCTCTAAGAGGGATTTTGAGAAATAGATAAAACTTCTTTCCTCTTTAAATAAACACAATTGAAGTCAGGTGCTAAACTGAGCATTTGCTTTGGTTTTGACCGCAGTTACTTCTACTACTGCTACAACAGTAGGAGTAGTAGAACAGTAAAACAACAGTAGTAGCCCAAGCTGGATCAACTCTGATACTGCCATTCCTAATTACATTGCCATTAATCAGCGCAGGTATCACAGAAAGCATAATTCCATTGATGCTCCTGCTTAACACAGCACTTTAAGCTAATATGATTATGATAGGTTTAGCTGCACTTTATTCCAGTGGCTTCATATTCCTCTTGCCAAGTCGTACAGGGGAGAGACTTCAGTCTTCCGAATGCTGCAATTCAGTATCAGTAAAATCCTTCCTTGTTGTCGGTGAGCAAATACCTGAACTAATGTATACCTGGCAAGTTTGATTATCACAGAGAACATGTGGTAACAGGTTGGAAACTCCTTCAACAAACCACCCATGAAAAATGACTTATTTTATCTGAATTTTTGGAAGACAGTGAAGTGATACTATTACAGCTCTGAACACATGTACCTTTCCTTTCATTACTCAACTTCTTCCACCTTCTCAAGAGATCATCATAGTGTAAAATTTCCCAGTTTTGTTTTTCAAACGAAGCTTCCTCCATCATGCGGCAACCCCTACAATGCAGCAACTGTAGACTCTTGCCCAAAGCAAAGGAAGGGAGTCCACTTCACTTACTCCGATGGCACTGTTGCAGGGACTTTTACACTGCAAACTGCCACTTCCACAGACAGCACCACATCATTCTGCTGGTATCTGCATTTTAGTTGTATGATTAGATGAACTGATCCATTTCAAGTCCACAGAAGTGTAAACATGACAAACCAACAAATCATCATACCCTCATCTATGATTCTTATCTGATGGGGGACTAAACACCTAGTTTAGCTGCATTCCTTGAGAACTGCCAGCAAACTACCAGGTCAGCCCTGTACAAAAATCCTACCTGCAATATATAGTGGTTTGTTGTTTGTTTGGTTTTTTTTTTTGTTGGTTTTTTTTTTTTTTTAAATGAAGAACCCCCCAAATGTCTTTTCAGGTTAGGCACCTCCACCTTCTGGATACTTGGAAATTTCTATATCAGCAGAAATTTCTCCACCATCTAGCTTTCCTTCCTGTCTGCTTGTAACTAACCTCATTTCATTTCCTTTCCATTAAAACCACAATGATGCACATTAAGGAGTTCAGCCCACCAAATCAATCATAAACATTTATTCCATTTATTTAAAAAATATATATATATATTTCACTTGCCACTGAAATGCATCTCTCTTCTGCAGAAGTTAACTGGAAATATGAATTCTTCCCAGCTACAGTATGTCCAAACTTTAATATTAGACCTGACTTAAAAATGTGTTTATGATAACTCATTTTCTAGAATTTGTCAACTGTAAAAATGCTATAAATGCTGACCCTTGCATTTAGTGTTTGTAGCATTCTGAAGCTTAATTACATTTATATATGATATGATTCTATACATATACAGATATTATTTAACCTTCACTAAAGATGTTAATGGGGGTGAGACAGGCATTTCATTTCTATCCCACTGAGATGACTAAATAGTCAACAATTGATTTTAAGCCAATGGATTTCATGCAAAATTCTCTGATGTGTGCAAAGATGAAAAAGCTCCTGGTTACAAGCTACATGGGACACGTTAAAGCCTGGCTGTAAGCTTTAAATTGTTAAGACTGAATTTACTTGTTATGAATAGGTGGAAAACACATTTATAAACTTACAATTTTGCACCTTTTGCCTGTATCTACCGTTCACAAAGTTCTTCTTACACATTCTTATGCTCAGTTGATAAACAGCATTAATTTATAAACTGCATTCTAAGCTATTCTGTTTAAGTCCCAATAATAACTCTGATGATTAGCAATGGCGCATATATATACAGTGTACAGAGAAGGAAGGTTCACACCTTCTCTGTTTGCCATTAAGTAGAGCCCTTAGAGTCCAGAGAGACAGCAGCAAGTTAGTCCACAGAACTCCACTATAAAAATAAAATAAAAAAAAAAAAAAATTATTTACCTAGATTTCTGCCAGGGGGGAGTTGGATTTTGCACACCTTATTATTTGTCACTTCTTTGTTCAAAAGCCTGTCGACAAGACAGGCCACAAACCACACAGCAGGGACACTGACCCCTTCTCGTTTTTCCAGAACTGGCCATTTATTTACTTGACAGGGTTAATATCGACTGCTCAAGAGACTTCCAACATCTCAGTCACCTTCAGCCATGACCTTGACTCAACATCAGTTTTGTCACACATGTGCCTCTCGGTCAGCAGGACCAGCAGCAAGCTTAAGTTTAACAACTCAAATGGAAACCCATGAGGCACACAATGAAGCCCAACCAGAGACTCAAGTCCTTGCCTCCTACTAGGAGGAGGCAACGACTTTCACACTACAACACATTCTGAACTGTTAGCATCTTCTCTGGTTTTAGCTTACACCTTAACATTATACATCAAGCATAGAAGTTCTCCAGGTAGCAGTAGCCACTGTTGTTTAGTTCATCCTATTTCAATTTAAAAAGATTTCTTTCTAAACTTAAGAGATCCTAAGAACGGCTTTTTATTGTTCCCCTCATGACATGGCCAATTAAGGGCTTGCACAATTCAGCTATCTAGATTCAGCTTTAACCTACTCAAGCTAGGCTGAAACACTGCGAGTAAAACAAGGCCTACCCTACCAAACTATATACTGGCACTTAAGTGATCAAAGAAGCACCCAAACATTTAAGTTGAGATATGGTTTTCCTTGGAAGTCTTCCTTATTATTGTCAGCCTGCCCATCTGAAGAGACAAATTTCTACTATTGCCAGACAATTTAAAGCATTGACAAGATTTGTTCCTGTGGCTTTCGTCAAGTTCACACAGTGCTCTTAGGATTATTTAATCTGTTGAAGAAAGTTGAGTCACTCTTAACAGAATCGGAGCTCCCGTCTCAATAACAGGCTGAAACCAAATATCGACACAAGCTTCCAAACACAACAAAAATCCTGGAGAATTTTATTTAGGAGGCTGATACACAGATGCAAACTGATAAAGAATAGGCAAAACTGCCAAACCAGCATCTTGGTGCAGAAGCTTAACACCGCAATCCACATCTTGGTTCAGCTTTTCTATTTGTCTCCCTACCTACACATCTGTGTACAAGGAGGAAATCTTGACACGCAGACTACTGTCTTTTCAGTTCTCCATATCACTGCATAAGAATTCAAGAAGTTCAATGCCAAAATGTCAACAATTCCATGAAGACTATTCTCATTTCAAGGAACTTATAACAGCCATGAACTGCAGGTACAATAAACAGGCAGGGCAAATAAGAAGAAACACCCCCTTTGCCCCCCCTCACCTTCCCCTGCCCCCCAGTTTTCATTGTCTTGACCAATACCTATCTAATCATCAGCAGGCATGATCTTCTGTCTAACCAGTCTGACTATTATATATAGCTATTATCTATTTTTCTTTGATCTACAGCCTAAGAAAGCGTACTCATTTAGAGTGATTTTTAAGATGGTTTTAGCACAAAATGAAATGAGGAAGACATGAAAATATCTGATCAGAGGGAATAAGGCTGTCACAGCTCTTCTTTTTATTAATAACAACTAGGGTACAGATCTGGGTCACTACGTACAGCACCAACATCTCCCTTTCCCACTCTGAATTGAAAATGAGGCCACGCAGTCAAAAGAACTGACCATGAACAATTCACTAGATAGGATACGAAGCCAAAACTGTACTTTTTTCCCCATAGCACTCACGAACATAAAGAGACATGGGAGCTACGAACTGCTTCAGCTCAGAGCTCTGGTAAATGCAAAAGGCCAGTACTCAGACAGTATGCACATCTAAAAACCACACATAGCGGTAACAGCATTAGTTACGCTTCCTGCTTTAATATGGAACACAAAAAATAAAATTGTCCTTCGTTTCCATTTCAGGCTGGCAGAAATACAAAATTTGAGCCAAATATCAGAATTCAGCTTAATTGACATAGCTTTTGTTTGTTTGTTTGTTTAGGTGCTGACTTAAGTAGCTTTCCAGCATCGCTAAGGAGTCCAATCTTCTTGTGTGCAATTTGTGTTGCAGTTAGATCCTGTCACTTACCTTCCCTGGCAGCTTTCTGCTCCTGCTGGAACAACTTTTGTATTAGTTTTCATCTGTAATTCTTCAGTCTGCTTAGACTGTATTTACAGATGGGATTTCTTAAGTATGTTTTCCATACTTTTTCAATAACAACTTACTTTCAAAATTCACTTTTAACCTTGAGATCTCTTAAAAAAAAAAAAAAAACTAGAAAAACCTGCTCATCTTCTTTAACGATGCTAAATACATTGGCAGATAAAGCTTCATCCTCAGACAACACCCTACTTATTGGAGATACATCTTATAGGGGAAAAAAATTCTCTGCTATTAACTGTCCCAGTAGACATATTTTCTAACTGATAATATTACTCAGATCTTCCTTTTTGCAGAATGCTGGCGGTATTTCAAAAGTGAGTCAGTTTCTTAAAATATATATTGCATCACTGTAGGGATACCGTTCAAGAGTCCACTTCAAATTTACATGGAACATTCTTCCTGAAACCTATTTTCAGATAGTTAATGCCCTTTCAAAGCAAAGCAAGTAAAAGTGTTTCAGCTACTCAAAGAGTTCCTAAGCACCAGCTAAAGCGATGCAACAATTCAGCCATCAACAGGCAATTAAACAAGCCACTCATTTTTGAAGACCACAAGCAACTTTTTGGAAACAGTTCTTTTTTGGCAAGATGCCTCTTCACTGGGCGCGTGACTAACCATATTCCTGCCAACTGCATGTTAGGTATTACTTCCACTTGACACAGTGATACTAAGCTATCAGTTGCCCTAGTGCTACTTTCCATATCTCAGTGTTGTCCTCTCATGCTACCTTCTCCATAATCAACCCACTGACAAACCAACCTGTTCTGACTTTAGCTTCATCCCTTAATGCATCTCCACTCATTAGTTACTGCAAAAAGCAAGAATACGCTAACAGAAAAAGCATAAAAACCCTAATGCCCTACCAGTGTTACAGAAACAAAACGACAACACAGCGTTCGGACACCAATGGTGTTGAAACAAATTAGTGCCAGTAGTCACTGCTAAAACTATTGGTGACATCAATTACCAAGAAAACTTATCTCAATGCATCATTTGACAGAGTAATGGAGAGCTTGTTTAGCTGAACTGAGCCAGAAGAACCTTCCTCTAATAGGTATGGCTTACAAGGACTTTTAAAGCAAGAAGAAATTAGATACTTTCTACCTCCTCCATTCAATGGCGCTCCAATCCCAAACAGTCTCTCCATCAATGCTCAGACAAGTCAAGCTGTCCACACAATTAAACAATTCAGCTTTCAGCTAGATAAGCAAAAGGAAAGCACCCCACTGAGGCCAATGTTCCCTTCTATCTACAAAGCATTTGTGGACCTTTTGCAGCAGACAATCAAGACTGAATTAGAAATACCCTCTGCATGCCACAGATAGTTTCATGTAAGGGCTGCAGCGATGCTTACAGAGGGCATCTCAACCCATTATCAAGGCACAATAAAGTCACTGACACAGTCTGGCATTCTCAGATGTCCAGCCTCTTCCAGATAAAATGGGATTCAGCCGAAATACATGGATATTTTAGAACCACGTGCAAGCTAAAACCCTAAACTACTCACGCAGCCCCCTAGAGCTGGGAGTCAAGCTTTCAGACAAGTCCCATCATGAGACTTTTCTTCTCCTTAAACAGACCGATGATGCAGACTGTGGCTGGTGGATCCCTAAGCTGATCTAAAGAGCCCGTGTCCCCAGCTGCTCATTCCTGCCCCTACACTGCTCCCACTGTTGTGCCAACAGAAGTATTTGTGCAGCTGCGTGATGAAAAGCAGCAGGGAACTGATCCAGCCAAAGAGTAATCTGCTGAAAAGACTAGGGGAGGAGGAAGGTCTTACACTGACTCGGTTTTGTTCAAATCCAGTGTGCATAGGAACCAGCGTGAGCAGCCAGAAGTTCAATCTGGCACTGTTTCCAAATTGCAAACTGAATTACAGCCTAAGGTGAAGATCCTTTTTATCCTCTGTCTCAGCAGACTCTTTCTGCTGAGAGCCAAATCAGCTTTAAGACTTCTTGCCATCCCATCCTAAATTATGAGAGCTGGTTTAGTTGAGGCCCCACTCTTGTCTTCTACGCTAATCAAATCCTGCCAACAGCTTTCCTGCCAGTGTCACAAAAAGGAGGCTTTTGGAATGCTTTTCCCTGCAGGTGACTTCAGCTAGGATAAATACTCAGCAAGAACCTAAAAACAATGCTTAAAATGCACTTGCAGCTCTTCCTGGCAAATGACTGCAAGTATTCAACTTACAATATTTGTAGTTTAATTTCTGCAATTAAACATTACTGGTACGAAGACGCAATAATTACTAGTCAGTAGAAATCTTAACAGTTTGTATTTAACCCATTTATTCCTCAAGTAGCAAAGAAAAATTGTAAAGATTCTTTTTATTCCTGTAAGCATGAAAAAATAGTGCTATGAAAGATACGAGTAGATGACCAGAGGCAGGGGGAAACTGATCACAGAAACAGTATCTACCTGCAGCCCGCTAGAGATGAGCGGCATACGGCTTCAGAGCAGCACAATTAAACTCAAGAACTATTGAGGAGATTTGAGTGTAATTTTCCAACACCTTGCAAGAAACTTAAAACAAGGAAGTTTAAATAAGGTTCTTTTGAGACCTATAGGAAGAGCAGAAAAAGCATAAAATCTTGGGCCACGTGTTTTCTTCATTTCTTTACAGAATTAGATCAAGCCTGCACATTACAAGGCCATACCCTACACAGTTCCCCTGGATTGCCTCACAGCCCTCAAACCGCCATACCGTTACCATATCCTTACAGTCCTTTCTCCTACACATGCATCCCCTATGCTGCAGTGAGGCCACTGAGTGCTGAATGGCTTGTCAAACAGAGAGGAAGGCTACAGCAGAAGCTGTCCCACTCAAGCGCGGAAAGAAAGCAGGAGTAAGAGATGGGAGGAGAAGAATGCAGCACTGGATGGTGGTTAACCTCTGCAACCAGTGCAGCCACCTCCAGTTGCCACGATCCTGGTCATCACCAGGAAAACAATTGGCAGCATCCAAGGCAAAGGCTGTAGGTGTGACATCCTACAAAGGTGGTAGGGTGCCCATCCAAGCAAGGAAAGAATATGCTATGGAAACAGTGGAGGTGTGGGGCAGGGGAGAAGAAGTAAAGGAGAAGAGAGGCAGAAGAGGTCAAGCACGAAGGAGGTACATTGAAACTGAGGGTGTTGGCGTGAGAGCAGATGGCTAATGTTGAGCCAAGTCTTCACAGCACTGGTGCTGCTTGGCAATACACTGAGTGATGGCAGAATGAGTTAAATTGTGAAGTGGTGGCTGGGTGGTTTTGCTTTTGGTTTGTTTCTGCCACATTTTTAGCTAGTCTTAGGCTCACAAACCAGTGATTTTCACTGTTTGGCATGCGCTATTGTATTTCTTCATTTTTCCACTATTTCCAAGTTACCATGCAAGCTAATACTTCACCTCAGACTTGTATTCTCCTACTTTGCATGAAAACTTTCTTATTTCAGAAAGGCTGGGTAGAAACATTTCAGAATATCTTATTTACATCAAATCTAAAATCTCTCACACACCAACGTTATATTAAGTCTGTAAGAAGACCTCCCTATTGGGGGAAAGGAGAAATTTTAGTGCAACAGTACTCCTTTAAGCAATAATTTGAGTTACATACCAGGCTTGTTCTACTAACTAAGCACACTACTTCCTTCCAGACTTAAAATAATCTTGACGTAGAAAAAGCTGTCAGCTTTTTAGGATCAACTGATTCTAAAAATAACCTTTCTATAACATATTCAAATTCCCCCACCCCCCACCCCCCTTACAATAAATTATAGCTCTGGTCCTAATTTTATTCATGAATTTCCATTTCAGTTGTGCATTCTAGGAACATAATGTAATGCCAGAAATTCAAGTGACAATGTTCGGGTTGTTTGGGTTTTTGTTTGTTTGTTTGTTTTGGGGGGTTTTTTGTGTGGTTTTTTTTTTTGGTTGTTGTTGTAGAGTTTTTTTGTTTTGTTTGGTTGAGTTGTTTTGTTTTGGTTTTAACAAAAATACAAAGCATACCTTGTGCTTATTTCTGCTGTTGTTTCATCATACCACAGGGAACACAATGACACTACACTGAAGTTCAACAAGTCTCATTTTGTCCTTGCAACTGTATCTAATTAAACAAAATCTTTCTAAGAACTTCAGTATCCTGGCCTGTACAATGCAACAAAAGGCTAATTTGTCCCAGTTAAAATCACCATCCTAACTCAATAATAAGACCAGGAACAGAAAGTTTTAAATAAGTCAAAACAGCAGGGGATAAGGGGAACCCCCCTACATCAAACATCTTCAGCCAAAAACCTGGAAGTTCCCCTATTAGAACAGCAATATGAACAATAAAGCATTGAAGAGCTGCATCAATCCATTCAAGTAAGCGTGCCTTGAAGAAGAGACTTTTCTAAGGGTATTCAGCAAATAAACTAAGCAAATCACTCAGTAGCATGCTCCAACTAGCTAAAATCATGGTAAAAAAATTACCTTATCCTAACAATGAAGAACAGATCCATGGCTAACTTCTTCCCACAGTTCTCTGTAATTCCAGTATTTATGCTGGTAATTCAAGTTATTTAATAGGGGATGGCTTCTCAAAGCCCAAAAGTAAAAAAAGCTTTCTCTCGATCACAATGAGAAATCTTTAGTCCCACTCAAACGAGAAAGGCTGCTAGTCAATCTAAAGTATCTCTTAGTAGCCAAATCGTGTACATCAGGAAGACTACACACTTGTTTTTTACATGCCTTTAAAACCAAGAAATGAGACCCTTTACCCTCCTTCAAGGATCCATTATTGGATTTTACAAGAATCAATGCTAAAAACTTAAACCGTTTTATCCATTTGCTAGCAGTTTTTTGGCCCTGTTACAGTTTCAACTGCAAGATTAGAAAAGTTGATTTACTAATTGTCACTGAGCCACTGCCAACAATTCCCCACACACTAGCACCGCACTACCGTTTCTAAACCACTAACAGTTAAGGCATATTTTTACTCCAAATACTGCACTTCTGGCTATTAAAGTGCTCAGTTGGTTTCCAGGTTTAACTATACAATGGATTAAGAGACAGGAGATGCTATCTGCAGCCGGAACACTAACAGCTGTTCCTGGACTGTGCTTATCACTGACATAAGGATCTCAGATGGAGAACTCTATCGCAGCTAAGAAATGCATAGCTTTCCCCTCCCCCCAACGCCTAAGTTATGCCTATTGTCTAATAAAACTCAGTAGATCTGTTGCTGCTGAATACTGCCTTCTCTTAGAATTTAGGAAAGTATTTCATGCAGTTCTAACATGCTGTTTGCCAGTAACTCAGGCCTGATGTATCCCTATTTGCCTTCATCTAGCATGTAACCCAAGGTTCGATATGACAACACTTCCATGACAAGCCATATGCCTCAACTTTACTCAGCCAATAAAATTCAGTGTTTTTTTTCGGAGTAACTTCTGATTTGCACTGAAGCTTCACATTCCAAATCATAGTAATTTTAAGATAAAGACCTCAGAATTTAGATTTCTTTCCACAAACTAAACCACTGAATATCTTCTGGCTTTTGCTTCCCAAAGTGCATGCAATTTCTACCTACAGAATGCTTCCTAGCTTGTTACTTGGTCAGAGCTCTTTTTAGTACCCTCTAGGAGACCTTCACAGGCTTTGATAACAGCAAACAATCAGAGAGACAAAGGAAGACAGCTTCCTTATTTTCCCTCGCACTAACTGTTTTTGTACCAACCAGCAGTTTCAAAATAATAGTAATTCATATCACTGTATATGAGTTACTGGGGATTGCAGGTGAACCATGCCACAGATAAGAAAACCAGCTCTGAACCATCACGATCAACCTCTGGCCCAGAATGGATGAAATATATGTATCATCAAGCAGATGGCGCTCAGTTGTTTCAAGGGTCAGCTTAAATCCAGAAATACCAACCTTAAGTTATGAAATATCTATGTGATTAAGGCTTACAGACCACAGCAGATTCCATTCAAAGCAAAACTTTGGTGTCAACCCTGTGCTAAGCACCTTGAGCGAAGACACCACCCGCATGGAAACAAACCATGCTAATTAGTACAGACTCAACCTCAACCCTGTTGGATCTCAACCAGTTTCAAAAAGCCACAATACCTCCTAAGCCTGTGGTTGATGAGAAATTTTATAAACTAGAGAAAATAAAATTCTGCTAGATGCAAAATGGGCTCTGTGTTGTGTAAGCATCATACTACTCCCACCCAAATCCTGTTTTATAGGGGTTACTCCATCCCCTGCCAAGCCTTTCCACAGAGGGTTACTGCGGCATATACTTTTGTCTCAAGACCAGACTACTACCAGAGGAAGATACAGGTGAAAGAATCAAGGATAACATGTACTGAATATCGTTAATCAAAACTGGCTACCTAATGTCATTTGATTCTACAATCACTCAACTATCTAAGGCAATAAAGCAACTGAAGGTACTTTGAGCTAATCATGTATTTCATTACACAACCCGCATATTCCTCCTGCCTTCCTGTGGAAACCACTAGCTACCATTCCACTACTCAGCATCTTCAGCTCCAGTGTGTTTTCTAGCAGCCAGGACTTGGGTGCACCATCAGTACTCCCAGTAGCCTGTCTGTACAGTAGTGCAATTAGCACACGCTTAACAACAATCCATAATATAATAACCCTCCCAGTCATACATAATCCCCTTGGAAAGCACTCCCAAGTGCCTCAATAATACTGTTGACTGCTCCCGAGTGCAACCTACCACAAATACCAGCAACTTGTACTATTTCACCAAGCAGCTTTGAATCATGAGCAAGTTTACTAGAGAGCACTCTGGCAGCTACCAGCCAATATCTTCAAGCTTCTGTCGACACAATCAAAACCAACAGAATTGAGGGGAGGGCAAAAGACTGTCTCATAACAAGTAACACAGGGAATCCATACTCTTTAAACCAAGATGCTATTTGGCTACAAATAACAATAATAAAGCTTCTCACAAACCATCTCCTACTTTTTTCCCCCGAACCTAAAAAAAATTACCTACTGCCTTTCCACTGTTCATCTTAACACCTTGATACCGACAGTCAAATTCAATAAATTCATCCAATGACAACTTGTATCATTTGTATCCTCAACTCACAAGCCTGATGTATGTGCAGTTTCTGTTGCATCAGTGGGAGCCCTTCGTAACAATTCCAAAAGCCACCACCAAGTCCAACTTGAATAAGCTAATGTTTTATTCAAGAGACTAAACACTCTTTGTTATCAATATGCAAAACGGCTCCAAAAAACATCCTTAGCAAGACTCACTACCTCTCTATGAAGCAAAATTATGCAGTCTTTTGTATCAAATGTTATGCATTTTCATATAAGGTGAGGAAAAAAGCATATGGCTTAAATTAAGTTGTACTCACCAAGCTAAATTACAGCCTTCGCTTTCTCGTTGAGACAAATCGTTTAAGAAATTGTTCTAACATCCTCTTGTCAGGTCTACACTTTCATTCTTCTGTGTGCCAAACACACAATTATCTACACTTAAATTCCCCTCCCTTATTTTATATTTAACCGAAGAGGCAAGGAGGAGCTCATTAAACAGTAAGAACTCATCATTAATTCAAGTTAAAATTTTAATCAAATTATCAGAAACACTGAAAAGCCTGCAAGGCTCCATTTCTTCTCAAACTCTTTAGAATCTGGAACCATCTCTCCACTGTTCGATGCTCGGCCAAAACACCTCCCTTCTCCACAGCTTTACACATGCCCACATGTGAAGAATATCTCTGAATAGTAACATTAACATGAAGCACTTCCACAAGTGTCTGGTCAACCCTCAGGTCACCTGTGTACACATGCGAAGTATTGCTCTAACACAATCTCAAAATTAGATGCAAAATCCTAAGGAAACACGAGAGGTGATTTGAACTGATACAAGCTCATCAATATTTTCATGCTCAATTTGCCACAAAACTGCATGTTTAAGCTAGGTGATAGGGACATTGGACATAAAACATGTATACCTTGTACCTATGAGTTGCAATAAATGCATTCAAATGTACATCTAAGTCTCCCTTTCAAAATTTAACCCTCCTCCTCTCCCATTTTTCCCCTCCTCACGTTCTCGCTAGCTCAACAACATCCAACCTATAGCTTTCTGAACCACTGAGCAACTTCTACATTTCCTAGAAATTACTCTGAAGTGGGGGGAAAAAAAAAAAAATACCACCAAGCATCAATCCCATGCCGGTAATATCCCAAGACAAAGAACAGCACCATGGGAATGCCTGGCAATAGAGTTGTGTTCCCCCCAAGCTACATTTGATGGAAAACCAAAGCTTACATGGCTTGCAAACAGTGTATCGTTGGGGATGTATTGCTTCAAAACTTCATTTTATCTGAGCCATGGAGTTACCAAGGAAAAGTAAGAGCTATCAAAACATTCCTATAAGCACTAGTAACTATTCTCTTTGAAGCATCTTATCACCTGCTTTCTGTAGCCCATAAAATCCCAGATGACTATCTCAGCTCAAGTTGAGCAGTCTGGCAACTCTGACATACCCCACACTTTCACTTCAGAGCTAACACTATGATCAGAGGCCACGACTGAGCAGTTCAGAGAAATTATTAATGAACTGCAATAACACCGTTTTATTTTTTTAACAAACACTTATTCTTCTCTGGCTATCAACTACCAAAGATTGTTACATATTTCTACTTATTTCCTTCCCCTTCCAACAGCTGCCCAAAAAGCTGCCAGTGTTTGGCAAGCCCATGACAGGCATTACACATTCCAGCTTCATGAAGCCCAAATGGTTCAGTTTGAGAAAGGTCAAGACTTTAAAAAAAAAAAAAAAAATTTACTCAAAATGCCCTCACTTTACCTACAAAAAAATCTCATGTACTAATTCCTAATGGCAACAACAATCCTTCTGATGTGTTTCTTATTCTTTGCTCACAGACTGTCCAAAGGTCTCAGACACAACTTTGACTCCTCTTCCTTGATGTCACCTGGAGCTGCTCAAACTGATACTTAACACACTAAAATTTTTAAGTAGTAATCATCAGCTTTCAGTTTCATATTACTTAAACATACTGACTGCACTGACCCTAATTCATGTTTGCACAACCATACTAAGAAAAACAAAGACCAAAAAAACAGCAACAAAAAAACCCCACCAACAACACAAACCCAAACCACACCACAAACCAAAAGAAAACTCCACACTATAATCAGGTGTTCTACAGTCCTACTCTTTAAATAGTCTTTTCCTGTGGCGAGACAGAAAAATACATACTACAGAATGATGCAAAACTCCGAATTTGGTCATAAAAATACAGCTCTAGTTATTTTGGTTGTAAAATTAAAAGTTGATCACCTACTTTTTCCCCTCCACCTTACACTTTCAACCAGCAAGGATTTAGGACAATATTCATTGCAAGGACAGCTGTATCTATAATCTGTCAGTTCCCTTCTATCAACACCAATTTGTATGTTCTTACATGTAGATACAATTCTTACATGTAGAAACAATATTAATTATTTTTATTCCACTCTGTTTTCACAGAAGACTTAATTCTTCAGTGCAGTTAAGCAACAATCCTGCTTTGAACCTAAATCCACACAAACCTGTTTCCTAGCTTTTCCAGAGCATCTCTGGTTGCTTACCTCTTTGCACACACTTAGTTTACGCTCTTACCTTTTAAAAATCTGATTTTTCTGAATCACTTTTGGTTAAGATTTGGTCTCTTCTTATTCCTGTGTTCAGAAATGTTGACATTTTGCCAGCATGCATTCTAACAACTAGTTAAAACTGAATAAAGGCTATTTCCTAAGCGACTTCAGCTACTTGAAATTACCCCTAAAGTAATCCATTTTAAAAGCAAAAAACATTTGATCCAGATTCCATTAATGGTACAGCTTCACATTCACACCAAAATCTCTTTGCAATACTTTTCTCTGCTACCATTAGAAGCACATCTTTCTCAAAATGTTTATAACAAAAAAATGTTTATTTCAAAATCAATTTTAAAATCTAAGAAATCTGTGTTAATCAGTATTTGAGCTGATAATTCACATTGCCAGGTCCATACTAAATGAGTCCACAGGGCTTCTATTTCCGTGACTGAAAGACATACTTGGCAGCATCTAAAAAAGGAATATTTAGAAAGTTGTTCAGACCTATTATATAGGTGAGGTCCCCCTCTGAACATTAGCCATTCCACCACTTTCACTTCAGTATCAAGAGGAAAACAAACAAGCATTTGCCTTACTGGTTTAACTAGTTCAGGTCGGGCAAACACCAACTTAGCACATTACAGTACATTCTTCCAAGGACAGTATTCAATAAATCTCCAAGTTCCTTTTCTACAAGGTTACAACCCATGTCCCTGTTCAGTTTTAGCACCTGTACTTTCCATCTGCTCACAGGAATCAATTAGAAGGATGACCTACCATTTAATACGTATGGTGGTTCCTTTGGGTAATCAACACAGGCACATACTAAGCCTTCTCTTGGAATAGGGTTTCTTCTGTGTTCTGTCAAATTTTCTCCTGTTGGCTACAAAATTTATTTACAAGGCAATATTCCCTACTTGAGCATCAACTTCTTCCATTCTATTCTTTCACATCATTTTACACCCAAAGCAAATCCTGTCCCACAAGTTAAGACTATCCTCAGTAAATCCCTTCTGCACATGCGTGGTTACTATTTTCTGAGGAAAATAAAGTTATAACCATAAGTTCATCATTATGTCTGCAAGCACCTCCAACTTCTCAAACTCAGAATTCATTAGCTGTCACATTTCTCAGATTAAAGAAAACAAAACACACCCCAACATATACATGTGGTTCTTTTAATTTCTGCTGCTTAACATCATACATAAATAATTTTCTTTTATCTTAGTTGATCCAGATATTCCTAAGCACCTTAGTATATCTACTTTTGTTTTCAGGTTTGCTACTTCTTTTAAATAAAGTCATGGCTCAAACATGAAGTGTGACACTTGCACTTCATTCACTTGTTGAAGCTTAGCAAATTAACTGTTTCCTACACGCTTTTGATCATTTAAGTGAGTCAAGTTTCAAAGCTTACCACTTTTTCACAATCTGTTTTCTGGACAATATAACTCCCTACTACTAAACAGCCTCCTCCACCGCCTCACAGATATCTTGCCTGTCACTCAGGCCCCCCCAATTTATTTTGTCCTTTAACATTAGGCTTTGAAACAGGTCTATCTGAAATGATGTTTCTGTGCATCCCTGCCCCCTGAAAAAAAACAAAACAAAACAAAACAAAACAAAAAAAAACCCCACACACAAACCCCCAAAACAAATGAACTGTGCAGTTGTTACAGTTAACCTTAAAGAAATGCTGCTTCCATTTCAACACCATTTTCAAAACACTGTTAATCACTTAGTGGCTGTAAGTTCACCGTTCTATGGCAGCTACAATACTATATACAGGGAGCAACTGCACAAGATTAAGAGGGGAAAATTTAATCAACTTCAAGTAACTAAGCCTAAGCTAAGCAAAAATCTCTTCTTAAAGCTTACCACTAGACTATCTGGAAAATAAATAAATAACTAAATAAAACCATTTGCTACACAACTATTAATGTCACTGTCACAACCTTACATTATATTTGCCTCCCTCTGAAGTAAAATAAAAATATGGATTAGCTTTTACAAAAATTCTGCACAATTGATATTTTTTCAGAACCGTTAGATTCAAGCCCTCACAAAGATGTTCTAAATCTTTACTCAGCATCATGGCAGTACTGTGCATATTAAGTCTGCCAATGGAAAATAGAGGTAAGCATTCAAAAATGCACATTTTTTCAGGGATGCAAATAAGCCCTCATTCTGTGCTTTAAGTGAATTACCTATTTTCGGTAAGTATTTTGAATCTTAGCTAAGACTTGTGTTTACCTATGACATTTTCTGGAGAACATCATAAATTGGTATTCCTGGGTGCAGTATTTAACCTTCAGTTTGTTTCAAAATTACTTACTGTTTCAAAAGGAAAGCGTATTGCAGTATCTTCTAAGTGTATCCTGGGTTTTGTCCCAACATTCAAGTGCCCCAAAAGAACAGCAAGCTCTGTAGCAATAACGAACAATAAATCTTATCTCTTTTTGTTAAAACCCAACGGTGCTTGGGGAACAGATCAAGTCTGAAACAATTCGGACGCAATCCCTTTTTAAACATTTGCCCCTTACACTTTAACATCAAGTCAGGAAACGGCTTACTTGTGCCTCACTCTGTTCTCACAGTATTCATTTTCTCCCTTTCAACTTGAAAATGTGGCTACTTCAGCTGTAGTACTCCCTTAGCCAAAGCCCATTCGAAGCCTGTACCGTTCTTACCTGCATTTATCCTGTGGTATTTTTTCACTTTATTGACTTAAACTCAGATGAATTCCAAGCACCACAATGAAATAGCTGGTACTGAAAATGAACTCTTAAGACTACTTGGCAGTCAAATCACACAGCAGCTATGCACCAGTTGCTGGTTTTCAGTGCATTCACTATTACATATGAAATCACTAAGGATTAATCTAGCCTGCAATCCAAAAACATCTAGGTGGGTGTTTTTACATAACTTTCATTTTTTCGTGCAGTCTGTCTTAAAATTGAATCTTTGGAAAAGTAGTTGAAACACATCCTTATTTACATTCGATTTACTAAAGTTCTTAGTTATGGACAGTTCGCTTTTATGTTAAGTATACATAAGCTTCTTAGGAGAACACATATTTTAGCCAAGCCAAGCCAACATATAGATCCTTGAACAAGAAGAAATAATTAGAAAGTAAATTTCTTTTTTGGACTTGAATACAATTTCTCTCATGTGCTTCAAAATCACTTCTATGTTTGGAATCTTCAGGTTTAAGACAATAATTTTATTATCATATATAAAGATAAAATTATCTTAACAGAAACAATTTGTATATGTTTAAAACATTAAAGTTATCAAATGCTTTTAAGACCTCATAACAAAACACATTTACTTTTTTAGTTTGAGTTTTTAGTAAGAGCAGTACTTGTTCGAACTACAAAAGCTCTAAGAAACTAGCATTTTTGCCACAAATCCAAGCCCTAAAGCAAACTGGGAGAGGGGATTAAGTCACTCCCATTAAATGAGAATTTAGCCACTCGGCAATGTTATTAGCATGCTGGCTATAGCAGTGCTATTGCCAGACAGGCTGCACTAAGCCACTGTGCAATTAATACAATCAACTATTACATCCACTGCTAACATCCTAAGCAGTAGATCAAGGACAAGTACTAAGGCTGTCCTAGTTTTTTACATCTGGGAACATGAAAAAAGGCAAGTTCATAATTCCAGGACACACAACACTGGTTTTTTGGGTTCTTTTTTTTTTTTTTTTTTTTTTAAAGTGTGACAAAGCTACCATAAACCTGCGTCACAAGATGTAAACTAATACAAGCATGGTGAAAAAAAAAATAAATTAGTGGCTGGCTTTATATAATCTGATTAAAGCAAGATTAAAATCTATAAACCAAATTTCAGGGGTCTCGCACTGTAACATACAACACAGTAACAGATTACAAAAATAACACTGCTTCTTGATTCAGAGAATCTTTAGGCCATTACTTGTTAGTAAAAATAAACAGAAATCCTTGTCCAATCCTAACTTTTGCAAGCTTTTGGCATGTCCCTGAAACCTCCAAGCAAAAAGCCTGTTACATAACGGAGCAGGAGACATTCAACTCCAGGGTTCTGCGTCTTCATGCCAGTAGGTTTTGCTCCCCTCCCCTTTGGGGATCTACCATTTAAATATGCATTTGTTCCTTTTAGATCTCAATTTTAAGGCTGACTACGTTTAAAAATTGAGCATTTAGTACACTTCACTAAACCGTCCAACCTCTGGACTTGTTCCAAGATCTCTACGCTCCTAGTCTCCCAGGCCTGGGCAAGACAAAAGGGATGCTCTTTCCTCGTGGCCACAGAGAAGTGCTTGCCACGTGTGGCACACACGTGTTTAAGACAGTTCTTTAAAGACAGCACAGATGTTATTCTAATTAAATAGCATTCAAATTGGTCTACATACATTGCACTTGATCAATAACAACCTTTTAGTTACTCGACTTGATTTCAACAATTAGAACTAGCCAATATATCATTACAGGGCTGCCTTTTGCCTCTGGAGAGTACCCAACCATGTCAACAAATGACTAACCTCATTTGGTATTTAAAATTTAATATTTAATTTAAACAAAGCTGCTTACATTTTCATGAAGTATAGTTAGGGGCATCTAAGAAGTTCAACTAGCAGCTAAAGCCTGACTGAGATGATGTCAGTGTGCTGTGAAGATAAAGACTTAATCAGTAGTTCTGTTACTGAAATAACATCCCGAATAACAGTTCATGTTGAATTACATGTATACCAAGTTTTTACTCATGCTCATGAGTTTTTGTAACACCCCTCCTTTGAGAAGGAACTGTTTTATTGTGACTAAAAAAAAAAAAATTATCACCCCCCCCCCCCCAAAAAAAAAAACAACAACAAAAAAACCCAGACAACTTATGTACAACCATGACTCATATGAGCAATTACTGTACTGCTTAAAAAGCACTTTCACTCTGGAAGATCTGGGAACAACTCTCTCACTTTAAAAGCACTTAACCAGAATGCTTGGTACCATTTACTCTAACTGGACATTTCCCTACCTGCACTATTTTGAGCTATTTGGCATATCTAATTAGCTAAACCCCTTCTTATAAAAACTTCAGCAAAGGGGATGTGAAATAAAATAATGCCGAGTTTACCCTTGCTAATTCCAACCCAGCTACAGATATTATTACAAGCCTGAAGCAAATATTAAAGAAAAAAAAAAAAAACACAAGAAATAAATAAAACAAACCCCTTTATAAATGTGATAGCTGATAACACCTACTTTAAATTCAGAATATAAGTGCTTCTTAACTAAGATGAAAGTCTTCTAACTGTTTGGGTACATAAGCATTTCAGCAGGGGCATAAACAAGATTTTCTAGGATGCTATTACTAGGAGGAACATGGAAGTCCAACCAGTATCAGCCTCAAGAGAATTAATCCACAAGCCTAGTAGGAGCTAATCTAGTCTATGCCTTAACAATTCTTATTTACATGACCAGTAGCTTCCCTAATTTCCACAGAACCAAAAAGATAGCATTTCCCTTTGTGTAATTATGTGCATTCGCACTCAAGCTTAATCCAAAAATACAACCAGAACAGTAGCTGGTATTAAGCTTATTTTATGAGGACCACAGCATGATTAAGGATAATAATGGATTATTTTTTTTTTTTTAAGTTCTTTGGGAACAAGTAGAAACAGCTAGTTATTTGCATCTTCCTCATAAAGCATCAGTCATGCTGTCCTACATCCAGGAAAAAGTAAGTATGAACCAATGTAGTAATTTTATGCATGCATTCCAAATTCTTTTACAACATTATAATTCTGGAATTCCATATATCCCATCCACTGAATTTCCTGTGAAAAGGATCATTCTCCCCTTCTCCCCCCCCCCCCCAAAAAAATTAAATGCAAATTACTACTAGTTTACGAGTATATTTTCCTCATTTGCTTTGTATTGTACAGTTAAAGACAGAGCATTTGCCAAAGCTAGTGACATACTTGACTAAAAAACAGGCAGAAAACTTTGCTTTGAATTTTAATTATCTGTAGCTAACAAGCACTGTCATTTTATAACCAAATACAGGTGGTGTAGATACAAAAAAAAATTGGATTCAGATGAGAACTTGTAAGAGATTTCTTGGCTTCTCCTCTATGTAAGAAAAGCAGTCTACAGATTATTAAAATTCAATTCATTGTTTTTTTAATTCATCATTGGGCTTCACAATTTTGCAGAACTAAACTGAATATAGGTTATGCTGCCTAGAAGATATAGTAATTTGAGCAGTCTAGAAGATTACAAGTGCCTTTGCTCCTCTATTACAAGTTCTTTTATTTTAAGGGCACTTAAACTAAATTTTATCATAAATTAAATTTATTGCTATAATTACAAATTACATGAGTATAAACTATAGTAATAATTATAATATTACAAATTAATGATAATCTATATTTATCATTATTTATTGTTGTAAGTACCAAGTTCCTCAAACAATAACCAGTTAATTCAACAGTTGCAGTAAAAGCATTATCTGGCTAAGGTGAATAATACATATAGTATAAGCCCTATATTATTATAGGGTTGTCTTACTATATTAACACTTGGAAAGAAATCTATTTTCACATCTGTGCCGTACAATGCATTATAAGCAAGTGGAAGTTGCGTGCAACATCAGCTCTTTGTTCTTCCAACAAATCAAATCATAAACTCTTACAACTGGCTCTAGCTACCAGCGAATGGCCAGCATGGCCTTATGACAATTCCTCTCCAAGCCTCTTGTGGCTAGTGTTGCTTTCCTCTGCACCATCCCAAATGCACAAAACACACTCCTAGCCATTCATGGCCACCAGTTCCATGTGCTTCACCAAAAGACAAAACATTTCCTTAATACAGGTTTGGCATTCAAACTCCAAGGAGTTATCTCAATGGGAAAAAAAAATAAAATAAAATGGAAGAGACTTGCAAATTGAAAGTGCATCCTTCATTGGACCAACTACTCCTTCCACATTCTTCCATGTGTAATAATTCCACAAAGATGACCACGTATTGACGTATCTTTACATACATAAGTGCCAGTACTCACAAAAATCTCCATTCAGTCTCAGCAAATTACCTCCTCCAATAACATGAGTACACACAGTAAGATTTCACAGTACATCTTTCTGGAAACTGAGACCATTCACAACAATTTTAGAACTGAGTAGTAGTATCAGAGCTTAACTATCAAGCCCACTTCCAAGAATCATTTGAATGTCACTATTAATGGCACTGCCATACACATATACCACCAGAGACAAGGGTTTCACCTCACCCTACGTCCAAATACAAAGAGGAAATTATGATCACGTTGGTCCAAACTAAGTAAGATAACAACAGATGCCTTTGTATGTAAGATTTTACCTTTTTTTTTTTTTTTTACAATGAACCAATAAGCTTATTTTAGAATGAAATAACACCCTACAACCCTTTGTTTCTATACTCACTAACATCAATATCATCTTGTTCATAAACTCCACCAACAGATGCAACAGCTTGCATACCCTTAAACAACACATTAAACAAGGCATTCTATAGTTTCTAGAATTATTACTCTAGTATAAGACATCTCAAAAAAAAAAATTACAGACAGGAATTTCGCCTGCTAATAAGAAGTTTCATAGTTAACAGCACCTGTTGGGATACCAGCCAAACACCGTCACATGAAGTAAGTAGTATTCTGTGGTAACTTCATCTAAATGAAAGATGACCAAAAGACTGCTTTCGTCATTTTACTATCACCCAGGAAACATGCTTGTGCTACAGTATTCAAGTTAGAAGAACAACTGCTCCTGTCAACTGAGTATTCATAATTAATATGAAAGCAACGTGTGGTCTTTTGTCTATATGGACTTTTTAGTCAAATAAGCAACTGGGGATAAGGGATGCTTTTGAAAGGGACAACACTCAATTCTTGGCAATCTGTTACAGAACTTACACCAGGGGAGGGGCAGAATTCAGCCCAACTGAGCCTACATTCCCACTGAAGCTCTGTATATTCCAGTAAAACCCCTTCTGAGATCTCTTGTTTGGTATCAAGACACGTCTACTGAATTCAGTAGCTCTGTCACCAAAAAACTTGTGCCCTCATAGCACTGACTGCAAAATGGAGTTGTAGTGTAGGAAAGAGGCTGTAGTAGGAGAGAAGAAAAATACTCCACAAATACTCCCTCTTCTCTTTTCTTTCTAGACACAGTTCCAAATATAGCAATTCTGACTCTGTAGGGAGTGTTTTCAATCATGCCTGACAATTCTGATTTTACAAATGGTCTATTAACAGAGTCTCGCAAATGGCTACAACTCCTTATAAGCATCCATCAGAGGGGAGAAAAATGCACCAAAGTTCAGGGCACCAGGAGCCACACAAGGAAGCCAGAATATACTGCAGGCTGAGGTACCATTTTCAGGCCACGTATTTCTTTGATATCTACACACACTTTAGAAATATCACCTTCTCTGAACAAAGAGGTGCAGTAACAGGCCGGGTGAGGGTCTGTTCTCTTCTGAAGGAGATCCAGGCATGTTCATCCATACAAGCTGCTTTCCCTGAGAGGTCACAGACTGACTTCCCAGTCACAACCTTTTCCTTTCCCTGAGGAGGGAAGAGACAAAGGTGTGCCTGAAGTTCCGTCATCTCAAATTGTGACTGTGCTGTCAGAGAACACACACAAAGTCCAGGCTGAGTTCTACAAACAGGTTTACGAAACCAACAGCTCAAGCTGTTAATGCTACCAAGGAAAGCAAAGTTGAATTGAATTCTTTCCTAAAACATGATTTTCTCCATCCCTTCATACATGTTCCCTTACACCTCTGATTCTGGGATGAAAAAATATGCCATTTTTATTCCACAAAATCATTGCTAATACTGTCATCTTAAACATAATAAACATTCTTTTCACAAATGCTACTTAGTGATACTCACTTACCCAAAATTCAAACTAAGTCCATTTAACACAAGTATTTATCAAATACCCACTAAGTCACACCATTACTTTAGCCTCCCTCTCAAGAAATGAAGATGTACAACCAGATCTGCCTAGAGTTGACAGATTAGGGTTAAAGTCCAGTAGGAAACAGATGGTTGCTGGTTGTTGATGCATCAATGTAGAGGCACCAAAAGAATCGCTAGAGGACCATGGTTTGCATCATCCTCCAGCAAAAATATGTCAATATTAAGGCACTAAACACAAGGCAGCAAGACACATGTAACACAAATTTGAAAGAAGCAAATGTATTGCCAAGAATATATATAATTCTGACCAGGCAGACAATCATATGGACAGTGCCAAAGATTTGGACAATTTTTCAAATTCAACACTAAGTCTTTTTGCATCAAGACTAAATATGCAACTTATACCTGGAACTTTGGGGGACTGAAGGACTTGTTTAGAGTCATCACTCAAGCCTTTGAGGTTAAATTAACTTTTTAAAAATGTTTTTCTAATTTCACATGATAATGTCAACTTACGACTCACGACAGATTGAAAAATTAGTTGTCTTGCTCATTTGACAGAGTTTACCATCTCTCCAGACAAGTCTGCAAAAGCAAATGAACTCACTCTCAGTAGGTCTTCAGAAATCCAAATTTCTACCTTAGTCTCCTGTCACCGCTTCCAGGGCAATGCAAATACACTCACCAGCCAAAGAACCGAGGTCTTGGAAGGTTTTTTTAAGATGGCAGCAGCCCTTAAGAGCCAGGATCTCAACAAATCCTTACTGCCAGCAGTGACCTTCACTAAGGCCTTGAGCACATCTTCATTAAGTACCAGAGCTCCACACCAGGATTTTTAATCAGAATTGATCCATGTTGCCTACAGCTTCCAACATTACTTCTCTTCTGGTTATCTCGACATGCTCCTGCTCCAGAAGCCACCCACAGAGAAGACAAATGGGAATGCTGGCACCTCCACTGAAGCGCAACCTTTCAAACCCAAAAGCCAGTAACATTTGAACTGAGCTACAATGACGCTGCAATCACGCAGTTGAGACTTCAGAAAATACTCTTCTCTGATAACTCTATGACAGAGATGAGAATTCTGGCAGGTGGGGCAAGGATGTCAAATCTAGCTATCACAGCAAGGCTACTTGAGCTCTTTCTCTTACACTGATGCTAGGCCAATTAGTAGCATTCAACTACAATATTTATCTAAGTATTAGGAGCTAATAATTTCTGCCCACAAGAAGGGGCACAGTGAAAGGATAACATTATCCACGGCAGTTACACTTCTCCATCCAATTGCAAAAATACTTCAAATAATGATGAATTCTACAACTACATTTCAAAAGGTATGATCAGTGCTCAATTATCGAAGACAATTTAGTTACTGATCTCCTGAATTAATAACTTTGGAACAGCTTTTGGGCGAGGATTTCTCCAGCATATCTGCATCTGAGAGTCAGTTCATGTGCCTGCTCCTGGTTGTCTTCTTCCTACAGTATTTCATTTGTTTCTTGGCTTTGAGCAGCTCTACAGAGAAACAACTCACCATTTCCAACAAATACAGGGAGTGGGAAGTGTATGGTTATCTTCCCATTCGTACCTCAGCCATGTTTTCTCTTGGAGTGAATGTGTGGAGGAAGAAAACGCCTTCTGTCAAGTCACATGAGGTAGAGGAACCCTGAATAACTGTTGCTCTCTAGAGCGTTAGGGACCAACTTGTGCTTTTTAGACATACAGAGCTCTTCAAAAGTTGAAGCACATGTCCCAGACAAAACTGGGACCTGCACTAGGGTGGTGCTGACAGGTAATCTAAGTGTCTCGCCACAGAAGAAAGCACAACTGTAACAGCTGCTGTGCCACATGCAGCACCAAGCCCCTCATCTCATACCTGTAAACTTGAGCAGCCATCTCTTCCCTTCCTTGCAGTCCCAGGATTACTTTGATATCAAGAAAGGTTAACTGCCCTTGCTCTGAAGCATGATCCACTTCTTTAGAGTGATCATTCAGTTCACACAGTAAATTAACTCTCTGTCACCACAAGGCCTCTGTTCCTTCATTAGAGCATCTGCTGACTTTCAGGACTTACCTGCTGGCCCTCTTCAGCTGATGCTTCATCACCTCATCACATAGCACAAAATAAGAGAGTCAGTACAGCAAACCTTGGTGCAGAGGCCTCAATGGCCAAACTACATGTTTTGCAGGAAGTTTTACTTTCGACTGGCTGTTGTCTGGTTCTGTGCCCTTAATACGTATTTGTACCTAGAGCATATCTTCCAATTCAATTTTATCTGAAAGGAATCCTATTTGTACACCTGAGATGCTCCACAATGGAGACTGAAGAACTGTAAAATGGGACAATCAAGAGATGCACTTCAAAAGCATACTCTGATCTGAACTAAGTTGCTAATGGAAACAGCTGTTAAAAGGCTATAAATACCCAAACAGTCTATATGTAGCTCCAGGCCTACAGAATGCAGAATAGTCATCTTTTTCCCCCTACTTTCTGTCCACTGAAGAAACTTTCTTGCCATTAGATCATATCACTGAGATCCAAACCATCTGCACATACTTTAGGGTTTGGGCAGGTACAGGTATTGCCTCTATGGTTCATCTAATCTATAGAACAATGCAGTTTGAAGCTTTGATTGCGTTATCATCCAGCTAACGTAAATTATGGTACCAAAAAGTAGTTTGTCAGTGGCATAACTTATGGTACCAAAAGTAGCTTTTCAGTGGATGATGAAGACAAATGCTGGAACAAAGCAAATCACCCAGTGACAGTGAGCCCCACTGGTCTGGAACAGCATGAACAGTCTATCTTGCAGTCCTCCAGTGGAGTAAGATGCCACTGACTTGAATAGCAAACAGAATACAACTGTTTTGAAAACTTGCCTTCCCACTACAGAAATGCAAATCTAAAAAAACAAACAAATCTCATACATTAAAATAGATTAGTTTGTCTTCTCCTTACTATACTGCATAGACAGTTTGTGCATGTACTACTGCAGTTATTTTTGGCAAAGGTCACATCAAGATGGCAATCTGATTCAGCGAGGGACTTCCTCAAACTGCAGGCACCTGGAAGTTGTTTGTATCTTCCAAGACTGGCATCTAGAACGTTCTTAACTTTAGAAACAGGCTACACAAATCTGAATTTTCATGCCACAGAAATAGAAAGGAAGCCACAATCTCTCTTATGAGAAAGCCACAATTGAAATAGTTCCCAAGGGAAAACTGTAATCATGAAGGTATTTTTCCCTCATTTTAATTTTCAATTTCAGCCAGCAACAGCAGAACAAAATGGACATGTTAGACAAGGCCATTAAAAAGCCGGTCTCTTCTTCATGAAAACTTACCAGGTCAAGCTACATACAGCGCTTTTCCTCATACCGAGACAAGCGTTTATTTCCCTTTTAATAGCCTTCATTCAGTTTCCTTATTCTTTTTGTCATGCACAGAGCTCCAGGCACATCAGCAGCATGGTAAACCAGTGAATATCTTTAACTAAAATAATCATCTGCATAACTGCGTATAAGCTATTGCAATTTCGATGCAAGCCTTGCTGCTGCTGACAAAAGGTCAAAAACGGAATAAGCAAGAGCGGTTTCAGAGACACGCAGTTGCAGAATGACTTTGTAAAGGAAGGCCCCAAAGTTATCTAACTGTGTTAATTATCATTTGGGGACAGACATCGATTATCTGTGCAAACACAGAAAAGGACAGTGAAGCTTTTGAAAAGCAGCAGTGAGGCAAATAAGCAATTATTGATTCGTGTGTTTGCCAAACATTTTCACCCACTCATAACACGGAGAGTTTAAGAGGATTTTCACTACATAGCAATAACAGAGAAAGCCTCTCCAGCTCATAAAAGGGAAGTCAGAACGTAAGCCAGATGCAGAACTCCAACAAACACTGATTCACAGCTCCAGTCACACTCAAAGTCACGTATGAAATGAGCAATTCAGCCATCCAATAAGCCAAGAAGGGGAAAGAGAGGGCAATTATGTCTCTGTTCAACAGAGCACCATTTAAAGTATTCCTTCTGATTCAGCACCAACCCTTGTGATCAGTATTCTTGGCCTACCATCAATGAATTTAATTATACAATTATTGAAAAAATGCAGAGCTCTCCCTTCCCTGCTTGCCCGCAACCAGTCCAATACAAGTCACAGAAATTAGTCAGAGAGAACATGTAGAGTAGCTACCTCCAATTTTACTTTTGAAGTTCAAGTCACAGAAATGCCTGGATATTAGCTCGAGCACTACTGAAAATTAGGCGTTTCCTTTAATTGAGCAAAAGGAGCCTTATCTTCTATATTGACTGATACAATGTGAGGGGCCATGAAAACTGTCACTGAGTTCCTTAATACCCATCAGTTACTTACCAGATTCACCTGGTCTATTTAACTGGCAGCTGTATGTTTGGATCCACATTATCCAGCAGTTTTGCCCGATTGCTGCATCTTCCTCCCCTGTTGAGCTCCCAAAGGCAAGATGAGCTTCCTGAGCTTCAGCTCCTCCCTAGTTCTGCCTTCTTTTAACTCCACATGCATCTAGTATGCTTTAAAGAGCTCTGCTAACAAATAGACTTGCTATCCCACAGTCAATGCCTGCTGAACTCTTTTTTTTTTTTTTTGCTTCTTGAAACAGCTGCACCATGCAATTAATACAGATACTATAGCAATAAGCACAAAGCTCCTACCATTCAAGTGTATTGTAAAGACAATGTTCTTAAACAGGAAGGAATTCAATACAAAGGAAAGAACAGGGCCTTAGCCATGTTAAAACAATATTGTTCTGCCATGGACTGACGCATTAGTCACTGGTTTTGGAATGAGATGCCTTCTTCCCTTTGTGCCAGCTTTGAGCTTTTTCCTCCTACATTTGGGAGCTGGTGGAGGGGAGAGAGCACAAAAGAAGGCTGCAAGTAAGGAAGTTATGGCTCTCCTCTACAACTTGTGCCATCTTCAACAGAAAAATATTCATTTGCTTTTGTTGTTACAAAGTGAAAAAGAGAAGCAAGATTCAATGCTCACAGTACATTCTTTAATTTAATAAGGATGTGCCTCATTTTCAAAGCTGTTTCAGAAGGCTTCTGAAAGAGACAATGTTCTTTCCAATGCCCACGTGGCACTATCAGTCCCAAGTGGCAATTAATTTTGGATCCTGACTGATGCCCTAATGTTCCAAGTATATCAGCTACGCATTAAGCAAAGGACTTCTTTCATCAAAGGACAGGAATTTAATTGAGGCTATATTCAGAGATGCCTCTGAAAGCTTAAGGGAAAGGCAGAGATGTAGTAACTAAAAATGTTTTAAAGAACACGCATATGACCTCTTTCTCCTCAGGAATTCAAGTTGTATAGCCTGCATTCAACTCTATTTCATCAACACACAGGGGCCAGTCAGACCACAGGATCACTGTACCAAGCACAGCAAAGTCCGGCATACAGCCGCTGCTTCAGGAAAAACTTCCATGCCAGCTTTAAGAAGTAGGGTAACAGGAAAACAACGGACATCCAAAGAGCCAGAAAGAGAAAAGGTGTGTTATTATCAGACAGCAAGCCTCAGCAAAACTTGACTAACCATTTTTAGCCTTAGAAACAACTACAACTTAAAAATCAGACCAGAATACATTCACAGGGGGAATCACTGACAGCACAATGTGCAACAGTATTTATTTTCATGTTTGGTATCTAAGCTAGGCTCTTAAAGATTTCCCTGATCCTGTTTAGAACTATGCATTGTATTTCCTATAAATTACTACCCTCATACTTTTGTTCCTTCTTATCAGTATGGCTCTTCTGTTACACCCTTTTTAAGTCTATTTTTTTCAGCTGTGCATAAACACAAGCGTCTTTCTACCTGTCCTTCCATTCCACTAACCATTTTTTCCACTCGTACCTTTAAAGGATGCCATCACAAAGTCTCCCTTTGGCAGGGCCAATTTTAAAGGAAAATATTAAATTACCTCATTATGCTTAGCTATCTTTATAAAACTCATGCTTTTAATTAAGAATTTCAAGCTATCAGCCAATTAGTAATTTCATACATTTGGCTAACAATTTCCTCCACCAGCTTGAAATGTCACAGTACTGATTTTTATTTTGAGACATGGACCAAACCACTTTGGATGAACTCAGAACTCTGACCAAATAAGCCACAAAAGCAGGACACCCCATAGTAACACCATGCTTAAATTAAAGGCAGCAAGCAAAATGTATGGGTTGTGGTTTGCTTGTTTCTTACGGCAATATATTCCTAACTTTAGACACTCAAATGATGTTAAGACTAGATAAACTGCACCGATAACTAGTGAAGTAGACGTTATTTGAAAAAATAGCTCAGCCACACTCACTTTCTGTGCTAAACTGAAGCCAGTTATATGCATTTTAAATATCACAGGGAATGACAATTCTAATTGCATACTGCAGGATTAGATCCAAGATTGCTGTCAAAGCAACATCTCGGAAAACGTTAACTTTTGAATTACTGTTAGCCCAGGGAGTAAACTCAAGTTAGCTCTTTTTTCTTAACTCAGCTTCAGTTTTTCAGCTACATGAACTGCCCTTTTTGGAAACCTATCTTTACATTAATAAAGTCAGCTTTTCTTTCAACATACTTTACTAGAAGGCAACTATCAAAGCGAGGGTGATTTAGCTGCCTCTTCATAGGTTCAATACAAAGCAATTTATGCTTCACATCTCTCACTATTTCTCCAAGAACAACTTTTGACCACAAAGAAGAAAAAGTCCCTGGGAAGAAGGCAGCCTGAAATTAGTCACGGTTCCTTTTTATTCAAGAGCATACATTTGCTCATGCAGGAGGTTTTGATGAGCCTCCTTAAGCAGAGGAGGCTGTCAGCAAAATAACCACCAACATTTCCAAGTAGCTTTATTTTCCTACAGCTATGACATTTCTCTAATTGAAATACGTGATTAGTAATCTCATCTGAACACAACAAGATGATTACCTAGAGATAATGTTGAACAAATCTTGAGATCAGTACAGCCTCTTCCACATACCCTCTGCAGTACTCCTGCCAGATCAGAGGTTACAGCCAGGGGACTAACCACAAACCTGTTTATGGGCTAGGGTCCTTGTGGAGTGTCCTCAAACCAGGACATGGAGCTAGTGACCTCCTGGAACAACCAAGATGCTTTTACCACAGAAACCCAAATAATACATTTCTACTGTGAGTGGCAGGAATTTGAGGAAGAGTGGTATGGAAAAAGGTAATTTTAAGGTACAAACAGGTTAACTCAAGAAAAAGTTACTGTTATGTCATCAAGACCGTACTTTACAGCACAAAATAAGGAATTTATGCAATTCCTTTCCTGTTTCTTGCTCTTCAGGGAATAAGAAAACATTAGACTTATCTAGGGTAGGGCCTATTAACAACTTGTCTTGCTGATTTGAGCATATTATCCCTGTAAAGCAAATACCTGAGCAACATGGTACATAAAAAGGCAACACACCTCCCTGTTCCTTTCAAGGGTCAGTTCTCTTCATGACCTCACAGCAATTGCAATCCTAGGTTTTCTGCATCAGACACCCACTATCACCCTCTCATTCTTCTGGCTAGACTCGACCTTTTCTTGCTCTGATTTAAAACAGTTGCTTCAGGGAAACAGTACATTTTCTGTCAAATGACCTGTGAAAATTCAGGCTCCCTTGCATCTATTAATCTGCCTGGGCACATCAGTAGAAGTGTTAGTCTTGTTTCAGTATTCCTATAAGACCTTAACCACAAAAGACTCGGCAGCTTTTGCAGTAGGTAGGTAGCACGGCTATTTCCAGTATTTCTGTAAGAAAACTGACCCACATCCTAAATTCTGTCAGTTATCGTCTCCTTCCTTGATTTTCTCTTCCATCCTTTGTCATCTTAGATATGCTCCTGCCTGCCCCTAGGCCAAGTATTGCTGCCTTCTCAAAGACTACATCACACAACAGCGCCAAACTTGAATATATTTGGGCAGAACCAAGATAAGGACAGCAGAGCTTATTCTCCAGAGCTCTACTTCAACTACCACATGCTCAACAATTCCCACAGAAGTCCTGCCTCACTGGTTAGAAATTGTTCAACTGGTCCCCAGCACGAGCAACTGTTTTGCTCACTTCTTGCTCCCTTTCCTCATGATATCAACAGCACAACAGAAACATGAATTTCGACTTGGATCCTGGCTTTATTCTTAAATTTTCTTCAAAAGGAATGGATGCTTGGATGAGAAATGCACCATTTAGGTAGAATTAATTCCTTCTTGGTTTTAATGTGGATGGTAATGCTGCCCTTATGCTGTGTGCTATTCAAAAGGTAAGGGAACCAATCTCCAACAAGAGGCCCTGGAAACCAATGAATATTGGAGTTTTAAGTATAACTGTAATATTTCCAGAGGTTTATCACCTTTAAGATAAAACTCCACTATGGAGATATGGGGTTGTTTTGTCTCTAATAATTACCTATCTTCCCAGTCACCTTTCAATAAGTAATCCATTTCATTGCATTAAGAGATTTAGCTTACTATGGAAACAGTTATTTCACATATTCAGCCAATTTCTATTCCACAAAACAGGAGTAATGCAGCTTTTACACAGCAACATAATTCTTTCCTATCCTGAGGACAGGTGCCCCTTCATCTCCATTTGAGTCCTTCCTCAGAGGTTACATGACAGCTCAGTTCAGAAAGCTTCCTATTAAAGCAGCAATTTTACCACTTCTGTGCTTAATACAGTCCATGTAGCTGGGGGAAAAAAAAAAAAAAAAAACAAACCACAAAACCAAACAAACCAACCACCACCAAACAACAGTGTAGTAACTTAGGTCACTTATCAATATGTATTTCCAATTAAGTCCTTCAGTGTCATCTGCTCTTCCATAAGGGTTTTGCACATGAAACCTAGCCTATTATACTGTGGAAAGCTTCCCTCACTTTGTCTTTTAGATCTTAATTTTATATAAACTTATGTAAGGCTAATTTAGCATTTGATTCCTTTTCCCTCCTTGATATTTCACAATGTTTACATCTTGTTTCATTTAGTTTTTACTAGCATGGCAGAATGAACATAATGCTCAAGTCACACGAATCAAACCCTAAGAAATGTAACAGTAGAGTATACTCAGATTGTTTGTCCAAAAAAAAGCCTCCAAGTGCTTAATTTGTGTTTGAAGAGACACTTTCCTCAACATGCCTATGTAATAAAGCAGCTTACACATCCACATTGCTTAATACTATACACTGAATTAATGCATTTCTACTCCCAAAATAACTCTGATTTAACATAGTAATCCAGTGCAGTCTGGTAAAACCAACGTCATCCACTGTCATCCACTAAGGTATTTAATGAAAACTTTACATAAACACGAAACAATGACTTAATTCAGCTAGGACCAGGCTTGATTGAAGCTGCCACTAGGTAACGCAGCATTAAGGCTGCCAGCGCAACCCTTATTTGTCAGTGTAGCACACATGCTGTAACACTCAAACTATGTAGTGCTTTTCCATAGGACCCCCTACTTATCTCTGTACACATAATGGACCTCCTGTGGAGATGAACACTGATGCTTAGTGATTGAGCTTATTGTCTGTTGGACCTCTGTCTTATTTATTGAGGAAAAGGAACAAAAGAAGGGATCACACAATCGAGGACAACAATTAAGACAGTAAAAAGCCACTCTGGAAAAAGATTGCTACCCCTCCTCTAATACTCATCTCTCCTGTGGTTAGGCAAGTCTCATTAAACTAGGAGAGCCCAAACCAGCCAGTTTCATACCCCACCTCTGAAGCTTTGTAGCTAGAACAGGAGCCAGAATACAAAGTATTAGCAAAGGATGCAAGTGGGAGTGAGATTCTTACCCCAAGTACTGAAAACACTGCACAAAGAAACAAATTAAAGCCTAGGATACTACGTTGGTTGCTCAAGACCACAAAAAACCCTTCCTCTTATTCTCTGCTGTATCAACACATACAAAAGCTGCAACATATGCACAGAAGGGAACCAACCTCAGGCAGCCCAGACAACTTAATAGCTGCCCATTAAAAGCTCTGCCTTAATATCAAGGTATATCCATCCTTACCTTCCCACACTAGAATGCAGGGCTCTGCCACTTCCTTTTCACTGCCTAGAGGCCATCTACAACATTATGGAGAGCAGGACCTTCTTGCTCTTTGAACCCACTCTTGTTGCCTCAGTGGACATGAACTGCAAGTCACGTCCTGCTCAGATTTTGTCATGAACTTGCCTACAAGGAGGAACATCACAGATTAAGTAGCTGCTCAGCTAACCAATTGGTCTTTCAAAAGGTTTTTACAGCTTTAACTTTTTAACAGCAGGTTAACACAGTGAGGACAGCAACATGGATAAATCCACGTCAAAAGCATATTCTAGAAAAATGAGATTTTAAAAAAATAGTAGTTCTCACGCTTTCCTATATAACAACATAGTCCATAAATACAAAGTTTAAATTGTCATATTGGTATAAACCCACGACTGTAGGTAGTCAAGTCATTTTGCTACAAACTGTTCATTGCTTCAACAGATAAAATGCTGCTTGGAACAAATACTATTTTAGTAATCAAAGACACCAAATTTGTTCAAAACAACCTTGCAAAATCATTCTCAGGCTCCTCTGGAAAACCAAACAAAACCAAAAAGAAAATAATAGCATAACTATTTATATATCTGCCAAGCAAACATTCTACAGCAGACAATATAATAATAAGTGGTATTACATATAAAAACTAACCCTCCCATCTTGGGGGGTTGAGGGGAAGTCAGTTACTGCTTGAAGTTAATCTAATCAATGCTCCATTTTTACCCATAATTTCCTATTACATTTACTATATTTGTAAGTACTTCTATTTTAATAGTAACATTTGTTTTTCTGACAAAGTCAAAGCATTAACTATATGTATTTCACCTCTCCAACACAGAGCTTAGAATTAGGTATAGACAGCATCATGAAAGAACTGCTCTTCACTGGCAGCCAGCAAATGCTAAACCACAGGGTTGAACTGGCCCCGCTTCATTGGACTGGAAAAGGCTAGTTTTTAGTAAGCAGTATTGTGTGGGTTGCCCCCAGTTCCCCCCAAAAATGCATACTGTTGCCTCAGAAAGAAAGAAAGAAAGAAAGAAAAATTGCTGATCTTAATTTTCATGGCGCTCTGATCATCTAAGGACCATAATCTAGAATACTCACATATGAAGACTTTTTCCAATATTCTTTTCCATTACACAAATTTTGAACACTCTGACAAGCTTATTTTTTCTTTACCACAAAGGATAGCTGATAGTTTCCAAACAGGGGTTTGTGACAGGGCAGAATGCAAGCCTTTTTGGACAACCAAACATCAATTCTTAAACGTTCAGGTTATCACCACTTTTTACATACAGGTCAGACAGAGGCAAATTTACTGCTTCTTGAAGAAGCTATGGAAAAAAGAAATTACTCCTTGTTTTTTAACCTCACTGGTTCTAATAACGACTGGCTTAAAAGTGCTGTTCAGTAGAGTCAGGAGATACCATTTCCACAGAGAACTGCTTCAAAATAAAAACAAACAAAAAAAAAACCCAACCCACTTTTCCAGGGAGTTAAACTATGCTATAACAATAATCATCAAGAGATGGTCAGACTTCTCAGTGCTGTCTATTTAAAGCACCAGAAAGCCACCTCAGAAGGCCTGACCCAAGTCTTCATCTGAAGTTGTCCACTATAAAGTTTAACACGGGAAAAAAAAAACAGAACAAAACAAAACAGAAAGGGGTACACTACTCAGTTATGTAAGTCACAAAGGTTCAAATTTATATTTGTATTTAGTTCTTCAATTCCCACCCAGAGTTCATCTCAGTAAACTGATCTATTTTTAGCTTTTGACTCTTTTGGACATTTCCTTCCTTGATCTGTGTAAATGCGTCACAGCTTCTCAAATGTTTCCCTTTGGCTAGGGAAGAATGCGTTTGACTCCGAGCTTAAAAAAAAAAAAAAAAACCAAAAAAAAAAAACAACTTAACACACACGCCGAGTGGTTATTGTTGACTGAGTTGTACCCTTGTTCCGAATTAAGGATAGGCAAATTTGACTCCAGTCCTCGCATTCTACGACAAAAGATAGTCCTCTTTCTGCACTGACAGGTGACAGCACATCATGGCTACCCTCTTCAAGGATCTCCACTAGCCAAACCATATTTTATCACTTTCTTATAAGCAGGCTTGACTTGGCTCTGCTGCCTTGATAATTCAATAGACAAACAGTAGAATTTTCCCATAATGGGAACAGAAATGAAGTTCAGGTTTGTAACTTTCTGCTCAGCCACCAAGGCAAAAAATTCCATCAAGAGAGTGTCCTTGTTTTCCTTCCAAAGACTGCCTTCCACTACATTTGGAGAAGCTGGTCTCTTAATTGTTGTTTATTTATTTAATATAAAGCATTAACAAGCTAATGAGCGAGTTACTAGATAAGACCTTATGACTGACCTCATCCTTCCATCTCACAAGGTGCCACTGCCCCAATAAATTTTAGTTTGGCTTGCCTTTGTTGTCCTTACAGAAGCCTGGGTCACATAATCCCCTGTCAGTTAAGCAATGAACAGCACTGATTTCCTCCTTGAACTTTGCAAGCCATGGCAAGTTCAAGCCTAACAACTACCCTTAACTGCAGAAAACAAGTACTTGAGGCACTTAAAGTGTGACTTCAAGGGGTGCAAAGCAAGAGCATAAAGCTACTGCTCTAACTGTCCCATTTCCATTCTTTTAGGACCAACCTGATGTGCAAGATGCAACCAAAACTGACTTGCTAACTAACATCAATAAAGCAAATAACTAAATGAAGACAGGGATAGAAGCTTAGCGGGTTCATTTTTTTAAAAACAAAAATCATGGCTGTTCAGTTTCTTTAGCAGATAAATCATATCCTGTTTTACTTTCCTACAGTAACAGACAGGAGGCCTCTAAAGACAGGGTTTGACATCTTCTTAAGTCTGATCTTCACCGCATTATGTACTATCAGCTTTTGTGTAGAATAGGACAATCCAGTCAACTTATATTTCAGTTCACCTCGATTTTCTGATGGCTTTCTACCTTTCTTCTGAGCCTTTAGCTGCAGATATCTATTCCTCTAATTCCAGAGGAATTATGAAAGGCCAAGACATTTCAACTTTAGCCTAAATTTTTTTGAAGAGGGTGGAGCATTTTTGTGATTTCAGAAAATGATATCATCTTTGCGCTCAATGCTGCATAACCCAACATGTCCAAAAGTTAGTGGCATGATAAAGATTTGAAAAGTGAAGGACTTACTGCCTTAATGCTGGTAGAAAATTATATTGAGTAGTGTTCAGCCAAGTCTACACAATGGGTACTGCAAAGTCCACTATGTAGCACAAGAGGTTAGCCAAGTAATATTTAGTATTTAAACACTCCATTTATCCTAATTCACTTCTTGGGATGTTCTTGATGTATTCTCCTGCTGTTCTTGATGTATCCTTCTTTTATTATCTGGGCCAAGTTTTGAGAAACATCACCTCATTTTATCCCAAAATTTAACATCTGCTTGGGCTCTGAAAACAAGCAGTCCCCAAGACTTCAACGTTCAAGACTTTTCTTTTTTTCAAGAAATCTCAGCAATAACATTTCTCATTTTTTGATGGCCTCAAAGTAATTTACCAGCTATGTGACCCTCACAAAGCCTCATGACAAGCCTTTGACCAAATGCCTTGACAAAGTATCTCATAAGGCTGCAGGTTTCACTGACGCACAAAATTACAGGAATTCAGTATAAAATCTAAAGGGTTTAGATTTTAATTCACTGTTTTATGCAAGAAGTGGGGTACAGACTACATAAAAACAAGTATGTTTTTAATGCATCCTTGTGAGCCCTACTGGCTGCAGTATATTTCCCTGTACATTTTTAGCACTTATGAAATCTCACTTCCCTATGACCCTAGACCCTCAGCCTCTAATTGCTAAACAGTTATGCATGAAGCTAACCACAAAAATCACTACTGGTTGTTTACGCAGTCTGCAGACACCTCACAAATAACTATTACTGCTCATACATGCACTAAGACTACGAGGAAACATGAGTAAATAAGCTCCGGGTAGTTTCACAGACAACTAAAACTCATCGGGATTACTCACAATAGCCTCGTTCGGTGCCTGACACCCAGAATACTTTCTCCAACTTTTTGTTAAAAAGATTCATCACGCAAACTCAGTTTTCTAAGCTACATGGAATATTTATTTGGACAGTGTATGCATGGACGCATACATCCCCATGCACACTGGTAAAACTAACCTTCCTGAATCTCAGCCTCATGTTCTGGCCGTTACACAAGATGATAATATCAAGCTGACTCTTACAGAGATTTGTAGGAATTATCTGAGCACTCTGTTGAAATACTATACTATAAAACATACCGGACAAAGCAAACTACGGCATATTTTGAGTGCTGGCAGCCTACACTTTTCTTCCTATCATTTATATCTTGCATTCTTATTATTTTAGGCCTTGAGAGACAAAAAACTTAAGGAATTTTCCCATCTTCCCATAAAGGTTCCTTTTTCCTCTTAAGAAAAAAAATCACCATAATCACAAAACAGTAATACTGAGTTCAGTTCTTCAGTAAGGTCCAGGTTACAAAACATTTCATTCAAAGTATCAGCAAGATGCACAGTTCAGCACAGCTCAGTAGGAAAACCTGTTATATATTTGCAGTGGTTTTTATTAACCAGTGCTACTGCCACTTATGCATGGCAGTAACAGCGACACAGAAGATGAAACAAATTTGACTAAATGATTTGAGAAGACTCCACTCAACGATCTTGGAAAACAACCCTATTTTTTAAACAAGGCAATTAGGCTATCTCCCCCTCCTCTGCGCAACCACAAGAGGCTGGGATCAACAGCTCCAGTTTCAGATGAGTTAGAGCATCTATTTGGCAGAGAAGCCACTGGAAAGGGCTTTGTATCTTAAAGCAGAGACTTGTCACTCAGACTATTTAGTGAGACTTTGTGGACACAACTCATTTACGACCCTCATCTTTGAATATCAATATAACAACCTACTCTACAGGCTGAAAATCGGATGCTTTAATGTACTGTAGTGTCTACTGCTAAAAGCACTTGAGTTGTTCCCTGTCATTTCAATTCCTCCTCCTCCTCCTCACTACTGGGTAAGTGATCTGTTTTGAGAAAACAGCAGTATCCTTCCTGAAAGAATATGACTCAGCTTTGCAGATCATCAGTATTACTTCACCAGTAGTCTACATTTTTATTTCGCTGCACCAAGAAAACTCTTATGTTAAACAAAGATCCTTCTCCAAAGATCAACCAAGAAGATGCAACCACTTCAGTCACTAGATTTAAAACAGCCTGCTATGACCTTCAATTTTTTTATTTCATTCAGTAGCCTCTTTGCTTATGTTTTAAGATTAGACTTGATCCTCACCAACATGAAGCAGAAAAATTAGTTTATTTTGTTCTCATTATAATTACCATGCACTTTCAGAAGAATATCCCTCAACCACCAGTGCATTTCCCAAGTTTCAATGTGTCTTTCCTATTTTAACACTTTTCGTGACCACAAACAGCTATTTCAGTGATCTCACCTGCTTCTTCAAGCTGCAGACCAAAATCACACTGCAGTTTCACCCTATTAATAAACTGACCTAATAGTCCACATCTAAACATGTCCATTTGTTGACATTAGAATTTTTTAAAAAATTTTAATTGAGAAAGAGCAGAGCAACATCAACATTTTCTCTTTATACTAAGGTAGAGAAAGTCTTTCCAGTCTTTGTTCAGATTTTATTTACCTAGATGGTCATTTTACGTAGAAAAGCTTGCAGAAGCCACATGATGTTTCAGGTTGAAATTTCACACCCGTTTCTGTTACGTTGCTGTGGGATACATCTAATTGGAGAGAAACCACTTCTTTAAGAAACATTTACTACCCACCTTGTCTACACAGTGACCACGCTCCGCAATTAATGAAAGCTTTAACTGCCACCAAGGCTCTTCCTACTTCTGTCAGCTCCTTTCTGAGCACATCAGCGCTTCATGCCAGCTCAAACTACTCCTCTTAGGAATGGCTTTTCTCTAACTCCCATTTACCTTCCACTCCCAACGTGCATTTAGTTTATCAACTGTCAGCTATCACAGATGTTACAAGTAATTCTCTGTCCCCTCTTAGAAATATTCATGATTTTCTGCCTCCGACTCTTTCAAACACACCCTAACTTCTAACGTTCTCTGTCCTTTGCTATCTCCAGAGAAGTTTGGCTGCTCCAAGCTAAGCCAAGTAGCACAACAGCTGCTGCATTTCACACGGAAGCACTCTGTCCTTGTCTTTATTGTTCCAGGAAACATCAATCCAACAACACTATTCCCAGAGTAACTTCTCCATTGTAACTTCATTGTTTCTGTAGTTATTTTTGTCCTACGTGCTGCACATCAGCAACTATCAACTTATGACATTTCTCTATGGTGTTTTTCAAAACACCTTTCCTGCCCCCGACTTTAACCATCTTATTAAAATGGAAGCTGCTGGAACTGGATTCAAAACTCCACGAGAGGACCCACTTTTTCCAGCTCAGGTTAATCCGTACTAATGACAGCAACACTGATGCAACATTCTCACCAACTAAGGCAACTCAGAGGACAAAATACCAGATTCTTGAAAAGCAGACACAACATCTTAAGGTTCTTGTTGTGATTTTTTTTTATATACAAATAATGTTGTCACTGAAAGAATGGCCAACTTGTTTCATACTTTACGTTCTTAGATTTCATACTTTACATGCTTACCACTTCTTACAACCCCCGAACACACCTCAGCTCCTGACAGCCACAAGGCCAAGAATCAACACTTGCAGAGGGCAGCCTGGAAATACCATGTAGAGTACCACCAGTGCTGCCTGCCAACACTTTGCTTTTGGCTTCACTGTTATATTATTTTCGTTAAGACATTTGTCAGTACTCTTTAGCTACTCCAACCGCCATGCCAAGTAAGCCACACAACCACAGCTCTGACTGCCTTCTCTGTAAGTTAGCTACTACGTATCAGCAGGAGATGGATGAACCTTCTCAGAACAGCGCTACCTTAACTTTACACGTTGTGTGTTCTGCTCCACGCATTTAAGCGGAAAACCGGGCTCATTTTTCACATTTGATCCCTCATATGAAAGCTACTTTGCCTATGGTCTAAAAGCTAGCACGTTTTTTATTAGCAGTATGCATGAAAAAATTTGCTGCCTTTTAATAGTATGCTTGCTTTTTCTTTTCCCTACAATATTTCCCCTCCCTCTCTCTTTTCTTCCCCTCTTCCTAGGAGACTTTCTCTGCTACAGTAGCATCTTTAATGTTGTCTACTACAGGCAGGCAACCTTCCCAGCCACTATCACACAGAACACTAATGTAAAGCAAGTGAGGCAACAGTATATTAAACAATATGGTCAGGAAGAAGCAAAACATAGGTCCTCCCAGTAAATCTGAAATAGCACATTTCTGAAAAAATCTTTTGGTTTTTATCTTTACAGTAGATTTATTTATTTAAGAGAATTTATTATTTAAGAGAAAAAAAATAATCATATTTTCATGATACTCATTAATACTTCCTATATGGTCTCAGGTACTTGAGCAATTATCCGCCTAGGTTGCTACAGGCAGACTTGGTTGAACCGAATCGAGCCAAGTCTCAAAGCACTAGTACTTGCAGAAGTCAACAATTACATGTTCATAATCACAATAGATTTCAGTATCCCATTTTCCTAAAATACCCACGTGTACATTTTGGTACCTACGTATACCTCAAAAAAAGTTTTAAATTCTCTTATCATTAAGTTTATATTAAGAAGCATGTACATAAGCAGGAAAGATTAAGTGTACAATGTTAAAACCAGGTGCTAGTCTAAGCTATTCTGGCTACCAGCCTGTTCTTTGACTTCACCTCAGGAGAGGTGGCACACTGAACTCTCTACTCAGGACACCCTTCTCCTTCAGACCCACTGTCGTCTTACAGACTTACTCCTCCTGAGAAAGGACTGCTGCCTTTAGATTTAGATTCATTTTTAGATGGAAAATCCTCCACTTTTTTTTTGTATTCCAAGGTGAAGTACCTGGGAAGAAGATATTCAGATTTGACCTGGCTAAGCTTGGGTAGTTATTCACCCTAGTGACAAGGCTTCCAGTGCCTTCTTTTTTTTTTCTCCTTTGCTTTGCCATTTCTGCCTCTCCAAAAGATCCCTGCCCCTTGCCCAGTATGTAAATCTTGCTCCTTCTGGAAACGTAGCAAGTGTTCCAATAAACAGGTGGTAACAACACAAATCTCCTCAATGGCTTTGAAAACTGTATCATTTGTCCATAGGAGAACGAAGCCACTGCACAGTTTGCAGAAGGCACTCACACTCAGGATATATCACACACACTCATATCTCAGGAAATAACTACATCCACTTTCATCACAAAACTGTGAAGAGTTATCAGTTGATAACTTGGGGTTTTTTTCCACCACTGAGACTTACCAGAGTCATTTATAGTCACTTGCTATACTGACTAGCCAGGAGTTGACTGATGTGCTTATAAGCCTTTTTCTCTGCATCCTTTGGTATTAACAGATTTCTCCATCATGCCAGAAAGGTAAATTTAATTACAAAATGCAGAATCAATATCTCTTTTACTTAGATGAAGAAAGTTTTGTCCTTTATGCTCAAAACCAACATTCATTAACTTCAACTAGCAAAAATTCTTTGGTTTGGAGGTCACTGTTACAATAGCATGATTTAAACTTAGATGGCCCTCATTCTTGCATCCTAAAGATGTCAGTTGACAGTCCCCTCCCTGAAGTATTGAGGGCTCAAAGCTGCAAAGATGAAGATTTAAGCAACAGCAACGACAGAACAACCACCAAACAAAATCCCTGCATGGTTACTGCCCTGTAAACCATGACTTGATGACAGTCCCTCAAATTAAACTTTGCTCATGTTTGTCATTTTCAGCCCTTCAGAATACACAGGATTTTAAGTTGAAACTTAGAATGCATTTTGAAATGTTTTATCTTAATACCTTTTCATACAGACCAGATCTTGTCTACTTCATACAAGTATTAACACCCCTCCACCCAGCCACTGACATTCTGTGCCACTAGGTTTTCATACAGTAATAGCCGGTTTTTCAATAATTCTAAGATATTTTATTAGTCCTTTCAAGTCATACCAACACACTTTTTAATATGAAAAAAAGGAATGCTCGTCTATACATCTTCAGCTCAAAACATATCCCTTCTGTCAGTTTACACAGTCATCTCTAATCTCCAATTTACTTATAGGACAGAAAGGCACTACCTACAACCACTGTGTTTCCTCCGTCAAAAACGTAATCGCTTTGCTTGGCATTCAACTCTGCTTCTTAGCAGTTTTACTCTTAATCCTGCCACAAAGAAGGTGACAGATCTAACAAGGTGTTCTTGTCCTTTCAATTTCAAATAATGAGATTTAGATATCAAATAGATAACAGAAAGTAAGCTGCCTCAATTTCTTCCAATTCCAGTAAAGGGATTCCTCATTTAAATTCAAGACACACAATCTTTATGTTTTCATACTACTACCTCACTTCCAGTTCAGCTGCTTTCTTCACATTTCAATTGCAACTTATTTCCACAACAACTCAGTGAGCTAACATTTGCATAACCAAAGTGAAAACTGGAAATGTGTACATTCCAAGTGATGTGAACCTAGCTGCTGTTCAATATCCTAACAAAACATCTTCCAAATAATGACACTCCATTCTTCAGGCTACTTTAATTCTACTTCAGACGCAGTCTTACAAAAGGACAGGAGGAAAGCCAGTAACCCCACTGGCAGCCCAACTGACTAATTTAACTAACCTAAGATTAGAACTGATTGTTCAGGTGGGTTTTTTGTTGTTGTTGTTTTTCCTCCTGGAAAACATTGTAACATTTTTACTCATTTTCTCTTTTAAGTAACAGCTACAGCTTTGCTGACATTCTCTGCAAGTGACAGGAAAAAGGAAGCATTTGTCATTGTAAATACTGCAAAGAGAAAAATATTTTGTCTGCTCCCACATACACCAAATGAAGTTTTTCGCTTGTTCATTGATTGCTGTGTCCATTGTGTTTCACTGAAAAAAAAACGTGTCTCCTGTTCAAACAAAGGGAAGCACCAGAGATCTCTTAATAGACTCTTTCCTTATAAAAGAGTGGAACATGTACAGAGGCGGAGTATAAAGAGCTTTTCCCAATACCAAACACCCACAAGAGATGCCAAAACATTTTCCAGCATATGACATAGCCCAGGCTGAACCAGGTAACCTCCACATGTAAGTACGGAAATGAGATTGCCAGTTGTTAAATACGCTCTAAGAGTTTTTCGATAAGCACTTGACATGTCCTTCTACTGCTTTAAGATTTTTGGTTGCTGCAAGACTAAGCTCAGTGGAGCTTCCCTGTTATTAGAAGTTATCAGTATCATAAGTCATCACTGCACCACTTACAAGCTTATCAACTCTGTGTCATCCCTCTACCCACACACGAACGTGGAAGTTGACTATTAACACAGCTGGCAGGGTCTTCCAAAACTGCAAGATTACTACACATGTACCCATTTGTAACTATACTAGGCAGACTGTAAGTCTACCGTTGTAATCTGTCATTTTGCTTTCAACGTGATTTTTTTCCCCGAGAACAACAAAGCTCAGTCCTTCCTCCACAACAAAACCCACCAAGACCAGCATCTTGACTCAACACGGAGTTTCACACTCATCACTGTCATGTGAAAGAGGGAGCATCAGGCCCTCTTCAGAGGGGACGCAGCTCCCTGTGTGGACCGTCTGTCCAAGAAAATGCAGCTCTGAACCCTGCTTCGGGGATGCCTGCTGCAAATCACACCTCCTCCTTCACCCTCATTAAATCAAACACATTCAACAGCAAGCCCCGACCGCGAGCGGCACTGATTACGCTGTTTCCCACTTCTCTTACGGACTTTCCTTAAAAAAAAAACAATTAACACAGCTTTTGTTATTACTACTACCACCATTTTATTTTTTTTTTTTAAACGCACGAAATCGGCAATCCCCCTCATCTTTCCAGCGGTGAGTCTGCATTTTCCTTGCTCGCCGCTCCTTTTTAGGCACCCGAAGAGAGCAAGTGCCCAGCCCTGCCCCGCCGCCCCACCCGGGAGCGATGGCCGGGGGTACCCGGGGGGGCCGCGGAGCCGCCGGCGGAGCGGAGGGAGGGGAGGAGCCGCCGCCGCCACTCGGGGGAGGGCGGCCGGCACCGGAGGGAGCTAGCCGTCGCCGCCGCCGCCCAGGCTGCCGGCAGAGCTTCGTCCCTGCCGCCGGCGGTTCGTGCGGCCCGGGCAGCCCTGCTCTCCCCCCCGCCCCCGCCGCCATTCCCCGGGGGACGACGGCTCGGTGGCGGGGGCTGCCGCCCTCCCCGCCCGGTTGCGTGCCGAGGGTAAACACCGAGGGAGAAGGCGGCCTCCATTTTTTTTTTTTTTTTTTTTTTTTTTTTTTTTTAATGCCGGCAGCCTGTCAACAGGCTCCCCCCCTTCCCCTCCCGAGCCTCCGCACTGAGCCCGGCTTTCCCAGCCCGGCAGCGCCCGAGAGCCGCTGCCGACCGGCCCCCGCTGCTGCCCCGCCTCAGCCGAGGCAGGGACGCCCCTTAACGTGGGCTTCGCTTTTTTGTCTTTTTTTTTTTTTTTTCTCCCCCCCCGCTATAAGCGCCCGCTGCCTTCTTCCCCCACCCGGCAGTACCAGCACGGCACCGGCGGAGCCCGACCGGAGGCGCGTTGCCTTTTATAGTGGTGTCATCCCTGCCCGCCTCCCCGGGGGGCCCGGGCCAGCACAGCCCCGCTCCCCGCAGCCCTGCGGCGCGCCGCTCCCCTGCCCCCCACCCCACCCGCTCACCCTCCCTCCGCCCCTCCGACACCGAGGGCTCCCGGACCCGCGGCGGCTCCTCCGCCCGCGTCCCGCCGCTCAGCCCCCGGCGGGACGTTTTCGGAGATGGGGGGGCAGACGCGATCCGCCCGGTGCCAGGTGGTGCCGCCCGGCCCTCGTAACACGCCCGTTACCGGGTCGGCATCGGAGAGAGAGAGAGTCGCACCTGTCACCGGCGACACCTCGGGGCAGCATCCGGTCCCCGCACCCGCCCCGACCGGGCCGCCCGCCGCACCCGTTTTCACGCCTCTTTCCTGCCCGCGAGGGTGGCGTCCCGCCCGCTGCGGGGCCCGCAAGTTGCCGGGCCCGAGTGGAAGCCCCGGCTGCCCCCCGGCCGGGAAACGAGGGGGCTCGGCTTTCTTCCCCGCTGCCGCCCGGCCAGGCCGCCCCTGTGCGGGCCGGGCCCCGCACCGCCGCCTCCCCGAGGAACAGGGCACTGCCGGGGGCGGCCCCGCCGGCGAAGGAAGGGCGAGCCTTCCCCGGGGCCACCTGACAAAGCCGGCTGCCTTCGCCCCCTCTCCCGGCTCCGGGAGGAAGACGCCGCTTCCCTCCACCTTTCTTTCCCCTCCGCCTCGCCGCTGCCCCTTCCTCGCCGCCTCCCCCTCCCCCTCCCCTCGGCCCCGGGACGGCGGCCGTACTCACCGGATCGGAAGAACGCCGCGATGTCCGCCGAGTCCTTGGCCGCCTCCTCGGCCCCTTCCCCCGCGCCGCTGCCGGCCGTGGTGGCGGCGGCGGCGGAGGTGGCGGTAGCGGCGCTGCTCATGGCTGCTGCGTTCGGCGGCGGTGGCGGCGGCTCCTCCGGGCGAGACCCACCGCCAACCCCACCGCCCCCCTCGGCGGGTCCCGGCTTCACCTCCGGGTGGGAGCGGCCGTTAGGGCGGCAGCCGAAGCGGGCGAGCGATGCGGGGCGGCGGCGGCGGGTGGCCGCGGCGAGCGCAGGGACATGAAGGTATGTGCGGAATGGCAGCTCCGGGAGCGCCCACCCCCCGCAGCCACCTAGGAGGCGGCGTGTGCATGCAGGGAGTCAGGGCGGGCGGGCGGGCGGCAGCCGGAGCGCAGACAATCGCGGGAGGAGGAGGAGGAGGAGGAGAAGGAGGAGGAGGGCGACGACGACGACGGCATGGGGAGGGCCAGCAGTCCGCGCAGCCGGTGGGCGGAGAAAGCAGGAACCTTTCCAGCCTTTTTTTTTTTTTTTTTTTTTTTTCTCCTTTTCTTTTTTTGAGGGAGCGAGTCGGAGGAGGAGCAGCAGCAGCTGCGCTAGCCGCCGCCGTGCTGCTGGTGGCCGCAGCAACCGCCGTCCTCCATCTTGCCTGGCAGGAGGAGGAGGGTGGGAAAGGGGGGAGCCGGGAAAGGAAGCGAGTCCCCGCCCGAGGAACAAGGGCGGGGAGGAGGGGGGGAGCTCGGGAATCTCCGGCTGCGTCCGGTACCGGTCGGGATGGGGCGGGGCGGGGAGGCGCAGTACGTCAGCGCTCCCGCCGAGGCCGCTCCCCATTGGCTGGGGCGCGGCCGCCCGCCGGGCGGGGGCGGTCTGGGGGTGGTGGTCCCTGGCGGCCGTTGCCTGGCGGCCGTTGCCCGGCGGTTGCCGGAGGTGCGGCCGCGGCCTGGGGGTTAGTCGGTTTATTTATTATTACTATTATTATATTTTTTTTTTAACCGCTGCTGACTGGCTTTCGCCCTCGGCGGTGTGCGGAGGTAGAGCTGCAGGAACCTAAAAAATCCCGTCAGCCCGTCCATGCCGGGGGGCGGGGACCGCGCCCGGCCCGGCCCGGCCCGGCCCGGCGGGAGGTGAGGAGTGGTGTGTGCCCCCCGCGCTCCCGCCCGCCCGCTGCCCGCCGGGAGGCTCGGTGCGAGGTCACCCCGGCTCCGTCGTCCCTCCGAGGGGTCGTCTTCGGTAAGAGCTCCCCTACCGGGGAGTTTCAAAGGAGAGGCGCTTACCGCTCGGGGGTGAGGGGAAGAGGGTACGCAAATTTTTCAGAAAGGTGCCTTTAAAAGGCATCGAATCAACCCATTAGATTGCTCTCTGTGTCGTTGCTGGTTTTTTTATCAGTGGTCGCAGGGACATTTAAACATATTTTGTGTCGTGGACCAGTCCAATCAACATAAAATAAGCAAACGGGAGATGATGGGAAGTGCAATCGGGTGCTTGGTTAAGGGGTATCCCAGCACAGTCGTGGTTCCTCGTGTTAAACTGCCTGAACAAGATTGTGTGCAGATAAGGTTGAAGAGAGTGGCAAAGTTCCAGTTGATTGATAAAGCTGAGTAACGCATCTCAACTGTTTGTGGTAAATTGCCAGAGCCATTGCTCGTTAGCACACTTGAAACACAGAAGTACAGCTCCAGGAATTAAACTCTTGAACCTTTGATAAGTGTTAAAAGCAAAGGTAACTTCAAAAGAAATGTGGTTCTGTTAATTTATCACAGTCAGATGATGTGGAAGTCATGCACAAGGTTTCCAAGGTTTGTATTTGTCAGAAGTTGTATAGCTTGATGAAAAAGCTTTTGTGCTACTACCCCTGCCCTAATTTCTCCTACAGAGAAGAGAGTTTGACTGAAAAGATATATATTTTTTTAATGTTTTTCTTTCAGGCAGCGGGCACAGGAAAGAGTTCCAAATTAGCATCCCACTGGTAGAAGTGGCTGCAATGTGAATTCCTTTCCAGCTGGCGTAGCACCGTCCACATAGCAAAAAGCACAACTGGGACAAATGCTGGTGTTCTCTAGCAAGCAATGAGTTGACCTGGGAGTAGGAATAGGATATTGTACATCAGCACAAAAAACCCTACATAAGAATATGAGAAAATGGGATAAATGAATGGGAAGAGTTATTATGATAAGTAAAGAAAAATAGGTCTCCTGGAATCTCCACAATTTGAGATTTCAGTGCCTGGAGAGCAAGAAGTGCTCAAGATTACTGAGTAATGTGCTCTAGGCAATCCTGCTTTGGCAGGGGAGTTGGACTAGATGATCTCTAGAGGTCCCTTCCAACTCTGAAGATTCCGTGATTACTTGTTTTCTGAATTTGAATTAAGACTTTGCTTTGCTGTGCAACACTGGTAAAAGCTTTGGAAGACGTTCATCAGCTATTGAAAATAAGATACTGACCCTCTGTTACCACTTAGTTGCTCATCCAGCATCTTGTACAATTTGTCAGTGGGCACTAAAAAGCCAAGGTTCATTTGAACAATTTTGAAGGATGTATGACTGAAGTTTGTCCCTTGCCCTGTCCCCTCCATCTGCCTAATTGCAGGAGATGCTGGTTTTGTTTTTCTGTAACACATGGATGCCCTGAGCCATGTTCCCCACTACCAGATCCTCTCCTGTGAATGTGATTGAAATCGACTAGTTGCAAGTCAAGTTCTTCACCTGCAGCAAAGGTGGCCCTTACAGAGAAACCTTCAACAGCCAAATATGCCCATATTCTTTGCCTCATTCAAAATGTTTATGGCAATACAGTTGTGTTCAAGCTAATGTTCAGGATGCAATATTTACTGAAGGATAAGTTGAAAGAGAGAGACAAAGATAGGAAAATGACATTATGACAGTTACTTAACACACTGTAATAAAACAAGGGTTTCATTCACAGGCATCCACCTTCGATATCAAATACCAGATTTAATGTTTTGATATTAGGAAATTAAGTTTCTTAGTCTGGCTCTTCTTGATCATTTTAATCTTGAAACTCAAAAAAAACCCCAACAAACAAACAAGGTGTGAATTGTCTCTGTGGAGAATGTTGCATATTGAAAAGATATATGAGTTTGCCTACTTTGGAAGTCTGTCATTAGGGAATAACCATAGTCTCCATCCTCAACTCCTACTTTGCTTGTCTCAGTTTTTGTCAGCCTGCAAGTATTTTTGCACCAGTTGCATGGTAATGCAAGAAGGGAAAAAATATTATTCTTCATGTAAAAGATATTTTAAGGGTGCTGTGACCTGCTAAATATCAGTAGTGTTATGGTTGAGATTCAAATGAGAGTTTGCTTCAATTGTACACCAGGAATTTTAAAAACTATAGATGCTGAAATCATGCTTAATTTCTGTACCTACTTCTTATATATATATAAAAAGCATTTAATTTTATGTAAGCAAATTGTTCAAAGATTTACACCACAGTAAAGAAAATACCCTAAGAGAAGTGTTGTTTCATTTGAATGCCCTTTATTTTTCCTTGTAATGGGTCTTACTCCGGTTGATTGGTCACTCTAAAATCAGTATATGAATGCACAGAGATCTTAATTCCTGTCAAAGAGGTCTCCTGTGAGGAAAGAAGCTTGCCCAGTGCCTAGCCTTCAGCATCCAGGCTGAGAAGTGTCACATGTCACCTCATGTTTCATCCCTAAAGGAATATGCCAGCTGGATACTGCTTGAGTTCTTTTCCTGCAGCGTTTGCTGTCCACTTAATGAAGAAAACAAAAAACAAGTTTGCACTATTTCTATAAGACATTAAAGAAAGCAGGGCAACAGCTTGATCTAAAACCACAAATATTTACAAGCTTTCAGGAGAAGTAAACTAGAAACTCATTATTTTGGACAAGCTACTAGACAGGAGATTATAGTGACCTGCGCGGTCAATCTGAGTTGTCTCCTTGCTCAGAACCAAAAAAGCCTTCAATTATAAAAAAAAAAAAAAAACCAAACACAAAACCCACCCCAACAACCAGGTTTTTACAATGGAGTTCTCTTCTCATAGTTGTTCACAAGCTTCACTATTCATTTAACAAAACAAAACACAGAACATAAAAGATAGTGTGAGGACAAGACTTCCACATGGAAAACGCTTAAAGGGAAAATGCATGTGGACTTCTCTTCAACCTAGCCAGCCAGCATGTAAGAACTGCCTCTGACCAATGTTATTTTTCTGCAGCAGGCTTTTGGAGGATTGCAAATGAATCTATAAAACAAGGCAGAAGCACTAGTAGAGAAGGCCATGCTGGTTGCTACTGTGCTTTTAGGATGACAAGGCTTCTTTTAAGTTTGTAGCAGTTAAGGAAAGCAATCAAAGTTATTAATGTGTACCACCTCCCAGTTGCTATCTGGATTCTGATCTAAATGGTGCTTGTGTTATAGCAACATTTGTCAATTTCAAATTATTCTCCAAGCACAAGATGCATCTCTTATCTGTCGACTAGCACTGAGGCATTTTCCAACTGTTATCATTATTATCTCCCTCTTTTCTGCAGAAGCATCCATGTCTTTCTGAAAAGTTGTCTTGAACAGTATTAAGCCTACGTGCTCCACTTCCTTATACTATAAAATCAAGTTCTCATTTCATTGTGTGAGTTCTGTCAGCTTTTGAAACTTCTGCTTTTGCTTCTTCACCATTGTCCTGGTTTCGGCTGGGATAGAGTTGACTTTCTTACTGGCAGCTAGTATGGTGCTGTGTTTTGGTTGTTGCAAAGCAGTCAAGGCCTTTTCTACTCCTCATGCCACCGCACCAGCGAGGAGGCTGGGAGGGAACAAGAAGTTGGAGGGGCTGCACAGCCAGCACAACTGACCCCAACTGAGCAAAGTGATATTCCATACTACATGATGTCATGTTCAGTATATAACATGGGGGGAAGAAGAAGGGAGGGTGGTGACATTGGAGTGATGGTGCTTTGTCTTCCCAAGTAACTGTTGTGCGTGATGGAGCCCTGCTTTCCTGGAGATGGCTGAACACCTGCCTGCCCATGGGAAGCAGTGAATGAATTCCTTGTTTTGCTTTGCTTGCATGGGTGGCTTTTGCTTTACCTATTAAACTGTCTTTATTTCAACCCACAAGTTCTTCTCACTCTTCCGATTTTCTTCTCTATCCCACCATGGGGGGAGTGAGTGAGTGGCTGCATGGTCCTAGTTGCTGTCTGGGGTTTCTCATGGTTTAGTCCAGGACAGGTTAAACCACGACAATCGTTTTTTTCTGCTTTTCTGAAAACCAGTAAAATTTTTTAGTATCTGATAGCAGATGAACTATCTATCACCTATGTAAGATCTTGCCAGTCTACTTGAAAATATTTTTTTCCATAATTCCACTGGTAAGACCCTTCACATTCTTGCATTTCCTTATAAACTTTGCTATTGGCAAAGTGGGAGCAGCACTTCCAGGACCCGTTAGGACATAACATTTCATGGATACTCTTAGCATCTGCAAGGAGAGGTTTAGTAAATTTAAGTCAAAAACTGTACAGGGCCAGTGGTTGGTGGTCGCTACAACTAAAGTTTTCCTGCTCATGTGGTCATGACTGCCAAATCTTAAGCAAAGAATCAAACAGGTTTTTAATAACCTACAGACCAACTTGTGTGTTTTTGCATATCACTTACCAAAAATGTTAACCATCCTGATTTTATTTATAACCAAACCACATTTTTTTTCATTCTCACCATTTCAATGATGTGATGTCTCTATAAAAATCCAGCTCTCAGTTCTGCTACGTGGCATGTACTGACTTGTCAATGTCAAGGACACTTCTGTTATGTGTAGAAATTACACCAGCCGTCTGATGTTTTATAGACTATTGGTGGTCTATACGCCATCTGTTGACTAACCTTAGTCTAATGAAGTGTTTGTTTTTCTTTTTACACTTAGACACTCGGAATTCTACATTATTGTACAATTCTTGGCAGCTGAACCACTCGGCTACATCTCAGACAAGTTATTGCCTTTGCTATCCAGGTTTTCAGAAATGCTTATTCTCTCCATAAGGAACTATGCATACATGTAAATGGACGCACACATGCACACCCCAATTTCAGATTTTCTATTACTAGCATTAACATTGAAGCCATACTAGACTTTCAAAGAGTATTTTCCTATTTGTCCAAGATTTCGTGCACAGAAATGTGTGCAGTGCTTCAGAGACTTTCTGAAAGAATTGAATTTAGTGTGCCTGGTTGAAAACAGCGTGCACATTCACTGTAAGATCACAGCCCAGCTGGATCAGATCCAGAAATCCTAACAGTAGGACAATGGATGTTAAAGCCTCTATAGGTGATCTACTCCTCTTTTTTAATCAGTTATTCTCAAGGTGGCATGACCCCTTATTCTGCTTGTAAAAAACCTTTCCTTTAGACATTCTGCAGTGTGCTCCTCACACCACAACAGATGAAAGTACATGTTCTTGATCATTTAACTTTTGTATACCACTGTTTTCATCCCTGAATTTTCGAAGACTAGGTTTTGGTTAGGGCATGCTTCCAGGTAACTAAAGAAGAGGGAGGTGATTATTTTGTTTTCCCCCTGGGTAAGACTGGCAACACTACATGAGTTCATCTTAATTGATGAGGAGTTAAATGTATCTTCTCTCTCTTTCTTTAGCTTTAAGAGTATTTTAGGAAAAAAACTCAAGAGGCAAATTCAGCATTTTCCTTTTCTTGTTCATTTCCACCTTCTACTGTCTCACACATTAATCCTTACAAGGAAAACCATCCGTTTTCAGGTCTTTGTAAGTTTAAGTAAAGAAATTGGGCTCCAGGGATCTAGATCAACTGAAACAATGAAGAGTTGGCATGGCTGGCTTCAAAACTGAAGCTGTAACACAGTTGTTGCTTACACTTCAGAAAGCATAAAGAGCTTAACATTATGTATTTCCTTCTTAGGCTTCCAGAATATTGCTTTCCTAGTTTTGGCTTTTTAAACTAAGCAACTGAACGGTGCAACCTTGTGTCATATCATTCCCATTGTTCTGAATATACCATACTGCCAAAAACCTGTATATACAAACTGTGTTAACACCTAAAGGAAAGCTTCTATAATCAAGCCTGACATCCTCCGTAGATCTGCCCATTTCTTGCTCCTGTTCAATGAAGTTATAGAATAAAAGATTGCCAACAGCAAGGTGGGCCACTATCAAGCTTATATTACCAATTCTATCAACAATCTCTGTGTGTATGATTACTACTGGACAGTGTTCCAACCTCATGAAATTTTGTGCATTGAAGGCATCAGTGATATCCTGTTTGATCATGATATATGGACAACTTGTGTCAGAACAACTTCAGCCCTTCATGCCTAAAAAGCACTAGCATGTCCAGAGAAAAAAAAGTACTGTACATACAGAAAAAGTGTACCGTATGTATCTTTAAACACAGACCACTGGTTTGTATCATCATGATGGAAACTCAGCAAAATAGGTCACCAATTATGCTAAGTTATTACACTAAAGATTGCCAATAGATCAGCAGACAGCCTGCCATTGTGCCACTTATTTATACCAAGCATTTTGACACACCCCGTACTACATTTATGAGAAAACTGTTCACTTAGTATCAAAGCGGTGTTAAGTCCAGTTGACAATTATCCTTCTGCTTTAACAGTAATAGTCTGTTAATTGTACTGGCTTGCCTACAATCAGTTGTCAAAATAGGGTGCAAGAATTGGCATAGAGCAGCACACCAGAGCCATGTGTAAAGTAGAATTGTAATTTATAAGCCTAGACAAAGTGAAAAGTCAATCAAAAGTGAAGTTTCAAACAAATGGCATCCTGCCTCAAGAGTTCTTTCCCAGAAGAGGACATTTAAATCAGTTCTGCTGCTTGTGTACTTGTATGCACGCAACTTCATCAGCATGCTGGTTTAGAGTTGCCCAGATTGGAAAGCATCTTGGATGCCTATGTCTGTATCACTTCTGTCAATCAATATCTTGTAACAGGGACTGAAGAAATTTGAGTAATTGCTTATGCAACAAACAAACCAAAAATGCATAGTTCCTTTTCTATACACAGAACTTAATTGCAGTTTGAGTCACTTGAAAACTGACAATTAAAAAAAAATATTTATGATACTTTTGCATCGGGTGCTAGGAAGTTAGTTTTGATAGCAACCTACGTAACTTGTAAGTTTGTTGGTTTTATATGACTTAAGTCTTCATAGGTTAATGGTTCACCAAGAATGCATTCAGTCCCTGCTGACTTTACTGCTCTGAAAGAAGAGTATAGTTTTTTTCAGCCAGGTGATATTTACAATTGGACCTTGAGGTTTTCCAGGTTCATCTGAGAGCTCGATTAAGGAACACTTCCAAGACATAGAGGGTTTTCAGTCAGGGTACCAGTAAAGGCTGTTCTGCTGCAGTGGATCTGGACTGCATGAATGCCCAAACAAATCCCCCAAATTTGTTTTGTTTGGAAAGAACAGATTTGCTCAGAGTAAGGCTTCCCACATTCTCAAGGAGACTTATTGAGACCCATGGCACGGTTCACGATTACAACCTGTTTGCTGCAAGAGGTGATCTCTGGTGTGAAAGCCACATTTTGTAATCTAATTTATTTATTTTTAGGTATATACATAGATAATGATTTCTCCTTTCCCTTGGTTTTATCAAGGCTTTGTCTCCAGATTGGTCTTTTTAGCATACCCTCCACTTTCTGCAGATATTTTGCTATTGCCTGTGGTCTCTATACATAATATGTGATTTGTTCAGATCGGTAAGTGAATAATTTTGTTTAGGGAGGTCAACTTCTAGGTGAGGATTTGTCATTCCTTTGTACCAGTTGGCCAACATTGTCATCCTAGCTGATTATGCAATTGGCTAGACAGTGGCAACAGATGTTATTCCTGACATTACTTAGTCTTAATGAATTTTGTGAGGGTACACAGCCGTGAATTGCCAGCCTTGCCTTCTTCCAGGAGCTGCTGCAATGCGAAAGAACTGACCGATGTGCAACAAAGTTTCCTAGTGTTTCCTTTGCTCATAATCAGAAAGTCAAATTCCTTGCCACGCCTGGGAAGCCACTTGGCTTCAGCAGAAAAAAAAAAAAGAGCAGCAGCTGCAGCAATGTTCTGTGGATAGAGGACAGTAAATAAATGTTTTTTATTTTTTTCTGTCCTCTCCAATTTTTCAATTAGAGGACAAGTCCTCTTTTATTTTCCTCTATCCTTTCTGGTATATTGCCTTTTCCCCAGTGTACCACAGTAAGTTAATTGAGCAAAACACAACTGTTGCCATCATTTTTCTCCTCATGTGCTTGCTTGCTTCTCTTTTCTATTTAGCAGCTAATCTAACGGGTAGTCCCAGTTTCCTATTTTTAATTGAATAGACTACTTGGAGTCGAACCCTTGGGCACAACAGTGGTAAGTTTTTGATGTTGACCCTGAAAGGTATCCAGCACATACTGCTATTGGCATGTTAACCCCAGTTAGAGACAGTTGCTCCCTAAGACATTCAGCAATTGGGAGACCATTCAGGACCCGCGGAGTCGCTTGGTGTTCCACATTCCCTCCAGGGTCTCAGCTGCTGTTTCTAAAGACGGAAATGCAGAGGACTTTAGCTTCCAAGTCTTTCTAGTCCTTAGCCCCTTTGCCAATACTTGTACCCAAGGCTGAAGACATCATCTGTGCATGCTTTTATTCTGGGATAAAGGGCTGTTCAGTTTCTACATGAAGCAAGTTTGTAGATCACGTGCTCAGCATGGCTTATGCCGTATCCCTACCTCTCAGTTCTCACAGAGGAGGAGCAGGTAATGTGGGACAGGAGCTGTATTCAGTTGGCAGCGCTCCCAGGAAATGCCTACAAACTTCTAGACCTTAGCATAATTGTAGGACACAAGCTATTTTTTGCATTTTGCTAAAATGATTATGCCCTTTGAGTGCAGGTTAATAACCCAAAATAATCCTTTTACAGGTAGAAGGCTACATCCAGTCATTCCAGTTGTCATTGTTATTAGTGCATAACCTTGAAGTTTCACCAATTGTCTCTTTCATATCGATAAGATGTGGGAAATGACTTTTTGATGGTAAATCTCTAGCAATAGAGCAGCCAGATCATGAGCAAGAAGGATGCAATAGATACCAATTTCAGTTCATTTACTAAACAAATGTTTATTTTTTTTTACCTAAGCCCTAAAAATTAAATTATCAATGCTTCTCAGTGAAAGATTTCATATTAGGTCTCAAGAATCAATTACTTTAAATTTTGCTATTCAAATTATGTGCCTAAATTTCTTTCCTATTTACTGCTTTTGCCAAATAGATTTCCTACATGACACCTACTGACTGTATTGGCCCATGTTTCCCCTAGACTGACACACTGTCCTGGTTTGAGGTAAAATAGAACTCATTTTTCTGATTAGTAATTTTACTTTTTAGCTAAGCTTCTTCGAACTACTGAAATTGACTGAAATTGTTGAGACACTGTTTGCTCTCAGAGTAATAAGACCTGTGTTTATAGCTGATGCCAAGGAATAGTATGCAGAGAGGCTCTTGCTTATACTTATTGCTATAACAGCCAAGGGCAGATAGCTTTGTTACTTGCCCCGTTGGAGGGTTGGAAGCGGAAAAACATAGAGGGGTCCCACCTGCGGGGAGGAGCGGAAAGGACAGGTGACCCAAAACTGACCAACAGGGTATTCCATCCCATCTGCCTCGGGTTCAGTATAAAAGCTGAGGGATCAAAGGGTCATCCTTTTTTCTTCAATGGCTGGCATCCAAGGAGGACTCTGTCTGTTTGTCTGCTTTTGATCCTGATCCTGAATCCAGATCCAAAATCCAGTTCCTGTCCATCACTGAGACCAGTCTGGGAGTTCCCCAGTGCCAGCCAGTGACATAATCATCATCCTGAGAGCTTGAGATGGTTTTGTATATATTTCATTATTTCCTTTTTATTATTTTATTATTAGTATTTTCTTTAGAGTAGTTTAGTTCCTTCTAAACTCGTAAGTCTCTTTTCTTTCTCTCTCTCCCCCCTCTCCTGGAAGAGAGAGGTGGGGGAGAGCATCTGTCATTGACCTCAATGGCCAGTCTGGCCCAAACCACAACACACACTTGTCCAATAGGTTTGGAAATTTGCACAACTTTTAAGAAGTTTTTGATTTGTCATGTCTGCATGGACTTTACGAAGGTGCCTTCCATAGGAACTACAGCAGCTCATGTGACGACTTGTCTTTGTGGCATGCAGTGAAGATTAGGTCCAAATTGTGTCCTCTAGCCAAATATGGAATTTTAGCATCTTCATCACGCTGTGGAGATTGCATGACAAACAACCTTTTCATTATAAAAGCAACTCTTCCCTGCTTGGGTATTTCAGCTAACATGTTGCTTCAAGCTCCGTCTGCTCATTTAGAACATTCTTTCATAGATTTTGATTGCCGGGATGAGCCATGAATCAATACCACTGCTATCACAACCTGCCCCTACATTTTTTCAGAAAAAAAAGCCATTCTTTTTGAACTTGCTGCAATACATAACTGCATTTTGTCACTTTACTGGCATTCCATTCATGTCTGTTGTGTGGAATTTGATTTCTTTGAATTATTCTCTGTTTCTGCTGTTGACTACAGTGACTGACTTCTAAGCTTCTGTAATAATTAAAAGCCAGGTCTAAAGACAATGCAATATAAAAATTATTGTTATGCTACAGGAGAGGAGCAAATCCAGTCAGCCATCTTGGGGGTGATACTAGATTTATTAAAGGTTTAGTTCACCTAAAAGTAATAAATTCTGATTTAACGGATTGCCCTTTTTAGTAGGGTAAATAAATATCAAAAGATATTGCACAGGTTTGTCAAATCTATCATACCACAAAAATATTTTCTTTCTTACAAGTGCAGATAATGTTAGTCTGTAAGAAGCTAGAATTGCAAGACCTCTGGGAAATGATCAACTATGGCGCTATTTTCACAAATAAGTGTCACTCCATGACAAACTAGGGCCCAGACTGACTTTCATGATGAAATTGCAGTACAAAGTACTTCAGTTATCTTATTCATTATTTCCTTTTTTTTCCACTAGCTTAACTTTTGTCATATTTCATAGGATGCAAGGGAGTTAGCAAGTGGCTTTATCCTTTTGAGGTAAAAAATAATTGTATTTCCAATAATTTCACTCCATATGAACATCTACTACAAGGATTTCAATTACTCACAAGGTCTCAAATTCTATGCATCACTGTGGGTTTCATCTGTTATATCTTCTGCTGTATTTGATAAATGTAACTACTATTTAACACAACCATTCTGTTTTAAATCTGTTATATGTAACATTCAAAGACAGAAATACTTATACTGACTTCTCAAAACATTTGGTGGACATTTTTAGGGGTTTTCCCTAAATATGGTATCAAGCCCAACAATGAAGGATTCTAAATAATTTCCTGTATCTGTTAATGAATATTTGAATACAAGGGGGTTTTCAGAAATATACTCCTCATTTTTTTTACTAAAGGGAGAGGAATCAAGCCTTTGCTCCTTTTATGCCATTTTTTCTGTACTAGCTTTAAGCCATCAGTTCTCTCCAACTGTAGTTGCTTTGGCAGGATTAAAATCGAGTTTCCTTCTTTTTTATACGTAATGAAATGAATTAACTCCTTCATCGTTCATTCATGAGGCAAATTCATTCCTTATAATATATTTAGATACGTTATTGTTTCCCATGTATTCACCAACAGTATTTTTATTTCTAAATGATATTCAGGAAATAGTTATACCCTATCAACATTTTAATATATCTTAGAGTATTGATATTTTCACATATCGTAAGATATTTAGATTATTTAAAACTAGGTAATAAACTATTCAGTGGAAAACTGACATCCCAAAGAATGAAAATATGCTTTAATTAATATTGAGCTTTTGTGAACAAGGCCAGTCAGAACACCATGAACAGACGAAACAAAACTACTCCCAAAAGTATTACCAGTGGAGGAATGTGGTGGCAGCTGAAACGGAAGACCAGCAGTGGAGAGGCAGAACTGCCTCGGAAGGCTGTCAGCAGGCTTTTCCTACCGTGCTTTCTGAATGAATTGAGTGAGTGGATGGGAAAGGAGGTGGGGAAAAAGGGTAATTGGCTGTGCTGGGATAAACATGCAATTAACTGATATTCACGTTTTCCATAAAATGAACAGTTATAAATAACAGAATTGTTTGTTTCTTTCAGTGGTTGGTGACTCTCATATAAAATTGAGAGCAGTATGATTGCAGTGGAAGATTTCTTCTCTATTCGCTGATCACAAGCCATGTGCCACAAAGAATGAAAATGCTGATCTGAAATGTAGTCCCCTGTCTTGTTTCAGACAGCAATAGATACCAAATGCTACAGAGGAGTAAGACAATAGTTTTACCAATATTGGAAGTTTGGTTTTGGCCTCGTACTGCTGTCATAAATCCTAAACCACAAGTATCGCTATCCTTTAACATATATGTACATTGTGACTATTGTACCTGTAGGTGATAAAAGTTAATTGGAAAACTAAGTAGGAAAAGGTGGAATCTTTGATTAGATGAGCTGGTACAACTGGAAAAGCCAGTCAAGCTTTTAGACATGCACGTTCTTCAAACCAGCTGAAGTAGTCTTGTATGCCTTAACATTTTTATGCTAGCAACATTAATTGAGTTAAAAAGACTTTCTTCTCACAAGAAATTGAGTTTCTCTTACATCCTTAGAATATCATGGCTACAAAAATCTTATTTCCAAAAGTTGTGAGGTCCATAAATTATTTGTTTTGATTGGTTTTGAACATACTGCTTTGTCATTGAATAGGTTATTTCTTTTCCCTTTTGCATTAAAGAAAACAGTAGAGGTACGAGTCCTTACTCTTTCCGTTCCATTTATCAAATTAAACTTTGACCACGTTTGCAGTTGTCATTCTCTTTATAGTAAAGGTCTTAATTTTTTACATGCATTCCTATGTGTATGATTTTATGCTTCTAAACAGTTTTGTTGATTTTTTTTCTGGACTCTGTTGCTCCTTTATCTTTTGTATCAGACAGTGTGCTAAAAGCTGAACGTATTTCATAGTTCATCTCAAGCTGAGGTTTTCCAATGTATCTATGCAATAGTGTTATAAGTTCTAGCATTAGTATTATATAAATTGGTGACGTAATCTTACATTAGTCTGAACTGTGAGTTGCATCAATCCATCTAAAAAGTTCATGTAACATAAATACATTTGTTGCACCTTTATAATATCCTGATCTTATACTTGCACAAAAATGGGGATTTATTACATTAAGATTGGTGGAGGAATAAAAGTTTTACATCTTCATAAGGTTGTGGGTTTTTTTAGTTCTGATATAATACCAACGAAGTAAGAAAGCTTAGAAATATATAAAATAAAAAATAGAACTAATTTGATTAGAAGTATGGACATAAATCTGTATTTCTATAAACATAGAAAGTTTGGGAAAAGCTTGAACAAATAAGTATAAGCAGTGAGACAGATTTAGTTCTCCCTGCCTTGGCCATGTGTTCTAAATTGAATAACTTAAGGTGCCTTCCAGACCTGTAATTTTACAGAATGAAATGCATCACAAAAATGTTTAGACCTCCTTGAACATGCAGTAATCTAAGTAATTTATGAAATTTACATTTTACTTGTCTCTCTAATCACTAATAAATTAAGTAGATAACAGTGGTCTTAGTATAGCCTTTCCTCATTCAAATCAAATACCAACACAGCAGAAGATGAACAGTGACTCCTCTTATTTTTTCTCTTCTCTTCCTCAGTTTACATTTTTCTAATTGCCCCTTACTCTGTGACTGCCTTCTTTTCTCCTTCAAAGGAATTTATCTAAGAAGTTTTTCACGTGGAAAATAATACTGCATGTGATAACATAATCAATTTATATAGTAATTTTTATACCAGCATGATTCCTTTTGTAAAAGCAGAATTATTTTCTTCACTTTATGTTACTTTGGAAGGAGTTTTAACTACAGTGAAAGTGCTTCTTTTAATCTAGAACAATCATAGCCATGCAAAGATTGATGCCATTTTAATGGCTGCATATTGATTTAACAGTATCAGTATAAAACGTACAGTGATATAACCGTTCCTATAGAAACAAATATTCCAATGTAGACAGAAGCTTTCTCTGTTATACGATTATTTGGATCATCTAGCTTTAGAAAGCTAGTCATACCTGAGAACCAATATATGACTGTATGTGTTTTCATTAATTTTAAACAGATATTTCAGTAGACCATTGTGGGTGCATTCCTCTGTTTAAAAACAAACAAACAAACAAACAAAACAAGCAAAAATAAACCAAAACAAAAAAACCCTCAACCGCTAGATTCCTTGTGAGAATCAATGACACCCTTACAAGAGGGTGAAATGAAACTTTGAAACATCAGGCTTTGGCCATAAGTAAATCCAGATATGGTACATTTAGGTGCTTTCAAAGTCCATTGCAAATTTTAATACTCTTCTAGATCTATTTCACAGTGAGCTGTGCTGTTTATTTTTCTGTCTTAATGGTTGAGTAATTGAAGGGGAGCTGTTTTCCATCAATTGTATACATGCTACCAGACCCTCTGCCTAAATCCTATGAGGCAAGGAACCTTCTAAGCTGGATGCACGCTTCCCAGCCAAAAATCCATCTGTGTGAGTTGTGTTTCTATGTCCTCAAGCCCATAGCTCTTCAAGCTTTGTAAAGTGAAGGATCATCTTTTTTGTTTTTTTTACAAAATCCATGGACAAGCTTATGAAGATACTATACTGGTCTTCACTTAAAACCAAATTAAATTAGTTTAAACTTCATATATCATTTTAGTATTTTACTTTTTGTCCCATTTTATTGCCTGCTTGCCTGGGAATCCATGCATAGTCTCTTCAGATTTTTTATTATTTTACATTTCTTTTCAGACTATCTTCTGATGCCTTGTGATCTTCTTGCTAAAATTTGAGAGCCACAAACCTGCAAGGGCTCTTGTCATCAGTAAAGAGAGACTGAGGAGGGCTCTCTGGGTTGTCGCCTCCAAGGCACTGGGGAGACAATGGGTCTGGGCCATCACAGTGGCTTCACAGAAACATTTGTCTTTCTCTAGTGAGCTGCCATATTTGAGAGCAAGCCGAAAAAAAGATGTCTAAAGATGTCCAAAAATAACCTGTCCTGAATGTGTAAAGACTTCCTCCCTTCCTCCCTTCCTCCCTCTCCTTCTTTAGATGACAAGAGCACCATATGAAGAAGCGATCTTGCTCACTGATTACTATTAATATTTGAACAGGTTTTTCATTGCTGAGTTAGCAGCTGTCAGAATCTACTCCTTGGTGAGTTTTTAATTAATGATATCTGTATCATAGTAGAGCTAGATGACATCTGATAAGGTGTAGATCAAATGGACATGTAAAAGTTCCAGGCAGAGGCAATTTCTACCAGTTAATAAAAGATCCCAGAGATGGATCTTTTGTTGACACCAGAGAGACCTTGCCCTGTAACACATAAACCAGTACTTTCTCTCATGGCCAGAAGAGAGGCACTGTCAGCTTAAGAATACAGAATAAAGGCTTCCTTGCACTAGTCTCGTGTGTGTGCAACACCACTAAGCAATGGATGGCAACAGGGAAGAGCTCAGCCACTCTCAGTGTGAAATGGAAACACTCCGGCAAACAAGTGCACACTCCTCTTGGAGCAAAGAAGTGCTTTTTCACAACAGCTACCTAGCCAACTGACAGTACGTGGTAAGGACCCTTCCAGAACAAATACCTCTCTTCTTTTTACATTCCCTGTGATGAACAGCCATGCACACATCCAGAAATAAAATGAAGGGAGGCAAATCTCAAAACCTGGTGTCAAACCCTACAAGCAGCTGAGCTGTGCAGACTTGACCAGCTATTAATTTCCCCCCGAGGTTCCCAACTTTCTGCAGTTGATCTACTTCAAATGCTTTATGAGGCATAGGATACTTTACCTCCTCACTATACTGTCCTGCCAGTCAGGCAGGTCAGGGTCATGATGTGGGCTGATCCCTTGTTTTCTACAAGTTAAGGACTTGCAAGAGGGCTCTGCTGTGTGATAGCACTACTGGACAGCTGGATAGGGGATGGTCTTGCCGTTTTAAAAGTTAGACCCCAACCTTAACAAGAATTTAGTGTCCTTAGCTCTCAATAACTTGTGGCATGTGAGCCAAAATATGTAACAGGGTGAGTGGTGCTGCTTCATTTTTTGTTAAGAATTAATAGTAGGATGCTCCAATATTTCTTAAGTTTAATGATGGGACCACAAGTGATGATCTGAATTGCAGATGGTAATGGTTCCTTCCTCTCTGATTTGGCTTTGATAGTTCCTTTGATGTAGAAGAACTGTGAGTTTAATTTGCATAACATTACTCCCACTCCTATCGGTCTGTTGATGAGCTATCTTTATTAAATTTTTCACCATTTTGGGATTATTTACATATTTCCTGATTTTATAATAAGATCCTGTTTTACTACACAGGGAGCCTACTGATGAACATCTGGTACCTTATGAGTCTTGATACTCTTAGCATGGTATTTAAAATTTTGCTTCTGTTACAAATTATTCCACTCCATCAGAAATTACTACCATTCTTAATTGATGTGCAATGTCTTGTCAGGGAAATGGCAACTGGAGGTGATAAAATGAGTAGCAGGATAAAAATTATGAACAAGTTCAATTTGTGGTTTTGCCTTTTATTAATATGAACATATAGGATATTTTCAAAATAAAAATTTGAAAATATATATGTTTGTGTTTTTACAGATTCTCTTCTAAGTTATAATGTTCACTTTTATTCTAACTCCGGCTTCCTTCCTCTCTTCCTTTTCTATAGCAGAGTGTCTTCTGGAAAAAAGATTTCTCTTACTGCTGAGTAGAAGAGTAAAGATCTGTTTTCAAGGATCCCTTGAATATAAGGAAGAACCAATTTTGGGCCAGAAAATAGATTAAGATTTTTGAAACTCTGTTAAACATGAAATGCACACTTACTATTCTTATTTTCATTACTTGATAGTTATAATAGTTAATGTTTTTATTGAGAATACCATGTGACATCACTCACTTTCCAGTCTCCAACACTTTTTTCTCTTGTCCTCTAGGATTTTGTTTGTATTTGGATTTAGGCAGCACAGTCAGAAAGAGAAAAAAAATCCAGATTTGCAAACATAAGAAAGATTTCCTTCAAAACTGGTTTTCTTTAGAGTCAGTTCATGAGATGGAGTCTAATGAATTGCCCAAAAGAAACAAACAGTCCTAGGAGCTGTTCTAATCTGGTTTGCAGAGGTCCCCCAAGCACATCCCTCGGACCGGAGAGAGGGAAGGTGCTAGTGCACCCAGGACCAACTAGTTCTTTAATTTCTGAAAACGTCTAGCTAGGACCGGTTACGTTTTGAGACTTCCACTACAATTCCACTAGCAGTGGTAGCCTATTAAAAATACTTACCCACGAGAAAGAGCTTATTTGGCACAGATATACACAGGCATTAAAACAAAGATCCTGGACAATAGCATCAAAGAGCTGCAAGCTTTGGGGTTTGTTTTTGGGGGTTTTTTTTGGTTTTGTTTTGGGGGGGGAGAGGGAGGAAGCAGGCAAAGACCGTGTTATAGACCACTCTGGCTTGAAAAGAACTATTTTTCTTCTGGGCAACTTTTGTAACTTTTTATTTCACAGCTTGCCAACTTGCCCATCCTTTGAATCAGTATCTTGATGCCTGTGAAAGTCCAAGAGTGCCTGTTACTAACAAGGTTCTTCTTGCTCGAAATAATGTACTGGAGTCACTGTGAAATTTAAAAAAAACTGCTCTTTTTTTTTTCCATTTTAAAGAGCAGCCCCTTAAAGCAGAGTTTATTGAATAATGCAAGATATTCTAGGGATTAGGTATGCAGGGTTAAATCAAACATTAAATAATTACGCCACTAGCTTGTTCTTAAGATGTCTGCTTTGTAATCCGTAGAACATGTCCACGTACAAGAGAAAAGCAATTTATCTGAATCTCTGGACACTACAATCATTTAGCCTATGTGATTTATTTTGATTGGGAATATCTCCTCATTTGCCTCTCCCAATGTAACCATTAATTTACAGTTTGAGTTATGATATGTGTTTAAACATTAATGTTACAAATAATTTGTACATATCTACAAGGTCTATAATAGACATCAGGATCTGTAATTACAAATAAGGCACTATATATAATAAAGTAATATATTTTAAAAAGTAATGTCTTTCAGATTGTGCTTTTCCTTCTTTTAAAAGAACGTTGGGAATTTTGAAGGGTACGCGGAGAGGATCACTTTTCATTTGATGAATTGAGTTTATAATAAAATGGCCCCAAAGACCAAATAAAAAATATCTGAGATGGCAGAAGGCAGGATATTAATGTATTGATACCATCTGGATAATAATACAGTATGTTCCTGAACTTAGACATTTTCAGAAACTTTGAGAACTAAAATGACTATGTTTTTCAGGTATCAAAAAGTTATGAAGTACATTTTATAGTTTAAAAGGTGTACTTAAAAATAGGTGATATGTTCACACAGGCACTTGTGACTGCATTGCCCTCATGAAGCTGCAGAGTGGATCCATAAAGATCAACTCTCTCCCTGAGAAACTTGTCTACAAGGAATAAGTGGGCCTTAAGACTCCTGTGGTAGCTCCGTACCTCATGATGCAGGAGGCAATGATGCAAAAAACCAAAGACTGACTGCAGTGTGTAAACATCTTGGCTGTCCTCAGATGCCAAAACAGCCCTTGAGGCAGCATGTAGCTCGTGTTGGTGGCTACATCAATACAACAAATAAGAAGGCATAACGTTCCTGTGCATCACCTTTGCCCTCTTCTTACACCCTCAGGCCAAGCACAAGTCCAAATTTGTTGGTGCCACAGGTTTACCTTGTGGCTGAGTTCTTTAATAATTTGCACGTTCCAGAAACCTCCCTCTTTTCACTGTTCTCAAGGGTTAATTCAATAAACAAAACACAATAAAAGCTGCTGAAAAGTAGCTCCGGCTCCAGCAGGAAGGAAGCTGGCTTACTGCTCCTTGGTTTCCCATGCTGCCAGAGTAATAAATTGCCATTTTCAACAAGGTGGCTACAGCTGGCTTAGAATTTCGTTTTTTTTTTCTTTTTATTTCTAAGTATAATTAAGGTTTAATACATCAGTCCTAAAAGCATGGGGCCTTGTCATGGGAGGAGGAGGGGGCAGAAGAGTGTCATTGCTGGTGCACTCATGGTGGGAGGATGCCCCCTTGAAAGTGTCATCCATCTTGGGTAATCATTGGGGGATGGAGTAAAACACCCGTCCTAAGCAACCTGGTTACAAAATTTCCTTTAATGTCTGTAAGGACAGGGACACGGCTTTTTAATTTACAAGGAAATCTGATGGATATTTATAAAACTGCTAACAACACCTTATACCAATTTTTTTCATGCTTCCCAGCTTCCTTGCTATACCTACCGCTTAAGCTTGTATATAGGAAGAACTTTTATCACTTTCCTCATCTATCTTATTCACCTTCATATGGCTATGCTTTGCCTCTTTGTTTTTCTTTACTAACTTTATACTTTGTACTGTTCAGTTGGTTTTCTGAAAGGCTAAGTGCTCTGAAAAATGTATAAGTTGTATTGAAATATGTTTTTCCATAATCTAAATTGCACTGGACACTCCATGGACTGTGCTAAATCTCTGACCACTGTCTAAATTTCAATGAAAATTAGTTCAAGGCAATAGTTGAGCTACCACTTTATTTCTTTTAGATGGCAACTTTATTTTTATGTAAATTTTTCTGGATGTGGGTATATGAATGAAATGCATGACAATGAAGAAAATGACACTGTGCTTGAACCTTTCAGAGCACTGAATAAATACAGCTTGTGTGACATTTCTCCTCAGCTCTGTATTAATACACACAGCCTGACCTAAGGATGCAATTTCTATAAGGGGGTAATTTTTGAACGCAGTATTTTAACTGCTAGTCATACAAATACAAATACAAATTTCCCCCTGTACTCAGCACTGGTGAGACCCCCACCTCGAGTACTGTGTTCGGTTTTGGGCCCCTCACTACAAGAAGGACATTGAGGTGTTGGAGTGTGTCCAGAGAAGGGCAACAAAGCTGGTGAGGGGTCTGGAGGACAAATCTTATGAGGAACGACTGAGGGAACTGGGGTTGTTTACCCTGGAGAAGAGGAGGCTGAGGGGAGACCTTATCACCCTCTACAACTACCTGAAAGGAAGTTGTAAAGAGGTGGGTGCTGACCTCTTCTCCCTGGTGACAAGTGATAGGACAAGAGGAAATGGGTTCAAGTTATGTCAGATGAGGTTTAGATTGGATACCGGGAAAAAATTTTTCACTGAAAGGGTTATCAAACATTGGAATAAGCTGCCCAGGAAGGTGGTGGATTCGCCATCCCTGGAGATGTTTAAAAAAAGGGTAGATGTGGTACTTGGGGACATGGTTTAGAAGTGGTTTTGTCAGGGTAGGTTAATGGTTGGACTTGATGATCTTAAAGGTCCCTTCCAACCTCAGCTATTCTATGAATCTATGAAATACTTAATTGGTCACAGGACATTTTAAATTATGTTTTAAAACACACAAGCTAAATTCATGTTCTTTGTACTGAAAGGGCCTGTTCCTTTATTCAGCAGATTTTTATAGAATATAGAAGAGCAGTGTCTGCACGGTATTTGAAAGTTAGGCCTTTGTTTTACCAAATATTATGTGCCTCTGGGACAGGAAGAAAGCCTGCGCAACAGGTTTCTGCACCCTTGCCGACATGTTCAGGCAAATTATCTTGTCATGACGAGTTTTGCTTGGTCTTCCTGAGGGGAGGCAGAGGGGTGTGGAGTGCCATAATGCTGCCTCACTTTTTCTCAGTGGCTGTCTTTGATTCGTAGCTACTTGAATGGATTTTTCTTTACATGCGTGACACTCCCCCTCCAATCTCTGCGCTTGCATAGACCTCATGTAACGTAAGCCTATATCCTTCTCCTTGGCATAGGCACAGCCAAAACAGACAGCTGTTTACATCTCCCTGGCAAAGAGTCCCATCAGTCTCACCCACACTGGATGCAGATACGTGGTCTCCTGGCTGTCAGACCCATCTGTTAGGATGGCGTGGTGCCCATCCTCAGCCCTGTGAGATGGATTCACTGCAACACGGATACAAAGCAACCAAGGAGTTTAGGGCAGGCATTCTATACAGCGTGGCAAATAGTGTCTACTATATGGCAAATAACACCTTTGGGCTATTTGCAGCACCGTGTGTTTATTTAGCGTATATGTGTTATGTAGATGCATGTCATGGGATGTGTGGATACAAAAGACACGAGTCAAAATATTTGCACCTGGAAGCATGGAATTAGACTCTCAAGTGTGTATGTCTGTGTGCATGTATATATATATAGGTATGTGTATGCATCCTGTTTTCCAAAGAGTAGAATACACTGCAGTCCCCTGTACAGAAACTGACATACACTCTAACCTTCTGAAAATCAAACCATTTTAAAATACACACTGGAGGGACATCCAGCATGACGTTCTTTAGCAGGAAGTTCTCCTTTCCTCCCGGTTTTATAAATCTTGGTTGTTTCTGATACTGCTCTGGATAAGACAACGCCACCTGGAAGTCAGACTTTGAAGAAACAGGCTTCATCTCCTAAGCGCAGTCAGGCAATGCACCGACGTGTATGGAGAGCACCGCATGTACTTGCTGTGGAATTGCCTCTAGAGCATCGCTTCACGAGCGCGCAGGCATATTCGTCTTATCTTTTTCAAATAATGGACTGCGGGGCTCCAGCAAACTTTCTCTTCAGAGTTTTGTGTACAGCTGCTCTCTGTGCTCTCTCTCGGTGTGAGGTCTCCTGACTTCTCGCTCTGTGTGAGGGTGGGTTAACACTCGGTGGAAATGCGGGCGCAGCGATGGCAGTGTGCTGGCAGCAGAGCAGCAGGAGGTCCTGCTTACATCCACAGGGCCAAACAAAGGTCCCTTTGTGGGAGCGCAGCAACTTCAGAATACACAGTTTGTCGTCAGCAATTATCTGGGTGTCATAACTGAAGATCTGCCACAGCACCCACAACCCTGAAACACAGTGTGCCTCTGTCATGTAGGGCTTTTTTTGATTCATTATTACACTGAATTCCCTTTGTAACAATCTAAGAGGCTCTATACACCACCGCATATAATAGTCATACAAAGTTCCCCCAGGACAATTAAATGTTGGAAGGATGTAAAAGAGCAACAGAATAAATGAAAACCCATCCTGTATATCTTTCTGTGTATTTATGGTTAGACCTCATAGAATAGTGTGAATTCTCTATTGTTTTAGAGAGTCCCTTTTGAAACACAGAGGTCCATTTATAGCCTCAGAGTTCGTTAGAGACTACTTCTGAAGAGAGGAGAACTATGGTCGGTCACTGGTACTATTTTCAAAATTTTCTCTTTTCCAACATTCATTTAAAAGAAGAGAATTATTCATTGATTCAGTTAAATTCACCAGGGAATGCTGGTGAATCCAGCTGCACAGGAGAAGGGACTGAAAGCTCCAATTCACTTTAATTTACCTGCTTGCTTACACTCTGTATTGGAATGCAGCAGCAAACAGCCAGGAGTTTTTTTATTCGTGAACATACTTTTTGAACTAAGCACATTTGAAAATACACATTTAGTTCTGTAACCATGAATATAGGTTCCGGCTCCAGTAAAAGACGAGCAATGAACTCTATCATAAAAGCACCGCAGAATTAAGTTCTTTATGTGCCTGATTGTGACAGAAAGTGGAAATATAAAATCCTGTGATTCACACCGTGGAGGCATTGACTACGTCCTCTTCGACATAGCCACTTGGGCTCCGCTCAGAGCTTGCTGTTGGGCTGCACTGTTGCGATGGGCCCAACATTAAGCAAATACTAAACCTCAGTGAATTCAGTCAGGGCTGGTGCTTGAACGTTGTGCTGATTCATGCCATGAGAGGTCTAGCAATCCAAAGAGACAAACACAGAAAAATAAGAAAACAGGGAAGAACAAACATTCGGCAGAAAACTTCAGTAGTTACCACGCCTAATAACACCGGCTCTGCCTATGGCCAAAGGAATGACAGAAATACTTCCTATGGTGTTGCTGTGGCAGGGCAAAACTTTGTCCGCAAATTCAACACAAAGCCAAATCAACATCAACTGGAGATTCCAGTTCATACCTGTGGGATACCACCTATGTTCTCCACTCCCCAAGTAATCTAGAGAACACACGGGGATTTGCCTCCATTTGCAAGGCTCAAGGTGCCGCAGCTTGGCCCTAAGCCGCGGTTTTGCTGCGTGGCGGTCCACTTGCTACAGTTCTGGGGCAAAATTGCTCGTCCGCAGCTGAGTCGATGCCTGCACGTCCTCATCCTGCCCCCACTGATCAGGCAGGGCCCTCCTGAGCACTCCTTCCCCCCCCCATGGGTTAGGAACTAGCCAAGCCCTTACTTGGCGTGTGATCAAGTGGGTCCTTCTGGCCCCAGAACAAACAGATTGCAAATTGGACCAACTCTACATTTATTTGTGTGAGTCCATGGGTGAACCATCAAAATTCCATAGTTTTCACCCCTTTTTTATCTAAATATGTGCTCTGCAAAGCAATGACCTCTTAACAAAGGAAGTTAAGTGTGTGGCTTTTTTAGAGAACGTGTTGTTTGATCTCAAGTACTATCTATATATCTATTAATCTAATCTATGTATCTATCTGTCTATCTTTCTATCTATCTGTCCATCCATGTCCATCCATTTATCTATCTGATATATGACATATAGGTATGTGGTCATAATATTTTATACATAATTCTCAGAATGATAAATATGATATCATATTAAAACTAGTAGTTATGAACAAAAGTATAATTACAAAATGAGATGCCCACTTAAATAAATGAGTACTGCTGTACTTAAATTTTTACTTTATTTTAATGTTTTCCTTCAGCCTAGGAAGCCTTTCTGAAATAAAAATGTCTATTGAATATATAGTCCCTTGTCCAGTTTTCCCTTTTTTCTTCGAATTATATTACATTATATATATTATGTGATATGTGTTCATCTAAATTAACAGATTAAAATAAGCAAGCCTTCTTAGTTGTGCTTAACCCTGTTAACAGTATTGCACAGTCTGTGGAATTACTGTCCCACAGGATTTTTTCTCTGGATTTTACAATAAAGGCCTTCTTGTACATAAATGAAATGTTGTATAAGGACACAATCATTTCCTAAATATGCAAATTGAATAACCACTTTACCCTAGCTTAACATACAGAAAAGGTGGGACAAAAAGTGCCTTTGTACCGGTGTGTCCCCACTGACGTGCCTGCATCTCAGTACAAAGTTACTGCTATTAAAAAAAATCTGCTGCATTCCCCTGCAGCCCAGAAGCCAGCAGAGCCAGAGGAGCGAGCCATGTCATCCTGAAAACCATTCCCGTTTTCCTTTATCAGAAACATGAATTGAATAAACATTGAATAAATGACAAGGCTTTTATTACTTAAACCAACCCTTTTTTTAGTAAAACCTTTTTTTCAGGTGTTTCCATACTGACTGAGTGGACGTTCGTCACAGCCAGATACTTTTTGGTCCCTTACTGCTGGGCTGAATGCGACATTCTGTTTAAGCCTGCGTAGTGAGAGCATTTGTTCCAGGAGGGGCTTTTTTCCCCTTTGGTACTAGTGCCAGCTCCCACCCCGTACCCACTGACTTCTTTTCCCCATTCATTCCCCTGAGCTGTTCCAGCCGTCTGTGGAGCCACACGTCGCACTGGATAGATGGATGGATGGATGAATGAATGAATGAATGAATGAGCTGCTTGATGCTTCACGTTGCTGTGTCTGCATCGGTGTGGTCCTCAGGAGTAAGCAAAGAGAACAGTATAGGCATAGGCTATGGACACCAGTTACAGAAGACATCTGCCATCTCAATATAGTTATTGTTTTCACCCGTTACTTACACTTTTCCCAACATTTTTGATCCATCATAACAAAGCATATCTCATAGGATGAATATTTGTGCATCATATCACTTCATGATGAGACGTTCAGGGCTTCTTTTATTTACTGCCTTATCTCCCAAATATTGGGGTAATTTTGTGCTTATGCAAAACTAGGTTCCAGGCATAAAATGAGTACAAAATTCTAATTCGATATTATTCTGGAAGCTTGTATGAGGCAAAACAAAAATATAACTGATAACGTATACATTCAGCACTTAAGTACTCCTAGCACTTAAATGCTGTTGTCTGCACTGAAATCAGATTTTATTTTGGCCTCCTTGGTGTCAATTCAGAAGTCACTGCCTCCAAAAAAGCCCAGAAAAATAACCTGAAAATATAGTATTTTTTGACTGCACATTTCCAAGTCTAGGAAACATCAAGAAGGGACAAGACTTAGCCAGCTCAGTCCCTTGTAGATTGATGTACCCGCTTTGCACTTTGCCACAGGCAAGACCGAGTTAATTACATCCATGCAAAGGTATACCTCTCCTGATATGTGAGGGCAGAATACATATGTCTAAATTATGATTAATACAGGTGTGAAAGAGGCATTTCTTGCCGGCAGAGTCTGACCACGCACATGGTATGCATTCCTTCATAATTAACTTAGTCGCCTTCGCTGCAACTTGTTGACACGCTTTGAATTTTAACAGAATAAATAATTAAGAAGAATTGCTATACAGTGTAACAGGCACGAAGGATGCTGGAAGACAGCAGAAAAAAGAAAAGGTGGCACAGAAAATCACCATTTTCTCATTCTTATCTGAGCTTGAAAATTGGGTAAGAAGGAAGCCCAACAAAATACCAGTTCCTTTGGACACCAAGACAACCCTTCTGGTGGTAAAAAGGGTAATCTAAATTATGCCATGGACATAAATGAATCAAATAAGTCATGATTAAGTGTAAGGACTGTAATTTATGACTACTAGAAATCTGCAGCTCTGTTAAAAAAGGTAATAGCAGGTACTGGCAGACGGGGTCAGACAGAGCAGAGCAAGATGATTACGGCCGGGAAGGGAGGCGAGGTTGTCCAGGAGTCCTACATAAAAGCTGCATGCCAAGGAAAAATGCAAACTGAGGTAACTTCCTCATTTGACCATCTTCAGAGAATCAGTTTAACGAAAAGAGCTAAAATATGTAAGTTTCTTTGCTACAGCGAGGATTATTTCAACTTTGGGAAAAAGCAATGTTATGAAGCTCATTCATAGGGCTTCAAACTAGGTTTGAAGGGGGATGGGGATGAAACCAGGATTACAAAAGTAATGCCTGGGAGCAGTGTACCAGTGCTTCTGGGTAAAAGTGTTAGCAAGGTCTTGCAGCCTGTCTCAGTGATGGTGGGGGATGGTGAATTGTGTAGCAGCAAAGACATGAGGGGTAGTGATAATTTGGTAACTACAGTAGTGTCCGAGCATGATCAGGTGGGAATTAGGGCTTGTCCCCCCAAGAAAGTGGCAGGACAATTAGCCCAGCTGAAGTGCATCTACACTAATGCACACAGCATGGGGAATAAACAGGAGGAGCTGGAGGCCATTGTACAGCAAGGAAACTATGATATAGTTGCCATCACAGAAACGTGGTGGGAGGACACACACGAGTGGAGTGCTGTAATCGGTGGCTACCAACTTTTCAGAAGGGATAGGCAAGGAAGGAGAGGTGGTGGGGTGGCCCTCTATGTTAGGGGCAGTTTTGAATGTCTGGAACTTAACAGTGTGGATGACAGTGTTGAGTGTGTATGGATAAGAATTAAGGGGAAAGCCAACAAGGTGGACATCGTGATGGGAGTTTGTTATAGACACCCTAATCAGGATGTAGAAACCGATGAAGTATTCTATAAGCAGCTGGCAGAGGTCTCACAATCGTTTGCCCTTGTTCTTGTGGGGGACTTCAACTTCCCAGATGTCTGCTGGAAATACTATGCAGAAGAGAGGGAACAGTCCCGGAGGTTCCTGGAGTGTGTAGAAGACAACTTCCTAACACAGCTGGTGAAGGAACCAACTAGGGGAAGTGCCCTACTGGACCTACTGTTTGTTAACAGAGAAGGTCTTGTGGGGGATGTAAAGGTTGGAGGTCGTCTTGGGCAGAGTGATCATGAAATGATAGAATTTTCAATTCTTGATGAAGCAAGGCGGGGAGCCAGCAGAACTGCCACCTTGGATTTCTGAAGGGCAGACTTTAGCCTGTTTAGGAGCATGGTCGAGAGTGTCCCTTGGGAGGCAGTTTTGAAGAGCAAAGGTGCCCAGGAAGGCTGGGCATACTTCAAGCAGGTGCTCTTAGAAGCACAGGAGAAGGCCATCTCCTTGTCTTGAAAAACGAGCAGACGGGGAAGAAGACCAGCCTGGCTAAATAGAGAGTTTTGGCTGGACCTCAAGAAAAATAGGAAAGCTTACATTCTCTGGAAAAGGGTGCTGGCAACTTATGAGGATTATCAAGATATAACAAAGCTATGTAGGGGGAAAATGAGAAGGGCCAAAGCTCAATCAGAACTCGGCTTGGCCACTGCAGTTAAAGACAATAAGAAGAGATTCTTTGAGTATATCAATAGAAAAAGGAAGACTAGGGAAAATGTAGGCCCACTGATGAATGAGACAGGTGCCCTAGTGGTGGAAGACACAGAGAACGCAGTTACTGAATGCCTTCTTTTCTTCGGTCTTCACTGCTAAAGCTGTCCCTCACGAATCCCATACCCTGGAGGCAAGGGGGAGGGTCTGGAGAGAGGAAGATTTTCCCTCAGTTGAGGAGGACCGGGTCAGAGACCAATTGGCCAAGCTGGACATTCATAAGTCCATGGGCCCTGACGGGATGCACCCGCAAGTGCTGGGAGATCCACCAGATGTTATTGCTAGACCACTCTCCATCATCTTTGAAAGGTCATGGAGAACAGGAGAGGTGCATGAGGACTGGAGGAAGGCTGACATCACTCCGATCTTCAAAAAAGGCAAGAAGGAGGACCCAGGGAACTACAGACCAGTTAGTCTCACCTCTGTCCCTGGGAAGGTAATGGAGCGACTCATTCTGGATGCCATCTCCAAACATGTTGAGGAACAGGAAGTTATTGGAAGTGGTCAACATGGATTTACCAAGGGTAAATCATGCTTGACCAATCTGATAGCTTTCTATGATGTTATAACGGGTTGGCTGGATGAGGGGAGAGTCGTAGATGTAATCTACCTTGATTTAGCAAGGCTTTTGACACTGTCTCCCATGACATCCTCATTAGGAAGCTGAGGAAGTATGGGCTAGATGCGGTGATAGCAAGGTGGATTGAGAGTTGGCTGCGGGACAGAACTCAGAGGGTTGTGATCAGTGGCACAGAGTCTAGTTGGAGGCCTGCAACCAGTGGTGTCCCCCAGGGGTCAATACGCAGTCCAATCTTGTTTAATATATTCATTAATGACCTGGATGAGGGGACAGAGTGTATCCTGAGCAAGTTTGCTGATGATGCCAAACTGGGTGGGGTGGCTGACACCCCAGAGGGCCGTGCTGCCATCCAGCGTGACCTGGATAGGCTGGAGAGCTGGGCAGAGAAGAACCTAATTGCGGTGGGATTCAGACACAGACCAATATGATCATGCTGAAGTCATTTTATTACAATACTTGAAGTGTTATATACTTTTACTACAATGTGGGTTAGTATCGTGTCTTGTGCTCATTGGCCTTTAAACTTATACATACAAACTATTATTGGTTAAATACAGCTGTAGCAATACACATTCAGCATCTATTTAGGGGTCGCAGCAGTTTCTCTATCAGCGTGTGAATTCCTCCTGTGAATTCCTCCTTCATGTCGACCTTCAGACTGTACCAGCTTGTCTTTTATCTCTTCTGTTGCACAAAGTTCATAAGGTCATTATTTCAATGTGTCCGTTTTTTTCCAAAAAGCTTCCCACACCTAATGAGGTTTAACAAAAGCAAGTGCAAGGTCCTGCACCTGGGGAGGAAGAATGCAAAGCACCAGTATAGGTTAGGGGCGGACCTGCTGGGAAGTAGCTCGGAGGAGAAGGATCTGGGGGTCGTGGTAGACAGTAAATTATCCATGACCCAGCAATGTGCCTTTGTTGCCAAAAGGGCCAATGGAATCCTGGGCTGCATAGGGAAGAGTGTGGCCAGTAGGTCAAAGGAGGTCATTCTCCCCCTCTACTCTGCACTGGTGAGGCCTCAACTGGAATACTGTGTCCAGTTTTGAGCTCCCCAGTTCAAGAGGGACAGGAAACTGCTGGAGCGAGTCCAGCGAAGGGCAACTAAGATGATTAAGGGATTGGAGCATCTCCCTTATGAGGAAAGGCTGAGAGAGCTGGGACTCTTTAGCCTGGAGAAGAGAAGGCTGAGGGGAGACCTTATTATGGCGTACAAGTATCTAAAAGGTGGGTTGAAGGAGGATGGAGCCAGGCTCTTTTCAAAGGTTCCCAGTAACAGGACGAAGGGTAACGGGCACAAGTTAGAACACAGGAAGTTCCGTTCAAATACACGGAAACACTTCTTTACGGTGAGGGTGACAGAGCACTGGCACAGGCTGCCCAGGGAGGTTGTGGAGTCCCCTTCCCTGGAGATTTTCAAGACCCGCCTGGATGCAGTCCTGAGTAGTGTGCTCTGGGCAATCCTGCTTTAGCAGGGGAGTTGGACTAGATGATCTCAAGAGGTCCCTTCCAACTCTGAAACTCTGTGATTCCATGATTCCGTGAAGCTGATATATGAAATATTCTGTATGGGCGGCATTCTTACTGTTTGTTGTTATTATTTTAAAAATATCATGTGAGTAGCTATAAGTGCCTTTGTGGAATGGCACATGAGGACTTGACCCAGCTCTGAAGATGGCAAAATTCCTTTTCTTCAGAAAGGTGGAGTTTCCCGTGATATCCCACTCGAGCTCAGGAAGGTCACGTACTGACCACAGCCTCCAGATGCCTGCAGCAGCCTGAAATCCTCGCCGATCCTCTCTCTTCGGTCTTGTCTACTCATTTTGAAGAGAGCTAAAATTAACATTTTCTGGGAAGGGAGGGATCATCTCTAGAGACACTTATGGACAATTACTTTGATAAATTTTTTGGTGTGGTTTTCGCCCTTCAGCAAATTCACTGAGCTAAGCAGACTATATACATGTAATATACGATCCTTTTATAAAATGAGGAGTTACTGATGGATTTCAGCAGCTTCCAGAATTGGTACCATCAAATGTGAACTTTTCAAGGAAACGTAAAAGGGAAAAAAGCTTTGAATATGTAGCATCCTGCCAGTTAGTGCAAAGAAAGGTGGTCTGGTTCAGTTAACAACAGCATTTAAGCAGTCAGCGATTTCCTTCCTGTATCCTTTCTCTCAGGTGTTTCTGTTCTGCCTTTTATCAAGATAGTAAAACACCAGATACTGTATTCCTCTCTTTTTCACAAAAATCAGTCTCTCAACAGGAATCATTGGCCTATAGATGAATCATTTAAAATGTATGGCTTTAAAAAGTTCACTGGAAAAAAAGTAACTTTTTGAATTTAGGCCATTATTTTTTCTAAATTTTATTTTGCCAGTTAACATCATTTGCAGTGAGTCACAACGTAATATCCATTGGTAGCTTGACTTGTATTCTATGTCAGTGTGAACCAGAGTTTCTACTCCAATATTCTTGCTAGGCAAATGCTTCCAAAATAGTCATAAATGCTTATATGAACGGTCAGGCATTTTTCCTCACTGTTTCGCAACAGTTTTTAACTAGAAATACATGTTTGATCACCTGTTCTGTTTTCTCTGTATTTCTCTTCAGTGAGCAGTTATGAGAAATTACAGATTGTCTGATAGAAAATTTAACTATTACGATTTCAGACAATTCTCGTTTTCCTTACTTAATACCCTTAGGTTCTTTCCAAAGGAATCAGTCTACTGTCAGGACAGGTATCTGAAATGACTGCAACCCCTGAACCCGTTTTTGCGGCACCTTTTGTACTTTAAAACAAGTATTGAAAATAGTCTGGGCTTTTCTCTCATTGTGAAGGAATTTCTTGCTGTTTGTAATTTCCTGCCATGAAAGATTTCATGCAGATAATAGTTTTCAAAGAATGCAAGTGCTTGCGCAATTTGAGACGATAGCTTACTAGTTTATGTTTCCTGTCCCAGCCAAAGAACAATAAGGAAAGCTTAACAGAAGCCTAGCAAATTTTGGACTGCTTTATCCTTCTGTTGCTGCAAAACAGAAATAGCCCAATGTGATAAAATAGGTTTTATATGAACTCAGTCAAAGTAACTTTATTATTTACTGACCTGCTTTCTTAATCTTGCACATTACAGATTCTCAGAATACATCAGATCACTGGGTGGGGCCTTATTTAGCGATGGGATTTCTAGAATGGTGCTTCTGACCAGACTGATGCGCAGAGCCACACGACAGATGCCAGGCTTCAAAACAATTCTGTTTTTCAATATATTTCTGTCAGTCACAAACACTGGAATCAGATTTTTAATTGTATGATCAATGCACATATTGTCAGCTTTATAAATGTACTATGTATTATTGTTTTTCATATAAAAGTATTTATAAACCCTAAGTGGTTTTGTATTCAAAGCTCATGTTCCACTCAGTTTGAGATATTGGTGCCCAGTGAATAATTTCGTATGTGCACTGAGAGAGCAGGTCTACTCCTGGAAAATCAAAGAGAACTATGAAAAGTAATTGCACATGGATTTCAGCTCTGCGTTAGCATTTCATGTGAGTCGTTCATCAGTTCTACAGCCTTCAACGCTTCATTAATATTCAAGAAAATTTAGACAACAAATTATGGCCTCTACACACTTTATATAAGACGTTAATATAATCAAACATTTATACTTTATCCCCAGGTTCTATTTTGTGTACATGAAACATACTGTTATATTTATTGGAGTGTTTTATTGTGATTATAGTAATTTCCTAAAGGTGTACTGGCATTATTAATACGCATTTGTATTCCAGACAAATAAGGAAGATCTTAGTTGGTTAATAATAAGGAATTAATATTATACTTACCAAGACTCAATTTTTACTTTCAAGGCGGTCTTAGTCTAGGGAATAACAAATTATTCAGGTAGAACAACAAAAGCAATGTTAGTAGCAATGACTATAAGGCAAATTGAAGGAACAAATTACAGATAAACAGAGGAAAGAATCGCCAATTATTATTCATGTAAGCTTTGTTTTGTTATGGTTATGTACTTTGTATCACCAATCCTGAATATGAAAGACTGGTGAAATGTTCATGTTAGCAGAAGGGTTTCATACTTACCCAGCTTTCTGAAAAAAAAAAAAAAAAAAATAAAAAAATCCCAGAGATACAAACTGTAAACAGGTTTATACATGATTTTACCTTTTGAGGCAGTGTTTTTATAGATAGTTATAGAAAAAGGTCCTGGGAGTGTGGGAACTACAAATTAGCAAATGCTTGATTTCCAATGTCTTTACAGTTTGGTGGTGTGGAGCATCTTAGATGTTTTCTTCTCAATGGGAACAATGAAACATGTGAGGAAGAAAATCTTTCCTTCTCCATATTTCTTTTCTTATTTCAAATCTTTTATTTCCGCCCCTCAAGACTTCCCCCCAGTTTCCCAGAAAACATTTTCTGTAAAATTTCCTTTCCCCAGAGGATCTGCCGTCGTTAGCTCATCAGCTTTCCTTTCTGCTGGACCTCGCAGCCTCCTCTCCCGAGGTCCTTCCACTGCCGTCTCCACACACTCGCTGAAGGGAGAAGCTGTGAGGGAAAGTAGGGGAGTTTTTCACTCCCCGTGCAGTCCTGGAGGAGCCAGGAAGACATGTGGGACTGCACAGCCAGCCAGCAGGAGTTTCAGTTTGAGTCCTGAAACCTCCTACACGAGGGGAGAAGACAACCGGAAGCTTGAGTCATTTGTTGAGGGACAAAGCCACCATAGCAGGGGAAACAGCTGCCTTTGGCCAGCTTTCCAGAGGATACGGGAGAAACAGGAGAGGAGCCAACCAGGAGCTAGTCTGAGTCCTAAATAGATTTATTGAAGGGTATGAAAGTTCAGGATTATGAGACCCTTCCAGTGGACCTGCCCTAATTGTAGCCTGGGTTTATACTGATTACCATCACACTGGTGGGTGCCATGATCTGGAACAGAGGCAGGCGTGATGTGCACGTCCACATACTGGGAACTAACAGCTGTTTGCATTCATATTAGGATTTATTCCCTGGACAATCATCCCATCCTTATTTGGAAATTTACTTTATTTTATTTATTTTATTTTCTAAACCCCTATTTGGAAAGAGGTTAGGCTCATTATACGTGAAAAACTATCTGGTAAGCATAATAAACTGTGTTAGCAACCAGTGCTTTAGAGGAATTTATACGTTAGAACTCATTGTTTTCTAAACTCACAACTTTCCACAGCATTTATCTTTGAGATCATCCACAGTTCCCAAAGAAAGCTGCGGGATTAGAGTCTTACCCTTTGTGTTGACTTCTGTTGCACTCAGGGAATTCAATGGCCCTGCACCGAGTAAAGCTTCCAGAGGTCCCTGCTCTGCTCGCTGCCCTGCCTATGGCAGCTGCAAGACGTGGTCAGTGCAGGTCCGGGGCAGGAGCTCTCCAGTGGCTGCTCCAACCTCCTGTGACACGAAGGAGGATGCAGCTTTTGGAGCGGGAGATGCAGGCGAGCAAATCTCAGCACAGAGGGGTTTTGTACCATCACGGTTAGAAAAGAGAAGGCGTCAAAGAGAAGGCAAACTGGTTTGTGTTGCACACACAAAATATGGCAGAAGTCAGTGCAGATTAGGCTCTATTAATTTTACAAGGTGCTAATGCAAAATGTGTTAATCCAAACTCTAATTCCCAGTCTGCGAAGACAAGAATTTAATTTAAATTCCATAGCCAGACAAGGTGAAGATGGGAACTGTAGGAAAAGTTTATGAACAACCCAAACTACATACCAATTTTCAAATTAACGCCGCATAATCGTACTAAAGTGTGCCTGTTCCCTTGATCTTAAACAACCTCTCCAGACTGGGGATCTTCAGCAAGAGCTTCTCAGTGCCCTGTGCTTTGCCGGTCAAGACCAAAAGCTGATTCACCTCGAGTTTTTTGTAGGTCTCTAACCTTTTTGGTGACCAAGAGGGTCATGTTGGCCCCTTTCCCAAAAGGCATCTGAGAGCTGTCCGGGGGAGGCGAGCTGCATAGCTTCCACTGCCGTCAGAGGCAGGGCGGCATTCCTCTGCTCCCAACCCTCACCCATCTGTCCCCCATCAGCTGGGGGATACCAAAATAAATCGGGAGTGGGCCGATGCAGAAGCAGTGTTACAGAAGGTATGTTCTCCACAGGAAATGTGTAAACAAATATTTGGAAGGTCTAAAAATACGAACAAAGAGGCCTCTGTGGCACAACAATGAACCTTAAAAAGTCTACAGCACATGTTCTTTGGACAGTTGTTAAGTAGCAAGGTTACATGGCTAAATAAAAGTAGTTTTAAACAACCAAAACTGTAAATTCTTCAGCCTGACGGTTACATCTTTAATATTAAGTTTTCAGTTTAACATCTTGCTCAGTTTTGGTATAGCCTCATCTGCTTAAAACTGTGACATTAGATACATTAAAATAAATATTATTCCAAAGCATCCAATGAGAACTTGCTTGGTCTCCTGCATAATGTTCTCTTTTGGCCTGGCCTTTGTTACTGAGAAAAAATCAGGCTTATGTCTGTAATATTGTCCAAAAAAGTTTTGGAAGCACTGATGGAGTTGACTGTATCTGCCCTGAGCTGCGTATAGTGCTAAACATTTGAGAATTTCTTACCTCAGCACCAGCAGTCCCTGTCCTTCACTGCACTTGGTCAGTAAAAAGTCTGTAAGAAGCACAATGTAGGAGCAGCGCTACAACGTTTTTACTTGTCCGGTCTTTAATACCACCATTTCTGCCAATTAAAGCCCACAAGTAACTCATATCCTGTTGCTCCTGCTCCTGTCCGAGACCTTCTGATGTTCATGACTCTTTTCCCTTGAGCTGAATCACTGCCCAGTGATGTGTCATGAGCAGACTCCACTCCCTTACAGCCGTACTCCCTCGCCCTGGCCAGAGATGTGCATGCGAGGAATGAAGTCACTCCCAGTCATTACTGGTCTCTGTGGCACATGGATCTTCATATTTCTCTAGCCCAAACTCGTATTTTACACTTTTGCTCTCTGCCTTTGCTATCCAAGCTAGCCCTTTATCTGTGCAATTAACTGACCCTTACAATATAATTATTTAATTATCTACTTTGTAAAGAGTTTGTAAGGCAAAAGTGCTCTAAAAGACCAGGTAAGTGAAGAGCACAGTTACTCAGCTTTGTTTTTCAGAAGCATTTTGATTTGCCAAAGATGAACTCCCTCCTGTGGCTTTAGTGAATTATCTCCAGTTAAATTCTAAGTTTCTGGAGGTTTCTTGGGTTTCACTCTAGCGGGTACTTTGTCCTCTTCTCTTCATTCTGGTATGACCTTTCCCAGCAATGAAGGTCTGAGATTTTAGTGATGGGGTTTGTTTGCATGGTCACAGCCATGTAGACATTTAAATATTTTTCCTCTGTTAAAATGTGATGCATCTAAGTTTTTTTAAAGGTTTTCTTTAGCAGTTGGAAAGCCATCACATGCAGACTCTTATATTCTACACCATTAGCCATTCCATCCACCAGACAGTTTTCCTCATTAAAAGCACCTCCACCCCTCATGAAAAATACCTTTTGATTTCAGGGTTTCCTCTCATCTTTCTCAGCATGGACACTTTTGGGTCAGTCCTCCAGGCCCTTCTCTGCTGCTCCCATTGCTTTACTGCATCTCCTTCCTCCAGCTCTTGGTTCTTCCTTTGCAGACAACCAGTGAGGAGAGATACGAGAATGTATTCCCACAGCACTGCTGCTTCTCTATATTGTTATCAATGCTCCACACTCCTACTGTGTCAAATTTACTCAGCATAACCATCACCCCCACCAAAGGGCGTGGGAAAATCAGTCACTTGGTCCCCTGCCTTCAGAAAACCGGAATACATTTTTCAGTAGTTGCTTTTTAAAAAGAGATCAGATTTACAACTCCAACAACAGGTTATTTTCCCTTTCTCTTCTTTAAACTATGTTTCATGAGTTATTTACCTCTCTGTAAGCCCAAACTTTCTTAATTGAAAATTTCCTGTCTGTTTCTGAGGTTGACCATAATATCTTCTATTTCCACCTGCCACTTCTTGCTCTTTTGATCCATATGGTAATTATAATTCCTCTTCATGATTGCTGCTTAGACCTCCTGCCTTGATATGTGTCATTTTCCTCAATATTTATTTTGCCTCCTCTGAGAAATAAATGTATGCTATTTTTTGTTACCTGATAGTCATGCCCAAGGGAATATATTTTTATAATGTATATTTATATCTATGCATATGTATTGTTTAATAATATTAATCCATCTGTAAATTACGGGTTTAACTCCAGGTAGAACATAGAATAGATCCGGGTGTGTACATCACCCAGGCAAAAAATCATAAAAAAATAATAACAATTGAGTTTGTGGTTCTTACTGGCCACTCATGTGGGATGCTAAAAGACACAAAATGTTCTTCACCTTGGTTATGATCGTTATTGTGGTGGGTAATCAGTCTCTGCAGGCCTGCCATTTCCACTCCCTGATTGATGGGGGAGCAAGTGAAACCGGGGAACTCCTGGAGCTGGTGTGCGGCTGCACAGGTCTGCGCCAAGGCACATCTTCCTTAGTTTGGTTGACAGATTGCCTTTTGGGAACTAGAATAATGTACTATCTCATGTCAGCCTCACAGATTTGCCTAACGAGTTACGATAAAATATAAAGTAATTCCTCCAATAATTGAGTATGACCATGGCTGCCTCAGATGAAGATTTTATCATTGCTATATTGTGTTTGATAAAGTTTATTAACAGCATAGATGTGGATAATTACTATGGTCCTTCCCTATGGAGAACCATTGGTCTCTATTGTTTTGTGATACAATGCAATGTAAGTCTTCCTTACCTTGACAACTGTGGGCTGGTAACAGCTGCAGATATACTCTGATCCAAGTGACACACATAGAGGTGGAGAAGTAGGTAGTATCACTGTCACCATTAACAAATTGCTGGAATTTTTTTCATGATCACAATACGCAATACACAAGACAGTACAGCTTGATTTTCTGTTCGGTTAATAAATTGACATTTGCTGTAAGTATCATAATATGGCCTCTTGAATTTATAATATGCTTTCTTACTGTCTCAATACGGGTACTACTGAATGAGTGCACAATGTCACAGTTTAGTGGTCTGCTATAATTAGTGAATCTAACGTTGCTGAAGTTCCTAAGAATTTAAGATTACTTAAAGGAACATTGCTGAACCTTACCATCGCAAAAGAAAATCACCTTTACAGAGAAATTACAATTTCAAAATGACTTGTCGATTACTGAATAAATCAGTAAACAGAGCCTTCTAAGGAAAGGCCTTTCTTCTGGCAAAAAACCTCCTGATACATCTGCTGGACACCCTAATAACAGGGAATTCAATGTAATTCATTGTAACTGAATACTTACATTGTACTGTAAAAAATAGTACATTTTGGACTTGTGGTCATGGTGATAATTAGAAAGTACGCTCAAATGTAGAATTTCTGCTAGCTAGGAGTCGATGTATTCGAGTGTTTAGGATTATCTCCCCCTCTAGTGGTTGGTTTATGCAAAAATATAAACATGGATTATCCAGATTTACTATCATTTGTGGGGGGGATTTTTACTGTACTAGATTCAAGTAAAAGAGTGTTAATGTAAACCAGAATAAGATTTGAAATTCTAGGTTTTCTTCAAAGCATGACAGTGATTTGGATACGTCACAGGCTAACTCACAAAACTATGAACTTTTGGTTTTGGATGTGTACAATCATGTTTTTCAGTCCCATTGTGATATTACACTTTTTTTATTTGGTATTGCTCAAAACTTATCTTCAGTGCTGTACAAAGCCATGGTAGGTGTTGTTCTGGCTTTTATCCGTGCTGGGTGAACAATTATTACTGCTGGTGGCATTACTAGGGGAAGGTGAATGGATTGTGATGCTACCGAGTGAGGCAGTATCCATTAATGTTTAATTTTTGTCTTATCATGTCTGAAATTTTATCCCCTTTCCAAGATCGGTCCTTAAAAACTTTCAGATCCTAAAACATTATCAGTGAGGAGCAAGACCCTGCAGTTAAAATAAAAAATTACACAAAGGCATCCACGAAGTGCTCAGTAGCAATGAGAAAAGCAAATTACAAGCCAGAAATTGTCAGGAAGGAACGAGAGAGCAAAATGGAAAATTTTTCCACTGGTTTCCCACATCTTGACTATCCTATGCAGGTAGGGTTCTTCTATCTCAAAAAATATATATAATAACTGGAAAAGGGAAGAGAAGGGCAGCAGGGTGATCAAAGAGCTGGAATGGCTTCCATAAGGAGAATGATTGAGTTGGCTGGAGAAGAGATGCTTCAGCAGAGCAAGATATGATAGGATTCTATGAAATTATGAGTGGCATGGGGAAAATGGATAGGGATTGAATGTTCACTGTGATTTCCAAATACAAGTATCAGGGCCATCAGATGAAGCTAGTGGGAGCCAAGTTCAAAACTTGTGCACCTTCAGGTTCCTCAGCTGATCTCAAACCTGGTCTTCTCCTACAGTGGGCTGCTCCTCATTCTCCCAGTCCCCACCTTTGCCTTCTGCGTCTTGGGCAGTGTGGCTAGACCCCTTGCTGGTGAAGACTGAGGCAAAAAAGTCGTTAAGATTTTTGAATGCTGTTTTTTCTATAAATTAAGGAAATAGAAATACTTCTTGGGAATAGAAAACACTTCTATGCTTAAACTTTTGTATAGCTAACACCTGTAACAAAGGCACACTAATCTTCAGTTATAGAAACTTGTATTAGTAACTATTTCAGTGAAATAGTTTTATAAGTATCAATGTTTTCTTAACAATCTGAAATCCAGAAGAAATTTTTGTATAAATTGCTTTGGACACTGGTTCTGTCACACCCTTGCACTTTGTCATTAGTGGAGCTGAGGGAGACGATGGTGGCAGAAAGTGACTGACCAGCAGGTCCACCTGAAGGAGCTAACTGACCTGAGAATCGACATGAGTGAAGCGACTGCTGAATGGAGCTGAAAAGAGCTGATTAAGTGATAGGCAGGCTTGGGGAAGTGACTGAGGTGAATAGTGTCGAGTAAATAACTGATGTGACTGAAGTCAGAAGTGACACAAGTGAATCAAGTGACTGAGGTAACTCAGGTGTGACAGAGGTTGAGGCTTTCTGAGATATTCTTGGACATAAACAGCTATGTAGCCCTCCATATACCAAATGTAAGTAGTTATTACATTGACAAAAGAGGATTACCTAATGGCATGACTATCAGTTCTCAAAGTCTGAAATATTCGTGCCTTTGCTGTGTTTCAGCATGGGTGTAAGAAGGGGAAGTTGTGCTTGACCAGCCTGACAGCCTGCTGCAATGAGACTACTGGTTTGGTGGATGAGAGGAGAGCAGTGGATGTTGTTTATCTTGACTTTACTGTAGACTTAGTTATAGGACTGTCTCTCATTAAGTTCCTCATAGACAAATTGATGAAATATGGGCTAGATAAATGGAAAGTGAGACGGACTGAAAACTGGGAGGACTGCCAAGCTTAGAGGCCTGTGATCAGCAGCACAAAGTCTGGGTGGAGGCCTGTCATATGTCGTGTACTCCTGGGATCAACACTGGTTGAATATTGTTTAACATCTTCATTAATGATCTGGATGATGGGACAGAGTGTACCCTCAGTGAATGCGCAGATGATACAAAACTGGGAGGAGTGACATACCAGATGGCAGTCCCGCCATTCAGAGGGTTCTTGACAGGCTGGAGATATAGCCCAACAGGCAGTTCCTGAAATTCAACAAAAGGATTTACCAGGTCTTTCACCTCGACTGCGCACGGGGAGTAACCCATCAGAGAAGACCAACGGTATGCCAGACTGCATTAGGAAGAGTGGCGCCAGCAGGTCAAGGGAGGTGATTCTTCCCCTCTACTCATCACTGGTGAGGCCACACCTCGAGTGCTGTCTCCATTTCAGGGCTCTCCAGTACATGGACACAGAGGAGCAAGTGCACCAAGGGCCACAAAGATGATGAAGGGACTGGAGTATTTGTCCTATGAGGAGAGGCTGAGAGAGCTGGGACTGTTCAGCTTGGAGAAGAGAAGGCTCAGAGGGATCCTATCAATCCCCTCGAGGGATGGTGTAAAGAAGAGGGAGCCGGGCTCTTCTCAGTGGTGCCCAGGACAAGAAGCAATGGGCACAAACTGAAACACAGGAAATTCCACTCAAGCATAGGAAAAAAAAAATTACTGTGAGGTTGGTCAAGCAGTGGAATTGGTTGTTCAGAGATGTTGTGGAATCTCCATCTATGGAGATATTAAAAACTCAACTGGACATGGTCCTGGGCAACCTTTCCTGGCTGATCCTGCTCTGAGCAGGGGTTGGATTAGACAATCTCCGGAGATCCCTTTCAGCTTCGACTATTCTGTGATCCTGTGTTACAGTGGGACCTTCAGTATCCTTAATGATATTAAAACCTCAGTGAGGTACCTCTGCTAAGACATGTGTGTCCTGAATTTTAAAAAATAATAATATGGAGAATATTAGAGCTAAGGATGAGCACAAAATACAGAGATGTTTATAAGAAGCAAACTGTGGAGGGATAAAATCAGGAGGAGTCATGGAGAATGAGCAAAGGATAGAGTTAAGAAATAGTGAGACGCCTAGGGAAGACCGCAATGCTTAGTGTCTTTTCCTTTGGTCTCAAGAAAATGCTTTTTATGTCAAGATTGTAAAAAGTAATAAAAAGAATAGAAAAGCAGCAGACTAAAAAAATACTGTGAAATATATCGTTTAGAGCTATTCAAGATAACAGGAAATGAAATATACCTTTGAATGCTGAGAGCAATCTCCCAAACAAGATCAGTTTTTTGGAGCACTACTTCACGACAGATAGTCTCAGGGTCTTACAGAATATCAGACACAGCACCTGTCCTTAAAAATGAGGGAGGAAGAATCCTCAAGATTACTAGAACAATTTATTATGCTATCATTTTCTAATAGTTCAGGGGACAAGAATGGGAAAGAAAATGTATCACATGGATTTAAAAAAAATAATTCAGGCCAAATCAATCCAATTACCTTCTTTGATAGTTTAGCTTCTTGACAGGCATGTATTCACCTAGTGGGAGCTAATACTTCTAGCACACCCCTTATTTTTAAGTTTCTGACACAACTCTCGTAATTCACATTTTTTTGCCTTTATAAATTTTTAAGAGTCAAGACAGATATGATCTAGTTTAAATGACTATAATGAAGGTCAGCAATGATTTGAAAGACTGCTCAAGACAAGCTGTAAATTATTTTCAGAGAAACTCTGTGAAGACAGTCTATGAGGTCTTAAAGGAGCCTGACTTTCCAGGACATTGTTCGTAAGGGAACTGAGAATTTGTATTCACATACAGTACCAGACTGGGAGAGCTCATCTAGATGTGGATCAGAGGATGGGAATGAACCTCTAGTTTTCATTAAAGAAGCAGGGCATGAAAGAAAAGCTCAGAAATTCAGTAAAGTACTCAAGAAAGGAGAATTCAAATGAACAACTTTAAAAAGGAATAAATATCAATATGCAAAAGTATCAGAAAATGATATATGAGATCCCATGGGTGTCAAAGTGAATAATGAATCAATCCTTAGTAAAAAGAATAACGTCCTGCAGCATTTTTGAAGTTTATATTCAAACTATCAGTAGAAAGCTTTCCTTTCTGCTCTGTGGCTCCTAAAGCCACTAGAAGAGTTTTATGTCCAGTATAGCATATCACATTTTGGCAACAGTACCAAAAAACTGGAAAATCATAAAGAACAGAACCTATGAATTGCAAGACAATGCTGAAATAAATAGCTTTTAGCTGAAACAATTAGCTTCTTTCTAGGAGAGAAAAAAATTGAGGGAGGAAACTCTTCCCTCTGGGGGGGGAACTGAACAAGTGGCTGTGTGGGGTTTAGCTGTCTACCAGGGTTAATCCACAACAAACACACCAAAAACAATGATTATAAAGGTATTTTTTCTGCCTGGTCACTGAAGGATAGATGAGAAAAAGGGTACTTTGAAGTAATGATTGGTATTGGTAAAAACCCAACAAAATGGGTAAATGAGAACTGGACTGTGCCCTCTGGGAGGTTTGTGTAGTCTCTGTCTTCCAGAGATTTTTAAGAGTAGGTGGAAAAATCCTGTTACGGACTGTTAGGAATTGTTGGGCCAAGACATAGAGTTTCTGCAGGTCTTTTGCAGCCCTGTGTATCCATGTTTCCATAACAGACTAGGAGGAGGCTCCTGAGTGCAGAGTTCAAATTACATGGAAAGAAGCAGGAGAGAAACACGTTCCAAGGTGAAATACCTACATTGGGTTTATTATACATTTCTGTAAAAGATTTCAGGTTTTCTGCTACTGCATTATCTGTGCTTTACTCCTAGCATTCAGCTTTCGTGTTCCCAAGAACATGTTGATGTAGACTCCGGGTGAACAAAAGCTGCTGATGCCTCAGTGCCAGGTCGTAGGTACTTAGTCTGTCCTTCATGTATATTTAATCTCAGAGAGCTTTCAGTACTTTTGTGCCTGCTTTGTAACCATTTTCTATAGTGTGACTTGCATCTTCTATCAGAAGTTAAGGAGAAAGAGATTTCCATGGGGACAGATTTGTTTAAGAAAACACTGGAACTTGATTTATACATAAATGATCGGTATGTCTAACAGAGCCTCAACAAGACTTTTATTTTCAGCATCTTTTTCTAAGAGTAAGAAGCACTAGAAACTTGAGAACAAGGACATTCTCTGGTCATTTAAGAGGGCGACCCTCACCGCGTTATCCAATTAGGAGACAGCTGTATTACGTGCACCTGTAGCATCCAGGTGTATTAAATGTCATCGCCCTTTTGCCACGTAGTTAAGAGCAGCGTTTGAACCTTTTAGCTCCCTCTTCCTCCCCCCCCCCCCCAAAAAAAAAAAAAAAAAAAAAAAAATACCCGAGAAGTTGGCTGTTCCACGACCCGCTTGGCGCTCGCCCCCCCCCCCCCCCCCCCAAATACCCGCCCGGACTCTGGTGGCAGCATCCACACGCCCTCCCGGGGAAGCGCCGGTGCTCTCCGAGCCGCCGTCGGTCTGTACAGCCCCGGGGGATGGGGTTAGCGCCGCTGGGAGGGCGGAGAAGGGAGTTAGCTCCCGTTTCCCAGTGCCGTCGGAAGGCGGGAGCGACGGCGGGCTGGGGAAGGGAAGGGACGGGACGTGAGCCGGGGGGGGGGGGCGGCGGCGGCAGGGGGAGCCCCTCGCCATAGCAACGGCAGCGGGCGATGGAGGCGGCGGCGGGGCAGCGGCAGGGCCCGGTCGTCTCCGCCTGGTCCGGCCCCAAGCCGCAGCCCCCCTTTCCCAGGCCGGGCCGCCGCCGCGACGGGCCGGGCCGTCCTCCGGACCCGCCGGGGAGCGGCAGGGAGATGCAGGTGAGCCGGGGGGGAGAGAGCAGCTCTGCGGGCCCGGCCCGGATGGCCGCCGCAAACAAACAAACACACACACACACACGCATGAAAAAAAAAACAATCCAGCGTGGAAGGGAGAGCATCCCGGGGCGGGGAGCACCGCCGCCCGCTCCCCCCGGAGCCCCCTCCGGCGGCCCGGCCCGGCCCTGCCGAGAGCCCGGGGGAGGCGGCTCCCGTGTCTGAGGCAGACGCGGGGCTGGAGGGTGGGTGGGAGGGAATCCGTGTTTCGGGTAGGTCGTGCGGGTGGGATGAGCTTCCCAGCGTGGAAAATGAAGTTTTAGAGAGCGGCTCTTCTTTGATAACTTTTCTTTCCCCGGAAGATTTTGCGGGATAAGGCGTCCCGTCCCGCAGGGACTGCGTCCGGCGGTCTGTGGCGCGTATGTACCCACTTCGTAGGGCACAGCGATGAGTGGTTTTCTCTTTGTTTTTCTGAGATGCTTATGTGCTTTGATAAAAGAAGATAACTGGGGGTCATTTCCCCTGTTGCCTCCCCTGAGAAGGTATTTTTATCTGCGATGGAATTCGAAAACTTCTGTTGTTTATAAACAAAATACGGGTGGTTGCATTTTTAAGAGGGCAGCTGTTTCCAGTGTTAATAAGTCGTCTTGTGACAAGACTTCAGATATAAAGACACTTAAAGTCCTTCTTTCAGTACTCGCAGTAACAGAGGATGCTCTTGAGATCTGCCATAGAAGAAGAGGAATAATATAACGTGCACAGACAAATCCCGTTTCCGGCCCCACACTGGAAGTGTGCTGCTTTTGGCTCTGCTCTGATAATTATTTTTATTATGAGTTCTGTTGAGTCGAAACACAAAACTACTTATACAAAGCTTTTCCAGAAATTAATGTTGAATGAATCTCCCTTTTTTTTTTTTAATTTTTTATTTGTAAACTATTTGTTTTCCCTTTGGTTGTGGCTGAGTCCTCAATGTACATCAAAGTAAGAAAGTTTGCAGTATGGTCTTTCACTATTAATGGCAGATAACTGGATTACCTTTTCCTGGAAGGGGTGCATAGTTAATAGATCCCAGGGATGTTTGGATGCTATTAGATTTCCATAATGTTAAAATAAAACAAATGCCCCTCACCTTAACTTTTGCAGTAGTTTCCAGAACACATTTTAAACCCGTTCAGGTTGTTATTTCTGTACAATTAGAAATATAACAAATTAAGTTATTGTGCCTGTCTCTCGTTAAGGGTAACGTGTTTATCAGTGGGCCTGTCCTACTAAAACCTAAAACTGTGAAGTCAAGAGAATCAATCCGTTACTGTGGTAACAACATCTAGAATATCTTAATATTTCATAAAAAGACATATTTTCTTAATTAATCTTTTGTAAAACAAATAAATAATTAGTTGATACGTGGAGCTAAGGATAAAATAAAGCCAGTATCTCTTTATTAACATTCATTTAAATTTTGATCATAGTGTTATTCAGTGGAGAGTTTGACTGCGTCTCTTTCCTTTTGCTTTCATGGCTATGTGATTGTGAGATTAAGTAGTCGGCACTTTTTAAAAAATATTTTTTAAAGTGTATAGTTTGATTATATTTATCGTTTAACACCTTCATGGGCTGGAAACTTTTGCTCCTGTACAACTTGTGAATGAAGTCCATATTAGTGAGTATGTGTGTCTTGTTTTTCTAGAATGTGACTTGATGACGTAATTACCAAAAAATATCCTCCTACGTTTCAGCAGCCTATATTTTTTCCGATGAAAGAGGTGGATAAAGGTAGAGATAAAGGGAGGATTCCTTCCACCCCTGAGCAATTCACAGTTTAACTGCTAAGGACAAGAAGCAACTGTTACACTTTGGGGTGAGGTGACCTCCTTTAATGGGATTCTTTTATTCAGTGGACCGATATAATCTTTATTAACCTTTTTGCTTCTACCTTAAAGCAGGTGGGGGATGTTCAGGCACAGTAGCCCTCGTGGAAAGAAAGATTACTCTTCCACTGCCTCCCCCGGCGAAGTACGTTGGATGTTTAAAATAATGGGAGATAAAGTAATGTCTCTCCAGTACTGGCACTTTCCTAGGAAAACAAAACTAGGACAACAAGAATTGCTGAATACCGGGTGTAAAATAGTGTAAACAGGGAAAAGCATTTGATGAATCAGTGAAAATAAGGGAAAATATTTAAGACCATGACACTGCTGGTCTTAAATGACCATTGTTGTTTGGCAATAACTGTTGAAAGAAATAAAATACTCTCCTTTTAATGAAAAGAGAAAGCTTCAGCCTAATTCTGTGTGTCATAATTTAGGGATTGTCCTGATAGGAAACTATCCTAAAAACTTTATTAGTGTTTCTATTCAGGAACAAACAAAATACAGAAGAGGGTGAGGGTTCAGCTTCTGCCAGAGGCAGATTGCCGTAAGTCAGTGAATGCGGGTACATGCGTTGCAGCAGGTTATTACCAAGTCATTGCTAAGAAAAATCCTGCGTTCAGCAATGTACATCAAAATGAACAGGGGCAGAAAGCTGTGCAGTTTGTGTCTTTCTGAGGAAGCATGGAAAGATGCAAGGAGAGATGGTTTCGGATGTGGAAACAAAAAGTAGATGAAAAGATGGAACCGCCGCTTTAATGTGCAATGGAGAGAGAGTTGTTTTCTGATTTTCGTGCTTGTATTTATTATTTTTTTTAAGCAATGATTGGATATTTTTGATCAGATTAAAAAATAGCCCCTTAATAACTGGTGGCAGCCAAACCATTGGATTCGTTTACTGAACATCAAAGTGTACAACAAATTGCATGGGAAAGCTGTTACCTTAGTACAAGATGGCTGAAGTAATCTCAACAATGACTAATGATAGCTAACCTGCTGGAAGATGGGAAAAGTGCCATTTTGTTTTCATCACCATAAGGATACTACAAGAAGTTAAAAGAATATGCAGGGATGGAAAGACGAACCAATGCACTAGCATGAGAACTACTGGTAGATTAATTTTCTAACAGGCCTTTCTAATCAAAAGAAAACAAAAAGCCAAGTATATTGTCTTGTTTGGAATATGGTGACAAATGAGCAATACCTCAATAAGGATTGCATTGGCTAAATATATTTGGACAAAGCATGACATCAAATATTTAATGGGAAAGAAGGATTTTTCTTAGTCATAATCAGGCTGTGACTGGTTAAAAGAATGTCAGAGGTCCCCACTGGTTTCAGTTACCAGTAGCCAAACAATGCATTTGAAAATGCTTAATAGACACAGGACACATTTCCAAAAAACTGTGACTGGTAATGAAGGAGTATGTCATCTTACAATTAATATTCAGAAGATTTACAGGTAGGGAAGACTTCTGTCGCTTAATCTAGATCAGACAATGTGTTGTACTCCAAACACATCAAGAACGATAACACTTCATGACAAGCAGCAATCATGTACCACAGAAGCAGAAAGAGGTTTAATAAGGGCGGCAGCTACAGGGCACCTTGTCCAATCTCCACTGCTCGGAATATTCAGGGGAGAGATGGCCAGCCAAGGAAGCAGCAATTGCACAGCTCTGGTTGCTCAGCAACAATTCCAGCTTTCTACTGTGCGTGTGTAGGCAGGCAGGACCTGTGGTGCTGTTTCCAGAAAGGTCTCTATTATCGTCAGGGAGTGAATTCCTCTCTGACACAGTTGGAAGGTATGCCACGTAGGCACGGACTGCCCGAAAGAGCCATGAAAGCCCAGGATAACTTAGAACCTTGCATGATTGCCACTTTTGTGGAGTTGAATGGTTTTTGGCATTTGTTCATGCAATATTGGAATTTGAAATCTATACATACTGTAATGCCAAACTTGTATAAAGGGAAATGCTTGGTTATTGGCAAATATCATTCTGTTTCTGTTCCTAGGTGTCGTGGTTTAGGCCAAATCCACTTCTGGGGACCTGAGGGGCCCCAGATGGGACCGACAGATGCTCCCCTCTACCCCTCTTTAAAGAGAGAGGCAGAGGAGGAAAAAGAGACTTATGAGTTTAGGAGGAACTAAACTACTTTAATGAAATATTAATAATAAAATAAAAATACATAATGAAATATATACAAAACCATCTCAAGCTCCCGAGATGACAATCACGTCACCGGCTGGCACTGGGGAAGTCCCAGGCTGGACTCAGTGATTGACGGGAACTGGATTCTAGATCTGGATTCAGGATCGGGATCACAGGCAGATGAACAGAGTCCTCCTCAGATGTCGGCCATTGAAGGAAGAGAGAGTGACCCTTTGATCCCTCAGCTTTTATACTGAGCATGAGGCAGATGGGATGGAATACCCTGTTGGTCAGTTTTGGGTCACCTGTCCTGTCCGCTCCTCCCCGCAGGTGGGACCCCTCTATGCTTTTCCGCTTCCGACCCTCCAACAGGGCAAATAACAAAGTTATCTGCCCTTGGCTGTTACAGCAATAAGTATAAGCAGGAGCCTCTCTGCATGCCATGCCTGGGCATCAGCTATAAACAATTGGTCTTATCACTCTGAGAGAGTGAACATTGTCTGCACAATATGCAGTTAATTTCAGTAGTTAGAAGAGGCCCAGCTAAGAAGCGAAGTTAGTGAACAAAATTGGTTCCGTTTTACCTCAAACCAGAACACTAGATTTCCAAGTAGATGTTTGAAATACCTGAAAGGTGTTGGGGTGAGGACCGAGGGTTGAACAGCGAGGCAGGGGACAGTGTTGGATGTCTTCTGGCTCTGTGCAGTCGGACCGCTGATGTCGAAAGGCTGCAGCTGGTCCAGTTTAACCGCACAACACAAATGGGCATGATAACATCAGCAGTTCTGTGAAATGAAAGCATGGCTCACGTGCTGTTGTGTTTCTGGGATAGCCAGTGGATTGTAGTCTATTGTGAGTAGTAGATTAAAAGTGAACAAAATGGCTAAATGTAGAGAATGGCACTTGGCATTACATCTTCTAGGGTAAAGAAGGGTGCACTGAGTTACAGAAGAATTCTTGTCTTTCAGGACAGAGAAAAGCCCTCTTCGTTGCCTCAATATTTTGAGTACAGATTTACCCTCAAGTATTTACTGAGTTTGTACTAAATCAGTTGTCAGTTGGAGCTACCTTTCCTGCTTAGCTGAAGAAACAGAAGGGAGGTGCCCTCTGTGAAGATGCTGGAGGTGTTCAGGACTCCTAGAAAACCTGAAGACATTGTTAAAGTATCATGATGAAAAATAATATATTAGTACGTAGTATAAAGAATATTAGGAACTTCAGGTGCCGGAAACAATAAATCCTTCTTGGTGTTGGATTTTGAGTTGTGTCTTCTAATCTGTGTACCAGAACAGATTTTCTCTTGCTGTTCCCATGATGTTCTTGTGCCTTGCACCTGTGAAACCAGCAGCGTTGTTATGGCAGGGTGAATAATGGTCTAAATTGTGATTTTTAAAGTAACTTAAATGATTTTACATTTATTAAAGGAACACAGGGGAAGCTGGTATTTTATGACTGAAGTATGTGATTTGAGCCTCTGCATGTTGGATAAAAGTTTGTAAAACAAAATACACTGAGTTTTTCCATAGCACGCACGAACACAGCGAATTAAAAGAACCATTGGATTTTTACTACAGAAACAGAGTGTTTTATTTAACAGATAATAGTAGGTGGAGTATGTGAGCTGCAACTGTTAAGGGATTATGACAGCATAACTTGGATGTGTGATCAGGTGCCAGAAGTTGGAGGCAGTAGGGTGTAGTTTCTGTTAAATCACTGTTTGATACCTAAAAATTTATATGCCAAAAACATTTTAAACCTCCAGCATGGGGAAAATAACATCAGTTCTGCCTTTTATGATGTTCATTTGGCACATTTTAAGACAGGATAATGAAAAATGTGGAAATCAAGATTTCTCATGTATATTTCTGAACATCACTAATTTGAAAAAGAAATAAAACTTGCCTCCTTCCTGCTCGGAATTGTTTTCTGTTTTCAAAGTTTTTGACCCATTCAAGAAAAATGCTTATTATGTGTGCTGAATTGTTTATTAGTATAAATTAGGTCAAGAAGTACATAACTCCTCCATATTAAATTATTGCATTTACTCATATTTTAATTTTCTATGAAGTTTTAGAGTGCTATTCAAAGGATGTATAAGCAAGATGTTCATATCCACAAGGACTTATTAGCAGGATTTGTAGCTGATGGTATATATTGACTCTAGTGGTGAAAAATATTTTTTTTTGGGGGGGGGGGGTGATAATTAACAACAGAGGGATGGGTTGAGAGAGAGTGGGCTCTTCCCAATGTGGCCAGATAGAACAGTGATGGGTCCCAGCTGAGCACTCTCTTGGGCTGGCCTGTCCGTGCCTCCAGTGCAGTGTGTGGCAATGATAAAGATGGGGAGACTGATGATGACTGTCTGCCCTGTCTTTTCCTTGGGTGGGACCCGTTTGAAATCCCTCTTGGATGTTACTGCTGAATGGAGTATGCTGATCAAATGCAAATGTTGCACATTGGTTGTTAAATCTCCGTGCACGTATATTATCCAGTAATGTTCATCAAGCATCTCTGAGTATTTTTTTTACTTTGTTATGCATTATGCTTGGTTTTCTCTAATGTAAGTTGAAATCTTCAAAGACAAAAGGCAAAGAAAGGAGGAAGTGAGGAAGGGTGATCCTTACGCCGGCTTCTCATGAGAAGCACCATAATAGCGCTGATGGCAGTAACAGCACAAGAGCAGCAAAGGAGAAAAAAAAACAAAAAACAAAAAACAAACCCAACCTGCTCCAGAGGCTCTGGAAAACACCCCCCTGGCAGTTTGGGCGCAAGGTTACAAAGCCTCAAGCAGCAGGCCTATAGCGTTAGTGAGGCGAAAGCACCTACAGGCACCGTGCAGCAAGATGGTTTTAGGTTGGTTGAAATTTAAAAGCTGAGGTTTAAATCTACTGAAATACATCAAGGGAGTGTTACAGCCTCAATAAAAAGGTGAGCTTCACTTCACATGTGATGGGGTTACTGTATCTCCCTCCCAGATGGTCCCAACTAGCTTCTGCACAATTATTTAACTGTGATGGAGAGGAAATTCCTGCTAAAATCTGAGAAGCTGAGGTTTCCCGAGTGTTGGTTTAGCTGCGTGCAGAAAATGCAGTAGCTTCAGGGAAAAGCTTTTGGAAACAGGAGTACTGTTACACGATTATTCAATTAAGAGAGTCCTTTTAAAGTTTGAGGAAAATGTGAATAATGGGGGTTGGATGTTAATTTCCCCCTGCCCGAGCCCTGAATTTCTGCATAGCAGTCATAGGATCATACGCAGAAAAAGGCACTGGAAGTGTTAAGTGAAAGAGGAATCTTGATACAATGGCATGTTGGGGAACAGCCTCCAAAGGTGCAGTAGAAGCAGTAATCTAAATCTTGGGTTAATCAATAAATAAATATACCTCCAAAGGCTTAGAAAAAGAAGCGCCTTGTTAGAAGGTAACTGTTCTCAGAAAGAACCAAAGACAAAAATTTTACCGATCAGAGAGGGGGAAAAAATGAATTACACTGCAGAAAATAAATACGAATTTATGGCCTGTGATTATTACCTTTTTATTTCTCCAGGGAAAAAGAAAAGGTATGGAAGTAGAGTTGTTGGCTGGTTGGTAAGCGTTATGTTTCTCATGCCATAGCTGCTACTCCTAAAACTTGCCAAGAGGGTGTTTTTTGTTATTAGTGAAAGAACTGGGTAGCTAAGATTAAATATACTTAGTTGCTGCAGTTCTATTTAATTGATTTTTTTATCAGACTTAAATTGTAAGGAAATTAATAAGTAAAAGTTAAATGGAATCTTGTTTGATGGTAAATAACTCCAAATATATAGATTGAAAAACGAGTAAGACTTTCTTAAAGTCTACTTGGAAGTAAATGTTAATTAGTAAGATCATAATCTTATTAAATAAAAAAACACTTCCCCCCACATCACTTTCTATATTTTGAAATGTATGTGTTGGAGGAGTTAACTTCCTTTAATTGTACACATATTAGTAAAATATGGGGAGGGAGAGGAAACAACGTGTGCTGGTTTTGGCTGGGGTGGAGTTCATTTTCTTCATAGTGGGTAGTATGGGGCTGTGTTTCGGATTTGTGCTGGAAGCAGTGTTGATAATGCAGGGATGTCTTAGTTATTGCTGAGCAGAGCTTATACAGCATCAAGGCTTTTTCTGCTCCTCACACCGCCCTGCCAGTGAGTAGGCTGGGGGTGTATAAGAAGCTGTGAGGGGACACAGCTGGGACAGCTGACCTCAGTTGACTGAAGCGATATTCCATACCATATGACATCATGCTCAGTATATAAAGCTGCCGGAAGAAGAAGGGGGTAGAGTGTTTGGAGGTAAGCTCTTTGTCTTCCCAAGTAACCGTTACATGTGATGGATCCCTCCTTTCCTGGAGATGGCTGAACACCTGCCTGTCAATGGGAAGCAGTGACTTAATTCCTTGTTTTCCTTTGCTTGCCTGCACAGCTTTTGCTTTACTTATTAATCTGTCTTTATCTCAACCCATGGGTTTTTCTTGCTTTTACTCTTCTGATTCTCTCCCCCATCCCCCCGTGGCGAAAGTGAGTGAGCAGCCGCGCGGTGCTTTGCTGCCGGCTGGGGTTAAACCACAATACAAGGATGATGTTTTACTTGCAATGTTTTCAAACTAAAGATTTCTTTTATGAGCTAGTAATACAGCTGAACAAATAGTTCTTTCTGAGTTACTGTGGAAGAAGTGCCGTGAAACTTCTATTTTTAGCTAACACATATAGCTCTCTTCAAAGATGGACTGGTAGGACCATCTCAAACTAAGATTAGTAGGAATAATCCACAGGGCAGCTGGAGGTTTAAATAACTTGCAAGTGACTGGAAAGAAACATCAAGCTCAGCGTAGCTACTAGACTGTTTTAATGATTGTTTTGCTTATAATGGAGTGATAGAGTACAAAGGAAATACCTTTTTCTTGAAATCTATAATGGTATAGATATGTTGTGCACTGGTTATTTGTGTCCTGATTGCTATGTGGTCCAATTTACCCAATATGAGTACAGCATGTCTTCGCTGCAGAGCTAGCATCTGTCTGCAGCATAAGATGTGATTTTCTTGTGACCTGTGGGTCAGATGAGTTACTCTTGTGAGCTCAGTGCAGCTGTGAGTGGAGTTTTAAAAAGCTTTAGAGCAATTTAGTTCAGCTGTGTCTGAGTAACTGTAATAGCTGTTGATTGCAGTACAAAAGTACTGCTAAACATGTAGAGTGAAAAAGCTGGAATTCAGCACAAGTAATCAAAAACTTCAAAATGTTAATATTGCTTATTAAAAGGGACATAAAAATTCCATCACTGGAACTATTTTACTTGCTTTTGTGTGGATCCAGCTACTCTTGTAGTGCTGACAACTAAGCCTAAGATAGATTTGGGCCGTGGAGCAACTTGCAGGGACCGAATCAAATGGTCTTGTCTGATTGCCGTTGACAAAAATGTGTTTAATTATAGAATCATAGAATGGTTTAGGTTGGAAGGGACCTTGAAGATCATCTAGTTCCAACCCCCCTGCCATAGGCAGGGACACCTCCCAGTTGACAAAGCTTTTTGTTGGTTATTCCATGGAAACCAAATTCTCCAAATGGACACTTTGTTATTAATACTAAGCTACCCAGAAACATCCCAGTTTAGTACCACTCAGCTTTTATTTAATAATTTACTTATTATCATATGTGGTTTACATATTAGCAAAAAATCAGGCATGACTTTAAGGCTTATGCTGCTGAATCCCCTTCCAGGTAGAGTAAATAGAGTGGTAGAATAGAAAATATGAACTGAACCACTACATTACTATTTTCATGTAAAAGGGTAACAAAGCAGCTTGTAGAAAGCAGTTAATACCTGTAAAAGTAGTTATTACCACACAAAGAGATAAATGACACAGATGATCAGTTTGTCCATCTTGCCATGCTGATCTGGCAACTTCATGTCAATTATGTCTTGATAGGCTGCATCTGTAGAGGAAGCTATCATCCTCCCAAATTTATAGGCAACAATCTGGAAGTTAAGTCTATTTATTTTGGATATATTGCTAATCTGTACAAATGCATTTTTTGATCTTTATAATGATGACTTCAACAAAAAAAGTTGTATTTTTCACAAATTTCTGTATTTGTAAGACTTGGGGTCTTCTTGGACTTAATGAAAGGAGAAGTTTTAACTAGTGATCTAATGGTGAGTCTTGGACACCTGTCTCAGATGATGACTCTCATTGCATAATTCAGCGTGCTTGAGAGTTACAAAAGGTGGCTAATATTGTTTAGACTGTAAGATGCTTAAAAAGTTGTGGAGCAGAGATGTGATCGGAAGAAAAGCTCAAAGGTCTTCAGCTCTTGGCCGTAAAGATGATGGACTATTTCTCTGGACAGCTCTGGTAGCCCTTGAAAACAGAAAAGCCAGAGCACCGTTTCTGTAAGGCAGGGTTGACATGGCCTCTGCTTGCAGCCTGTTGGAGAGTCCGTAATTTCTGAACACAAAGCAGACAGAATGGAAACACTGCTGGGCTTAGCACTACATGCTACACAGTTAATTAGCAAATCTTTACAATAAAAATCATAGTTATTTATGCTCTTTTCTTGAAGCTAAATGCTTCGCTTAATGTACTGAAATTCTGCAGGTGGCAGAAAGGAAGTATTTCATGGCTTTCTAGAAAATGTACAGCAACATCATCTATTAGCATTGAATTGTTGACCCCTCATGGCATAAGACAAAGCAATCTTTGGAAATACAGTATTATAACTTCTGCTGTTGTGCTGATTATGAAGTTGAAGTTTTAGTTCTAAGACGGGTAAGGGTGTACTTAGAACCTTTATGATGATATACTAACTCATCTGCAGGATAATGTGCATGTCAGAGAGCGAGATGGTAAATTCTTATAGAGAAATGGTGATGAACAGCACACCTAAAGGAGGTTTCTTCAGAAAGGAAGTATGTTTAGAGTGTTTTAGGAATAGACACATATTTTAGCTGCTGTATAATGTAGCAATCATTCTGATACAGTAATTCTCAACATAAATTTTGCCAAGATGGACCAATTTGTATAGTACTTACCACTATATAGATTACAGCTAGGTTCATGCAGTGTTCATTTTTTTCTTATTATTGCTGAACTCTTATCACAGTAGTTGAAATAAACCTAATTTTCATCCCTTCCTTGAGCAGGAGTCCTCAAAGATTGTAAAGTAGTTGCATACCTCTAAAGGTTGATGCAAAGATTAAGGTAACTGTACAGAGACCACTTGATGAACACATGAATTCAGTGTTTGTGTTTCAACGCTGCCATTCTTGCTTAGGCAACTTGGATAGTCATGACACCACATATTAATCCTATATCCATGCTTGTGAACATAAGAACAATATTTTCTTAAATTCCTTCTGACTTGGAAATATTTGCCTTCACTTTTGGAGCTTTGCTGTCTTGATAGCAAGATTATATTTTCAATATAAAAATGGATGTAAGTCTGCAATACAGAATGTGTAGTCTGATGAGAGGTAATATAATCACACTTAATGCTAGTGCATTGGTAGTGAGCTAAGTGGACAGATTGCTCCTTGCTCCATCAAGAGAGATAATCAAGCTGCAGCAAAGTATCTGTGAAAGGACTGTATCTAATGCAAACGGCCAGTCTGGGGACTCCAGTATCAAGTATAAACACTCAAGAAACTATAAAATGTAGATATGAATATGCAGCCTTTTTACAGCTATCTAATTACCAGAGATCAGCTTATTAAAAGTAATCTTCTGATGGTTTTGAAATCAAATGTATGAATATGTCTTTTCTTCACCTAGATGGGAAGAACCTCGCAGAACAATTAAGACAGGAAACACGTCCCCCACCCTCCTGACATTATCAATTTCAGGACTCGTGTCCTCTGTTGTGATAGCTGGCAAGATTCTTACATCGTATTTCTTTGGAAAGTTTCTATGTCAGTTATTTCTGCCCTGTTGCAGAATTCTGATTTAGCAGGTTCTAGTAGCTGCGCAGATAGCAAAAGGTAAGGCGGAACCAAGCACTTTGTTGTTTCAAGAAAAATACTTTTTTTTTTTTTTTAATCTGGACATGGTTACTAGTAAGATATAAATGTGACCCACTGAGGCAGTAAAATAACGTGACTTTGAATCCTGAATGGATTGAGCAGATTACTTGCAGTTCTGGAAAGGTAGGTCAGAAGACAAACCTAATTTGTTATAAAACCTCTTATTTGATGGCTAACGTGCTTTCAGTGTTGTTGTTTGGATCTGGTGTTCTGGTCATGCTACTTACCCAGCTGTGTAGGCATGACTGCTTGTACTAAAAATAGACATAATGTTAGGGCTTTTGTAAATCAGGCATGTGAATCCCTTTCTTCGGGGTCAAAAAGAATGTCAACTGTATTTTTACTATGAAGTATACATAGTGATCTGGAAGCATGGTTAACTTGCTCAGTGTGAATTCAGGGCAGTGGGAAAACCCTTGAAGTTTGTGGTAGAATACCCGCAGTGCAGCATTTTAGTAGGCAGGTGGCTTGGATATCTTGCATGGTATGGTACCGCAAGAGTTGGGATTTTTTTCCTTTGACAGGGGACTTAACTGCGGCTTCATCAAACTCCAAAACAACACAGAGGCAACTGGAAAGGAAGTTAAGATGTATTCTAATTTAGGTTTCACAGGGATGTGTCTGTTTTCAAGTCAACTTATGTTTTGGCTAATATTTCTCTACTAATATGTAGAGATATACGGCTATAGGAGGCTTGATTGGTTTATATTATTAAAGCTTCCTTTACAATGAAACAAAGGAAGATTTTGTATGTAACAGGAGCTAAAGAACAGCTTAAACTTCATGACCACTCTGACTAAGCTTTGGATTAATTGCATTCTGACCTGGGAGGTGTGCCCTTTTGACAGTATGGAAAGAAAAAAGACATCGAGCCTGCCTTGCTGACTGCTGAGGCAGTGGGTCTAAGCTAGACTCTGCAGTTCTGATTTAATAACAAAAATGCTGAATTCAAAAATATGCTGCCAAGTTAATGAAGAACACCCTACTTTAGCTTCCTGGTGGGGCCTGCAGGGAATAAAACCAACTTTATCTCTAAGGTTAAATGAGCAGCAAGTTAATTGGTCTATGAACTGTTATTATGGTGATACTTTGTTTGCTGTGCAACAGCTGAAAAGAGAATCTTTTAATTGTTTAATGTTAGGCAGCAGATACTGAATACCATCATTTTCACTTTCGTTGCAGATGGTATCATTACACATGCCATCCAGAGGGACCTGGACAAGCTCAAGAAGTGGGCCTGTGTGGACCTCATAAGGTTCAACAAGGCCAAATGTAGGGTCCTGCACGTGGGTTGGGGCAACCCCCAGTATCAGTTCAGGCTGGGCGATGATTGAGAAGGACTTGAGGTTACTGGTGGATGAAAAGCTGGACATGAGCTGACAAATGTGCACCCGCAGACCAGAAGGCCAACTGTATGCTGGGATGCATCCAAAGAAGCGTGGCCAACAGGTTGAGGGAGGTAATTTTGCCCCTCTACTCCGCTTTTGTGAGACCACACCTGGAGTACTATGTCCAGCTCTGGAGCCCTCAGCACAGGAAAGACATGGATCTGTTGGAACAGGACCAGAAGAGGGCCACAATAATGATTAGAAGGATGGAACACCTCTCCTATGAGGACAGGCTGAGACAGTTGGGGTTGTTCAGCCTGGAGAAGAGAAGGCTCCAGGGAGACCTCATTGTAGCCTTTCAGTACTGTCCTGGTTCCGGCAAGGATGGGGTTAATTTCCCCAAGGAGCCGGCAGGGGAGGCAGGTATTCCATACCACGTGACCCATGCCCCGCTATAAAAGGAGCTAGCCAGGGAGCGGGAGTCAGTCGCCACTCGGGGGCGGGCTGCGGCGGTGCGGGTCTGGTCGGTGCGGGTCTGGTCGGTGCGGGTCTGGTCGGTGCGGGTCTGGTCGGTGCGGGTCTGGTCGGTGCGGGTCTGGTCGGTGCGCTGCGCAGCAGTACTGTAGTCGCGTTCTTATATTCCTTTACCGGTGTTATTGTTTTCTTTTTTTTCTTCCCTTTGTCTGTTCTGTTAAATTATAATATTTCAACCCACGAGTTTTGCCCTTTTCTGCTGATTTTTCCCACGGCTGTGGGAGTCGAGCGAGCGGCTGCGTGGTTCTTTGTTGCTGGCTGAGGCCAAACCACGACAAGTACTTAAAGGGGGTGTACAGGACAGACCTTTTAGCAGGGCCTGTTGCAATAGGACAAGGGTTTTAAACTAAACGAGGGTAGATTTAGACTAGATGTAAGGAAGACATTTTTTATGAAAAGGGTGGTGAAACACTGGCATAGGTTGCCCAGAGAGGTGATAGATGCCCCATCCCTGGAAACATTCAAGGTCAGGTTGGACGGGGCTCTGAGCAACCTGATCTAGTTGAAGATGTCTCTGGTCATTGCAGGGGGGTCAGACTAGATCATAGAATCATAGAACGGTTTGGGTTGGAAAGGACCTTGAAGATCATCTAGTTCTAACCCCCCTGCCATAGGCAGGGACTCATGCCACTAGATCAGGTTGCCCAAGGCCACATCCAGCCTGGCCTTGAACACCTCCAGGGATGGGGCCTCAACAACCTGCTCCAGTGCCTTACCATCCTTAAAGTGAAAAACTTTTTCCTAATGTTCAGTCTGAACCTGCTCTCTTCCAGTTTAAAGCCATTCCCTCTCGTCCTATCGCTACATGCTCTAGTAAGAAGTCCTTCCCCAGCTCTCCTGTAGGCCTCCTTTAGGTACTGGAAGGCCGCAATAAGATCTCCCCAGAGCCTTCTCTTCTCCAGGCTGAACAGCCTCAACTCTTTTAGCCTCTCCTCATAGGGGAGGTGCTCCAGCCCTTGGATCATCCTTGTGGCTCTCCTCTGGACACACTCCAGCAGGTCCATGTCCTTCTTATGTTGGGGACTCCAGAGCTGGATGCATTACTCCAGATGGGGTCTCATGAGAGTGGAGTAGATGACCTTTAAAGGTCCCTCCCAACCCAAACTATTCTATGATTCTGTGATCACAATGTTGTCTCTGTATAGGAATCTGTGTGCTACCTTGCTGTAGGAATGGCTGGCGTGTGTGTGTGTATACATATACATGTATCAAATGTTGCCTGTTAGAGATTTTTCTAACTATAAACAAAGACTTGCTGAATTCTCTTTTTTTGACATAAGTTCAAGGCTGAATAGTTAATTGGTAAACATTGCTTCCAAGGGAAGTAATCCTCAAGAACTCTTCTAAAAAGAGAAGTTCAAGTCTTGGATCCTCTTCCACAGGAAACCTTGGATTTGGCTGCCTGTTTTACACTGGAGGCCTGTATTTCTGCTTCAGAAATGTGGGAATGAGAACCTCAGAGATGTTGTTCCTCTGAGGGAGTGGTATGAGGAAGAAAAGGGATGGAAACACATTCTCATGAAATGCTAACCAACTAGCAAACCTTTATGTGATAAACCGATCCAACTATGCAAATGTGAAGAATAGGTGCAAAATTTGGGGTGGGTTCCAGATCTCTGTTGAATGTATGCTGCTACTTGTAAAGAAGAGAAATCCAGACAAGCTAGGGAGGCTGTAGAGCTTCAGGCTGAAGTTTGCATTGAGGCTGATCCTGTTTCATGCTTTACTGAAACCAGAGAGGATGGTCTGTATCTTGCACTTCCCTTGTTCAAGTCCTAGTAGTTCTGTGATGATGAAGTAAACATGTTCAGTGAGCCAGATAAGAAGATGAAGAAAAATCTTGCCTTTTTTGCCGGTTATTATTTGAAAAGGAAGCAGTTGTCTGCCAGTTGTCTGCCTTAGTTCTTAGTGGGCAGTTTGGGGCCTGGTTCTCAGTTCATGTGTTGTCATGTATCTGTAATTGAGCCCTTATCCAGGGTGATCACTAATTTCTATATGTTAGCCAGTTGCTTACAAAGGTAGAAATAGACTTCATGGTAGTAATTACCAGCTCAGAGATCATCACTTTATATGGGAAATCAAGATTAGGGTTGTTCTTTTTTCATTTGCCTACACTGAATTTTCATCTGCCACTCTAACATTTAGTTGCTCAGTCTTGGAAAGTTCTGTAATTCTTTGTGGTCATCCTTACTACCTTGAATAATTTAATTTTGTCTGCAGACTTTGTCACTCTCAAATTAAATTATTTGAGCTGCCCCTTAATTCTATTCTTTATTATAATGCCTGTTATTTTATCTACTCAAGCTTCTTCATCAGTTGTTTCTCATTCAGCTAGCCCTGTAAGTGTGCGTTTTATAAGCCAGTGACCAGTCGTTTGACACTGATGCAGTGTACATGTCACATTAAGCAGTTTTGCTCTTTTGTCTTTGAATTCCTTTAGAATTTTTGGGTGAATACCTATCTTATGCATTACTTCCCATTGATTTTTTTTTTTTTTAATTTGTCAGCTTATAAACTCATCTTCTAAGCCTTAATGTGTTGTTATTTAGGTGGGAGGTTCCTATGAAGGAAATATTGAACCCTTCTGCAGCAAAAATGCATACAAATTTAGTAATTTTGTATTGCATTCTTGCAATATTATGATTTTTTTAAGACATTCTGAGAAGTTTCCTACTTCTGTGACCCACTGTGAAAAGGATCTCATTATCAGCACTTTGTATTTCTTATTAGCTGTTATGCAGGCTGCTTCAACTTGCCTTATTGCATCTTTTTCCAAGCTGCCAGGGTTTACTTCATCTGGATTTTTTCCATATCATTGTTATTCCAGCTTTTTGGAGGATCCCCTGTTGCTTTTTCTCTGCTGTTTAGCTGTGCTGGCTGGCTTATGCATTTTTCTCAAGTCTTTCTTAGTAGAAGCTGTGCAGTTGCTCTGCATTTCCAGTATGGTGTTCTTAAATAATCTGCATGTTGTCTGCAAAGATTTTGTTCTTTTGACTGCTGCTTTTTACCTTCTTATTTTTAGTGGTTCCTCATTTTGAAGTAGCATTTGACTGCATGGCATCTTTTTTCCTTTTCAACTTTTGTTAGTGCTGTGAGGTTGTTGAATTTTGTATTTTATTCTCTCTAACACTAACATTTTGAACCTATTATTCTGCCCTTTTAGGGACCACGGTATGAGTCACTTGCCGTCTTGTATGTTTTTTTTTTTTTTTTTTTTGTGATAAACTTTCTATGACTATTAATGATGTCTAAAAAGCTCAGTATCGGCAACATCTGAGATGATATTTCCCTAGTGTACATGGAGACAGCTGAAGTTTCTTGCTGATACTGCTCCCTGCCATGGGGGCCCCTCTTATCACTGTCAGCATGCCACAGTTAATACTTACATCCTAATCAGGCAGTCAGTAATATCATGTGCTATGCTGTCCTGGTTTGAGCAACGCGGGACTAATTTCTCTTCTAATACTTGGGAAGACTGTGGTGTCTGAATTGGTGAAAATATTTACTTTGTAGCCAGCTATGATGTGTGAGTTCCAACATCTCAGTTTTTTGAGCTCACCAGGTGCAGGGATGAGGAGGAGCGAGACTGGAGCACTTGACCCAAGCTGGCCAACAGGATTATTTCATACTGTGAACGTCACATTCAGTATAAATTAGAAAGTTTGCTGTGAAGTTCTGTCTATCCCTTGATGGCTGCCATCCTGAGAACTTTGTGTCCTGGTGCTGGTCCCCTGAGGCCTTCCCTTCCTCCTGAAACTATAGTGCTCGCACTGTCCGACATTTGCTGTCCACTGCTGGGAGTGCACAGCTTCCTACTGACAGAATTGCCTCAGTATAATCTTTGCATATTTTGTGTTGGTATCAGGATCCATATTGATTCTTTAGTGCTGTTAATGTTAATTATCTAATCTTATTCTATTCAATCTGTTTCTATTTCAACCCCCGTATTTCCATGTTTTTTCCTGATTCCCCTTCCCGGGTGGGGAGGGGTCATCGGGTGATAGAATGATTGTCTAAACGACAATAAATTGTTATGGGTTTCTCAAACCATAACGTGTGCCTATCTTGTTTATGACCAAAACTTCATTCCATTGGGCTCTGGTTGGCTTGCTAAGTTGTTTGAATACTGAGCTCTTTTATAGCATTGTAGGCTTTTCTATGTTTCCTGTATAGTAAATACCTTGAGGAATGGTACCTTCCTTATGCTGAGTTTCTAGTGCTATTATTATAGCAATGTCTTTGTTCAAAGATAGTGTCCCAGTTCCCCGAACTCTGTTTCTAGGACTTCTGCTTAGGTAGGAGCAGGTATGTACTCGTTTTGGTTTGCTATTTCTTTCCATCTTGTTCAAAGGAACAATATCTGTCCCAGTCTTCCGCTATGGTTTGCAGTATGGCATGTGGCAGCCTCTGCTCTATCACGTGTTAGGACTCCCTGTACTTCATACAAGTGGATATGTGTTTTGAGACCACGTGATCTCTAGGGCCTGATAGCACTTTCCTCAGGCTAGGTCTAAAAACAACCCTTTAATCTTTTTTAAGAGTGAAAGCCACAACGTTTCCCTAACTTGTTTCTTCCAAAACTATTCCCTTCATTTCAGGACCATCCCCAGCTTCCAGTGAATCTGGACCTTGTTTCCCTCCTGATCTTCAATTGCACATGTTGGGAATTTATCACTCTCTTTAGTCTGCATTGCTGGGAATGTTGGGAACATTTGAGCAGCGATAGGGATACTTGAAGAATGTGAGGTAGCGTATTTTTGCCTTTGATCCTTATTCCGCCTGAAGCTGATGGGCACAATGTCCACATATTTGGTAATGGAAAAGGGCAGAGAAGACGAGAGAGTCTGTAGTTCCTTAAAATGGAAAATGTATTACTTGCATGGTTACTTGAACTGAAATTGTCTGTCCTCACAATAACGTCTCTCCATTTGGTAAGACCCACGCATCCTGTCTGTCTTGGTAAACAGAAGGCTAGTTGTGTATCTGCCTACTTAATATATTCAGTGTTTTCTCTTTAAATTTTATTTTCTTAGCAGTGGATCAAATAGGCAAGCAGAGCCTGAAGAACAATGTCTTGCCTAAAGCAGAACAGGAAATTACACTAGGACTTCCTACATTGTAGGTTAATTCTTTAAGCAGTACTATCTTTCACCATAAAAGGCTCGTTGGGCAGCAAGATTACATGATTATAGGTTAAAATCTTAGTCATATCTATTACCTCATCAAATAAGTAAGATGAAGAGAAGTATTTTTCAGCTATGATACCTTTTATTTTTTTGTTTACTCGTTTGAGTTGAAGTAAGACAGTAGGTGGCTGAGAAATTGTACACTCATTAGATGTTTAAGACAAAAAGTATTTTTTGGAATGACAAGCAACCCAAATGCCTAGTAGTGTAGGAAATCGTTAGATATGTTGAAGTTTTAGTTTTTCTCAACAAAGCAGTTAAAAATCCTTGCCTTCATTAAAGGTATTAAAGCCTCAATGTTATTTGACTCTGAAAGCAGCTCAAGGTAAGAAAGTCCACCCTTAGCTTTGGTTGTTATCATTTCAGATGTATGAGACAGAATGCAGCAGAGCAGGATATGCATTTCTTTAAGTTCCTCCACTTCTATTCAGTGTAGAGTTTCATCTGTGATTTTAAAGCGATCATGTCCATAAAGGACAATTTGAATTGCCAAATTTTATATAGACTGTATTTTGTGGTCTTGTGAAAAAGAGCACAAAGGTAATATACGCTTTCAGCTTTTAACCACTAGATGGTAGCTAACTACTGTCTGTAATTACCCGTAGTAAAAGAAACCTCATTGCCGAAGCTGTGCAGTATAACGCTACCAAAAAAATCTTTGGCATTGTGAAATGACCTTACATAATTCCTAAACTAATATGATAACTCAAAATTTTCATCTAAAAAGTTTTTCTCTAATGCAGTTGATTGTGTGCTTCATGGTTTTACTGACCTGCATAGTGGCGATTTACTCCAAATCCTGACTTAATGTTTTGTAGGGTGCTGAACATAGTCATGGCTATCCAGAGACACATGGCAGACTAAAATTATTCTGAGAATGTTGAGTTATGATACAAGATTGCATATCCTCCTTAATGTATATATTACATTATTAAGAATAATGCAACTTCACCATGGATCTTACACTCCTGAAGCATCTGGGGAAGAAACGTATTCAAGTCACAGATCTGATTGTGGGCCACCAATAAAATAAAGGGTAAAGGAGCGGTTTTTTTTAATGTTGATTAAAAACTGCAAGAAAACTTTTTTCTTTTCGCAAATGGTAAAAATGTTTCTGTAAGTGTTAAAATGGCATTGTGATAAAAAAAGGAGTCCTTGTTAAGTTAATGATTACATCACCCTGCCTCAGCAAGAACTGTTCAAAAATCTTTTAAATGAACCTGGATTATTGAGTGAATTTGAATAGCGTATCATGGCTATGTAAACTAATACTCTTGTGGATGTAAACAAATTCCTAAAGCAATATTTTTATAGCAGTTTTGGCAGTTATCAGCTATACCAAACTTAAGGCTGAGCATTATTTGGTTTTGTGGCTTGCAAGGCAAAGAAGCTGTACAGGTGATAAGAGTCTTGCATATAGTTGCTGACCAAAAGGTTGCTTTTTAGCCTTCTGGGTTGTTGGTTGTTATTAATGGTGTGCTAAATTGGCTCTGCTGGAAGTCTGACTTTTGACCCAAGGACAACAGTAACCTGACAATGGCAGTTAAGTACTGTCTCAACCACTTCATTATTTTCAGCTTTCCTTTATGACAAATAATGAGGTGGAAGATCACAGGAAGTTGCTTTCAATAAACATCAAAAATTTTTCCATGACTCTAACAAAGATCAGCCTAATATCTAGTAATGTAAATGCAGTCTACATAAAAGGTTCTCAGTGAGAGCTGACTGAGATCATCGAGTTGTAGAGCTTAAAACCCCAAAAGAGGTGAGCAAGACAACCAGTAGGGTCACAACCTTAGACCTCAGGACAGCAGATTTTTTACTTCCTCAGAGATCTGCTTGGCAGGATCCCATGAAAGACTTCCCTAGAGGGAAGCTGGACTGAAGAAAACTGATCTGCAAGAACAACATCCTTGGGACTCAAGGATGGATCATTCAGTGTGCAGAAGGAAGAGCAAGCCTTGCAGAAGGCCAGCATGGATGAACCTTGTCTGAGGTCAAACATGCAAGCTTCCATAGAAGGTAGAGTCAGGGATGGGCCACCCAGGATGAATATAGCGACAATGCCCAAGTGTGCAGAGATAAAGTTAAGAAAGCTAAAGCTCAGTTGGAGTTCAAACTTGTAAGAATGGTGAAGAGAATGGGTTTTCTAAGTAGACGGGCAGCAAAAGAAAATGTAGGCCTCCTGCTGAGTGGGACAGGGGACTAAGCAACAAAGAACATGGGAGAGGCTGAAGTATTTAGTGCCTTTTTTACCTCAGTTTTCACAAGCCGGGTTTGCCCTCTGACTTTTTAGGTCTTCAAGCCTTCTTGCAGAATGTATGGAAGTGAAAGATTACTCATGGTAGCCAAATTTAGTGTTAGGGAAGACTTCAGCCAAATGGATATATGGAAGACCATGGGAGCAGATAAGATGCACCTGTGGGTGCTGAGGGAGGAAACCAATGTTATTTTGAGGCCTCCCATCTTTGAAAGGCCATGATGATCTGGGGAGGTCTCTGATGGTTGGAAAAAGACAAATGTCACACCCATCTTCAAAAAGGAGAAAATGGGAGATCCAAGGAATGACAACCAGCGAGCTGTACCTCAGTCCCTGGTAAGGTTGTGGGGCAAACTGTCCTGGAGGCCATTTTATGGCACGTGCAGGACTGAGAAGACGATTGTGAGCAGCCAGCATAGATTTATCAGTGTCAAATTCTACGTGACCAACCTGATTGCCTTCTATGATGAGATGGCTAGCTATGGAGAGAAGGGGAAAAGAGTGGTGGTGTTCTTTATCTTGACTTTAGCGAGGTGTTTGGCATAATATCTTTAGAGTCAAACTGGTGATATATGGACTGAATAATTGTCTGATAATTTGGGTGGAAAATTGGCTGGACACGCAGGCTTCAAGTGGTACCAAGCCCAGCTAGTGGCCAGTTGCTACTGGTGTCCCTCAGGGATTGATTCTGAGGCTAATATGGTGGGACAGAGTGCTCTCTGTAAGGTGGTTGTTGATAAACGGGGGGGAGAGGCTGCTATGTGGAGGGCAAGGCTGCTATACAAACAAACATGGACAGGCCTGAGAAATGGACTGTCAGGAAACTGAAGAAATTCCATGAAAGGAAATGCCGGGTGCTACAGTTAGAATGGAATAGCTTTGTATGACAGTACAGGACAGTGGCCAACTTGCTAGATATCAGGTTTACAGAGAAGGACTGACGGGTTCTGTTCCATACCAAGTTGAACATGAGCCAGTAATGCACATCACAGCAAAGAATGCTGACCACAGACGGGGCTGAAATAGCCATGAGTTTGACAGGTCAAGTTCAGCAGTGAGTCACCAAGATGGTCACAAGGCCAGAGTGCATGATGTGTGAGAAGATACTTAGAGAACTGGGTTTGTTCAGACCTAGGAAGAAAAGGCTAAGGGGAGATCTTATTTCAGCCTACAACTGTCTAATGTGGGGGTAGAGAGAAGACAGATCTGAACTTCCCATGAAAGAAATAAGAGCCAACATACCCAAGCTAGAACATAGGAGATTCCATTTAGATGGGAACGATCTTTATGTTGGGTGGTCAAACACTGCTATAGTGCCCAAGAGGTTGTGGAATCTTCATCCTTTGAGATATTCAAAGCTCAACTGCACACATCTCTGAGCAGCCTCCTCTAATTGCACTTGCTTGGAGCAGAAGATTGGACTAGATGACTTCCAGAGATCTCTTTAAACCTACACGGTTTTGTGGTTCTGTAAGTTAGTTGCTATGACCTTACATCATTTTATGGAAAAGATCCATGATTCTTAGGTGGGTCTTTGAAGCATTTATTTAAGATTATTTTTTCCTTGTTTTTTTTTTTTTTTGAAAAAGAGCTTTTATTGATATGTGGCAAAATTAAGCCTGTTGGACTGAGCTTTTATATTAGAAATCACATACATGATGCAAAGAAGTAAATAATTCCTCAGTATTCTGAATATATCCAGGAATTAACTCAGTGTGTAATATTTAATAGCATGTATAATTTTAAAAGACAAGGCTGTAAAGGATTCAGAAAAAGCTATGGATGTTTACTTTTACACTAAATGCAATCTTTTCAGTCTTTCTCTTTCAAACATGTATACACAATAAGATTTGGCTATCGTAGGTGGGGAAAATTGTATGGAAAAATCAGATAACGTAGGGAAAATGGGTTTTACTCATGATTTTTATCAACACTGAGGTTGTCAAGTGATTTTAGACATGATTCATGTTGATATGAGTGGAAGTAGAAATATTTAGAGGCATTCTAAGCCTGAAAAAGCTGTAAAAATGTCTTGTTTTTCTTGTTCCTAATATTGGATCATTAGTTTGTTTTTCTTGGCATTTTCAAGAGGACACCAGATCAGATTCTGTCACTGAAGTGGAAAAAAAATTAAGGCTATTTTAAGAAGAAAAATGTAACATTCCTTGCTGAAGAAAAATTGCTGTATTAAGCAACCATTGTACAACTGAAAAATAACTGAGACTGAATGTGCTTGTGTAAAAAAAATACGAGTAGAAAACTTGGTAGTTTAGTAGTCTGTAGGTAAAAGCTGCTTGAAAGCTGCTTGACTCTTGTTGCTATATATTTAAAGTCATCTGTGACAAGGAAACAAAGATATCTGTTGACATGAGGATTACTTAAAAAGGCTAAACACAAATCAGATAGGCAGTTATAAAATTGACTTTTGCAAATGGTGATGTTGCCCTTGAGCATGATGAATCGTATCGAGTGGTGTTTGTATATAAACAATATCACCTTAACAACACTGTGGTCGGTAGCAGTAATTTTCAACTCCTAATCTATAGGCAGTAAATTCTGCTGGTTTAGAGACCTTTAGTCTCTAAAGTAGTTAGAGACCTCTAGTCTCTAAAGTAGTCCAATTTAGTTTTCAAGTAATTTAAATGCACATTAGAACTGAATTTAAATAGAGAGCTAAGGTTAGTAGTTGCTGGCTTTTAGGTCCTTACTGTATTTTCTAGAGTTTTTTTGGTGTTCCTACAGCTAAGGAATGAAACAAATGTGAACAAAAGTTTAGGGGGACAGCACAAAATGATGAATGAAGAAGCTTGCTCCGTGGTTTAAGGCTTATTGCTGAAAAAGAGTACTTGATGCTTATATTGAATAGTACAATGTTTAGAGCTGGAAGAAAGCAACTTTGGAAACAGAGCATTGGCAGAGTTATAAAGGTAAGGAGAACTTGAACTTTGCACCACATCGAGACTAGTAACTGTATAGTTTGAATAAAGGTGTGAATTTGGGGGAGAGGGTGTAGAAAAATGGGTGTTTTAAAGTGGTGTAAGTGGATGATGTTGGTTTCACAAAACATTCTAATTATATCAAAACAGATAAACTTTGCCTTTTAGAGCAAAACATAGTATTTGGAATAGGTATTTGTCACGAGAGGGAGATTGTTTTGTAACTAGTCTTATAATCATTCAAGGCTTTGTTGCATGATTTGTTTTGAAAGGTAAACTTGCACTGGAGATATTTATGCATTTGACTACTAGTACTTGTATCTTGTCCAGATTGTTGCAGTGGTCAGGTAATGGTATAATTTCACAAATGTTCTACTGGTACAATGAAGAACTTGATGCTATGTCTGGCAACATAGTAGGGATCGGCTTTGCCACCAAGGAAAATTGAAGTTTAACTTCACTCTTCCTACAATTGTAAAATGGGAATAGAATTTTGAATTCACTACATAGCCTTGAGAAACAATACTAAAATATAAAGTCATTAAGACCCTTAGATAAATTTTAATAACTGGTTATTTGAACAAACTCTTCCTGAGTTAACGCAACATTATAACAAATGTGGGAAAGCTCTGATTGATGCTTGAGATTTAAGAGTCAGCTAAGGGGATTGCCCTAATTCTGTAGGGTATGTGTGTTTTGGAGAGGAGTGAGTAAAAAGGTGTCTATCTGTTACAAACTCAGGGTTTGTAACAAAACAAACAAAACCAACAAAATGATTTGCAGTTTACTTTTAATGGGAAATCCATGAGCAATGCTTATGCAATAGAAAGCATGTTAGCAAGTTAAAGGAGAGACAGAGGAATACCATGTTGGTTAAGTAAGTTTTGGATAAGACATTAAATTAACAATAGAACATGCTTACTTTTTGACTTTTACTGTTGAACTTCCCAGTAAAGTTCAAGTGTATTGCTCATCCATAAGACTTCGATCTGAATGCGTCTAAATGCAGTATGCACAGTATTCTGACAACCAAATGCATCATTTGCTGTATAAACTGTGTTCAAGAACAAGTTTTAACTTGTGCAGTTATGACTTGCATATTAAATAACAGTCATGGGAACTCTGGAGTGTCTGCAGAGACATCAGCAACTGCAATCTGTAATGGAGAAGTTGGCAATAGTCAATATTTGGTTTCTGAGGCTGTTGTTTCAAAGGAAGGACCTCTGGTACCTCTCACTTCTGATCTTTTAGTGCCTTCTGCTTAAATATATATGCTTATATACTCTTGTGGTAGTTAGAAAACACTTTTTTTTTATTTTTTACTGTTAACTTAATTCCCTTTTGTTGCTTCAGATTGATGGTGTGATGGTTATGGGCTTAAGTGTATGTTAAAATGAATTTAGGAATCTGCCCTTTATTCTGCTTCAGGAGGTGATGTCAACTGAAATTAGTTTCCTGTGCTAATTTTTTGGTATTTAGGTATCAGGAATTTTAAGGTTTTATGTTACATAAAACAAGTTACTTGTTATAACTAGACTAATCATCAAAGAAGGACTTTTTGGTTAATTTGTTTAGCTTTGGATGTGCTTCTGTTGTGGGACTGTGCCATATGGACTTCCTTACCTTCATAACTGACTAAGATGAGTAAAAGAAACCTTAAACTAAACATGCTGGTGCTGCTGTTCTTTAGATGAAGAACCAAGGTAAAGCTGTACCCTATAAAAACTTGGACAATCCTTCTAGATATCTAAGTGATAAAGCATTTATCTCTTGTAAATACCGTTCTATCTGGATCGTCCTACATCATGAGGAGGTTTTGCTGTATGACCTTGGTCAGAATCGCTGCTGATACTTTTCAGGGTTTGCATGTGTTATTGCATGTACCAGCAATTCCTCTATTACCTTCATAAATGATAGCTTATGTGTTTTAGCAATCCTTCCATCTTCAAATCGTACTCTCAATGTTCTATTAAATGGTGTTTGTTTGAATTACATAAACCTACCTGATTTTTGGTATATTTTTGTACAGATGCTGTTTAGGGATATGTACTTCTGTAGTGAATCCTGCAGTATGTAAAACATACAAAAACTCATAGGCCGTGACCCTATTGCTGGTTTGAAGCAAGATGTGGGGGTAGTTAAAGTTAACATCTTGAAGTCCAAAGACTGAATTTTGGATCAGGTTAGTGAAGACACTAACCTGAAGTTCTGGTTGATACAAAAGAACTGAGGGCCTGAAATACATCTCTATGCAAAAATCGTGAAGGAAACAAATCTGGAATAGAAATCTACTTGTTCCTCCATGAGTCTTTTGCTCATTTGTGTCTGGCCCATAAAGATGGGGGGAGGAAAGAATGAGAGGTAGAAAGCTCAACATTTTCTTGCAATTCATTGTCTGAGATTCCTAATCCTAAGTAAAGAATATCTTAAAAATTTTTTCTTTAAGTAGTATGCAAATGGAAAATGATATTTTGACCAGTTTCCAGTCTAGCTTCTGAGTGTTTTTAAATATTTAAATTAATGACTTGCTATGGAAAGCACTGTAGTTAGGTTTCTTCTACTTTTTGGGGGACAACCTAATCCTTAAAGTGAGGGAGAAATACTGAGAAATGAGAGTTTGTGATTGGGGAACACTTCATTTGAGGGGAAGTTCTTAGAAATGGCAGAGCATCAAAATATGGAAGCATGACAGGCAGGGTGTGTTCTTGAATTGCATTGTTGCAACTCTAAGGAAAAACATGCATGCAACTTGCGTTAATTAGAGAGATATGCACCAGAACAATGCAAACGCCTTCCAGAAGTGACACATGATAAATGCAAGTGAATGTCTTAATCTTCATAAAAGTATTGCTTTACTATCTTGTAAACAATTACCTGTTTTGTCTAGGTACAGTTCATTAAAATAATTAGTTAACTGGACTTTTAAACTTTTGTAACATGTTATTAACAATGCTCTTGTTAGACATCAAATATTGCCTAATGCTATGTGAGCAGCTATACACAATAGCTAGAATATTTGTTATGGGGGCTCGAGAGACTGTAATTAAAGCGCTGGAAAACATTAAAAGAAGTGAAACAAACATCAGGGCATGATTGCCCAGTTTGAGAAGAAGGTGCTCATGATTTCAGCCTATGTAAACAGCAACAGTAGAAGAAATGGAGGCTATGAAGATATCAAGGACCATCTGTATAGGTGGAGTTGGGAACTGATAACCAATGGAAGATGAATACCTGATTTAGCAATATATCTGGAGTTCTACGATGGAAACACAGCAGAATAAAAATTAGTCTCTCTGTTGTTTAGGTAAAACAAAAAGAGTTTTTTCCTAGATTAAATAGAAGCTAACTAATTGACAGAGTATCAGTTGTATTTTTCTGTGTTAAAGATGCATTATCAGTTGTGCTTAAATTACTGAAACAACCGTTTTTAGGATTCTAGTGTTATCATCTAGTGCAAAGCTGATTCAGCCCTAAACGGTTGATTTTTGTATGTCTAACTAGGGGGAAAGTTTCTACCCTGATTTGAGAACATGTAGGAAAGGCCAATCTTGTGATGATGTTTCACTTTTGGAAAAGTGGAGACCGTGTTAGGGAATGACAGGGGTGAAGTAGCATAAAGTACGTGTACAAATTAATCTGCTACTGCGTTCTTCAGGCATGTCTGTGTAAAGAACGGGATTTCTATGTTTGTCTTTTACACAGAAAAACATTTCCAGTGCATTCAGCATTTACGAAGGCATGCTAGTAATTAGGAGTTTACCAAATATTTTAAAATTCCTTCAAGAAGTACGAAAGATATTTACATTAGGGTATAAAGTATATTATGCAAGTCCTATTGGCTCTGCAGAAGATAAATCACTTGTGCATACTTTATAGAGTTACCAGATTTTTCATAATCACCGGAGAAATAAAGATTGAATTTACCACCAATGAAACATAATTCTAAATTTCTTTTGAAAATTAAATGATATTAAATCTTGTAATCCGCAAGCACAATAATACCAGTAACTACTCCAGAAGGCTATTTTGTCCATAATGTAATGAGGTGCATTACATATGGGAATTCAATTTAATTAGAAGAGTAAGCATACTGCTTGAAGAATGGTATAATAGCTATAGTTAAGGACATTTGTAAACACTTGTGTACCTTGAGGCTTGTGGCTTGTTTTACTTCTCGTTACACTAAAGAGGTAATGTATGAAACTAGCTTCTTCCAGCAGCATCTTTGTTAGAGAATGCTTACGATATCTTCCATGAGTGACGAAGATGTATCAGAATTCTGTCTTGACTTGATGGTCATGTGTGACTAGAATGAAAAGCTGGGACTAAGGACTTAGGGTGTTAAAGATGATTTGTAGAATGACAGAGCTATACATAGAAAATAGTGGTTTGTTTTTTTGTTTTTTTTTTTTACAAAAGACTGATGATAGAAATTTTGTGCTAAATCTGAAAATAGATCACAGGAAATCAACTGTAAAATCATAACAAGAGTGACTTCTAAAGATTTCATTTGAGTGCCTTAATAACATAAACCACAAGTATGGAAGAATGAATTAGCCTTAACTTTCTAAAATAAATTTTAGAATTGTCTTTATTCTTGTTTTCAAAATTGACTGTGAATTATTCATTGTCTACTTTGTGTTTTATAACAGCAAAAGATCAAGGAAGAGAGGGAGGCTAAACGTGCTCGGCTGGATGGCAGGCATGATTACTTACTGGATACTGTTGCCTCTTGTGTGAATCTGGACAAAGCAGAAGTAGAAGATGCTATTCTTGATGGTAACCAGGTAATCTGCTGAATTTAATATGGAAGTTCATAGGATGCTTTAGAACTGAGATTACTGCCAAATACTCAGCGAGATAGTTGTCAGACTTCCTGCCTGAGATTACTCAAGTCTTCTCATTGAAAATATACTTCTCAGTATTTTGTAATTAAGTTGAAGAAAAGAGTCCTTAGTTTCAGGATCTATTGTAACAATATTGATTTTGAATTTGATTAGAACTTCTGCTTTCCAGAGGTTATAGATAGTAGAGTAAAACCTGTGACTGTATTTCATACTGGATCCACAGCATGAAATCTCTCAGTGCTTGCATATATAGTACATATAGATTCAAGACTCCTGTCCGCAGCAAGCTGCATATTATTGCTGTTTCCATTAGGCTGCCACCAGCATTTGTCGACTACATTGTGATCTAGTTTAGGAAATTAAATCAGGTGGAAACTACATGAGAAAATTGAATGGCTCAGTGATCTGACTGACTACATGAGGGTTAATGCAGGGGGTAAGTAGTTAGAAATATGTATATTGAGGAAATGGTGCATCAGAGTTGATGGTAAGTATTATATGCAATGGAGGCACATTTTGTGATTTGAAAAGGAATCTTCATTTTTTTAAAACCTAGGTAGACAGGAGGTAGATCTTGTTTTACTCCCTGACACTAAAGTAAACGTGGTTGTGAGTTTTTTTTTTCTTTTTGTTTTCTCTTATATTCTCTTTCAATCTACGTACCTTCAATTTATGCATTCCCATTCCAGTGCTAGTATTATTGAGAAACTGAAGAAAGTCCAGTGGAATGCTACCAAGATAGTAAGGGACATAGGGCATGTAAAGTATGAGAATAAGGTGAATAAGAGATTGAGAGGCAGTCAAATAGTAGCCTGCAGTTGCTTGAAGAGTAGTTACAAAGATGTCAGAACTGAACTCTTCTCAGTGGTTGCAGATGGTATGACAAAGGCAATAGCCACAACTTGCAAACTGGACATTAAGAGACACTTCTTCACCAGCAGCGTGGGAACAGGTTACTCAAGTGAGTTGTGAAATTTCTGTCCTTGAGGTTTTTGAGAGTCAGCCTAGGCAACGATCTAGATGACCCAAGCTGTTGATGATACAGGAGTCTGCCTTGAGATCTCCCAGAGGTTCCTTCCAACGTTTCTGTGATTCCATGTGATATAGGAAAAATAAGCTGTACAGAACACTATTATACAAGTAAAAAAGCAGAACTTGTTTCAGCCTTTGTGCATTCTATCTCTAAATGGGTTTCCTGGCAAACTATATTGCCTGAGAATAATTGTCAGAGGAATAAATTACTGGCAGCTGTTATACTTGGAAAGACAAAAGTGTAATCGTTTTGAGCTCATGTTGAGGGGCTCAGCCAAGATTTTCTGGAATAGTAGCTTATGTGATCTTCGTGTAACTGAGGCCCATTATTAATGGAAGAGGGATAAATGTGGCTTTCTTCCTGCTGGTGGTGATCTTAGCCTTTTTTCTGCACTAGGAAGCACAAATGGTACCAGCAAACGTTTCTGAACTTCTAGAAGCAGAAGCCTTTTCTCCTGGAAGATTGATATGTAATTAGGGTCTATATGAAACAATGACTCATAGATCTTGAAAAATAATGGATTAGGCCAGACTTTCAAGTGCTGAAACACTGATCAGCATACTAAACATAGAGCAATTAACTTTCTTCCTAGGCTAGGAAGAAAGTCTATACACGAGATTCCTGAACTTCACTAGCAATACGTGATTCAAAGATGCTTGATGGCAGCATTAAATTGGAGAACTCTGAAATAAATAAAGGCTTCCTCTGTTGCTATGATATGGAATAACTCAGCTGTGCGTTTTCTGCTTTCAGCTTGTTAGCTGAATGGCAGTAAGAATAATATGGGTGAGGGACTTCAATGAGGTGCTGCTGCACTTCAGTAAATGAAGAAATGCCCTGTGCCCTGAGTTTGAGAGATGATACACAGCATGTACAGTAAGTGGTTTCAGTAAACGGAAACATGGCCTGGCTATATTCAATTGTGTTCAGCATAGAAAAATTTGAATGATTCAATTAAGTAGGTGTGTGCTCCTAAAGGACAAGGCAACTCAATCATATTTTGGGGAGCGGTAACTGGGCCTGGTATAACTTTATTATTAAACAATGATAATGTTTTATTATCATTTATAATGACAATAAATGTATTATTATTAATAATGTTTTATTATTAAACAATGATAATGATTTACGTTAAAAATCTGAGCGAGTTAAACTCTTCATAGTGGGTATGCTATGCATAATAATCTCAACGTGATCTCAAACAGATAGAGCGCATCGACAAATTCCTGGCCCCAGGTGGTCTGCGTCATCTGATCTTCTACTATCAAGATGTGGAGGCAGTGGATACGGGTAAAGCAATTTAGGTTCTCCTGCAACATGTTATAGTTGTGCTGAGCAACTGCGCAAGGAAAAAGCAAATAGTTAAGTTCTTATAAACTGGGGCTTAAGGCAAGTCAAGTTTGGTCATACTGGGACATCGATCCTTGGTCATGAAATTACTGAAGCTTCTTAGTGCACTTCTGCATGTTTCTAGTATGTAGCAGCAAGGTACTTCCTTGTGAGCCCAGCAACTCTTGCTTGGGGGGCTGGGGAATGTTTTTTGATCATTAAAAGGTGACTTTCACACAAGGTGAGCAGTGACAGCTGCTCTGCCCCATCCCCTCCGATCACACCACCAACCTGCCCTAGAAGCTTTCCACATTTCTCAGCCATTCATCCAGGTGGTTCTGTTACATGACAAATGGTCCCAGGTCTGCATTATGGGTAGCAGGGCCATTATCCCAGAAGTGTCTTCTGCTCCTATTCCTTTTGCAGTGATCCCATGTGACCATACTTGTGGGGGAAGTCTTCTCACTTACCCAGGAGGCAGCTCAGGACCCCTGTGACAAGGACCTCCTCCCTTTGCCCATGGCTTCTGTCCCAGAGCCTCCAGTGCTGCTGCCGTTGGGACTAGCTAGGTGCTATGTGACCTCTGAGACCCTGTGACTGGTTGGTGGGAGTTCCCCCTACTTCTTTACCTTGGATGTACAAGAAGGGCCTCATAAATATATCTATGCATATTTGTATAAATATACATGTTTCTACATATGCAAACATATGCCTATATGAGTGTACAAATATGTATTTATACTTTATGTATTTTCAGTGTTAGATATATGTGTATCCCTAAAAGGTATGAAAAGACTGTTTAATATAATATAAGCAACTTAATTATTAACATTTAAACGTACATAGAAAGAAAATTGAATGAAAATACAAACTCAACCACTAATTTAGAAATCTGCTGAGCAAGTTTTAACATCCCTGGGTGGAAGCGGTGGAAGTATGTTGGAGAGAGTGTGAGGCAAGGGGCAAAGCCTGGGAGTCTAATCTTAGTCCCCCTCACTCACCCCCAAACTGATCAGATGACCCTACAGTATGACTGTAGTGGCCTTTGATCTTTGGGACGTGATGCAGATGCAGGCAACATGGAAAGCTGGAAGGAAAAAAAAAGAAAACCCAAAAACCGAATTCACAGCAACATGTGCATTGACTGAATTAGCAAAAGTCCCCAAAAGATGATGCACATTGGAGGAAAAAAAAAAATAAGAAAAAATAAACTGGTGGTGAAGGAGAAGACAGGTGGGTGTGGGGGTTAGAGGCTGCCTTTGCCCACAGCTGTAAGTGTACATTTGTTTGTAATAGTATCACAGCGTGCAGCTTGTGCTGTACATTTTTCCTTCTCAGGTAGGGCAGAGTTTGTAAAACAATTTTCTGTGCTGATCGTTCTGGGGCTGTGGTTCACAGGCCAGCAAAGCAACACTTGCAGTTATAGTGATGGCTACTGAACAGTAAAGTTAAGTGAATTTTTGTGGTATTACATACAACTTGTTGGCAAAGACTCTTACTGCACACCACCTCAAATCCAAGCTGGTTTTCTGACCCTGATGTGGATCAGGGAACACTTCTGTTAGGGCATAAGGTGACCCCATGACGGGTGCCTATACGATATGTTGTGTCCCTGAAGAGCAGGAGACTGTGTAACTCTGAGTTCAGGAAGATGTACTGCAGAGCCCTAAGGGGTCATTTCAAAGTCTGGTTTTATGCCCACCCTCACGTGCAGATTTTCTGCAGTGTTTTGAATGGCACTTTTAATATGCAGCCTAACAACTTTTAGCATCCTTTTCAGTAACAGTGCATCTCTTCTAAAGAGTCTGCAGAGTATACTACCTACTCCAGCTCCATACATCGTGGGAATGCCCTGAAAACTGGGACCACTGTTGCTGGTCCTAGCCTCTGTAATTACTGAAGTGCAAGGATGGTGCAAGTTTATGTTAATTGACAATAAATCAAATTAATAAAATTCTCAGAGTCAAGACTATTTTGCTTGTGACACAGCCCTTGATGTGCTTTGAGGTACACAAAACCAAGGCTTCTGCAGGAGCTGTGGTGAAAAAGGGGAAGGGGAAAGGTGATGTGTACAAAAGGGTGGGGAGGGGACTTGTGGGTGACAACCTGATCCGAAATAGGGATCTCTGAGGGACAAGGGACCTGTCACTTCTTGCAATTTTTTGGATGTTGTCCTTTAACTACTGGCATCAAAATTCACTTTTTGATCTTTCTATTGTTGCAGTGTCACTGAGGTGTGTATGCGTGTGCGTTTTACTCTGACGTAACACTAGAAAACTAGTAGCAGAGAAGTAATGCGGCCAAACCCACAATTTAAGATAACTATTTTTCCCCCAGACGCACTGCTACTTCTTGGTGACTCTTTATAATTGTTACCAACAGCCTGAACATGGGAGCAGCATATTCATGTTGGGGGAAGAAGAAGAAGAAGAAAGGACGGGGAAGTCATTTGCACGTCCCTTATTCTTTTTTTGTTGTTGTTGGTTTTACCCCAAAGAATCTGCTGTGGCTTCTGTCTCTGTGTTTCCAGAAGCAGTCTACTTTTTTTTTTTTTTTTTTTTATATTAGACTTAGGTCTGCATGTTCTAAGGAAAGACAGTTGATAGTAGCTTCTCTGAGGTAAACGACATTTACTGATTTTTTTTTTTTTTTTTTTTTTTTTTTTTAAGCAATAGAGCATTATCTGCAACTACATGATAGAGAGCCATGTAGGAGGATCTTGAGCTTTTCCTTAGAAGGAATAGAAAACAATTCAATGAATAGAAATGAAAGGTTTTTGATGAGAGAATGGCAAAACTAGGTGAAATAGTTCTTACTGTGCCGTGAGGACTCTGGATGCTGCGTACTGTCCGTGGATAGTCCCATGGGGTGGCTCCGGGGGACTGAGACTTAGAGATACACAAATGATGACTGAACTGTTTGCTTAGAAAGCTTTTTTTTTTTTAATAAATAGTCTGCAGTTTTCAAATGGTTCTTTTATTTGAATCTGTAGAACACTTTGGCCTTCCAGGAACAGGAATCAACTCTCATTTGACAAAGAATAAACCTAAAGTATTTGTGACAGAGGGAAAAGAAGTTGCTTTAACTGGTGTATGCATTTTCTTCATTAGATCTAGTCTTTTTAAAACCATCACAACTGAGAATATCTATCAGGTAAGAGTCAGTGACTGCTGATCACTGTACGCTGTTTAAAATTAATTTTCATCTTGTGGTATTTGCTCTTGACACATAATTTGACAGCCTTTGACATGGAGGAATAAGCAAAAGGATGCAGTTTGGCTACAGGAAACACAGGACAAAAAAGGAGGGGAATGGAAAAAACATCATTATCTAGTGGCAGCAACCTGAATGTATCATTACTATGAAGACATGATGCTAAGAAGGAAAATTTATGACAACCCGAATTGACAAAACCTAACTAGTCAGTACCTAAATAATAAGTTGTTAAATTTCAGTAAGTGCTAGTAAATCCATTAAACAAACAAACAAAAATGGCTTTATCTTTGAGACTGTATATGCAATTTATATATAAAAAAGTTTTTACTGGTGAAAGACTCCTTAAGTCTATGACAGTCTAAAGTGAAGAAAGCTGGAACAAGTGCTTCAGTAGCAAGGAGCACAGAGTAAAATGTAGGGAATCCTATAGTTGCAGACAAACTAATCAGAGCACTAAAATAAGAACGATGAGATAAATGAGAATTTAGTGTTGTGGAAAACTTTCTATATGCTTCAAAATGGGAACTTTGAAGTACAACTCCTAAGCCTGCAAGTTTTAACTTCCCCCGTCTCTTCTAGGAAAACCTTTAAAACTGTATTTTGGCCAGATAGACCAGAAATGGAAGAGCAGAAGGTGCATGTAATGCAGCTGTCGTCAGCTGATTATTATTTGATTTCTACAGATATATGCTTTAAAGTTTTATGCTTAAGGTCTTTTTTATGATTTTGAAAGATCTGGCTTAGATTTTAGTCAATCATATACTATTTAACATTTGAAGATTTCTGCTTATTAATAGTACTTGCAAGCTGGTAATTGCAACTGAAAGTTGTGTAAAGCAGAGTTCTTCACAAGTAATGATATAGCCCTTGCTGATAGTAGATAATACCTTAAAACTAGGAAATAGTAGTTGAAAAGTAAAAATGATACACCTGAAGACACATCTAATGTGTGACAATTTACCACAAAAACCCTTGTATTTATGTTCTTGAAAAAAAATCTTGTGGTACCTTCTAATGAAGCAAAAAATGTCTGGCAGAGTAATGTAATTTACCTTAGAAGTCTTCAGAGTCTTTTTCAGAACGTCTAAAAAGCAAATGTTCTGTGAATTGCTCTCTCTCCAAATGGATAGACATATTCTTCTTCGACCAAAATCTTTAGGCAACTGCTAGTCAGAATTAACTGTAGTTCATAATTCTTTTGGTGTCTAAGGCTCTTATGTGCATTGATCTCTGCCTATATATATATATATATATATCAGTATGTACGAATATATTAAAAAATATAATTCTGGTAGCTTTAGAAGTGGCAGTCTGGAATAATTTTACTCATGCATGTAAACTGAACATTATAAACAGAGGTCTCTTATACTGTCATTATATTTTGGAAGTGTTTTCAGATCTTTTTCTCAGTTTTGTATGAGAAACTGTGACCCTGTGCAAATCTTGTAGCCTCTGCTAGGGCGAATTGTGCTGTTATTGCTTGAAGAGCACTTGTACACACTAGTAATTTTTGAGATGCTCAAGGCAATAGAACTGGAATAAATATAATGATGGCAAAGTTTTGTTTTCTGTTTTAACACGTATTGTATTTCTTTTACAGGAAGTAAATTTTAATATGATGAATGTAGGTCGAGATGGCTTACTAAAAAGTGTTGAGCAGTTGATATCAGAAATCTTCATTCCAGCCTTACAGACTATGGACCGTGGCTGGGTTGAACTTGGTGAACCTCAACAAGCTTCCAATATTAAGCAAGACTTTCTCGGTTCCCTTGAAGCATTTGTTAATGTGCTATCAGGAACTCAGCAAAGTCTGTTGGAAAAGGTAATATGTTCATATGGTAACTAGAAACTGAGTTAGCTATAGAATATCTCTTGTTCTGGAGCTTTTGAATTAGCTGCTGTTGTAGAATACTCACTAAAAGTTGCTTTTGTTAAACTGGAGAAAAAAAAAACCTCACTTTTGTTGTCATCAGTAATACGTTATACACTGAACTGTGGCTTTAATGTCTCTGAAAGTTTGTGGCTTTAACAATTCTGCAGCTGCTTCTGCTATTGTTTCTTCTAGTGCCAGTTCTTTTGAGCTATTAACTTCTTGACTGTTCAATGGCTGTGGCCTTTCTTAAATCAAGAATGATATGACAAACTGTTGCTTTAACTGTTAGTTCCTACTTGTGCCATTTTCTTCACAAAGGCTGAGAGCACAGCTGTAAAGTTGGTGAATTGTCCAGATTCTGGAGTCAAATTCTGGCTCAAACCAGTTGAATTTATACTGAAGTGGGAATATGAAGTGAGAGACCCCAAGAGGAGAAACCAGTTACTTTTTAAAGTTCCTGGCTTATTTGCCATGAACATTTCAGCATTTCAGGGTTTTTTGTGTTTGTTTTTTTTTTTTTTTTTTTTTTTTAACTTGTTTTAGGTTGTTCTGAGGAAATGTGAAACATATGACCTGAAAACTCTAAGAGGACCTTCAGATTACCTGATGGTGGCTAACAGCATAGACTGTCTCGAAAGAATAGAAGTCTGCATGAAAGGGTGGACCAAACAAATTGAACAGGTGATACACTGGATGAATGTGAAATATGACAACATCTGTGTATTGGCAGATGATGAGTTTAATCCTGTTGGCATATAGCTACCTTTCTATAAAGGTAGATGTGATCAATCCCTATATTTTGACGTACTGCTGGCATGTGTTCTGTGCTTTTTCTTCTCAATGAGAATATTACAGAGAGCTTTTTCTGTCTACTAGCCAATGGAGTGTACACATGTATTTGGAAGCTTAGTTCCCTGGTTTTGATAATCAGCCCATCTTAAAGAGAAAACATTGGGCTGGTGGAACCTCTTCATGTGGTTAGAAGTATTGTAAGGTCACTGCACTTGTTTTAAGTGCAGATAAAATTAAAAAATGTAGATGAGATTTCTAATTCATTTTTTTTAATCTCTGAAGCAGGTCCTTTGTAGACTATATAGCATAGATCTTAAGTTTCTTTTCAGAAAGAAATCCAACTACCAATTGAGTTACTGCATGAAATTAATATCAACTTCTTGTGGTCCTGTGCATCAGTTGGAAAGCAATCCAAGGTAAAACATAGAAGTCTCGAGAAAACAAGTTCTGTAGTGTTTGTACAGGCAGACATTAAAGAAGAGTACAGCATGAATAACTTTTAAACTTGCAAAAATGGGAACTAAGTTGCTTGCTTATTCTCTGTTCTGCCTGTAGAAATTATTGCTAAGACGTTATCAGAGAAATATGTTTATTTGCAAATTAAGAAATGAGTTCCATGAAAGAATCTTCTTTATTAAAGTCTGTACCTCTTAAAAGGAAGAAAGAAAATAAATAAAAAAAAAAAAACAGAATATCTTTAATTTATAAATGTATGATCTGAAACCAGTGGGGAGAATGCAATTAACTGCACAAAAGATTTACTCTATTTTCTTTCGCAACTCACCTATTGTGAAATAGCAAATAAAAAAAAAGTCATTAAAGCATTTGCTATTGTTAATTTAGCAAAGTAAGACATGTCTTTAGTCTAATGAACCCAGATGTTACTGAGACATTTCAGTTGTGCGTTATTTTTTGGTGACAGGATAGTTTAGTTTAATTCTTGGAATTGCTGGATTCTAATACCAAACTTGAGAATTTAGATTTGCTCACAAACTGGAGGAAGAAGGGAGCCATGCTTTGAGTTGACATTCAATGCTTCTTGTTCTTTATTGTATGAGGGATTTGAAGTGTAATCTTTGACTGGACAGAAGTTTTCATAGCTATGTTTTTTGCTTTTTAGGAAAGGAAAGCCTTGACAAATGACAAGGTTCATGAGGACACTTTATTACCACTTACAATGAGGGGTATGAGCAAGCAGAGGCATATCTTATATAGTTAAGCCTATAATAACTTATTGCTACATAACAATTCTGTCCCCACATCACCTGGTTCCATAGAGGACTTGAGTTTGTCTTGCCTCTTAGGAACATGGCTTCATCCTTTATAAATGAATTATCACAAAAAGTAGCCGTTATGGGTTTGGATTAGAGGTCCTTTTAAACCAACGACATCTCTCTGACAATGGGCAAAAGTGGATGCTGGAGAAGAGTATAAAAGCAGAGTGAGCTGACAGCAGTACTTCCTATCGATATTCTCCCAGTCTCTAACAATTTGAATTCAGAGATTTTGTAAGCCGAATTTTTTGTTTTTAAATCAGTAACATTTTGTGGTTATCTTTTCTGTGTAAACTTCCCCAGTTTCCTCTTCACCTTGTACAGGAAACATAAGGAAGCGGACAGAAATTATTTTAATCCGTGTTATCCTGCTCAGAGAGAAAAGCTGAACGCACTGAGCTGATGAGAGATAACAAAGCCTTCTGAGTAGTTTGAAGTGCACCTGGATCTACTTTAATCCTCAAAATCTTGAGTGATGCATTGCAAAATAGTCAAAGGAGCTCTTTTACCATTTCAAAGTTATGTTTTTAAAATACATTCATTACATTCACAATCCAAGCTTTCACATATTCAGCATTAATATAGATCTGCGATTCACTCTTCTAGTTGTTGTGACTGAAGCGTTGTCAAATATTTTGTAGAATCTGTTACAGCTATTAACATTTTTCAGTGAATATTGTGTTTATTAAAAGAATGTTGTGAAGCAAACTAAAGCAATCTAAAGTAATCTTAAATTCAGAATATTCTGAAGTAGCTGGTTGCTGGTAGTTGGATTACCCTCTGGAGAAGGATCACAGTAAATATGCTCCTTCTTATTTTTACCTTTAACATTTACTGTTAGCTCCTTGTATCCATATTGCGTTGGGGAAAGTCTATGCTTGTATCATGGTTACTAAGGTGAGCATCTCTACTTCTTACAACAAATAAACTGCTGCCAAAGATTCACCTTAGCCAAGAAATCAAAGTAGGAAACAGTTTGCGGTTCCTAGTGGATTTAATGAAAGCAAAAGTAACACAAGAATTCAGTGACCACTTCTCAGTGGTCAAAATCATACTTTGAAATGTACTTTGCAGGTTATTTGTAGAAAATGTAATGAACAGTGTTCTTGAGATGCTATTCCCTCATTAATACAAGACTAAAAAGTCCTAAAATTAAAGTCTCTTATGTGAGGTGCTGGCTGAGATAGGTAATTTATCACAGGAGGTTAATACTGGGAGTTGAATTAATCCATGCAGATAAAGATATTAACATCAGTCACTAATATTACTGTATGATAAAAGGTTCTTGCAGAAAACAACCAGTTGAGAAAGGAAGCTGATGACCTTGGACCACGAGCAGAGCTTGATTACTGGAAAAAAAGATTGTCAAAATTCAACTACCTTACGGACCAGCTGAAGAGCCCAGATGTGAAGGCAGTGCTTGGAGTGCTCACTGCTGCTAAATCCAAACTGCTGAAGGTTTCTGTTTTGAATTATGACAGATGCAAAGGCTAGAAATGCTCAGTATAGCCTGGTTCATTTTGGTGACGTATATAACATCGCTGGTGGGGAAAATTTTGAAGCATCTTTGACTTTTGTTTTCTTTGTCCTTCCTTATTCCTCACCTTGAGTAGGTAAAGTTTAAGTCTAGTTTAATTTATTGGAAAAGACTGGGAATCCCCTTTGTCTAAAGGCTGATAATGTACTTCATCCATGTGGCTCAACATAAATAAATGCTTATAAATCTTTGAAAAGTTGATTATTCAATCAGGAAATTGAATTCATGAACTGGGTAGTTAACGAAAAGGAAACAACCACCTCCCCCTTTTTTAACATCTTTCTCATGTTGTTACAGTGTCTGTCAAAATTGCTTGTAGGGTTATAACTTCTCACATTGACATAACAAAGTTAAAGACCCATTCTAAACAGGAAAATATTGAGTAAAATAAAGAGTCTTGGCTCATCAAAGTGAGACACATGTGAAACAAATACATGGTTTATATATTCATCAGTCCATCAAGCAAAAATAGTTAACAGATGATGCCTATGTATTTCACAGCAGCTTGACTTGACACTTCTACTGACATAACATGTTGAGCTGAGTAGTCTAAACTGACTGTGTGTTCACAGTCAAGTTATTGAAGCAAAACAAAGACCTGTTCCTCATTTGGGTAAACAAATGTAACTCTAAAGTAACAGATCTGTGCTTTCAAATGTGTTTAAAGGCTAATGGCTAAACAGTGATCTCAAAACACTTTTTCTGAAATGTGTGGTTTTACTTTTTTTCAACTTCCTATTCTTAGAACTGGCGAGCGTTGGATATTTGCATCACAGATGCAGCAAATGAAGCTAAAGATAACGTGAAGTACCTATATTATCTGGAAAAATGTTGTGACCCATTATACAATAGTGATCCTGTAAGCAAAACTTTTAAATTCTTAACATAAATCTCTTGGGAAAACTGAAATGAATGCAATTTGTAGAATCAGTTGGGAAATTACACAGATAGCATTTTAGGCATGAATCTCCAGTTTGAGACTTTGTTCAGGTATGCTGAAAGTGGCCTAGTGGGAATTTCTGGCTACAAAATAAAGTACTTGTTATTTCCTTGTTGTGGTATCTATGAAGCTTTCAGTCTGATGATGAAACTGGATTCTGTTCTATAGGAGAAAATGAAATCTTTGAGATTAAAAAAAAAAAAAAAGAAAAAAGGACAAAAAGGGAAAAAGCGGGGGTGAAAGTGAACCTGGTACTATGCTGAAGACAAAGGTTGGACTTTTGACTTTGTATTGGTGGCCAGGTCATGCTTAGCCTAACATTTATAAGGCATTTTTCAGCTTCTTGGGTTAGGAAAACATAAATATGGTTGTGTAAATATTAAGGTGTAAATATAAATCACCTTCTCATACCATAGTAACAGGATGAGGCAAGCATAGCAAGCAGTAAACAAACCCAGCCAACCTAAAGTATGGGATAGGAGGAAGGATTCTCACTGTCCCATATCTGCTAAAGTAGGTGGCAAATGGTTGCTTTTATTAAAACTGGTTTTGCAACTGACTGTACGTGCCTTACTAGCCAGAGAAATATGATGAGTACCCATGAAGACCCAAAGCTTTGACCATCCTACCTACCGCTCTCTCTCTCTCCGTACTTTTCCCAAAGTGAAATTGCTTCCAAACAGTGCTCTGGGCAACCACAGTATGGCTCTGTTTGTTTGCATTTACTGGACGGTGTTAGAACAGCGTGTTCTTTCAGTGTTTCCCAATCTGACACTTGAGTCTCTCTGATGAAAGGCTAGTACGATAGCCATGCAAAACAGAGTTGAAGTGAACAAGCTTGCTATATTGGCACTGTGCAGGGTCCGTTGAACTTGATCTGCTTTGTGCTCCCCGTGCTGGCTTTTACTGAGGAAGAAGTGGTGCCAGCTTCAGAGATGTTTAATTTTGAGAGGGTGTAGAACTTGGGGTGGAAGCCATCCAGGCGTGGAGTGTGACCTTTTTCCTTGCTGATATTTACCTGTAAAATGTTGAAAACCAGTTTGCCAATAGCGTGAAACTGTCATTGCTTTGGAGATTTGGCCATGAGGAGGAGCTGTCTGAAAAAATCTTTCAATCTGGCCCCTTCATGGGCTGAAGACAGGACCGCTGGACTTCTGAAATTACGCTTCTCCTCAAAGTGTTTAGTAATAGCCTTTTCTCTTGTACACAAGACTTACTGAAAATCATAGAGGGTATGGAGAATTAGAATGTGTGTGGTGTGCTAACCTTGGCTATGGGCTAAACTCCCACCCAAGCACTTTCTCTCCCCTCTCAACAGGATGAGGGATAGAATACAGGATGAAAAAGCTTGTGGATTTTTCAGACAAAGACAGGACATCACTTACCTGTTATCATCATGGGCAAAACAGGCTTGACCTGAGGAAAAGTGACTTAATTTATTGCTAGGGAAAATAGATTTAGGTAGTGAGAAACATCCCAGGCTCGGCTTCACCCCTTCACTCTTGACTTCGTGTCCTCCTCCCCCAGAGCGGCACAGGGGGACAGGGTATGATGGGCTGTGGTCAGTCCATGACAGCTCCTCTCTGCTGTTGCCGCCTCCTCACACTTTTCCCTGCTCCAGCCTGGAGCCTTCCACCGGGATTCTTTTAGGGGCTGCAGCAGCCTGGAGCACTTCCCTCGGGTCTGGCAGGGCTGTTTCTCCCCCGGTTTCCCTCAGCCCCGGCTGCCGGGCAGCGTTTTGCCCTTTCTGACACAGGCTTTCCCCGCGGTGCCCGCCCGCGGCTGAGAGGTTCAGCTGTGCCCTGCGGTGGGGCCGTTGGAGCCGGTGGGAACTGACTGTGTCCGGCATGGGGCGGCCCCGGCCCCCACACACAGAGGCCCACCCCGCTACTGGCATCTGGGCACCCGCACCCCAGAGAATGGGCTATAAGGTCATCTCCCAGGCACTTCATCTGTCATATATCACTTTTTATGATCTAAATGCCAGTACTGTAGGAAAGTTGTTCTTCATAGTTCCTTTGTTCAAATGACTGCTATACAATTTTGGGGCTCTTTTTATACGGAAGGTTACATCAGGTTTCAGAATTCTTCCAGCCAAGACTCTAGTGAAAATTTTTCCCCGAAATTGAATCATAGAGCTTGGAAGCTGAAGTAGGACAGGCAGCTCTGCAGGAGAGGCCCAGGGAAAGAGAGGCAGAAGTGTTGGGAAGACCACATTCATAATGCTCCTGGGTTCTGTAATTAGGTGTCAAGCTCATGTATGGTAACAGAAGTCCTGAGCAGAATTCAGACTGTGTGTTTCTTTTCAGGTGTCCATGGTGGATGCTATTCCAGGACTCATAAATGCAATTAAAATGATTCAGAGTATCTCTCAGTATTACAACACGTCTGAAAAGATATCCTCGCTGTTTGTGAAGGTCAGTGCTACAGCGTAAAAGGAAATTTTCACAGATTTTTTTTTTTTTTAGTGTATGTTTTTGCTTGAGTGAAAGACAGAAAACACAAAGGGACCATGCAATTCAAAAGACAGCATTTTGGTCAATTTAATGCTGCTTTTTGAATATATAGAGAATTGGAAATAGTGATAAAACTACTTCAAACTTAGAACTCATTTTACTCTCTGTAAGAAAGTTGTAAGAATTTTTTAGACTTCTTGAAGATCAGGGGTAATCTCAACCCTGACATGAATGGACCGAGGAAGTTTTTGTTAGAATGAGTTTTACCTGTGGTTAAACATTTTTTGTAGAACCAATTAAGTTTATATAGCCCCTAAACTCTCTTAGGAAATCAAGAAGGACATGGAGTTGGAAGGACAACCTATTCCTTAATGATAATAGTCTCATCAGCCCTTGATTTTACCTTTGCTTTCTGAAGTGCTAAAGGCTTATAACTTTGTAGTCCTCAATGTCATTTCAAGGTTGGTACAAGTGTGTAGGTTTAGGATGAGCGTAGTTACTCAACAACATTTTGGTGGTGTACTGGTCTGGAGGATGGACATTGCAAGGACAGTTTGTTTATGTTGCTGGTATTTGGTATTGTTATTTTGCAGGCTTTAGGCCGGTAGAGTCGGAGGTATGGGGTGAGACTGAAAGAAAGGACAGATCTGCATTGTCTTGAAATGTTTTTTTTCACAAGGTTAAAACTGCTTTTAGGTGACCAATCAGATGATCACAGCTTGTAAATCTTACGTTACAAACAACAATACAGCCACCATCTGGAATCAACCTCGGGAGAGAGTTATGGAAAAGCTACAAGCAGCCATCAGACTTAAACAGGTAGGTGGGAAGAGCATGTGGAAAACTATAAGGTGAGATTTAGGAGGACATGATTAGGAAAACTTTATTTTGTATACGGAAGAAATGTGATAACAAAGGAAAAAGGAAACAACTGAAAAATACCCTTTGGAACTGGAGCATTTATATTAAAGCTAAGAGGGAATGCAGTCCAGCGTCAATCTTCCAGGAACGGGATTTTGTTGCTTAGCTTAACTTAATGGTGCTTCTTATATGAAAATTACTTGGATTTTTATGCCTGAGTTTCTCTAAAAAGGATCATTCAGCTTGGAAAGGTCCTCAGCAAGTATCTAGTTCAATGTTTTGCTCAAAGCCAAAGCAGGGGCAGCTATGAGAAAAAACTTGGTTGCCAAGTCCTGTCTTGAAGTTTTCCAGGAATGGAGAGACTTCACAGCCTTTCTGGGCAACCTCTTTCATTGCTTGACTGTCCTTAGGGTGAAAGATTTTCTCCTTGCATCCAGTCAGAACACCTTCTCTTTCAGTTTATGCCCATCACCTCTTGGCCTCTGTCCACGTGTTACTGTGAAGAGCCTAGCTCTGTCTTTTTCATAACCTCCCTGTAGATATCAGAAGGTTCATATTAGGTTCTCTCCATTATTACTTATTGATTTCTTAATAGTACATGCTTGGAAGACTAAACCTTCATCTGGACACCTTCTGAAGCAACACATCTTGCATGCTTCTAGTGTAATTTTATTAGTGTAAATTTATGATATCTTATTATCAGCAATGAGCAGTAATTTTGTATATTGCTATAAAGATATAGCAAATTATCCAGTTGCTGCATTAAAATGTGTTGAAGGATTAGGTTTTTATTTGAGTCTTATTCGTTCCAAAAGCTTTCAGAAAATGAATAGATTAAAACTTAAAATTTAAATCACTAACAGCTTAGGAAACTTTGGGCTCTTTGTATTACTGTCTCCAAGTGGGGTTATTTATACGTATATGTGATCCTGTAATGGTATTGTTGGGTTAGTTTTCAGAGACAAATTCTGTTATTGCCTTTATGGTGATTGTTTATTGATGAAACTTCTACTTGCTATCAAGTTAGGATCATATCTTTCTGCATAAATTTTGTTCTAGCTGATAACAGTGCCTTTTATTATATGCTTGACATTCTTTTAAAATTTTCTTTGTTTTTAGGAGTATCAAAATTGCTTTCACAATATAAAAGAGTCATTGGAACAAAATCCAGCTGAAAGACAGTTTGATTTTAGTGAGATGTATATCTTTGGAAAATTTGAAACCTTTCATCGACGTCTGGTAAAGATAATAGATGTTTTCAATACTATGAAAACCTACTCAGTTCTACAGGAGTCTAAGATAGAGGGATTGGAAGGAATGATCACCAAATATGAGGTACACAGTAAATTTTAGATATCCCATCAGTCTGACTTGAACTTTAAATGAGAAGTAATTATGAAAATTAAAAAAGTGATTATAAAGAAAAAAATTAAGTCTGTAAGTTGTGTTAAAATTACCGGGTTAACAATGTAAATATGAGATTGCTGGGAGGCAAGCAGAGAAGATGAGAAGAGACAGGTGGTTGTTATGGCCATGACTAAATCACTTTGCTTTAGTTAAATAACTGCAGAGTAAAATGTGAGCATTCCATAGTCCATCCTGGTTCGATTCACTCCCTGTTGCAGTCCAGGGTTTTGATTCGGTGACTGCATCCTTCGCAGTAACCAGTTTTCTCCTTTGTTCTCTTCTGTAGTCTTCTGAGGAGAAACCAGGGCACAACTGGACGGATAGCTCGGTCCAAGACTATTCCACATGGGCAGGATAGGTGTGGGCTGCTCTAAATTTTGCTGCATTCACTGAGAGCTGCTCTCTAAAGCTGTGCCAGCAGGCTTCTGAGCAACTCAAGTTGCTGAGAATTTTCAGATTGTGCTATGAAGATACTATTTTGGTAGGCTGGAATACAGAAGTCTCATTTATTTGGGACATTTGTATTTGAAAAGCCACTTGTGACCATTAGCCCAGACTGTGATGCAGTCTGCGAACTCTGTACAGTTATACCACATTATCCATTGCAACGCTTAAGTCCTAAAGTAAGAGCTTTATGTAAGACCTAGTTACTGTGAAGTCAATTTCATTTAGGGGTGGGGGGTAAGGGGAAATTAGACATGCTTAGGTAGAAAATACTACACGGAAGGTTCTGGATAGTGTCCATAAAGGGCAGAAACTGATTGTACTTTTTTTAACAGTGATAAAATTGAAGTACTGCAGTATTTGACACGGACCATTGCTATAGTTACGTGACTGATTATATGACGAAAAATTTTTACAATAGGAAGTTATGATGTTGCAGTTCTTTATGCTTTACCAGTTAGTTGCTGTCTGGGATTTTTTGTTTTTAGAGGAAAAGATGGAATTTTCATTTACAGCAAAGCAATAAAATTGAAGTTCAGTTGACTTGTAATAAAATGGTGGAAGTCTGCTGGCTGAAAATATGTTGAGCTTTATAGCTGTAGTGTGGTAAACTACTAGGATGTTGAACAGTGTTTCATCATTAGAAATCTAACTGTGTGTACAGCTCAAGGGAGATGCTGATTAAGATGTACTTTCATTTGAGTGGACAGCAGCTATGTAAGAGAAGCCAGGAATAATAAATCCCGGCTGGTGATGGGCTGCATCTTACTGTGACTTTTGAATAGCCTGTCTTTCCACGGAATCAGTCAATGTAAAGACATGGAAAATACTAATGTGAAAATCTTTTCCTATGTTGAAGTTTGTTAACTTCTAAACAGAAATAATGAACCTCTTAATGAGAGAATATTTCATGGGTAACAAATGTCTTGGATGAAAAGCAAGACTCTGAATTTTCTGTCAGTTCTAATTGACTTAAAACAGAAGTAAGTAATATAAATAAAATTCATATGGCCATTGCACCAACTTGTTTCCTGCAAATATGTCATTCAAATTGTTTGCTTTTATTGCTCAACAAATGCTGGTAACTAATGGCAAAGGTACAATGTGAACGTGCACAGCCCATTGTGCTAAATATTTTGTTGTGGCAAGACTTTTTGATAGGACAAGTTTTTGGTGATAATTTTCTTATTCTGTGAAACTGTTTAGGGCATTGTTGACATCATGAAGAAAAGGCATTACGATTTCTTGGATCAACGGAAGCCTGATTTTGACCAAGACTATGAAGAGTTTTGCAAAGAGATAAATGATCTTCATGTAGGTTTTATGATTCAAATAAGAATTTAATTTACTGATTAATCCTCATGAAAGCAATGATACCACTGAGTTACCACCAAACAAATTATGTAAATCTCAAAGTTTGTATTCTGAAACTGAAAAATTATTCTAACGTATCTGCACTTTAAAGCTTACATTTATTATCTAACTTTCAGGCCAGATTCATGGAATAGGCCAGGAAGGGCCTTGTGGGCCTCCAACAAAAGTATTTTTTATTACTATACTTTATTTGGAAGTTATGCTAGCAAGAATAACACAAAAATGGATTCTTTCATTGGATGAGTGGGAGCATAGCACAAATAAGTCAGATAATTAACTTTCCCATAGTTCTGAAGTCACAAGTTGGTGGAAGGAAAAGTAGAAGAAAAAAAGTAAAATAAATGCTTGGCTGGCTTTGGCTGCCAAAGAGGTAAGCAAGCATTCTTTGAGGGCTCTCAGCATGGTGGATCATTTGAGGATACAATTGCTTTTGTTGATTGTACAGCTACAGTGGGAACTTGGAAAGAGAATGCCTTGAAAGGTGGTTGTATTTTGTTTAATTCTTGAGGGAGGAAGAAAGGGAAAATTGATACTTATTGAGAATAGTTTCATATAAACAAATTATGTTCTAGTATAGTGCATGATGAATTCTCTCAAATAATACCTGGCATATTTGAGGTGTGTGCTTTTATGTAGTTCTCTGCTGTAGAATTATTTGCTCTCCTTCAGGATCAATTAAGGATTTTCATGGACTTCACCTTTGAAAATACTCTGAACACTGAAAGAGCACTGAGTATGTTGAAGAAATTTGAAAGGTACTATGTCTTATCTAGATTGCTAGAATTCTGCCAGGCAATGGAAATAACATTTCGAGGGTGGTGGGAAGGGGGAAGCAGAGCAGAATGCATCTCCTTAAGTACAAACAAAAAACAACCCAACCTCCTCTCACTCAACTGTTCAGCTCTGTTAAGGGATGTCTTCTCAGCAGTGTGGGTGAATGAAACCCATATTTTTTTGTATCGCTAAATGCAAAATATAAATGGAATTTGAACTTCATCTTTCAAAATTAACATAAGTACAGTAATACTTGATGGCTTTTAGCATGTTTGCCTTAGATTTGTCCTTGAACAAGGGCATAAATTTGTTACCACAGTGCAGTTAGGAGAGAATAAAACACTTGTATTAGGAAACAATGACATTTTTCTACTAAATTCGCGTTGTTGCAAAGCAGCCTCCATCTTTATTGCATCAGTTTTCTTATAATATTCTGTTTAATGGAGTAGACTGCTAGAGGTGGATTGGTTAGAGTTTGCTGCACATAATTTTAGCTCAGTGTTTGAAAACAGTGACAAAACAGAAAATGTGTAGGCTTACTTGGAAACTTTTATCATCTGGTCTAAATCTTGGTTGCTTGGAATCAGGTTGTGACAGCATTTGTTCAAGCTTTGGTGAAAACTCTGCTGCTAAAATAGTTATTTTCTAAAGAATGCAAAGGAATCTGGAACGACTGTATTTTCCAACAATGCATCAGAAGAATTTCAGAAGTATTGAAGGAATTTTTTTAATGATTATTTTTGCAGATTGCAAATCCCGAATCTTGGCATTGATGAAAAGTATCAGAAAGTACTTCAAAACTATGGTCATGACATAGAAACAGTCTGCAAGATCTACACTAAGCAGAAGCACGACCCTCCACTGGCTCGTAATCTGCCTCCGATAGCTGGTAAGATCTTGTGGGCACGCCACCTATTCCACAGGATCCAGGAGCCCATGGAGTCTTTCCAGCAGCACCCGGCTGTTCTGCAAACACCAGATGGGAAGCGCATAATCCGCAACTACAACAAAGTAGCAAAAGTTCTTATGGAATTTGAAGTGATCTACCACAGGGGATGGCTTCAACAGGTAAAACAGTTGATTTTGATTAGGATATTTCTTTAAGAAAAAAAGTGGAGCATTTTTGTTCGTAGTAAACTAATAACATCTAGCATTACAGACCACGCTGGATTCCTGTGGTTTCAGGCCTCAGTCAAACACTGGGTTACAGCAGTCTCAAGTTACAGGAATCGGTGGTTAATAGCAGTGGTCAGGTATGCTAAGCTGTAGACTTTAGGATGCCTCTTAAGTGAGGGATGGAATAAGAAATGGTAGTCTATAAGAAAGTGTTTCTATTAATAAACAGTGCCTGTACTGCCTGTAGCTGAATTTAGGAGCAATTGAAAGACCTTTATTATAACTAAGAAGTTATAATGAAAAATATTTATTATGAAAATATATAACGAAGATTATAGTTGTAGTCTTATCTGCCCCTCTGTCTCTGCCTTATCCTACTGACTCTGTTGCAAGAAGATCATGTGTGGGGAGAGGAGTTTTGTCAGCTGGTTAGCTTGAGGTAAAAGCAAACACAGATGTTTCCTCTGGTCTGGACAGTATGAATTTGGTTTTTGAGTGATAATCCATGGGTACACTCTGAGTGAATGTACACATAAAAAGCATCCAGTCTCAACAGATAGAGCTTCCTGTAGAATTAATAGCATTCTCAGTGCACAAGTGTGTCTTGGGCCTGTTGTGGCACTTAGCTGCCTAACGGGCTTAACCCACACAGCCACTTGGTTGCTTCTCCCTGCCCATCCACAGTGGGATAGGGAAGAGGAAAGGAAAAGTACAGGTGAGAAAACTTGTGGGTCGAGATAAAAGGTTGTTTAGTTAGTGAAGGAGAAGTGGAGGAAGAGAGAAAGAAAACAAATGTTCCAAAGGCAATCGCTCATCACCTCTCATGGGCAGACCAATGTCCAGCCAGTTCCAGAGCAAAAGATGGCTAACTCCCTCAACCCCTACCTCTCCCTTTTTGTTGCTGAGCATGATGTTATATGGCATGGAATATAATTTGGCTATTTCAGGACATTTGCCTGGCTTTGTCCCCTCCCAACCTCTTGTTCAGACACCCCTCCCCCCCCCCTCCTCCCCAATCTGTCCATGGCAGTGGGCAGAGTGAGAAACAGAGAAGGCCTTGGTGCTATGCAAGCATTGTTCAGCGATAACTAAAACATTAGTGTGTTATCAGCATTGTTTTGATCTGAATCAGAAAAATCTGAAACACACAACCATAGAAGCTGCTATGAAGAAAATTAACTCCATCCCAGCCAGACCCAATACAAAGTCATTTCACTCTACAAATTTCTACTATCCTATTGGCGTATTTTCTACCACCAGTTTCTTTGTTGCCTTGTCAAAGAGCGTGTTGTAGAAAAATCGGCCTCAGCCTCTCAAATCTCAAAAAGAACGATCAGAATCTCCAGATGACTGTTTTGAAGGTTGTGGCACAATTAGCAATGCATCTGCCTCTTGTTCTTGGAGCTCAGCCACAACTTTTGTACAATGTGAAAATCTCTGATGCTGATAAACGTCAGTCTTCTCAAAGCCAATCCTGAGACCAGAGGTTCCTGCTGTCTCTTGTCCAGTCTGAATATACTAAGATTTCCTAACTCTTCCTTCCCCTTCACGCTTGAATTTACCATGAAGGTTTAAAGGATTATCAGATTTGATTGTCTGATACTATAACTTGGAGTGTTTGTGTCAATTTCATATACTAAAACAGGAGAAGTGACTACAATATCAGAGATTGTATAATATGCTGTATTCAGACTGCCTTGGCTCTGGTGCTGGATATATGTTACTGATGATTAATCTGGTGTCGACAGCAAGTTGGGAATCAAGGAACCCGAATAATATTACTTCAACTGTTCTTTCATTGTAGATTATGTTTCAGGTACATCAGACCTAAGTTTGGCACTATTGACCTCTGTATCATCTCAGGATGTATTGACCTCTGGTCATCCTCCCAGGCATTAATAAAAATTGCCATTATTGTACTTAGAAACGTCTTAACTTCAAGTCCTTGTTCTCATAACTTGAGAAGCCTATCTTTGATTTCATGTGCTCTTCACAGAGAGGTGGTATGGTATGTGTATCCCTCATGTTTTATGGAAGAGGGATTGTGATGCTTCAGGAGGCCTTTGGTGTTTGTTTGGTGCTTCTGCCTTGGGCTCATTTTCTGTTTTGATGCCAGTACTGTGCTCGATACCTGCATGGCTCCAAATATACTGACGATAGCTTTCACTGAATTGTACCTGCTGCTGATACCATGTCCTTGCCTGGGCACTTTTAAGATCTATTCTCTGTCCCAGCTATAAAGACTAAGAAAGCTGTATGCTTCTTGTGGGACTACATCTGTCTTATTTGGCTAGATGATCTAGTGATCAGATTTTCAGACATGTACTGCGCCTTGACGGAGCAGTCGAGTACATTCTCCTTTGATCTTTTACAAAATGACTGTAACATCCAAGGCATCTCCCCTGAATTGGTGCCTTTCTCTGTGAAGTCCCAGTGATCTGTGATCTGATTCTGATCTGTGCTAGAAGTAAGAGTCTGGTTTCTCCTACAGCAGAGTCAAATTTCACTTGGCAGCCATAAACTTGCTGAGCCGGCTCCAACCTTGTACTCGTTAGGTGGGAACAAAGGGAGGTGGATTTGAACAGAATTTCAAGTTTTTGAAACGAGCACACGTCTTGAAAATACATGAAAAGTATATCCACTTTAGCATCAATGCACTTGTCTACCAGATACGGGAAAAAACCGTAACTACTGTTCAGCGGTCTCTTCTGTCTTCTTGAGGCAACAACAATGCAGACTGATGTCGACATGAGTATCACAGAACACAAGGTGGAGCTCCTGCTCTACTACTGAACAAAAGAAAAACGAGAGCGGGGCAAATGCCCTGTGCGGAATATAAACGCAACAGAAATAGGGCTGTAGCTCCTCCTGCTTTTAATTCTTCCATACAGTGGAAATAGTTATATTGAGCGGCACTTTCTGATATTTCTGAACTTTTTTTTTTTTCCTCTTTTGCCTGTTTGTTACTGGATGATTACCACTTCATTTATCCAATTTTTTAAATAGCACAAGATTTAAAGCTATTATTTTTGTGCTGTAGCCAATGATGTTCAACTTGGACACACTAAAATGACAAAATACTAGGAAGTGGGAAAGTTACTGTAATTCTATGGCAGTGTAAGATTTGCAGCTTCAATGTACCCCTAAAGAGTGCAGTAAGATTTTCTGGTGAAATTTGCAGAAAAAAATTCAGCTCCTATTTAAGGTAGCTGTGCTGAGTGGCTTTGACGCTAGTGGATAGAGCATGACAACTTCAGTGAGAAAACTTGATTAGATGATTTCTTGAAAAATGCTGTGTAAAATGTCATGTAATACATGATACAGATGAAGCAAGCAGTATAGTCAGCTATATTTTAGACGTGGCAAGAGGGTGCAAATTTTCAGTGTAGTTATGAAACTATTGCTTAAAAACAAGTTCCATCTCAATGTCATGGGATACATGAAATTTGGGAAGTGAATAAAGAACAATAAAATTATGTCAGCAAAAGGGCAACTGAAAATAGGAATAGAAGCAGTATTTCATGGAATAAAAATTTCCGTACCTAAGGCACGACTTCTTCCTGGTATCAGCCAAATTTTCCATGTGTGGTGGTCTTATGAATACTCTCCCTTCTCATCACATGGAGTCCAAATGGTATTCTAATATTCAAATAAGGTAGTTAAACCCATAGTGTGATTAGGCTTCCCTTTTAAGAATTAAAAATGTCTATAATGAAGATTTTAGTATTTTTTAAAAGTTTCCCAAAGGTTGGATATAATTGGGAGTTCCATTAAGACTGGAGCGTGGTATATCTGTTAGATAGTAGAAAACAAGTGAAAGGGGAAATGAGGAAAAGTTTATTCAAAAGATATCTGAAGAAGTTGTCCAAGAATAATTTAGTCCATCAAGGAGGTTGTGTGCAGCCTTATTGCAGGATATGCAATAAGTTTTAAGGAAATGAGAGTTCAGGTTTAAGAAGTTCAAAGTAAGAAAGTTTATGGCTCTGCTTTTGATGTTGGACTGTGGAATGCAGGTTGTGATATCCAAGAACCAACAGAAGAATGTCTGCCAGGCAAAGGACAGTTAATTTGATTGTTAAGCATGTGGGTATATGCAGATTGTGTTAATAAAGTTGCATTTTTGATTCCTACCATATCAATCTTTATTGTTGGCAATACCCGATTTTAGTACCTGCTAAAGTGATATTTATGTCCAAAACAAAGTATTTTGTTGTACTGGCTTGACTGATCAGGAATGATGACTTTGTTTCCTGCAGATTGAATTAACTGAAGGAGGACTTCAGGCATCACTCTTGGTAAAAGCTCCAGAAACAGGAGAATTATTTGTGAATTTTGACCCTCAAATATTAACTTTAATCAGAGAAACAGATTGCATGGCTCACATGTGCCTTGAAATCCCACCATTTGCAAGTATTATTCAACAGAAGAGAGACTGGTATAAGAAGATTGTCAACAATTTGCACGTGGGTTTATTTTAGTTCTTTTATGTATGTGTAGTGTACATTAAGATGTCTAGGTTCTATGTATATGGAAGAGAAAAAATGAAGATCAGCCATCGTGCGTAAAGAAAACCTTGGCAAATGTATTTTTTATCTTTATGACTGTCTTGAGGCACTTTTTAAAAGAACTTGTTGGCTTTGTATTTTCTGTGAAGTCACTTCAAAGATGCATGGGTTTAGGGAAGCTCTGCAGAGCTTGGGAAAGAGATGGGGAGGAAAGGAGGGTTACAAGATGCCTTGCTCTGTTGCCTGCTTTCTAAATGATAATCAATTTAGCTCTCATCCGATAATGGTGGCAACATCGGATACAATTGGTTTTGAGAGGACAGCTGGGAGGGAGGAACAGGTGGTATGCCTTTAAAAAGTGTAGAGCACCCAGCAAGTAGCAGCATGGTTCCTGCACCAGTGTTTCACCCAGATGTCTGTAGCGTAGTTTAAAAAAAGGGAAGTTAAAACTTCCCTTTCTCTCATCTGTTAAATCCTTTGGATCATTTTGTCTACCTATGAACATACAAGGTTCTTAATGACTCAGAATGAGGATTCAAAGATAGGTGTCCAGAAAACTACAGCTTCAAAGGGCTACTTGATTCTGAAATGAGAAAGATGAAGTTATATTAAGTCATAGAGCTATTGCAAGGATTGTTTTTTGCAAAACCTTTTGAAACTAGATCAGCAGGTTAAAGATGCACTAGAAACCAAATACACTATTAAAGTTCTGGTAAGGCTGGTCTAATAAAGCTGCTGAAAAGTTCGCTTAGATGTGTTTTATTCCTTGGGCTTTTTGTCTCCTGGAGCGTCCATTTAGAGCCTTAAATTTGCAAACCTTTGTCTATCTATGTTGTGGTTTAACCCTGGTAGGCAGCTGCTTGCTTACTCCCCCCAGTGGGATGGGGGAGAGAATCCGAAGGTTAAAAGTGCAAGAACATGTGGGTTGAGATAAAAACAATTTAATAGGGGAAGCAAAATCTGCATGCGCGTGCAAAGCAAAGTAAAGAATTAATTTACTTTATTGACAGGCTGGTGTTTAGCCATCTCCAGGAAGGCCAGGCTACTTGGGAAGAGAAATGCCACAGCTCTGAATGTCCCCCTTCCTTCTTCTTCCCCCAGCTTTTCTTTTTGAGTATGATGCCGTAGGTATGGAATATCCCTTTGGTCAGTTGGGGTAGCTGTCCCGGCTGTGCTTTCTCCCAGCTTCTTGTGTGTCCCCAGCATACTTACTGCCGGGGCAGTGTGAGAAGCAGAAAAGGCCTCAATGCTGTATGAGCACTGTTCAGCAATAGCCAAAATGTGGGTGTGTTATTAATGCTGTTTTGGTCACAAATCTAAAACATGGCGCCACGTAAGCCACTATGAAAAATATTAACTCCATCCAACCAAAACCAGATGAATTTCCATGTGAAGCAGTACTTGTGTTGTTATGAAGAGCAACAAATAGTGAACTTTGCCAAAAATAATGAAAACATTTCCCAAAGAGTTTATTATTGTTTCTTAAGAATTTCAGTGATGTACATCCAGAGGAATTTTCTTAATTTATGATAAGTATGTGTATGTGAAGAGGTTCAAATCAGTGTATATTAACTAATGCCTTAATTCTATGTTTATTTCAGATGATGCTGACAGAATATAAAAGAATTAAACAGAAGATACAACGACCTATTGAACAACTGATGGCTCCTTGGTTAGCAAATGTAGATGATGTTATCCAGCCAGGTCTAATGTTACTGACCTGGACATCCTTGAATATTGAGAAATATATTAATACAGTTTTTTACAAGCTAGGTAAGTCATTTGCCTCCTTCCATTAACTTCTGTGTGATTTTTTTCTATACAAATGCAAGCTATATTATTAAACTTACTATCCTATGTGATTTACACTTAATTAGCTTATACATGAAATAAATCAGAATTTTTATTTATCCTGTACTTCATGAAACCTCTGCTTTATAACAACACCTTCTTTTTGTCTCACATATTTGTCAAATTTTTACTAGTACGAATGGGATGGCAGTTAGGGTTAAACCAAGCATAAAGCAGTGTGCAAAAGGTCCTGTGTATTCTGAATTCAAAGAATGATAGCTCCTTTTTTAAAAAGCTCCTAGGTTTCAGACTTTTCCTAATCTTGCCTTTTGTTTCAATAATGGACAAAACAAGTTCTCAGGGAATAATATCTCGACTGAGTTGGCACTGTCACTGCTCAATAGCTTTTCATATTAAACATTTTTTTAACGTCATTCTCCTTAAAATTAATGCAAACACATCTTGGGCAACAGATTTAGAAAACAGATGAGCTTGTAGTCTGTCAAAAGATTATCACAAGATTGCACTGAGATGTGTATTGTTTCTGAAGATACCAAGTTCCTTTTGCTTCAGCTTAATTACTACATCAAACATAGATTTTGTTTTTGAAATGATGTAAGTTGTTATAGTGGGAATTTTCTCTAGTTGAAATGGCAAATTAAAATACATTTTGGATGCTAACCTGACATTACACTCAATTTAATTTTGAATAATACAAGTAGTTTAAGTCTGGAACAGGCACCTTGCTGCTACTTCAATTTCAGCATTGAAAGCAAATTGCTACTAAACTGTGAAAATTCTAGTGATTGTTTTCCGTTAACTATTATTTGGCTTCTAACATTTTTTTGAAGGATAGACATTTCATTTGTCAAAAGTTTCTGTTGCTGGCAGGTTCTCCAAGTGGTAATGAGTTCAAGCGATAGGAGGAGAAGTATTCCTGGACCTCATTTGAATTTTAATGTCTTTGTGTTTGAAATGCATATACTTTAAGCTCATGTTATATATATTTATAATGTTTTGTCTATTATCTTTTAAGATATGCATAGCATATGCTAGATGAGCATATGTTATGCAAAGTAATTATGATTTGAATGGTGAACCTTGCTATAAAGGTTTAGATGTTTGAAGTAAGCTGGTTAAGGAGTAGAATTCATATAAAATTGAATATGATATTTCGTTGAGGTAAAATTTTAAGCAGGACTCTGCAAAGATTACTGTTTCAAACTTTTAAGCTTGTCTTGAATCTTCTTTTTGCTTCAAAAGCTGGGCTGGAGTTATTACTTGATCGAGTGAATGACTTGGTTGAATTTCGTATCGATGCTGTCCTTCAAGAAATGAGTAGAGTGCCACTCTGTAAGTTGCCAGAAGATGAACCACTGAGCTGTGAGGAATTTCTCCAAAAGACTAAGGTTGTTAGATAGAATTTTAATAAATAAGAGTTAAATGACTTTTAAATGAGGTAGTTTCCTCTTTTTATGAGGTAAAAACAGTGCAGAATTAATGAAGCGTGCATGGGAAACTGAAGTAAGGAAATCCCCAGTTGCTTGGCTGGAACCTTAAAAAGGAACAAAGATGCCAAATGCAAAGAGGTCTGAGCCGAGATGTTCTTTTCTGAGCTTATTAATGTCAAGCCAACTACTGTATATTTCTTTTATGATTTGGTATCATTCAACTTAAATGTTTTTCCTCTGTGATAGTATCTTTTTTATCATTGTTGCTTGTTAGTACCTTTAAATAAGGGAATTGCCCATCTGATGCTTGTGAATAGCTCCATAACAAGTGCGCTGGTTGCCTGGGAGAGCAAATAGGATAGAAATGGTTGGGTAGGAGGATGTAATATTTTTCTTAATCTCAAGCTCTCCTGAGTTGGTAATGGGATGTGCAAAATATACTCAGAAGTATGTGGGTGAAGGTATTCTGGGAAGAGTCCCTTCCTTCACTCCATCAAAATACTTTTATGTTGAAGAGGATTAACTGCAAGCATGTAAGTTGTTAGTCAGTTAGAAAGCTGATTAAGCTAGTAATAAAATTGAATGACAGAATGATTTTTATGAGGCAATAGTGAGATATTCTGGCATTTTAGGGTATAACATCTAACTTGTGTTTTCTTCTGAAATAAACTTTGCTTTGAAAAAGATTGTAGAAGATCATATAGATAATTCCCATCCCTGGCCTCTTGTAGCAATAAATACTACTAATGAAAGGTTTGTTTCTCTTAGCGTACTTAACTTTCTGGCCTTTCCTCTTTTGTCCCTTGTAACAGATCTCCTCGTTAAATACAAAGTAAAACTTCAAATAATGTTTTATGGAATGAACGGTATTTTATAAGCCTCACAATCCGTATTTTTTTTTGTTGTTGATTCTGCTGCTGCTTTCCTCATAGGGCTAGTACTAAAACATGTATTCACTAAAGTAAAAATATGTGAGAGTGAGCACAAAAAATTTCTCAGCACCGTGTGATTATTGATACTGCTTAATGCTGATCTTCTGCAAGAAAGCTACATAGCAATCACAACACCAAAACAGCCAATCAGTTTGAGTTAGCAGAGTAAGTGGTATGCTAACTCCAGTCATGGGTACAATGAAAATGGTAACAGCATTTGTAAGCTTATTGTAGTTTTTAATTAGAAGGGGCTAGAAATAAGTTCTGTCACCAAACAGGTGTCTTTAATTTTCTAAAGAAACTGCTGCAACAAAAATAGTTATACCGTGGAAAAAAACCCCAGAGTACTTTGTTTAGTAGTTGCTGTGATACTGCAAATCAGATCTGGCTTCTCTCTCAACTAGACTGAATCATTAGGAAGATCAAAGATTGTGTCTTAAAATTTGGAAATGACTGAATCTTGCTAATGGATGAATTTTTCCAATTACTGATTTTAAATTAAACAGAGGTAGCCAGGTTTGATTAAGCTTAAATAAATAGGAGATAACAAAGCAGAAAAAGTTAAAAGGCAATTGTTAAAAATTATAGTTAGCTAAAGCATACTTGATAAATTTTGCCACAAGTATTACAGAAAAAAACTGCACAATAATATATTTCAGAATTTTATTAAATCTCATTCTTTGACTCCTTCTCCCCCTAGTTAATAATTTTCATGTTTATTCCAGTCATAAATGCACCTTTTGATAGACTATATCTCCTATGTAGCTATAAATGGGAAATATGATTGGCTAATATTCCTTATGGCACAGCCAAGTAATGTAGAATGGCAATGATTAAAAGAAAGGTTAAATCTTCCATGGTCTACACTGGAAAGTCAAGATAATTAAGAAACATTGGCTTTTGGGAGCCCTTTAATGGAAGTTTATAGGCTTTATAAACTTTGATTCATAATATTTTAACTATGGATGAGTCATGTGATTTAGGAAACAAGGCACAGCAATTTTGAAAGACATTGATGGTGGCTTGTTTGGCATAACAAAGAATCCAACACTAAATAGTTTGGAACAAACCAATGTAAAAGTTATGTTGTGTGTTGACCTTGTTTTTCACAAATCTGAGGCCTTGACATTTGTGTTAATAAAGCCTGCTATGACGGTGAAATAGACACGAGAACTGGGAAGATAACATACGTTTGCTTTGGTAACAGGAGCTCTGTATAAAAGGTTCTCGGACTTTACATTTAAAAAGCTCACTGGTGGAAGAAGCTGCTCATGAGCTGATTAACATGTTACTCGACACTGAGGTACTGGTCAGAAAAGAAGATAAGTCAGTTGTACCCACTGGTGAAATAAAGGGAGAAAATACAGGTAAAAAGACTGTATTGTAGCTCTGTGCTTACATTTCTTCTGCATGCTGATAGTATGTGTTGGGGGATACTGTTGCTGAGCTGACTGAAGTATCAATCAGTATCTAATGTCTAAAGACTTTGATTTGAATTTGCCTGGATAACAGTTAATCTAATAATCATCTATGTTCTACAAAATAGGTCAATATTATCAGTCTAATTGCACGTTGAAATGTTAATGCCATAGGAGTAGCTACTTACAAGCCTTGGTTGATTGCTGAACTTCCTAGAGAAAGAATATAAGAAATATCTAAATTTTGGTGATAATCATGCCAGTTTGTACTGAGTAGAGAAGGTGGATAGGAGTAAAAGGACTGTTATATTGAGGTACATATAACAAATGAGTATAATCTGCACTTCTCTAAAATTTAGCTGTATTGCACATACCTGTGGAGGTGTTGCTTTATTGTCTTTTCAAGTTCCTTAAGTCAATTTAACTAACTAGATTTATGATGTTTTAGCAAAAGAAGAGGAAAGAAGAGCAAAAAGCTTGACTTCCTCCCACAATTCCAGTGAGATATGGCCTGGACTGTCTTCTCCAGCAAAGAGGAAGAGAAAGGATTTAGAAATGTTAGAGGAAGAAGCCAATGAACTGCTTTCCTACTTCAATCATTGTAATATTGACGCCCTTTTGAAAGTCACTCGAAAAACTCTGGAGACCATACGGAAGCGCATTCATGCATCTTCCATGATCAACTTCTTAGGTGGCCATATTGCAGTACTTTGCTTTCTTAGCCTATAAAAAGAAATATGTGAACGTAGTATCCCAGAACTATATGTAAAAGAGGGGAAAATAAGGGGAGTTTGAATAAGCTGTCTTGTTAAGAGACAATTGATAAAATTTCCAAAGGAATTGTTTTTCCTATGAGAGTAGGAATGTGTCATTGTGATGCTGTTTCTCTTAGGACTGATTGTACTGTTCTGAAGCTCGATATTATATTTGGAGCTGGACTTGATAAGCGGTTACCTGTTTGACCTTGGGTTTTACATAAAACTGGATGAAAAAAACAATAGAGAAAGAGATGTGTTCTCTTTCTCTTACTAATTGCCTTCAGATCTTTTTATTCATTATGACGGACCATTCTTTTGAAATGTTTTCTTGTTACATACTTTTAAGAATCAAAAATAAGTGCATTTGTATTTGGTCTCTATAACATGTAAGGCATATAACATTATGAGATTTTGTGCCCAATTTAATATGCTGACTGGGAGTTCGAGCCAGCTAACAAAATTTTCTGCTAAATAGAGTTTAGCTGCACATAACAAGTTGAACAGGAGCTTAATTGAGAGAAATATCATGACACAGTTTCACTTGTGCTGCTGTAGACTTTATCAATACACATTGTAAATGACTCGGGAATCTTTTTCTCCTTAAGAAATTACACTCAGTGCTTAATGCTAGGATATATATTTTGGTTTATTATCATTACAATGGCTAGTTTGATGTCTTGAAAAAAAATGTGAACCACCTTTTCTTTTTTTGTCTTTCATTTAGAAAATCACAATGCTTCTGAGCAGAAAAAAAGTGCTCATCCTATAATTAGGACTAGTGTCAACCTATCTATCCCTAATATCATCATGACACCCTCTTTGGATGAGGTACAGCAGATGCTTAACAAAGCTGTAGATAGTATTTTGAAAGTAATGAAGGGAGTTGGACAGTGGAGTAAGGAGAGAATATCCAAGGTTTGTATCTTTAACAGCCTTACTTAAAACAAAACTAATGTTTCAAGATTGCGGCAAATAGAAAATGAAATTTTATTTCTTTCCTAGAAGAAAATGTTAGAGAAAAAAGTGGCTGTGTTGCGGTGTGAAAGCAGAGACAGTGATTCTGATGATGGTATGAAAGAGACTGGAAAGAAAAACATCCACGGTAATGATAAACTCTGACATTGCTCAATTTGAACGTTAGGTAGATGTGACTTATACAGTATGTGTTAAAGGATACTGCATATGAAATGCATTGAAAGCAGTAGAGAAGACTTCATAAACTACCTTGAAGAAGAAATAGGATGAAATAACAATGCCAGAGCTTCCCTCTGTGGTTAGAAACCAGGCTTGCCTGAAAATACTTATCCTTGTGTGGATGTGAGTAAGGGGATTTTTTGTGCTTCTCAGAGTGTTGTACTGCTTTGGGTTCTACCTGCAGCATTTGAAAAGCTGTTAGGGTACCAGCTTGGGCACCGCAGTAGAAATGTTGAATGAGTTTGGAAAACAATTATAGTCACTATCACTACACAAAAGTTTTTTTCATCATTTGCCAGTGTGGTTTGTAACTTGCCATGTTCAAATGGCATCTTAAAACTTGTGCTGAAATTCTGTAAAGAAGGGTAAACAAAACCTGGTATTGAATAGAAACGTCTATATAGATTGCAGTATTGGTGGAGAGAGAATTGTGTAGAGGATTGAACAGACTAAAATTTCTAAAAGTAACTTTAACTTAATCTGTTTTGTGATCAGACGTGGATTTAAGTTATTGAAGGCATCCATTCAAGGAAATTTAAGATTGTATCTTTGGTTGCTGAGTTTTTCTTGTCTGAAATGGTTTACAATCAAACCAAATTAATTGTTCTACTTTGTACCAGAGGTACTTCAAAAATACATTGAGCCTTTTTAGGTTAGCTCCCTCTTATACACCTAAAACGTAGGGAAGTAATACTTGAACTGGTTAAGAAATTAAATTGTTCTTTTAAAACTAAGAGTTTCCCTTGCTTGAGATGAAATAAGGAATGATGGTAAGTTCAATATTGTGAGTATTTCCAAATTAATGGACTTTCCTTTTATCTTTTTTACCTTTTGAGGACTGGCTACGATCATCTTGGATTTAATGTTAATTTGTATTCCAAATTGGCAGTTGTGGTCTACCTCACATTATTTCAGAAAATAAAAATATTTATGGATTTGCTCAGTGCTGACATATCAGTAAATCACTTAGGTGAAGTGTACAGGATAAACCTTGGGGAGGGGTGAGAGAAAAGGAAAGATTATATTTGAAAGATTGGAGTGGAACTTGTTCCAAATTTGACAGAGTACCTAGATGAAGCAGGTTTCCTAAAATGGACAGGTTTATGAATTTGTGGCAATTATATTGCCCACCTAGACTTCTAGTTGCCTTTTTTGGTTAATAAGAACATTAACTTTAAAATGCATGCTTACTGAAAAATAGGTCATTAGTTTTGGTCTATAGGAATTTGCTTGGCCTAAACAATATTTCTGTCCTAAAACTGCTTTTGTATTTGACTCTGCCTTTATAGATAGTGTGTCAGATGCGGAATCACTCAGTTTGTCTGATCCAGTGCAAAGCCAGAACTACTTCAAGATTGTTTCAGAGAACAAAGACATTATTAAATTAGTATCTTTACTCAGCACTGCTATTAACTCTACAAAAAGGGTAAGACAATCGAGATGTTAATTTAATATCACTATCCAAGGGATATTAACGTATTACTTTTAATATCCTTGGGCAATAAGGGTAGGCATTTAAAGCAGGAATTAAACATATAAATGAAAAAGTGTAGGATGGTGGATGGAAAACACGACTGCAAATTTGAAAATATGCTTTGAAAGTGTAACATGGGTTAGGTGTCCTCTGCTCAAAAATTTATGAGGTTTTGAATGTTATGTGAAGTAAAACTTAAGTCTGATTAAAAGCATACCTCCAATTGGTAAAACATCATAAAAAACTCTAGGTATGGTTGTGTGTTGTTAATATAGAACTGGTAGTAATTTACAAGTGTGTTAAATACAGTTTTATTCACATAGGAATTCTTATGAAGCCAGCATGACTCCCGGCCCATTATGAAGAGTTTATGAAAGTTTTTGGAAGGAAACTAGCTGTCAGCTTGGCATTTGTAAATACTGCATAGGATTTGCTACTGGAGGTTAGGAGATAGTTAAGGGATATGCATTATTTCTTTGCCCTTTTCTTATTCCACGCACTCTCTAGTAAACTGTAGGGATTGAACTGCTATTTCTTTGGGGAAATCTGCATCAGTTCCTCCTGGGGCCAGTCCAGCCTTACAATGAAGCCTTGCCCGGTGGAAGTTTTCAACTCAAAGCCTCGTAACTTCAGTGGTACTAAGGCATAACTAGCACAATGACATACAGGCTTGTGCTGAAGACTAAGGTGCAGTTGATAATGGTGGATAGTTATCTGGGTATTTTCACAGTATTTTGTAATTAGAAACTTTTATCATTTAGCCAGGTTTAAATGCCTGCAAGCATTATGTTTATCATAAGTCATGATGTGGATTATCTCTCGTAGCAGTCACCTCTGATTTACTTTTTTAATCAGCTGAAGTGATGATGATTTAACTTTGTCTGACGTTTTCCTGAACTCCTGAGAACCAGAAAGATAATTCTGTTGCACACTCCTTAAATGATATTCAAATAAAAGATACCTGAATTGACTTTAGAATTTAAATTTGCCCCCCCCCCAATGTCATACATGTAAAAAAAGTTGTCTCATGACATCGTTATCCAAGAACGAATTGAGTTACTGCTGTTCTTGTTATGTTGGGCCCTGGAACTCATGTTTCAAGTGGTAGGGAAGAACAAGTGTACTCTATCCTACTCTTAAAGGAGTATTTTACTTCCCACTGCTTCCTAGGATTTTATTGACTGAAGAATCACTTCATTGGAAAATACTGTAACTGATGTGACAAATTGAATGTGATTAGCATACAGTTCCTGGCAAGGTTTGTGATTGCTAATGGAACTTGCTTTAGTATAAATTTACCAGCAGCCTTCTGTTTAGTGAGGTGATGCAACCTCCTCCACTATGGAATTCTTAATGTATTCTAATGAGCAGATGCTAAGAAATTGTATTGATGCTATACACATAATGCTTAGAAACTTTCTTTGAACCTCTAATGTGTTTCAGGAAGTTCTTGAAGCTTTGGAGAGTTTTAATTGTTACCACCATATATGGCAGAGAGACAAGGAGGAAACCATTGACAAATTAATGCTGGGAAACCCATTACTCTCTGAATTTGAATCTGAAATTCTGCATTTCCAAGGCTTGGAGCTGAATATCGATTCAGAGCCTGAATACATCTGCGTGGGAGCTATTGCACTGTATACTGGTAGAGAGAAGCTTTCCACTTCTCTTTAGACATGTACTTTCTGACTCCTGTGGGAAGGAGAGATGGTGCTTAGTTTTGAATGGGTGAACTAGGTTAAAGATGGAAAGGAGAAAGAGAGAGAATGGCTGTTTCCTGTTTTAATTGTAAAGGCATGCAAACAAAACACTAACAGCTCGTTTGTTAGGGGTGTGTGGGACAGAAAAGTGTATAATGATATGCAAACAAGATGAGAAGTGTGGCATCCAGCATCATCTTTGCAGGAGGAAAGATGGTATATTCTGAGAGAACTAGGAGGAAAACAATCCTGAATTGCAAGCAATCCTATAAACCACTCAAAGGTGTCAATGTGATTTCATCTTCTCTGTATGTGGATGGTTAGACTGAAAAACTAGAACTGCAAGTGAAGAGAACACGTATTGAAGAAAGATTAACAGTGCATCTTAAAAAATATCTACAATATCTAAATATCTATTCATTGTTAAATGTTTTTAGCTGATCTGAAGCTAGCACTGAGAGCAGAAATCAAAGCCTGGATGACTTTGCTGGGGTGTCATTGTAATAAGAAGTACCGAACAGAGATGGAAGCAATTTTCACTTTTATAGAGGAAACTGGCAAGAAGCTAAATCGCCGCATCAAGGATCTGGATGATATAAGAACAGCCATGTCAGCTTTAAAAGAGATCAGAGAACTACAGATCTCCATAGACTCTCAAGTTGGGCCCATTGAGGTAGGTAACAGGAATGTTGCATATGTGGGTACTGTTTCAACAGAGCACTTATTTTCTGGGTTAAAGCTTAACAGAGCCCTTTGAAAAGGTATGATTTCAGATGTGTTAAATGTTGGGTGCCAGACCTGTTGTGTTAGTGTAAACCTTTTATGTATGGAACTCTCATTTGGACAAATGTAAACTTGATGAGGCAAGAGGTGGTTTGGTGACTAGTACAGAAATTGAGAGATTTAGGTAAGAGGAAGATGAGAATACAGATATTTAAAGCAAGAAGGCTTTTGGTACTTTATGGAAGAAGTCTGAGTATCAAAAGCATTGATTTTTCTTTTTTTTTTTTTTTTTTTTTTTAGGTTAGCCTACAGAAGAGGAGAAAGTTAATGTTAGGCAGATTTTGTGAGAGTGATTGCTTTATCAGCTATATTGTCACTTGAAATAAACATAAACAATTGACTTCCTTAAAGAAGTTCACTTATCAGAATATATTTATTGAACATCTGACAATGTAGGGGCTTCTGGTCAATGGCAGAATTAAAAACAGTTAGTAACTGTTTCTCTGCTTTCCTGACTGGAGTATGGATTTAAGAATACTATAGTTTGGCAAAATGCACCATTGACTAGACATTCAGTAAATTTTTTTTTTTTTTCTTAAGGCGTGTTCGTGTTTCCAGATTGTCCATAATTTTATTGTCAGGGCTGTGTCCTTATTGTTAGAAATTAAAGTAACGTAACACAGAATTCTTATCTGTCAAATATAGACAAATCTAATATTCTTTTGGAGATACAAAAACTGTATTTGCTGTCAGACAGATGTCTCACACCTGTGTTTTCTCTGAGCTGAGGTACATTACCTCGAGTATGTACTCGTATGTGCAAATAATGGAAATAAGCGTGGAGCCCTTCCATATTTCACAGAATACAGCTAAGGAGGAACGTATCAGCCTTAGAAACTGTGAGGGTCTCCCTGCTTGTGTGAAGGAGCAAAAATAGGACAAGTAGTTTATGGTGAAAAGCAAAGTATATCGGCAGCTGGAACCTTCTGTGAAATTGTCATAGGTAATGAGGTCTCTTAGGAGGTGACATTTTGGAAGTTCCTGCTAAGACCTATCTTGCTTTGCCATGTCATGTGGAGACAAGGCAAAAGCTGTGGTAGCCAAGGATTCCTAAGCTTCCAATTCCACAAGCAGGAACCTTGAGTCCCTGGGCACAAGGATTCATGCTTCATATTTTTGAAAGAGGTTGACGTATTTTCCACACAGTTGGGTGGCAGAAAGATAATTATGTTTCCATTTTTTTTGCAATTTTTCTGCAATTTGATCAAACTAGAAAATGTAAAATGGAAATAATTCCACTTTATACAAAAATTTTCAGATGAAACTCTTATGCCACAAGATTCATTGCTACCTTATGCTATGCTAATTTACAATAAGTGAATTTCATTTGTGTTTTTGTGAAACTTGACTAAGGGTTTCGGTATGGGGAGTGTTTATATGTTGGTGGTACATCAGTGTTTTGAGAAAACAAAGGACCATTAAGTAGATTTTTAAGTAGATTCCTCATTTTGAATCATAGAATCATAGAATCAGTGAGGTTGGAAGGGACCTTTAAGATCATCAAGTCCAACCATTAACCTACCCTGATAAAAACACCACCACTTCTAAACCATGTCCCTAAGCACCTCATCTACCCTTTTCTTAAACACCTCCAGGGATGGTGAATCCACCACCTCTCTGGGCAGCTTATTCCAATGTTTAATAACCCTTTCAGTGAAAAAATGCTTCCTAATATCCAATCTAAACCTGCCCTGACATAACTTGAACCCGTTTCCTCTTGTCCTATCACTTGTCGCCAGGGAGAAGAGGTCAGCTCCCATCTCTCTAAAACCTCCTTTCAGGTAGTTGTAGAGGGTGATAAGGTCTCCCCTCAGCCGCCTCTTCTCCAGGCTAAACAACCCCAGATCCCTCAGTCGTTCCTCATAAGGTTTGTCCTCCAGACCCTTCACCAGCTTTGTAGCCCTTCTCTGGACACGCTCCAACACCTCAATGTCCTTCTTGTAGTGAGGGGCCCAAAACTGAACACAGTACTCGAGGTGAGGCCTCACCAGTGCCGAGTACAGGGGGATGATTACTTCCCTAGTCCGGCTCACCACACTATTCCTGATGCAGGCCAGGATGGTGTTGGCCTTCTTGGCTGCCTGGGCACACTGCTGGCTCATGCTCAGCCGGCTGTCCACCAACACCCCCAGGTCCTTTTCTGCCAGGCAGCTTTCGAGCCACTCCGCCCCCAGTCTGTAGCGCTGCATGGGGTTGTTGTGACCCAAGTGCAGGACCCGACACTTGGCCTTGTTGAACCTCATACCATTGGCCTCAGCCCATCTGTCCAGCCTGTCCAGATCCCTCTGCAGAGCCAATCTACCCTCAAGCAGATCAACACGCCCCCCTAGTTTAGTGTCGTCTGCGAACTTACTGAGGGTGCATTCGATCCCCTCATCCAGATCATTGATAAAGATATTAAAGAGAACGGGCCCCAGCACCGATCCCTGGGGGACACCACTCGTGTCTGGACACCAACTGGATTTAACTTCATTTACCACCACTCTCTGGGCACGGCCATCCAGCCAGTTTTTTACCCAGCGAAGAGTATACCTGTCCAGGCCATGAGCAGCCAGTTTCTCCAGGAGAATGCTATGGGAAACGGTGTCAAAAGCCTTGCAAAAATCCAGGTAGATAACATCCACAGCTTTTCTCTCGTCCACCAAGTGGGTCACCTTATCATAGAAGGAATATATCATAGAATGATGAATAGTTATAACATTTGAAATAGTTGCAACATATTAGTTGTGGTAACTTTTAATGTAGTTTTTAAATTCTTTTTTTGTTGAAAACAAAGTAGGGCTTAAAGGTCTTTATGGAATAGAAATTTGTTTGCTTTGCTTACTTGAAGGCCCCTGCTTAGAGGTTTTCTCATGGCTCACCTCCCATAATATTCAGCTTGGGTCATAGCAGATAACTGAAGACATGGATGAGAAAAATATTCTCATTAAAATTAAACGAAATCCTGTAGACTTAAGGAGTAGTTGAACTGGAAATAGTTTTTTAGAGAGGCAGATTACACTAGGGCAAATAATCTATCAGAAAGCAGAATGCTATGTGAAAGGTAAGGAAGTTAAGGGGAACTAACTAGTTTTAATTTTGATGTTTCTTGCAGTTTGGTATTGGTTTGCCACATTGTGATAATTGCTACGCAAAAGGAACAGGTCTTCTTTTTCTAACAAATCGTTCTCTGTTCTTAAAAATTATAATTGTTAGCATACATATATTTGTAAAATTAACTTCAGTTACCATTTTGTGTATCTTGATACAACCTTCTGACAGGAATCCTATGCTATGTTAAACAAATATGATCTACTTGTGGCCAAGGAAGAGACAGAGAAGGTGGACACTTTGCACTACAGTTGGGAAAAACTGCTAGTCCGTGCAAATGAAGTGCAGAATGAGCTCATTGCTTTGCAGCCAAACTTCAGAGGAGAGCTTATTAGCACTGTGAAGACTTTTGCTGAAGACTGTGCACAGTTCTATTCAGATTATGACCAGGCAAGTATTTGTCGTGTACTGTATTAGAGGAGTTTTTGAGGAGCAGTGGGAGCATGGAAAGATTGTGGAGTTGACTAATTAATGGGATGTGTCTCTACTATCTGAAGAATATCTTTACCCTTGTTAATGTGGTATTTCTGTTTCAGTGCAGGGCAGGCTTGCATTATTTTTTGTATGTGACCAAATTATGCAGTGCTGGTAATCAGCTCTTAAAGATTAAGACTTCAGACATTCAGTGTTTATGATAAATAGCTAGTTAGCATGAGCAAATGTGAAGATTTGGATGAATGAGAAATTATGTTAGAATGTAAGAAATGTTTTCTGATGTTGGATACAAGTTCAAATGGCTTAAGCTCTTATATTCTTTCTCAGTATAATATAAATGAGTCAAGCTGAACCAGTCTTGTATCATCTTCTACATAATACTGATTTTTACCTGAAAAAGGAGCTACCATTGCCTAGCTTTTACACTATTATGAAAATTTCTGTATTAAAAAGGCAATTAATTGTCTCTTTGTTTTGTTTATTTGTTTTAAAATTAAGTGCTTGTTCTAGTGTGTGATCTCTTGGTTCAGTTGTAATCTGATGTATGGATGTAATCCTGCAGCTGCATGGATTGCATGTTTGAATTTAGCATTTAGAAAATGGTGTTTAGAAATAAGTTGTGTCTATTTTCACGCTCTAATTTAACTAGTTAATTTAATTTTTTTTTTTTTAGAATGGGCCAATGGTGGTTGGTTTAGAGCCTCATGAAGCCAGTGACAGGCTTACTATGTTTCAGGTACTTTTAATTCTAAGACATTGCTTAATACTTAGAATCATAAAATCATCTAGGTTGGAAGGGACCTTTGAAATCATTGAGTCCAACCATCAACCTAACACTGCCAAAACTACCGCTGAACCATGTCCCTAAGCACCACATCTACCTGTCTTTTAAATACCTCCAGCAATTCCACCACTTCCCTGGGCAGCCTGTTCCAATGTTTGATAACACTTTTGATTAAGAAATTTTTCCTAATATCCAATCTAAATGTCCCCTGGCATAACTTATTCCAAGTAAACTAACACCTGAAGAGTCTGAGAATGAGTCACAGTAGATGAACTAATTTTCATTGATACATATGGTTACTGTTTGGGCAGTAACTTTAACTTAATTAAAGCTAAGTTGGTATTTTTTTCTATGCATTAGCAAGGAACACTGGTTAAAAGTATATTTTTTTAGGAGCTAAGAGAAAGGTTGCAGAAATAATGAGTAATAACTACTAGATTCAAGTATCCTGATGACAGCCTACTCTCAAGTTTAGTGTATTTGGCTACAGCGTTCATTACTGTGTCTTTTCCTCATGAGTGCAATTCTGCCCAATCTTCTTCTCCTCTCCTCCTTTTTTTTCTTTTTTTTTTTTTTAATAATATTAAAGACTTCCGATTAAACTGATTTTTTTTTCCTCTTGAAATGTTTCTTTGTAGCATGGTTAATTTTTATTCCTGTAATAATGACTTTGAATGGGTTTCCTTTTCCCATAGTGCTATTCATTTGTCTTTCTACTGCGATTCCTCAGTTATATTGCAATTGACATTAACATTTTGGGGTTTTTGCTGCTTAAACAGTAGTAATTCAGCCCTTCAATAAAAGAATTGCACAGTATACCTAAAGGGGTAGAATTTGCTGCATCCACCTTTATTTGCTTTGCGTGTCATGCTCCACCTCTTTCAAGTGCAAACTTAGCATATATTGTTCTATGACTGTGCCACTTGGAGTAAATGGCCTCCCTGTCAACTTCTAAATATGTGCCTTTGAACTCACTAAAAGGTACTTTTCTCATGAAAATTATTGACAAAATTATTGACAGTGTAAATTGTTAGTATCTCCTGTATATCTTTCTAGTATTTACTAGGTTTTAATTCCTAATGCAGCTCTAAGTGTAATGCCAGATCTTGACTATTTAGTTATTTACTTTTATTTAATTTAATCTTTTTCTTTTTCTTTCTTAGAATAGATTTGACAATCTCTTTCGGAAATACATTTCTTGTACTGGTGGGGAAGATCTTTTTGGTTTGCCTGTTACTCAGTATCCTCAGCTGCTTGAAATAAAGAAGCAACTGAATCTGTTACAGAAACTCTATAATCTATATAACAATGTCATTGACACAGTCAGTGGCTACTATGATATTCTTTGGTCAGAATTAGACACTGGAAAAATTAACAATGAACTTCTGGAGTTTCAGAACAGGTGAGAAACTGCTACTGTGGCAAAGATGCCTAAAATACTTTTTTACTTCTTAAATACATTTGGTTAGCACCAATAGTCATCTCTGAGCATGTATTTGTTCATTGAAACATGAAAAATGTGAATTTTAACAGAAAAATATATCCATTGCCAACTGCATAAAACAAAGGAGTCACGTTTAGACTCTAAATGTTAAGGATTATTGTTCCTTAAAGAACTTCTTGGTTAATTTTTTGTTTTTTAATGAGTTTGGAATATATGTTAAAATTTCTGTCTCTTTTGTTCATGAAGGGAAATTTCACTTGTTTGTTGTAGTATTATTATTCATGAGAGAAACATTCACCCTATATGCGTAAGGCGATTTAGTGAATTGCTGAATGGTTTTCCTACAAAATGGGCTATATTGCATGTGTAGAAGCTGAACTTTTCATCAAACCAGGAATCAAATGATTCAAAGAATTAAACCTGCATGTTCTGAGGAACAGGTTTTTACTAGAGCTCAGAGCGGTGTGTAACATGAGCCTTACCAAAAGATGAAATCAAGATGTAAAATGGTTCAATTGTTTTTGAAGATCGCTTGGACAACTTGTATTAGAATTATGCAGCAACACTCATAGAAGCTGAGCTTTTCACCAGACACTCCTTAGGGGGAGCCTGTAGGTGTCTGCCCAGCTATTAGTCAGTGAAATAAACTGGAAGCAGTTTTTCTCACGTGCAGAATTACCTGCAGAATCTTCAAAATACAGGTAACCTGAATTTAGAAGTTATGCAGTCTGCTGTTAAAACCATATATGGTTTTATGGGTTTTATGTGGTTAAATGGGTAATAGAAAGAATATTTGAAGCTGTTTGAAAAAGCTTGCATTATTTTTATATAGATGCTGTAAGCTTCCCCGGGGTGTAAAGGAATGGCAGGCCTTTTCTGACCTAAAGAAGACCATTGAAGACTTCAGTGAATGTTGCCCATTGCTTGAACGTATGTCAAGCAAAGCAATGATGCCTCGACACTGGAAGCGGATTATGGATCTCACTGAGCACAACTTTGATGTGGAAAGTGAGACATTCAAACTGAGGAATATAATGGAAGCTCCACTATTAAGATATAAAGAGGAAATAGAGGTATTGTGAAGGAAGGGAAATGGATGCATGAAATGAAACGATCTGCTAAAGTAGTATATCAGTAACAGTAGTAAGAAGGAAAACAGAATATTTCTAAAGAAATAATAGAGAAATGGACTATCACTTCAGCTTTCTGTATAAAATAATGACACAAATATTTTGTGGTGCCAACTCCTCTTTTTTACATCATGCATCTTGGCCCAGGAATTAATTTGGGAGAGTGCCTTGCTTTGCAACATTAATGATATGAAAAGTAATCACTGTGTTATATTTTTATTCCCCCCAAAGCTTGCCATATTGTGATGTGGTATACCAATTATTAGCTACGGGGTTTGTATGTCTGTACGTCTTCCCACTTGATAAATAGTTGCTCTCCAGCCTTACTGGTGTTAAAGGAAATATAAGTTAGATTTGTATAGCGGAGACTTGAACCATTCAAAGCTTGTTTTGACATCCTATTTATTCAAAAGGATATCTGCATAAGTGCTGTGAAGGAGAGAGACATTGAGCAGAAGTTAAAACAAGTGATAGCTGAATGGGACAACAAAACATTTACCTTTGCAAACTTTAAAACCCGTGGGGAACTTCTTTTAAGAGGTGATAGCACATCAGAAACCATTGCTACCATGGAGGACAGCTTGATGATTCTTGGCTCTCTCATGAGTAACAGGTAACAGAAAAAGTGTGTGTGTGTGTGTAGATAAAAATATGAGCAAGTGGCTTGAGGCTTGGTTTTATTGAACAAATCTGTCTTTCACAGAGAAGGAAAATAAACATCTAGCTAAAAACTAAGAGCTTGCTTATCCTTGAACTGTTCATGGCCTAGTTCTTATTATCTGTATTCGTCCAATAAGTTCTTTTGAAAGTCTGTGGATGCGGTTCAAACTTCCTGAATAATCAAGTGGACAGTTTTCATTGTTGGAAAAAAGTGGTGATGAGCATAAAGGGGAGCACTGCCTGGTTGTGGCAGACATACTACAGGCATTACAGGCACTTCTACTCTACCCCCTGTGATAGGTCACTGCCTCATGCTGAAGGTGCTGAAAATTCCGGTTAAAATGAGCTTCAGTTTGTCCGGTTTCACATGCCAAGGCCCGCAGATAAAATAAGGAACACGGAACCTGATCATCAGGCAGATGTTCAAAAGCAAGAGTTTAGCTGATAAGGACCTCTGGGAGTCTTGCAGCTTTCAAGATGTTGCATAGTCCCTTTTTGAAACCACTTTACCTTTGAGTGAAATTGAAATCTCGCTCCTATTCAGCTTCTGTTGGATCAGAGCTGTGCTACACACTGTGTATACAAAGCAGCATGTTGGAGCTGATTTGGTTTATAGCTGCTAACTAGCTGAATTGAGTCAAGTATAGGTTTCTATACTTTAACTTGACAAAGATACAAGCAGCAAAATTGTTCTTCATCCTTATGAATAATGTGCTGGCTTTCAAGACTTGTTTCCTTCTTGAAATTAAGCAAGTGTCTTCTTTTTATTTTAGATATAACACACCTTTCAAGACACAGATTCAGAAATGGGTGCACTATCTTTCCAACACAACGGATATCATTGAGAACTGGATGACTGTGCAGAACTTGTGGATTTATTTAGAAGCTGTTTTCGTTGGCGGTGACATAGCAAAGCAGCTTCCAAAGGTTTTCAGACATGCCTTTTTTAGTTTGGTTTTCTACATTTTAAGAATATATCTTAACTGTGATGTCATAATTGATGAAGTAACATAAACATCATTTTTTTTTGGTACAAAACAAAACTAGGCTTGCTAAGAGATTAGGTAAACAATGCCTGCAGAAGTATTGTGTTAAAAAGAATAATAAAATTGTGTGAGCTTATTGATCTTTTTATGACTGTAAAATTATTAACCAATATGTGTTTGTGTTGTGCCTAGTGGTAGCCTAGCCTAGTTCAGCCAGCTTAGTTGTACCTATCACTAGCCTAGTGGTACCTATGTTTTTTCTAGGAATCCTTACCTTAAAGTTTCCTACGTAACTTTTCAAATTAAAAATTAACTTTAGTTTTTAGAAAAAAGTCTTCAAATTTGAAGCATGCAATTCAAGCATAATGAGTTTTCTGTCTTTTTCTCTAAGAATGATTGAAAGAGAAAGTAGATAGCAGGCTTGACAGTCAAGTGTAAAATAAGCTGTATCGTGTAAGAAGAAAGATTTGTGTTTTTCCAAGCTGAAAAATCTTTAGAAGTTGGACATGGGAATACTAGTGAGAAGATTACTAGTGAGAAGATTACTGGGTGCCAATTCTGCAAGGAAATGCCTTTTCTTTCTTCTCTCTTCCTTCTTTCCCCTCTTCCCTTCCACATTCATCATCATGTTTCAACAGGAAGCAAAGCGTTTCTCTAACATTGATAAATCCTGGGTGAGGATCATGATCCGAGCTCATGAAACACCTAATGTTGTTCAGTGCTGCATTGGAGATGAAATCATGGGGCAGCTACTACCACACTTACTAGAACAGCTTGAAATCTGTCAGAAATCACTCACAGGGTAAGATTACTACATCACCACAGTCTCGGGCAGATGGTTGTGAATTGTGTAACTGGGGAAAGAGCAATTGCTTGAGTACTGTGCCACAGACTTTGCAAAGATCATATTCTTATTATACTATGAATTCAGTTGAACTGAGCAAAAAAGTTAGCAGGATGATACAACACTTCCAAAGAAATTGCTAGCGACTCACTGCACTGAGAAGTATTTGAGTTGTGACTAAGGTGTCAATCACTGTCTATCTCTGCTGAAACCAAGGCTCGTTTCAGCCTAGTTTCAATCCAGAAGGCAGTCTCAGTCTGTATGTCCTGTTCAGACCCTTCACGCGTCTGGGAGAAATTCATCATGAGACACTTAAATATTGAGTAACAGACTTAATGTAAAAACATTTTATTTTGGTTTAGCTTCTTTTCTTTTTACTGGTGTTTATATTATAGTAAATAATAAAACTTTTCAACGAAATGATTTCTGATGCTAAAAGAGTAGCTTTAAAGCAGGTACTTAACATGAAGGTATGATGGATAAGAATTGTCATTGTCACTGCTAAAAATTGCAATAATACATTGTGAGAAATGCCACCTTTAAAGAGGAAAGGATGTATAAATTAACCTAATTCTCTTACCATTTGCCTACCCCCTGGCCAATTATTTTTTTTTTTTTTTTTTTTTTTAAAAACACAGGTACCTGGAGAAAAAGCGCCTCCTGTTTCCACGATTCTTCTTTGTGTCAGATCCTGCTCTCTTAGAAATTCTTGGCCAAGCATCAGACTCTCACAATATACAGGCACATCTGCTGAATGTCTTTGACAACATTAAAACTGTCAGGTTCCATGAAAGGGTATGTACTGCCCACACCTCAATGTTACATTCTTTCAAATTAACAATGCGTGATATATGTTAACTAAGAAAGTTGCTTAGGTGCATAGGGCGTTCAACTGTTTTACCAAGTTCATCAATTATTTGATGCTGCGCAGGCTTTCTTCATTTAAGATTTAGTTTCATTTCCTCATTTGCTTAATAGGAAAACTAGAATAACAAAACAAAAAAAAATTTCCACCCATGGTTAGGTTTCGGAAAAAAAACACCCAGGTGATGAACCGTCTTCTGTGGCTTAATATAGGTTAGCATCCTCAGATAAGCTTCTCATTCTTTAGGAGCATATTTATATCTTTAGAATGCCTGTATTTGTACTTTTTTGTTTATTGTTTGTGTGTAAGAAAAAGTGTATCTATTCTCTCATCTGTTTCTAAGTTATCCTTGATATCCCTTCAAGCATAGTGTTTGAAGAACAATTTTCTTATACCCTTTACAAGAACAGATACAACAATTTTTTTTTTCCTGTGTATGAATATATTTTCTTAGAAATTCACTACATCCCCATGCATTTGAAATTCCTTTGATTGACCATGTTCCTTAACTTTTGGGGTTTTATTATTTCTTATTGTCAGGCTGTAAATTTTGTTAGACTATTAACCTGCCAGTGATGGAGGAAGGTTTCTTTCTTGTGACTGGAAAGTTGAGGCTGACATTGAAACTTAAGTGAAATTCAGGAACTGTCAGTGTATTGGGGTTTGTCTACTTGTTCAGATGACAGTGTTTTGTTTAAAGCCTTTCTGCACACCAAAAGTAATGATTTAATTGTTTTTACATTTCACTTAACAGATTGGTATAATTTATTAGTTACCTAAATAAGTTTAATGGATTGATGGCAGGAAAATCAGTTATGCTAAAGATAACAATAAGTCAATAAATCACAAAATGTTCTTTCTTTGCTTTTATTAGATGTATGATCGTATATTGTCGATTAGTTCACGGGAGGGTGAGACTGTAGAGCTGACTAGACCTGTAATGGCTGAAGGTAACGTGGAAGTTTGGCTCAATTCTCTGTTGAAGGAATCCCAGCAGTCACTGCATCATGTTATTCGCCAGGCAGCTGCACACATCCAGGAAACTAGTTTCCAGCTGACTGAATTTCTTTCTACTTACCCAGCCCAGGTAATATCAATGTTAAATCAACAAAGAATTGTTCACAGATATGCTGCACATTGATGTTTTTTTCCTTGCCTTTGCAGCCAAAATTGCTGCCAGTGTTATAAATGCAAACCTGACATTTATATTTATCTTAATCAGCTCAGTCTTTTAAGTTACACTTTACGTATCTAAAACCAAAATAAAACTTACCCTGAAGCTCTTTTTCAAAAATAATGCTGAACACAATAAATTAATGCAATGGAGTTAACACTATTTCTTTACAAGGCTAATATGTGACTACTGAAGGAAAAGTAGTAAAATTGTATGTTTGTTTATATATTCAGGAAAACATTGCATATTGCTAAAGATTTGGAGTTGAGAGTAGTGCTGAGGGAAAATTATTTTCTTAGTAGAAGCTTCTTCAGTTGTGATCAGGAATGTTGTTGGAGAGGGAATAAAGAGTTTGTGAATTATTGGGAAAAGATTTTAAATTTAAGCATTAATTATTATCTGATTAGTTATTAATTATATATATAAGCTATATTAATTATATATAATATTTATATGTATACCATAAATTGTATTGAATAGTTGTATCAGCAGTACATCATAGGCAGTATCTACAAGACTGAAGTATGTATTTAACTATGTGTTTATGAATGGAGTTGGGACACTTAAAACGAATGCATGGGTTGAATGACCTCTGTATGGATGCATGAAAAAGAATTTCATACAAACAGTAGCAGAACCATTTCTTTAGTTTATCTGTGTCTGTGAATGTACATTTTACGTGAATGAGAAAAGATTATGAAGCATATACTTTTATGTTTCCTAAGGTTGGGTTGTTAGGGATCCAAATGATTTGGACAAGAGACTCAGAAGCAGCTTTGACTAATGCCAGGTATGATAAAAAAATTATGCGAAAGACGAACCAGTTTTTCCTGGATCTTCTAAACCTGCTGATAGAAATGACAACAAAAGACCTTAGCCCAGTCGAGCGGGTTAAATACGAGACTTTAATCACTATTCACGTGCATCAGAGGGACATTTTTGATGGTCTGGTAAGTATTGAAAAATTTACAATGAGTTATGAGGTGGTTTCCGCATAAAACAATGTGAAAAGACTAGAAGAAAATGTTGCTATACTTATGAACTCGCGCCTCTTAAGCTAAACGTTTAATTTCAGGATTGTAATGATTATGTGACCTGGAGTATTATAAAAATGCTGATGTTGCTTTGAACCATGTCTTAGTTTCCGTTTAAGTGATTCAGTGTTTTTTTCCCCCACAAGCAATAGCAGAATTTTATAATGCTTTGTCTTGGGTCACTTAATTTAGATGCCTCTGTTGCATGATTAGTTCACGCAATCACAGAATTTTCAGAGTTGGAAGGGACCTCTAGAGATCATCTAGTCCAACTCCCCTGCTAAAGCAGGATTGCCCAGAGCACATTACTCAGGACTGCATCCAGGCGGGTCTGGAAAATCTCCAGGGAAGGGGACTCCACAGCCTCCCTGGGCAGCCTGTGCCAGTGCTCTGTCACCCTCACCGTAAAGAAGTGTTTCTGTGTATTTGAACGGAACTTCCTGTGTTCTAACTTGTGCCCATTACCCCTCGTCCTGTTACTGGGAACCATTGAAAAGAGCCTGGCTCCATCCTCCTTCAACCCACCCTTTAGATACTCGTATGCCATAATAAGGTCTCCCCTCAGCCTTCTCTTCTCCAGGCTAAAGAGTCCCAGCTCTCTCAGCCTTTCCTCATAAGGGAGATGCTCCAAGCCCTTAATCATCTTAGTTGCCCTAAGTTAGAGACTTCTTTTTCCTCATGCATTGTGTTGCAAGTAACTGTCCTTTCTCTGGACTACATTATGAGTCTCAAGGTGTAAATAGAATTAATATAGAGTTATAGTACAGAAAAAAGTTTGAAGTTGATTGGAGCCGCTGTCCCCTCTGTTCTAATTTCAATAGCATACCTAATTATTACTTAGGGATTTATTTATTCACGTCACACTTTCTCACGCTGCCACAGGATACTAAAATTAGGAAAATTAAAGCATTTACTGCTTAATCATTCAGACTTAAAACCTAACATATACTTTAACCTGTAGGAAGCTCTGGATCTGACTCTGAAATTAAACTGTTTGAGAAAAGATAGGCAGGCACCTATCTTTTCATTGTAAAACCAGTTGTTGCTAGTTATAAATATCTTATGTAAAGTATAATTTTTAGATACAACCTTCAGGGCATCTTTTAAAATCTTGTTTTAGTATTCAAATTGTTAAATTTGAATTACTCCTAGCTGTATTGAATTTCTTAACTAATATCTGCACCATGACACTGTCTCGAATACCTTTTTTCCAATTTGCATGTGGTTTCATACAAATCTCATGACTTTTCAAAAAGAAAATATCATATTATGTGATTCCTACTCATATGTAAAAAGAAAATAGTAAAGATGAGTAAAAGAAATAGTAAAAGAAACTGATCTTAATGACTTTTGTTTGAGGCTTATGGACTGTTCATTTGTATTTACAATTTTGACACACTCATCTAAAGCCTGAAATTCCTTTGCCTTAGTATGGGTTTCAGGGACAGCAATAACACATTAGCAATTTTTGTCGTAAAAATCAAGATAGGGTTTCCACTATTCTTTTGTTACTAGTTCTTCTTTATGCCTGTCATTGTGATTGCAGTTCTGTCTTTGCAGTACTACTTAGATGAGATAATATAAATGCAAAAATAAATGTTAACCATGAATAGCACAGCCTTTTCCCCCCTCTTTTCTTAGTGTTGCATGCATATCAAGAGCCCTACAGACTTTGAGTGGCTGAAACAATGTAGATTTTATTTTAATGAAGACTCTGATAAAATGATGGTTAAGATCACTGATGTGGGTTTCACATACCAGAATGAATTCTTGGGCTGTACTGACAGGCTTGTCATAACGACTCTTACAGACAGGTAAAAAAGACTGATTTTATTCCTTTATTCTTTGATGTCAAACCCAGGCTTTTAGAAAAGCAATTTAGTCATTCCTACTGGATGCAAAATAGATCTCTGTAGAGTTTATCCTTCACAGTCTTATCAAAGTCAATAATGTTACATCAAATACATGAGTATTTCTGTTTCTGTGCCTTGCAATATGAATAACTTTCAGCTTAATTTCTGCCACATACTTGTGTGATCCCCACATATATGGTGTATGGGACTTTGATTCTCATCTATGTGAGGCCAGTATACCTGAGGATCAGCTACATCCAACAGATACAATATGCAGAGAGAGATACAGGGCAAAAATAAGTGTTTACAGGCAAGCTAATGAAAACAGCTAAGAAGAGTAGATAGCAAAAACAATTCTATTCAGCTGCAATAATTGGGGATCTTTCATCTAGAAGGATATTGAAAGAATTGCAGTCCTATTAATAGAGAAGTCTACCTACCTAACTGGAATACAACAAAGAATGCTTTATAAGCTATCATTGGCAAAATAAAGGCATTAGGTCGGTTGGTGGTTTTTTTTGTTTGTTGTTGTTTTCTTTTTTCCTTTCTTTCTTTTTTTTTTTTTTTTTTTAACTGCTCCATAGAGCAAATTCTAGAGCTTCTCTTTAGATATAGTTGTTAGCAGGGTGTCCTACTGCATTACACATAGCAGTTTCATTTATGAAAATGGGATGCGTTGTATGATCAAATTTTAAAGATGGATGAGAAAGGAAAGGTTAGCTGTCTTTCATTATTCTACTCCACAGTATAATGTGGTTCAGAACTACTTCACTTAAAGTAGTTCAGGAACTAAGCTAACCAAACTAGATTAGGCAGCATCTCTGTATCTGCTTTCTTTCCTTCTTGTGATCTTTCAGGTTGTTGATTATCGAGGATTATCTGTTCTTCCACTTTATGTATGAGGTTACGAACCTTAATATTACCTGCATCAGAAGCTGAGTGAAGGGATTTCCTTCTTAGTGTTTTAAATTGTAATTAGAGGCATGTCATTTCAGCAGTTTACTTGTCTCCTTAAATCAGACCTTCCTCATGTAACACATTTGAGGAGATTACTTGGACGCTATACAGAAAACTGCTTCAAGGCCATTAAGTGATGATAGAGTGTTGCTTTTTAGATGTTACATCACTTTGGCTCAAGCTTTAGGCATGAACATGGGTGGAGCACCTGTTGGACCTGCAGGAACTGGAAAAACTGAAACCATCAAAGACATGGGACGGTGCCTTGGAAAATACGTAGTGGTCTTCAACTGTTCAGACCAGATGGATTTCCGAGGACTTGGGAGGATCTTCAAAGGTAAGAAGTAGACCAAAGGTAACATGGTGGCCAAAAGGGTCAACTGTATCCTGGGGTGCATTAGATGCAATATAATTAAACAGTCAAAAGAGGTGATTGTCCCACTATACTCAGCATTGGAGTGGCCTCACCTCATGTACTGTGTGCAGTTTTGGGGTCAACAATGTACGCAGCACATAGAAATATCAGAATGTGTTCAAAGAAGAGCAAAAAAGATAGTGGAGGAACTAGAGGGCATGACTTATGAGGAAAGGCTGAGTATACTGGGTTAGAGAAAAGCAGACTGAGGGTTCCCTTGTTGCTGTCTACAACTTCCTCATGATGGGGAGTGGAGAGGGAGGTGCTGATCTCTTATCTCTGGTGTCCAGTGATAGGACATGAGGAAATGGCTTAAAGCTGGGTCAGGTAAGTTCAGATTGGATATTAGGAAAATGTTCTTCACTGAGAGCATGGTCAAGCACTGGAACAAGCTCCCTAAGGAAGTAGTCAGGGCCCCAAGCCTGTCAGTGTTCAAATAGTGTTTGGACTACACTCTTAGACATTTGGTTTAACTTTTAGGTAGCCCTGTTGTGGAGTCAGGAGCTGGACTTGATGATCCTCATGAGTCCTTTACAACTGAGGATACTCTGTGATTATATGATTCTATGGATTATGTGAAAGTTACAAATGCTAAGAGAACATCTTTATAAAACAAGGTCAACACATATACAGCAGGTGGTTTTCAGCATTTTAATAAATGCAAGTAATTAATATCTTGTAATGTATGTAACACATTTGCAACACTGTCTCCAAGAAATAGAAATGTCTGAAAACATGTGACAGTTTATGAAAAGATACATAAAGACACTTAAAATAATCAAGGAGGACTGCTAGTACAAAAAGAAAAGGCTGTTAAATTTATTGCTGAACTGGTGGAATGTGTTGGATTCTCATTTCAGTATTTTCTCACCTTCAAATGTCAAAGTTCTTGTCAGTTGAAGGAAGTGCATGAATAGCACTATATATGTTAAAAACAATTGGCACAGCTCACTGAAGTTAGATTCAGTCAACGTTTTTTTAGGCACCTGAAATTGATACCTGTCAGCCATGACAGATGTTGAATTAGAGGTCAAGTGGAGGTCCTTGACTATTGTGTTGCTGCAAGTGACTATGTTAATGATTTTTTTGTTTTGTTTTGTTTTTTTCCCCAAAATATCCGAGGAAGAATGCACAGACTGACCCCTAACTTCTCTCCAGGTGAAAGCAACTTTATTGTTGATTTTAATCCATGCAATATTGCCGTAGACTTATTGCATTGGTTTTTTTGGGGGGGGTAGGGAGGAACAGGGAAGCATTCAAGATGCTGAGAGAAAGAGCAGAAATCAAAGGATGTAGTATCCCAGAAAAGCTTGAGGACTTTTGAAACTTCGTGCATTCTTGCTTGAAAAAGAATTAAATTCTCATTGTCCCTTTCCCAGCCTTCCAAAATAAACATGTGGGTTTTTTTTGTTTTGTTTTGTTTTGTTTTGTTTTGTTTTTTTCCCCCTGAGGTAGAGTAACCTGATTTTTGGCTTATAAATTCCACCAGAAAAGGGTTAACAACATAATGGTCAGATGCTTAGTTGCTTTTGTCTTTGAAGGTCTTGCTCAGTCTGGCTCCTGGGGTTGCTTTGATGAATTCAATCGTATTGATTTACCGGTACTATCAGTAGCTGCACAGCAAATTGCAATTGTGTTGACATGTAAGAAGGAACGTAAAAAAAGCTTTATTTTTACTGATGGAGATAATGTGGAAATGAACCCAGAATTTGGCATCTTTCTTACTATGGTAGGTATTCAGTAGGTTTCTAATATGCCAGTGATGATTGTACAATAATCACTTCTAACTTGGTATGTTAAATGTACTTGCTAGCTCTTAGGTCACTCAGCTCTTAGAACTCACTGATAATTTGTGAACATTAAGCATTACTACAAAGACAGTTTACAGGGTCTTATTTCAATGATATCAAGCATATGCAATTAACAAATGCATCCAGGAATGTAAATGAAAATTGTTATCTCAATGTCATATCACTTCTGCATGCTACATTTTGGTTCCCAAAGCATGCTTTTTGCTACAAGTACAGAAAAATGACCATAGAGATATAGGTAGAAGTAAGCAGTATAAACAGGACCTATAAGACAAATACAGATTTGAAGCGGAACATTTTTCATACCTCACAGGTGTAAGAGAGGCTAAAATGCTGTAGAAATATGGTGGTAAATTTGCCTGGCAATTCATTTTCACATGTGATTTAAAGCCAAAAGCTGTCTTTGTCTAACCAGATTACATGTTCCTTTGCTGATTCTTCAGTTTGTGCAAGGTGCAGTCAACTTCAAAACCTGTTCTTCTCTCCAGAATCCAGGATATGCTGGACGACAAGAACTTCCTGAAAACCTGAAGATCAACTTCCGTTCAGTGGCTATGATGGTTCCCGATCGTCAAATCATAATTCGTGTCAAATTGGCTAGTTGTGGTTTCATTGCAAATGTTGTATTGGCAAGGAAATTCTTTACACTGTACAAGCTGTGTGAAGAACAGCTGTCAAAGCAGGTGATTATTTTCTTGTGAGGAATAATTATCTTAGGGAAAAACTATATATTATGTTACAAATTATTGGTATCTGTGTGAAGAAAATGGAAAAGTTCATGTTCACTAAGTAAGCTAAATGACTCTTGCAGTTTAGTAGTGCAACCCTCATCAGTCCTGGAGGATTAAGTCCTGCTACAGGTTATCTGTACAAGAAAGGGACTGTCATTCAGAATACTGTTTATTATTAAGTTGTAGCTTTAATAGATGGTGATGATTAACGCAAAAAAGGGGCCTATGTATTAGCTGGTCTTATAGCGTGGACTGAGAAGCATTTGGTTTGTGCTGCCTGTGCTTGTTTAGATGTTTCTCAAATAAAGTCAGTTTCCAAGGCCCACAAAGAGTTCAAAATCATACTGCTAGTTTATTTCTTAATAGTCCTTGGGAACCTTGTCTTGGTTCAAAGGCTTGTGATTACATTTCTTTTTTCTGTCACACCTTACAGTTTAGCAGATGGTAGCAGAGGTGGTGAATGAAGTCGCCCATAGTCATGCAGCCAAAGACTAGTTGTTGAATGTTAGGAGGCATTTGTGCCACGTGTACCACTTCTCATACATATCCATATCTTAAATAGTAAGTAAGAATTGCTTTACCCATGTTGACTTGGGGAAAATTTTCCCAAACTTTGCATGTCTTCTAGGTGCATTATGATTTTGGCTTGCGGAATATATTGTCAGTGCTACGTACATTAGGAGCAGCAAAAAGAGCAAATCCCACAGATACTGAATCTACCATTGTCATGCGCGTGCTGAGAGACATGAACCTGTCTAAACTGGTAAGTTCTGAGGGCCTGGTAAATTAATTAAATTGCACTTTAGAGTTACTTTGTTTTTTTTTTTTTGTTTTGTTTTGTTTTTTTTTTTTGGAAATGCAATTTCAATCTATTAAGGTGATCACCAGAAGATTGGATGTGGCCTTTACACTTAAGCTAATTTGTATATGTTCCATGCTCTGGGTGGTCTGGGGTATTGCTTTTGGCTGGGATAGAGTTAATTTTCCTTGTAGTACCTTGTGTGGGACTGGGGAGTGAGTGAGTGAGGGGCTGTGTGGTGCTTGGCTGCCTGCCTGGGTTAAACTACACCACCTTGAATTGTTCAGAAACTTTTTTACGTATATCCCCTGCTATCTATAGAAATAAGTGACCAAATAGAAGTCCGTAGAAAATTTGACCTAAAGTGTTTAAACACTCTTTTGAAATAATCTGTTATTTGTGGTAATGAGTACCATCTCACCTGTCTTAAATAGCTAACCAAACCTCTTGTGTTGCTGTGATACTACATCTCCTTTATTGTTTTTTTTTTTTTTTACACCTTAGACAAATAATTTACTATTTGTCTAAATGTTATTGCTAAAATCTACTTCAACAAATTCAGTCTGTATGTTAGTGGTTTATTTTTAATAACTTTTGATTATTGGAAGCATCACATGGTCTCCTGCTGTGTCCTTCTAGAGTGTTTAGCACCTAGATGGCTACCATACATGGTTCCTTATGTTTTCAAATATTGCTTTAGCTCTACAAGACTTAGGAATTGTTTTTTAAGATGACAGAATAAATAAAATAGGTTTTAATCTGTGAGTTTTTTCCCCTCTGATTTTCACTAGATTGATGAAGATGAACCCTTATTCCTGAGTCTAATTGAAGATCTGTTTCCAGATATCAAGCTTGATAAAGTAGGCTATCCTGAACTGGAAGCTGCCATTGACAAACAGGTAATGTTTCTCTTGATCTGTGCTGCTGTGGCGTAATTATCATGATGTGACAGCTAAGAAAATTATTGGTGTTGAATCTCTCCTGCTGGTAATAACGTGTTTTACTCTTTAGAGGAAGAGTAAGCTTTTCCATAAATCTTTATCATTGACATACTGTTATTAACCTTATTCTTAAAGATGTCACTGAATTGTGATTGTGGTGTCCTGTGGTTTTCTTGTGAGTCATTTGTGGTGACCAGTTTGAAAAATGCATGTATATTCGATTGCCTTATGTGACCCAGGATTTAATATTTGCATAAAGTCTAACACTCAGAATCTTTTGGAACTTTTAGAACATTTCCATAGGGCCAGCTTAAGAACATCAGCACCATATAGAAGGTTAATGAAGTATGTACACTTAAATGATCACCTTTGTTAAACTTTCCTCCAGAATTTTGATAATTCCTCAGGTAATTATCTAATAGTTAAACAGAGAAATAAAAAAAAAAATCAAAAAACCCCAACATGAAAAAAAATGGAAATCAGAAGTGTATTTCTGAAGAATATGACTTTTTCTGAAGTATATAACTTTTCATTTACTGATATTTAATATCATTAGATACAAGTAAAGATGTCTGTTTCTGGCTTTCCTAACAAGAAAGCGTTGTTTCATCAGCTAATGTTTACGGAACTGTTTTGCTTTCTGTAGTTTATACAGTTCACTTTGGAAAAAGAACTCACAAATTAACCTTTTATTAGGAGAAACTATGGATAACTTGAATCTCATGCTTTAAATTGTCATTTCCTAATAAATGAAAAAAAGGTCTTAATAACATGGTCTTCATAGCTGTATTGTTGGTGATCTGTGAAACCAGATATAGAAAGTGTCAACTCTTTTAACAACAAACCATTATCACTTACTTGTAAGTAGAGTGTAATGTCAGTCCATACTGAAGCAGTGTTGGAAACTTTGAAGAGCTTTAGGCACTGTGATTATCTTATGTGAAACAAAATTTATCAAAAGTTCGGACCAAGGGGTCTCATGGTGCTATGACAGTGTTTGGAAATTCTGTTAGCTTGTTTTGGCATATTTTTCTCATATTGCTAAGACTTAAAATCTGGAGAAACCAGAAATGGTAAGCTGTCCCGTTTGTCTCGGAAATGAGTCAAAGTTTTATTGAATGGAGCTCTTTGCTGGGTTTCGAGCTATAATGGCTCAGTATAATGAAAACAGCTAGTTTTTGACAGAATCGAGTTCAGGCAGGAGTTGTTGGGAAAATATCATAGTGAAGATGTAGTCATTATTTAAATTAAAATGTTTATATGTTGTGGCAGGTTGACCCCAGCTGACAGCTATGCCAACACCCAGTTACTTGCTCACTTTCCCCCAGTGGGTTAAGGGAGACATTTGGAAGGGAATGAGAGGAAAAAAACCTCATTGGTCTAGATTGAGACAGTTTAATAAATGAAGGAAAAAAAAGAAAAAGAAACAAGTGATGCAAAAGCAATCGTTCACCGCCAGCAGACTGATCCCCAGCCAGTCTCCGAGCAATGGCTACTTTGGAGAAACTTCCCCCTGCTTTTATTGCTGATCATGATGTTATGTGGTATGGAGTATCCGTTTAGTCAGTCAGAGTCAGCTGTCCCAGCTGTGTTGCCTCCCAGCCTCCTGGCCACATGCAGCCTGCTGGCTGATGGGACAGTGAGAGAAACAGAGGCGGCCTTGACGCGGTTCAAGCACAGTTCAGCAATAGCCAAAACACCGGTGTGTTGTTAACAGTATTTTGATCACAAATCTAAAACACAGCACCATATGGGCTACTATGAAGAAAATTAACTCCATCCCAGCCAGATCCAGTACATATATACAACTGTTAACAGAGGATCTGGTGAGAACACGTCGAGTCTGCTTGTGAACATACTTCTTTTCTGATAAGGAAAATATCTAGTCTGCAAGATTATTACAGAATCCATGAGTATTAGAAATTATTAAGAAAAGATAAGTGTCCACTGATGGCATTGGATTAGGGTGAAGGAATAGCTAACATGACCATCTTATTTCATGTGAAATCAGTTCAGATATGTTCTGTCAGTGTATCATTAGATTTTGGATATATTACTGTATATATGCGGACTCTGGAAATCGGTCAGAAGGCTATATTCCATACTGGAAAGAAAGGCAGCTTGACTCATTTGGTGTCAACTGCGAGAACTGTTAAGATGTAAATGATAACAGAATTTTATCATTTATCCATGAAAATAGTGCATCTGATGTCTTTGTTGTACTTTGCAAACTCCATTGCTTCAGCAGTGGTGTTCTTCATGGTGATGAGGAGTTGGTGGCAGCATATACTTCATGGTTGCTGTTGATGAATTCATCTTGCGCTACCTTCTGTTCTTGGCTTCCTTGCAGAGAGAGATAAATAAGTTGAACTGATGTGAGCTTCGATATGCGAGTAACATAGCTGGTAGTGGTGCCAGTTCCATGGTTCTGACTGACTACATGACAGTAATTGTAAAAGCTGAGTTTTATCTTGTCAGTAAAAAGTTAGTCCTCTTTTTACTAATAGTATTTTCTGAGATTTTTTGTGGAACATAATTTAAAAACAGAAATTATACTTGAATTAAAATATAATTGTTATTTTGAGAGCTTCACTTTTATAACATGGTCTTGAGTTTTTAGAAATTTTTTTGACAGTCAATAACAGAGATCGTGCTATGAATCCTTAGGAAATAGTTCTAGCTTTTCTCTACTGGTTAAAAACTTTCTTGATCACTTCCAGCTGAGTCACTTTCACAGGGAAGAGCGTACCATTATAGTGAGATAACGTCTTTAATCTTGGAACTGGTAAAAAGTAGTAAACAACCATATAATACTTGATTGTAAAATATCATGTCTTTTCTTAGAAGGATGATATTAAGAAGTTACTCAAAGGGCTGTCTGTACACTTAGAAATATTTAACAAAATGTTTTACAGAAAAAATTTTGGCTATTTGTAAGCATATAGAAACACAAGTCATCATCATCATCAAAAGGTAACTGGAGAGGAAAGTGAAACACTTGTTTTTCTGAATACATATTTGAATACCAAATATCCACTCTTTTTGCAAACAGTTTTTAATATACACAAAAACTTGGCAAAGAGCGTAGTCTTCTGCCAAAGATAGATATTTTTTTTTTTTAAATCATCAAAATAGTTAACTAAAATACTAGTAATTTGGTTTTCTGTCACTATCCACAGGTGGAGGAAGCTGGACTTGTTTGTCATCCTCCTTGGAAACTGAAGGTTATCCAACTTTTTGAAACCCAAAGAGTAAGGCACGGACTGATGACGCTAGGGCCTAGTGGTGCAGGAAAAACTGTTTGTATCCACACTTTGATGAAGGCCATGACAGGTATGTGAGTATTTATATTGTAAACTGCTATGTTGTAAACTTTAAAGCACACTGCTTCTTCATAGAAAGCCTCAATTACTTCACTGTGAGAATAAATTACTGGAAGAATCAGTTTGTGTATTGTAATACTAATTATTGTAGGAGTATGTTTTAAAAGCTCAAAACTGTCTGTTGTTCAAAGCCATAGAATATAATACATATCCTGTTCTCCATATTATGATACTTAGAAGTTCTTATTCTAGAAACGTTGAGAAGGAGGAGTACTGTCTGGGTAGACAGCTTGGACAAGTGGTTAAAACGTCTCCCAGGTCTGGCTGAGGTAATGCTGAAACCTTCACAGTATCACAGTATCACAGTATGCTAGGGATTGGAAGGGACCTCAAAAGATCATCTAGTCCAATCCCCCTGTCGGAGCAGGAACACCTAGACGAGGTTGCACAGGAAGGTGTCCAGGCGAGTTTTGAATGTCTCCAGAGAAGGAGACTCCACAACCTCCCTGGGCAGCCTGTTCCAGTGCTCTGTCACCCTCACTGAGAAGAAGTTTCTTCTCAAATTTAAGTGGAACCTCTTGTGTTCCAGCTTGAATCCATTACCCCTTGTCCTATCACTGGTCGCCACTGAGAAGAGCCTGGCTCCATCCTCATGACATTCCCCCTTTATATATTTATAAACGCTAATAAGATCACCCCTCAGTCTCCTCTTCTCCAAACTAAAGAGACCCAGCTCCCTCAGTCTTTCCTCATAAGGGAGATGCTCCACTCCCTTAATCATCTTAGTTGCCCTACGCTGGACTCTCTCCAGCAGCTCTCTGTCCTTCTTGAACTGAGGGGCCCAGAACTGGACACAATATTCCAGATGCGGTCTCACCAGGGCAGAGTAGAGGGGAAGGAGGACCTCTCTCGATCTGCTAATCACCCCCCTTCTAATACAGCCCAGGATGCCATTGGCCTTCTTGGCCACAAGGGCACAGTGCTGGCTCATGGTCATCCTGCTGTCCACCAGGACCCCCAGGTCCCTTTCCTCTACACTGCTCTCTAACAGGTAGCTCCCCATCCTATACTGGAACCTGGGGTTGTTTCTGCCCAGATGTAGGACCCTACACTTTCCCTTGTTGTATTTCATGAAGTTATTCCCTGCCCAAATCTCCAGCCTGTCCAAGTCTCTCTGGATGGCAGCACAGCCCTCTGGCGTGTCAGCCACTCCTCCTAGCTTAGTGTCATCAGCAAACTTGCTGATAGTACACTCAATTCCCTCATCTAAATCATTAATGAATATATTGAATAATATGGGCCCCAGTACCGACCCTTGAGGCACTCCGCTGGTTACCGGCCTCCAACTGGACTCTGCCCCATTGACTACGACTCTCTGGCTTCTCTCCTTCAGCCAGTTCGCAGTCCACCTAATTATCCGGTCATCCAGTCCACACTTCCTCAGTTTAGCCATGAGGATGCTGTGGGAGACCGTGTCAAATGCTTTACTGAAGTCAAGGTAGACCACATCCACCGCTCTGCCATCATCCATCCACCTCGTTATTTCCTCATAAAAGGCTATGAGGTTGGTCAAGCATGACTTCCCCTTGGAAAAGCCATGCTGACTGCCCCTAATAACCCTCTTATCCTTGATATGCCTTGAGAGGGCACCAAGGATAAGCTGCTCCATCAGTTTCCCAGGGATGGAGGTGAGGCTGACCGGTCTATAGTTACCCAGGTCCTCCTTCTTGCCCTTTTTGAAGACTGGAGTGACATTTGCTTTCCTCCAGTCCTCAGGCACCTCGCCCGTTTCCCAAGACTTGGTAAAGATGGTGGAGAGTGGTCCAGCAATGACTTCAGACAGCTCCTTCAGCACCCGCGGGTGCATCCCATCCGGACCCATGGATTTATGGATGTCCAGGTTGCTTAACTGGTCTCTGACCCAGTCCTCATCAACTAAGGCAAACCCATCCATTGACTTGACTTCATCTGGGGTCTCAGCAGAACAGGACTCCTCAGGACAGCCCCCGACAGAGTAGACAGAGACAAAGAAGGCATTCAATAGTTCTGCCTTCTCTGTATCTTCTGTCACCAGGGCACCCACCCCATTCAGTAGTGGGCCTACATTGCCTCTGGTGTTAGTTTTATCTGCCATGTATTTGAAAAAGCTCTTCCTGTTGTCTTTGACCCCTCTTGCCAGGTTTAACTCCAAGGAGGCCTTAGCTTTCCTAGTTGCCTCTCTACATCCCCTGACAGCAGCCCTGTACTCCTCCCAAGTGGTCAGCCCCTCCTTCCATGATCTATAAACTCTCTTCTTCCACTTGAGCTTGCCAAGCAGTTCCCTGTTTAGCCACACAGGTCTCCTGGCTCCCTTCCTTGACTTCCTACGTGTCGGGATGCTCTGATCTTGAGCTTGGTAGAAGCAGTCCCTGAATGCTGACCAGCTATCCTGGGCACCTTTACCTTCAAACAGCTTTGTCCACAGCTTCCCCTAATCATAAGTATTTAGTCCTTTTTTGAACATAATTAACAAGACATGGTCTTTATCTGCAGTATAAGATAACTACTTCTATCATTTGTTGCTGCTAGGAGATAGTTCCTGGTTTAGGCAGTGACATGCTTCAAGGGTATTCATTTTGTGTCCTGGCTGGATGCTTGAGGAGTGTGTTTTTGTCCTCTGTATTTCTAAATAAAAGTATTAGTGGAAGAACTTCTGTTTGATCTTATTAAACTAAAAGCTCACAGCTGCGGGAGAAAAAACCATCTCTTTTGAGGTAAGCTTGTGTTACCCCATTTCACAGGCTTCAAAAGGCAATACAGTTTTCCAGAAATGGATAGTTTCTGTGAAAAATGGTTCAACCAGTCTCTCATCCATGCAATACATTTGTGTGCTTAAGAAACATTGTAAGCTCTGCATTGCAGTGTAAATGACTGTTCTATTTAGGAAAAAAGCCCAGAAAGAACAGATAGTTGCATTACACTATTTTCCTATGTTTCTGTAGCACTGAGATGTGAACTAATTACCAAGATCAAGCCACTGCAATACTTTTTTCAAGCTGACCTTCTGGCATAAACACTATTTGCCAGGCTTCTATCTTACATGTTAGCAAACTCTGATTATAATTAAGATTTTAAGATAAACCGTCTTTTTAGCTCTTTCTTTCAACATCTTATTATTGGCTCCTAATTAAATATTAATATTGGCTTTTCTAAAGATGTCTGGCATAGGAGTTTTTAAACTGTTGTTAATGAGGAAAATATAAAGGTTATAAGATCATGGTATGGCTAGATAGAATATAACTGCCTAAAAGACTTCACAGGGATATGCCAATATCATATACTTGGCCTGTTCCAAGGTGTATACAAGTGGACAATGGTGAAAACCAAAAAACAATCAATCATGCAGAGCATCTGTCTAGTATTTAGTCATTGGGTTTTAAAAAGTGCATCCAAACCAAAGGCTTTAAGGCTCTATTCTTTGATAAGCTTTCAAAATATTAAACTAAACCTTAAATAAATTTTGTCTTGCGGCTCTTCTGTTCTAAATGAATCTGTGTGTCCTGGTTTGAGGTAAAACAACGAATTTTCTGTTCAGTAACTTCACTATTTAGCTAAGCCTCTTCTAACTACTGAAATTAACAGCGTGTTGTGCAGAAACTGTTCACTCTGAATGATAAGACCTATGTTTATAGTTGATGCCAAGGAATGGTATGAAGAGAGGCTCTTTCTTATACTCATTGCTATAACAGCCAAGGGCAGATAACTTTGTTATTTGCCCCATTGGAGGGTCGGAAGTGGAAAAGCATAGTGGGATCCCACCTGTGGGGAGGAGCGGACAGGACAGGTGACCCAAAACTGACCAACAGGGTATTCCATCCCATCTGCCTCATGCTCAGTGTAAAAGCTGAGGGATCACAGGGTCAGCCCTCTTTTTCTTCAATGGCTGACGTCTGAGGAGGACTCTGTCTGTTCATCTGCTTTTGATCCCAATCCTGAAACTAGATCTGGAATCCAGTTCCCATTCGTCACTGAGTCCAGTCTGGGACTTCCCCAGAGCCAGCTGGTGACGTGATTGTCATTCTGGAAGCTTGATTGGGTTTTGTATAAGTTGCATTATTTCCTTTTTATTTTATTATGAATATTTCATTAAAGTAGTTTAGTTCCTTCTAAATTCATAAGTCTCTCTCCCTCTCTCATCTGCCTCTCTTAGAAGAGGGGTAGGTGAGACCATCTGCCATTCTGCCTAAGTGACCAATCTGGCCCAAGCCACGACAATATGAAATGTGAATTGTACTTTCAAAAGTTTCAGAACTTTGTTCTAAATTAAATTTTAATGGCTCCAATTAACAAATATTAATATATAGCAAGAGATAAGTTTTTCAAGTATATACACAACTTCTTAAAATGGCGCATGCATATTAAACCATACATTTGGGCATAATCATTTTGGATTTCATAGAGTCATAGAATGGTTTAGGTTGGAAAGGACCTTGAAGATCATTGAGTTCCAACCCCCCTGCCATAGGCAGGGACACCTCCCACTAGACCAGGTTGCCCAAGGCCACGTACAGCCTGGCCTTGAACACCTTCAGGGATGGGGCCTCAACAACCTCTCTGGGCAACCTGTTCCAGTGCCTTACCACCCTCAAAGTGAAAAATTTCTTCCTAATGTTTAATCTAAACCTGCCCTCTTCCAGTTTAAAGCCATTCCCCCTCGTCCTATCGCTACATGTCCTAGTAAAAAGTCCTTCCCCAGCTCTCCTGTAGGCCCCCTTTAGGGACTGGAAGGCTGCAATAAGATCTCCCCGGAGCCTTCTCTTCTCCAGGCTGAATAGCCCCAACTCTTTCAGCCTCTCCTCATAGGGGAGGTGCTCTAGCCCTCGGGTCATCCTCGTGACTCTCCTCTGGACACGCTCCAGCAGGTCCGTGTCCTTCTTATGCTGGGGACTCCACAGCTGGATGCAGGACTCCAGGTGGAGTCTCACAAGAGTGGAGTAGAGGGGCAGAATCCCCTCCTTTGTCCTGCTGGCCACACTTCTTTTGATGCAGCCCAGGATACGGTTGGCCTTCTGGGCTGCGATCGCACACTGCTGGCTCATGTTGAGCTTCTTGTCAACCAGCACCCCCAGGTCCTTCCCCTCAGGGCTGCTCTCCAGCCATTCCCCGCCAAGCCTGTATTTGTGCTTGGGATTGCCCCGACCCACATGTAAGACCTTGCTCTTGGCCTTGTTGAACTGCCTGAGATTGGCTTGGGCCCACCTCTCCAGCCTGTCCAGGTCCCTCTGGATGGCATTGCTCCCCTCCAGCATGTCTACCTCTCCAAACAGCTGGGTATCATCAGCAAACTTGCCGAGGGTGCACTTGACCCCACTGTCCATGTCACCGACAAAGTTGTTGAACAGTACAGGCCCCAGTACTGACCCCTGAGGAAGACCACTCCTCACTGCTCTCCACTTGGACATCGAGCTGTTGACCACAACTCTTTGAGTGCGACCATCCAGTGAGTTCTGTATCCACCGAGTGGTCTGTTTTTTGAATCCATGTCTCTTCAATTTGAGACCAGGATATCGTGTGGGACAGTGTCAAATGCTTTGCACAAGTCCAGGTAGATGACATCAGTTGGTCTTCCCTTGTCCACTGCTGCTGTAACCCCTTCGTAGAAGGCCACCAAATTTGTCAGGCATGACTTGCCCTTGGTGAAGCCATGCTGGCTGTCACCAATCACCTCCTTGTTTTCTATATGCCTCAGCAGAGTTTCCAGGAGGATCTGCTCCATGATCTTGCCAGGCACAGAGGTGAGACTGACTGGCCTGCAGTTCCCTGGGTCTTCCTTGTTTCCCTTTTTTGAAAATAGGGGTTATGTTTCCCCTTTTCCAGTCAGCAGGAACCTCGCCAGACTGCCATGACTTCTCAAATATGATGGCTAGTGGCTTAGCGACCTCATCTGCCAGCTCCCTCAGGACCTGCGGATGTATCTCATCAGGTCCCATGGACTTGTGCACCTTCAGATTCCTCAGGTGGTCTCGTACTTGATCTTCACCTACAGTGGGTGGTTCTTCATTTTCCCAATCCTCATCTTTGCATTCTGTGTCATGGGCACTGCGGCTGTGGTCCTTGCCAGTGAAGACTGAGGCAAAAAAGTCATTGAGTACCTCAGCTCTGTCTCTGTCCCGGGTAACCACTTGTTGCGTTTCCTTCCAGAGAGGGACCACATTTTCCCTAATCTTTCTTTTCTTGCTGATATACTTAAAGAAGGATTTTTTGTTTGTCTTAATGTCCCTGGCCAGATTTAGTTCTATCTGGGCTTTAGCTTGTCTAAATTTTTGATTTGTCAAAATTGTCTGGCTGTTGAAAAGAAATACCAAAACTAACTGATTATCTACCTTTCATAGATTGTGGACAGCCACATCGTGAAATGAGAATGAATCCTAAAGCTATAACTGCAGCGCAAATGTTTGGTCGTCTCGATGTGGCAACGAATGATTGGACAGATGGAATATTTTCAACACTCTGGAGAAAAACTTTAAGAGCCAAGAAAGGTATAATAAAAAAAAAAAATTCCCTCCAAAACAAAAGAATTTGCAGGGGATCTCTCTAAAAAGTACATTGGCGGACTTTTTTTTTCCTGTTGTTGTTTCTTTTTTTGTTACTTACATGGACGCTTTGGGATATTGCTACAAGAACTTCTGTCTATTGTATGGTCTCTGTTCTAAATGCATTGTGTTCAAACTGTGTATTGTGGCAAATACTGTTTCACTGAATTTGCTGAGTCCTCTCTTTCAATTATTGGCCTTTGTACAGAAGAAAAGCGGAAAGTAAGAGTCAGCTCACCCAACACTGGTATATGATAAAAAATTTTGGTGCTGTCAGGATTTCTACCTGGTCTCCAGCTGCCATGTTAGAAGGGTGTGAATCTCATTTGTATCATATGCACTAGCCCTGCACGTACCATAGTCCATCTCAAATGGCACTAGATAATTCTCTTTAGGCAACCAATTTCTGCCTAAAATAATGCTGTCTTATATTCTTAGAATGCTATATTAACTAAAGGAGAGGCCTTGATGGTTTGATGCTAGATGAATTCTTCCTTGCTTTGTCTGAATGCTAGTATGTGAACTTATCATTAGGCCTTAAGGACTAAAGGAAAAAAAAATCTTAACGTTTTTCTTGTACTGTTAATTTTCATGCAAAAATTCTTAGTCTTTAAGGATACAGATGCTTTTAAAATAGAAAATACTTGTTGATTTAATTGGTTTTTTTTTTTTTTCAAATCTAGAAATGTGGCGTGCTTGAGAATGTGGCATAGCATTAAGTGTTGATTTTTCTGTTTTACCCCTCAACACGAAATACAAATTAGCACACTCTTATGAGTTCCTCATATTCGCTGTTTGCAACATTTCTGTAATGTCCCTTTGTGAAGTGAACTCCAGAGCATCTCATGCCTGAGATGCCTGCACTGTAGCTATAAAAAGCATCTAAACGTAAAACTATTTGCCTTAGAGGTGAGAAAGTTTCTCATCCAGAACCACCTTCGTTCATACCTGGCAACGCACCAAGCCACCTAGGCCTGGATAGTAAGGACTCACTCTGAAGGCAGATGAGAGCGGTACCATCTCTGACTAAAGGGCTATCTACCAACACACAGGAGGGCCGGCTACTCTCTAAGGGACAGGGAACCAGCAGTCCAGGAGGGATTCCTTTTCAACGGGTCCTGTTGCTCAGTACCCAAGTGAGGTGAACAGGATAGACCCAGACCCTCCTAGGAAACAGAGACAGGCTTTAAGATAGATTTCTGTTACTAAATGGAAAGAGCTGGAAAAACTTTAGAGGGAGCTGGATCAAGTTTACAAGCAGGAGAACAAACAACAAGAATCTTCCCCTAATGGACCTCTTTTACTTATGAAAGTGAGCGTACTATTTGAGAGAGTGATTTTTCAAGTGTTCCTTTCATTTAATCTTATGGCATTTACACAAACTCTCTGGAAACAAACGAATGGTGGTTTTTAAACAGATCTATACAAACTGATGACTTATGCTGGTGACACTTTATATACTGAGCAATGGATAATTATTATCAATAGGTGACAAAATGAAGTACTTAATTGAAAATGAGTGATGGAAATGGTAATTTGTATTAAAAGCTGAGATTCTAGCTGTGTGCATTAATTCAGAATTAGTTCAAAATTCATTTGCAGCGAGAAGAAACTGGTCCTTGAAAGAAACTAAAACTTCCTCCATAGGCATTTTTTTCTGCTATTTTGGGTTATAGGTGATCACATCTGGATAGTTCTTGATGGTCCGGTTGATGCTATTTGGATTGAGAACCTTAATTCTGTCCTGGATGATAACAAAACTCTAACACTAGCAAATGGAGACCGGATACCTATGGCACCAAATTGCAAGATAGTCTTTGAACCTCATAATATTGATAATGCTTCTCCAGCAACAGTTTCAAGGAATGGGATGGTATTCATGAGCTCATCAGTTCTCAACTGGAGCCCTATCCTTGAGGTACAATAGCTTAGTGATCATTTATGTATTGAAAGTTTTACTGTTTTCTTATTCAACACTTCACTGTTGTTACATTAGGACCTAGGACTTTTGCTATGAAATAGCCATTACACTGTATAAACTTATAGCAATATTTCTGGTAGTTTATACAAGAGTGAATAATGTAATTTTTTTTAGGAACATGGGCAACATATTACGCTTTTAAAAACATAGATATTTCACTTTGGGACAAATTTGTAATTCAAGGTATTTTATACAGTGGAAGAACAACTTGGTTGTCAAAATACCAATTATGTGGCAGCCTCTAGTACAGCTTCAGACCAAGGAAGAAGAAAGAGTAAACAGGCTGACTCAGGAATGTAGAAATCCTCAAGAAAATATAAGTTCTCTTGATATTTCTTAAATTTAATTGCAGTTGGGATTTAGAACCAGAAATAAAGTCAATGCAGCATCAAAGTATGTAATTTTTAAGTTAATGTTCTTAAGTCCTTGTCTGTTAATGGTTCAAAATGTCTGAAGAACAAAGCAGCGGTTACTCTCTCTGGCATGGAATGAATCATTTAGAAAAACAGAACATGTTATAGGTGTGTTTTGGAGGGAAGAACAGCATATAACATTCAAATTTCAAAGTGGTTTATAAAGTGAGGTTTTTTTGTATATGTCATCTTTCATCTTCCAAAACCAGAAAAAAACAAACCCTTGTCTTCACTGAATGCTGGTAATGATATAGTGAATGATACTTTTAGAGACTTGAGCATACTATGGTTTTTTTAATGTAGCAAGTATCTTGGTAAAGATGAAATATAAGAGTTCCCAAGAATCTACCTAATGTTCAGTAGTAATATCTTTCAACAAAACTTTCAGCATTTAATTCTAGTTTTCTTCCTTTTTAAGAAAACAATGGAGACAATAGCAGTAAAAAATAATTGTTTTCTGATTATTTTTTTTTATTCTTAAGCCCTATATTGCCTTAAAAATTTATTGGTGAAGTAGTCTCCTCAGGATGAACTTAAAAAAAAAATAATCTAAAGAAATGTTAATTTATTTTCTCTTTTTGTTTTCTTGTCTAGTCAGTCTTATTGAGAATATTTTGTTGACATTATTTTCCTTTGATGAAACAAGGACCGACTCATGAGTATCAAAAATTAAAACTTTCTTCCTTGTGACTAAGAACTGGGATCACAGAGAGAATTACTTTATTACCTTCTCCTGAAAACAAAGTCAATATACATTTATTCTGTATAACTGTAAACGAACATTCCTTTATATGGGCTTCAAACTTTAATTTGAAGCTAGGAATAATTTAGTCTTCCTGTTTATGAAATTAGAACATCATCCAGGCCCTTGTAACGTATTTACCCCCCATTTCCAGAGTCAAAAAAACAAAACTGCACTTGTTACTATGAGCTGACAGACTGAATTTTACTGTCCTCCTTTCTGGAAAGCATCACATTAACAAGTTCTTTTTAAGATAATTTTTTAAATGAATGTTTCACAGTCCTGTTCTTTCATTTTGTTTTCCAAATCAAATAAAATACCTGTGGAAAGTGCAACTAATGCTCATGTAGAAAGTGTTGCTTAACTAGCCAGATGAAAATACAGTTGGCTTCATATTAACTTTCACATGTTAGTAGTTGAGGAAGCCTTTTGTAATGATTAATCTGTATTATTTTCTGATTTCTTACTGTTTTAACCCATAAAGCTTCCCATGCTTGTAAGTCTTATAAAGCTTATAAAGGTCGTCTTCTCCTCACACCACTGTGCCAGCGAGCAGGCTGGGGGACCACAAGAAGTTGGCCGGGGGGGCACATGGCTGTGACACCTGACCCCAACTGACCAAAGGGATATTCCATGCCATAAGACGCCATGTTCAGTATATAAAGCTGGGGGAAGAGGAAGGAAGGCGGGGGATGGTCAGACTGATGGTGTTTGTCTTCCCAAGTAACTGTTGTGCGTGATGGAGCCCTGCTTTCCTGGAGTTGGCTGAACACCTGCCTGCCCATGGGAAGTAGTGAATGAATTCCTTGCTTTGCTTTGCTTGTGTGTGCAGCTTTAGCTCTACCTATTAATCTGTATTTATGTCAACCCACGAGTTTTTTCTCACTTTTGCTCTTCTGATTCTCTCCTCCATCTGAACTGGGGGGGAGTGAACGAGTGGCTGCATGGTTCTAGCTGCTGACTGGGGTTAAACCACGACATACCATGAGGCATGGTGTGTGACCCTGCCTGGAACAAGTACCTTTAGCATATTAGAGGTTTCAGCACAGAGGGAAATCAAGAGAGAGACAGTACGCTGCTGTCCAAGCCCCGAGTGGCAGGTGCCTCTTCCTGGGGCTGGACACAGTGGAGTTCCCCAGGGGGAGTGTGTCCTGGACATGGAGTTATCAGGTGAAGGAGCTGTGGGAAGAGGTGAGATTTGTATGCCTTCAGGCAAGGCAAACAGGTCAGCAGGATCTTTGCAGAGACACTGCAGACTCAAGATCCCTAGCCCTGTAATGGAGAGGAGAGTGAGTGAGAGATTGCATTCAAAGCTTTGGTGAACAGAAATTATCAAGATGAGGAAGGCTGTAAACTTGTGATTTCTAGCAACAGAAGTGAGGTTTCTTTTCCACTTGCAGATCTGAAATGGCGAGTCAGATATAATGCCCTGAGAACAGGTGAGGAGCAGCAAGGTCCACTAGGGGAGGCATCAGAACCCAGTTTAGCCTTAACGAATTAAAAGGGAAAGGAGTGTGATTGTCATCAGAGACTCCTTCCTGTGATGGAGGCACCCATGGGCTGTGACTTGTTGCTATGGATGTTTGCTGCTTATGAAGGACTAAGCAGAGGGTTGTTACTGTATTTCTCTAGTAGTGCCTAGAGCCTTTCCCTTTTAGAATGATATTAAATCATGTGGAGCTGGCTGTTCAATCACAGCTACTTAGCAACACTTGAGAATCATCACTAATTCATTTGATAGGTTTCTTTGCCAAGTCCAAAATATTTGCATTCTTATTAGGAGAAAAAAAAAAGTGTTTAATAAGTTTACTAAAAATTTGGCTGTTATCGAAGTTTTACCAATGCAAATACATGCAGTCAACACAAGTGCCTTATGTATGTTACTGCAAGGCTTTACAATTTTTATTTTAAAAACTAATGTGACTACTTGGGAAAGTGTTAGTGTAAATAACTGTCCTGGTTCCGGCAAGGATGGGGTTAATTTCCCCAAGGAGCCGGCAGGGGATGCAAGTATTCCATCCCACGTGACCCATGCCCCGCTATAAGAGAAGCTAGCCGGAGCGGGGGAGTCAGTCGCCACTCGGGGGTGGGGTGTGGTGGTGCGGATCTGGTCGGTGCGCTGCGCGGCGGTATTGTAATCGTGTTCTTATATTCCTTTGTCGGTGTTACTGTTTTTCTTTCTTCTTCCCTTTGTCTGTTCTGTTAAATTATACTATTTCACCCACAAGTTTTGCCCTTTTATGCCGGTTTTTCCCACGGCTGTGGGAGTCGAGCGAGCGGCTGCGTGGGTCTAACGTATGTAGGACAGTGGCTCCCGTGTGTTTCCACTTGTGTTGTTCCTTTCTGTACTTACAGCACTGCATAGGGCCTACTGATGTTAGATTCTCACAGCTCTTCCTCCTTGCATTGGTTAATTTGCAGACTTCTTGAATGTTTCAGTTTAAATTGAGCTATAGATTCAGCTGCAAAGACAGCAAAGCCAAAGAAAAGCATTTTATTTTGTTTTATCAGTCATGATTTACCTCCTTACTTTAAAGTGATATGCAGAATAAATGTAGTGTTGAAGTAAGCGTTGCATGACAGTAGCTTCACTTAATCCATGACTTTATGCTTTTAATTTATTTTTGTGGTAGCAAGAGTCGAAAACAAGTACAGGTCTGTTTTGGTTTTTTTTTTGTGTGTTTTTTTTTTTTTTTTTTGCTTTTGGGTAACACAAAAGAAATTACATTCATTTCAGCCATGAAACACCACCTCCAACCTCCCTTGCTCTCTCCCCCTCCCCCCCAATTTGCTATAAAATTGCAACCTATAGTTATTTATCTTTTGAGCCAATAACATTAATCTGTTTTTTGTTTGGTTTGGTTTTACTTCATAAGTAAAATATTTTGATGGCTCTTTCAGTACATCTCCCTTTAAATCTATTTTGTAGTGCAGTATACTACATATTCCAGCAGAACAGGGTAGACATTAATCTCACATTGTTCACTATAGGATTTCCTTACTTTTGTAATAGAATTAAATGGAGTTTTTTTCTTTAGTTTCTAATTCTCAGATGCTGAATGAAACAGTATTTTTTAATATTTCAGAGCTTTGAAAAATAATGAAAAACAAATACAAATAGCTCAGGAATTTGTTGTATATGTTTAGATTTCCCATCTTTACAATTTATAAACAATTAATTGTAACAACCTATTGGAATGCAATGTCATAACATAAGCAATTTCCAAATTCAGTGAAATAGATCTCAAACTTTTCGTATTGCTGTTCTTGTCTAGCATGCTTCTTAAGCAGCTTTTGCAAAGTGATCAAAGGCATTTGATCCATTACTTATCAACCTCCTCCAAAGCAAAACCATCTTACCAACTTTTCTACTTACCCCTGATTTTTTTCTAAACAACTGGTGAAGTTCTGGATATCTGTTTTAAGTAGTTCTGCCATTTAATCATTAGCACTTTGTTTTCCACCTACATGTTTCTAGAAAGCTTTTTCATACATCTACCTAATTGTAATAAATCCCAGAGTTTATTTACTTTGAGCAGTAGAAGATAGTTTCAAAAGATTATGAAGGTAGAAATGTAGAAAAGAATCACAGAAGCATAAAATAGTTGAGGTTGGAAGGGGTGTCTGGAGATCATGTAGTTGAACACACCTCACTCAAAGCAGAGTCAACTAGAGTAGGTTGCTCGGGACTGTGTCCTGTTGAGTTTTTAGATGGAGACTCTAGAAACTCACCAAGAAGCCTGTTCCGGTGTTTGACCACGCTCACAACAACAACAAAAAAGTTTTTTTCTTATGTTTAAATGGGATTTATTTGATTTCAATTTGCAGCAAATTTTAGTTTGAATTTTGGGGAAGAATCTGCAAGTGTTTCCGCTAATAAGCGTATTTTATACAGGGAATAAATTCATGGATGTAAATGAGAAGCATTCTGCCACACTGATGAGAGAAAGCTCCTGGGTAACTCAAAGAAGCAGGTTACTACTTTGAGCTAAAGGCATCAAAGAACAAATCTTGTTCTATGATCTTGAGGAATAGGTAGTTTTAATTAGGTTTTGTTTATCCAGCATTACAGATACTGAGATGCACTGTGTAAACACTACATGCACCAGCAGACATTCTCCCCTGAAATCCTAACTTTTTTTCTGCAACTGCCAGATGTTTCTGGGGTACACTGTATCACTGCTAGAAACTAATGTTGTGCAGAATAAATCAAACTTGTGTTCAGTACATGTGATATTCTTTCTTTGCAGAGTTGTTGTATACTTCAAACAGCCATTATAATTAAAAAAATATTTGAAAAGAATGATTTTTGAGCTGTTGAAAACTCTATATTTTCTTCAGTATCCACGTTTAACATCCAGTAGGTGTTATGCATACTTGGGTAAAGTTTGACCTTCTGTCAGTTTGACCTACTTTGACCTACTTTGACCTAGTTGAACCTTCCCCACCCAACAGGCAAGGAAACAGTTTGACATAGTTTGACCTTCCCTGCCCAAGAGGCAAGGAATCTGAGCCCCACCCACACCCCATCCCCCCCAAAGAAGTCACTTTCCATGCTTGCTGGAGCTTTTGAATTACTAGAGTTGAATTTACCGAGTCTTGCATTGGGAACTAATTTTTTTTTCTCACCATGCTTTGTAACAGGGTTTTTTGAAGAGATGTTCCTTCCAAGAAGCTGAAATTCTACGTCAGTTGTATTCTTCATCATTCCCAGACTTATACCGCTTCAGCATTCAGTCTCTGCAATGCAAGACTGAGATGTTGGAAGCCTTTGTGATTATGCAGAGCATTAATATGCTGCAAGGCCTCATCCCACCTAAGGTAAAGTAGCGTGGATTTTTTTTTATATTTGCTTAAACTAATGGAGATAATTTTAAGTCATGAAGTTATGTAGAAAGGAGATTCTTTGATGACTTGGAATACAAATGAAGATGCAGGTTAGTAAGGAATACCTTCTTTTTCTTTAGAAAATAATAGCTAGGATGTGCCCTCTTTCACATTTGGATTTGATGTTAAGCACTGACATGTAACATGCATCAGAGAACAGTTTGCCTTCAGGTTTTTTTTGGGTGGATTGTTAACAGATTATAAACTAGAATTTAAACAGATCAAATGCTGTAATGGGTGATTAAAAGTGATATTTACAGGGTGCTTGTCTACATTTTGCGGTCTACCTGATATTGACTCAGTCTGCTCATCAATGAATACATCAGTAAATTTAAACATGACTGAAGGCTTTTAACCTAATGTTACTAATGATTATCAACTAGAATTTTCAGGCTATTAAAAATAAAAACCTAACTCAATCCTTCAGGAGCAAGGAGGGGAATTGACTCCAAAATACTTGGAAAGGCTGTACATCTTCTCTCTTATGTGGAGTGTAGGAGCATTACTAGAACTGGAAGACAGATACAAAATGGAACACTGGCTTCGAAACCATGCAACGATAAAACTTGATCTTCCCTGTATCCCAGAAGGCAGTGAAGATACCATGTTTGATTATTATGTGGCATCTGATGGTTAGTAACCCAGCTGGGTGGTATGGGGTAAAACTTAAAAGTAATTTTAAAATTGTGCTTCTTTTAGAGAATTAATTCAGAAGGGTTTTTTATAGCTTACCTTTGTTTGTGTTCCTTAGCAAGTTTTGTTTTGCAGCTACACTTTACTGGTCATGTTGTAAAAAATTATTGTCTGTTTCCTGTGAGAAATCAGAATGTGGATATATTGCTACAGAAAGCTGCATGGACTTTGTGCTGATGAATTGTCAAGTCAACAAAAATAAACAAGCCTTGTCCTTGTCGTGATTTATGTAGGACAGAGCAGTAAACCACTTAGATCCAACTCGAGACATTCTATGATTATATAATTCTATAATTTTGGTCTGGATTTACAGAGTGGCATTTCTGTGTGTGAGACAGAGGCACTGACAGATGAGTCAGCTCAACAGAAAATAAAAGGAGTGATGATGCCTTGCATTTCTAAAACATTAACTTCATTTCCTTCTTATTAGGGAAATGGATGCACTGGAATACACGTGTTGAAGAGTATGTATATCCCAGTAGCAGCTCTCCAGAGTATGACTCCATTCTTGTACCTAATGTTGACAATGTAAGAATGGATTTCCTTATTGAAACTATCGCAAAACAGGGCAAGGTACTTTTCCTATATTTCACTTTGAAATGGTGCTACCAGTACACATGTTAAAGTTTTTGAATTAGAAGCAAAATATTATATTATTGAAAAGGAAGAACTTCATTTTTTTTTAACATAAAATGGTGATTTCAGAGCTGCATTCATGTCAATATGCTTGAACTCTTGTATACTCACTGCTTCCAGGCTTTTTTGTCTTCCCCTCAGCCATCCTTTCTGTACTGGAAATAAACACAATTACAGCTGAGATCAGGTCGGAACAGAAGCAATTTTTTCATGTAGCTCTTGGAAAGGGTGCAGCACGCAGGGCAGCAGAGTGCCAGACTCTAATATGGATTCTGCCCACCTGGGGCAATTACAGAGGTTATGCAAGCTGTTCTTCACCAAAGCTGTGTCAGATAAGCAAGATATGGTAAAGGACAATAGAAATTGATACCTAGGCTCTAGATAGTACATCCTTTTTTCAAATAATCAACTCCTTTTATGAATAATGCATTCCTTTGTTAGTTAACATGACTGACATGACCACGAACTGCAAATATTTTTAACTTGTGAGGCCTGCAAGAGTCTATGAGACATTAACTACTTTGCTTCTGCATGTCCCTTGTTGAGAATTCACTTTACCTAACTTTTCTAGCTTCGTTTAAGTTTAAAAGCTAAGTGGGATTGCTGAGGCTTTGCCAAGACACCCAGCTCTTGTGTTTTGTCTTATTTCGATGTGGTCTTTGTCTAGGCTGTCCTACTAATTGGTGAGCAAGGAACTGCAAAGACTGTTATCATCAAAGGTTTTATGTCAAAATATAACCCTGAAAGCCACATGGCTAAGAGATTGAATTTTTCATCTGCAACTACCCCATTAATTTTCCAGGTATAGTAGTCATTCACTTTCTGATATGACGTGACTGGATTCAGAGATTGTTCTGAGAATTTGCCAGGAGGATGCTTCTGAAAGCGGTCTGTTTAATTGAAAATGAGCGCAGAAACAAAAAAGCACCTGCTCAAAAGGACTGAGTGTCCTAACACATGATTTAAGACCTCTGTAAAAAACATGTTCCCTTCAACTTCTTCAGTAGTTATTGAGCTGTTCTTGGACTATTATAATACCATACATATTATTTGCTTCATCGCATTTAATGTTTTTATGTCAAATGTATCAGTTCTCACTAATTGGGTAGAGCTGTCAGTGACTTCCATCAGATTTCACTAAAATCCATGAATAAGATAAGTGCTACCCACAACAATCTGTCATAAAAAGGGTGCTGTCTGCATTTTAAATTCCAGAAAATTAAATTACTCATTAAAAAGGTAACACATGCAGTGCAGCTGCTCTAAATAGAGCTATGAATACTTAAATCCTGAACTGTCCAAATTCCTACTGAGTTACTTTGAATTATTTCAAGTTTCTTTAACCTGCTGGCAGTATACATGGGAAATATTTTTAATGTGGTTTGATATGCCAAGATGAAGCACTGTCTGCTGTAATCAGAAGTGCTGTCTATAAGCTTGATGCATGGCCTATCGTCTGGCTTTATAGCATAGTAGAAACTATTAACATGTTTAATATACAGATATGTAATTTTGGTCTTACTTTCCTTAGATTTTTCCATCTACTGATTGGGCTATAGAATCAAAAAGTAGTGTAGGTACATCTATTTTTATGAAATAGATGTCAAGTTTATTGCTGATAGATGATAGTCTGTTGATGATCAAGATACCTGAAATAGATGTGCAAGTCTAACAGTCAAGACTCTGATAACAATCTAGACCAAAACATTGTCTGTTACGACATTTGTGCCTTTAAATTACTCTGACTTTCTAAAATATTGGTCTAACTGATGCCACTTTTGTAACAAGGCTTTCCAGGCTACTGTACAGAAGCCTATGCACAACGTAAGAATGCAGATATTTAGATTTGCACTAAAGAATAATTATGCATGGTTAAGTGAGCTTTCACTTGTTATAGAATAAATAAAAAATGGACCTTAAAAAGAACGGAGCAATGGAAAGATGATGGGAAGAAAAGTAGTGGCAAGTCTACTTATTAAGCAAAGTTATTTCATCAACTCTATTCATGTATGTGAATTTAATTGTCATTGTATGCTTTTATGAAGTACGTTGATGTCTGCTGGAAAGACTTTCAAGAATCACATCTTTCAGATCTGATGGATTATTAGTTTAATCTTTATTGATAGTAACCATCAATTTTGCTGATAAATGAATAAAATGAAAGAAAAATTTGAAATGGTTTCAAAATTATGAAACTGTTAGGCATGGTTGTCTACACTAGAAATTTGTTATATCTGATACCAACCTAACGCTGTATAGCATGAGAATTTCAGACATTCTAATTGAACAGGTGCAATTGCCTCCAGTAGATGTGTTGACTAAACCTTCCTTAGTAAAATTCTGTGTAACAAAATCATCAATATGTTTAAATGATTGAATCATGTATGAAAGGAAGGGCTCTTTGGAACTACGCTAATAATTTCTTTTTAACAGCGTACAATAGAAAGTTATGTGGACAAACGCATGGGCACAACGTATGGTCCGCCTGCAGGCAAAAAGATGACGGTCTTCATTGATGATGTGAATATGCCCATAGTGAATGAATGGGGAGATCAGGTTAGTTTGTAAAAGAGGAAAAAAGAAGGCAAAAGATATTTTCTTTCTTTTCTTGCTACACTGTAAAACTGGCTTTTCTTCTCAATCAGGCAGTAGGCGGTAAATTTGATATGTAGTGCTTAATTTTTAAGCAGTCTTTTTAATGAAGCCATCTAGTTTTATATTGTCTTGAATTAATTGAAAATAATTATAATTACTACAAGAAGCAGTTTGAGTACTCCTTAAAACATGCCTTTATATATAATTTTAACAATGTTTTTTTACCAACACTCATTTTTTAATAAAAAAAAGTAAAAACATGAATTAGAAAAAAAATCTTTGGCACACAAACTGTGATAGCAAACTGGCTGTGTGGACAATAATTAAAATGCTGTGAATGCTGGGAGGTAAGAAGCAACTTCTCTCCTTTAGAAAAAAAAACAAAGTAATCATTACTTACATTGGCAAGATTGTTCTGAAGTATATTGCTTTGGAAACTAATGTTAGAATTTTTAAAGTATAGTTGTGTAATGTACTGTCTGTGGGATGTTTCCAGCTGGTCAAACAGAAAAGCAGGGCCTCCATTTATGGCTAAGAAAAGGAATCTTGCTTTATTTTGTATGGAAGTAATTCTATGTTTGCATCTTGAAAAACCATATTTGTGATTGTTACACATCAAAATATTTGGGAGCAAATGTAATGTGAAGATGCATCAGTTTGGGCTTGATTAGAACAAACTGGAAATTTTGTGTTAAAAGGGAGAATTATTTCGAATACAACAGCACTAGAGATCGTGCAGCATTCAAGCAACAATGAATTAAAGTACGAAGGATTAATTCTAAGCTAGGGATTCCCCTCTGCTCCCAGGATTTTTGTCCATAGATATTACCAATGAAAAGGACAATCTAAATACTCTTATTCCTAACAGTGCATTTTTGTCCTGATGCAAATAAGCAGGAGTTTGTGGGAGAAAATAATGGTATACTCTTTATTTGGTCTTTCAAGTACATAAGTAAGTTTTGTGTTTCATTTAGTTGTTTGTATAATATTCTGTTGTATAATACCTGGTTATTTTACAGGTCACTAATGAGATAGTTAGGCAGCTGATGGAGCAGAAAGGACTGTATAACCTGGAAAAGCCTGGTGAATTTACCAACATTGTGGATATTCAGTTTTTGGCGGCCATGATTCATCCTGGGGGAGGTCGCAATGACATTCCACAGAGGCTCAAGAGACAATTTTCTGTGTTCAACTGTACTCTGCCTTCCAATTCTTCCATTGACAAAATTTTTGGTAAAGGGAAATTAGCTTTGTATCCATGCATTTTTGAAAATGATAGTTGATTTTTCTCTATTCTTATATAAATATAAACATTATGATTAAAATTGAGGCTTAGTCGTTCTCTGATTTGCTTACCAGAACATTTTCCTTCAGTAACTACTCTCCACCTGCAACTTCATCAATCTGTAAGTTTTTCAGATCCGGTCACATCTCTGAATCTATTGGTATGCTAAGTGTTAGGAAGAATGGCATGAAGGCTGTTCCTAGTTTTAACGACAATGCTGGAGAGTTGCGAAGGTGCTACTGGTGCTAAGAATGAGTGAATAAGACGACCTTCACAAGCAACAGGATCATATTGGTCTCAGAGAAGAGATTAGCTATTCAAAGGCTGTGGAAGCTATTTTGGTAGACAAAGGAGCATTTTTAAGGGAGAGTTAATTAAGAGCTATATACCCAGTGAGCTGATGGCAGAATGGTGTTAAGACCAGGTTAATCACGATTTTAATAAAGACTGGAAAAGTCATTTCAACAAATTAGAAAAGGTTTTGGGATTTGAAAAAAAGAAAAAGAAATTTAAGAATATCGTAGCTCTTGGTGTTGCTGCTAGTGTGTCTTAGAAAAATCTTTCATTTCACAAATTCTTTTTCCACAGGTGTAATTGGAGAAGGGCACTACTGTAGTGGGCGGGGATTTTCAGAAGATGTGAAGAAAACAGTAGCCAAATTGGTTCCACTAACACGCAGGCTGTGGCAGATTACCAAGCTAAAAATGTTGCCCACACCAGCCAAGTTCCATTATGTCTTCAACCTTCGAGACCTCTCAAGGATTTGGCAAGGAATGCTGAACACTACAGCCGAAGTGATCAATGAACCAAAGGTAAGTGCAGCACATCAGTGGCTTTGTTATAATTAGTGTCGCAAAGAGGTTGAAGAGTCTAACTTCTTGGCATTTGAGTTTGCATTAGAAAAATATAATTTCTGATTTAAAAAGTTTTTCAGCATTTTTTTTTTGATTGAAAGATGTTTTAGTCCAGCTTTTACAGTGCCAACTGAAATGGCAACTTTGATTCATAACTATAGCAAAACCTACTTTTTTTGACAGAAGAGGGTTTGCTTCTATCTGCTTGTTCTACTACCGACATGCTAATTTGTTTGAAAGAAGCAAGCAAATAAAATTATGAGAAGCAATGAACTTATTTTAACCCAATGAAAATATGTATATATTCATTAAAAAAATAAACAGTTCCCCTCTCTCCACTAGTGTCTTGAGGCATTCAGTCACTGCTTAATATCTGTCTAACAAATGATTTCTGTTTACAGCTTAAAAGGAGGAAGTAGTAACGAGTCATAGGGATATTTTTTTTTTCCATAATCCACCTTTTTTCCAGAAAAGCTCAATATTTTATGCATCATTTATCTTTTAATTATTTTAAGGAAAAGTCATTTAGTGTTTTGAGCACTGAAACATGAAGTGCTGGAAAAGCAATGTTTATGGTAATCATGGAAAATTTGTTATACATTTGGGTTATATAATCACTTCATGTTTAATGTACTTTCCTGCTTGTTGAATAAGCTCCTGAATTCTACTACATCTAATATGTAAATTTTAGAATTGATTTTAATTTCTGAAGCTAAAAATATACAGCACTAAGATGATTATATATGTATACATTCTCAATTAATATCTTTTGAAGTATAACAAACAATTGCTCAAAGTCTGATTGTATAAATTTACATATTAGTTCTGAGACTTGACATAGTATGTGTCATTTGTACAAAGTACTGTAGGCTCAAACAAGAGGTCTTGAAGGAGTACTTGGAAGTTTTTCTATTATTGTGTAGTAATAATGTAGGATTAAAACCAATACTGCTAGGATTAAGAACCTGGCAAATTTTCCTTCTCCATTCTATGACCAAACCGAATGACTTCAAAGGTATAGAATCAGAATGGTTTAGGTTGGAAGGGTCCTTGAAGATCATCTAGTTCCAAACCCCCTGCCATGGGCACAGACACCTTCCACCAGAACAGGTTGCTCAAAGCCCCAACCAACCTGGTCTTGAACACCTCCAGCAATGCTGCATCCACAACTTCCCTGGGAAACCTGTTCCGGTGCCTCACCACCCTCAGAATGACAATTTTTTTCCTAGTATCTATTCTAAATCTAACGTCTTCCAGTTTGAAGCCATTCCCCCTCGTCCTATCACTACATGCCCTTGCAAAAAGTCCTTCTCCAGCTTTCTTGTAGGCCCCCTTCAGATACTGGAAGGCCGCTGTAAGGTCTCCCTGGACCCTTCTCTTCTCCAGGCTGAACAACCCCAATTCTCTCAACCTGTCTTCATAGGAGAGGTTCTCCAACCCTCTGAGCATCTTCGTGGCCCTCCTCTGGACCTGCTCCAACAGGTCCATGTCCTTCTTATGTTGACAGCTCCAGAGCTGGACGCGATATTCCAGGTGTGCTCTCATGAGAGTAGAGTAGAGGGGCAGAGTAACCTCCCTTGACCTGCTGGCCACGCTGCTTTTAATGCAGCCCAGGATACGGCTGGCCTTCTGGGCTGTGAGCGCACATTGTCGGCTCATGTGGAGCTTCTCATCCACCAGCACCCCCAAGTCCTTCTCCTCAGGTCTGCTCTCAATATGTTGAAGTGTTTTGAATCTGGAAAAGGAATAATATAAACCCTTATACATTTTTTTTTTTCCTCTAACTACTTTGGATATAGTATTGGGAGTAACATCTGTATTTGGCATAAAATTATTCATGCCATGATGCTATTATTTCCACCCACCTTCTACATAATGACCAGTTTAAAAAGTGGTTTATCAGTGCATAAATGTGTTAAAAGGTATGGATATGGCTTTAGGGCTAGGGAAATAAAATCTTAGTTGGGTAAATACCCTCTGGTTTGGAATGCTAGATTAAGGCTTCTTGCACAGTTAACTGAATGTAAGCTTAAAATGCTGTTGGGTGGAATGAGAAGCTCAAGGCATCTTTCCTGAATAAACCCCAATATACTACTGTTTCTTGGGGGTTGGACTAGATGATCTCCAGAGGTCCCTTCCAACCCTGACTATTCTGTGACTATTCTGTGATTTTTTTTCTAGTGTTAGTATGTTTTTAAAATAAATAAATAAAAGCATGCCTAATCTGATGGATTTTTTTTTTTTTTATGTAGGTACTAATAAAACTGTGGAAGCATGAATGTAAGCGTGTTATTGCTGATCGTTTCACAACCTCAGAAGATGTAAACTGGTTTGACACGGCTGTGGCAAAACTCATTGAGGATGAATTTGAAGAAGCAAAAGCTTTGCTGGATTCTGAAATTGATGCATTCTTTGTTCACTTCTTAAGAGATGCACCTCAAAGAACTGGTAAAAATGGACTGTGATAACCATGGGAATGGCAAGAGTAGGGAAGGGGATATGATAAAATAGATGCTAATAGAAACGTCTTAAAAGTGCATAGTAAGTTTATGCATCAAGGGTGGCTGTTCTGTCTGGTGAATTTGAAGGTACTCTGTGTTACTAACTGTGGCACATCTTTATATTCATGGGATTTTTAAGTCCATATTTATATCCAGGTTATCTGTATAGGAGAGCCTTCCATTTCCATCAATGTGGTAGATAGACAAAACTGACAAATAGTGAGTATATTATTCTAAAATGATGAAAGTAATGTGGTATGATCGACTTGAAGTGGTGGGCTTGCAGTTCTAGGTAAAGGTTAGCACTCTAGCTACCATCCCCTAGAAACCTGGTAAAAGAATACTGGCTCTGGGTTAATCCAGTACTTCTTAGGACATACCCGATACATGATTTTGTAACAAATGAATATTATTTCAAAATCTCCTGAATGCTAGTAAAACTTCTTGAATTACCCGTATGACTTATAACAATGTCTTTTTGTCTTTTAAATAAAAACCCTGTGTCACTGACCTTGCTAAATGACCTGGGAATATTTGTTAGTTGTTACAAAAGAACAGAAAACAGTTGTTTGGGTTTTGGGGAAGGTTGTTATTTAAGCCATTGGATGATTCATTTAACCGTGTTCCTATCACTGTAATGATGGATAGTGGAGGCAATAAAAGGTTGGCCAGAGTGGTCAAATGCCATTTAAATCTCTTCTTGATAATTGAAGTAGTCAGAAGGCAGTGACAAAAGGAGAGTGAAGGTTAGGAAATATTTAATTGGAACAAATCAAATGGAAGTAAAAGGCAAACTGGTGTGAGAAAGCAATCAAATACATCCTTAAATAACTTGCTAAACTGCAACAATGTAGACAGGACTAAACTATAAGTCAGAATAGATACTGAGAGAGTGATGAGTGACTTTTAATGCAAAAAGTTGAATCCATATTAGAAGCCATTATGTTGAACTGAAAAATAAATGCAAAAAGAAGCATGTATTTCTCAAAATAACTTACTTCTTGGTGACAGTTTAAAGATACCTGCCCTGTAATGTGCCTTTTAGCATGAAACATCATCTAAATACAAAGTAGGAGGCCCTCATTAATAAATGATATGTTTTGTCCTCAGTATGTTTGTCAGAGCCATGAGAACCCCTTCTGTTTTGGCTTTAAATGAAAAGAATAACAAATGTAATTTTGTTTTAATTGTCCCTTTAATGGAATTTAGTCTTGCTTATTATGATGGAAGTGTAAGAACAGGAAATGGATTTCTGAGCTATTAAATATACATAAAAATACATCTGACATTAATTTCAAATAACCATATGTTCAGGTTAGTGATACGTTTACGTATACTCCCTGTATCTCTGGGTTGTACAGTCACAACATATTTGTCGCTGAAATAAACACACGAAGACTTGAGATTATGTAGCTCAAACATCAACTTTTAGATATTAGCCTCACAGAGATTGTTACATGTGCTAGTGTTCTCAAGACCCCTATTTTGACATTAATAATAAAACTGCAAGAACACGATTAAGCTGATATAATTCTCTTAAATGGTTTGAAACTGTAAACCGATCGCTACAGGTTAACTCCTTGCTGTATTCCTTATTAGTTTCTTATCACTTCTTTATCAGTAGCTGGGTTGTTTAAATGTCTTATTCAGCTTAAAAGAAATGCATTTCCCCATGGAATACTTCTTTTGTTTAACCAGTGTTTTCGCAGGTTAAAATAAGTAGTCGGTTAATTTATTTAGGTCTTAATCTAAAGGAGTGTTCATATATGTAGAAACAATACAGAGCTAAAGAATTCTGAAATTAAGGTGTCTTCAGGCATACACGGATTTATATGTATAAATACTTGAAGGGAGGGTACAAAGAAAGTGGATCCAGGCTCTTTTCAGTGGTGCCCAGTGACAGGCCCAGAGGCAATGGGCACAAAATGAAACATAGGAAATTCCCTCAGAACATCAGGAAACACTTTTTTACTGTGAGGGTGACTGAGCACTGGCACAAATTGTCCAGAGAGCTTGTGGAGTCTCTCTCCTTGGAGATATTCATAAGCCATCTGGACATGGTCCTGGGAAACTGGATCTAGGTGGCCCCGCTTGAGCAGGGGGATCAGACCAGATGACTTCAGAGGTCCCTGCTAGCCTCAACCTTTCTGTGATTTTATTTACTGCGAGAAACAACTCTTACTAATGAAGGCATATCACCTTTAAGCATGATTAATACTTATGAATGGAAAGATGAGACAGCAGCACTGTTTCCTCCTTTCCTTTGGGTGCGGAAGAGTTGACAGTTCCTTGTGGCTTTCAGATCACAATGAAACAAATGAATGTCTTTTGTGGCTTTCAGATCACATGAAACAAATTAATGTCTTTTCATAGTACATATACTTCTTTTTGTTGTTATGGTAATTATTCATTTTAGTGGTAATTTTTTTTTTTTTACTAGTGTAATCATTTAATCAACTTAGAGTGGTTTTATTTAAAAAAAAAAAAAGATTATTTGCAATTTAAAACTGCAATATTTATTTACTCTCCGGTGCTACTTTTGCTTCTAGCATCTAAGTCAATTTCAGCTTTTCATCATTCAAGTTTCAGATGTAGAGAAAGAAGGCTCGTTAGTTTTTGCTGGTTTTGTCTTTGAGAATTAAGCAGCTGAACTTACTGTTACTTGTAGGCAGGGTATAGGCACCACCCTCATATGTACATCTAATGTGTAATGTTATGTATAATAAACCTGATTCTGGGTGGTTAAAGAGACTTCTAATTACCTTCACTTACTCATCCCCACATTGAGCCTTCATCAATAATTTGAAGTGCTAAGGTCTTGTTACTTGCTTTTTGTTCTAGGTGAAAAATCAGAGGAAGTTAATTTAGATAGTCCTAAAATCTATGAGCCAATTTACTCCTTTCATCAGCTACGGAATCGTTTAAATATGTTTTTACAAACATATAATGAGAACGTCCGTGGTACTGGAATGGACATGGTTTTCTTTGAGGATGCTATGATTCATTTAGTCAAGGTATGGTCTTACTGGATTGCCGTTTTTTGTTGTTGTTCGCTTGCCCTCAGCGCCTATGAGTGGAGGCATGCACGAGTCAAGATAAACTACTTCTAAAACTGAAGCAAGTAATTTATTGCTAGCAAATATGTTTTTTTCTGTCACTGTGTGCCTAAGTATTAAAACACAACTTTTCTGAAAATGCACTGGATGGAACTATTCTTTTGTATTTATCTTTTATGTCTGGTGGGATCATGGTCCTAACTATTCTAACTCTATTTTAACCCTTCTTCTTGTGAATTTGTCTGAGACCCCTTCCTCTCTTTGGAATAAATCAAACGAAACTCAGGTTAGGACATAATTGCTTATGAAGGAGTAGGCACAGCAGAGTCAGGCTATCTCTGCTTCTTATCATAAATTGTTAAGAAATGAATATTGGATTGTAACATCCTAACAAATGATACAACAAATATCGAAATAATTTAAATTTAATTATAGTTGACAAAGACATTGCATCTGCAATTTTCAAAATTTTGGGGTGGATTCTTGTCATTTCACAAAATTAGTCCCTTTCTTTTAAGGTCTTCCCTGCAAAATGGATGATATTCTGTTACGGATTTATTTAGGAAAATTGTTAAAACATCATTACACTTATAAGTTTCTGGTGTATTCCTAGTAAAAAAATCTATATAAATTCTGGATATAGCAAAAAAAGAATATATATATATTTTTCATTGAAGAGCCACCTGGTGTCAGAAATCTCTTCTTTGGGTAGCCAGATGGTAAATACCTGAAATGTTATCTTAAATTTCACTTGGATAAAATGAATATATAATGCTTCTCTGATCCCATATTCTTGAAAAAAGCGTTTACATCTGTGCGGGTCTGACTGTTATGCATTAGCTAGACTTGAGACAGCTTCTAAGAGAAAACTAGGTAAGCACAGTTAAGGTAATGCCTAATCTGAGGTGACGTAGTATGACTTGAATGAGTTAAAGCTGAGGAATGTCTTAAGTAGAGAACAAAGCTCCCGATTCACAGCTTGTGTGCCTCTGCCTGGAAAAGATCTAGTAGCCGTAATTGAAGTGATCAGCAAGATTCCAAGGGTGGTGTGCAAATCTGTTTTTCTTTCTCTGGTTAAATACTAAATATGCTTAGAGTAAACCTTAATACTTGATATTATCTTTGCTTGTAAAACATTAACCTATGAAAAATATCAAGTACATAGCACCCGATATGTAAAATATATGGGTTTAAAACTGCAGAAATCTACGTGACTATTTTTAATAACTTGGAAAAAAGTCTGTTAGAGGAAAGGTGAGTAAATAGACATCCCAGGCTCCTTATTGGCATGATGGAATTCTAGGGGCATCCAGAGGGACGTTCAAGACAATAAAGAGAACAAACTCTGTACTCTGTGTCATTGGTCACGCAGAGGAGACCAGCTGCTAACCAGCTGGTTGGTATTACTTTGCCTTTGAGAGGCAAGTGGCTCCGTGCTGTTCTGGAAACTAATGTAGGCCCTTCTGTGTCCTGCAATTATCTGTCCACATGCAACTGACCGGGGTGTGGAGCAAGTTTGTCTCCGGTACTTAGAGGCATATTTTCTCAGCATCTTTTACCTGTTTCTAGATTTCTTGGCATTGTTTTTTTGGCTGTGGACAGTGGGACGGGTGCTGCATGCAGTTCGCGGTTAGTGCTGAATGTTTTTTTGCTCTGAATTGCAAAGGGTCTGTTTATTTACATTGCGCTGTCTTGAATTGAAGGGAAACATGGAGTAGTAGGTAACTACTGCCTTTTGCTTTAAAAGATAAATAATGAAATGGGAAAGAAAGGAAGAGAATTAAGCAGCTGAACTTACTGTTACTTGTAGGCAGGGTATAGGCACCACCCTCATATGTACCTGGGAGATGTTCCTCTGTGACCAAATATTCATACTGATATTGTGCATTTTTGTAATCAAGTAAAGTAGCAGCTTGAGAAGCTTTGATTATAAGGGCAGTATTATTACCTGCTGCAGAGAATACTGGAGACTGTTTGTCCTGAATTTAACAAGCCTGGGACAACTTGTCTGTCTTGTCACAATGAAGGGGCCTGGAGAGATGAGTCTTACTGAAGTTGTCCAGAGGCTGTGGTATTGGGGAAATTATTGTTTCCTTCCCAATTTTAATAATCTGTCATGCTATGATAGCACATCGCTAACAAATCACAGTTGAGTTTTACTTGTGCTTTGTGGAAGCACGACATGCAATTCTACTGATAATTAAAAGTTCACAGTAATGGAATCAAGTGGTTGCTATACTATAGGAAGGTTTACAGAAATATTGCAGAATGCAAATGTCTATAGAATATATTAATAGTAATATAGAATCCCTTAATTAAACCTTAAAATTTTAATTTATTCTGCATTTCTAATATAGCTTTATTGCTGCAGTAGTATAGGATTTTTGGGTGTTAACTTTTACACATTGTAGCAATAAATGACTATGATCTTACACAGATTTCTCGGGTGATCCGCACTCCTTGTGGAAATGCTCTTTTAGTTGGTGTTGGTGGCTCAGGAAAGCAGAGCTTGACAAGACTGGCATCTTTCATAGCTGGCTATGATACGTTCCAGATAATGTTAACAAGGTAAGCATTAATTACAATTTAAGTAAATATTAAGTACTTTTTGTTTTAACTCTTCCTATAAATAAAACAGGCTCCCAGTCCCTGCAGTGGAAGAAAAAACAAGCTTAACATAAGCTGAACACTGTTGCCTACACTGACATTAAAATCCTTTGAGACGTAATAAATTTGCGTGATTTTCTACAATAAGTAGCTTTTACCGTCTTTGGAGTAGTAAACTGTTTTGTGTGTTTCACAGAATCAGAAGGAATATTGGCAGTGCCAAGTTATCTTTGTTCTGTGTCTTTATGCAGTACACTAAACTGTACTGAAAATATTTGTAGGCGATATCTATCTATAATGCCTTTATGAGTTTATTTCGTAATATTTGAAATAATGCCTGTGTTAGGAGGTGGAATCCTTATCCCTGCCCATTAATGTACATGCCAGTATTTTGACAGTCTTTTCCAAGTATATATTGCCTTGTTTCATATTGTTCAACCCAATGTGGTTTCTTTTGGAATAACTCACAAAAGATATAAAAAATAAATTATAAATCCTTCTCTGAATATTTTAGAATGAATGCCTGTGAAAGTGTCTGTAGGACAAGTCTATGATCAGGAAATATTTTCAGCATTCAAATAAGATGTCATTGTAGAGAAACTAAATGATTTTAATTCTTTTGCAGCTATGCTGGCTGCAGAAGAAATTGTACATTTACATGTGGAAATGCCTCTTGGTGAGGATCTCATCAGATGATCTATGTGAAATAGGAATGACATCATGAGAGATTACAGTACAGTTGACAAAACAAGCAGTAATAAATTGCTGGATATCAGTCATAAGGAATTATGAAACCACTAGAGGGTGAAATACTGAATTAAGAAAGTGGTGTGCAGCTTTCTACATTAAAGTTGCATTGGCAGCTGAGGATCATAAGAAGGCCTATATAAAGCCAATGAAAAAAAAGTCAAGAAAAGATCTGGGGAACCCTTACATCTGAAGGCTTGTAAACCTCATGCGTGCACCAGATGAATTAAATAAACTGTCATGAAGAATAGTCTGAGTGAAGATTTGAATAAACATGATTTTAGGAAAGACTCCTGAAAGATCCTTATAAAACATAATCCTGCCTTACAAACACCTTGGAGTTCTCCAAGTGGGTAAACAAACAAGTGTAGAAGTGTGATTTGATAAAATTAACCTCCCTGCTTTTCTAACCCTAAGTGTTTGTCTAAAACACATCTAATAATGTGTACCAAATACCTCAGGGAAAACTTTAGAATCCTTCTTTGATAGAAACATTTGCCCTTTGTTAATCCAAAATTTCCTATTCTATGAGTGCTTAAAGATGATAATTGTTGGATTTTAAATGGTTTCGTTTAGTTCACCAAGGTAGGTGATATTCATATTGCTAACTCAATGCGTATAACGAAGTATTTTTTTCAGGTCAGTATTTTTGTCTAATTTTGAGTAATTAACTGAATAACTCTCCCAATGATGATTTCCCCCTGCAGCTGAAACAAAAGGGCATAGAATATTTATGTCTTCTCTGTGTCCGTTTCTAATTTTAGTGGTGTCTTTGCTTTTCAAGTATCTTATTTATAAACACATATCTGGAATCTTGGCGATTATGATATTTTTGCTGAAAAGCAAAAAATTATCTTCTTAATTATCACGAAAAAAATCATAAACCAAATGTATTTGGTTCCTGAGCTCCTCCCTAGCAATGAGGAACTATTGTACAATTTCTGATTTTTCAGGTCATACATGAGATCATTGTGGTTACACAAGAATACTCTTAATAAAGTTGCATGCAACCACTTCTCAGTTTTAATTCCTAGTGGGCATCCAAGAAACCTCAGCTTTTATTGCACTCCTTTATCCAGCCAGAGAGATTATTCCAGTGTAACCTTGTGTATAGGGTTTGTGTAGCAAGGTTTTGGTAGTGGAGGGCTACAGGGGTGGCTTCTGTGAGAAGTTGCTAGAAGCTTCCCCATGTCCAACAGACCCGTGCCATCTGGCTCCAAGATGGACCCGTTACTGGCCAAGGCTGAGCTGGTCAATGATGGTGGTAGTGCCTCTGTGATAACATTTAAGAAGGGGAAAAAAACTGCTGCACAACAGCAGCTGGAAGAGAGGAGTGAGAACATGCAAGAGAAACAACTATGCAGACACCAAGGTCAACCCACCACACCTTGTCTAAAAATTTTTATTTTTTTTAATCTCTTAGTTTGCTGCTGCTCTCTTTCCTTTTTGTAAAACTGAGAGTGCCACCATTGGTGATTACTTTCACTGGAAGGGCCAGCTAGTTTTTGGTTTTTAACTAGTCAATAAAATCTAAAGTGTCTTATTGCACCCAGCACATGACAAAATTCTATGAGACAACGCCTGTCTGTCTTTTTACTTTTCCTAGCAAAAGATAAATAAATAGCATGATAAGACTTCAGATTTGGGGTTTTTTTGTTGTTGTTTTTGGCTTTTTTTGTGGGTTTGAGTTGTGGAGCTGTGGTATTTATTTATTTATTGATGTGGGAGGTGAAATAAAGAGCAAAAAAAAGAATGGATTAGGTATTTAAAGTGGGACTTTGAAATGAGGTATGTCTTCCCTCCTAATCTAAATGAAAATTCCTGGACTTTGGCACAGTTTTGCCTTAAATTCCAAGAGGTTGTTTCTTACATAAATTTGCTTGATCGTTTTCTTTTAACTGGAAGCCCTTTTTAAAAGGAATGAGTATTAGTACAACTGTCCTTTTTTTGTAGATCGTACAACACTTTAAACTTGATGGAAGATCTGAAACTCTTGTACAGAACAGCAGGACTACAAGGCAAAGGCATCTGTTTTCTTTTTACAGACAATGAGATCAAAGATGAGTCTTTCTTGGAATACCTGAACAATGTTTTATCATCAGGAGAGGTAAGACGCCTTCTCATGATCATTTTTCTGCTTTATAAATTTTATAATTCTGAATTAAAATAACCAAATTTATTTGAATATTCTTTTATATGTCAAGGGGCACACTTCTACAAACTAAAACTCCAGTGCTTTCTATCATTACAGTATTATAAAAAATGGAAACAATTCATTATACTAGGTTAGAGTACGACAAAGCTATTGTAACATTAAGAATAAGCATTGTCATTCCATACAGAGAAATTGACTAAGTCAGACCCTTTTAAATGTGTTAACAAGCTGTCAGGGATATGATAATAGCTTAAAAAAAAAAGAGACTTGGGGAACATCACTGAAGTTTAACAAAATTGTCTGTTTAATTAAGTATCTCATTAGTGTACAATTAGTTTCTGTAAGGTAAATTTATGTCCAGAATGGATGGGATAGCTTTTATGGGGTTTTAAAATTTATTTATTTATTTTATTTCAGGGATGTGTTTCAGAGTAATTTCTACTGGGTTTTAGAATATTAAGAGCATAAAGCAAAGCCGTTTTACATGGAGCCTTTGTTTTTCACATGGTAGAGTGGGTTTTACAGGAAGTTAGATTTCAGTGTGTTTAATGGAAGCACTTCAGTAAAAGTTCTGGTTTAAAGGAGTGGGGTGAGTCCTAATAACTTCAGTGTCTGAAATGTATGTTCCTTCCTGAAATGCTACGTATTAAATGAACCTTATGCTATATATATTTTGGATCATCTTGTAAAGTGTGACAAAATTTTCCTTTTTCTCAAAGGTGTCAAACTTATTTGTACGGGATGAAGTAGATGAGATTATTAGTGACCTCATACCCACCTTCAAAAAGGAACATCCACGTAGACCTCCAACCAGTGAAGTTCTATATGACTACTTCATGACCAGAGTCCGTCAGAATCTTCATGTGGTTCTTTGCTTTTCACCAGTAGGTGAAAAATTCCGAAACAGGGCCCTGAAATTCCCTGCTCTCATTTCTGGATGCACTATAGATTGGTTCAGCCGATGGCCTAAGGATGCTCTAGTGGCAGGTAGGTGTAGGTTTTGTCTTGGCAGATATTTAATTCTCTGATCCAGTGGTCATGGAGTTGGTTTAATTGCTTTGAATTTTGCCAACACACTGGCAGAAGAAACTTACCTTGTTCTAAAATTTGATATAGATGTTTTCTTCTTTAAAGCTTGCTGTATTAAAGTGTTGAAATATTTCTAACAGAGGAAAGGCTTTGAACACTGAAGAAAAATTCCCCTTGAAGATGGCTTAAACACATTAGTAAAGAAGGCAAAATACTACTAAAGAAAGAGATTATTAGTGACTGTGGCTGCGATCAAGCATACAGAGACAGGCTGTTATTACCCAATCCCTGGTAGCTAGCAGTTAGACAGGTGCAGACAGAGGAGTTGCACACTTTGTATGTGAAATAATACCAGATCCTTGGCTATACTTTTTACTGAGAAGTGTGGAATAATGTTAGGAATCTGTTGGTGGAGAGTAAAGAAGATTGAGGTTTCAGAAGCTGGGTGAATGCTGACATAATACATGCTGATATGTTATATATTGCCTTGTTTATAAGCTAAGAGGTTTTCCTTAATATTTACTTACATTAATGTTTTTCTTTCTTTCCTAAGTATCTGAACATTTCCTGTCCTCATTTGATATGGACTGCACTGCTGAAACAAAGAGGGAAATTGTGCAGTGTATGGGCTCATTCCAGGATGGAGTGGCAGAGAAGTGTTCTGATTACTTTCAAAGATACAGACGTTCTACACATGTGACTCCCAAATCCTACCTGTCCTTTATTCAAGGATATAAAACCACATACAAAGAAAAGCATGCTGAAGTGCAGACATTAGCAAACAGGTAAACTGCTCAGTTTACTACTATTTTTCTGTAGTTTTTTCCCCCAGATAGGTGTATTCTGACACCCTTCATTTCAATGCATGGCTTGTCTCTTTGCACAGCAAAAGGAATTTTTTTTTTTTTTTTAATTTGCTAAAGTTGTGAAAAGGTGTAACTTGATCAAATATTGTGGTTGCTCTTGGCATAGAAGTTAAAGTCTATGTATTTTTGGAGGGGTAAAAAGGCTAGTGATGTATGAAAAAGCAAGGTGGTGGAAAAAAAGGTGAATATAAATTATTCTCATGTATTTTTAATGAGTAAGAGAAAGCATCCACATGTAATTTCATAGTAGCTTTACAATGATATTTAATTTACGAGAAAGCAACTCTTGTTTTGTTGCTAAACAGTTGTATCCTCCTGATACAAACATGTAAGAAACAACCTGGGTGCTTTTGGTTTTGTGATCATAGAGCCTAATTTAGTCTGCTGAGCTTTTTAGTTATAGACCATTAAAGTGATTTTGATATATTCATTCTCCTTTTCAGATACTTTATTAAACTAATGAAGTCTATTTGCAGATTTATCTTCATGTCAGAAATACTCAAATAGAATGTAAAATTAGCATTTAGTGTGTCCATTGGTATCACTCTTAAGAAAAATTGTCTTAGTTTTGAAAGACTGGCACAAAGAGCTGGAAGCCTTTAGGGAAGACTCAAACTAGTTTATTTCACTTTGAAACATTCTTTGGCTTCAAAGCCAAATTGAGTTAGATATCTGCAGTTATGTTATGGGTGAAGACTTGTAAAACTTGTTTCACTTAACCTTTCACAGTCTGAATTGCTTTGGCAGGTGTTACTCTTTAAGTGTTCTCCTGTATTTGTTTAGCTGTCCAAGAACTGCTTAGCCTTTGCAATAGCAGCCTCTGTAGAGGCCACTTAAACTTGTCTGAAAAGTCCCAAGTGAGGACTTACTTTTTGATAGACAAAAAGCACTGTTGAAGGGGCGTTTTAATGCTGAATGAGAAAAGTGTTATCTCAATGTTATTTTTCTGTTACTTTCTTTTGGTTGGACTTGATTTCAATATTTTGATTTTATTAGCCTTTTCAATATCCTCTTCAAACAAAAAATAGTGATTTGAGATATTTCTCAGGATTCTAGTGATGAGAAAATTCTTTCTGCTGCTTAGAACTCCTTCCTTTGAGTATCAGGTTGGAGCTCAATAGGGATGGTGATGTATATGGAACCAACGTATGGGATTTTTGTGCAATAATAAAGGCATACTGCTTGAGTTAGAAGTGGATAAAATTTCAAGCCACAGACTCTCTTAATTTAATTCTTTATTGTTCACTTTCTTTATTCTGAAGGCATCAGACACTGGTGTGAATGTTCCTGTACAAGTTTTATTTTTGGTGTAAAACATCTTTTGCTAGTGTTCATTCTGATTGATGTGATTCATTCTATTGATGGAATAATTTGGAAAGCGGAGTGTAAATTACATAGAGAATTACATGCTGCTTATTTTGCTTTTTAACTCCAGAATGAATACTGGACTGGAAAAATTGAAAGAGGCCTCTGAGTCAGTGGCTGCTCTAAGCAGAGAGCTGGAGGTAAAAGAAAAGGAACTTCAAATTGCCAATGAAAAAGCTGACATGGTATGCACAGCCTTCAAAATGTACTGCTGTTTGATTTTTTTTTCTCTTTATATTTCTTCTGTTTTGAAAAGATTAATCAAGTAAAAGGAAGTTAAGTGTTGCAAAAAAAGGGATCTTGGAAACTTATAACAGTGTTAAAAGTCATCTTGTTTGAATTTTCTGGTTCTGGAATTCAACAGAATTTTACAACAAAAATTAATACATTCTTCCAACTAGGTGTTTTCTTTAATATTTGGCACGTGGGTTTCCTCACATTCTAGGTATTGAAAGAAGTTACTGTAAAAGCACAGGCTGCTGAGAAGGTGAAGGGTGAAGTTCAGAAAGTGAAAGACAAAGCTCAAGCTATTGTAGACAGTATCTCAGTTGACAAAGCCATTGCTGAAGAGAAGTTGGAAGCTGCTAAGCCTGCTTTGGAAGAGGCAGAAGCAGCCTTACAGGTTAGTACTTGGACCATGTATAACATCATTTTACTGCTAAGAAGATGAGGTTCTTTGAGGAAAAAAAAAAAAAAAAAAAAAAAAAGAGATTGCAGGTGCATCAGTTGACAGAAAATGTATGGAAATAAATGTGCGTATTTTGAGGAATTTTAGGTTCAATTTTGTTTTTTCTTTTTCTACCTGAGTACCAAACCCAAAATATGCAGTTTTTCAGAGAAGGGCAAGTTTTAACTTTCATTTGAAACTATAGTTGGTATATGATGTGCTGCAGGTTGATATTAGACCAGTAACTGAATGTTGATGCTGTTATAAAACAGCTTGTGTGCAATGAGTGAAGAAGTGCTGTCCATGTAAAAACAGTTATAATTCCATCCAAATCTAAACCTCCTGCTTTATTTTAAGTTTTCACCAATGAATTGCATTTTGAATAAGTTTGCTGAGCCACTCTTTTCTGCCTTCTTCAAAAAAAATTTCTTTTTTCTTATGAGTTGTGGCATTACCCAGATTTCTGGCATTCGTCATGGGACTTCATGTCTGTCAACATATTCTTTTTGTAAAGCTTTTTTAATAGAGTGATAGCACTTTGCCCATATCTTTACATAATGCATCATTAATGATGAAAAAAAGATTAATTTTTGTTGAACTTGCATAGTATTTTTTTTAAAATGTCTGTTCAGCTAACTGTATAAGGGAATGTCCCTCAAGGCCTTTCTGTTGTGAGCAGCAGTAGTGGTATACAAAGTAAATCTAAAACTAGAGGCTAGCAGGGACCTGGCATCTCAAGAAATAGAGGAGTGAAGAAACCTGAAGAATAGAAAAACTTCAGAGGTTGTTATGTAGATTTACTGGAAGGTTTTCCTTTCCACTTGAGAGGCTGCCAACAGTTGTGGTGGTTAAAGACTATTGTGATGTTTCTTAAAATTGAAGTCTTCAAAATCTACTGTACGTAAGTTTTCATGGATCTTCTGAATGTATGACTTCACTTTGAGGGAGAGGTGCTTAGCAATCTCTGACTGCCATGATTCTTGAGCAGCAGAGTAGAAATGTTTAAATGAAGGCTGATGACACGACAGCTGATAAGATTGGAATAAGAGAGCAAGTCTGGGTCATAAGATCCTGATACTTAGCTACAGGGGAAAAGTGAAAACAACCCAACAAACCAGCCTGGAGGTGAGCAACCATTCTGATCAGTGCATAAACAAACAATGCTAACTGGGCAGTGTCTGAGGTATGAAAGGAGCGCCTGTGTCCTGTCTTGCATCTTATTACAGCTTACTTTCTGGTTTTGGCTAAAATTAGCAAACCAAAACAATACTGCTCTTCTTGAAATTTTGGATTCTAATAAACAAAAATCTGACTTCAAGGAAAAGCTAGCTACACTAGCATTATTGTGAGTCTTCACAATGGGGAAAGATAGTTGGGCTTGATCTTGAAATTCTTGCGTTTGCTATAATGAATTGCTCTGCCTGGGGCTAAAAGGGAAAGGAAAACTCATAAAAGCGAGCCTTTCAGCATGCATATCTGTATTCTCAGCATGCATTCATTCATTCAGAAACTCCTTTAAGCAAGAAAATTCTCTGTATGAGTCTATATAGGGCTGCACTTTTCAAAAAATGAATCTCACGATCATTATGGATTTGCAAATTCCCAGCTAAGGATTCCTACAACAGAATTCTGCTTGCAGTGTAGACCAATGTCTATTAAAATATTTGATAAATACAAGGGCCACTTCCCAGATAAAAAAAAAAAAATAAATCTGTAGTTTGTTATTTCACTCATTTTTTAACGTCGTTTAAGACAGCTAAATGCTATATTAAAAGAGAGGTAGATACAGAACAGCCTATAAGCATTTTTAAACATATAGTGAGATTAATTTTTTTAAAGTTTGAGTAAGAATTGTCAAAATTCAATAAAACTTAGTGGCACTTTAAATGCACAACCAGAAGTAAATAAATAAATAATCTGAAATTAAACACAGCTCTTTTGCCACAATTTGGATGGTAGCAAAAAAGGCTGGGCTGAATTTCCTAAAGGTCATTAATAAACACTGGTTAAAGTTTCCACACAGATATCTGGAAACACTCTGCTGAGTTATCAGGTGCACACTGAACGCAATGAGTAGTATGGTATTGAAGGGAAACAAAAGGCAGGCAGAAGGGATGTGATCAGGATAATCTGCAGTAATTTACAATCCCTTTCTTGAAGTATAATTAAAATCTTCCTTTGTGAATTCCCAGTGAGCCATGTGCTAGGCTAGAAGCAAGGTGTCATCACACCTGCAATAACCTGTTGCTTACTGTTTGTCACTGTCATGTACTCAGGCTGATTAAACTGCCTGTACATAAGCAAAGCTTCTGATCCAAGTTCCGTCTGTTATAGGAGTGGGGCTGCCTGTCAGCAGTTACCATTGTTCAGTGTTTTTTTTGCTCTGTATGTGGTGCAGTATGCACTACTGCTCAAATCAGCGCTTCTCTTAAGGAAACATCTTCAGCAGACCTTTCTGATATTCCTTTTTGATTCGTGATGTACACTAGAATTGTGAGTTATAGTATGAGATTTGCACCCTAAGCTTACTTACTTAGTAGGGCCTAGGTTTTCATACATTATTATATTTTATTTGTTTTTCTCCCAGGCTTGCTTCTACAACAGGAACATTCCCAGTAAGATGAATCAGAAGGTGCAAATCTATATGTGTATCAGGCCTTCTCACTGTTTTCCTTAATTCATGTTCATTTGCCAAATATCAACAGAATGTTTTTTCATTTCTAGACTCAGTTTCTGGTTAATAAGTTTGCATTTAAAAAAAAAAAAAAAGAGGTAAAATTTCAAGATGTTTCTGTTTTGCTCTGTTCTGTTAAAAATGTGCATGATAGTTTAAAGCTTTTAGGTGCTGCTGTGGAAGTGGCTGAGCTGAGGTTTCCTAGCAGTTGCTACGAGGTAGTAGTGAAAATCTGATTGGAGGGTCCTTCTAGCTTCATGCTTTTTAGAGGTAAAATTATTTTCAATCAAAAATAATATGAATAATTTTTTCTTCTCCAATGGATGAATACTGTTGGTGAGCTTGTGCTCTATGCCTTGTTAAATAAACAATAAGAGTAATTGCTTTACCCTTTGTTTTAAATTCATAGACAATAAAACCTGCAGATATTGCCACTGTCCGCACACTGGGTCGACCTCCTCACCTCATTATGCGTATCATGGACTGTGTGTTACTGCTCTTCCAGCGAAAAGTGAACAATGTGAAAATTGATCAGGAAAAATGCTGTACCATCCCATCATGGCAAGAATCTTTGAAACTGATGACAGCAGGGAACTTCTTACAGAACTTACAGGTGCCCGTGAAACCTTCTTTTTGATTATTTTTGGTTTTTTAAATTTAAGAAAATAGGGGACAGTGTTTTCTCTGAATATAGAATATAGCAGAATAAACGTGTACGGGAAATCAGACACGTAATAGATCTGAAATGATAAGGGCTTAAAAATAAGTACATTGTAATGAAAGAAACTTGAATCCTTCTGGCAAAGTCAGGTCATAAATCAATTATAATTTCTCCTAAGTAAGGCAATGAAATTGCTTTCAGTGACAAATGATTCAAAGCTTTAAGTATTTGGTTTGAATAGCCATTACTTACCTGTTTCATTAAAGCTGATAGAAAACATCTTTTTTCTGGTACCTAAATTTTAATTAATTTTCAGCATTGCAACTTGTGCAGTCGCTTGGAAAAGAATAGTTGATTATTAGGATTTATAAATCAGAATTCTTTTAAATTTGGGATTTTTGGCTCCATAACATGTGTCTAGAGAAATGGGAAGAGTAACTGGTGAATAAGTCCCTGCTCATAATTTAAACTAATAATATTACGATTAATCTACTCAGAATAAATTGTACATTGTCGGGCCCCACTGGGTGCTATTATCTGTGATTTCTGCAGTTTGAGGAGTTTACTTAATCTGTCTCTGGTCCAACAGAAAATCACAGATGGCAGGCTTGACCAACTTTGTGTATAGTTGGTAGTACCATGAATGCCATTTATGCAGTGCTCACATTGCATCTGCTCATGAGGATATTAAATTTACTGAAGGGCTTCAATGTTTCATTGCTTGTGCATAAATAAACCTATTTGTGCTTCAGGGAACAGCTATTTTTCAAGTTCATTAGTGACGGACTTTCAACATACCCTGTAAATAAATCTTGAAGACTAAACTTATATAGAATATTTGACCATCAAAATAAATTTGAGCGAGAAAATTGATAGTTTTTGGGGATGAAAAAAGGAAGAGATTTTTTTTGGAGAAAGGAGGTGGTCAAAATAAATTCTTAAAATTGAATACATTTCACTAATGAGATAGGGATTAAGGAGAAGACAGCTGGCTTGCCCTTTGAAAAGACTGTCTTGTAGAATGTATGTTTACGAACCAGAGCTAAGCTTTTCCTTTTCTTTTTGAAGATTGTTAAGTTACTTATTAAATCTTAAGGAAAATGGAATTTGAAGCAGGATATCAGTGATATTTTGTATCAACAATTAGCTGTGTAATGGTAATGGATAGTGTAATATAGCGAAGATCATATATGAAGGCAAACTTTTTCCATTTTGTAAGAATATAGAACAGAGTGGAATGACTTTGGCAAGCTCTCAAAGATTCATGAGACAAACAACTTTACATTAGCTGTTTGTAAATAACATTTGTGATATTGATAGTGTTCTGTGTGTGCTGACGTACATTTATGTATAATTTACATATAGTACATACATTATGTATATTGCACTTTTTTTTTTAGCAATTTCAAAAGGACACAATTAATGAAGAAGTGGTAGAACTTTTAAGCCCTTATTTTGAAATGGTGGACTACAACATTGAGACAGCTAAGAGAGTGTGTGGGAATGTTGCTGGCCTTTGCTCATGGACCAAAGCTATGGCTGTATTTTTTTCCATCAACAAAGAAGTATTACCTTTAAAGGTAAGCCTGTTAATCAATGGTAGGCACACAAATACCCTTTGCTCCTTCTCCTCTCCACCTGTGTGCACTTGAGGATTTAATCTGCTGGAAACATCAGCTGCCTCTCTATTTATTATCTTGAAAATATAGGGTGACAGAGCACTGGCACAGGCTGCCCAGGGAGGTTGTGGAGTGCCCTTCTCTGGAGATTTTCAAGACCCGCCTGGATGCAGTCCTGAGTAATGTGCTCTGGGCAATCCTGCTTTAGCAGGGGAGTTGGACTAGATGATCTCTAGAGGTCCCTTCCAACTCTGATAATTCTGTAATTCTGTGATTCTGTGAAAATAGTAAATCTACAGTAAAGCATATTTTAAGTGTACTACCACTTGTAAGTTGTCAAAATTATGAAAGAGATTGTGCACGTTTATGCCTCTGGGCCCCCTCTGAATGGAGTTGAAGCATCTGCCATCCAGTTTAATTCACTATTGCAATTGCTGTACTTAATTAAGACTTAAGTAGGAAAAAACTTGAGATTTGGTTCTTTTAATGTTCCAGATCTCAGTTCATAAGAAGACTGTACAAAGAACTGTTCATCATTGTTATTTAGAGAAAAACAGGCCTAAATAGTTGTTAAAAGGTAAGAATGAAAGTCAGGAATAACATGGTTAAGCATGATTTTAACACAGAATAGCTTGTATTTATAATAGGAATGATTGAGAAGGAAGCAAGATTTGTAGTTAGAGGTAGTGTCTTTCCAATGCATATTGGCTGGGAAATCAAATAGGCTTCTAGTGGCACCAGTGTTTTTTGCAGACCAGATAAGACTGACACTTTTGTGTCAGATGGAAAACGGCCAGTATTCCCAGAAGTTTTTATAATTATTTTTTCTAACTGATGTTAGACCAATGGCTTAACTTGCAGCTACCTGCAATAAGAAGTTAGTTCATTGTAAAAAGGTTTCAATGAATGATTAAATCTCTGAGCAGTTTGCTTTTGAAATGTAGTACAGTAAAACTCTTTGAGACACATTATAGCAAATGCTTTGAGATGTTGTATGTATGAATACACTTTTATATTTGTATACTTCATAGGCTAATTTAGCAATCCAGGAGAATCGCCTAACCACTGCTATGCTAGATCTGCAGAAAGCTCAAGAAGAACTGGGTGCTAAGCAAGAAGAATTAGATATTGTGCAAGCAGAGTATGAAAAAGCGATGAGAGAAAAACAGGTGAACTGCTCTTTACAGAAAAGAAATTGCCACCTTTACTTTAAGGAAAATTTAATGCATTCTCTCAATTTCACTATTATTCCTTGGAAAGGATGTTGGTGGACAGAGGATAAGAGATAGATATTATTTGGATCATGACTCTTTGGATCCCACCTCTCTCCTTCACCACTGATCATCTCCCTTCCTCCCTCTTACCTCCTCAACAACTATTTTATTTGGATTATTTGTTTAGTGCGTACTACTGCAACATCCAGTTTCATTAATGGATGTTGTCTGTATGTAAAGTATTTGAAATTCTGGGCAGAATTCCCCAGAGTTAATAGATACCAGGCGTTTTGCGTGTCATTTAACATGTCTGCCAACGTGAAAGTTACGAACAGAAATATTAAAAAGTTGAATCACATTCATGACAGATGCTGATAGTTTGTCCTGATATATTTTCTTCATTCCACTTTATCTCCTTCTCTGCATGGTGATATAAATGTTAAAGAATATATTTTTAAGCTGTTGTTTAACTACTAGTTTAATTAGATGTATAGATTTTTCAGGCCTGTCAGATACATGACTACAAACCATATTTCTTGGTGTATGATTTTCTTTAGACTTTGCTTGAAGATGCTGAGCGTTGCCGTCATAAAATGCAAACTGCCTCAAGTCTTATAAGTGGTTTAGCGGGTGAAAAAGAGAGGTGGACAGAGCAGAGTAAAGAATTTGCTGTGCAAACCAAGAGGCTAGTTGGTAAGCTTTTGCCCACGCCTTTGAACTTGGAAGTTAGTCACTTGTGTTGTAATGGGTAGTGAAACTGAAAACATTTGATATGTCGAACTTTTACTTTGTAGCTTAGCTTCCTTGTTGCTAAAATGAGAGTAATTGTTGTTCATTTTCTTGCTAAAGCACTGCTAGGTAAAAAACACAGTGTGAGATTAAAGTTCATATTTAAAAAAAAGATAATAAATACAATAACTGTATGCTGTGCGTGGGCTTTTACTTGGCATGTATAACGCAGTATGTACTTGGGACACTGATGATTTAACTTGGCTGATGTTTGTAGGCAGCGTGAGAGAGTGGTGTGTTAGCAAGTGCCAATAAAATGTCTCTAACTGGGGATATGCATGGAGAAGAGGAAGAGTGATATTCAGGCAGTGACATTTTTATGTAGAAATCAATATTTTTGAATGCAGTTACTAATGTTCATAAAACTTTTGTTTCTTAGAAGTTTCTTAGAAGTTCATTTTAATTTTATAAATATGCACTTGGAAAGTGCAGTGCTTTGTAATAAAGAATTAATTTATTGGTTAGATCAAGTAAATGAAATTTATCTTGTCCTTTACTGTGGTCTGAAGTTTCTTCTCTGACTTTTCCCTTGTAATGCTGTAAAAAGCAGATGTTGCATAGGTTGTATTATAGTAGATAGGTTGTATTTTTTTTTTTACTGGTATAACATGCATATGTATATTATTAACAATAAAAATACAGGATACCTTCCCACACACTCATCATAGGTTTTTTATAGATAACTTGAAAAAGTCTAAAAAACATCAGTGCTCAGTATAAAAGTACAGTATCTTCTCCAGTTTGAATCCTGCATTCTTATTTCAGAGGTACAAAAAAAAACCAAACCCAAACTATGGTGTCATGAAACTTACAGGGGCAATTTTGAAGCCAACCAGAAGATTAAAACTTGTCGCACTTAATACCTCCATAATGATGTCTGTTGCAATTTTTTATTAGTAGTAGTAATCAATATGTACTTAATTACTACTCCTAAATAAAGGTTCTTTTCTCCCCCCCAAAATATCCTTTAAGCCTGTTCTTATGATTGTGCAAGGAAATGATGGAATTGGAAGTTTATGAGTAAATTTATTCTGCCGTGTCCTGCTTGTGCAGGATCTGGTGTTTGGAATAGTATAGTGTGTGTGTGTGTTGGGTTGACTTTGGCTGGCTGTCACATGCCCGTCTTTTCCCACAGTTGCATTGTAAGGATAAAGTAAATGTGGCTTCTACTAAATGTAGCATTGTTTTACTGTGTAATGAGTGTTGGGGAAAAGGTTGATTCGTCATCTTTATGGGTCAAAGCGTGTTCTTCAGTTACCAACCAAACCATATAACAACTAGAGAAGGGAGCAGCTCATTCATGAATGTTTTGTTTTCTTTTTTTCCTTTTTCTCTTTAAGGTGATGTACTCTTGGCTACAGCTTTTCTGTCCTATTCTGGTCCTTTTAACCAAGAGTTCCGCAGTCTGCTATTAAATGACTGGCAAAAGGAAATGAAAAGCCGGAAAATCCCCTTTGGTAACAACTTGAACCTCATAGAAATGCTGACCGATGCTCCAACTATCAGTGAATGGAACCTACAAGGACTACCAAATGATGACTTATCCATACAGAATGGAATCATTGTGACTAAAGCATCTCGTTATCCTTTATTAATCGATCCACAGGCACAGGGTAAAATTTGGATTAAAAATAAGGAAGGCAGAAATGAACTTCAGGTAAAAGGAATGCTGGTGCTTTCATAACCCCTAGAAACTCTTAGCTCACAAAACAGTACAATTCAGTGATTCAAATAATACTTAGCAAATGCCTTTATTATAAAATGCCTAGTCTGGATATAATGGACATTTTTTTGGTAGATTTGAGATTTGGCTAGATATGAAAATATACATCTGAAGGTTATTAGTACCAGTGACTTAATTTGTTTAATGAATTTATTTTAATGAAGCATAAACTGTTGGAAAATAATCTGGAAGGGTAATGCCTGATGAGGGCTGAAGCATGTTTGCAAAATAGTATAAGCATTAGAAAAAAAACCCAAATAAGTGATTAATACAGGTTCATATAAATGTTTAAAAATCAAGATGCATAGTAAGATATTTTTATCATCTTTTAATCAGAAATTATTCATAACTAGTGTTGTCTTAGCATGGATGTCAGATGCTAAATATTCTGCAAATGTACACGGAACAGTATTGCAGCAACATACAGTCTGAGGCAAGATACATCAATTTAGTGCAAACAGGGGAAAATATTATAAAGGAAGTCCTTGCTTGCTACAATTATGATTACACAAATAAACCAGCTTTTTTAAAAGATATCCCTGAAAAAGATAAAGAGGAGTTTGAAGGATAATAGAGTGGCTCTGAGAGTATTACTAGGAAACGACTTTCATTCATGTTGATTGTTATCTCGGTGTGGAACCCTTTAATGGTTGCCTAGCCAGTTATGTTAAGAAACAATTATTAGACTTTAACTATGGAGTTATAAACAAACTAAGCTGGATGTACTTTGTGTACATGTTGAAAACTAATTACAGTTGTACTGAGGACTACTTTTTAAAGCAAAGACTATTTAATGGATTGTTCAATATAACCCTCTAATTTTCAAGGGGTGTGGGGGGGAGGGAAGCCCCAACCTTGCTGCAGTTTGACTTGGAGATGCTATCCAAGATAAAATTGAAGGTCATAAAAGGTTCCTGTGAATTTCTGGTCTAGTTGCCCCCATAGGACATCAAAACTTTAAGTGCTCAGCGTTGCTTTGCTTCTACTTTTGTAGTTGAAAAATAGAAGTTTCCATTCAATGGGATCTGAGAATATGGTACACTGATGCTACCTTTTCTTGTGGTCACAATCTTTGCTTTAATCCTTGTCTAACTGTAGGATCATTGTTTTTGTCAGTAATTTAAATAAAATGAAACAATTTATAAATAGAAAACAAACAAAAAGCTTGGTAACTGGGCATAACATAATATATAGGTCCATGGTTGTATTTTTAGATCACTTCTTTGAATCACAAGTATTTTAGAAACCACTTAGAAGACAGCCTTTCTTTAGGAAGACCTCTTTTGATAGAAGATATTGGAGAAGAGCTTGATCCAGCACTTGATAATATTTTGGAAAGAAACTTCATTAAAATTGGTTCAGCCAACAAGGTAAAAATAAAACAAATGAGTAAAGAAGTGGAAACAGCCCCCCGCCCCTCTTGCCCTCAACAAAATAACTCCTAATAAGTATATGACTATGAAAGATTAAACTCATGTTTAAATTTGGTTAATGCTAATACCAAAAAAAAGTAGAGTTTAAGTTTAAGATCACAAATAGTTAATATATTTAACCCATAGAGTTCATTATCTCTTTGCTTATGAAAATTTTAAAAAATGGAAATCATCTGTGAAGGAGTAATTTAAATTGTTCCATAGATATTCTTAAATTCTTTGCATCAGTCATATAATTTAAAGCTGGATTTTTATGCCTTTGAACAGAAAAATGTAACCTTTGTTTCTACATGCAGTATCTGAACGAGTGTGTACTGGTTCTTGATATCTCAAGACTTCTTTTTAATACTTTTCTTAAGGTGAAGGTTGGTGATAAGGAAGTAGATGTTATGAATGGCTTCAGACTTTATATTACTACAAAACTGCCAAATCCAGGTTACTCTCCTGAAATTAGCGCTCGAACCTCCATCATTGACTTTACTGTGACCATGAAAGGTCTTGAAAATCAACTCTTAGGCAGAGTCATTCTCACAGAGAAACAGGTAAAAGAATTAACTGTAGCTTTTTCCTGGCTATATTTCTTACATTTACCTGTAGAAGGTTTTGCTTTCATTTTAATTTATTACTCTGCATTCCCATATTGTAGGGTAACTTTCTGGCTCTTTCTATTGTGATTATTCTTAGTATAACCTATTTATGATGGTTTAAAAGCTGGCACAGAAGAAATTGACTCATTCAAGTGGAAGTATCTATTTGTCTTTATTGTTGCAACTGTACCATACTCGGTTTATTTTTCCTGCCTCAGTGAGTTATAACCTCATGAGAATGGCCTGTGAAAAGGAAAAGGGCCTTGAATAAAAACTGATATTCTGTCTACACACTTTGGAGCTCATGGCAACATAACCTGGTGCAAAGGATTCAGACTTAGTTATTTCCTAGCTCAAAGGGGAAACAGGCTAACTGCCTATTTTGACATTGCAGATGTATGAGTTGAAGAAGTCCAAGTTCAGGATGATAATTAGAAGTAATGGACTCAAATTGGAACATGGGAAATTCTGATTAGATATTAGGATAGAAAATAATTACATTAAGAGTTGTCAAAACCAGGAACAGATTACCCAGGGATGTTGTGGAATTTCCATTCTTGGAGGAGTTCAAGACTAAACTGGACATGGCCCTGAGCAACTGACCTATTTAGATCTGCTTTGAGCAGGGGGTTGCACTAGTTCATTTCTGGATGTCCCTTCCAAACAAATTATTCTACTGTTCTATGGTATCTTTGCCACTAACCCGGAATGGCTAATGGGTGGGCATACTGTGCTCTCTGGACCAGCTTCTTAGAGTGATGTACTCACTACTGCTTTGCTTGAGACCATCTGGGGATAGTTGGCTTGGATAGTTTGCTTGGCCTCTGCTTTTGCACCCTGTGGTTCAATGTTTCCTGGAAGGTCAATTCGGACATATCCCACCGTCTAACCCCTTTTTTTTTTTTCCTATTATACCTAATTATACACCTTTGGGAATTTGGGGGTTTCCCTCTTAAGTATCTGGGTTCTTGCTACCTTCTTGTAGCATTTGGTAAGGAGGTGGTGGAATTATTTAACTATGATATAGTTTGCCAAATGATTTGAGTAGTATGATTACTTGGTGAAACCCAGTGTTAGAATGTATGTGTGGAACTTCTGCCCCAAATAGAGAAGAGATTACTTATCTGAAGTTAGTGTTCTTCCAGGTTTGTATGTACATTTATATCTTTCTTGCTCTTCCACTGTCTCTAACGTGATTCTGCAGTTAAAATGAACGAGACTTAGACATTCAGTGAGGAAAAGGAGGGTTTACAGCACATCATTTAAAGATTCTGCAAAGTCTGACTTTCTGTTCTTGTGTTGTCTGATATGCCCATTGGTAGAATCTGTGGGGCATACATCTCAAAGAAATGATTGTTTACTGATAAGAATACTGGTACTGATCTCTTCTGTTCCACCAGAATGTTAAACCAATTTGCAAGATGTGAGCTAAGCATAACAAGGCCAAAGGGTATCTGGTATATCTATGTAATTTTAATTCTACTCTATTTCTTGGAATTATTGGATTTGAGACACTTGATATATGTCTGAATGTAGTATAACTTATACTGTTTTAATGAAAAGATTGTTTTGATACATTGGCTGTTACGTAATTTAACAAAAAACTTGCTTATTTACTGTTGTAAAAATAGGAATGTCAGATTAATAGTGGACTTACAATACGCAAGAATTATTTATGGCTTTTTGAATTTTCGCATTAATATTTCAAGGTTTGTGGTGGAAAAAGGCTCAAGTTTTGTAAGGAACAGTTGATGCAAATTCTTGCACTTGTGAATCATTTTGTGACAGAATGATATAAGCTATGTAGTAGCTTTTATATTTTATGAATATTAGTGAGATCTAGCATTCTGTATGACAGCCTATAAAATGATGTCAGCTTGTGAAAGCAGTTCCATAAAGCTGGACTTGAAATAGCCTCTTCGGTGCAAGTTCCTTGAATTAATGATATGGTAACTTGTCTTGGCTTTCTTGCACCCTTGATGTTATGATTGCAAATTTTTGAAGACATGCAGAAAACTTTCAACTGTGTGCTCTTCCCAGTCTGCAAAATGTATTTTAAAAGCTTAATGGATGGTTTTTTCACGAAGGTTTTCATCTAAAGTTACTTCACTTGCTTTAGTTTGGTCATTCTGTTTCCAACTTGTTTCTCAGGCTCTTCTTGTGAGGAAAACTTAGCTTTCTGCTTTTTAAACACATTGCACTCTAGAATATGTTTAACCTTTTAAATTGAACTCAGCAAAACATGAAATTTAATTTGGCTCAGAATGATTTCTCAGCATAATGACTATATTTAATTGAATGCTAACATTCTTTTAATGCTGTACTTCTAAAAACTGTTTCTACATCATCAAACTTGCATAATGCTTGTCTTGCTTTGTGATTACTTACCTGCTTTTCTTTAGTTCCATTAGGCATCAGTTGATTAAAATGGAGTTAAATGTAGTTTTCTTGTCTTTTTTCATCAGTTTTTGTCAGAATCTGTATGAACCTCTTCTAAGTTGACATTTACATTATTCTGTGAAAACAGTCCAAATAAATCTGTTCTACCTGATGATGATGATATTTCAATATACCTTTTTTCCAGTGACAAGAAAAGAACCTAAACCTGATAATGAGATGAAGATGTTTTTTAACAATTTCCTTTCTAAGATAAAAGGGCTTTCTTTACAAGACCTAAATTCTTGAAATACTTAGGAATATCAGCAGAGTGTAGGAGTGAGAATACCACAAGTTTAAATTGTGAGAAAACAAACAAACAAAAATTTCAAAAGTTGTAACAGTGTTGCAAATTTGTATAAACGATGGCTACTCAAATGGGGGAATAAAACCTTTCCTTAAGCCTTTCTAAGGTCTCAGGTTCATAATGCCTCTAAGTGCTATATGAGAGATCATGTATTTCTTGGTCTTGTCCCTGTTTCTTTGGAATAGTAGCAGCCTGTCTGCGGTGCTGAAGTGGACTTGGCAAAGGTCAACATACAGCTTCCAACTTTGGAGAGACATTGTTAAAACTATCCACCAAACCTTTGTAAGCGGTGAAGGAGTACTTCTGTATACACAGTTAATATGTCTACAAGGTGGCTTACTTATTGTTGATTCGTAAGATTCATATTATCCTTGTCTTATGAAAGACTTAACCCATCCTCTCCCTTTTTCTTTCATTTTACTTCACTGTATTGAAACGTTTGGTATTGTTTCAATGGAGTATTTTTATCTCTGAAGGATTAATTTGTAATAAGAGCAGTATAAGAATGAACTGGAAGGCCTTTTATCTCTGAAGAATATATTTTTCTTGATATTTTGAATAGTTTTATTGTTTTTTTTTTCAAATGTAAAGCTGTTAATCAACAGGTATCCATCTTTTATATATGACCACAGGAAAACAAAGTAGGTATATAAACCACCCAGCTTGTATTAATAAAAGTAATCAAATAAGTACTTCTAGTGAAGCAACTCAATTTGAGTTCTATATGCTTTCTTTTCTCAATCAATGAAGCATTTCAATGAGAGGCTGAAGTTATCCCTGTTTGAAGGAGGAGATTTTTAGATGCACTTGAAATACTTGATGCTTGATTCGTTGACTAAGGATGTTTGCTGTTACTCAGACTATATTTTTCAATATGGTGGTTGGAAAACAGGGCATAAATAAGGATGGCATTTGTTGGAGTGAAAAAAAAATAATCCTGTGCTTTGAAAGGTGTTTGCATTTGTCTTTGCCTGAAACAGAAAAAGAAAGACAACTAATATTCTGAACCTCTAATTCTATTAGGGCATGGTGTAAGCATGCTCCATAGTATTTGTTGAAATGATTTGTTAATGTACCTTTTGTTCATGTAGCAGGTTCAGAAACCTGGCAATAGACCTGCTGTCAGAAATGCCACTGGAATTCTTTCCCCAAATTAGTGCAGTTACTTTTTGACCTAACTATTTTAGCAGGATCAGTACTTCCAAAACAAAATACCTTGGTTTTTTGTTTTATTTTGATTACTCTTCTGTTTTCCAAATATTACCATGTGTTCCAACAGGAATTGGAGAAAGAAAGAACAGATCTTATTGAAGATGTGACTATGAACAAAAGGAGGATTAAAGACCTAGAAGATAACCTATTGTTCCGACTTACCAGCACTAAGAGTTCTCTGGCAGACGATGAGAGTCTAATAATTGTATTAAGTAACACTAAGAAGACTGCTGAGGAGGTAACACAGAAACTGCAAACTTCTGCTGAAACGGAAGTACAGATCAACTCAGCCCGTGAAGAGTACAGACCTGGTGAGTGAAGGTAGAAAGACAAATGACTGGGCTGTATGGTTAAAACAGCAATACTTAGAGAAAGATAAATGGTAGTATGCGATCAGGAATACCATAATGGGTGGGAAGGATCTGTGTTTTCCTGTAAGTAAAATGTGTCTAGGAAATGACATATTGAGCTATGGTGGAGAAAACAGTCAATGTTATGCTTCATGTGGAATTTATAAAATGGAATGATCTATTCTCTCCCTAGGCTTCCCATTGCTCTATATACAAGTGTACATTAGCAATAAAAGGAGGACTAAGAAGAATCTCCATCCTTTATTAGGTGAGGGAGCAATATAGTGACCAAGGATGAGGAAAAGGCTGAGGTACTTAATGCTGCCTTTGCCTCAGTCTTCAGCAGTAGGACCAGTTGTTCCCTGAGTACCCAACCCCCTGAGCTAAAGACAGGGATGGGGAGCAGAATGAAGCCCCCATAATCCAAGGGGAAATGGTGAGTGACCTGCTACACCACTAAGACACACACAAGTCTATGGGGCAAGATGGGATCCACCCAAGGGGTATTGAGGGAGCTGGTGGAAGTGCTCACTAAGCTACTTTGCATCATTTATCAGCAGTCCACAGAATCACAGAATAGTCAGGGTTGGAAGGGACCTCGGAGATCATCTAGTCCAACCCCCCTGCCAGAGCAGGGTCACCTACAACAGGTTGCACGGGACAGCGTCCAGGCGGGTTTTGAACGTCTCCAGAGTGGGAGACTCCACAACCTCTCTGGGCAGCCTGTGCCAGTGCTCCACTACCCTCAAAGTGAAGAAGTTCCTCCTCATGTTAAGATGGAACTTCCTATGTTCAAGCTTGTGCCCATTACCCCTCGTCCTATCAATGGGCACCACTGAAAAACGACTCCTCCCATCCCTCTGGCACCCTCCCTTTAAGTATTTGAAAGCATTAATAAGATCCCCCCTCATTCTTCTTTTCTCTAGACTAAAGAGACCCAAGTTGCTCAGCCTTTCCTCATAGGAGAGATGTTCTAATCCCCTAATCATCTTTGTAGCCCTTTGCTGGACCCTCTCCAGCAGATCCCTGTCTGTCTTGAACTGGAGAGCCCAGAATTGGACGCAGTACTCCAGATGCGGCCTCACCAGGGCAGAGTAGAGGGGGAGGATGACCTCCCTCGACCTGCTGGCCACACTCTTTTTGATGCATCCCAGGATGCCATTGGCCCTCTTAGCTGCCAGGGCACATTGCTGGCTCATGGTCATCCTGTTGTCCACCAGAGATGTCCCTTTCCACAGAGCTGCTCTCCAGCACGTCAGCCCCCAACCTGTACCGATGCATGGGGTTATTCCTCCCCAGATGCACATTCACCCTTGTTGAATTTCATTAGGTTCCTCCCTGCCCAACTCTCCAGCCTGTCCAGGTCACGCTGTAAAGCAGCACAGCCTTCTGGTGTGTCAGCCACTCCTCCCAGTTTAGTGTCATCAGCAAACTTGCTGATGGTACACTCTATCCCTTCATCCAGATCATCAATGAATATATTGAACAGGACTGGACCCAGTACTGACCCTTGAGGGACACCGCTTGTTACTGACCTCCAGCTAGACTCTGCACCACTAACCACAACCCTCTGAGCTCTATCTGTCAGCCAGTTCTCAATCCACCCCACTGTCCATTCATCTAGCCCGCACTTCCTAAGCCTGCCTGTGAGGATGATGTGGGAGACAGTGTCAAAAGCCTTGCCGAAGCCAAGGTAGACAACATCCACTGCCCTCCCCTCATCCACCCATCCAGTCACCCCATCATAGGAGGCTGTCAGATTATTCAGTCACGACTTCCCCTTGGTGAATCCATGTTGACTACTTCTGATAACCTTCTTTTCTTCCAGGTGCTTTGAGATGATACCCAGCACAAGCTGTTCCATCATCTTTCCAGGGATGGAGGTGAGGCTGACCAGCCTGTAGTTTCCCGGGTCATCCTTCTTGCCCTTTTTGAAGACTGGAGTGACATTAGCTATCTTCCAGTCCTCAGGCACCTCACCTGTCCTCCAGGACCTTTCAAAGATGGAGAGCGGCCCAGCAATGACTTCCCCCAGCTCCCTCAGCACTCGAGGGTGCATCCCATCAGGCCCCATGGATTTGTGGATATCCAGTTTATCTAACTGATATCTAACTTGCTCCTTGTCAACCAAAGGAAAGTCTTGCTCCCTCCAGACTTTCTCTGTTACCTGCAAAGTCTGGGTTTTCCAAGGACTGGCCCAAACAATGAAGACAGAAGCGAAGAATGCATTTAGTAACTCCGCCTTCTCTGCATCATCTGTCACCATGGCACCTGTCTCGTTCAACAGCAGGCCTACATTTTCCCTAGTTTTCCTTTTGTCTCCTATATACTTAAAGAAACCCTTCCTGTTGGCCTTGACATCCCTCGCCAGGTTCAATTCCAAGGCTGCCTTGGCTTTCCTTGTTTCCTCCCTGCATACCCTGACAGCATTCTTGTATTCCTCGCAAGCAGTCAGCCCCTTCTTCCACCTATTGTAAACTCCCTTCTTCCACCTGAGCTTTTTCAGAAGGTCCCTGCTCAGCCATGCAGGTCTCCTTCCCTTGCCTGATTTCTTTCTCTTTGGGATGCACTGATCCTGAGCTTGGAGGAAGTGACGCTTAAATAGCAGCCAGCTCTCTTGAGCCCCCTTACCCTCTAGAGCCTTCTCCCATGGGATTTCTCCAAGCAACTCCTTGAAATGATCAAAGTTAGCCCTCCTGAAGTTTAAGGTTTCAACTCTACTTGTCATTTTGTCTATACTACACTTAATCCTGAATTCTATCTTCTCATGATCACTGTAGCCCAGTCTGCCCCCAACCTTTACATCCTTCACCAGTCCCTCTTTGTTTGTCAGTACCAGGTCCAGTAGAGCACCTTTCCTTGTAGGCTCCTCCACCACCTGAGTCAAAAAGTTGTCATCAATGCACTGGAGGAACCTCCTGGACTGTACATGCCCAGCTGTGTGGCCTTCCCAGCAGATATCAGTATAGTTGAAGTCCCCCATGAGAATCAACGCCTGTGATTGTGAGGCGATTTTCACCTGTCTGTAGAAGGCCTCATCAACTACCCTATCCTGATCAGGTGGCCTGTAATAGACACCCACAACAGTGTCTCTCATATTACCCTGCCCCTTGATCCTTACCCACAAGCTCTCAACTTGCTCTTCATCTGCTCCCAGGGAGAGCTCAATACATTCCAGTTGCTCTCTCACATAAAGAGCAACTCCACCGCCTTGCCTCGCCAGCCTATCGTTCCTAAAGAGAACATAGCCCTCCATGACAGTGTTCCAGTCATGTGAGCCATCCCACCACGTCTCAGTAATTGCAATGAGATCATGGTCCTGTGACCACACACAGATCTCTAACTCCTCCTGTTTATTCCCCATGCTACACGTGTTGGCGTACAGGCATTTCAGAAAAGCTAATGAGTGTGTAGTTTTTGCCCTTGAGGAGTGGTGGGCCTTCTGATTCTCAAAAGTACTAGCAAAAGTCCTGGCTAACTGGGGAGGTCCTAGATGACTGGGACATAGCAAATGTGACACCCATCCACAAGAAGGTACGGAAAGAGGATCCAGGTAACTACAAGCCTGTCAGTCTGACCTCGGTGCTGGGGAAGGTTATGGCCATTATGCGGCACATTTAGGACAACCAGGTGATCAGGCCCAATCAGCATGGATTCATGAAAGGCAGGTCCTGCTTGACTAACCTGATCTCCTTCTATGATAAGGTGACCTGCTTAGTGGATGAGGGAAAGGCTATGGATGTTGCTTACCTGGACTTTAGTAACGCTTTTGACACTGTTTCTGACAGCATCCTCATGGAGAAACATGCTGTTCATGGCATGGATGGGCATATGCTTTGCTGGGTAAAAAACTGGCTTGATGGTCAGGCCCAAAGAGTTGTGGTGAACGAAGTCAAATCCAGTTGGCGGCCAATCACAAGTGGTGTTCTCCAGGGCTCAGTATTGGGGCCAGTTCTTTTTAACATCTTTGTCAACGACTTGGACAAGGGGATTGAGTGCACCCTCAGTAAGTTTGCAGATGACACCAAGTTAGGCAGAAATGTTGATCTGCTTGAGAGTAGGATGGCTCTGCAGAGGGATCAGGACAGGCTGGATCGATGGGCCAAGGCAAATGGTATGAGTTTCAACAAGGCCAAGTGCAGGGTCCTGCATGTGGGTCACAACCCCATGCAGCACTACAGGCTTGGGGAAGAGTGGCTGGAAAGCTGCCCAGCAGAAAAGGACCTGGGGGTGTTGGTGGACGGCCGGTTGAATATGAGCCAGCGGTGTGCCCAGGTGGCCAAGAAGGCCAACAGCATCCTGGCCTGTATCAGGAATAATGTGTCCAGCAGGACTAGTGAAGTGATTGTCCTGCTGTACTTGGCACTGGTAAGGCCCCATCTTGAATACCGTGTTCAGTTTTGAGCCCCTCACTACAAGAAAGATATTGAGATTCTGCATCATGTCTAGAGAAGGACTGGTGAGGGGCCTAGAGCACAAGTCTTATGAGGAGCAGCTGAGGGAACTGGGATTGTTTAGTCTGGAGCAAAGGAAGCTGAGGGGAGACCTTAATGCTCTCTACAATTACCTGGAAGGAGCTTGTAATGAGGTGGTTATCAGTCTCTTCTCCCAAGTAACAAGTGATAGGACAAGAGGAAATGGGCTCAAGTTGCACCAGGGGAGGTTTTGGATAGATATTAGGACAAAGTTCTTCACAGAAGGGGTTGTCAACATTGGAACAGGCTGCCCAGGGAAGTGGTTGAATTGCCGTCCCTGGAGGTATTCAGAAGATGGGTAGACATGTCCATCTAGTCTACTCGGTAAGAAACTTGGGAGGGCTTGGTTGTTCTTTCTCAGCTGTTAAAATGTTGACCCTTTTTATGGACTGTCAATGAGACCAGTCATTAGGCCATTTAGGTAACTGTGCCTTTGAGTTCAACATGTTGACATTCTTTTAGGGGGGCAGTATAATGTAAAAGCTTGTTGTATCTGGAGGAATGCTTTGTTTATTCTGTCATAGATCCTCAAGTTATTATAGTCAGCACATTTCATCAGTCTTTTGGCTTTTAACTGACAGATGAAAACATGAAAAAAGTAAAAAAAGATAAAGATCTCTGGAATTGAGTGCATTTTAGGAAACGTTTAAAATGGTACAGTTAGTGTACCAGAAATCATTGCAGAGTTTGTAAAACGTTTGCATTTAAAACTAAATGACTACTGAATGTAAGGTAAATCAGTGCTGGGTAAGCTAAATCAATATAGTTCATTTGGCTTTTATAGGAATCCTGTAAAAGTGTGTAAAGAGAAATTTGTTTAGGTATTCAAAGAGTACTTCAAACTATCTTACTTTTTATATGTTCTACTGATGATCTGAATATTGCAATATACTATCCAGATGCTCTCCAAATATGCTCATATTTGAAAACTGGGTTTTCCATAGTATGCATTAATTACAGTAAAGGATTTTTTTTTTGCTTATGTATAAATGAGGATTAAATTCACTTTTTAATTATTTCGCTGGCCAGTAAAGAATGGAGCAACTCAAGGATCTTCAGTCATCAGTAGTGTTAAATTCACTGTACTTGTTGTAGAGAGTTAGTTTTCTGCTCTGCATTTCTCCTTTGAACACAGTCTTGTTTCCTGTCCTTCAGTTGCAACTCGAGGTAGCATCTTATACTTCCTTATTACTGAGATGAGCATGGTCAATGTGATGTATCAGACTTCTCTCCGGCAGTTTTTGGGGCTTTTTGATCGCTCCCTAGCCAGGTAATTTAGCTAACAATAAGTATCACTTGTATTTACCTAGTCCAGGAGGTGGTTGTAGTATAGTAAAGATTTGTTGTAAACTAATGTCAGAAAGAAGAGTGGTGCTTGTTACAATCTTGACAGGAAATGTCAGTTTGAATATCCATAAGGCTTCAAATGTACTTACAGTCCTTAAAAAATATTTATTAGTTAATTAAAAACCATTATACTTTGTTGATTTTCAGCTATGCAGAAAGGTTTGATTAGAAAGGATTTTTTTTTGTTGCTCCTGCAATCTGAAAGTTCTTTCTACCTTGCTGTCTGATATTCTGTGTTTGTGATCTATTATTTTTTTTGTGTGTTTTGAAAGTTCTGAACTATGGCTTTTTGTCTTTTACATAGTATTTGCTTTAATAAAGCCTATGCAAATCGACATTCAACTGCAGACCTTTCTTCCAACAGGTCTACCAAGAGCCCGATAACTAGCAAGCGGGTTACTAATATTATTGAACATATGACATATGAAGTGTTCAAATATGCTGCCCGAGGACTCTATGAGGAGCACAAATTTCTTTTCACGTTATTACTTACATTGAAGATTGATATACAAAGAAACAGAGTGAAGCATGAAGAATTTCTGACACTTATTAAAGGTTGGAAATATGGAACAATTTTAAGTAGGGCATGTATATTATTGTAGAAAATTTGAGCTATAGTTATATCTCCTAGCCAACCTGCTGCTTCCTTTTGTATGTGAGAAGCAAGTCAATTGAAAAAATATGCGCTTATCATTCTGTTGTGGTGACAGACAACATTGTGTGGTAGCTCTAATTTATAGCAGCACACTGAATATTGATAAATATTGCTTTGAGAATCGTGAGAATTTAAAAGGGAAATTTTTAAGTATCCATTCAGTTGATGTTTATGTCTGCTGCTCAAATACCACCAGGTATGTGTTTGACTTAGAAAAATTATTATACTAAAAATCTTTTAGTTTATTTGGTAACTGCAGGAGGACGAGCAAGCAAATAGGATGCTAATAGTTCAAGAGAATATCAAACTCTTAGCTAAATGTGACAAGTTCATGGCTTTAGTCGTAACTGCATGCAAGCACTGTGTATCTTCACTTGAAAGCTTGGACTCTGTGAACCGACACAGGCAGGACACGGGAACAGCAACAATACCATGGATTAGATGCAAAGAATAAACTTACTCTCAATACCTTATGAATTGGGGGATCTCTGGAGCAGCACCTGGGTAAAGGCACACAAGTGGAAACGCAGGCACCGTGGAGCTCGGTCCTTGCTAGAGAGTCCTTGTTAGTGAGAGCGTCCTTGCCAGCGAGAGAGAGACTGTGGGAGAGTTCAAACCTGCTTTTCTTGCCTGTGTACCAGGGTTTCAAGAAGGCATAGTTTTCCACTGTGCTTTGATCTTCTCCGACAGCAGGGGAGGAATCTCAGGCATGTTTGATAAGGTGCCTCTGAGTCCATCACGGACCTATGTTATATAAGTGTAGATGTTCTACTTGTAGAGCACATAAGACTAAACAACAATTAGTGTGATATATGTGTTTTCTGACACCCCAGGTGCGAATCACTTGAGTGTGTTTACAATCCTCCTCACCGATATTCCCTTACTTTCCTACAGAGTCATTTTGTATTACCTTTCCAAGATACTTAATTTTCCAGGCAACATTTATGTATCAATTATAACTGTTAATTTTTCCATGTTGAATTTTCAGAATATCTTTTCCCAACAAGCATTTATTTCCAGGCACATTGCACAAAGAAATAGTAAATCGTCAAAAGAGAAACTTGTTAACAAAGATTAAGTTTGAGGCACATCATAAAAAAAAAATTAATATAAACTATCCAAACTACAAACGCTGCTTCACCAAAGATGGTGTCGCTTTATAAGGTAGAAAAACCCTGTAATCTCATGATTAAAAATCTGGATTCTTGTTGCTTTTTTTTTTCTTTAATTTTGTGTTTGCTTTCTTTTAGCTTCAGTTGAATTCCAAGGAAGGCAAAAGTACATATTGGCAAAGTTATTATGTTGTCTACAACAACAAAAAATCAAAGAAAACAACACTGAAATTAAGCTTTTTCAGTTTTTTCTCTGTAAACTCAAGCTTATTCTTTTACAGTAGAAAATAGATTTAGCTTATAATGGGAACCTGTTATGGATTAAAAAAAAAAGTTTTAAAGTAAGATAAAAAGTTAGATTTGAAAAAAAAATTTGCATGTTATCTAACTCAGAAATTTCTTTGTGACCGTCCTTAGTTATTTAGTCTTTCTCCAGACTGGAAAGACTTAGTCATGTGAAATAGCCTTACAGTATCTAGTTTACATTTTCCAAATAGGTCCTTTTTTTTTTTTGCTTTTGTCTTGTGGGTATCTCCAACAGTTCTAATTATAACTAATTCCTAATTTCTTGCAGGTGGTGCTTCCCTAGACCTTAAAGTTTGTCCGCCTAAGCCAGCTAAATGGATACTGGATATGACTTGGCTGAACTTGGTGGAGCTCAGTAAGCTTAAACAATTTTCAGATATTCTAGATCAAGTAAGTAAGAGCTTTTAAAAATTAATCTATTGTTTGACAGTGATTGTCTGGTAGTGATAAAGGCGTGTGGTGGGAAACTGGTTTATTTTTTAGAACAGAATGAAACTGATAGCAGATAGCCACAGTTGTGGCCCTGACTGCTTAGCAACCTGTATTAATAAAAAGACTTAAAAGCCCCCTGGAAAATAAGAAAAAAGTAGAACATTTCACACCCTTTAATAATACTTTCAGATTGGGATACAATTTCCTATTATCCAATTCACATAATGCAACTTGAATCTTCCGGTTGTTAGACTTCCTTGCATCCCTGTTGTGCTATTGTTCCAATATTTCTCTGATTACGTGGAGTAAGAGTTGGGGAAAGGTTGTTCAGTAAATTAAACACTTGTATGAATAGTCTTGATGGACACTAAGTGTATAGTAGCTAATGGAATAAGTAAATAGCATTTGGTGTACCTGAAGAGTACCTTCGGTACAGTCCTGTGGGGAGCAGATATGTACCTAGTGTTCTCAAAGCTATGTCTGAGCCTGGCTATCTGTGTTCTGACCTTGCTATGCCGTTACATCATTTATGAAAAATACTGAGTAGTAGCTCATTTTTTCAGAATACAAATACTTAAGGACATTGCTGCATTGTACAACTTTGTACTTAAAATCTGGAAGCTTATCTTCTCTTTTTTTTAGTAACCTTATTAAATCTGTGTACTAACAATGTTAAGCAAATGCCTGTGTGTGGATTACATGTCTTTCACCCTCATTAAATGTTTATGACCTAGTGCCAGTTGAAATGTGACTTGTCTCTTTAGTGAGAGTTACTCCTTTGATGGTATTACTGCAGATTTCCGGAGCAGAGAAACAGTGGAAAATCTGGTTTGACAGTGAGAATCCTGAAGAAGAACTGGTTCCTAGTGGCTATGGTCAATCCCTGGACTGCTTCAGGCATCTTCTTCTTATCAGATCTTGGTGTCCTGACAGGACCATAGCTCAGGTACATATATGTAGCCAACACAGTCTATTTAAGTGTCGTTAGAATAATAGTTACAGGATTGCAGTTCAGTACTTTTTTATTTAATGCTAAACTCCTTTTTGTAATGGACCTTTACATTGCATTTTCTGAATTTTTTTTCCGACAATTTATGCATTTGTTGCAAGGGCAGTGTTAGCAAAATTGTTCCAATATATTGAATGACTATTAGCCAGCGATTTTACTATTGAGATAGGATTTCATCTGGAAACGTATGTGTTTATCCATTTCTGCTTTATGGAAGGTATTTTTGAGTGTCCTTGCTGATGTTACTCACTGGAATGGTAGAAGTATCCTTGTGTTAGGCTGAAGTAAAATTTTTTTCATGAACTCAGTTGACTGAGAGAAAGCAAAACATGAAAACAATTTATGTGAGGAACCATTTCTTGCATGGAAGAAATAGACCCACCTTAGAAAAATCTATATTAAGGTCTGTTCAAAATTTTTAATTTAAAGTGATCTATTTAGGAAGGCAAGAAATAAAAAATTTAAGTTTACTAAATTATTAGACCTATTTTTAAGAAAAATCAACTTCTAGGAGTCTGTTTTTAATCTTAATATTCTTCTCTGGTGCAAAAGAAAAAAAATTATGCAATTGCTGACAATTTTAGAGCAATGGTTGGCAATTTACTGAAGTCAGAAAGCATCAGTAAAATTTTATTTTTATTAATTATTTATTTTTATTAGTTTTATGGATGCAAGCCTTTAGACATTGTGATTGGATTCAGAGAAAGTCTCAGCAATTATTGGTGAAACTGCAGTCGATAGGTTACATGGTACTGTATAATGAATCTCTCAGATGTATGCTATGTGTCTGAAACAGATAATGCAAAATTAGTTTCCCAGTATTGTTGATGGGGCAAGATACATTTTCATCTTACAATGGTTTTATGAAAACCGATAGTTTATCAAATGCTAAATGCTCAATATCTTCTGTCTCTGAGAAGTAACCCAGAGGTATTATGGGGAAGATTGGTCTAAGTCAAAAGCAACGTCGTGGGAAAGAATACAAGGAAGATCACCTCAGACTGTTTGAAAGAGCCTTTTCTATTTCTTAGTAAAAAGGAACAATAATTTAACAACTTTTGAAATAAATAAATAAGGAATAATGGAGATCGTCTTCACCTGTTCCTCTGGATCTTCTACTTAGTGACAGTTATTTTCATCATTACTACTATTAATTCATTGTTTGTTTAAGTATGAAGATGGGAAAGACCTAACACCTTTGAAGCATATCTTCCATCCTTTCCTCCTTTTTTCTCTAATATTTGGAAAGGAAAGCTAAATTTTAAGGTTAGGAGTTAGGCTATCTAATGAAAACCTTTTTAAAGTTTTAGTAAGTTTATTATTTTTATTATACTGTTATTATAGATAACAATTTAGATTATATATTACAATACCTGCAAATATATTTATTAGAACAATTATTTTAAAAGTTTTAACTGGTCTTATAAGGCTGTAAGAAATAACACCTTCAAAGACAGTGTGATATGTTAACATGTAAAAATAAATTAATTGCATATTTGTATTTCTGATCTAAATTTATAGCAGCCTTTGCTCTTCAGTTTACTTATTGGTTGTGTTTACACTGGGAAGAAAACAGTATTAAATGATTACATCACAGGCTAAATTTACTCTTTTTAATATAGGCAAGAAAATACATCATTGACACTATGGGGGAGAAATACGCAGAGGGAGTCATCTTGGACTTGGAGAAGACATGGGAAGAGTCAGATCCACGTACTCCTCTCATATGCTTTCTTTCCATGGGCTCTGATCCTACGGACTCAATTATTGCTCTGGGAAAAAGACTGAAGACAGAGACACGTTATGTTTCCATGGGCCAGGGGCAAGAAATCCATGCCCGTAAACTTCTACAGCAGACAATGGCTCATGTAAGAGATAAAAATCTGAATGTTTTTTGTATCTGTGTTAAACGCTTGGAAATGAAAATCTGTCATGAAATAAAAGTTGTTTGGTGGGTACTTAATGCAGATGTGAAAACCTATATTTATTTGTATAAATAAGTGTCCTAAGCAATAGAACTGTCTTTTCACAGTAATTTAATTAGCCATAACAAGCTTTTTGGTACTCTGCAGACATCAGGGTTTTTTTCACATAAAATGAGTTTTTGTTGTAGATTGTTCGATTGTTCACTGATGAACATAGCTGAACTGATTGGTTGATTTGCATGAATATTCTTCAGCAAGAATTTAATAACATTTTTTCATTTTTGTATTTTTAGTTATACAAACATATTTTGTTAAATGAAGATGATTAATTCCAAATATACTATTGATAGTTACATGACCTTGAGAAAAACAAGGCTATGCAGCAAAATATTTTGTATTGCTGTAGTCTCGACCTTGAATTGGGATGGACAATCTGATAGCATAGGCATTTTACAAGTGAAACATGGAAGAATTAAAGAATAAAATATCCTGTATGAGAAAGAAGAGCTGAGATATTCCAATTTAGCACACTTTGTCCATCAGGTGGTAGTACTGCTATGCCTGCTGATGTGAACAGATTAAACTTCTTGCACTCCTGTGTTATCAGCTTCTTCCCTGTCTGTATACCAGTTTTCCTCTGAGTTTTGCCTCAGATTCTCGTTTGAGAACTTCACATTAAGACCTACTTAGTAGATCAGATTAAAAGAAATTCAAAAGATAGGGAAGAGGAGCTCCTTTTGTTTAGTTAAGGGAAATCCGGTTACTTTCCCTCACTGTCTCTCATACCCTCTTAATGAAGAGATATGGGAGGTGTCTATATAAAGTATGGTGATTAATATGAGAAAGTTTGATATCTATTGATTGACAGCAAAAGATTAATTATGTATGTATATTTGGTTACTTTCCAAGCCTGTGATTCTTGTGAGGAACAAGGTTTAGCAGCTTGCTATATGGAGCTACTTCTGAACTCCCTTATATAAGTCAAGATTTATCAGCACTATAGTCATGAGCAGACATGTTTTAAATGTACTGAAAGGGAAGAGGTAGGGACCACCTGAGAAGACCAGACTGGACAAAAGCCACTTGTTTAGATGATAAAACCAAACAAGCTAACAATGCCTCCAGAAGGAACAGCCCACAGCTGAGCTCACATGAGCTTTCTTTTGGAGAAAAAATACTTTGTTAATTGCATGTGTACCATTACTATGGATACTGCTCTCTGTACATGAAATGTACATGAAATCAAATGATAAAGGCCTTGGTTTTTATTTGGATAGCCAATGGTGCAAAATTGACTGTGGAGGATTTCTTCCTTTAACAGCTCTGAATAGCACTTAAATGTGCTATATTTTCCTATAGCTTAGATGCATTGGCTTTCTTCATTACCTGCAGTGTAAACAAAGAGTGATTTTAGTGATTTCAGTTTGTAAACAATGTTGATAACTTTATATTCTGTTGTTTTAAACAAGGGAGGTTGGGCACTTCTGCAAAACTGCCACCTTGGACTTGACTTTTTGGATGAGTTGATGGACACTCTAATAGAGACAGAGACTGTCCATGAAAGCTTTCGACTGTGGATGACAACTGACATTCACAAACAGTTCCCCATCACTCTTCTTCAAATGTCTATTAAATTTACCAATGAACCACCACAGGGGCTCAGAGCTGGACTAAAGAGAACATATAGTGGTGAGTGCTAGAGTGGTAATGATTTAAAATAAAATTTTGCTCATTATTGGACTCTCCAGTATTATCATGTGGTCACATTGTAGCCACTCATAGTAGCTGTAAGGTAGTATGAGGAACTGATCACAACGATGCCAAGACACATCTTGGTCCTTGGTTTGAGCTAGAAGTCATGAAAGTTAAAAGAGAGAGAAGATCTGCTGGAGTTCTTTTGCCAGAACAAATTGGACAGCAAAACAGGAAATGCTTTTTCTTTTCTCAAATGTTGGCTTCTAATATCTCAGTTCAAAGTATTTAAATTTTTAATCTTATTGTGTCTTTTGGCCAAAAGTGACATGTTAATCTTTGTTTGATATTAAGTGCTCTTTAAATTGCATAAAATAACAGTCAAAGAGTCTGTGCAGAAAGGAACTTAATGTGAATTCAGCTACTAGTAAACCGTGGTGTTTTTTTTACTGGAGTTTACGCTTTTAACTTGAGCAACTTAATAACATGCTATAAACTGTCTCCAGCATAGAACACTTGGTAGGACAATAATTTACTCTTGGGAGAGGCAGAGAGCCAGCTGAATATCTCTAGGAGTGATTTGAAGTAGTTTTGAAAAATACTATTACAGTGTTTCTTATAAAGCCCACTTAACAATCAATAGGTGTCAGCCAAGATTTACTGGATGTCAGTGACATGGTACAATGGAAACCACTGTTGTATGCTGTAGCCTTTCTACACTCCACTGTTCAAGAAAGACGCAAGTTTGGATCGCTGGGTTGGAATATACCGTATGAGTTTAATCAAGCTGATTTCAATGCTACTGTGCAGTTCATTCAAAACCACTTGGATGGCGTGGATGCCAAGAAGGTAATGAATGTTTTTGTGGGGAAGGTGGGCTAGGATGATGGGAGTTTCTAGTAGTGGAATGTATATACATGGTTCCCAATATCTGAAATACAAACATGATTTTAAATTATTCTTTTGTTTCTTTCCACAAGTATTCAACATTCCAAGTATACATTTCTGTAGAGCAGCAGGCTTAAATTAGACTTTTAATCCTGTGCATGGTAAATTTCTGTTAAACTGTACATTAAAAAAAAAAAAAATCCCTGCCAGCTGTGTCGCCGGAAAACTTCAGAAATATAAGCCTTACAAGTATAGACCTTCTTTTTAATGTTAATTAAGTCAGATAGTTAAAAATGGACCCCTGTATTTAAAATATTCTTTTGTTTAAATCTGTTTTAAGTAAAAATAATATGTGGCTTCTCGAAACTATCTTGACAGCATAAAGAAATGGCAAGTTGCTTTAAATGACCATGTAAGAATTCCTCCTACATTCTCACTTTCATGTGGTCGGTTGTCATATAGAGGTCTGTGGCAGATCACTTTGTGATCGGCGTTTTAAGTGAAGTTGAAAGCATGATTGGAATGTGGCTGTATCCCTCTTGCCCAGATGCTGGAATAGCCTCTTGAATCAGTTGTCAAGGAATTCTATTTTGAGAAATCCTTGAAGGTGTTCTCCAAATGTGGGGTTATAGGAAAAAAGAATAGTAAGAAAACAACTTTCTTCCAAAAGGGACAGAGATGCAGGACTTGGTATATCAGCTGTTCTTACTAAGGAAGATGTAAATAGGTGAGAAGAGGATTAGCTAAATTCAATGCTTTCTGCTTTGTTTTAGGGGATCTCCTGGAGTACTGTTTGTTACATGATAGGTGAGATCCAGTATGGTGGCCGTGTGACAGATGACTATGACAAAAGACTCATGAACACCTTTGTAAAGGTTTGGTTCAGTGAAAATACATTCAGTCAGGAATTCAGCTTCTACAAAGGATACAGCATACCCAAATGTACAATGCTGGAGCAATACCTTCAGTACATACAGGTTGGCAAATTAAAGCTTTTCAACACAACAAAAACCAATTCACTTGCTTCTCATAAGTTTCTGAGTCCATGTAATTTGTCTTTTCTTCTGAGTACCTGTATTTTGTCTTTTATTTATAGATTCTTTATTGCTTTCTAACACTCTGCATATGTATTAGTGGCAAATAATTGTCATCATTAATGTTCACGACAGGAATCTTTTCTTTCTCAAGTGATTTCCTTGGGGGACTTACCTGAAGGCATATAGTTATTAAAGAGGGCAAAGAATAGAGTCCAGACATTGGGTACAGCCTCACAGAAATAGGAAGTGTAGACATATAAAAGTACAAGCTGACTATTAAAATAGTGTGTAGAGGTTAAAACTGAATTTGTTGTTAACCTTGGTGTGATTTGGGCTGTAGCATGACAAACAGATGACAGTAAGTTATTTGCCCTAAGACTATTTGAAGAGATCTGGCCTCTTATTGTAGAATGTAAGGGTTTTTTTTGTGTGTGTTTGTTACTTGGTTTTGTTGTGTGTGTGGCTTGTTTTTATTTTTTTTTCTTTTTATAATTATCTTATAAATCCATCTCCAGGTGTGCTTTTTTTAATATTTTACTATGTAGAGTCTTCCTGCTTACGACACACCAGAGGTGTTTGGTTTGCACCCTAATGCGGATATTACTTACCAAAGTAAACTTTCCAAAGATGTATTGGACATCATCCTCAGCATTCAGCCTAAAGACAGCTCTGGTGGAGCAGGTGAAACCCGAGAGGCAGTTGTAGCCAGACTGGCTGATGATATGCTGGAAAAGCTTCCTGCTGATTATGTACCATTTGAAGTGAGTTAATGAAATTCTGTCAAAAACATTTGCTCCATCTTGTTTTGTGTGGATTAAAAAAAAAAGTAACAATATTAATTTTTTTAAAAGCATGTCTGAATTTATTCATACAGGCAATACTTCAAAAACATATTTTAAAGAAGTCTGACCAGACTCTTAACGTTTATAATGAAATCACTAAATGTGCACTGAAGTGCTTTTGTAAGAGCTTTTTCAAAATATTAAACCACTTAATGCTTAAGTTGTCATTTGCACTATGGGGGAGGTGGGATCATCAGCTTTTAACTGAGGTTGTTGACACTGTAGAGAACTGAGGTTGTGTTGCAAGTGTATTCATGCTTCTAAAAGTATTATAGCTTCGACACACATATTTGGGATTCAGCTTACATCCTGAAGATATTTTTAGGTTTCTTTCTTCTTCAGTGAAGTGAATGCTGAAAAGTTTGTCAAGTGATAGATGTCATTGATTGAAGCCTAGTGTTAGTATCTCAGGATCCATATTAACACATAATAGCCTATGCAATTAAATTCGTAATGGACACCTGCTGCCTTGCAGCCATGTCTTTTCTGAAATAGCAACTTTCCTTCTGTTTGTGTGGAAGATGGAATGACTCTCAAGGTGAGAGGGTTTCCTTACAGTTAGAAAACATTTACTGATAACTAGATACATGGACACTCCAGTTGACCGTATTTTGTGTCCTGATCCTGGAGACTACAGTTTAATTAGTGTTTGGACATTTTGTGTTGTTTCTGGGTCTTTCCATAATTCTTAGTTGTCCTTTAGAGCCCCAGAATTTTAGGATGCTGACATTATAGTTCTTATCAGGTGAGGCTGGTTATAAGCTTCAAATAAATGAGAGGAAAATTCTTGTAAAATAGTGAAGGTTCTTGTATTTCTTATATGAGGGGAAGGTAGCTGTATTTTCTATATCAGGGGATGTTGAACTTTTGTATTTCGTTATATTTGCAAAAGCTTAAAAGCAGGTAAGATTAGTTATGTCAGTAATAAAGCATTTACAACACTTTTGTTATGAAATAGATGTGAATCACCCCAATGTGTCATCAAAAAGAAGTTCACACCCGTGTTTACACTTTAACAGATTCCCAAAGTAGCCACCTGCTCATCTAAGCAGTATGATGTTTTATTAATTAGATAATTTGCCTGCCACTTCCTTCTTGAGGAAAGTGAAATCTCCTATCCTTAGTCTTCTGCTGTTATGCTTACTCTTTAATAGAGGTTAACATGAGGACCTGATCCAAGGCTCGGTGGCTTATGAATGCCGCATTTCTCCTGTCAGGATGCTGAGCTATGAGAAGGAGAAAGGAGATTTCTACAATCTAACACCCTCTTTTGTGTTTTTACAGAGTAATAAGTTTCCCTTATGTGGGGTATGCTCAAGAGTATAGATTCTCTTCAGGTACCCATGTCTTACATCTGTTATTTTATGTTTTCTGCCCATTTTGTATTATGTGATCTTCCTTCCCTCAAATGGCATAATTATGACAGTATACTTTTTCTGAACAGATGAGTTAACGTATCTGCATTTGGGATACTGATTATCTAGCAGTCTTCCAAAAGTTTGTACTTGATGAAGTTTCTGACCTACTGTCTTTCTAGAAGCCTGAGATTTATGACTTTCCAAAAGGCTGAACCAGGTGTCTGAAATCTGCAAAGGATTACAATTTGTTGAGTTTCTCTGAATTATACTGCTTTAGTGATGGGCTAAATCACCTGGTAGTTGTTAGTCCAACTCTCTTCAAACTCTACTCAACATCTCCAGGAATTGAGATGTGGCTTAATAAAAACATATATAGTGTCATAGGTAGTTAGCCCTGTTAAGTTTACAACAGGTCTTTTTGGGCAGATCAGCTCTGATCAGAAATCACAGAATCACGGAGTTTTCAGAGCTGGAAGGGACCTCTAGAGATCATCTAGTCCAACTCCCCTGCTAAAGCAGGATTGCCCAGAGCACATTACTCAGGACTGCATCCAGGCGGGTCTTGAAAATCTCCAGAGAAGGGCACTCCACAACCTCCCTGGGCAGCCTGTGCCAGTGCTCTGTCACCCGAACCTTAAAGAAGTTTTTCCGTGTATTTGAATGGAACTTCCTATGTTCTAACTTGTGCCCGTTATCCCTCATCCTGTCACTGGGAACCATTGAAAAGAGCCTGGCTCCATCCTCCTTCAACCCACCCTTTAGATACTTGTATGCCATAATAAGGTCTCCCCTCAGCCTTCTCTTCTCCAGGCTAAAGAGTCCCAGCTCTCTCAGCCTTTCCTCACAAGGGAGATGCTCCAATCCCTCAGTCATCTTAGTGGCCCTTCACTGGACTCACTCCAGCAGTTCCCTGTCCCTCTTGAACTGGGAAGCCCAAAACTGGACACAGTATTCCAGTTGTGGCCTCACCAGTGCAGAGTAGAGGGGGAGAATGACCTCCCTTGACCTACTGGCCACACTCTTCCCTCTGCAGCCCAGGATTCCATTGGCCTTTTTGGCAACAAGGGCACATTGTTGGGCCATGGATAATTTACTGTCTACTAGGACCCCCAGATCCTTCTCCTCAGAACTACTTCCCAGCAGGTCCCCCCCTAACCTATACTGGTGCTTTACACTCTTCCTCCCCAGGTGCAGGACCTTGCACTTGCTTTTGTTGAACCTCATTAGGTTCTTCTCTGCCCATCTCTCCAACCTGTCCAGGTCATGCTGGATGGCAGCACGGCCCTCTGGGGTGTCAGCCACCCCACCCAGTTTGGTATCATCAGCAAACTTGCTGAGGATACACTCTGTCCCCTCATCCAGGTCATTAATGAATATATTGAACAAAATTGGACCGAGTATTGACCCCTGGGGGACACCACTGGTTACAGGCCTCCAACTAGACTCTGTGCCGCTGATCACAACCCTCTGAGTTCTGTCCTGCAGCCAACTCTCAATCCACCTCGCTGTCACCTCATCTAACCCATACTTCCTCAGCTTCCTAATGAGGATGTCATGGGAGACAGTGCAAAAGTCTTGCTAAAGTCAAGGTAGATGACATCTACGACTCTCCTCTCATCCAGCCAACCAGTTATAACATCATAGAAAGCTATCAGATTGGTCAAGCATGATTTACCCTTGGTAAATCCATGTTGACCACTTTCAATAACTTCCTGTTCCTCAATGTGTTTGGAGATGACATCTAGAATGAGTCGCTCCATTACTTTCCCTGGGACAGAGGTGAGACTAACCGGTCTGTAGTTCCCTGAGTCCTCCTTCTTGCCTTTTTTGAAGATCGGAGTGATGTCAGCCTTCCTCCTGTCCTCAGGCACCTCTCCTGTTCTCCATGACCTTTCAAAGACGATGGAGAGTGGTCTAGCAAATTGAAATGGCAAATTGAAATTTAGTTTGTATTAATAAAAGTAAATCTGGAGCACTAAACTTTTTCACATGGTGAAAACTATTTAAATTCCTTTTTGTGTAGCAAAACGCTGGTAAACTTAGAAAAGTTATGCATAGTACTAAGAACAGGGCTCTTACACTGTATAGGATTCAATACCTGTTATATATAGTATTTTCCCCATAGGATCATATTAACTACAAAATTTCTACTTATGTCCATATAGTTGTGGAATTGTTAACTTTACACTTTTGATTAAAAATATATCAGCAAGTTTTATTAGAATACAAGACTCCCTGGCATCGCAATAATTCCCAGGCATTGCTGATAAGCAGGGCTACTATGCTGAGGCAAAGTGGCTGGGGCAATCACTCTTGATTGGTTTGGGCAAAGTGAACCTTGGGAGCTGTCTGTTGGAATTAAAACTGCAATTCTTGAAATTGGGTATGGCCTACATTGCTGTTTAAATGATATTAGCTCATAGAATGATATACAGACTAAATCGTGAGTTGGACTAAAAGTGTAGCCAGTTTTGACATCATAGATTTCTCTTGGAACAAATCCTGTATTTCTCTCCTGCAGAGGATTCAAGGAAGATGCCAGAGTGACCATTTAATTTCCTAAATAAAAGTATTATGTCTTAAAAATTATATTGGGGCCTAACCTTGACATAGACCCACCTTTGTTTTTTACTTCTGTTGAAGGATCTTTGCTGTTCTACCTACAGGTAAAAGAGAAGCTAAAGAACATGGGACCTTTTCAACCAATGAACATATTTTTGCGACAGGAGATTGAACAAATGCAGAGAGTTATTTCCTTAGTGAGAAGCACTCTGACTGATCTAAAACTTGCCATTGATGGGACAATTGTTATGAGTGAAAATCTGAGGGATGCTTTAGACTGCATGTATGATGGAAGGATTCCTGATAGCTGGAAAAAAGTAGGTGTATGCCACTTGTTTTGTAAGGGAAAAAAACCCAACTCTGTAGAGCTAGATTAAACTGCTAGACATACAGTAAATACTTTTTTCAAACACAAGTGTTAACCAAGACTGTGCAACTGCTGGAGTAGATTTTGTGTTAAAATAAACACTGTCAAAACAAGCTCTCTTTCATTTATAAAAATAGAAATTAATGTGGGAGATGCAGGTATTTCCCATTTTAACAGCCTGCTGCATATTGGCAGGATAAAAAACTAGAGAGAAGAGAATAATTTAAAATGCGATGATGGATTTTAAAAAAAATAGCACCGACCTAGTGGACTACAGTGTTGCTGTTCTTTGAGGTTAAGATTTGTAGTTGAATCACAAAACAGTAGAGGCTCGAAGGGACTTCTGGAGATAGTCCAGTTTAACCCTACTTCTGAAAGCAGGGTCAATTAGAGCAGGTTTCCCAGGACTCTCCAGAATCAAGAGTCCACAACCTTTCTGGGCGACCTGTTCCAGTGTTGGATTACCTGCACAGTAAAAAACAACCAACCAAACACTAACCAACCAAAAAAAACCCCCAACCCTTAAGTTTAAATGGAATTTCCCACATTTCATCTTGTGCTCATTGCCTCTTCTTCTATCACTGAGAAGGACCTGGCTCCACCTTCTTCCAGTCTCCACGCATGAGGTGTAAACATTGGTAATATCTCCTCTGAGCCTTCTCTTCTCCAGGCTAAACAATCCAGGCTCTCTCAGCCTCTCCCCATAGAAATTGTTTCCAGGGACATCTAGAGCTGTTAATGTTTTTTTTTGGTGTTTGCTTGGCTTGTTGTTATTGACAAAGTGTTTCCATGGTACAAAACCTGGACCAAAGCAGATGCTTTACAGTGCAAATATGATACAATTATTCAAAGTGAAAAATCATCATAAATCTTCACATAGTCCAAGCTCAATTTTTTTTTTTTTTTTTTTTTTTTTCAGAAAAAGCAGAATAGTTTTGGCAGTAATTCTGTTATCTTGATGCATTGACCTTGAAAGACATGTATACAATATTTCTTCCTAGTTTACATAGCTATCTAATTTTGCAAAAACATCATGAAGTGGACAATTACCACAGGGACCATTAAGCATGCCTAAATGGAATGGTAGGCATGAACTTGATCAGAACAAGAATTTGCTTCAAGTTTCAGTGGGATGTAACGTTTATCTATCAGGTTAAAAGTTAAGATATGAAAAAAAACCAAAAACGTTTAAATATGCTTCGCTAATACAATGTTTTTTACTACCTTATGAGGAATTACCTTTTCTTGACATGAGTATGATGTTTTAAAACTATTGAATAAAATTAAAAAATGAACATGCTCTTTACTATTTTTAGGCATCTTGGGCTTCCAGTACACTTGGTTTCTGGTTTACTGAGCTTCTGGAAAGAAACCACCAGTTTTACAATTGGATTTTTGAAAGCCGACCAAATTGCTTCTGGATGACAGGGTTTTTTAATCCTCAAGGATTTTTAACTGCAATGAGGCAGGTAAATTGTGTTTAAAGTCTTATTCTGCTTATTCTTTGATCTACTTTTTCTAAAAAAAATATAAATTGTATGATGAAGGCTGAATTATACACATGGTTCCATCATATCAGCAGGGAAGATACGTGACAGCATAACTGTCTAACATTTCATGAGTGAAGTGTTCTTCCTCTGCACACACTTTTTCAGTATATCAACCACTAACATGTTAAAATATATTTCCCACTTTGACTGAGCCCCATGTATGTAGGGCCTATCTTACAACATTATTAAGGTAGACTGGAGAAGTCTTGTTACCATTGAGATATCCCTGAGAAGAGGTGTTAATCCCATGAATTTATTTTCCTTTTTTCCCTCACTTTTGGTCTGTGTTCAGTACTTACCTGGCTGGAGACTTGCCAGAGCAGCGATTCAGAATTAGTCTTAAATTATGCTTCTGCGGTTCAGTTGCTGACTCAGTCTCTCTTCATGAAGTGGGAAAGAGTTTCCTTTATTAATGTGTACTAAGTATGAACTGTGGTGTATTTGTTAATGTATGATTACATAATCATATGTTAATGTATGATTACATAAACCTGTTGATTTGGTTGCTCAGCAATCTAGTTGCATGTGATAAGATTTACTCCAAAAGGAGGCAATAAATGCCTATGTTGTTTGACATAAGGGGACACATTGGAGACAATAATTGTTGGGAATCTGTAAAATTAGTAGAAAATACTCACCTGGGAATCCAATGGGACCTCAGGAAAAAAAGCTAATGTTTGGAGGAGAGAATGAATATTTGCAGAGAAGGAAAGTCTCCCTTCTTGCTCCGAGGTCTGGGTAGCATAGTCTTCGGCTGTCAAAGTGAAGTTCTAATTGGTGACCTGCTTCTACTAAAACTGCAGGCGTATAGCCTTGGAATTGTATAATAAGGGTTTTTTTTTTTTTTGAGTAAACAGTCCTAAACCATCTTTTGGACCCAAGCTTGTGGAAAGGGCTTAGTAGCAGGATCTGAAGCAGTTGGAATCTTCAGAACTTTTCTGTTTCCTGTCCTGGTTCCGGCGAGGATAGGGCTAATTTTCACAGCTCTGTGTGTGTGTGTGTGTCAGCTGACCCAGACTGGCCAAACGTGTGTTCCATACCCTGTGAGCCATACCCAGGCTATAGCTGGGAGCTGCCTGGGGCAGGGGGCAGAAATTGCTACTTGGGAGCGAGCTGGAGCTTCCCAGGGCTACTCAGTGAGCAGTGTTACATTAATCATGTTTGTACATTCTTCTGTCAGTGTTATTGTTGTTGTTTTCCTCTTTCCTTCATTGTTCCGTTAAACTGCCTTTATCTCAACCCACAAGTTTTGCCTTTTTTCTTCCATTTTGCCCCTTATCCTGCCGCTGGGGGTGGGGGGGAAGTGAGTGAGAAGACCACGTGGTTCTTGCTGTCTGGGACTAAACCGTGACTGTTCCCTGAAAAGAGAATGTGGGTACATAACAACCTAATATCCCAAGTAAAGACCAAAGTTACTTTCTGGGCTTTGCTATGTGGTGGAACAAATAGAAATGAGAGAGAAGGAGCCAGAATGATCATTGAACTATAACCCTTCTGCTCTTTTAAAGCAGATAATTAACTGCAGTATGGGACAAACATTAATTCTAATTACTTTGAACAAAGACCTTGGAAAACATTTGCAAGTCCGGGATAAAACTTAGGTCTGGCATAACTTAATGGCATGGGGTAGTAAGGGATTGGGCAAGATAAGGGACTGTTGTCCAGTGCACTAACTAACTGACTAGATTTGAAGTATATGTTGAATCTTAGGCATGTCTATCTCCCAGGTGTTGTCTGGCTTTTTTGCAGTTTCTTTATGTATCTTTAAAGCTGAGTGAGCTCTTGGTCATTATTAAGAATGGAGTTAATGAAGAGTATGGGTATAGGAAAAGGAAGGTTACCCCAGAAAATGTAGCAAATTATGTATTTTGCTTTTGTTATTGGAACTGTTTTACTTAAGACATGCAGTTAATGTTTTCTCATCTCATGAAAGCCGTGAAATTTTCATATTTGCAAGACCCCATTGGCATTCAGTGGTTGTATTACTTGGTATGGTCTTAAGATAGTGGATATAATAGAAAGATTGAAAATCAAATGTAGTGGGTAAAGTACTGAAAGCTTTCTTGTAGTACCATGCCATCACTAGCTTAGAGAGAAGTCAAACTGCTGTAAACATGGAGGTCATAAAAAGTTGGTATTGAAGAGGTTAAGTTGTGACTGTAAAAATATGTTTCTATAAATGCTTGGAAAAAAATAAATGCTTGGAAAAAAATAAATGCTTGGAAAAAATGGCTCGATGCACATGTAAAAATGTAACCTCCATAATTTTGTCTATTTTGGGCAGGAAATAACAAGGGCTAACAAAGGATGGGCTCTTGACAGTGTAGTGCTGTGCAGTGAGGTCACTAAATGGATGAAGGATGATATCACAAGCCCTCCTGTGGAAGGTGTCTACGTGTATGGGCTGTATTTGGAAGGAGCTGGTTGGGACAGAAGAAACATGAGACTGACAGAATCTAAGCCCAAGGTGCTCTTTGAGATGATGCCGGTTATAAGGATATATGCAGAGAATAACAGTAAGTGACTGTATTGTAAAGGATGTTATTTTGAGAGAATGCAATGTAAATTTTTATTCAACTGCATGGAAGTCTTTTGGGCTTTAGGGATTTCATGAGGCTGTTGCTATTCATTGTACATGTACCAAATCTTTTTCGACAGGGGAAACTTCCCAGTGTTTCATATCAAATGAGCTCTCAGCCTTTCTTGATAATTGATAATAGGTACTTTTTTACCTAATATTTGGATAGTTCTCTACCTTCTGGTGTTAATGGTGGTAATAACTTTTTAAACCCATTACAGATGAGTTGTTCTCTGCCTGCTCTGATGAATATGCTTCCATTCAGTCTTCCGTTGACAATATGTCCTAGATTGAGAAGGTCAACATTTATATACATGAACTCTGTAGCCTGTGTAACCTAAACCCAAATAACCTCTTCCCCACACCCCAAAATCTAATGTAAATTATATAAATGTAAAACTTACATTATATATGTATAAAACTATGTATATCTTATACAAGGTATTTATAGATAGCACGTTATATATGAAATGTGTATGTTTATAAAAATGCATTCTTTCTTTTTCCTGGACAAGGCTATGCTTGAGCTAACAAAAGCAAGAAAGAGGTGGAGTGAGGTGGTGGAAGATGTTTTATCTTTGAGACAGAAAATGACTGTAAGAATGGAAAGGAAAACTTAAGGGGTTGAAAGACAGTGCTGTTTTGTGAAAATGTATAATTTAGGTTAATGTGCAATTTTTTTTGCGTATAAAATAGGAAATGCTGTGGAACAGTAATGTAAAATAGGATAGGACTGTCCACTGTTGGATGTAAAATTGGAAATTTCTGTTGAAAAGCATTCCACCTCCAAAAGCAAAGCCTGCTTACATGCTATTTTGCCTGGATTTTGTATAGCTGATCTTTTATAAGAGGCATGATCACGGTGAAAGCAGCCAAGATGCTAAATAATGAACACTGAAGTATTAAGCATGACTAGATTACTGTTCTAATTCTACAGTGAAGAAGTTGGCAATTTATATGCCTAAATACTAAATGCATTTCAAAATAGGTTGTTCAAAGTAGGACATTTTTTATGTCGTCACATTAGTAACATATTGACAAGAAGTAATATTCAGTAGGCAGATTGAACTAATAACACTAATCATGCTAGAGTGTCCATTTACATTTCTTGCTACATCCAGTTCCTAGGTGCTGTTGTTAAATCTTAAACCTACAGGAATTTCAAGCTGTATGTGGCCTTCAGCTGGCAATAACACAGTAGTGAAAAGTGTGAGAATCAAGTAAGAGTTTTCTTTGGTGGTGATGGAGAGCTGTTGAACTTTGGATGGTGCTATCGAACTTTGATTCAATTTTACATTTGCCTTATGCCCAGTCCCTTAGGGTCGTGGTTTTTCAACCTAGTTTCATTGGTTTTTATGTCTCTTCTATCTTCTCAGCTTCAAAAGATCCACGTTTGTATTCATGCCCAGTCTACAAAAAGACCATTCGAACAGATATGAACTACATTGCTGCTGTGGATCTTAAAACCCTTCAGCCTCCAGAGCACTGGGTACTGCGTGGGGTAGCACTTCTGTGTGATGTGAAGTAATGTTAAAAAAAAAAAAAGGTTTCTAAGAGTTCTTTTCTGTTTTTAAAATTAAACATCATTATGTTGTTAGATATACAATTGATCACTTCTAAAACTATATTTTCTAAGTCATAGACTCCATTATACTATTTTTAGAAGATTGTTCTCAATATACCTCAACAATAGGCTTACAAATGCTAAATTTTAGAGTGACAATAAGTTTGGTAAATAGATTGATGTATTACCTTCGGTGTCTTGACAAATCATGACAAATATTTAGCCTTCCTATCTCACTATTGCGTGCTAAATTTTACCTTGAATAAAGATTAATTGACTTGAATGATGCTAATTTTCAGTGGTAAATATGCTTGTATCAGAGCTTACCTTCAAGCAGCTAAATGCAGCCTTTTTTTTTTTTTTTTCCCCTGTGCGTGTCTATGGAAAGCTAAGCCCAATTGATCATTCATATTAGTTAATATTCCTCAAGATGGTGTTCCAAGACTTATCTCCTAGCTGATAGTTTCTAATTGCTTGCTGCTTAAATAAGGAAGGTGAGACTGGAAAAATATCACACCTGTTTCACCACTTGGAGAACAATGTCATTGTGTTACATAGGAAAACAAGCATGAGACAGCTGCCAGGATTCCTTACTGTCTGGGTCATGACTTATAAATATGTAATCAATAGGAAGAAAATAGTTCCATAAGAATGCTTGGATATTTTTTCACGTGCTCGTACAGCAGGTTTGAGTCAATCTTCACAAGGTAATTAGTTTTATGACATCAGTTTTAGCTTTCCTTCTGCTCTAATTTTGCAGTGTTGTGATTTTATATATTGTTCTTCCCCCCAGCCCCTTCTTTTTTACTTCTGTGCTGCAGCCTTTTTGGTGTCTCAGCTGTATAAAAAACTTTTCACATGGGAATCCATCTTAAGAGAGCAATGTTAGCAGCTCCACTTAGTTGAACACTCTTGGCTTCACACATCAAGCACATTTATTTAATAATCAAAAAGCCAGTGTTTTTTTGTTGCTGAGTCCAATAGGTAATGTCTCTTAGTGGTCCACTAGTCATTCACAATAACAGGTGCTGCAGAAGAGGAAGCAGAAAGAAGAAATGTATCTGGTGCATCTCGTATATGTAAATGGTGTAATGGAGAAGCTGTTTTCAATTTCATGTCAAATCAATATATGGAATTTGAAGGGTGCATTAATTAGTTTATTAAATAAACATACTCAATATACCTCTTGCCTAAAGCTAATATTTGAATAATTCATTTCTACAGTCAAACCTGCTATGAAACTTAGGTGGAACATTGATTCTGCTTGAAACTCTAGTTGTGGAGGTCTTTCCATTGTCTCTCCATCTTAGAATTATTATTTTTTTCTTTTTTCTTTTAAATAACTCACAATGAAACAAACTAAAAGTATGAAGATCTCCTTTAGGAAATATTTTTCAATTTAGACATGGCAATAAATGAAATATAAGATGGGAGGGTTGAACTGTTCTTTACTGGACCTTGGAGCACCATACTCAGACTTCTGGGAGGTCCTTCAGATGCTCATTGTAGTTCTAAGTTGCTGTGGACTTTCACCAAGACCTGCCTCTCTGAAGGAGACGCATGTACTTCGTCCTTGTGTAAGCCATTCACACTGAGAATTTTCAAGCTACGTACACTTCAAATGCCGCCTTTCAAACAATGGATTTATCATACCATTATTGCTGTAGAGACAGTGGAGAGGTCAAACCTCAGGGTAATTCTGAGTGAGTGAACTGTGCATGTTTTTTTCAGTCTGATTTTCTATGAGGGTGATGGGGAAAAGGGTAGCTCCCCAAATAAATACACACTGGTGATGCTAAAGACTTAGATCAGTGAAGCAGTTGATATCGGTAGTCACTGTTATTTCTGATCCGGAGGCTCCGTTTCTTAAGAGGTTTGGCATCGGTTCTTCAGGTGTCTGCAAAACCACCAGCAGGAATGGAATGATGAGGTATGGGAAAGTTCAATGAAAAGCTCTTTTGAAATGCAGTATCATGTCAGGCGCCAGAGTGCATAACCCTGCTCTCACAGGGGTTTCGCTGCCTCAGCTGGGGGACAACTCGGTGCAGCTGGGGTTGGACCTGCCTAATTACTGTGGACTCGCCTGGCAATTGCTGATCTGTGGCAGAGTCTGGTTACCCTCATCTGATCAGGCCCTGCCTTGCTGACTCAACTTTCTGGCATGACTTCAGATCTGCCTTGTTATTACAGCCTTATCTGGCAGTCACTGATACGTTAGCTGATCCTGGTTGCTGTCACGGTCCCGCTCTGCTTTTCTGTTCAGGTGCTGTGGGACTGTGCCCTTGTCAGAGAGTGCCTTGTCCCGCACACTCTGCTGTGACTCTTGGCTCCCACTCTCCTTTCCAAGCAGCCTGCCCTTGCTGCTGCCTGACATATGGCTTCAAACAGGTGAAAACTGTTTCTTGTTCATCTTCATAGCATAAGTGGGTAATAAAATGTTTCTATGGAAAGGAATATCAATAAAACAACCAACCCTGACATGTTATAGAACTGGATGTACTTTCTCCACATTTGGCTCTGCTATTGGTACTGAATGGATTACTCAAGAAAAACCATTCACAGACATCGATTGTGTTGTTATTAAGCATGCAGAACTATAAATTTTGAGGGTCTGGAAAAATGCAGGATTACAGAAGGTATCTCCTTCTTTTCTTTCTGATATTTGGCATGACAAATACATGTATTTTGGAGAATATTTAAAACCAAATGTTACACAAATTTGTCTTATAAATTAATGGTAAAATATCTTTCTGAATAAGGTGGAGATATTATGGCTTCATCAGAATCCTTTGAAATTCCTCAAAAATTTTATAAGTGTTTTAAAATAAGCAACCTAATCTTTCAAATACACACTATGCTGTGGAGGCTATACTACATGGAAAGGTCTTGTCTTCCGAGGTTCTCTTCAGAAATACTTTTTTCCCTGAGCTCTGTGCCTACATTCATACTTCTTAGCTCATAGGTCACTCACGTTGAACTTTTTGTTCTCACTGTTGTGATTTGCTCCACTTTCAGAGATTGTAAGGAAGAAGAAAAGCCAAGTTCTTATCACAGCAGTACAATTCTGAATTACCAGTAAGTACAGTTGTCATCATTGAAAAGGATTGTTTTTATCAAAAGTACATTGTTATGGTATAGGTACAAACTGGATTATAAAGTATTTTTCATTCTGAACTATCCTTCATGAAATCCTTTTGATAATTAAATCAATATTGAGAACAGGCCTGATGAGAAGGACTTAGGGGTGTTGGTTGATGAGAAGCTCAACACAACCCAGCAATGTGCGCTCGCAGCCCAGAAGGCCAGCCGTGTCCTGGGCTGCATCAAAAGCAGCATGGCCAGCAGGTCGAGGGAGGTGATTCTGCCTCTCCACGCCACTCTCATGAGACCCCACCTGGAGTACTGTGTCCAACTCTGGGGCCCCCAACATAAGAAGGACATGGACCTGTTGGAGCAGGTCCAGAGAAGGGCCACAAAGATGATCAGAGGGCTGGAGCACCTCTGCTGTGAGGAGAGGCTGAGAGAATTGGGGTTGTTCAGCCTGGAGAAGAGAAGGCTCCATGGAGACCTTATAGCAGCCTTCTAGTACTTAAGGGGGGTTTACAGGAAAGATGGAGAGGGACTCTTTATCAGGGAGTGTAGTGATAGGATGAAGGGTAACCATTTCAAACTCGAAGAGGGCAGATTTAGAATAGGTATTAGGAAGAAATTCTTTACTGTGAGGGTGGTAAGGCACTGGAACAGGTTGCCTAGAGAAGTTACAGGTGCCCCATCACTGGAGATGTTCAAGGCTAGGCTGGACCTGGCGTAATGGGAGGTGTCCCTGCCCAAAACATTCTGTGGTAAAATTCCATGACTATTCAAGAAAGTTGAATTTTTCTCTATTATGTGGGGTTTTTTCATTCCTTGCTTGGACAGTTATTCTGTTCTAATTACCTAGTGCTGGACCTACAATGTAGCTCCCTAATGAATCTTGAAATAGAGCTTGACTAGTGCTCATATACAACATTTTAGTTTTTAACTGTCGTGTTTGCATTGCATAAGCATTATAGGTTTACACAAATATCTGAAGGATTTTAGAACGTATACAAGGCTTAAAAAAACCAATACTACAGAGATGGATTCATGTGAGACAAATTTCTTATCAGTTGTATAAAATTAAAGGTCTAGTGAACAGATGAAGAAAGAAGACAGTTTTTGACATGTCTGTGGATCCCAAGATGTACTGCTTACTGGAGCTTCTGGAATCTTTTAATCTGCAATACGTAGCTTTTCCTCAAACTTTTCCAACTACTATACTACCTTTTCCTAATAAAATTAAAACATGCAGTGTGAGTGATAATGTATTATGTGTGTCTGTATATTAATGTAGAGAAAGAAAACCAAAAATCTGTGCTTTTCAAATGAAACAGCGAATACATATTGCCGATCTGAATTTGCCTGTGAAGTCTGCATATAGAAGTAGAAATTTCTTGGTATTTACTTGCATATTTGATCTTTTAAAAAAATATCCAAAACAAAGAAGAACTATTGAACCAACACTGGAAAAGTTGGCAGAAGAAAGATTGGGAAGAACAACATGGTTAAAATATTTTTCAGTTAGAGCTATTATTTGAAATAGATACTGCCCTTTAACTTTTTAGTGAAGCTGAGAACTGAAGTAGTTATTTTAGTTTTTGCTGTCAGAGGGTATGAGATATCCTACTTTAGCAAGAAAAACAACAGATGTTTGTCTGCTGATGTAAAAACATGATTTTTTTTTTTTTCCAGAGGTGCTATCTTAGAACAAGAAAATTTATACACAAAGAAAGAAGAGTTAGGAAACTGTAACCTTCTGCGAGAACTTAACATGGTTTAACAGAAGGCAGTGTAACTTGTTAAGATACTGTTTTTACATGATTTGCCTGCAAATAACTGAGTCTTCAGTTTCTCTGTTAAACCACCACAAGAATGGCAGACAATATAATAGCTCCTCCTCTAAAGCCTCTCCCCCACCAGCATAACTTGAGTATAAAAGGTGTATTTTTTTTTTGAGAAAAACTTAACCTGGAGTATCTTTTCCTGTGAACTGAGCTTACTATATCAGGTGTTGCATTATGCTTTTCTCTATTTGAGTTGAATTAGTTCCTATCTACCTCACTTGTTCCGACTGAACTGCTATTCCAGCAAAGTAATAGTAGATTAATTTGAGAAGCACATGGTAAGTGGTTCATCTTTTTCAGTCTTTTTTCTAATCTCATCAATATGTACTTGGAAAGTAAATGTTGAGTGTTGGTGTAGGCTGTTAACATTGTATAAGATTGTGACAAGAGTGTGCGTGCAAAGAATGTCTAGAAATGTTTTGTGAAGTAAGATGTGTTCAATACATCTCCTTTTTCTGAGTTGTCATTTGCAAAAATCAATTACTTTATATTAACTTCAGGTACTTAAAGGGGGCTTCTAAGAAAGATGGGGCCAAACTTTAGCAGGGCCTGTTGCAATAGGACAGGGGGTAATGATCTTAAACTAAAAGAGGGTATACTTACACTGGGTATAAGGAAGAAATTTTTTATGAAAAGGGTGGTGAAACACTGGCACAGGTTGCCCAGCGAGGTGGTAGATGCCCCATCCCTGGAAACAGTTAAGGTCAGGTTGGATGGGACCCTGAGCAACCTGATATAGTTGAAGATGTCTCTTCTCATCGTAGGGGTGATTGGACTAATGACCTTTAAAGGTTCCCTCAAGCTCAAACTATGCTATGATTCTATAACTTGCGTAAACCAATATTGTTTCATTAAAATATTTTGCATAAAATGTGCAGATGAGAAAAAATAATAACCATTTCAACCACAGCTCAAATGACTTTTTGCCTTCAAAGAAAAACATTTGCTTCATTTTGCCCATAAAATAAGTTGCTTTGCATTTCTTCTTGACGCCACGTAGTGGAATAATAAAGCTCAAAAATGTATGTTATAGAACAGTTACATGTTGAATTTTCATTTAAGCATTTAGAATATATCTTTTCATTCTGGAAAAAAAGTGAGCCAACAAAGAAACAACTTTTGCAAAGAAAAAAAAAATCACTGAACACTTGAAGTATGTTTTCCCTTTCACATTTCGTTCTCCAAATTCTGCATAGTAATCCTTACAAATATAGCTGTTCTATATTCTTCCAAAGCAAGATGTCTCAGGTGAGTTATGTTTGAAGTTCAGTGGTTGTTATTTGGATAAAGTGAGAAGCTAATTAAAGAATACAAGGTCTATGCATAACAGGAGAAATTTCACAATAAGAGGAGGTATGACAGAACATAAAGGAAATGAAATCCTTATGAAGAAAAATGCCAGTTGGTGATATTTGGATTGCAAAAATTTGATCAATTGGAGTTAGTGTTACACTCTGTTATGTCAGCACAATAGAAATTATGCTTGATTCCTACATGCTGAGTGAGAAATTCAGTACTGAATTGAGCTTTATTTTTAGTCTGGTTTGAATGAGTCTACTCCTTTTTTATCCTTTAAAACAAACTAAAAAAGGTAATAATAATTATACAGAAGCTAGTTGTTTTCACTGGATGCGCAGTGGTTTCTGGTCTCTATTGTCTAAGATAGCCAGATGGAAAACCAGACCCTGGAAATATCCAACCCATGTGTTTGCTGTATGAAGTCTTGTACAGCCTGTTATAAGAGCACATATTTTAAATACAACAGGGTAACGGGCTTGCTCTTCCAGTTTTTATACTGTTATGCTTTTACCAGAAGCATTTATTCAAATTAATCTTAAAAGTACTCTGTATTAAAAGGTGGTGTGCCTGCCTCTTTAGTCTGTTTAAGGCATTGTTGGTTGGCTGTGTTGTAATGAAAACGGATAAATTTTACAATGTATTTTTTGATATAAAATTAAAAAAACATTATGTTGTCCCTAATGCCATATGTGTATTGAACTAACAAACAGTTACTGAGACTGGCAATATGCAGGTGCTGGATGTTAGACACGTGTAGCGTACTTCTGCTTTTCTCATAAGAGGAAAGTTCCAGGCGTATATTGTGTTTTCAATTATCATATCAAATCTTTGAAAATTCTGTTACCATTCCATGTCTCGATGGCTTGATTGCATAGTAGTTTCATAACGCCTATGGCTATACTGAAAGCAGCAGCATTTAACAGTTTATGTTGAGGAACTGGGGGCATCTGGAATTTAGATGCAGTTCTCCGTGGATTTAATCCCACTGATTTTGCTTCTTTTTCTGGTATTGGTGCATTGGGAATATGGAAGTCAGGTATGTTCCAAAGATTAAATTGTTGGTATTTGAAAAAAGGTCTGACAGTGAAAAGCACAGAAACAGTACAAATGTCTTTATTTTTAGACAGTTCAAGGCTTTGGTGCATATTACTGTATACTGCACCTTGTGGGTTTTACAGACCAAGCTATGGCAATGGGACAATCAAGAAAAAACATCTTTGTGCTTTTTCTCAAGAACAAATTGTTCCTTGCATTACGTGGAGATAAGAGACATCTGAAGAGGGATCAAGACAATCAAAATGAGAATAAAGCAGTTTCTGCTGTTCATCTAAACAAGGTTAAGGCTAAGGGGTGAAAGCTTTTGAAATAAAAGCACCTTTGCTCCTGAACTTGTTTGATAAAATAATCTTGCCTGGTCTGTTTCTCTTCTCGCTTTTTATTCAGCGGGAATATATTATTTCCTTGATTATACTATTTAAAGCCCATAATTATTGTTGTAAATGGTAAATGTAGAAGCAATAATTTTGTATATATCAATTACAATTAATACACATCTTAGTGAATGACATATTAAATGTTCCACTTTCTTTCATTAACTAATAACAATAACCTTTTACAGCTCAGGCCAAACTGAGTTATGAAAAATACTAAATGTGTATAGAGTAAAAGTGTACTTTTAATAAAAAGAAAAAAAAAATGCACAAAATGAAGTTTTAATTTACTTTTTGATGACAGGGATTTGTTTGAAATTTAGCAACAGAAAAATCACTTAGGAACTTTAAGGTGATGGTTTATTGAGTTGTGTAGTAGAGTTTGAGTCGAAATTTATCATGGATAGAGGTGAAATATATCATGTGACAGTGTCTGACAAAAGTAAAAAAGTTCAATTAATCAAACTTAAATGTAGTTAAGCAATAATGTGTATATTACACTATTACATATTAGACATTTAATTGCAACTTTCAAAAAGCTGCGTAAACACTGAGGCTTTGATTAAGGTCTGGGTCTAAACACCCAAATATACTATTGCTAATATACTTGGAAGGCAAAACTATATTAAAAGATGATGTTTCATCTGAACAGTTTTATCTTTCACTGATAACTGGTATTCTTACATAAAAAATACAGATTATAGACATATATTTATACGTGTTTTGGACATAATCTGCTTTTTAGTCTCAGAAGTTCAACAGCCAAAATGTGAGAGTTAAGATGGTAATCCCAGAATGTTTTTAAGTGCGCTCTCTTTTCTGGCTGAGCTGGAAATATTTATTTTGATTATTGTGCCTTGGAGAAAGACATAAAGTGACTGAACTTCCTATTTAAATGCAGGGTTAAGTTCTGACTGGCTGAAGTGCCAAAGCCGAGACAACAGGCTGACGAGGAAGAAAAGTAGCAGTGACTCTTTTGGTACCTGGGTGGACAGCTTGAGCGGTGTCTGTAAAGAGAAGCACATCTACTTTCATGAGCATTGTAAGACAAGCGCACCCTGTAGGCACTAGTTAATTTCTTTCACTAGCAGAATTGTGTATTCTCTACCGGTTTGTAGTCATATTCAGCCTATGCAATCCTTAGCATCTCTGCTATATTTATGATACAAAGAACTACATAGTGTTTGTTTTAGTGGCTTCTTTTATATCATTGTAGTTCTAATTACCCTAAATTTGTTTTACTGGAAGTTTGGAGCACCACAGCTCTCTGCATAGGTGTTTTTAAGCATCCAGACATTTGTGCTTTTTGTAAGATTTTAGTTAGTTAAACCATGTATTTCAGAAAGAAAGATAGTAAGTTCTTTTAACAAAACCTAAAAATTCCTGACCGGCAGCTCTCAAGAGAATAACTTACATGACAGTTGGTAGCAGTATGTGTTCTCCCATTTTTATGCAAGACTAATGATCGTGACCTCTTGGAGCTATTTTTCAGGGAAGTAAAATGCAGTCTTATTCATCATTGTTATCACAGGTACTCAGCACTTAGATTCAATTGTTCAATTTCTATTTAAAACAATTTTTTTTTCATTTTTTCTGTGTCCAGGGTAAGTTTCAGAATTCCTTGACATCAGAAAATGCCATATCATCTAATTGATGCCTGTTTCCTAGGCAATATTAAGCCACTTCAGTGAAGCTGAGAATCTCATGTGAAATTGCCATTCTCCCCAACTAAGCCAAGGATAAAGTGACATGTTTAAACTGTTGTAATGATAGGATTAGATTTGAATTAATTTTGAGACAATAACAAGAGGTTACTTGTAGTTTACATTTTACATTAAAAGCATACAACAAAGGAGCCATTAACTGGAAGTTACAGACACTGAGATATCCCAGCTAAATATGTGAGGCACAAAAAGGCAAAGATGGAAGTCGCAACCACTGGCAAGCTTCTTGGAGTCCGTCACCCTTTTATAAGGTACTTAGGCTGGGAGGGAAAGACTTTGACCGTTACTTCTTTACATTGTGCTTCTTTTCCTTTTCTCCTCTTTACCATCTTTCCATATTCTTACATCTCTTCAGTATTACAGTGTTCTCTGAGGTGATGTCCAATTCGGCACACTGCTAATCACAGGCAGGGGCATATGAAATATTTCACTGGGAGTAGAAGGAAAAGAACAGCCACTCTGTTACCACCTCTCTCTTTCTAGGAGCTCGAGTGCCTGAAGCTGTTTGAGCCGAGGCTCGCTAGGTGTCAGCAAAGTAGTCCAGAAAAAAGCTTTTTCTCTGAGAATTACAAAAGGAAGTGATAGTTAAAACTTCATGCATGTAGCAGAAATTTTAAAGCATATCAGGCTGTTGTTTCAGTTCAAGTTAACGTAACCCAGAATACCAGAGTTATTGTGCTTTCCATGCCACTAGCTCTCTTTCATTTCATAGTCAAGCTGCTTTCTGTACGTAGAAAGTATCATCTGTGTGTCTAGGGAACAGTGGCTATGCTGTGTTTCAGGCAGTAAATGGGAAAGACTATGAGTTTGAAAAGCAATCACTCTATGAACTTTTCACAATACTCTGACTGCTCAGACAGGAGGTGTTGCAGGCTGTCATGAATAAATTTCTCTTCTATTTCCTGTGTGTTATCAGGTTCCATGGTTTCTTCTAAAGAGGCATAGAAATTCTGTCTCTCCTTTTTTTTTTTTTTTTTTTAATTCCACTAATTGAAAAAACTTTCTGTATTTTCTGTGGCTTTCAGCTAGCTTCTGCCACAAAAGATAGGATCTGCCTTTGCACTCAAGGCAGTTGTGCTTGCCAGCCGCTGAGATGTCATCTTCCACTGGTGGGCTTCATTCTGGCTAACGCTGCGCTCACCAGTGGGTTTTTATTTTATTCCTTGACAAACATTATTTGATAGATCAGTCTCCCTCAGAAGTTTGCCTTTATTTCCCAAGGCCTTTTTAACATTTTGGCCTACTCTTAGGGGTGTTTGCAAAGGCTTGCCTTGCCACTCAAACAGTTCAGAGCCAAACCATTCAGAAAAGCCTTTCTATAATCATCACAAAATTAGCTTTACCTGGAACTACCATAGTGCTAGCCATAGATTGCGCCTGAAGAACAAGCAGGTTCTACTCCATGCTATGCAATAAAATGTAACTGATACAATCCACATGTAGAGTGCGTAGTTGCATACCTTTCAGTATATTTGCATTTACAAGTGTAGGAAAAGTATGTTTTGTAAAGATTTTTAAATACTTGGTATATGACTCTCTCTCAAGTAGCTTTTTTCTTTATTTTCTTTATTTTTAAGACCAGATGCTTTGGTATCCATGTAGAAGCAATTGCTAAATGGCTTAGGGAATTGTCTGTGGAAAGTGGAGCTTATTTCTGTATTTATTTATGGAACTGATTCAGCCTCTGTCTAAGCAGGAAAGCATATATATTGGCTTATTGTGGAGGCTGAAAAGTTCATCCTCTGTGTCCGATGAAATTTGTTGAGCTAGAGATGTGTGATGCTATAAGGCAAGAAGTAATGACCTCAGGCTCGAGAAAGAGTCCAAATAAAAATTAGTTGGCCAAATCTAAGGCTATTCAGTATTAAATATGGTCTGTGAAACTGCTGTTTAATTTCAAGCTACTGCAAATGTTCATGAGGATGCATCCACTAAAGAAGTAAAGTGCTGAATTTAATTATTATTACCTTCAGATAATTTCTAGTATTTAAGGCTTTAAATTTACTTTTGAAGAGACAGTTTAGAAGATAGTGCTCCACAAGACTACTGCAATGTTTGACTTCTGCTGCATTAGAGGGAAATGACCTATTTAAAAGCTATGGATCATACAAGCTTTCTTATTAGTGGACTAATGTACATAGCACAGAGAATAAATGTTGTTTTTTTCCTTTCCCATATCTGGAATGTTTGTCCAGAAACTGAAGAAATGCAAGACGCAATAATTGCTTTGATGGTAATTCAGTAAAAAAAACATGGTTGCCCTGTTTTCATATGTTTATTATGTTTTAAGTTTTTTTCTTTTTTTAGCATAGGAAAAGGAGCATATTATTTATTTTGACAAAAATAATATCTATGCTAAAAATAGGCAACATAGGATAAAAAATTGGTGCTATAATTGTTGAGAATGTACAAATAGTGTGAGCTTATGTCAACAGTACAAGAGATGAAACCTTCTAGGTCTTAAGCTGTGACTGAATAAGTGGAAAAGTGTAGCTCATAAGAACTGTAGGAATTCTTATAAATTCGTGGCTTTAAGTATGCACAGTCATATAAGAATAAAAAAATTAAAAAGTCGGTATCATTTTCCAAAAATAGCTTTTAAATATCCTGAAAGCTACCATAACTGACTGCATGCTTGCTTGCTTGTTCAGAAACAAGTGCTACCAAGAGTAAGTTTTCATGTTATGTTAGCTTTTGATAAAATTATTTCTTTTCCCAGGTTTGGCCTTAGTGTATGAACACTTCCTGCTTTAAACTTAACAAATAAGATCAAGTAAGTATATATAGCATATTGCATTCTGAGGAGTGGATCCTGCACTCTGTGTAAATCCAGCGTGCCTAGTTTCAGGCCCCTTGAGATTTCCATGAGATCTCCATGAGATTTAAAGGAGGTGTGCTAGTGATAAAAACCATTAACAGTCTCATTTGCAGATCTCTCAAATGCTGTATAGCACAGTGTTTCTTGTGGCCCAAGGTGGGGTTTTGCTGTATGAGTTAGATTTCAAATCCTGTTGGCACTGTTCTTTATACAACAAAGGGATTTTTTTTAAATCTGACGTTGATGCAAGTGCCCTGAGTAACAGCAGTGACAGTGCAGTTGCTTTATCTTTCTGTGGTTAACTTTGGAACACCATAGGAAATAATTTCTAATCATGTCAGAAATGTTCTAGGGGTTATTGTAGAAGCCTAAAATCGATGTTGCTGGCAAATGGAAACCAGGAACAGCAGATTGCAGGTGTAGCGTGATTGCTACATGATGTCCATTCAGCTCTCGATGCCTAGAAACACTATGGTGTCAGAGGTAATATCATTAGTTATAGAGAAGGTGCGGGGTACCCAAGCGTGAGCACAGTTGTCACTGAAGTGGGGCATACCAAACTAGCCAAGTTTCTCAGGGATGGAGCTAATAAGGGACTCACGAGTTCGTTTTGTTGCTGTATGCATTCTGTGAAGCCGTCAGTCCTCAGTTTCAGGGATATGAGGAACAGTGAGACATCCCGTACAAAATGTGTTTTATTCTTTTGAGGTGAGCAGCCTTCCATCATCATCTCAGGGTTTTTCTGCTGTCAAGGCACCCTGGCTTGGTCACATGTGTGTAACTTCGTAGCAGGCAGGCTTTGGAAAAAGAAGGAGAAAGCTCACTGCAGATAAACTGGTAGCAATAATGTGTCGTAAAGCTTTGACTTGCTTCTAATAACCTTGATTCCTTTAATTTGTTCAGCATTGCTTTTGTATGCAAAATATGTCTTAAATGCTGCATGTTCTGAGTTCCTGAACTCTTCAAATTTATTTTGCTGCTTTAGCTCAACAGTCATAATGGAAAATGACAATAGTAAAATAAATTCTTGGATTTTGTGTTCCAAGCATCCCTCTGCTCATAAAAACATTTACTGAGGTGAATTAAGAGCATGGTTCGGGCCTCTGCTGCCATTTCTTTGAATTGTGTGTAAAAGAGTTTTGTAAAGCTAGATAATTAGGGCAGAACTGTGTTAACATTGCAGATTGCTTCCTTGGCATAATATAAATTTGTTAACTTAATTTTTATAGACACTCCCCCCACACTTCCCCCCCCCCCCCAAAAAAAGACAGAAAATCGTGCAGAAAACTTTGAATGCAACAGGACTTTTCTGGAGCAAAAAATGAATTAAAAAAAAAATAAATCAAAACCAGCTTGCATTGAAGATACCAGCCTGAACGTTTTCATTGAAGTTACTGTTTTTTAAAACCTCTAGGTACATTGTTGTTTTGCATACAATATATTTAGTATGAAATCTTGTTTTTATAGGAAAGTATCTATGTTACATGTTTCTCTCATTCCCCTTTATTAACAATACAAGAGTGTTGATCAGAGAAAGTCTGGAGGAAGCAAGACTTTCCCTTGGTTGATGAGGAACAAGTTAAAGATCAGTTAGATAAACTGGATATCCACAAGTCTATGGGGCCCGATAAGGGCAAGAAGGATGACCTGGGAAACTACAGGCCGGTCACCCTCACCTCCATCCCTGGAAAGATGATGGCACAGCTTGTTCTGGGTGTCCTCTCAAAGCACCTGGAAGAAAAGAAGGTTATCAGAAGTAGTCAACATGGATTCACCAAGGGGAAGTCATGTCTGAATAATCTGATAGCCTCCTATGATGGGGTGACTGGATGGGTGGATGAGGGGAGGGCAGTGGATGTTGTCTACCTTTGCTTCAGCAAGGCTTTTGACACTGTCTCCCACATCATCCTCACAGGCAAGCTTAGGAAGTGTGGGTTAGATGAATGGACAGTTGGGGGGATTGAGAACTGACTGACAGATAAAACTCAAAGGGTTGTGGTCAGTGATGCAGAGTCTAGTTGGAGGTCAGTAACGAGTGGTGTCCCTCAGGGGTCTGTACTGGGTCCAGTCCTGTTCAATATATTCATCAATGACCTGTATGCAGGGCTAGAGTGTACCATCAGCAAGTTTGCTGATGACACAAAACTGGGAGGAGTGACTGACATGCCAGAAGGCTGCGCTGCCTTACAGTGTGACCTGGACAGGCTGGAGAGTTGGGCAGAGAGAAACCTCATGAAATTCAACAAGGGCAAGTGTAGGGTGCTGCATCTGGGGAGGAATAACCCCATGCATCAGTACAGGTTGGGGGCTGGCCTCCTGGAGAGCAGTTCTGTGGAAAGGCACCTAGGAGTCCTGGTGGACAACAGGATGACCATGAGCCAGCAATGTGCCCTGGTGGCCCAGAAGGCAAATGGCATCCTGGGGTGCATCAAGAAGAGCGTGGCCAGCAGGTCGAGGGGGGTAAATTCTCCCCCTCTACTCTGACCTGGTGAGGCCGCATCTGGAGTACTGTGTCCATTTCTGGGCTCCCCAGTTCAAGAAGGACAGGGATCTGCTGGAGAGGGTCCAGCAAAGGGCTACAAAGATGATTAGGGGATTAGAACATCTCTCCTATGAGGAGAGGCTGAGGGACTTGGGTCTTTTTAGTCTAAAGAAGATTGAGGGGGGATCTTGTTAATGCTTATAAATACTTAAAGGAAGAGTGCCAGGGGATGGGAACAGTCTTTTTTTCAGTGGTGCCCAGTGACAGGACAAGAGGTAACGGGCACAAACTTGAATATCGGAAGCTCCATCTTAACACGAGGAGAAAGTTCTTTACTTTGAGGGTGGCAGAGCACTGGCACAGGCTGCCCAGAGAGGTTGTGGAGTCTCCCACTCTGGAGACATTCAAAACCTGCCTGGATGTCGTCCTGTGCAACCTGCTGGAGGTGACCCTGCTCTGGCAAGGGGGTTGGACTAGATGTTCTCCAGAGGTCTCTTCCAACACTGACCATTCTGTGATTCTGTGAAAGGAAATATAGTAACAGCTTAAAAAAAGAAATAGAGGGGATTCTAAATGGGTTTATGGCTGCTACATAAAAAAAAAAAAGAAAAAAAGGCAAAACCCTTGATATAACCATCTCTTGAATGAGTGCTTGAAAGGCACATGTTGAAGTGTTTTTCAAAAATGAAAGTTCTCTATCATAATATGTTTGAAAAATTGATAATATCTACAGTCAGGCTGTATGCAAGCATGCATCTTGTATTTTCTGGGGATACATAAAACCAAACCCAACGTCTGTCTTGGATAGTTTCTAACAAAGGGATATGTATTTGAATGAATAAAAAAAAAAATTATATGGTTTTCAAATCAGTGTAGTACAGCTGAGTTTCAGCTTATCTTTGAGTGGCATATTATGCTACTGTACAAGCTGATTGGAAATTTTGAAGACACTGGCAATTTAACTATAGAAAACTTGCAAGAAAGAATTATTCTTTAGCTATTTCTAATGAAAATTAAATGTTGCATTAAGAAATGCAAAGCCCAATTTAGCGCAGTACTCCTGAAAACAGCTATATCTGGAATGGACACTAGCTAGAAGCAAAAAGCTGTTGTGTTAAACCAGTGTGTCTTGAATATTATATGCTAAAAACCACAGTTAACAGCAGGAAAGTTGTATTTTCTTAAAAGAAGATATACGAGTTCCTTAAGAAGCACAGCATGTGATGCCAACACATTGTAAGGAAATACAGAAATTCAGTGCAATTGAACACAGAAGACATGGAGAATGTTTGAGTAGAAACTGGTTATTTGAGTGAATGTAGGCTACACAGCAAGTCTTAAGCTTGATAGAAATTCTCTGAACTACCTTGCCTGGGAAAGCAATGTCATAATTAACAGATTTCTTTCTAGCTGGTGCCACTTCTAAGGGGCACATAGTTTATAGCAAAATTTATTTGATGCTTCATGCAGGATACTATTTTTGCAGTTGCTGGTATCTTGACCAAATTTTTACAATTGAGGATGGAACTGTGGTTTACATGTGCAGTGCAGAGATTTGTCAGGGCTGTCATTAGCATTTGCGGATGATTTAGTCTTCAGCTTTCCTCTGACTTTTCCAATATACTGACTGGAGCCACTTTACCCCACGATGATTTCTTGTGACTCCTTGAGGGTGGGAAAAATCTCCTTGGGGTCCTGCTTCCTTGCAGGGTACCCTGGCCACGTGCGGGAGGAAAAAGGTACCAGCTGAGAATGTCAAGAAAGAGAAAAATAAAAGACTGGGGAAAAAAGCCAAGATTGGCATATGGAAGAGGCAGAGGACAATACAAGGAAGACCCAAGGTACAGTCAAAAGCAGGTGGGAGTAGGGGAAGAAGGGAGGGAGTGGACTGGAGAATGTAGAGGTTTAAGATATGAGAACAGGGAAGAAGATAACCAACAGAGGTGAAGCAGGTGGAGAAACGAGGTAACAAAATCAGCGCAGGAGCCTGGAAACAAGAACATCCTTTTGCAACAGTGTGGCTTTGCACCACCAATGGTTCCCGTATTTTGATACCAATTTGTTGGAAGAAGTGTGGAAGTGAGACTTAGCAGTTCTAAGTGTACTCCCCCATAGGTTGGCATTACTAAGAAATTCCCTAAAGTTAATTTTTGGTTAGTTAGTCACCCTGAAGTGTTTGCTGCTGTTTTGTAGTCTCAGTTGGGAGCCAGTAATGAGCTCTGTGCCTCTTTTTTTCTTTCAGACACCCTATCCCTGGCCAGTATCCCAATTTATTATCATCTGGCTTTACAATTTTTAGCTTTTAAAAAATAAAATAAAATATTATTTTAAACATTTTGTACAAAGAATGTATTTATTGTTTCAGTCAAAACTGTATTTTTTTTTTCTAGAACCATTTTTTTCTGAAATGATAGAACCAAAAGCAGCGAAATGACCAAGTGTGAGCATTTAAAATGTTTCTGTGGATTTTCCTTTTGTTCCACAGCTGTTGTTTCTATGGAGTAGTCACTGTTGCTATGTATTTTTTCTCTTTGTGGTTGCCAGAACATGAGTAGCTGGGTCAACATGCTCATGGTGTTAGTGGGGAATAACATAATTGTTGCTTGATTAGAGGAGGTATTTTAGAAACAGCTTTCTTAGTTAGAAAAATCCCTATAATATTTAAATTTCTCTAGCAATGGCATGAGTAATTAACTGAACAAGACACGGTTAATTGTGATGAGGTAACAGCCTTTATATTGGAAAAAAAAGGTGGTGGTGGGAAGTAAATCTGAACACATTCAATATCGTGGTGTCCTGAGCTTTGCTACTATGCAGCGTGCACTTATGCATATCAATCTAAGATCTCTAGAGCCATGAAGCAGTGATCCTTTAATTATTTTAATCAATACTATACAGTCAGACAGGTTAAGTCGTTCCCTGCCATAGCTGAATAAACTTGACTAAAAGAACCCCCTCTCAGCCCGTGTTCTCATGGGTGCACTCAGATGGATGCACTTTCGCCTAAAGGGCATGCAGATGCCTGACAGCAAGCTTTTGGGGAGTGTTTTCAGTCATGAAACTTTTAACAGTTAATGGGTTGTTTTTCACAGACGCGAGAGGAAGAGAAATGAAGAATATGTCACCAGCAAAAACCAGCATGTTACATCCTCTTCTCCTGCTTTCTGGGTCATATTCAACCACTGGCTTTTGGCCTCATGCGTTGCCTTTTATCATTCTGAGAAATGCTGAATGTAACTTATAAACTAGCAAAAAAGAAATATTGTGCTTCTTATTTTTTGTACAAGATTTCTTCACAGGCTGCTGAATTGCTGAGTCTGTCAGATCCCACAGCCTTGCAACTTAGAACGTGCTTGAGCACAAAACTGAATTTTGTCATCTTGAATATCATGCTGACAGAAAGTGCCTTAAGAAAATTCCTAACGGAGCCAAGACTGAATGTAGTATAGAGATGAAGCGGCTCAGACATGAGAGGAGCTGATTTGCACCTTCAAGTGCTGCTGTGGCTGAGTTCTGACCCCCGCGCAGGGACACTTTCAGCCCAGTCAAAGTTCAGGGATGCCAAGAATTTCCTGTGAGCAGAAAGAATTAACGCTGAGAGCATTCATTTTAGTGAAGATTTCTGCAAATACAGATTTCCCTCTGAATTAGTAGAGACCACCATTTCTGAAGAGAGGGCGTAAAATAAAAGTGTGGCACCTCAGAGCAGGAAGTAGAGCTTGAAGGGTAAGCGTGTCAAGGAAGACACTGCTCATAGCCCAGACTGTGTTAGTTATCCAGCAGGATGAAAACTCAGCTGTTTGTGCGAAGTCAAAGTTTTACAATAGAACTGACTGTGTAAGATCAACTAGGAATAACAGGGTTATGGAGGGTCAGCAAAGGAGTTGAAACAACTGCTCGCTGCCAGCCTTGCCAGTTTGCCACCCTGCACCAAACCTATAATGAACTGGCGATACAGTGATCATGTTGTACTGAGATCATGGACATCTGGGATTGTTATTAAACTGTGAATACTCCATATCCACTGCTTATTGTTTCCTGTTTGCTTTGGGCTTAGAAGTTCATTAAAATGCTACAATGTGACCTTTAAATTTTTGAGGGGTATAGTTTGCTACAGAACTTCAGTATTTTGCTAGTTTTTCTTGAATGATGTCTAAGCTTGGAAGAAACTGTAATACGGACAAGCCTGTTACCAGGATGTGTGTGAACAAATGTGTTGCCAGAAGCAGGTTTAAAAATGTGCTCTAGTTTTATGGATCTAGTAAATACATGTAGCTCCCAGCTCCTGTAAACCAAGAGATGACAAGTATTTGTTTAGAAAGTCAGAAAATCTATGAAGATACAGCATAACTGAAATCTCAGTTGAAGAGAGACCCTCGCTATGCATTATAACCAGAATAATTGGACGCGCTGTGAAAAAAGTGTATATACACTAACTATGAAGGCAACTCAGCACTAATCAGAAAACTGAAACCACTGTCAAGATGCTATCATACTTTGATAAAAGTATTCTTCAGAAAATACTTGAAAAGAATAGAAATGTACAAGCCATGAAAGGAATCCTGAAACTGACAATACAGAAGCTAAAGTATGGTCAGCAAAAAATCTTTCACTGTTACCTAAAAATGATTGCCTTTTGGGAATAGCGGTGTCCTGGTGAGAGTGATAAGGGCGTGTTTAGGCACCGTTATTCAGAGTGATGGTAATTAAAATGGAGGCTCGCATGCCATTCTTGATGACAAAAAGGTTTTTTGCTTTACACAGCAATGTTTCCGCCTGTGGTCGAGACAGATAATTTGGGACAACAGCCTTCATAAGTTTGGTTCATGATTTCATCCGTTGGCCATGTGAAGCTACTATCTTTGGTAGAGTTGCCTTCAGTACTGTTTTTGTCAGCGATATCTTTATTACTGAATTAGTACTGAACAGAGATTTTTTTTTTTTTTTCACAACATCACTAGACATCATAATGTGTGACTTCGCTTGTTGTGTACTAGTTCATACTTATTGTGTCCTTGCCTGCTAATGAAGTTGCAATCCTGCTGCTCCTCTATGAACTATGGCTATTTCATGTCCATCTAACAGGAACGCATTTCTAAGATCACCTGAACACTGGGGGAAAGTCTTGTCTGGATTAAAATCTCTCTTTTTGAATGGAATATAAAAGGAGAAATTGGGAAAGGAAACTGGCATGGAGAGATCATTAGAAACAGCTTTTAAGGGGAAGAAAAATAGTGCCAAATTCCAATTTTACAAACATTCATTCTTGTTGCTGATGTGTCCTCATCTTGTGAATGTGATTGAAGATATCATCGATGATGTTTCCTGGTAAGATGGCGAATGATACAAAGCTGATGGATAAAAATAGATTAAAATTAAGTTAATGAATTGGTTCATTTGGATCAATGGCATTTTGACCTTTGAGTTGAGAGACAGAGCTGTAAAGGGCCTGCTGTGAGTGGAAGGTGCAGCAAAGTCATGAAATCAGTTCGATAACTCCATCTTTAAACTTAAGAAACACAGAGAACTCCTAAATTGCTGCAAGGTCAATGCTTGATAGCAAATGTTTCTCAAAATTAATATCACTCGAGGCTCCCTTTATCTAGGTTTTATAGAGCTAAAATTAGAATAGCTGAAAATGAAGTCAGTACAAAGTCTAACATTAAAAAAAAAAAAAAGATTATTTTGCTCTCCGTTCAGGGTCAGAATAGGACAAATAAATTGTATTGCGAGGTCCTCAGTAATGGACACAATGTAAAGGTGTATTTTAACAAGGCTATTCTATGGCAGAAGTAGGGCTATGACTAAGATAGAAGTGACAGTGTAGAGGGACGTCATGTGATAAAGTCAACTTTTGGATGGAGGTGGGACTACTACAACCTCTTATCCGAGCTCAGCTGCGCTTGTTCCCAATGGCTAGAAATAAACCTGAGACCAGGGATGTAAGAAAATGACGTTTTCATTTCAACTGATTCTGTAATTTTATGGATGTTGTCCTTATTTTAATTTGTTCTTTTGAAACATATAGCAAAAGAGACAGGGCAAAAGGTATATACTGTCAATCTGCTACTGAATCTACATAGTGTCAAGTAACATACAATTTTTATCTATTTATATTAGGAAGTCTTACCAGACAGGAGCCATGCCTGAGGAATCAGAAGCCCAATGCTGATCACTTGATATTCCCAAAAACTTTTCCCTTTGAAACCCTTGTGCAATTTGAGAAGAAGTGTACAGTTGCTCTTTTTGATAAAGATGATGTGTGTACATTTTTTCCCTTATATCCTAAAATGTCACAGGGAATGAAGTGTATGGGGAAAGATACCCGCTGAGGTAGTGTTGTAATGTTGCACTTTACCATTATATACTGAAACTATTAGTGTGTGACATTCCTCCCTGCCTCTCTTCAATTCTTTTGGGATACTTGAGAAATACAGCTGGTGGATTTTTCCCTGTGGCCATGCCTGCCTATTTTTTTGAAGCTTAACAGTGTGAAAAAGGTATTGCAGTCTTTTGCGAAGAAGCATGAATTCTTTCATGAAGGGCATGTGATGGATTTTAGTATAACTTTTTTCCCATTCAGAGTACTTAAGGAATATTAACATTTCCTTTCAATAGCAGGTGATGTAGACCCGTTTAGCACGGACTAAAGATAATATGGGAGTTTGTAACATTCTGAAACATCAGCAATGAACATGAATGAAAATATCTGTTTGTTTCCTATCCATTTATCCTTTCCGTAATATTACTTTGCAGTTAAGGGACACCTCCCTCCCCAGTGCTGCTTCCCATCCCCAACCATCTGGAAGGTGGAGAAAAATGATTTAGCTGATTAATTGTATCGTGATGGTTGCACTGATATCCAGAGGGGCTACAGTTTTATAGGATCAATGTCCCATGCAAAGGCTTTCAGCTTATCACCGTAGTCTATTTCCTTACAGAGAGTGAATAATATTTTTTTTTTTTTGGTGCTTTATTTTACTAACAATTAGTGAAGCCATTTGAAACCTTCTGGAGACAAATATGTTCTGCTCTTGGAAGGTGTCCCACTGTCCTGAAATGTGGTAGTGGGAACTGAAATGTTAGGAAACTTCCTGTAGCAACAACAGAGAACAAGAATGTTTTGGGATCTATGTTACTTGGACTCCTATTCAGCTTTTACCACATGAAAAGTGTATTGCCTCCTGTTCAGTTACCCTAGTATATTGTTGGTAGACAGAGATGCTAATTATATTGCCATGACGTATGATAACAGCTTTGGCAGGTAATAGGCAGGTTATACTTTCCTTTCTTTTCTGAAGTCGCTGGTGAAAATGTTAAGGGATTGTCCTGAACTGTGCATTACTTCCTGTGAAACCATAACACCTATACTTTTCATCCATTCATAGTTTATTTTTCATCGGATTAGGGATTCACTCATTCTTTAGATGTTTCCGTATTGATGGAAAACAGTGCAATGAGTATTTAAGGACGACATATTGGATGAAGCAGGGAGAAGAAAAAAGAAAGATAACAAAGTCAGCTGCTATTCTGCTTGAATATGTTTCATTTAACAAAAAAACCCAGAGGGACAAAGGTTTCTATGGAAGGTATAGATTTGAAATCTATGTAAACTCACTGGTCAATCAAAACTAACAGAGACTTTTTTTATAGATAGTGAAGTCTTAATGCTTACCATTACAGCTTTTGTAAGCACCTTAAAATATGAGTTATAGGATTTTTTTTTCTTAAGTTTTTCTTTCTTTTGTATGGGTCAAAGAGATACAGAATCTGGCCAAGAGCAATCAAACAGAACAATCCATATATCTCTGAGGTAAATTGTTGTTTTTCAGGTAGCCTCTGAATGTATAAAGTAAAATGTACAGCAGTGGGTATGACTGTAAGCTTTAAATCCAGGTCTTTGGCAAAATCAGTACACTGGGATTTGCTTTATGGTGAACTGTGATATTTAATCTCTGTAAATAATTTACTCTGTTCTAGAAGATACACTTCTGAGCAAGTTGTTAATTTTGTGACTACACCTAATATTGATTGGCTTGATCTGAAGTGGTGCAATTGAAGGACAATCAGTACTATTTATGGCTCTATGTTGATCACTGTCTATCATAGTTCTATCGTTAGACAAGCCATCTGTATTAATTTTAATAACATTTCAGTAAGACCACATTTGTTAGCCTAAATTTGCACAGCTCTTCTTTTAAATTTCCAACAGTAGAATACTTGTAAAATTGATTTCTGGAATTGCCAACAGTAGACACTATCTACAGAAATCACTGCCTGAAGGATGCTGATTATGTTACTTTCTAACTGAGTGATACTTTCCTCAGACTATGACATTTTAACTTAGCTGGTGGGTTGGGGTTTCCCAGGATTCTGTGGAAAGAGCATAGATCTTAGTAAGTATGTATATAGTGATGAGTACATTCACTTTCTAGGTGCCAGACTGTCAGAAACTTGTATGTGGGTGTTTCTTGATTATTCATGGGAAAAATGCAACGTTCAAAACGGTGGTGCCCAGGCTGACATGATCTGCCTGTATGCCTCAAAAGTGAAGCAGAATTGTGCGTTGTGGCGGGGGAGGAGGATGTGCATGAGGTCCCAGAGTCTGATGAAGTCATCCTTCTCCTGTGTGAGGGCTGCTGGCAGTGTTATCTTGTAGTATCTGCAAACTTGTGCTCTTAAAATGTTAACTGGTGTCCTAATTCTGTTCAAATTGGAATCAGACTAAAAAGCTGTGTTTGTGACCTACAGCCAAGGCTAACAGTGCAAAGAAAACAAAAAATTCATTATTGTGTCACTAGTTACTCAGTCTATTTAAGTTTCTACAGCTTCTTCGTTTGCAGTTATTTAACACGGGCAAAAGAATTCTTTTTAAAACTCCTGCTTCGGTGGACTATGTATTTAACAGCTTCAAGAAAGTCCTTTGTTGATAACCACAGGTTAAACTTGTGGGACCAATGTCTGAGGAGCTTGCTGAAAAGAGGGTGCTGTACATCTTTTGTGCCCAACTTATCCAGCAGCAGGAGAATGCAGAGCTCTGTCGCTCCATTTGCTCAGCTCCCTCAGCAGCGTGCTGTAGACTTCCAAGCCCTAATCCTCTGCTGACAGACATGCAGACCCTGTGCCAAAAGAATACAAAATCATTTAATGAGGTTGTGGCATAATGTGCGAGGACAAGAGTCTGGAAAGAGCACTCCTTCAGCCTTCTCGGATGTCGCAGTTCCTCTCTCCTGTAAGTTCCTGATAACGTTATATTGCGTGCATATATGAATAGTTTGGCAATAGGAAAAGAGCCAACATTTTAGGAAGTAGATGTTCCTTCCCTACGTCTGTGATAGAGTATATAAAAAGCATGTTACGTATTAAAAGCTGTTTCTTCCCACACTGCAAGTGACTTGTTGGTCACTGTCTTTATCCTTGCAAAACCTATGTGAAATAATAAAGCATTAGTATGAAATACAGTAAGAAACAAAGGAACACTGAAGATGACTCACCTATGTCTCTGCAGTAAAAGCATGATTAAGATGATGTGTGAACCCAGATCTTCTGAATCGTCATGCAATATACCTAGACTCTTGAGCAAATTCATGGTGGCTACGGTTTTGCCAGGTAAGGTGCTATACTACTGTTTATTTTTAAAAAAATCCATGATTGCTCGTGCAGCTAACACACAAAGACGTCTACATTTGTCTGTCTTTTCATCTTTACTTTCCCTGAGTGTTAAAACTTGAAGAGCTCCTGGGGATGTTTGATGAAAAGTGAAATTGTAAGCAGGTAACATATCTGCTATTTGCATGATATGTATATGTAATTAATTTTCACTGCAGCATTTCTAATTCAGAAACCTACAACCAAGTTGAAGTGATATTTATTTAAAAATTAATCATAACATCATTATGTTCTTGTAATGTCTGATATATTACTGGCCACAGAAGAGTCTTGCCGGTGGTAGTCTTTAGCAGATTACTGTTTGATATAAAGAAATCAAAACTCTAGAGATGCTCTCAATTGAAAGAAAACCTTTTTGCCATTGACTCTGATACATGTGAAAAACTAATTTCCAACCTAGAGGAAACACTAGAGAAATTTTTCTTAACAACTTCAGGAAACCTTTTCTATTAGTTTGAGGCTTCTCATCAAAACAGCGTAATGAGTAAATTTCCCTCTAGATCATGCTGTTGAAAATGTGGACTTGTAACTCTGACGATTGATTTAAGATGTTAACCTAGTGCCGAGCATTTTACAAGTTAATTTGGTTGTGCTGAGTGGTATTAGGTGATAGGTTAAGCAAATGTTTCAACTAGTCAAAATAGTGAAAAGGCTTCTCTGTTCTGATGATAGACACAGAAATGATTCAGCAAACTGTGAACTAAGTAATGTTTGGAATTTTAAAGAGCATAGAGTTGATTTCTTGTGTACGTAAATGGCTAAGATATAAAATTTTCTCCACTGTATGAGGTCTTTCAGAAAGAGGATGGAAGGTAGAGAAGATGCACCCTTTTAATGCATTAGCATGTTAATGATAGCAACAGAAGTAAGTAGCAGGGATGACATTTGAATGCAAAACCTAAATGTTCTTTGCTGCAAATCATGAGATAAGTTGGGCTACAGGAAAAATCAAATCCAAATGCTCATCAACCAGAGTTATCTAACCAGCCAAAGGCCCCCTGTGAGTGGGCAAGGGGAAATGTAGACAGCCTGACAGGTTTTGAGACAAACGTATTTGAGGTTCTGGAAGGGCAAGTAGTGGGAAATGACAGGATATCAATTATTGGGATGTCAATAACAGCCAAATCTTGATACCTGTTTAATCAAATGTCCAAGCAGGGAGTATTTTATACTCTGAAAGAAAACTGTTTGTGGAAGAGATGGGAGGTTTTAAATCAAGTTGGGGTACCATACATACTGAAGAACCTGCACAGACTGTGAAGTAAAAGAAGACTTCAGTGATGTTTATGGCTGTCTCTCACTTGCATGAGTCCTGATGCAGTGAGGGACTGTAGAGAGGGCAGAGGAATGGAGCAAAGAAAGCAAGGGCTTTAGGAAATAATATCTTTAACAAACTTTGACCACTTTTTAACTACATTTGAAGATGTACAAGTGGTCATTCAGAAGGCATCATCCTCAACAGGAATACATCAGAACATCAAGCCTAGAGTTAGGAAAGTTTATGTTCTACTTTCTTAATATGACTTGTTTCATTTATTCAAACAAAATGCTTAATTATCTGAAAAAAAAAAAGTCCTATCATTTATTTAACACTGATAGGAAGCTTCATTAATCCATTCACATAATGTTTTCTAAAGAAGGGAATTAATTACTTTCCCTTTATTTAAAAATATTTCTGTGCTCAAAATAATGCTAAAACTAATTGTGCTTGAAAAAGACGTATTTCAACAATGGTAGGGAAGATTAAAATATGTGATGAATGTGAAGGCAATTTGACTAAAAGTTCTCTAAACTGATAAATTCCAGGCCAATGCTGATTCTTTTTCTTCATTTCCACTTGTCCTTGAAAAACATGAAGTTGTTGTATTAATTAATCACCTAATTTTTGTTCAGATTGATTAGATAATAACAACTTTGAATCATACTGGTGCATTATTTAGACCCTCTGTAAATAAGTAATTCATCTCACTTGAGGACTTCTGGTTTAGGGACTGGCAGAACACAGATCTATCTTTTTTTTACAGTCATTTCAAACCACAAGATTTTAATTGGAACTATGATGTTGATAATATCTAAGAAGGGTTTAGTTTTGGTGTGTTGCGATGGTTTACTTTTGGTTGCATGTCACGCGACAAAAGTGGTTCCTTATAGACTCGTAATAGCAGGATGGTTCAGTTCACCAGGTCAAAGGACGTTTAAAACTCTACTGGTACTTAGTGTCACAGCTGTTAAGCTTGGGGAATAAAAATGAGAGACTGAAGATGGGGATTGTTGCTCCGATGGGGCTGGATTTAAAATCTCATCCTATATAGGCACTCATTCCTGTCTCCATATCTTGCTGCTATCAGCCACATGCACGATATAAACACTTCACAGGGTTCACCATCTTGACAGTAATCTTTTGGCCTTATCTTTTGGAGATCTACTGCAAAACTGAAACAGAAATTAAACTTTTTTTTTTTTTTTTTTGGACACAATTTGGCTTGTACAGCCATGGCATGGATACAGGAGAAAGTGAAGACTACTCTAGAAATCAGGCCTGCTCAGAGATACTAGCTGTTAGTATCACATGCAAAAGTTACTGTAGTTCTACTTCATCCATACATACTGGAACATCCTGTAGGTTAGTAATGCATTGATGACTTTGCTAACAACAGGACGCAAGCTTGCTATTGAGTTTGCAAGACCTCAGAGCTGGGGCTTCCTCTCTCTGAAATTGTCAGGATTGCTCTGTGCGAGTTTGTCTTGACCTGCCTGGAGCAGCTTTGCTTTTGACTTGATTTAGCTGTAATAGCAATTTTTCTTCTGACTTCATAGGTGACTATGGCCAGTTATTTTACTATCCTTATCTTTGCTTGGTACAACCATAATTTTATACAGATAGTAGTAATAAGTTGTTATTCTGTGTAGAATGAGACTTTTATGGCTGATATAATGGTATAGTTTAGAGCTATCGAGGCCTGCCGTGACAGCAGAGGCCTTAAGAAGTGGGGAGACCGAGTGCAGTGTAGAGGAGTACAGACAGGCGATAAGCCGTGGGGCACAGACTGGCACTGCTTATGGCTACAAACAACTCACCAGGGGTCAGCCAAAACAATGCAGACCTGCAGTTGGACAAAATGTCTTTGAAGGGTAACAAATAAATGGTGTCTAACAGCTGTAAAACGTAGGTAGTATGACTGTAACACGGAATTGCACGCCAGTGAAGAAAAAGATGTAAAACAAGTCTTAACAAACATATAGAAGTGATTGCAAGTGGATTCTAGGTGAGGAAGAAGTCATCATAGTCATGTAAGTCAACAAAATGATATTACTGCCTGTGAAGTATACCGGATGCTGACATCTTGCCATAGCCCCCTAACACCCACCAGGCTGAAGTGTCCAACTTTAGGACCCAGAGAAGTGGGGGAAGGGTGAGCATAACACTAGAAAGAGAATGGAAACTATAAAGGGGTGTGTATGTGTGAAACAACCTCAAGTGATTTCTGAAGTTATGACAGTGTGCTATTGTGTTTAACTTCATGGCAGTACTGATTCCATAAAAGTCTGAATTGGCACACCAAACTGCTGGAGGGAAAAACCAACAGGAAGGAAGCTAGCAACTCTATTCAAAAAGGCTTTGTTTTGAGCAGGATTCTACTTGTGGGGTTAAAATTCCTTTTTCTCTTAATTTTGGCACTATTGTCTTTTGTACTGTAAATTGTTCAGTGACATCACTGACTGCTTTTCCACGTTTGAGTGTCTCTGTGAAGACAAGTGTTAAAACTCACTTGCATTGTTCTTGAGGGCTGGAATCGCTTTTCAGCACTGTTAAGTGTTCTGAAGGGAGCAAAAATGTCTTGATGGAAACATTTTTAAAAGGCAGCTTTTTCTGACTCCTCCTTACTTCCAAATGCTGAAAAAAAATGGTGTCTGTGCAGCAACAGCAGCCTCACTTTTTGTGACATGGTGTTTCATAACCTTCCAGAATTTATACTAGTGTTTTTATTAAACCTTGGGAAGAACTGAAAGGCTGATGATGTGGGTTTTTTTTGTTTGTTTGTTTTTGTTTTAATCTGCTTATATATTTCAGATTACAAACACAGTATATTTTTAGAGGATTGCAGGTTCCAGTGACAAAACCCAAAAGCTTAGTTTAAACATCTTGGGTGATTTGAATTTCTTTACTGCTTGTCCTGCTCTCTGTTTTCTACCCTTTCTTCTTACCAAGTCGGGTAAAAATAGCCAGGAAATATTGACCTCTGCAAAGGATTGTAAGACTTCTAGTAAGCTTCAGAAGCCTCTTTTGGACTCGGCATACAAACAGCACTGTCCCTCTAGCCACTGCTATGGAGGTGACTATGTACTGCTCTGCTGTGGCTGAGCACAATGGTCAGTCCTTGAATCCAAACTTGCAGGTCCTCATTGCTAGCATTACATCAGACTTGTTAGTAACTCTTTATTATGACTTTGGTCCCTTGTTTTGTAGGCACAAAACCTCAAAATAAGAGGTGTCATTTTATATATATATATGAATATAAATATAAATAAATACATATTAAAAAAGATGTATTTTAGACAAAGGACTTGAATGTTTTCCCTTTGAGTATGCCTCTAATAGGCCTTGCATTTATGCTATCGCTCAGTCTTTTTTTTCAGATCCTTATTTTTGTTTACAGTTCAGGACAGACAATATTTAGAGAACAAACTGGAATACTATCATGGAGGTGACTGATACGTATTGGTTCTTATTGGTTGACAGAGTCAGACAGCATGTCTGGAACAAAGTGAAGAAATGTAGGAATAGAAAGAATAGATGTGTAAAGGTAACTCAGTTCTGCATTTGAGAAATACAAAGATGTCCCTTGCGCTTTTGAAGTTCTTCATGACTTTGGACAAATGACCGAGACCAGAAGTGGCACAGACAGTAACTCACTGTGTATCTCTCATTCCTGCCTGCCTGACTCCGCATCCTGGAGTTTCATTTTCTGGAGTGCTCACCCTTACAGCTGAAAGTGGAAGTCAGCTTGGGAAGGGCAGGCAGTAAAGCAGCACAGGAGAATACTAGCAATGCTGGAAATGTTAGTTTCTGCATATCTAAAAGTGTGCTCATAAAATCAATATAAAATCCTGATAAGTTGGATTTCATGCTTGCTTTAATTCTCCTTCATTTAGAAGACAGTAGTTTGATTTTATTTTGCTAGTAAAACTGCAAATTAATTTAATTATTGTTTTGAGAAATATTTTAAATAGAAGTGATCTTAAAAATTCTCTATCTGTGTTCATTCATTAATGGATTTGTCATTACTTATAACAAGAGCTACGTGCTGACTGGTGAAAAGTACAGAGACTGTAGAAAATTTTTTAAAAATGGAAAAACTGTAAGTATTCCTTGATCATAAATATTGTTGTTTCTTCAGTGAAACATATACTTGAAATTAGACCACAGAAAAGATAATATTTTGAGGTCGTATTAATAAATGAGTCTTCATTTTACAGGACAAAGTGCTTGTTTAATGTGCCTGCAACCTAGTATATGCAACTGGATAGAAGGACCTAGCAGAATTTCAATTATAAAGTGTATTTACAATAAAACTCAAGTTTCACATTTGGCTTCAAAAGTTTGAATGTTTTAAACTCTGCATTTCAGTCAATTATTATATACTATAACTTTGATATATGCGTTCTTTCCATTTAAAAAAAAAAACAAACCGACAAACACCCAAAACTGCCAAATTTGATCGATTGTTAGGTCCTTAGTGAAACTAAAATGCTACCTCTTAAATGAAATATGTGTCCATCTTTCTGCAGGGTTTTGGATTTGTCTATTTCATTTGGAACAATTCTGGCACTGTGTTCAGCAGTAGCTTAGTTTTAGTTTTTAAAGTCTTGTTGGGAGTTAGGCACAACAAATTAAGCCATCTATAGAGGAAACATTTCTAAATGAAGGATCTAATGTTGTGTCCTCTAAACTTGAAACTACTTTTCTTTGCAGTGGTGAGTCTTTGCGTTCATGTTCAGGAAAGACCTGAATAGATTTTATAAGGCTTGATGTTCAGGTGCTCATTTGTGGCTCTGGTACAATGTGCTATTGGAGAGTTAGTGAGTGGAACAAGACACAGTGTTTAAAAACAGGTAAGGAATAGCAGCCAGACTAAAACGTATACATTAGCCAAGGCTCTTACACATATGCATTTGCTATCTTCTGGTGCCCTCAAACCAGAGCATCTGGAGAAAAAAATCTTTTAGCAGATGTCGTTGCATTATGCTGATGTTTACAACCGTAACAATCAAAATCGTGAGCTGAAAGGATTTGGACTGGTCATTTATGGACCTTCACTGCTCAAGTTCTACAGTAAACAGCAGCAGTTTGCAGTAAGCATATGTGGTTAATCCTGATGGCTCACCGCTACAGACGGGCTCTTAACCTACTATAAATGTGTAATTCCTCTTTCTTTTTTAGGCTGTGTAGGCAAACATCCTCGTGAACAACTGGTTAGAGTTTACATCGGTCATTTTGGAAAGTGAGATACGAGTCCTCAGTCATGGAAGGTGTTTCCTTCCTGTACTAAGGTTGCATCAGGCATTTTGGTACTTGGTTCTTATTTGGGTATTAAATAATCCTGACTACCATTATTATTCCTTTTAAATTCTGATCCCACCTTTTTTTCTTCACTCAGCTTAGTCAGCCAGTGAGTTACAGGAAGAGCAAGTCAAATGTTAACACCAGACAAAAGACAGGGTGAAAAATCATTATGGCCACTGCAATGCCAGCACATATTGGTGACACATTTAGTTGATGTTCCATCTGGAAAAGTAAATTATGGCATATTCCACTAAATATGCTACACTGGTGAAATATATCCATCTGCACACCCGTACATACATGAAGTCACTGTAGCACAGAGCAAGTAAAATTATGTGAATTCATTCCAAAATTCATATGGGATAATTAGAAATTTTTTATGACTAATAAGTAAGCAACAAAGGGAAAGCAAGTGTCATCTCTTTTAGAGAGCACAGAGGACATTTTAATTAAAACAATAAACTTTATAGTATAGATTGGAGATAGCACTTTAACTTACTGCTAATACCTAAGTGTGAAGGCTGCACAATAATTTAAAGGTGGCAGTTTCGATTTAGTATAACTCTTTGCACAAAGAGATAGTGAGGAGAGTAATCAATTATCTAGTGCTGAGGGTTACCAAACAAGGCTGAAGTGACAGCAAAAGGCAATGAATGCACAGGGGGAAACGCAAGTTTGCAAATTTAAAGGCTTAGATGCAAGTACAACAAACTAAGTGAATAATGGCATGTGTGGTAACGAAAATCAGATGCTGCTGACATATGACTCTTGCTGTCTGTGCTGCTGAACATTGATAGAGATGCTGAGTGTTTATTTGTAATGATGGCCTCAATTGCCACAAGGAGGAAGGGAAGGTTTGGGATAGTTACATTACTAACACTTTATGACATATGCATTAAGCTATGCGTTATGAGCATTACTAATTATTAAATCAGGAGTGAGATAGGAATTTTAAAAAGCTGGTGATTAGTGCTATGATTGAGTATGAAATGCAGTGGTTGATTAGGTGCCATGTATGTGAGTGGCTACGCGAGTGGTTTTATTAAAAAGATGTGAAATAGCTGCATCAATTCCTTTTTAGTACAAGGTTGGTGGAAACGTAGTTTGTCTTATAGACTAATGACAGAAAAACCTTCATTGGACTAGCAGCAAAAAGAAAAAAAAAAAAGGCTTAATCTTGCTTAGATTACTCTGATGCAGCAAAAAGCAAGTAAAGGGTGGGAGAGAGACTGAGCAATTATACAAGCTTTAAATCAAGGCAGAGGGGGAGGAAATGGTTCTCACAAGTTGACTTTACTCTTCAGTAGCCTAATACTCTTCCTCATATATCGATGCTTTGATTTCATCAGAACTGACCTATATTTACTTGCCTTTCGCAAGGTTTCATCTTTTCAATTTTCAGCATCAGTAGAATGTGAAGAAACCAGCATGACTAGGGTAAAAGCAGTTGGTGTGTATTTATCTTCCAGGATAGACATAATTAAACGGTAGAGATTCTGAAGGAGAGAAGCAAGAATATTTTGCAAGTTTACTGCATCAAGGAGAGGGTGTTGAATGAAGATATATATGCTTGAGTCCCACCAATGGCTGCTATTGTGACTCCACAAAAGGGGGTGGCTGAATTTCTGATGATTTGGGCTATGCAGATTTAGAGCCAAAATATGGAGGCTCATGTGGCTCTGAGAGCTGCACCATTGCTTCAGAAGAACAGAGGTATAATCAGTTACAACTGGAAACAGCAACCAACAATAAAGAATGAGCATCTTCATTCAGTAGTAATAAAACATACTAAATGGAAAAGCATGCTACGTATTGAAGAAATTGCTTACACAGCTTTAACAGGCATGGTATTTTCCATTGAGTCATGTGGAGCTCTGTTTCAAGATTTATTAGCCTCAGAGCTTACATATATCTAGTTCAACAAGCTAACCTAAGTGAATGAAATCCCTCTATAAGCATTAGGTCCCTGATTTAACATTTCTGCTCATAACACAGGTGCATGTTCACACATCCAGAACAGCCAGGCTGACTGCTCTGAATATCCCATCTTTGAATCAGAAGTTAAGAAATTCTGCCTCTGTCATTTGGGTGTGTTGTTGAAGCTAAAGAAAAGTACTTCTGTCAGTATTAAGAATGTCATGCTTTTGACTGTGATGGAGATTATCCTCTTATATCACTCTACACACTAGTGCAGAAGAAAAGAAGCTTTAGCTGAGGCTTAAGCAAAAATCTTTAATTCCCCAAAAGAATAGAGTATATGTTTAGCTAGAACTTCTAAAAATGACATATTGACGCTTTGCACTTCTCATGTAACACCAAAAATGAGGCACGTGTGGGAATGAATCACAAACACTAGACTAAAAAATAATAAAAACTACGTCACCCCCTAATAGACTGTCTATAAACATAAAAGAAATCATGGACAGTAATAAATATTTTTAAATTATGTAGTTAGCAATAAACAGGGGAAAAGTCTGTGCTTTGCACTATTCCTTACAGTTATATTAACTTTTTAGTCCTGTTATTTTGAAGTGTCTTTTGTCAAAGTGTTGGTTTCATCCATATGCAGATGTGAGTGTCTTGGAAGATGTGGCCAACACAGACTACAGTGATTAGATAAATATTACGTTACAGAGCTAAATCTAGTGAAGCAATTTCAATTTGCTGTCAAATGGATGACCATCTTACGTCTATACAGGTAATTTCTGAGTGTGAAGTACTTGCCTTGAATATTTTTTCTTACTGGCACTGATAATGACACCAATAATAAGGCGAACTTTTGAAATAGCAAGCAAAATAAAAGTATAAACTGAAGTTATGCAGCTGCGGATGGGTGATGACATGACTGTTGCTTAATTTTTGAAGGGTGAAGTGGAAGAATTTTGAAGTATGGTACGTTAACAGCAAGAAACATGGCCCTCGCCTGGTCTCAAACAGAAGCTGCATTCACAGTCTCCAAGTATGTGGTTTGATGTTGAGAAAGCGTGAACTGGCACTGCAATCCAAATCTCCAGCATTTGCATGACAGAAGATCTTAAATCTGTTTTGTAGTTGCACTTATCAGAGGGACATTTTAAGTATTTTCTATGGGTGTATGCTGCAAAAAGTACATTGCTAACCTATGATTTTTCCGGTAAACTTTGACAAAGTTTCTCTTTCTAGGAAGCTAGGGACAAACTGGGAGAGCATTACTGAATCATCAGTATTTAAAACATGATAATTATAATCCCAAGTAAAAGAAGTGTGTCATTATATGGAATGAAGATCAAAGGGCCATCCACAGTTTTGTCAAATTGCCATTGGCTTCTGGTGAGAAGCTAATAGATACGGTTGGGATCCACGACAGGCACAAAAGTAAATGAAGAATTTATAGTTATTTCTGTATTGAAAAAAACCCAATAAGTTATGCTTCTGAAAAACTCTCACTCCATGGTTCAGGTACATTAGTTCTGCTTTTGTTGTGAATTAATTTCTTGCGAATGAAACAAGTGAAAAGAATCTTTGCTACTTCTAGCAGTAGTATTATATCTGATTCCTTATAAAAGAGTTGTTTAACAAAAAGATTAAAAAAAAAAAAACAAAGGGAAGAAAGCAATTATATTCTGTTATGGTGCATACAAAGGAGTAGTGGCAGAAATATGACTAAAAGGTGGAAATGTGTAAAGAACGAGAAGAGAACTGTGAGGCGTCATGGTGTCATCCACAATGTGCTCTATGTCCTGGCCAAAGTCCAGTAACTGTTAATGAATTTCATATGTTTAAGAATATAGACATATTTAAGCAAGAGAGCAAGGGAAGAAGACAGGCTAGATACTATTTACTAGTATCTAACTAGCAATTGAAAATATTGCCTACTTATCCTACTTATGTGGTTTTTTAAACGCAAGAGTCCTTGCTCAGCTTCATCACAGCATTAGAAAGTCTAAGGATATGTATATGTTAATATAAAATCATCTCTGCTTGTTCATCTGCTCTATTTAGATGCGTTGTTAGAAAAAATATTACATTCTTAAAATCATTCATTTCCTGAACATCTCAATTCATAAACATGACTGGTATAGGGCCTTCTATGTATTTCACAATCCACTGGAAAAATCCAATATAATTCTTGTCTTTCTGATATTAGTCATCACAGAAGTAGAGGCTACATTTCTCTGTTGTGAATTGTATGTACACTGATGGTAATTTTGAATTATTTCCAGCTCCTTAGGATAAAATATGGTAGAGATACATATGTATAGATTATTTTTAGTTTTCTTTTTTGAAGTTTTCATAGGAAATATTGAAAAAAAACCACCCTAGTACAAGCATTAATGTGAACAAGGTATTAAAGATAACTTTATTTTGATTTGCAGAAGAATTACCTAAACTAAAGATTTTTGTATAGTTAAATGAAGCAGGATAAATTACAGGAGTAAAAATAACTTGTACTAATTGAAGCAAATCTTTCCACAACTTATACAGCAGGAAAACAATCCATTTTTATGTCTGATAAAGTCATACTAAGTTCATGATTGCATTACTTGCAACACGATGTTAGAGAATTCCACAAATACAATTGTGGAAAGCACTTAAAGTTATAATTTAAAGAAAGGGTAAGGTTCCAGTTTTGAAGGACAGAATGGGAATTCTTTCACATGCCTGCCAGGCAATACAGTTAAAACTTGACACTTTACATCCAATAAATATCCATGAATATAAAGAAGAGACAAGCAGTAACAAGAAATTGGTGAAAAGGATTCCTAATTTGCTTACGGGCTGGCCCTGGGGCTGTTGTAAACTAGTAACATTCTCCTGAAGCCAGTCATGATGTGACTTTTTGCACTTTAATGTTGCTTGTGTTTGCCAGAGAAGGAGAGGAGAACGCTACAGCTCTGGGTGCCAGGGCCCCATGTGCTCTTCTCCCAGCTGGGACTTTCTTGGCTGTGTTCAGGGCTGTCTAACCAAGAGCTGCTGTGAAGAAAGCTAGGAGAAGCCTCTCCTTCCAGTGGGTGCTGCTTTTAAGAAGAAACTCTTGCTTCCCCTTGCAGCTGTTTTGCAGCCCTGCCTGTGCCCGATGGGCTTGCTGACCTGTGGGCAGATGCTCATCCCTCCCCAGGGAGGTGCTTGATGCTGGAGCTGGGGCTGTCCTGGTGCTCCCCAGGCTGCCCTGCTCCTGCCTGGGGTGGTGGGATGGGTCCTGGCTGCCGGGTCCTGCCATCAGCTGTCCTGGGGAGCCCCTGGTGCTCCTAGTCCCAGGGAGCCGCTGACCCTGCAGTGCCTTGATACTGGGAAACTTAAGATTAGTCTTGATTAGTCTTTGCTGGCGTAGGCAGGCTCTTTACCAGCAATGGAATGGTTTGCTCTTCACGCTGATCACTGGGAGTGCAGCTTCCGAATCAGACCATCGGCTGTTCAGGGCAGTCAAGTGGTTGCGTTCAGTCGCTTTGGCAGCACGAAGCCCTCTGACTGTTTTGAATTTGACTCTTTTTTTTTTTTTTTTTTTTTTTTTAATATATTTAAGTAAGCCAGATCACATTTCTCTGTTGAGATCTACCTGCATTTAACCTGAGGATGACAAATCTCAGAGTCATCTCTGCTTTTGATCACATAACCATAACTGAGAAAAGCACCATAGTCACATGAAGATGTTGACCAATCACAGACTCTGGGTATTGGATCATAACTTGCACTGGTTGGCTCGTTTTGTGTGTGTGTGTGTGTGTGTGTTTTAAACTTCACATTAGTTTGTACTGGGAATTTACACCTTTTATTAAAGTTATTGGATTTTGACACTATTAAAACGAAAATGCCTGCAGGTTATGAGTAACGTGGCTGAGGAAGGCTGAATTCATATTGTATTCTTCTGGGACTCTGTATCAAGAGAGTTTTTGCTGAATGTGAAGAAAAGAAAAGTAATTTCACACAGTAAAGCTGGCACCAAGCCCAGTTTCTTTATGGAAGTAAGATAAGTGAAAATCAAGATACAGATACATTTAGAAGTTGATCACATAACTTCCCCCCCCCCCCCCCCCATCAGCTACTAAATAAAGTTATTAAAGATAATTCCAGTCCCTTTACTAAACCAGATTTTATTTGAAGAAAAAGTGGTCTGTGCTCCTGGGAGCAATTTGATAATCTAAAATGGCTTTCTCTGAAGTGTTTATTGAAATGGAGAAATTATTCCCCGTATTCTCCCCATTTAGAATGGAAAGCTACTCTAATACAGTGAATGACCCAAGGAAATGAAGAGTGCAGAGCAAAACAGTTTTTGATGAATGTGTGGGAGAGGCAGGCACAGGAGACAGACAGTAGAATCATTTGAGGAAGATGGGAACATGAAGTACAAGTGTATGAAGAGATAGAAATGGCCACATTTTTCACTGGCAGAATAATGACGACAACTTGAAAAGTTGTTTAGGCCAGTGGCATGCAACATTTTAGGCACTTGTATGTTGACCTTTCTGTAGATCAGCTCCTTGGAGAGAGTATCTGGTTACTCCACTTCTTGAGAATCTTAACTGTAGGAGAGCGAGACTTGAAGTCTGCTGGGTGAGTTATTAACACGATATTTTGAGATTTGTGATATTTTCAGATATTGCCTTCTTTATTAAGAACAATGCTTAATCTTATACCAAATGTGAGATCTCATTATTTTTTAGCTTGAAGTTAGGACCTTGACTATGTGAGCAAGGTCTCCTGGAACTGCTGACATGCAGCACAACAGTGGAGATTGCATCCTAACAGTATGCTCTACTCAGTGTCTTTTCTATCCACAGTATTTCTGTCCTGTGGCAAATGATAATTTGCAGTTTATGGAGTACTTCAAGAAACACGGAGTTGTAGGCTCAGGAACATGATAATCTTGGGGAGTTTCTTTGTATTAGCTCTCTGCCAAGACTTAACTGGGAGCAACAAGGAATAGGTACAGGTTTTGGACGTCGCTAGTAAACACTATTTTGTGCTCCTACTCAGCATCCTGGGAAGGCTGAAACATTGTGAGATACTGGTGAGATAATCTTCCCCCATCCCCACCTCCAAGAGGGAAATCAAATAGCTTGATAGATGTCTTTCCTTGATTCTTTTCAATAAATTTAACAGTAAGGTAAACAGACTAATGAATATTAACTAAATATTCTGTTCCCAAAGTACGTCTATAGCTATTTGAAATCCTTCTCTATGGCTGATCTGCAAGGCAAGCTCTCAGAGTTTGTGATTGTCAGGTCCCGTATCCTCTGATTAGCTGTCCTGGTTTGAGCGACACAGGACTAATTTCTCTTCTAATACTTGGGAAGACTACACTTTTAGAAGACTCTGGTGTCTGAATTGGTGAAAATATTACTTTGTAGCCAGCTATGGTGTGTGGGTTTCAAGGTCTCAGTGTTTTTGAGCAGGGATGAGGAGGAGCGAGACCTGAGCACTTGACCCAAGCTGGCCAACGGGATAATTTCATTCCATGAACATCACATTCACTATAAATTAGAAAGTTTGCTGCGAAGTTCTCTGTCTCCCTTGATGGCTGCCATCCTGAGAACTTCGTGCCCTAGTGCCAGACCCCTGAGCCCTTCCCTTCTTCCCGAAGCTGTAACACTCGCAGTGTCTGACATTTGCTGTCCACTGCTGGGAGTGCACAGCTTCCTACTGATACACGGATATGGACAGATTTTAATGAAATTGAGACTACATTCGTTGTTGTTATGCATGACTGCAGCATCAGTGATACACGGTTAGCTGTATATTATGCCTAAAATATAAATGGTTAATAAGGTTATTGAAGACAATCAGGAAAATTTAAGTTACCTCAAGTATGTTTACGTGTCTGTATATCAAGGCTCAGTCAAAGTTAGCTGAAGACAGCTGCATCTTCATGCCCTCTTCTTCAGTCAGTATCTTGTTGTTCACTGTCACAGTGACAAATGAAAACATTTCATGGCAGCAACTGTCAAAAGCCCTCTTGTGAGCCCTGCGTTTTCTTTCCATTTCTCAGTCAACAGCTGCCATGAAATATGACTGCATATCAGTAAGCTACAACTCTGTGATCGAATGGGCTAGCTGTTAGTCACTGCTGGTGGCCATTTAAATGGTGAATGATGGGCTTTAGTTGGCCATTTTTCACTGAAAGAGGAAATAAATCTCTCTTTATAGGCTACCTCATACTACAAACATGGAATATTTATCTGTGACATAAAAGCCTATTCAAACAGTACAGTGTCAAACTCACTGTAAATGGATGTGCTGGCTGATACATAAAAAGGTGCTTGGCCTTTATCCTGCTGGCTATGAAGTTTCCAGCAACTTTCTCTTTCCTGGCATACATGTTATTTAGAAAAGGAATGTACGCACATTTATCACGGTGTATGGCGCCGGTCTTAATAATTAGTTGCTATCTGCCATCCTGTTTTTCTTCTGTTTCTTCCACCCGATCCTCCATCTTCTCTTACCTGCTTATACAGGACCTTCATTTAATGGAAAATGTGTTAATGCATTTCTGGTCATAAGCAAGCAGTGCTGCTGGGTGGGAAGTACAAATCTGGAGTGGGGCATAAAATTCTTCAGGGAATAAAGGCGTGTATGCTAGCGTTAGAACATAAAAGAAATCAGAGATGAAACTTCCCGGGAAGTGAATGTGTAGGTTGTCCAGAACATGAAATAAGAAATTAATCTATAATGTAACATAAAGAAAGAAGGAAGACATTTCAAAATTATCGAACTCATCCTTTTTGTAATATCACTGCTTTCTCCTGATGACTACCCAGTGAAAATCTGTGTATGTTGTATTTTCTTGATGGTCACTAAATTGAAGAGAGTAAATTATTCTAATGAATGGAAAGTAATTTGATATCAGCTGGTGTTGCAGAAATAGATTGGGTCTTTATTGATCACCCACTCTCAAGGCTAAGAAGTTTTGGACTAGTATTCAGCCTGTCAGATTTGTCTCTGTGCTCTCCCTTGCCAATTCCTGTTCTTTGTCATGGAAAAGAGTTGAATGATCTGCTAGCGTTTTTTTGTTGTTGTTGTTTTTTGTTGTTTTTTTTTGTTTTTTTTTTTTTGTTTTTTTTTTGTTGTTTTTTGTTGTTTTTTTTGTTGTTGTTTTTGTTTTTTGTTTTGTTTTGTTTTGTTTTTAGTTTAGGAAGATAATTGTTAAAGAGAGAGTGGATCTTTTGATAATAATGCAAAATAAATCTACTAGTATTTCTCTGCCCTTCAAATTAATGATTTATTTTATTTACTTGAAGATTTATTTGCATCGTATAGTACTTGCCAAAAGCTGTTTTCTGGAAAACCAACAAAAAATAATACTGACCAATTGAATCATATCATATCTGACCTTGTTTTGATGGCAGAGATTTTGACTCACAGCTTGGAGTTTTCATGGCAGTATTTACATCATTTTGGTATTTTCAACAACACTGTTGGGACCTTGTTTGTATTTGTAGCATCTCACAATGAGGTCCAACATTTCTTTCATATTTCAATCTGCCCTTGTCAATGGGAAGGGAATTTTCTAGTCCAGTTATCAACCCAAAATTTTATAGTTTGATAATTTTACTCAATCTTCAAAATTTCTTTAAGAATATCCTGTATATAAGCTTAACATTATCTACTTCCTTCATATCTTCCATTAAATCTAAAAGAAATGCTGCTGAATCTCAGTACTGTATGGCAAGCTAGTTTTAGCCACTTTGAGGAAAATTCAGAATCTATAAGTTTCAGACTCGAACCCTTGTGAAAAATGGACACAATCAATGTTGCTTTTGCCTTTGGTCATGCCGTAGTTTAGACCGGTATAATTTCTGCAATCCTTCATCATTCAGATTAGACTAGTCCTGTGATACTGTGCTAAAGCCATCTCTAATGTAACAGTACGTGTGGGTCAGGACAGATCCCAAACTGATCATCAAAGCCAGAATGGCAGCAGAGAAGCCAGCATCACCTGGAGCTCTGCTGTACATCATCAGTCTCTAGAATGGGGGTGGTTACTTCAAACTTGACTAAATCATCAGACCTCCCAGTCGGTTGTCAAGAGCCCCAGTGCCTTCATGGACACTCACTCCAATCCCTAGAGACAGAGAGTCTTGCATATTTAAGCAAATTCATGAAGACGGTGCTTAGTCATGTTGCCAGGTTAAGCCTAGATAAGAGAGAAAAGAAGTCTCTGGTGGATAAATCGTGATGATACTGCAGGATATAAAACCCTTCAGTGTTCATTCAGGCTGGGAGTGGGATTTGTGGAATGAAAAATGCAATGCTGACCTTGGTATTAGAGTTAAGTTAGGAAAGCTTGAAACAGGCCCTGGAGCTATGTGAACTATTTCTACAGACTTTTTTATTGTGTGTCAAAAGGTAAACTGACTCATGTCACTCGACTTTTTCCATCTGGGAAGATGAACTTCTTATTGCCATCACTGACATATTCCTTCTCAGTGGTTCAAGGAGAGTTATCTTTGCTTTCGGTGGAAAAAAAAAAAAAAGGTTTGATACCTTTTTCTTACATTTAAAGCAGGGAAAAGGGCACAACAGAAGAAAGAAAAAGTAGAGGCTTGCAAACTGATTTTCACAATTGAAAGCCAAAATTATAAGTTCAGTAACACTTTGACATTCCTTTACTTCAAGCTGTAGTCCGGTTTGTGTGTCTCAGCCAGTGCACGTTTTAAGTCATAACACTTGACCACATATATGCAATTTGCAGAACACAACGAAGTTTTACACAATACTGTTGCCTGTAGGGGCCTGGCAGAGAGCTTTCACAAAGAACTTTCACTTACCAGAAGTCTTGGGAGGAAGGGAAGACTCTCATGTCTGTCTTTTATATGGAATTCCACTGGCCAAACCACAGACATTTTGAGTATTGAGCCTGGGCTAAACTGACTGTTTCTGTCATGCTCTTAACCACGCCATTACATCACGGCTTAATTGCGAGCAGGTAACTACAAGTGCAACTAGGACCATCTTCAGATGAATATGAGACGCATTCTTAAGGAGTTACACCACTACATCATGGTTAATTTTGTTATGCTTTTTGGTCCTTAAGCCCGCCTTGCTGATGTGCCACAGAAAGCACCAGTTTTGAACTTTTTAGTATTGCTTGGCTTTAGGTCTTATTAGCACGGAAGACAGTATGTATGATATGAGTATGATTCTGAATAAAAAATGAAGTCACCCGCTTGCATGATCTGGGTGTACGTAGTACTCAGTGATGCAGATTTAGAAATTTCTGCTTTTCTTAATTTTTGCATAAGATATTGAGAGTAGCATACTGGGCCATGAAATGCGTTAAAAATTTTTTGATCTTCAAGGTACGTATGTGTGAAGGAGTTTTTCATTGTTTCTTCATGTGACATTAGCGTATATGTTAGTTATGAAACCTCCGTAAGTCTTCAGCATATGCTAATAACAGCAAGGCCCAATGGTTATTAGGAATAATTTATTTTCATCAGCTTGGGAAAATGGATGCCAATCTACTGCCTCAAAATTCTTAATAATTGAAGTTTCTTCCATTGATTTTTAGTCAAATCCCCAACCTTTAGTTTCAAGTATTGAAATGCAAATCTGCGGCAGAAAATAACTTTAAAAATGCATTTGCCAGACATTTAAATTTTTGTTATTAGCTAATGAATTATGTTTTGAACACATGTATTATATACTAGAATGTGAAATCATAGTTCTTCTTGTAGCTACATTTAAATCCTGTCACAGGTGGTGATGAATGAATGGAAAATAAAAAATATGGTAACTGTATTTAAGGAGGAGCAGTGCAGGGAAAAGAAATAGAATGATTCAGTATAAGATGGAAGAACAAGGAAAAAGAAAAAGAGTAGCAAACTGATTAAATACACACAAATGTAGATTATATGAGACTAAACTCTCGTCAGTTGAAGTATAACTGATTGTCTGGATGATATAACATTATCTGGAGGAAAGAAACGTGGTAGATCTGAATCGCAAAGATTTCAATAACCCATATCACATGTTAACACAAAGCAAAAATGTTCAAGTTTGATGACATGAAGACTGTTATGAAACTTGTTTCAGTGGGTGCAGGTGAGAAGATGTGATATCTGCTGAAAAGACAGTGTGGCAGATTTGAACGTGACTTACAAGCAGAATTCCTTAAGAACTGCAGGCTGACTATACTAGGGAGAAAAAGAAAATTAGAAATCAGAACTTGTTGATTCAATAAAGTTAGAAAGCTCATGTATAAAAAAACAGTCTGGATTTTAGACATGATGAATTGGATGGTTTTGAAGAACAAGCTACTAGGAATTAGATGAAACTGAATAGTATGAAATCCAAGGTCATTCATATGGAGTAAAGGAGAATTTTTACTAGAAGCAGGAAGCTTATAATTTGGAAATAACCAAAGGCATAAAAATCTGTGTGCATTTATTCAATTACATATTGAGTCTGAATTGCTCGTGTGATCTGTCTTTGTAAAATGTAGTAGGGACTGAGGTTATATCAGGAAAGTTATTTCCAAGAGAAATGACAAAGTATTAATGACTTTCTGTAAAGCACTGGCAGGAGACCTTATCTGGAAAACTGAAAAAATGAATTAAAATTGGAACAGGTTCAGGAAATGTTTAGAGGGATGGAGAAGCTGAAGATATGGTTATACTTCTGTCATCTGTGAATGTGGCTTTGGTAGGTACGTCCTAGTTAGTGCAAATCTTAATAATGTCGGAGGTAAGTATAGAAGCATCTCAGACTTCAGGTTAAGAAAATAGCCCAGGTGTTAATTCAGTTTCTCAGACAGCTTTACAGCCCCCACTGATCTGTGTTATCATGAATAATTTTAGTCTGGAAACTGAAAATGATTACTAGCTATTTGAGTGGATGGATTCATGAAATTCTTTCTGGTAAGAGAAGAAGTGGTAAACGCTGAGTCACTTTTAAGACTAAAATTGATCAGTTAATGAAAAAAAAAAATCTCATCTTTTGTCTTGACAACAGAGAAACTTACTGGACAAGAAGGTACTTCTTGTTCCTTTTTTGTGGTTTGTAGGATAGTCATTTGGCCGAATGTATGCCCCAAAGAGTAAAATCACTAGAGAGAGGGGGGAAAGATATTCTTTATCTCTGTGGGTACTCAACTCTTACACTGTACACAAGATGCATTTTAGACATGCAGTTTTACCTGTTATGGCGATTTCAAAGGTTAGCTTCAAAATATTGCAGTAGAATAGCTTACTGAGTCTCTAGTGGGATACTTTTCATAATGATTTTAAAATCATTACAGACGTTAACCAAGATGATGCTGAACCACAAAACAATCCCTCCAGGGTTATTAAAAACAGAAACAAACTCCAAATACTATTCCACTCTTTCTGAGATACAGAATGTACTGTTGCATAACGAAAGAAGAAAAATAAGTCCATTAAATATATGCATCTAAAAGTACACTCTGTTTTGAGAGATCACGAGCATCTTCAGGTGCTACAGTGGTAAAACTGTATAATTACCTCTTTTTCTCAGTCAGCTTCTAAGTTTTGATCTTCAGTCATTCCTGTGATTGATGAAAAATATCCATACAGACCTGTCGTGGTTTAGGCCCAATCCGCTACTGGGGACCTGGGGGACCCCAGATGGGACCGACAGATGCTCCCCTCTACCCCTCTTCAAAAAGAGAGGCAGAGGAGGAAAAAGAGAATTATGAATTTAGAAGGAACTAAACTACTTTAATGAAATATTAATCATAAAATGAAAATACATAATGAAATATATACAAAACCATATCAAGCTCCCGAGATGACAATCACGACACCGGCTGGTGTCCCAGGCTGGATTCAGTGACGGACGAGGACTGGATTCCGGATTGGGATCACAGGCAGACGAACAGAGTCCTCCTCAGACGTCGGCCATTGAAGGAAGAGGCACTGACCCTTTGATCCCTCAGCTTTTATACTGAGCATGAGGCAGATGGGATGGAATACCCTGTTGGTCAGTTTTGGGTCACCTGTCCTGTCCGCTCCTCCCTGCAGGTGGGATCCCACTCTGCCTTTCCGCTTCCGACCCTCCAACGGGGCAAATAACCAAGTTGGTTGGCCTTGGCTGTTATAGCAATAAGTACAAGCAAGAGCCTCTCTGCATGCCATGCCTGGGCATCAGCTATAAACAATTGGTCTTTTCACTCTGAGAGAGTGAACATTATCTGCAAAATATGCTGTTAATTTCAGTAGTTAGAGAGGCCCAGCTAAGAAGTAAAGTTACTGAACAAAATTGGTTCTGTTTTACCTCAAACCAGGACAAGACCTTATCACTTACCCAACTGGTTATGTTAGCTTTATCTTCAGTCAGTCAGTCAGTCAGTCAGCTCTGATGATTTAGACGCATTCAACAAATTCTCATCTTCACCTACCTTTGATGGAAAAGAGATCATCAACAATATGAGCTAGAGTAGCCACACTCGCAAAGTAGATTCTACACTACTTAAGACATATGAGGTTCAAGGCAAATTTAGTTGCACTTAAACTAATAAAAGGGTTGGGTAGGTAAATAAAGTGCTGAAAATAGTTTTATTTTCCATGGTAACAGACACAATGCAGCTTCTGAGAATATAATGCTGAAAGAAGAACAAAGGACAAAGAAGACAAAAAACTGAGCAGCCAGGGTAAGGATACCAATATAGCAATAACCTCCTTGACATTTTTATTAATCTTGTCAGCTTGAATCATAGAATTATAATTGTATTGCAATTCTATGGTGTTAATTAAAAAAAAAAGGTGAATTTTCCTCTCTCACTTGCTGCTTCGCAATGTACAGTGGCAGAACATATTTTGGTCAAACATACAGGATTTTTGTCTAGGATCCAGTCAAATTCTCAAGATTTAATTTTTCATTTCCTCTCACATGGTGTCTTTTATTTGGAGAAGAAAAAAGAGCTGTGTTTTTCTTTTCTTTTCTCAAATACAACTAACATATCTTTTCAGAATTGTTTTAATAAATGTAAGTGGTATCAAATTTGCCACAGAGAGGCATAGCTGGTAGGTTTCGTTGATGTTTGCTGGCACTAGCGAAGTGCTGAGACTGAAGTATTTCAGCTGTAGCCTATGTAAAAATTAGTTAACCATATAGCTGAATTTCACTGATCTGCATCTCTTGTTGGAGAGATATGAGAGCAAACGCATTGTGGTTAGGGTGTTTCTGTCTTTCTAAAGAGAGATATTGCTACTGGTTTTAGCTTCGCTGTCTGCAGTATATTTTTTCTTCAGCAGAGACACAGTGACCAAGTCCCTACTTCTAACTTATTAAATCAATGACCTACAATGAGATAAACCTAACGGTATCTTTGTTAGGAAAGGTCACCCAGTCCGTTATGAGGAACTAACTGAAAATAATAACTTCCTTAGTTATAACCATTTTGACCTTTCAATTTTTCTTTCCGTAACTACAGTTGTAAACAAATAAAAGTTTAGCCAAAGAATGTTCAGGTGCTGATCCCTCTTGTGATGAAGCCAATATTCTTAGGAAATGAGACACTGATAGTTTTCCACATTTAATTTCATTTTGACACTGAAGGAATTAGAGAGGTGAAAAATGGACTAGCCTGGGGCTTACTAGAGGAGAAGTAACTGTCCTCTTAGAATTATTAGCATGTTAACCTCAAGACTGCACTGTAATACCGTGTTAGCCAATAACACTTCAGTTAGAAATTTGGTTCTGGAAATGTCTGTGAGGCAGGGAGCTCTCAGGTGGCTTTAAAACAGTTGCTCCCTGCATGCCTTCATCCTTAGCATGGTCAGCTGGAAATCAGAGGTGGAAGTGGCTTGGTATCCTCGCCATGGGCGTTCTCTTAAGAATGAAGGAAACAAGATCATGTTTCCATGCATAAATGCTTTTGGTTCTGGTTCTATATCTATGTCTTTGGCTGGTTTTCAGTTGTTATTTGCCTGCTGGCTGAAAAAATAATGTTGCTTCCCCATTTCCTTAATGTACCAGCTCATAAGCCTTTACCTTTTTATTACTGTATTTATTTGTGTTTTACATAATGGTACATTAATAACTGACTTTGTGTCTGGTGTGTGATGTATTTTAGTAAAAGTTAAAAGATTACTTGATGATATGAATTGTGGATGGTTTTGGAATGGTTTACGGTTGTTTCAAATTAAAAATTATGAGAAATTTTTAACAAATGCTTATATTAATACCTTATAACTGAAAAGCAATGCATTTTTTTGATGATGCCTCTGTTATGAGAGCTGAAGCGCATTTCAAGTGACTTTATGGTCTTTTTCTTGAGCATCCCTTGTTATAAGTTAATGTCGTTTCACACAAAAAGATTAAAGACATAACAGCTGCTGAAGCTAGTTTGGTTTTAAAACTTCAGGGCCATTTTTTATTTGCGGTCATTCTTCTTTTTTGGAGCCATTCTTTAAAGGAGTAATTCTTTTTTCTTCCTTTTTAATTATTCCCCCCCCCCCCCCCCCCCCCAGCATATAAGCCTCAGTTTGAAAGGGAAACTATAAGGGAAACAATTTTCTGGCTCTGAAATGGCTTTCACAACCAAGGAAGAAAGCTGAATTGCCACAACCTTGATTATATTCCTAACAGTGTTTGATCTCAGATGATTCTTTAAGCACTTTGTAAATCAGATTCCTAGGGATGGTGTTCTGAACAACTTTTCAAATATTAGGGGGAAAAAATAGGTAGTTGTTTTGCAAAAAAGAAATGATGAAGAAGGCCTTTTACAAGCATTGAGAGTGAAAGGGATTTATTAGTGATCATTACTGACTGGGCCTGCTGAGATAAAGAGTGTGGAAACCCTTTATTATCCACTAATTGTCTCGCTTGATTTTACATCCTGAAAATGTCATTTTACCTTTACATTGCTGAAGAACAAATTCTAGGCATTCAGTTGCAAGATGCCCAGGCTCTGTATACACCAACAGGCTCTTTAACCTCCAACAGAACTACATGATTTTATTAAAATTCTCTTCACTATACAGAAATAAAAAAAAAAACGCAAAAAATAAACTAATTTCCCTGATCAAAAAGAAGGCACGACTCCCTGAGGCAAGAGCTTTTTGGTTCTCCACGTTTGCTTAATAGTAACATTTTATGATCATTTGAAAATAGAAGGAGGCTTTTCTGAATGATAGGTCCAACGTTGGGTTGCTATTGGGTAGAGCAATATAGAAAAATAGTAGATTACTCTCCTGTAAAATTTAGTATTTCAATGTTCAATAAATGCGCAGTCCATTCCTATTGTATGCCAAATAAATATTTTCTGCAGGCTTAAAAATACTATCATACAAATTCAGAAACATTAAAAATGTATCTACTTCATAAATATGTCTGCATAATGTAATGTACAGGAAACATGATCTTCGCTCCACTTAAGATGTGTTGGGTTGCAACTATTTTTTGGGTCTTTGGTGAAAAAAAGCATGGGTGCAGTACTTTGTTGCAGTGAGGAACAATGGGATATTTTTGAATAACCTGGTGTTTTATTTGCTTATCTAATTCTCTGTTTCTGTGTGATATTAGGTTTAATGACTGGTCAGTTTCTAACTAGGAAAGGGAACTTATTAATTGAATGGGCTATTTTTAATAAACAATTCCTTTTAAGGACTTCCTTTACAATCCAGTGGGTACTGCAGTGGTGCCCATTTGGTGTCCAAGGCCCCAAAGGTGGATTTTTTTCCTATCATTCTGACTCAGGGCTTTATGACAAAAATTGAATACTACTTATAGGCAGTGAGTTTTGTGGATTTATTCTGAAATATTAATTGTGAGTTTTTAAATATAAAAATTCCGCGGTTTTGCCGCAGGTCACAACTCAGCCCCTTCAGCGAGGCTGCGAGGGGGGTTACAGTCGGTGCATAGAGGTTTCTTTCTGCTGCTCCTCCTCTCACCCCCTTTTCCTACGCTCTGGTGTGACTCCTCCGTAGGCTGCAGAGCCCACATGTCTGTGGTGCAGCAACTGGGGGGAGCAGAGGGCAAACACATTGCGTGGGGGTGTATGTCAGTGTGTGGTCACCAGTGAACGTGGAGCTAGCGCCTAGTCAGCCTAGTGCCGATTGGGCTTCCAGATTTGACAGCCCTAACAAGTTATGGATGTTTTTATGCCTCTTTCTGTTCTGTTGGCTGAATCTCCCAGGTAACATGGGTGATAGGATCTCAGGCAGCAATTTCAGCTCAGCACACACAGGTTGAAGTAAGGAAGGTATATTTTTAACAGCTTTAACATGGTTTAAACACTTAATTTTTAGAGGAGAAATTATTTTTTCAAAGGTTTTACTGCAAGTGTAGCCTCTAAGATACTTGCGCTTTCCTGAGATGATAATTTCTTTTTAAAAAGAAAGCTTAATACAAAATCCATCCTTTCACGTTATTTGTTAAACTTTTCCATAGTCAGCTATTCATCTCTCCCCCGATCAGAGTTTTCCACTTTGAATATTAAGTGTTATAACCTATTATATTTTCATTTGATGCATTTAGGAATGCACTAAATCAATTTTAAATGTCTGTGCAATATCTGCTAAAAGTTTAAGCCATCTAAACAGTAGCTGATGATGAAAGCGGTTCTCCCCCTAAGCGGGAAACTTAAAGAAATTGCTTTCTTTTTTTTAGGTTTAAGTCACACTGTCAGGGAAAGCTGTTCATGTTTTAGAGTGAATTATTGTACTTAGTTCTTGGTGAGACAAAATTGTAGTGGACATAACGAATGTAAGATTGCATGCAGAACTGTAACAATTGTTATTGGGGAAAAGTGTCTCAGCATGCTTCCTTAAAAATAGAGATACTTTTGGTTGAATTGCTGCTTTTTGCACTCCCCATTCCCAAGGTTGTTAAATAATCTAGTGGGCAAAACAGAGTCTTACTGGGGAGCAGAGATGTGGTGGCTGAGCAATACATAGGAGTTATGGCATTGTTCTTTAATTACTGGCGGCTAGCAGGTCACGCCAAGTCAGCAGAGGCGAACTCTGCTGCTGACGTGCCTTAATCCTCGTCGCCTCTGAGAACTGAGGCTGTAGTGATTATTACCAGGTGGAAAAAAAATTATGAGTGACTTTAATGGGCTGTCCCACAGCTGCAAACTATTGGCCATTTACGTGCTGGATGTAATACAAACTTAGAACAGGAATGACAGTTGGATTTTACCCTGAATATTTTGTAGCTGTTTCAGTCTTTTAAATGACAAATCATTTCAGCTATTTTTTTTTTTTTTTTTTTTTAAGTAGTGCAGCATTTGAGCTTTTGGAATAATTGTACCTTTAATATGCAATTGTGATTGTTGAGAGAGAGAGAAGGGGAGTTAGATGCAATTTCTAATGAAGAAAAATGAAGAAGAATAAGAAATGATACATTATTCCAAGGGATGGTAGGGATGAACTTAGAAAAGGATTTTTTTTTTCTTGCAGAGAATTACATAGAATGCTATAACTGCATGCACCTTTTGAACAACGTCAAGATTGCATAAATCAGAGTAAGATTAGAAATGTCTTTTAATTGATGATCTCTGGAACTGCAATTCAGTCCTGAAGTCTAAATGTGCTGAAGAAATTGTTGAAGACTAATTCCATACTGTTAATTACTCCTCCTCCTCTTCGTGGGAATTTAGAGTGCATGAGGTAAGCTGTATAGAGGATTTTCCTGATTCACATTTTTAAGTTTGTTTGCAGTGCAATATTTATAGATTCTGCTTTAAAGACTGAATTTTATATAGGCTTTTCCATGGCACTTTTTCTTACAGTAACCAATGCTTCACAAATATCAATGAATGCATACTTGAAATACCCTAGTTTTATGAGCTGACATCTCGATTTTTGCTTTTCCCAATTTATTCAGGCATTAAGTTAAAAATATTCAAGTTTGTTGGAATGCTGAATAGAAGAGTCTGGAACCTGCTTTGGGAAAGTATTTAGCGTTCTCTGACACCTCACACTGACGGTACAACTGTCCTTCTGCATACTGGAGCTCTCTAACAAGCACCCAGAACAGTTGCCAGTCATCTGCAGAAAATCTAATTAAGGTCTTGGTCTTGATGGCGAAAGCCAGAACATCCAAATCCTGACTGCACTGTTTACTGTAAGAAGTTTCTTTATTCCTCAAACCTACCTCACTGTCAGGATGACTGCACGGTCCCCTGCAGCTGAGGAAATAAGGTTTTTGGGGCTTTTGGCAGGAAGCAAGTTCTTTAGCTACTCATCCTCAAGGCACTATCTCCTCTGCCTGCTTGGCTGTATCTTTTGCCCTGAATCCTCTGCCGGGTCGTCACTTCTCTGGGGAATCACAGTGGTTATCCTCTTTGCCAGAGCAGTAATGTTCCTCCTTCAGTTTACATTTATTTTTCCAGCTGTCCCTAGTCTCTTCTGTGGAAAAACCTGTCTGGTCTATTTTTTCTTTCCCTTGGACCACTCTCAGGTCTGTTCCCTTATTCTTCCTCTTCCTTTTTCAGGATTATTGTCTGTGTACCTTGTTTGCAGGATCCTTGCTTGCCTATGTCTGTTTCTGTGAATTAAGTTAATCTATTTTTTGAAGTGTAATGAACACATTTGGAATAAGAGTATATGCACAGGGAGCTGACTAAAGACAAAATTAACTGTCTCTGAAGGACAATCCTTATTACAGTTCCTTGCTAAATACTAATTTTCAGGTGTTTAAATCTGCATGTAAAACCTATCTTTAGTTATTTAATGCCAGCATCACTTGTAGCATGCTTGAAACTGGCATTCTGGTGTACTGCAACATGCTGAGGACTAAAAGTTTTGTTAACGGCTGCTACTGGTTGGCACATAGGGGAGAATAAAAAAAAAAAACTGAAATACCTGAAAAATCCTCAACAAACAATTAAACATGCAGTGCTCCCCGGAGAGGCTGATTCAGCTGTTCTGATGCAGGTATTGGGAAATCTTTCAGTGATATTAGGAGAAAAGGAGAGTAAATACTCTGAGCATGAGCTTGGGGTTGCAAATATTTTTGCCTTGTTCTTTTGATCAGAAAAATATGGGGATAAATGAGAAAAGAACAGTTTATAAGTAGATTTGCCAGAAGTTGTCTGGCCTAGCAGAGAGCAGATTTCCTTTAGTCTCTGGAAGGGACAGAGTTTTTGTACAGCAGCATTCCTTAATACCCTACAGCCTCCCTCTCTGCCTCAAACCCCAACCAAATGACCAAGAACAAAAAAAAAAAAAATTAGATTAGTGGAGTCTTACAGAGGTTAGTTCCAGTACAGCTTTCTCAGTAAACCTACTAATGAGCAGGTTAAACACCTTTAAGTGGCTTAAAAGAAACTGAGCAGATCTGTTTGTATGTAGCTTGAAAAATACCAGAAAGACTCCTGAGATGTCATGGTCTTCAGGACTGTTCCTGTACTTCTCATGAAGTTACAGGAAAGCTGGGAAGGTGCCAGGTAAAGGCGGTTCTTGCTTCAGTGTCCTCTTATCTTGGATGATAACTAAGTTCTTTTTAAATAGAGATCTTTTATTCAAACACCTCTCTGACTTCTCCTGATTTTTGGACAGCCCTTTCATTTTTACCTTGGTTTGATTCCCATTCAAGACTGTGCATCATAAAGGGTAGCATTAATTGACATTGCCATTAATACATGGAGACCATTAATGCAAAGTGTATGACTTAACTGTCAAGACTGTAATGGAGCTCTTTAGTTCTGGGCTGTATTTCTGTCTGTACTGTTTGTTCAAAGCTAGTATCAGACAGCAGTCTCCTTGACTAATACAGCTTACAGTTCTGGGATTTTTCCCTTTCTTCCACACAGCTTCACAGCTTGGATTTGCAGAAATTTATAACCTAAGGGAACAATACTTCAAGGTTAATGCAGTCAGCCTTGACAATCCTGCTCTAGAAATATTATACATTACCCTATATAGGAACAGCTGTGATACAGCACAAACATCAAATATTGTAAAGTATTTCAAATGCTGTATGAACTGCTTGTATTTTTATTTTCTCTTCACCTTCCTAGCTTCCTTAGGAGAACTGGATCCTTTTGAAGGATTTTTTTTTGTTTGTTTATCATACTGACATTTGGCAATGTTGTAGATAAAGCATGAGAATGTGAAAGCAAAGTATTTAACATACCTGAAATCACACACATACAAGGAGGAACAGACTGCTGTCAAATGACACTGACAGGGTCTTGTCCTTTTTTTTTGCAAAACAGAATGCAAAACTTTTATGGCTCTTGACCATAATGAAAAATGAGAGACAAGTTGGATTTGCCTTCTGTGTAAACAGGGAAGTCAACTTTTGTACTTAAAATGTGCTTAAACAGACTATATTTATATCTGAGTTGATAACACAAAGGGGAAAGAGTTCTATCAACTCACAACTCATTTTTCTAAGACAGATGGAGAACCAAAATTATGCCAGATACTGTAGCTAACCCTGCTCCTGATTCTTGTGATTTGCTGAATTAGCAGAGTTAAAAAGAGTTAAGAGAGCGGTGTCCAAAAATACTTTCTCATGGCAATTTTTAGAGAATTGTGGAAACAAAAATTAACATAGGTGCCTATTTATGCCTATGACCATAGAAAGCAGAGACAGAAAAGGACTCACAATACAACCTCATAAGTTCAGGATGTAAACTCTACTTTCTACCGGGTGCTTCCTCCAAGCTGTTACATTGGCAAACTGGTTGATTTAATAATAGGAATTTACAGCTTTTTGAAACATGGCAAAAGCAATCTTGTTATTCAAAAAGAGGAGACACCTATTGAAATGGTACCAGCATGCAGGAGTAGCACTATATTAATCCTTAAAGTTCTGATAATCTCTGCAGACCTCTGCTATTTTGAATAGTTGTGCGAATGGTAACTAGTGCAGCGGAGAATAAAATGCCTTTAATCCTCAAATTGAAATATAGCAATTTCTCTGTGTAACCAGTGCTTTTAAGAGAAAATGTATTTTGCTTTACACTGATGCTATAAGAACACAAATTACAGGAAGATAGTGGCAATAATTTTTGAAAACACTTAAATTTTAATACAAGTTCTTTTCTGATTACATCCTAAAATCAGGTTCAGTCCTACCTCTGCCAGCCCTACTACTCCATCCAATCCAATGTTGCAAAAGCTCAGGCTCTCGATCCTATCATATTCCCATGGTATTTCCTTTTCTTTCTTTGATACATTGGAAAATGCATACTTGGATGGTTCAGGCACTTGATTTCATAGGTGTTTTCCACCTTCTGTTTTTCTATTTGTATAACCTGTCAACTTTTTCTCACCCTTTCAGTAAAGTGTAGTCACTGTTGATAGCTTTGGGACTCTCTAACAGATACTCAAGTTTTGCTTTTTTGGCTGATATCTGTCTCTTTATATTGATTCCAACCTCACACCAGGCCCCTAAACTGAGGTGTGCAAGCTCGTCAGTCTTTACATTGACTAAAGCTGTTTCACTCAGGCTGTTGGTACTTTGAATGTCTAGTATAATCTATTTTGGAAAAGTTTGACAACCTTGATGTAATTAAAGCTTTGCAAATAAGTCTCCTACTCATCGAGATATCTGTCTGAACATTAAAGTTCACTTGTGCACTTGAAAACCATTAAAATCTTGGGGGATGCTCCCCTCTAGCATGACTTGCTTTGCTGATTTGGGCTTTGAGGTGGTTCCTCTGTCCTCTTTCCTTCACGTCTTTTTTACTTGTTGCAATGATTGCCCCTGTTGCAGAAGAACTGTACTTTTAGGTATGATGTCCTCTTGGTGTTGCACGCTGAGACTAAGAAACAACAGGTCCACTAATTGTATTTTCTCTTTTTCCCTTTCTGACTCCTCCTAATGATAAAATAAAATGTTTCTTGGAGGTAGGCCATTAGTGAAGATGACAGTCCCAGAAGCCTCTTAGTTATGCTCCTTCAATGAATTTCCAGGCAGGGTGACTGCAATGCAGTATAGTGGATTCTTTAGACAAGGTCAGACTAGTATTCAGCAGAATGCAAGTAGAAATTGTAACTCAGCACAGACGTATCTCACTCTGTCACATACATTGCCTGCTCCCAAATTAATAACTCTTTCAGGATTTAAATTCAGATGTTTCTCAAGCCTGTTCACTATTTTTGCAGCAACTATAACATTCTTGAAGTGGCTTGAAACCTCTGGACAAACTCAAACAGAAAAAGGAAGCCGACAGAGGGTGGAAATAGACAGCCTGGGAGGAAAACAGAGAACTTATGTGAGCAGCCAGGGATCAGGTTAGGAAAGGTAAGGCCCAGATAGAGTTAAATCTGGCCAGGGATGTCAAGAGCAACAAGAAAAGCTTCTACAGATATGTCAATGATAAAAGGAACACCAGGAGCCCTCTCCAGAAGGAAACAGGAGACCTGGTCGCCTGGGATACAGAGAAGACTGAGATACTCAACAACTTTTTTGCCTTGGTCTTCACCTGCAAGTGCTCTAGCCACACCACTCAAGTTGCAGAAGGCAAAGGCAGGGACTGGGAGAATGAACTGTCCGCTGTAGGAGAAGACCAGGTTCGAGACCATCTAAGGAACCTGAAGGTGCACAAATCCATGGGACCTGATGAGATTCATCTGCGGGTCGTGAGGGAACTGGTGGATGAAGTTGCTAAGCCACTATCTATCATATTTGAGAAGTCATGGCAGTCTCATGAAGTTCCCACTGACTGGAAAAGGGGAAACATAACCCCCATTTTTTAAAAGGGAAATAAGGAAGACCCGGGGAACTATAGGCCAGTCAGTCTCACCTCTGTGCCTGGCAAGATCACGGAGCAGATCTTCCTGTGAACTATACTAAGATACATGGAAAATAAGGTGATTGGTGACAGCCAACAAGGCTTCACTCAGGGCAAATCTGCCTGACAAATTTGGTGGCCTTCTACGACTGGGTTACAGTGTTGGTGGATAAGGAAAGAGCAACTGTCATCATCTACCTGGACATATACAAAGCGTTTGACACTGTCTTGCATGACATCCTTGTCTGTAAATTGGAGAGACTTGGATTTGAGAGAGGGACCATTTGGTGTATAAGGAGTTGGATGGACAGTCACCCTCAAAGAGTTGCGGTCAACAGCTCCATATCCAAGTGGTGGCCAGTGACAAGTGGCATTCCTCAGCAGTCGGTATCAGGACCAGTTCTGTTCAACATTTTTGTTGGTGACATGGATAGTGGGTTTGAGTGCACCCTCAGCAAGTTTGCCGATGACACCAAGCTGTGTGGAGGAGATGACACGCTGGAGGGGAGGGATGCTATCCAGAGGGTCCTGGACAGGCTGGAGAGGTGGGCCTGTGCAAACCTCATGAAGTTCAACAAGTTCAACTGCAAGGTCCTGCACCTGGGTCAGGGAAATCCTAAGCATGAATACAGGTTTGGCAGAGAATGTATCAGGAGCAGCCCTGAGGAGAAGGATCTGGGGGTTTTGGTTGATGAGAAGCTCAACATGGGCTGGGAATGCACAATTGCAACCCAGAAAGCCAACCATATCCTGGGCTGCATCAAAAGCAGTATGGACAGCAGGTCGAGGGAGGTGATTCTGCTCCTCTACTCCACTCTTGTGAGACTCCACCTGGAGTATTGTGTCCAGCTCTGGAGCCCCCAAAATAAGAAGGACATGGACCCATTGGAGCAGGTCCAGAGGAGTTCCACGAAGATGATCAGAGGGTTGGAGCACCTCTCCTATGAGGACAGGCTGAGAGAGTTGGGGTTGTTCAGCCTGGAGAAGAGAAGGCTCCGGAGAGACCTTATTGTGGCCTTCCAGTACCTAAAGGGGGCCTACAGGAGAGCTGGAGAGGGACTTTTTACAAGGGCATGAATTGATAGAATGAGGGGTAATGGCTTTAAACTGGAAGAGGGGAGATTTAGATTAGATATTAGGAAGAAATTTTTCATTCTAAAGGGTGGTGAGGCACTGGAACAGGTTGCCCAGAGAGGTTGGGGAAGCTCCATCCCTGGAGGTGTTTACGACCAGGCTGGATGGGGCTTTGAGCAACCTGGTGTAGTGGGAGGTGTCCCTGCCTACAGCAGGGGGGTTGGAACTCGATAATTTTCAATGTCCCGTCCAGCCATTCTACAGATATGCCTTATACGTATCTTTTTCTTCATGAGGTTAATCACTGAGCTGAAAATGATTATTGACTAACTGCTCATATCCCACTGAGTGTTATTGTGGGTTGGTATTAGTTTGCAATGCTGTCTGCAAGCTGCCCATATATCAGTGGTTTGAAAAGCATCCCATGAGCCTCTGCATCCTCATGATGTGGGCAAATGTGTTTTCTTTCTACCTGTCTTACAAAGATGAGGTTACCACATCAGTGCCTGCTGCTGAAGAGTGATACCAAAGGTTTTCTTTCTGTCATCGGTTACTACTACTGTCATTTTAGGAAGTCATGCTGGTGCTATTTTCTGCTCTCTCTGCTTCTGTTCTGTGCATCACAGTACCCCAATACACCCCACAGCAGTTCATATATGTTTTTCAGGAGGTGGTATGCGAAGCCCTGACATGCATCAGATGCTGACCTAGAAATATTCTTACAGTGTACTGATGTGTCTCTATGTGTGTGTGAAGAAAAGCTTCTTTAAGCACATCCAAATGAAAGACTTCCAGGTGGTAAAGATGAGGATCTCCTGGAGTTGCCGGTCCCTCGCTTTGTTTGTGGCAAAGATCTGCCTCCAGGGCCTAAATGGAGGGTCTGAGCCAGAGAAGAAAGCACCAAAACGTGGATTCAGAGGGTCTTGTTTCAAGATTTCTGTCAAGAGCAGGCACATGTTCTGCAGTACCCACACATCTCTTCAGCTTTGTATTGCAGGAGGGAGGGTTTTTCAGTAAAAACTTGTAGTGAGGGACCACAGACTTGTCCAGGACAAAGGCTAGAAAGGAGACCCTTTACCCAGGTGGTTGCAGACATTGTTCTTTCTCTGGAGTTGGGTTGCAGTAGCTGCTCAAGATGAAGTGGGAGGCTAAGGAATAAGCAGAAGCCGGAACACATCTGAAGAAACTTGTTGTGGTGTGTGGTGTTTGGCCCAGTGCTAGTTTTCATTTTCCTAAATGTGAAGATCCTTTCAAGGCTTGCAGAGCAAGGTGTGGGTAGTTACTTCCTGGTGTTGTCTCCTGCCTAATTTTCCCAGCTGCAAAACTGGGGCCTCTGTCCTAGCACACTGACCTGCACAACAGCTTACTGCAGTGCTCAGGGAAAGGGCCAGGCACACCTGCTTCTCTAGAGAAGGGCAAACAAGGGAAGAGAATGTTAAGAAGATGAAGGATGTGAAAAGAGGAGAAGGCGGCAAAAAGAAGGGGAAGGAGCTAAAGAGGAAAAATATCTGAAAAAGTGAAAATAACTAGCCAGTAGCACGGCAAAAAGTGGAATGAACAGCAGAGAGAAGCACATGAGACTTAGATTTGGAAATGCTACTGAATGAATCAGCTTCAATTAAAAATCATGAGCTTGAGAATGCCGATTGAAATAATGAATATTGAGAACCCTGATTCATTTGTCTTTGTGGCTATAGAAATAATTTTGAAAAAGTGAGATGTCTACCCAATCATGAGATCTCTATACAAGCTTTTCTTGGAAGAACTATTGGAAGAATAGTTTAGATTGGAAAGGTCATCTAGTCCAATACCCCTGCAATGAGCAGGGACATCTTCAACTAGATCACGTTGTTCAGAACCCCGTCCAACCTGACCTTGAATGTTTCTAATGAACAGGGCCCTACAACCTCTCTGGGCAACCTGTTCCATGATTCACCACCTTATTTTTGCAACCATTAATATTTATTTTGGTCTTAAATCATTATTCTGTAAAGTGGTATTTGCAGCACTTTTGTTTGTAAGCTATAATTTAACCAAAAACTGTAGAAAAACAATTATCTAGAAAAAGATGTTAAAATTTACCACTTAACAACATTGGAATTGTTTTTGGCTGAATTCACGTGTGTTTTTCACTGTGGAGTAAATTGTTTATCCGATCCACTGGTTTGGTGGTCTGAGCTAAACTGACAATAATTGTTTGCTTTATCTGCCTCTCAATTATTTCAAATATTTAAAAATTTCTCTTGGCTTAGAACTAGTGAAGACCAGGTAAGGCTGGTCAAAAATATTCTCTCCTCTGATGGATCGTATGTCAATTGCCCTTGGATTAGATAACATATTCTGGGCTCAGCTAAACTGTGAGGGAAATAAGATGTTAAACCAAGCACTATTCCTTATTCTTGTTTAATACCCTATTAGTATTTCAGTGCTGCTTCTTTTTTTTTTTTTTTTTTATTTAATAAATTCACCAGTTTATGAGGGTCTGGTTCAAACTTTAAATATTAGCGTTGTGTTCCTGTTGAAGCTGTATCTTGTGAGGAAAAAAAAAATGCTTATGAGCAATATCATCAGCTGTTGGATTCTTGTTCTTATCAATTTTTTTTTTTTATATTGGAAGAAGACATAGTGAACTTTATGTGGTGTAATGATTTGTTAATGACTTTTTTGAAAAACATTACTTGTTTCCCTTCTGTTGACATATTTTACAAGAGGTACTAAAAAATCTTATTTTTCCACTTATATAATCACTTCATACAACTTTGTTACAATCTACAATTCTGTTGCTGGCATCAAATGTAGCAATTTTAAGACCTGTACCTGAACTTTTACTCAACAAGTTTTAATTCTGTTTAGGTATGCGTTAGCTACTCTACACTTGGTGAATTCTTTACATTTTAAACTAGGATAAATATAAGGCACTATATAGTTGTGCAATTATTGAAGTATTATAGTATCTCTTGGAATAATTAAACATTTCTCAGAATGTTGTGATTCTTTTAAATGATTTAAGACATATTTATATTACATATTCTGGTGCAATTAATAGAAAAAAAAGAGAACTTCTCAATTCCCATTGCCAAATTGTGTTTTCCAGTAAAGTGTTGATCTCCTTCATTACAATTTATGTACACTCACTCAATCACTAGAGATATTATATTGCACTCAATTGCTGTGCTCATTGCTCCTTCTATGTGGAAAGAGCCTTTTAAAACTTTAGCTGGGAACTCCTTCTTTAGAACCTGACACTGTATTCCCCATTGAGTTTTGTGATAAATGATTAGAAGAAAGAAAAGAGTCATTATAACCTAAGGCAAGGCAACCTGTGTGACAACATTGTCAGCAAAACAAAATTTACTAAGGCTAAAACATGGCTTTAATTAGTACTAATTCAAAAGCATTTCTTTTTCCTGCAAGAAAATAACTTGATTTGTTTAAATCTTGGCTACTTACAGGTGGGTTTTTTGTTTTTTTTTCTCTGCGCCAAGTGAAACATCAGGTAGATATATAGTGCTTTTTTTTTCAGCTAAACTGAAAAACACCTTTTTCAAAATTAAGGGTAGATAATTGGAATCGTTTTTTCTTTATTCAGGTGATGAGATGTCCATTCTCAAAACCTATATTATCTGTGAGAATTTGATGTTCAAAAAAAATTAAGCTTGTATGAACCTGTGGTGGGATTCACTGTGCGGTCTTCTTTTGGCTCCTGGGAGGTAAATGAAAGCAAGACAAGCTTTTCACATGTTTTTCATAGCTTTTGATTTCTCATTGTTGAATCTGACACTGTTGGATCTGTCTCTTTGGTCTTCTTGATCTCCTAGCTCTCCGTGTTCTCACTCAAAATCTTGCAGTGCCTGTGTTTCCTTCACAGGACAATGCTTTCCAGTTCCCCAGGATGTCTCATTCAGTGTTAATGTCCTGTTCTCTGGAGCTGGGATTCCGAAGGGGTGATGTTCTTTTTGGACATAGGCCAGGGTGATTGCTTCACATGCGTGTTAAACTTACCAGTTTTGTCTTCTCCATTTGTGAACTGCATTCTTTGATCCTGAAATCAATGAAATCACATTTTTCCTCTTTTGAGGGAGAATAACACTTAGGGGCTGTTAGATTTTTTTTTTTTTTTTTTTTTCCTGTAGCATACACAGTTACACTGTTTCTGGTGCTTTTAACATTCTTCTGCTGTGGAGCTAATTGGACTGAGAGTTTTGAGGAAAGCATAGCCACCAACTACAAGATTTTTGTCTATTTTTCCTCAATTACGGGTTTATTTTAATATTATGTGGTGAATTACTACCTTAATTGCTGGTACCAGAGATATCTTTACTTCCTTTCTGATAGACTTCAGAAATAAAGACCACAACTTGCAAAATTTCATGTTATTGCCTGATCTTTCTACTGTGTTGGTATGAATTGCAGACGTATTTAGACTCTACCTTAATTAAAAAATTTGGACACGCCTCTAATCTGAGCAAAAGTGCTTCTGGACTTCAGTCAATTCTTCCTGTCCACTTAAGAAATATATGGCCCAAGGTACATTCCTACCTGGAATAAAAGTACCTTTTACTACTTTGAAAATCTTCTGTTCAAAGACATAAAGCAGGTGTTACAAGATTTTGAGTGGGAGTATAAACTATTAATTAGATTGATCAGCAAGGCCAAAGATACTTTATGGCACCATATTAAATAGATGCATAGGAAAGTTTCCACCTAATTTTGAAATTATACCACAGCGGTGACTCGTAGTCATGGGAATTTTGAATGTGTTCTTATGCTCTGGCTATTGTAATTTTGTTAGTTTGTTTAACAAGTGCTTATATCTCTACCTAGGACAGTATTGTGCTACTCGAATAGATGGATGTATAGTGGTAGGCTAATGTCTTGTCAATTGCAGGGCAGGACTGAAAGGGCCTCTTAATAGTGGCTCTCTTGGAAAGCACGAGGAAGCCAGTGATGGATTAAAATCCTGTGAGCTGGGGCTGGTCTAAGACCGGTCCAGTGTAAGACCTGACAGGGCTTTTAACATATGGGTAAAATGGAGGTTTCATAGACCGCTGTCAGGCAAGAAAAAAGTATTCGTATAAGTTAGCAGAAACACTGCGTTTGTGGGAAGTCAGGACATGGTGTAGAACACCATGGTAACTGATGAAAAAGGAAGGTAGCTAGCCACAAAATGCAAGTTGCTATATTAACTTGGTAGGGCCAAATACAAATATGGACTGCCCACAGTGATGGTAAGAATAGCAGACAAACGGTGTTGCGCTGCGGTTGTGATCGTGTAAGTGAATGGTCTTGGAAGTTACTTGCCTTCATCCTCCTGGCAAGCTAATGAGTTTGTCCCTTACTTGTGTCTCTAATACAGTAGTCCATCGGTCTAACTTTTGTGTTGACCTTGGAATCTGAACTGAAAAACATCTTTTTTCATCCCTTGGCTGCATGTCCCTTAAAAAGCACGCTTGAAAACACCAGATACTTCAGAGGACCTTAGTTTTCCTCCCTGCCTACCTGATCTGCCTTGGAGAGAGTCCCAACATCTTGACACCTACTCTTGAGGCTTTATTCTGGAGTAGTAAGGACTGGGAGAAAAAACAAGTCGTCTGGCAGGTGGGGTATGTTAACTTACAGAGGACGTGAGGCAGCCTGATGGCCAACCTTACCTATAGGCCTCAGAAGAGAGCTTGCTCACAAGTTTGCTTTTCTGGGCTTCCTTCACCTAATTCCAGACAACAAAAGTTAATTTATAGCACTTAGAATTTTTATTTTCATCTAAAGCTGGAGTTGATGTGTTTTATAGACTCATAAAGGAAGCAAAGCCAGGAAAGTCACTGGAAGTAATGGTGACTATAAATTGACTTTCTTGGGACTATTTTAATAGTGGGTTACTTTATGTCACTGTTTTACAGTTAGGATACCATGATAGACCTAACTATTTATAAGAATATGTAGAGGGATAGAAGGTGAGCACATACAAGGCTTTATGATAGCCATTAAAAGTTATGAGACTTCACACATTATATTTGTGATTCTTCAGTAATTCTCTTTATATTTGACTTGATTGCTTCATTTCTTGTTTCACAGTATAAAGTCCAGGATGCAAATGTAGGCCTTTTTTTTTTTAATGTGGACAATAGTAAAAATGTACATAGACATTTTCTTTTAAAAGAACAGATTAAATGAAAGTGGCAGAAGAAAAATTACTTATCAAGAAGTTGCCAAACCACTAAGAAAGACTAACTGAGAAATTGCAGTTGATTTCAACCCCAGATTTGCTTACTGAAGACAAAGCACCAGAAAAGGATTAAGTTTTGAACCTCATTCAATTCTACCCAGCATTTTTAGTAATGATATATATTAATTTGTCTTTCTTTTCTCCTACAAGCTTTTTATATTTTTTTTAATGATTTTGAAGCTATCTAAGAGTGAGAAAATGCAGAACCTCATCTCTTAAATCTTTATTTTTCTGAAATATGATTATACACTCCAGCTGTTTTCTAGAAAAGTTGAGGACATTTGTTGCCTAATTTTCTCTGTGCATATATGGATATGAACATATTTGTACATATAAAATAATATGTTAATAAATATAGTGACTATTTGTGTTTTACATAAAATAATGATAATAAACTGTGGTAATTAAATGTCAGACTAAAATAATAAATAATAAATTTGGACTCCCAAATGGAAATATACTGGAGATTGCTTGCTAGTCAACCATGTGTAGGCTTGAATTTCCTTAATAGCTTTTCTTTGTTTAGTTTTGATTCTAATGAAATAAGTATGATGCCCTTAAGTGCGAGGGCATCCAAGTAGAGAGGTGACAAAAGAGCCTTAGCTGCACTGCAATGTGAATACAATTGAACATTAGGTCAGTACTTCAAAATATTTCTGTGTGTATGTTTCTAATCTATTTTAGGAAGAATATAGCATCTCCCCGAATGATGCTTTTTACTACTGCATTGAAGCAATCTAGTTATGTGTAAATATTTGACTACACCTTTATATTGAATTTAAAATTGGAGGGTAAATAACTGTTGATATTTCTCCTCTTAAGTATTATAGGCCGAGATGCTTTCCTTAACATCATACATATTTAAAGCACATTTATTTTTTATATATTAGGTGAAAAATAGGATTTAGATAAAATTTACTTTATCTTTTGCGTAATTTAAATTTGTACTACCTGTTAAGGGAAGAGAGCAGAAATTGAAATAACATAAATTTACGTGAGATGTTTGAAGTGGAATACACTTCATGTTGATTTTAAATAGGAATATCTGTGAAGGCGTGTGTTCAGTTGACAATAAAGTAAGCTTTATTCCATGACCATAGTGTCTTGGAAGTCTAATCTACCATTATGAAATATAATGCGTTACTTGGAAGTTAAACACTTACGATTTGGTGCTATGAATTAGAAAAGCTGACTAAATAACTCCATGGCACATGTTGTGAGATGATAGATAATCACTTTTTTCAAAATAAAGTGAATGAGTGTTGTTTTTGACAATGTTCTGTTGTAACCTTACTCTATTCTGTGTTGTAATGAATCCCTAGGAATGCAGGGGCTTGCACTGCAAGTCAGTGCTTGGAGAGCTGTTTTTCCAGAAAGAAGTAATAGCTATCAAACAGCTGATGTGCTATCGTATCGGATGCAGGTGTCAAGGTTTTGGTACCGCTGAGGGCCTGAACGAGCGATGAATAGTGTTTCCCTTTGTTGAACTTCAAGAGATTCATGTTGAGGTCCCCTGAATGGCTGCAAAACCATTTGGTGCGTTGGCAACTTCTCCCAGTTTTGTGTCACCTGCAAACATGTTGAGGGTGCACCCTCTCACATCATCCAGGTCGTTAATGAAGAGATTAAATACAAGGTGGGGCACACAACTAGTGACTGGCCTCCAGCTGGACATTGTGCCACTGATCACCAGCCTCTGGGTCTGGCAGTTCAGCCAGTTTTCAACCCACCTCACCATTCACTTATTTAGTTTGTACTTCATCAGTTTTTTGGTGAGAACTTTATGGGAGACAGTGCTGAATGCCTACTGAAGCTGGGATAAACAATATCCACTGCTCTCCCTTCATCCACCGTGCCATTCATTAGATCGTAGAAGGCTCTGAGATTGATCAAGCATTCTCTTATGTTTTTTTATTAATCAGTTGTGTCTGTTTGTACAACTTTCTTCAGTTTCTTTCCCTACCTGTCTTTTTTTTTTTTTTTTTTTTTTTTTTGTGGATGTAGAAAGGGTTCTGTAGCTATTCATTATGTTAGTATTGTTTTCTTGAGTCTTTTAACCAGAAGTGTAGGTTTCATTTTAAAATAAAAAAGTTGAGCATGTAGGAATTAACATAATTCTACTTTCTTAAAGCTAATGGAAATCAGTGAAGCAATGTAAACACAACTACAAGAGTCTTAAATACCACCTAATAGAGATAATATTGGTCTCTTTGGACTAGGACTGTTACCTAAATTTTTACTTTACCCATCTTAAGGAAATTGTTCAGAAAGACATGAAAAAATAGTGTGTTAATCAACCTGATGATTCATTCCGTGGATTCATTTAGCAATGAATAAAAAAAAATAAAGGAGTGTTTGGCATAGAAATGTTGCGTATTCTGTAAATATAGGAATGTTACATTATAGATTAAATATTTAGTATGATAATTGGCCTTTCTATTATTTGCTTCTATCAGAACAAAATGGAAAGGAAGTGAACACATGTCAGTCTTCTTCCATCATTATGTGGGGGAAAAAATCACTCACAGATAGGGAGTGAAGAGTCACTCATTTAATGTCATCGTTACACTGGACTTGCTGGTTTTTAGGTGTCTGCTAGAACTATAGAAATGTGAGCAATTATCAGTTCCCACATTTTATGTGATGAACCACAGGGCCTTTAGTTTTGAAGAGTTTTGTAGTAATATACACGTTAAAATTACTTTGTGTATTATTTCTTTCAAAATAGTGATGGGTAATTTGAGATAATTAAGTCTTAAAAAATGTACAGGACTATATTGGCCTATTAACAATGAATGGAGACTGGATCAGAAATTTATAATGAGAATAAACCAAATCATCTGTTCCAGCAGTGAAATGACTGAGCTACTGATAAACTACTTATATAGAATCACAGAATCATAGAATAGTCTAGGTTGGGAGGGACCTTTAAATCATCAAGTCCAACCATTAACCTAACATGGCCAAAGCCACCACTAAACCATGTCCCTAAGCGTCACATCTACCCATATTTTAAATGCCCTTTTGTAACTAATCTTAAGGTAAAACACATTTTTAGTCAGTATGAATTGAAGCTATCAAAAATGTTTTCTAAGAAAGTTTTAATTATCATTTTATGCAGTGTATGTAGAACTTAGTAAATATATTTGAAAGCAATTTCTTCAGATTTAAATTTGTCCATTTCATTTGTCATGTTCCCAACAGCTCACTGGTTTTGTGTTACACAGGTGGGTTTAGCCGCTGTTTCTAGCAGAATAACTAGAGTTCCCACAGATGATCATAAATATATTCCGAAGGTCTTTAAAGGAGCTGCATCAATTTTGCTTCCATAATATCTTTTTTAATATAGAACACAGAAAATGCATGTGGCATATATGAAATTAAGATATTTGTGGCAAAATATGGTCATCTACGAACAATTAAGTTTTGGGTTTTCTTTCAATATTCAGAAGTGTGACTGCTACAAATCAATAGAGTCCCCACAGGTGACTGAAGCCTGAATATTTGAATATTCTATATTTGAATATAGACCTCCTCAGCTTTGGCCTTAAAATGGGTACTGAATTGACTATAATGGTGATAACAGGTTGTGTTGAAACCGGAAATATCAGAATTCAAAGACGTGATTAGTATAATTTGTCTGTGATCGTTCTGGGAATCATTGTATGCAATACTTGCCTTACTGTCTTGGCAGGAAAGGAGGGGATATTAATAAGCTAAGATTTCATACAGAAGGAAGTAGATTTTATGAAGTACTGGAATAATAGAAGGGATGGAACTTAACAGTATAAAGTTTGAGCTCTTACTGTGAGTATTAACAAGAGGAAGCTCATCAATTTTTAATAAGAGAAATGAATTGGACTATAGGTGTAATATTTAATTCTAGGCTGGTGTTTGATTAGTTTGTGAAGGTGATTCTTTGATGTGCTCACCTCGAATCACCGCAGACTATTTGGGATAGAAGTCCTTAGAGTGTTACTTAGCTGGTTTTTCAAAAGTGAGGGATCATTTGATGCATTTGATGATAGCCTTTCTACTATGTTCTAACACTGTAATTTGGTCACCTTAGGAGAACTGGGCTTTTTTTATCTGGATAAAATGCTTGTACTTTGGGTTTTATTTATTTATTTATTATTTATTTAGATGGCTTTGGAGTCACAAAGTAATCTCTGAGGTGAACTGTGAGATCAGTTGACCCTGTGAAAGTGAAAACCAAAAAAATGAAAGTTTCTTGTTCTTTCATGCAGCCAACAAAGCAAAAAATGGAATAGTAATCCTGCCCCCATCCAGTAGGATCTTAAAGACAACTACCTCAATATCTCTGGCAGATGCTATCTAATATGTTTAAAAAGCTCTAGCATTTGGAGACAATGCCATCTGATACCCAGGAACTATTTTAATGCTCCATATTCTTTACAGTTTTTAATGTGTATATATAAATTTGACTGGATGGGTGGGTGAGAGGAGGGCAGTGGATGTTGTCTACCTTGACTTCAGCAAGGCTTTCGATGCTGTCTCCGACATCATCCTCACAGGCAGGCTTAGGAAGTGTGGGTTAGGTGAATGGACAATGAGGGGGATTGAACGGTGGCTGACAGATAGAGCTGAGAGCATTCTGGTTAGTGGTGCAGAGTCTAGTTGGAGGCCAGTAATGAGTGGTGTCCTTCAGGGGTCAGTACTGGATCCAGTCCTGTTCAATATATTCATCAATGACCTGGATGAAGGGATAGAGTGTACCCTCAGCAAGTTTGCTGATGACACAAAACTGGGAGGAGTGGCTGACAAGCCAGAAGGCTGTGCCGCCATACAGCATGACCTAGACAGGCTGGAGAGTTGGGCAGAGAGAAACCTCATGAAATTCAACAAGGGCAAATGTAAGGTACTGCATCTGGGGAGAAATAACCCCATGCATCAGTACAGGTTGGGGACTGACGTGCTGGAGAGCAGCTGTGTGGAAAGGGACCTGGGAGTCCTGGTGGATCACAGGATGACCATGAGCCAGCAATGTGCCCTGGTGGCCAAGAAGGCAAATGGCATCCTGGGGTGCATCAAGAAGAGCGTGGCCAGCAGGTTGAGGGAGGTCATCCTTCCCCTCTACTCTGCACTGATGAGACCACATCTGGAGTATTGTGTCCATTTCTGGGCTCCCCATTTCAAGAAGGACAGGGAACTGCCGGAGAGGGTCCAGCAAAGGGCTACAAAGATGATTAGGAGATTGGAGCATCTCTCCTATGAGGAAAGACTGAGAGACTTGGGTCTTTTTAGTCTAGAGAAAAGAAGTCTGAGGGGGGATCTTATTAATGCTTATAAATACTTAAAGGGAAGGTGCCAGGGAAATAGAAACAGTCTTTTTTCAGTGGTGCCCAGTGACAGGACAAGAGGTAACGGGCACAAACTTGAATATAGGAAGCTCCATCTTTACATGAGGAGGAAGTTCTTTACTTTGAGGGTGGCAGAGCACTGGCACAGGTTGCCCAGAGAGGTTGTGGAGTCTCCCACTCTGGAGACATTCTAAAACTCGCCTGGATTCCATCCTGTGCAACTTGCTGTAGCTGACTCTGCTCTGGCAGGAGGGTTGGACTAGATGATCTCCAGAGGCCCCTTCCAACCCTGACCATTCTGTGATTCTGTGTAAATTTACTCAAAATCCTGAAGAACTAACATGTAATATTGACTATTTCTTGTCTTGTTGAGTATAGAAGATCTTTACTTTCTATCATATTTTTCCTTTTCCTGATTTGTTTAAAATTTTGAATCCTTTCTTAGGTGCCCATATTTTCCATATGATGCACATAACTGTGCACAGGATTGCAGCTGGGAGCTTACCAGTAGTAAGCAGTATGGAAGATTATGTAAGAGTAGGAGGCATTCACACTCTTTATCTGGAATATTCTTTTAACGAAGGAAGAGTATAATCTTCTGTAAGTGTTGAAAACATTTGTTTATGGGAAAACCATCTTTAACAGTCCCTTTTCCCAAAGTTTCTTACAATAAAATATACTTATTCCATTAGAAGATATAGAGGAAGCTCTTAAGGAAAATTACATATTTTTCCTCATTAAGTTTTTCCAAGTGATTTTTTCATTTTTTTGGAGAGAGTTCTGAGAGAGAAGAGTTTCAGGTGTGGAGGGGGGATCTTGTCTCAGTTTTTTGGGGAAAAAAATGTCCAAAATCTTGTGTTCAATTTGAGAATCTGGTTCCGACTAGCTATCCATGTCCTCCTCCATTTGAAAATTCGAAATGAAAGTACTTACATGAATAGTGTCTTTTTATTATTGATTGTTAGAAAATTTAGTAGACTAATGTTGATGAGTCATGTAAGTGGTGGGAATTATATTAAATATGTGTGCTAGCATCAGTAAAGCAATTGATTACACTATTATTGTCTAAATCTGTGAACACTGTTACCATCACAGTTGAATTTTTAATGGTAATTTTGGTTATCTTTTTGATTTCCCATTATAATTTGGAGTCTTTGCTAAAGGTACCAAAGGTAAATCTAAATGTCTAACTAACAATTATCAGACTAACAATTGATACAGTGTGATTCATGCTTGAATCAACATTTCTTTAATCAGATGGTAGAATGTACATAATTTTGTGTGTTTCTGCTCTTCAGAATGAACTGCAGCATACAGCTCTTTGCTGGAGACTGCTTCTTTCTACCAACAAACAGTGAAGCTTTCTTATTTCCCCTCCACTCTTTCACTTGGATTTTTATTCACTTCCTTCTCTTTGAAAAGAACACAAATATTTGAAAGGCCTTTTCCAACTCTGGACCATTTTCTGTCTCAAACCTCTTCATAACATCTCTTACTTGAGTTTTATTTGTCACTCTTCATCCTTCTGCTCCTTTTACACATCTTTTTTTTCTTTCTTTTTTTTTTCTTTTTCTGACAGCCTGTTCACAGGAACATCTTGTAACATCGCTGCAACTGGAATGCCAAAGTCTTGCTCAGTGAAACTATATATTTAATATGGTTAGAAAAATGAATTTTTCATTTCTTTTAAAAACAAACTATCACATTTTGACATGTAAAACTTTCCTCTTAAATGATTACAAAACTGAAAATGAAAGGTTACGTGGTCGTTCCTTTTGATACATTCTAGAAGATCAAGCGTACAAATGCTTCTGAAATACAATGTCTTCCTGTTTCTCTAAACTCCCAGAATCCATTCTGCAAAGCATTCTGTTAGAGCTGGAAATTGCTTTGGTCAAAATTCCCCTGTTTTCTTTCCTCTGCCAACCCAGAAAAAAGTCTGAAATTCTTAAAAAATTATTCAAGCAAAAAACCGTCAAAACCAAGCTTCTGCTATAAGACCCTTTATTGTCTAAATGTTACAAATTCTCCTTCTTGAACTTGGCATGCTGCTGTTTTCCTGCTGTTTCTGTTGTTATGTGTATTCTGACCTGGCCGGCCTTGCCATCTAGTCATTTAAACCTGTTTTGCTCATACCTGAAGACTAAGAGATTTTAACTCTGTGCTGAAGGTTTGATATGATTGTTCTTTTCCGCATCTGTTCACAGTGTGGTGAACTTCTGCTGCTGTTCTGTAATAAGAAAAATGTACATTTTATTTCAATAGGTTTTTTTCCCCTTAGAAAAAGAGTGTATCAGTTTTATATTAATGTAGCTCTCCTGCACTGTAGTCCTTTGTTCTATTCTTTCTCACTTTGCATCATGTTTCTGCTCTGAAAGCTGTCACCCTTATTTCAAAGTGATCACCCCCAGATTTTGCCTAGGTCTACCAATTAGCAAAATGCTAGCTCCTTTGTGAGCTACCAGAGAGCTATACCAATGGGCTGTAGAGAATTGTGTGCATAATCAGAGTAGTAGCTTAGCTGTTTGGAAAAGAACTCAATATCTGCAGTTACCAGGGAAATCACCTTGTCCTGTGATGTAATCCTGGCCATATGCAGTCTCACCTATGGAGCAGTGCAAAAAATGAAGATGCTCCGGGGCATGCACTATGAAATCGGAGCAAAATCTCTGGAACAGTCCATGGAGCAGCATGAGCTAACAAGTCTTGTGTTCAAAGTCAGGAAGCTTAGTAAAGCTGTACTTGAACACCTGCTTTCTAATTGTTGCTCATTAACTTCACTGTTATAGGAGAAATGGTAGCCTTACAGGGTAGACCACCTGGTTTAAGACAAAAATAACTTTTCATGCAGAAGAATATGCATGCAATCATATGACATAACTTTATCTGGGAATGGCAGCTAGGGTGTTTGTCTGGAAGATCTTTCCTTCCATACAGCCATATGTGTGCAAATGGGTTTTAAAAGAGAGCTTTAGGGTGAAAAGATAGAATTGATCTTATAATTAATGGTAGTGGTAAATTATTTCTGATTCTAAGCTGAGTGATGGAGTTAGCACGAGTAAGTGCCTGTGTTAGCAAATGCTCTTCCTTGTAACTGAGCCATGAGCCATTAGAATTATGGTGTGCTATAAAACTTAATTAGCATTAAAATATTCTCTCAGGTGATATACATTTTAACAATCCCGTATTAATAGTCACATCCCAGAAGTCCATTACAGATTTCATGGTTTAATTGTCTCTTCTCAGTGTTTAGAACCTGCCTGAATTGTCCACTCTTTGGCAACGAGTGGCAAATTCATTCTGGTTTTAGTAAGTTTCTGCATGAAGTAGTTTCACATCCTGTTAATATCGGTCTAAATTTTGGCTGTCTGGGCAAACAGATAGTCAGGAATAGTCAGCATGGACTTATGAAGGCTAAATCATGCTTGACATAATTGCTTTCTACATTGAAATGAGGAAGGGGAAGCAGAAAGAGTGGTTCATGCAATATACCTTAATTTTAGTTAGCATTTTTACACCATCTGCCACTGTATTTTCACTTGGAAGCTCATGAAATATGGACTGGAAATATGGATAATTAAGTGGACTGAACACTGGCTGGATCTTCATGTTTAAAATGCAATAATCAATGGATGAACATCTATTTGGTCACTGATAGGAAACAGAGTGCTCCAGGGGTCAATACTGAGGCCCAGCTTATTGAATATCTTCATCGCTGACCTGGGTCATGAGACAGACTGCACGTTTATCAGATCTGTGGATGACAGCAATAACAATAGCCTCAGACCGTGCCTTGGGAGGTTCAGGTTGGATGTTAGGAGAAAACATTTAGACTGGTAGAGTAGTGCTGCAGTGGAACAGGGTGTGATATCTTGATTCTAGAGCTTTTCAGGACTTTGCTAGATAAAGCTCCAGCTGACCTGAGTTGTTGATAGACTAACTTTGAGCAGGAGGCTGGTACAGCACACCTTTTGCCTGGCTTCCTGACAGTAGGGTTTACTCTACTGAGATAAGACTGTAGTTGGACTCCAACTATTTCCTAGCACATTTCTTCCAGATAGAATGAGGCCTCTGCTTGTCCAAATAGACAGCTGCTAAATTTCATTGCCACTATGCTGTCTATTTTTTCTACATGGAAGTTTTCCCATGAACCTACATCTGGTCAGTCACAAATTGTAGAAGAATGGAGTGGCACCTTTTGAACTTAACATTCCCTTACTTGTTCTAACGTGCATAAGATGTGAAAGTAAGTGGTATTGGTTCCTGGATAGCTTGGAAAGCCTATGTGCTGTAAAAACAACTGTTATTTCAGCTTTACTATTTACACCAATCATAACGTCTATGAGTAAGAGTGAGCCACAGCATCGATCAGTTCAGTCTTCCATCTATACAGTATTAAAATGCATTGCAAGCAGTCAATGTAATATTAATGACAATCAATCATAAACAGGTTTCAGAATGAAGTTGAAATGTATTTCTGAACTGTAATCACCACCTTTGTGTTGCCAGTTACTGGAGAATGTAGAAAAGGCTTTGGAGGCATAAAAGTCTCTTCTTTCATGTAGCAATTGTCAAGTAATATGAGTTTCAGATGCTACTACTACTCTTTTATGCTTATTGTCCCACACTAGTTACTAACCACTTTCCATTACAAAACACTTATAAAATCTGTTATGATTTCCCCATGAATATTGCATTTGCTATAAATGTAGCACGTCAAGCCCTGATAGCTTCTGCAATTCAGATAATGATGCTTATGACATCACTGTCAGTTTCAGAAAACATCTGTTTGCATTCACACTTCACAAACAGAAACAGTTCATTTCTATCTTAACCTCAATTTGGAATGGATACGGGCAGACTGCACATCAAATGTGTTAAGTAGTGATGGCCAAATGTCTCCAGTTAACAAGACATGAGAGACCTCAGGATACATACTAAGGATCTAATGTCCATCGGGAACAACGGGTTCCCATGAGGAATTGCATGTTGAACAGTATTATATATTGCTGGAGAGTGGATCCTGAGATATGACCGGATAATGATGCATAATCAAGATGTAGATACATTTTGTAGTAAGATAGATATCTCTCTCAGATTCTTTTTCCCTTCACTAGTAATACTCAGAGAAATTGGGTTAGCATAATTTCCTGTTTACTTTTTGAGATTTAATTATGCTGTCTCCTACTTTATCAATGTTTTTCCCTCTCTGTTGCCTAACAAAGGGCAATATCCCTTCTTCTCCATACTCTTCCCTTATTTGCTATCGCACTACACTCTGGGCAGTTCATATGTTAAAATACACTGGTACTTGTAGTCACAGCCTATGTCACTCAGGAAATCCAGATTTGTCACAGCTGTCCTAGAAATACTTAAAAATACCTTATGAAAATTGCTTGGTGTCAATGCATCTGTATTGTATCTCTCCATTGCCAGGGCAGAGAACATATATAAACACACTGTAGATGGGAACACCAAGAAGTTGTTTTAGTAGGTGCATCTTCTCATACTGACAAAGCCTTTGATTGCTATTATAATAAAAATTAATAAAATTTAGATAAGGAAAGCTGGCTGCCATCTGACAGGCTGTCTTCCAACTTCATGTTGTAAACATTGGAGGAAGTTACAAAGAAAAGACATATGATAACATATAAGGTTGTCCTCTTTCTAACATTCTCTTTCTAAGAGGTTGTCCTCTTTCTAACATTACTGATAATTTATACCTTACCAAATCTAAAGATAACTTTTAAGTTCCTGCTTAAATAGTAACTTCTATGAACAAACATAGCTGATGATTCATCATACTTGGTTGCTGTGGAAATTATATTTCACCAGGAAGAGAAAAACATTTAATCTTTAGTTTTCATTGTAGCCTTTAGTGAGTAATGAATTAGTAATATCTGACCAATAGAACAGATTCTGAGGTCTTAGTGCAACTTTACAGATATACAAATATTCACTGTTAGCCACTTAGAACTAATATCTTTTGAATAAACCTTCCAAATTCTTCCTGTAAAAGTATATTATTTTCTTAAATGCTTTTCCTATTGATTTTGAGATTCAAGGGAATACACCAAACAAGCAGGAAGCTACCCTATTGCACCTGGGTCAATGATTTTTTTCCCTCCTTTTATCTTCTCTTACAACATTTGTATACTGAAGATTATTTGTTCTCTGACTTTCGATTGACAGGAATGCCAGAAGTGGTCTTAGGCCTCACAACACATTCATAATAGTCCCTTGCTTCTCATGTGATTGCCAATTAAGATTCAAAACTGGAATCAATAATGTTTCACTTAATTATGCACAAATTTCAAGTTTTCTGAGAGTAATGTCATGTTCTATCTATGCAACAATTTATGCCAGAAAGTGCGGGAACTTCCTGTCGCATTGACTTAAAGTGTTATTTTTTGAAGTTGAACAGCTTTTGCCCATGATGATTGCTTTGACTGTGTTTGTGAAACTTTGCATTTAAAAAAGAGAGGTTGTATGAGGACAAATACAGAAAATCAGAGGAATCATCTTTTGCAAACTCTTAAACTAGCAGTGATGTGGAAGGTTTCTGAAGTTGTTTCATGAATCTGTAAGAATATACTAGAAATATGGAACTATAGTTCTTGGGGGGAAAAAAAAGTTGTTTCCAGTTGTTTACTTCAGAGTCTTTAAAAGTTTGTAGTTTTTCTAGTTTAATTTTAAATGGAAATTAATTTGATATTTCACTGAGCATTCATTTCCAAACGTGAAAAATCCAAACTTCTTCAGAAGTGTATTGCAGGTCCTAGACTACATTTTACATCTAGATATTTAGGTTTGGATTTTAGGTTAACTGTCCTACAGTAAAGATGGACACCATGCATCCTACTGTGACAACAGTTGGAATAAACTGTTACAAACATAGAAAAAATTCTATTTCATTAAATATTTGCTTTCTTATACTGATAACTGTTATGGTTTGAGAAAACCATAACAATTTATTGTCATTTAGACAATCATTCTATCACCCAATGACACCTCCGGACCCGGAAAAGGAAATCGGGGAAAAACAAGGAACCTGGGAGTTGAAGTATAAACAGATTTAATAGAATAAGATTAGATATTTAACATTAATAGCACTAAAGAACCAATATTGATGTTCTGGGTCCAGTCCTGTTCAATATATTCATCAATGACTTGTATGAAGGGATAGAGTGTACCCTCAGCAAGTTTGCTGATGACAGAAAACTGGGAGGAGTGGCTGACATGCCAGAAGGCTGTGCCGCCATACAGCATGACCTGGACAGGCTGGAGAGTTGGGCAGAGAGAAACCTCATGAAATTCAACAAGTGCAAATGTAAGGTACTGCATCTGGGGAGGAATAACCCCATGCATCAGTAGAGGTTGGGGACTGATGTGCTGGAGAGCAGCTGTGTGGAAAGGGACCTGGGAGTCCTGGTGGATCACAGGATGACCATGAGCCAGCAATGTGCCCTGGTGGCCCAGAAGGCGAATGGCATCCTGGGGTGCATCAAGAAGAGCGTGGCCAGCAGGTTGAGGGAGGTCATCCTTCCCCTCTACTCTGCACTGGTGAGACCACATCTGGAGTATGGTGTCCATTTCTGGGCTCCCCATTTCAAGAAGGACAGGGAACTGCTGGAGAGGGTCCAGCAAAGGGCTACAAAGATGATTAGGAGATTGGAGCATCTCTCCTATGAGGAAAGACTGAGAGACTTGGGTCTTTTTAGTCTAGAGAAAAGAAGTCTGAGGGGGGATCTTATTAATGCTTATAAATACTTAAAGGGAGGGTGCCAGGGGGATGGGAACAGTCTTTTTTTCAGTGGTGCCCAGTGACAGGACAAGAGGTAACGGGCACAAACTTGAATATAGGAAGCTCCATCTTAACATGAGGAGGAAGTTCTTTACTTTGAGGGTGGCAGAGCACTGGCACAGGCTGCCCAGAGAGGTTGTGGAGTCTCCCACTCTGGAGACATTCTAAAACCCGCCTGGATGAGGGGAGAGTCGTGGATGTCATCTACCTTGACTTTAGCAAGGCTTTTGCACTGTCTCCCATGACATCCTCATTAGGAAGCTGAGGAAGTATGGGCTAGATGAGGTGACAGTGAGGTGGATTGAGAGTTGGCTGCGGGACAGAACTCAGAGGGTTGTGATCAGTGGCACAGAGTCTAGTTGGAGGCCTGTAACCAGTGGCGTCCCCCAGGGGTCAATACTCGGTCCAATTTTGTTTAATATATTCATTAATGACCTGGATAAGGGGACAGAGTGTATCCTCAGCAAGTTTGCTGATGATACCAAACTGGGTGGGGTGGCTGACACCCCAGAGGGCCGTGCTGCCATCCAGCGTGACCTGGACAGGCTGGAGAGCTGGGCAGAGAAGAACCTAATGAGGTTCAACAAAAGCAAGTGCAAGGTCCTGCACCTGGGGAGGAAGAATGTAAAACACCTGTATAGGTTAGGGGCGGACCTGCTGGGAAGTAGGTCGGAGGAGAAGGATCTGGGGGTCCTAGTAGACAGTAAATTATCCATGGCCCAGCAATGTGCCCTTGTTGCCAAAAAGGCCAATGGAATCCTGGGCTGCATAGGGAAGAGTGTGGCCAGTAGGTCGAGGGAGGTCATTCTCCCCCTCTGTACTGTGTCCAGTTTTGAGCTCCCCAGTTCAAGAGGGACAGGGAACTGCTGGAGCGAGTCCAGCGAAGGGCAACTAAGATGATTAAGGGCTTGGAGCATCTGCCTTATGAGGAAAGGCTGAGAGAGCTGGGACTCTTTAGCCTGGAGAAGAGAAGGCTGAGGGGAGACCTTATTATGGCATACAAGTATCTAAAGGGTGGGTTGAAGGAGGATGGAGCCAGGCTCTTTTCAATGGTTCCAAGTGACAGGACGAGGGGTAATGGGCACAAGTTAGAACACAGGAAGTTCCGTTCAAATACACGGAAAACCTTCTTTAGGGTGAGGGTGAGAGAGCACTGGCACAGGCTGCCCAGGGAGGTTGTGGAGTCCCCTTCCCTGGAGATTTTCAAGACCCACCTGGATGCAGTCCTGAGTAATGTGCTCTGGGCAATCCTGCTTTAGCAGGGGAGTTGGACTAGATGATCTCTAGAGGTCCCTTCCAACTGAAAATTCTGTGATTCTGTGATTCCATCCTGTGCAACTTGCTGTAGATGAGCCTGCTCAGGCAGGGGGCTGGACCCTCCAGAGGTCCCTTCCAACCCTGACCATTCTGTGATTCTATGATTCCGTGAACTAGACTCTGCACCACTAACCACAACCCTCTGAGCTGTGTCAGCCATTGTTCAATCCACCGCACTGTCCATTCGTCTAACCCACACTTCCTAAGCTTGCCTGTGAGGATGATGTGGGAGACAGTGTCGAAAACCTTGCTGAAGTCAAGGTAGACAGCATCCACTGCCCTCCTCTCATCCAGCCATCCAATCATACCATCATAGGAGGCTATCAGATTAGTCAGATGTGACTTCCCCTTGGTGAATCCATGTTGACTACTTCTGATAACCTTCTTTTCTTCCAGATGCCTTGAGATGACACCCAGAACAAGCTGTTCCATCATCTTTCCAGGAATGGAGGTGAGGCTGACCGGCCTGTAGTTTCCCAGGTCATTCTTCTTGCCCTTTTTGAAGAATGGAGTGACATTGTTTTTCCTCACATGAGTTGAAAAGTTGCTTAGAACATGTTTTATTAAAGATGGTTAGTAACAACTGTCCCAGTGCTTTGTTATATGGTCATCACTATTGCAAGTGAACCCAACTGTTGGAGCCACTGTTATTTTTGCAGCAACTCAGTCTGGTTAAAGATGAATTGTTGTTCCTAGTGGGTTATGGAGGCATGTTCCTAGGCTCAGCTGTCCTACCTGAGGTACATGCTTGGGCTCCAAGACTCCATTTGCTTGTTGTCAGGTACCTGGAGATCTTTTCATCCTTCAGTTGGCTGTGCAGTCTCTAAGATGGGCTCTGAGGTACCTGAATCTCCATTTCAATTACTTGGGGATTATAAGCATTACTGAATAAGCAGAAGACTCCTATCTCAGCAGTCATCTTTCCTGGTGAGATCTAGCATACATACGAGCAACTACACTGTGGTAAATGATAGTTCTGCTAAGACACTCATTTTCTGCCATCCTGAAAATAAACATAAGCTAGGATTGAATTTTCCAAACAGTTTTCAGTATGAGTATGAATATGAGCTTTAGAGACATTGTGCCACTTCTCACTTAAGTTCTCAGAAATTATAGCATTTATTCAAGGATGTGGGATGCTTAATTTAAATTTCATTCTTTCTATAGGTAGCAATATACCTCAAGTTAAAAGAGTACCCTGACTGCAAGAATCTCTGTTTGTCTTGGCTTTGGCTCTGTTGGTTTTGCAGAGGACTTCTCTCAACCTGGCCTATTAGATTTCTGCTTCATCCCATAATATACTTATATCTGGATGGTAAAAATGAGTATGGTCTAGTTTGATGGTTAGGGGATCTTTTCAGGAAGTGGGAGACTTGGATATCCAGTTACTTATTGATCAGATGCTCATATAAAATTGAACTGTGTCACCAGATAAGATGAGCCGGACAGTTTCCTAAGAAGGAGGAAATGAAGATTCTCATCATTTTTGGCAGTGGACAAAACCAGTCTGAATCATGCATTCACATTTTTGCCCTGGTGCTATTAAGCTCTTACGTGAATCTGTCTTTCACTTCCTTTTTAAAAAAAAAAAAAATGTTGAAAACTTTTTTTAAAAAAATCAGTAAGACAAAGGAAAGAATTTCACCTTTGCTTCAGTTCAAACCTACTTTCTAAAATACTGAAGCAAAACTGAAACAAACCCACTTCCTTCAGGAAAGCGAAGGATGTGCTTGCTGTAGGGAGAGTTTTGCTTAATTCTGATTTGCATGCTTTCTGAATCTAAATCTGTCTTTCTATAAAACTGACACTTGCCAGTGTTTGTAAAACAGGTCAGAGTCCATTCTGCATCTTTCCTACAGGTGCTTATTACATGTAAAATTAACCATGCCTGTTAATAGATAAGATGCCTTGTATAGATATAGAAAATCTGTATTAAGTAGATCTTTTCTCTCCTGCATGCCATGTATTCCACCTGGGAAGTGGTAGCTTCTTTTCCTACGCCTGCAGAGTAGGGGAAAACAGTAAACAAAAAGCTCTGTCCCATGGAGGGCTAGCTGGTGTTTGTTCTGCTTAATAACTTTGAGCTGTTTTCAGCAACCATTCTGTCAAAGTGTTGTCAAATAACTCTTCTGAAAAGAGCAATTATCCAGATGTAGTGCAGTAGATTCTCTCTAGGCATCTTCAGGCTTGTTTCCAGTCTAATAATTTGACATCAATACATGCTATTCTGTCATTTAGTGGAATACTGCCACTGAACTAGCTACAGACCCAATGAAACAAATAAACTGTGAGTTGCCTGCACCCATGATGTACTTAATAAAAGCTTTGTGGAAACACGGAGAGCACGTAAGATATCAGAGATCAATATGTTGTAAACATATATGTTATATATTTTAATCATATAATATATTGTAAGCATATATAATATATTGCTGGATGTAACATTCATGCAAGTTCTTAATGTTATGAAAATGCTGTCAGAAAAAATAAAATTTCAATAAAATATTACTGGCATTCATACAGACCTAAAACCAAGTCTTTAATAGCTGGGATGACAAAATAATCTAGAGTCTAAGAATAAAACAAATGAATCAATATTTGCACAGCTTTTCTGTGTAGAATACTCATGTACTCATTTACTCATTGCTCCAATTCAGTTTAATATTCAGGTTTCAGATTTGCCTACTACATCAGTGAAAGTAAAAAATCAAATTTGCATGAAAAATTCATTGAAATTGTATTGCTGGCAATATTATAGGCAAATCCTTGTAAAAGTGACATTTGAGAGAAGGTCTAGCTCATTTGTCCTGAGATAAAGCAGTTGAAGTGTCAGACTCTACAGTCCCACTCATCTTTTTCCTAAATAACAGCCCTTTCTTCCCAGAGGGGATTGTTATCATGATATAGATAAACTATTAAGTTTGGCAGCAGTAATTAAATATGTATATCTGTAATATACCTATTTATAACAATTTATAGTGAAGACAATTTGATTTCTGGAAAGAACTTTTGTACTATGTAATCATTGAATTAATTCCGAGTGAAACAGATTTCTAATAAGTAAAATAATTCTGTGTACAAGAAAAGCCACAGACATTAACATCTTTAACAACAAAAATATTATTTTGCCCAGCTGATCTAGAGCTTTGGATATCTATGCAAATAAATCAGTTTATTTGGAAAGTTGTCTATGTTTTATTTCTGAAACTTTTATTAGACTACTCTTTATCTTAATTTATAAGAAGGGAATATGGCTATTTATATTAGAATCAGTAAATGGGCAAGTTTTGTGTTTCACAAGGGAAATGGAGGAAATGCCTCTTTTTGTGACTTTTAAATTTGAGAAGAAAGATCACTAGCAGTGTCAACAAGGGATGAGGTAACTTTCTTAAATAAACCTCAAAGAATCATGGAGACAACAAGGTTCCTTGAATTGCTCAATTAACTTCCTGCTTTTAGTTTATCAATATCTTTCTTTTGGTTCTTTCAAGTTACTCTTTATTACTGCAGCATGTTTTAGAATAAGTGCATGCAGGAATTCAAAGTTTTTATTATGGAAGTAGCAAAATATAACTGATTTTTTTCTCATGCTTTTCTGTTGCATATTTTCATTTTTGCCTTCTAGTTTTATTGCCTCTCCTTTTGGGAAGGTTGCCTCTATTGGGCTGCTTTGAACAGGTACCTGAGTGTGTTATTTTATGTTTTTCTTCAGCCAGTGTATGAAGTATTCCTGTCCTGTTAGAAATTATTCCTGCAACTGCTGAAGCTTTTGTACAGATGGAGCTTTATTAAAATTGAAAAAAAAAAAAAAAGAAAAAAAAAGAGCATAGTCTTGGCTTTCTAATATAGTTCCTGTCTTTTTTTCAGGGTTATAAGCAACCAGATTGAAACTTGTAGTCCCTTTCCTGCCTCATCAGGTGGCACTTACAGCTCATGGTTCTATGAAATATCTTTTCCCTTTGTTTCAATATAAAACATACCGTTTCATTACCATTGGATTTTGCATTTTTTGATAGGGGTGCACTGAAAGCAATATGCACAATGATGAACCACAAAATAAATTAGTTGGTCATCTAATTCCCTTCCCTAGGGATGGGATGCTACCAAGCCCCTAAAATCACTTAATTAGACAGAGATACATGTTGTGAGGTTGTCACTTGCAGAATTTGAAGCAAAAATAACAATAAAGCAAAAATTTCACTTGTACTGACCCTTGTGTAATTGTGCAGTGCATTTCTTCCTACCTTGATTAATAGACATGACAGCGACCATTTGGCCAGATATTTAAAACCCATGGTAACAGAGAAATTTTTAAATTTACCATCTGTATTCTCAACAAAATGACACTTAAGTCTTCATAGTACAGAAGTGTATAGTTTCTGTTGAAAAAGCTATTAATTATATTCATAATCCAAAATGCTGATGAACACATCAGGTGAATAAATATGACTCTCTTATATGGTGGCAGAATAAGTATATCTGTAAAAGCAGGTATATATTATTTGTCTTTTGGATTTTAGATGAAGTATTTAAAGTTGAATGCAATGTCAGAGGCTGATTTTCTGTACGTGATGTGGTGAGGTTTACTGACTCAGAAATACCTGCAGTGGTTATAGATCTTCACTGAATCATAAGCAATGCATTAACAATAAGCAATAACAACAAAAACCTATTAGAAAAAGTCACTTAAAAGCCTGAGATGCACTTTGCCGAGATGAATAAATTGGCAGGTATTTTTCCTCCTTTCATGCTCTCTGTGGGCTTTGGAAAACTGTATGCTGTAATGAGAATGTTCTAAACTTGGCATTTTTGTATACTAAGATCATACGTCAGATACTGCCTGTTTCAGGATTCAAGAGCTTAGTGATTTAGTGATAGGTCTAGAACATCGATGTTCTTTGTGGGCATTCGTTTGGTGCAGTTCACTTGCTTCAGCTTCACCCTTCCTGAGTAGCAAGGACTGGAAAGATTTGCCCAAGTTATCCCATGTCTCAGCTATTGAAACTTAAGCAAAACATATACTGAAGGAGCTGAAGATACACTTTGAAAGAAGAAATTAATCTACTCACCTAAAAAAAGTCAATACTGTTATGACAACTTGTATAGGTTTTAGCAGGTATGGTGTCTGTACCCAGATAATTCTCTGCCTTGCCCAGGAGTGACAACTGCAGTTGACTGGTACCTCCTGTGAACCACAGTTAAAACAATAAAATAAAATAAATTAAAAAAAAAAATTGAAATCCTGTTTGGGATCTATTTATGTACACTTTCTATTGGTCACACATGTAGGTTATAACAACTTCCTGTTACTAACCAGACGGAGCAAATTTAATTGAGACATGTAAAAAGGGAAGCTCTATAACCCATTACTGAACATTACTTTTCAGTATGGAGAGAAGCAACAAAATGGGTGGAATTTCTCACAAGTTTTGGCTAAATTGCATTTTAAAAATATTTTTAGGACATTGAATTGATAATATATTTATGGTCTGTGGAGTTTTTATAGTATTTGTACAAAGGATAGTGAGAATTGGCAGGGAAAAAGAGACCTAAGCAGGTGCTTGAGGTGGGCTTGCCAAGTAGATTTTATTTTGATGCCAGGCGAGTACAATATGAGTCTTTCAGAAATCTAAAAAGATGTCCACTGATTGTATTTTTATTTGTTTGTTATCAAGTTTTTTGGAGGTACTAATCCTAACTCCAATTATGGATTTGTGTCCACATGGTGGTGGAGAGTGGGGATAGCTGATCAAAATGGCTCGTGATCAAAAAGCGGGTATGAAAATCAAAACTGTATTTAAACCCTGCTCTTTAAGTAATAAGCATAACATTTTCTCAGTTTGTAATAAAAATATTATCAACAGTCGAATGAAATGCGTTGCAGAAAATTTTAAGGCAGGTAGTTCACAGTCACCAAAATATTAGTAACCACCGCAAAATTTAGATCCGAAGGCTGCAGAACAACATTGTTTGGCATGTTTCATATTCAACATCATGTGGATGGATCTTTGCATTAGATAGGCCTTTGTACTGCATATAACTAAGAGAAGCTGCATTTAAGCAGGAAACTGGAAAGAGGTTTTCTGCAAGACCAAGTGAGTCCAATCTGTTGGAAAATAAAAAATAGTTGGAAGGGCTACAACGAGGTGTTAAATCGGTCTGTGTCACCTGCATAAGGCTATTAGTAATGTTCAGAACACTCACTTATCAATAGGTAGGCATTTTTCACAAGCTCCTCCTCCGTTGCTGACCTTTAAGTCCCAATTTTCAAGCAACACATCCAAAGAGATGAGCCTTGGCACTGAAAAGCCTGCCTTTATTCGCTTCTAAAATTCAGGAGCTCACTTGAGTTATGGACTAAGGTTTGCATGCAGATGGCTAACCCTGACCTGTGGAACCACTAACAAGGTAACAACATGTGGAGTTTCAGGATGCTGCAGATTACCAAAGGAGAGTGATGGTTGTGCAGGTGGCCCGCCCTGACCTGTGGCATCACTAACAAGACAGTGACATGAAAATGTCAGGATACTGTAGACAACCAAACGGGGCAGTGCTGACTGAACAGAATTAATAACTAAGACAGAAATTAACAGGGTATCCATATCATAAATATCAGGTCATATTAGAAAATCAACCAAACTGTAGCCAGTGGGGAAGGGGGAAACAGGGGCATGCTCTGTATTTGGGAGGGGATGGAGGCGATATAGGGAAATTATTTGAGAGGCAGGAGGAAAGGCAGTATAGAGTTAAGCAAACCTCTTGACCAGGGTGGTTTAGGAGTCCCTGTTGAGCAGCTCTGTGTCTGCTAAATGCAGCTTGGAGCAGGGCGATAAATCTGTTTGTTTTCCAACCATACTTGTGTATGACTTACTTCCAAGGTTGGGGGGGAGCTGGGCTGTTTTTCCTACTCCTGGCAGGGGAACACCTAGAGGGGACTTCTTGCCATCTTAACACTTATTGATTTTATAATACCCTGTATTTTTTCCCACCTTCAACTTAGACCTCAGTGTTCCCCAGGCAATTGTGTGCCCATCTGTGTCATCTACTGAGAATCTTATCACCTGTAATGATGATATTACTTATTCTAATATTCCTTACTATTCTAATATTCCTTACTTATTCTAATATTCCTTACTAATATTTTTTCTCTTTCCTGATGGTACCAATAATCTTTACTCTCAGATTAATTAATATAGGCAAATTAAGCTCTGAGCAGTTCATTGCAATCTATATTTAGCATTAGATGTCCCTGTTTTTATTTCAGACTTAGCGAAAGGTCTGTGTACTGAAAAAGTCTTTTTTTTATTTGGTCTTACAAGATGTTGCCTCTTTCCATGTGTCTTGAGACACATATCCTGATTTAGTTGTAATCCTTGAAAGCACCCTTACTCAGCCCAACCTATATGAACTTTTCTTCCTTCTAAGTTACTTAATATGTTAAAACGAAATAACAGGCTTCCTCTTCCTTAAGGTGAGTCCTATTAAGAATAACTTTTTTCCCTCCTTTCAAATTTGCCTACACTTGTGGAATGTGTAGCCCAGAACTGGGATTTACCAAGACGGGAAATAAGGAATAGAGATGCTAAATCTTGCTATTGATTGAATATACATTTTGACAGCTTATAAGGTATTATCTAAAAGTGACATGCAGGTAAGAGGGCTCAGTGTGGAAGTCCACAGACTTTTGGGGTCAGGCTTGTCTAGAAGTGCTGCCAGGGAAAAAACTTGGCTTAATCATCAGTTTTGGATTGAAAGATACTGTGGCAATACTGTTTAAACATATATAGCCTTGTTCTGCTATAGGAATTACGAGGGTTATGATTTAGTTACTTATTTTGCAGTGTATAAAGAAATGTAGTTTAAAGAGTGTTTGTGGGGAAAATAATAAAGGATTTCTGATAGAGGTTTTGTCACAGGAGGCAGTGAAGTAGGGAAACAAGCAACTGCTTTAACATGCTGGGAGGATAAAACTTCCAGAAAGACTTGAAGTTGCTGAGAGATGAAAATAGGAAGGTAACAGATATACAAAATCATTCCAAAATGCAGGGTTTCTTTCACCATGACATTGCTGCTTGTGTTGAAACTTGTATCTCAAGGATCAGTTTAAATGCAGCTTTTTGGATTAAGCAGGTTTTCCTTACACATTGTCATGAGTTACACTGTGCTGTGAAACAGGTCCTGGAGATTCAAATCCCAAGAAGGTACAGGGAAGTTTGGTGTGTAATGTGAAGTACATGAATTTTCAAAATATTTATTCGGTTGTGGAAGAAATATATTTCTTCTTGGTTTTATTAGCGCTGATGTGCAGTCTATATAATAGCAAGCTGTACTTCTAGTTGTAAAAATTTAATTTGTGTCAAAGACTGCGAACACTTTGTATTCACCTTCAGGTGGATAAACTCTGGGCTTTGTGTGGAAGGTTCCACCTATATTTGCTGCATGAAAAGAAGCTCTGTATTCAGCTTCTAAAAGTGCAATCAAGTAGAACGGTAAGAGGGGTCATAGATGAAGTGTTCATGTTAGGGGTTTAAGTACAGAATTTCACCTAAAAAATTACCCAGTTATTGATAGTTAAAATTGAATGCATTTCTTACTCTGTGTCATGGTCTGGGCTGGACTGGCTACAGAAACAAATGACAGATGGTCTCCCCCACCTCTCTCTCCAAGGAGATGGGGGAGAGAGAGAAAGAGACTTATGAGTTTAGCAAAAAACCTAAACTACTTTAATGAGAATATTAATAAATTAATAAAATAACAATAAAAAAAGAAAATAATGAAATATAAAAAAAAATGTATTGAGCTCCCAGGATTATGATCACATCACCGTCTGGTGTTGGCGATGTCCCAGACTGGACTCAGTGACGAATGGGAACTGGATTCTGAATCTGGATTCAGGAATGTGTGCATTGGGATCAAAGGAAGACAAACAGACAGAGTCCTCCTTGGATGCCGGCCATCGAAGAAAAAAGGATGACCCTTTGATCCCTCACCTTTTATACTGAACCCGAGGCAGATGGGATGGAATACCCTGTTGGTCAGTTTGGGGTCACCTGTCCTGTCTGCTTCTCCCCGCAGGTGGGACCCCACTATGCTTTTCCACTTCCGACCCTCCAACGGGGCAAGTAACAAAGCTATCTGCCCTTGGCTGTTATAGCAATAAGTATAAGCAATAACCTTTCTGCATACCATTCCTTGGCATAAATTATAAAAAATCAGATCTTATCACTCTGGAAGCAGACTACAGTCTTAAAAATATGCCTTTAATTTCTGAGTTCAGTTAGTTAGAAAAGGCTTAGCTAAAAAGTAAAACCATTGAACAGAAAATTGGTTTTGTTTTACCTCAAATCAGGACACTCGGAAAAGTCTAAACTTTTCAGTCAGTCTGAGCGTGCAATAGGAGAAAAACTGAAGCAATGCTATTACTTGAATCAAATTCAAAACAACCTTAAATCACACTGTAAAACTATGAGGGGATTTTTTGGGCTTGGGATTTTTTGGTAGGGTGTATTGAGGGCTGTGTATGTTAGAAAACTTGCTACTGAATTTCTATAGGAGATATTATGAATATTCTTGAGCCTCACTTTCAAAAAATCTTAGAAAAATGCTATATATTGGATTGAAAAAAAAAGAATTAAGAAGCAAGCCCTGATGATATTTAGGAATACTTGTCTTCACAAGGCAGTTTCTTTGGATAATTCTAGTTATGTATACAATAGACAGCTCGCTGCACGTTTCTGAGCATTAGAAATCTACAATAAAAAGGTATTCAGACAGAAGAACAACACACTTAGTAGGGAAAGGAGCAACAGTGCAGTCATTTTTGCATTCACTTTACGTAGTGAAAGAATACTAAATGATCTTGGAAACAAAAACCTCCCCCACAACCCCTTTAAAAATTGTTTTGTCCACAAAATTCATTAATAGTAATAATCTTAATAATAATAACAACAAAGTCAATAATTTCAGTTGAACTAATGCAGGATCATCTGAATGTTGAGTAAAATGTGATGACTACAAATCTTGAAAATTCACTTACTTCCCAGACATACTAATCGTAGCCTAGCTGCTGTAGTTTGCCTGTAGATGTCGGGCTGAATGAAATAACGCTGCTGGAGTGATAGCATCCATGCAAAGTCATTTGCATATAGTAAAGGAATGCAAACACTGAGTATTTGCAGAGAAGACATCAGGAAATAAAAGTATCCTACCACAGCAATTCCTTCCATCCAAGCCAACGGAGTACATGCAATTTTGTTCATGTTGAAAGTTAAATAAAATTGTATAGTAAATGACTTTTTTTTTGCACCTGTTGTTCTTGGAAATAGCAAACAGAAGTGCCTGCTTTTTCCTGATCGCCATCTAATCTGCAATATTTCCTCCTTCATCTTATATTCTTCCTTAACAGAAAGGAATGCTTATGCTCTATTTAACAGAATAGTCCTTTAACCAGTGTTAGTAAAAAGCAGGAGAGCATCCTCTTTGGTTTTCTTACAGCTCTTGGCTCCTGTCAAGGTAAGTAGGAAAGAGACCGGATGCTTAATCAGGGTACAAATCCCGGTGTCCTCAGGTATTCTGGGCGGTCTGTGACAATGAACATCAGAGGACTCATTTTCATCACAGCACAGAATTAGCTATGTAATGTCTATTGTTCTCTAATTTCTCACTCATCACTCTAGAAATGTAATCCCAGGTGTCTCATTCCTATGCAAGCAGATGTGGAAGCTCATAAACTGAACTGCAACCTGAAGGAATGAGTTGTTCTCAGATCTTTCGGTTGCCAGGGAAACTACATTCTCAGTCTGTGTATGTTTACAATAGCCTCTTTTCCAAAGCTGTCTAAATTTCATATTGTGGCACTCAGGAAGAGAGTAAGATAGAGAAATAGTAAGATATGTCTGCTAAATGTTATCATTGGTTTCTTAAATAATATTTACAAAAACAGGTCATACATTCTTTCTCAGAGTATGTATGATTTTAATAGACACGTGACAAACCTGAAAAGTATTTAAAAAACTTTTTGATCCTTTTGGCTACTTTCCTGTGCTCCACTTATAAACCAGTCTCAATTAGAGTACAGTCAGGTATGGCCTGAACGTGTAAATCAGTACTTCTCAAAAAAAATTGTTTCAGGAGAAACTGTATTTTTTCTCCTCCAAACAGTATATTTTTCCAAATTACTTTGTGGCACAAAAGCAGAATGGGAGCTATGGAATCATGCTTCATCAGTGGGGATACTAAAAATCTAGAGAACTGTCCTTTATGTGGCAGAATTTGAGAATTTCTTTGTAACAGTTCATAATCTTAAATGGTGTCATTCCTACGTACACCACACCTACTCTGACTAGTATTTAGAGCTTTCTTTAACGTAGTAGTATACTGTTTTTTCCCTAAGGATCATAAAGCTAGATTTCAGACACTAAGAAAATCCAGTTTGCAGACAAAGAGATCAGACTTTTTTTTTTTTTAATTACCTAAGGAAATAATTTTCAAAATCATATCTCTAAAATGTATATGTGAATAGTGACATAGCATAAAATCTGTACTTGTTCTCTCTGGAGGCATCTTGTGTGACCGACTGCCAGACTTCTTTACCATTTTTTGAGCCAATGCAGTGCCCCAGATTCAGGACAGAAAAAGAGGCTGTCCTGTGCCGGTACACGGTGTGCATGCAGGCTATTTCTAACTAGTTTTCTCCATAGCAGCAGCAGCCTCACCTGCATTATTTCCTCCTGGGCTATGAAATACAGAAACATTTGCTTATTCCTCTTCTGTGGAGGCCTACCGTCACTACCTCTTATTTTTTTAGCTTTTTTTAAGTTTAAAAAAATCATAGTAATTGGGCATCTTATCTATAAAGGCAGCTAGTAGCAGCTATCTGGAAGCTGTTCTGTTGTGCAGAGACTCAAAACAATCAGTAAAAATCCAGACAGTGTAGCAGATCCATCGGATTTCTTGTCTCTGAGTTATTTCTCAATGTAATATATCTTAAGCAGAAGAATATAATTCTTACAAGTCCCACTGGAACAGCAATTCACTTAAAATGTGAATCAGAGCTGAAGTAGCCTTAAATACTCTGTGTTCACAACCAACGGGTGTCAGCAGGAAGGAAAATATCCAGAACGTGAATGAGTGACAAGAGCGAGGTTCGGAAACACTTGAGTTTGAATGGTGTTCAGGTAGCTCAGCAAAGCAACTATTACTGAAGTGAAAGGAATTGCTATGGGCATTGAAAAAATGTAATGTGTATTCCATGTTTGTAAAATGAGTATAAGTAATGATGTCATATACATTAGAAGACTGGAAAATGTAGAGTTTTAAGGTTCTGGACTCCGATTGGAGTTCAAGTTGTCCTAGCTTCTGGTATAAAATTCTGAGGATATTGGAGAGCCTGTCATCAACCAATGAAAACAGATGAAATTGCTGATAGGTGATGACGCCTGGGTTCTGCCATTGGTAAAGTGAATCCAAAAGGTTACAATAAAATGTCATAAAATGGGAGAATCAAAGTCAAATTCAGCAGTTCAGAGTCTGGATTAAAAGGTAGTACGTGGAGCTATATGCGGTATTTGTCACATTATATTATGTTTCCTGGTGTTTGAGGGGAAAAGAAAAAAGCAAGAATTAATTGTTCTTCAAGAGCTTGTTGAGGTGGGCAGTATTTGTGTTGCATGATCGGGTATAACTGTGACACAGCTCTGTTGGCACAGAGGAAGACCTTGAGTGAATCAGTAGACAGCTGTGCATCAGGAGATGAATGAATTACAAATCTACCAGGTGATCTGCCATTTGTTCATTTGTATTTGGAACCCGGTACCCAGTAAAATAATTTATTTGGAAAAAAGTATTTTTAGATGAATAATGGTTATAAGATTAATGGCTGGATCATAACAAAGCTGAAATCTTCCTGTTATTTCTGCCAGGACAGATGAAGAATCGGTTCAAAGATTTCTTTGATATAGTAATCTCAGAATGCAAACTATGTGCCCAGTCAGTGACCTTGGAGGAGTGTTAGACAAACACATCTTACCAAAATGTTGTGCTGATGTCTTTTAGACATTTGAGAAACTGGAGAACTCTATGGAGGAGTTCTGTAGATACCAGTGTGGGAAGTATTCAGAAAGCAAAACTGAACCTTATACATTGGTTGCTTACACATATTTGAAGCTTTACATTATGTGAATATTAACTTGTGTTGGAATGGGGAAAGAGGCTCACACAGGAGCTGAGAACAGCAGCTGTGATGTTGTGTAGAAGCTGCTGATAAGCAGAGCCCATATCTGTGCCATTAGGCTGGTTCTGTGGTGGCTACGCAGAACCCTGTGGTGGCTACGCAGAACCCTGTGGTCTAAGCGCAGTGCACAGGTGAATGAAAAATTAATGTATGTTTTGGCTCATATTTTAAGGGCAATAAGGAGGTGACGAGAGAGTAGAAACATAGCTGAGTCAGTTGATATCAGAACTATAAAACTGCTCCTGTGGACTGCACTGATGAAGGGACATGGTATTTGTATTACTGTAATCAAAGTTGCTGGTAGGAAAGAAAATCTTCCTGCACTGAATGGTTGATACTGAGCAACTACTCAGTACTTTGTTGAGTAGTTGAGCCCATGCCACTTGCTACATTTGTGTACTGTGCTGCAGCCTGTATGTCCAGATAAGAGGCTTAATTTTCTGAACTTCAACTTGACTAATCCCCTGAATATCTGGCTCATTTGAAGTAAAAAACCTAAATTCCAATTTTACATTCATATATTCATTTTTTGAAGACTTGTTTTTGGAGCTTCTCAGTAGTGTCTCCCTACAACATCCCTCAAAAACAAAAGGTATAGTGCATGAATGAACTTGCTATTCTTTGTTGAAAGCAATGTCCTTTCAAACCGCATTCTTGCATTCCTTTCCCTCCATCCCCTTCCCTGTTTTCAAAGTGGCCATGATACAGGTATTTGAAGTAAGTAAATCTCTTTACTAAAGAGACACTTCTTTCAAGTCCCATCCTGTAAAGAACATGATGTTATTAGCAACTTAAAGTCTGTCACAGCTTGGTACAGCTTTTTTCGATTTGTAGGTATGTATTAGCCATTCTGTTTTCAGTCACTGTGTAAGTTTTGCTTGGACTGCCTCATTTATCTTACATAACAGACTAGAGGAGTGAGAACTTGTAAGAAGAAAGAGGGGGAAATGCCTTCTGGGAGTACTGATTTAATAAAAAAAAATTGTTTTTCTGAGCACTTCAAATTTATAAGCACTTGAGTGCACCTCATTCCCTGCCAAAATACACACTTTCTATTCATAGAGGAATTGCACAGACCAGCTGTCAGTTTGTCTCAGCATCTTCTCCTTTACTGAAATTCATACATTGCTTATATGCAGTCTACTGCTTGCAGTATAGATACTGGTGACTATACCACACTTACTAGTGAATCTCTTCTTCTAGCTTCTCCTTTAGTGTCTTTGACTGCCTTTGAGGTTGCTAGAGCGCTTTTTTGTTGTTGTTTGGGATTTTTTTTTCTAATTAATTCATTAGTATTTTTAAGTGGACTACCTCCTTGCAAAAAGAAAATTATTGTCAGTTGGTCTATGCCATTTATGACTTATTGCAGATTTTTGAAATAGACCTATTGAGACAAAAGTTTGCTATGGCTGTTATTATTTGGCAAACAAGTCTTATGTATTTGAAATTAGTCAACTAATTAGTCATCTTCTAAAGTGATGTTTTATTGGAAGCAATCTGAGCCTATTACTAGGTCATACCCTGTATACCAGACTGTAGTTTCCGTAAACCAACATCTTTATACACTTTACACATTTTTGTACTCTGATATCGTTTCAAAGAAACACAATGAGGTATTTATTATTAAGGCTGGCTTAATCAAAATATTTCTGAGCTAAAAGGAAATTTCTTCTTATGTGTTGCTTCCTCTTGGGAGAAACCTCTGCAGCCTGCTGCCGTAGGTTGGATGCCTTGGTCGTTTATTTCTCCTGTAAGGAAGGCAGTGTAATTTCCTCTCTCTGCTATAGTGCTCTGTGGGAGGTGTGAACTGGCTTTGCAACCTGGCTTGGAAAAAAGAACAACAGTCTTTTGAACACCAAGGATCTCATACAGTGTCCTGCATATGTGAAAACTTTATTTTAACTGATAACTAGAGGCACATTTTCTTTCTGCTTATGCCGAGTCCACCTTGAATCCAATATGACAATTCCATGTGACGTTCCTAAAGCATTGTGCAGGAGGTGACTGTCACGCATTGATTATTTGTGGCTGAGTAGTCAGTTAATACCTTTCAGTACAACTCTTATGTTTCCTAAGTTTGAAAAACTACAATTAAAATGAGGGTGAAATGCTTTGGCAGATTGTAGGAAAAGCATGGAAATTTTCACAATAGAGATCAAATGGTCTGCAAATAGCCATCTACACTACTTTGTAGTCCGGAATCCATTATGAAGTAGCCACTGTTATTCTGCTCTTGAAAGACATGCATAGATGTGATTTTTAATTTTTTATGAATAAGCAAAGAGGAATAAATAAAACCTACTCAGTGTTCAGCTATCTACTGTCAAGCCTCAAATATATTTAATAAATACAAGCCACAGGTGTAAAGTAGGGTTAATCTGTTCCTTCTGCTATTTATTTCTGATTAGATGCCTCCAGCGTGCTTTAATTAAAAATGTAAAAAGTCAAGTTTTACTCTGAGAAATGACTATCTAATCTACAGCATGGAACTCTGAAGAGGAGCATTTGCTGGGACCTGTATTACCACACCCCCCATCGAGAGCATCGCTTCATACACTGTGTCCTTGTTCTCTGGCCCGATGGTACTTGGTTGCTCTTTGCTCAGACAAAACTCAAAAGAATGTTGTCACTCCAGAAAGAGATATTTCCCTGTGATTTAAGGGTTCTCCCACCTGAAATTCAACGGGACTTTGACGCTATAGATTTTATTCATAGGTGTCAAAAGGAAAATTCTCTATGTACATCCATTTTAGATATAATCTTTACTAACCATAATAACAATTTTTACACTAATTATTTTCAGATGTTTACCAGTATACATGATTCCATGCCCTCATATTGGCACATATTAGTACCACAACTAAATATTTTTGGGTTGAAGTTAAAAACATAGTACAGGATATAATAATAAAGAATAAAATAAAATAATATTATATATTATTTTATATTATTCAGGCACCACTTCATGTTCAGCACATGCTTAGTGATCAGCTTTACAGAAGTGGAAATAAGTATCTGTTTATTTGAATCTAACCCAATTTAGTCACATTTTTTTTTTTTTTATATATGATTCTGCTTTCCTTTCCTATTAGACGTTCTACATACAAACCTAGATCACCATTGTGTTACCAGGTCACCCGATCCTGAAACATTTTATGGGTTTAAAGGCACATCTTTAAGGAATGCATGCAAATCTGGTTAATCTTCATAGAAATTTTTCTACCTCCTTGAACTGACTAGGTCATCATACGAAGCTGAAGAATTTGACATATTGTGAATTATTGTGTTATTTTATCAGGATGGAGTGAATTGAGTATTGAGATGTATTTTACTGACAAAAGCAAGAAAAACTTTACTGTGCTTGGATGCATACTCTGCTGTATGTTAAACTAAGCTTGTCTATGATTATCTGAAACTTTTAGTAAGAATTGAGAGAACTATCTGGTTTCAAGTAAGAAATAGAATATCTTACACTTGTAAGTAAGAAAATGCTTAAATGAATTACAGGGTGTAAACAGGGAAGGAAAGTATTGTTTCCAGGGGAAATGGGGGTGAAAAAGACAATGAACAAACTTGTTCATAAACTTAACTTTAACTGAAAATTAGAAACAAGCTGAAGTATCAACACTGTGTTCTGAAACTTGGCTATTGTGCAGCACTACTCTTGTGGATTTTTTTACCATTTAGTAACTGAAAGGTCATATGCCTTTCAAATTAATGACTGGTAAGCTTCTGCACGCTTTCAACAGGACAAGTGTGTTCTGATGAGAACTTGCCATTAAAGGGCTAAAACAATTAACCATCACACCCGTTTCTCCCTGCAGAACTGGCGTGTCAATGCAGTTGGTAACAAGAAGTGTAAAATTATTGAACGAACTGGTCAAGTTTCTGAGGACTCCACCTACGGGCCTGTTATTTTCTGCTGCCTTGATAGCGATTGTTGCAGCGTTCACAATTATTCATTGAGTCAGCCCCAGATATCTTGATTTCAATTTGATCATATGAAATATGTTTGAAATACAACAAGGGAAAGTGTAGGGTCCTACATCTGGGCAGAAACAACCCCAGGTTCCAGTATAGGATGGGGAGCTACCTGTTAGAGAGCAGTGTAGAGGAAAGGGACCTGGGGGTCCTGGTGGGCAGCAGGATGACCATGAGCCAGCACTGTGCCCTTGTGGCCAAGAAGGCCAATGGCATCCTGGGCTGTATTAGAAGGGGGGTGGTTAGCAGATCGAGAGAGGTCCTCCTTCCCCTCTACTCTGCCCTGGTGAGACCGCATCTGGAATATTGTGTCCAGTTCTGGGCCCCTCAGTTCAAGAAGGACAGAGAGCTGCTGGAGCGAGTCCAGCGTAGGGCAACTAAGATGATTAAGGGAGTGGAGCATCTCCCTTATGAGGAAAGACTGAGGGAGCTGGGTCTCTTTAGTTTGGAGAAGAGGAGACTGAGGGGTGATCTTATTAGCGTTTATAAATATATAAAGGGGGAATGTCATGAGGATGGAGCCAGGCTCTTCTCAGTAGCGACCAGTGATAGGACAAGGGGTAATGGATTCAAGCTGGAACACAAGAGGTTCCACTTAAATTTGAGAAGAAGCTTCTTCTCAGTGAGGGTGACAGAGCACTGGAACAGGCTGCCCAGGGAGGTTGTGGAGTCTCCTTCTCTGGAGACATTCAAAACTCGCCTGGACGCCTTCCTGTGCAACCTCATCTAGGTGTTCCTGCTCTGACAGGGGGATTGGACTAGATGATCTTTTGAGGTCCCTTCCAATCCCTAGCATACTGTGATACTGTGATACTGTGATATGAATAAAAAAATTTCCAGGTGGGGATTTATAGTAAAATACTGCTTTAAGTCATCCAATTATCTGCAAAGAAGATGCAAAATCTGGCTGTATTTGTTCATTAATTTCAAAGGTCTTAAATGCCCTTAAAAGTATCAGTAGTTATTAGCTGTTCTTAGCAGTGCAGAATATTCTTCTGTGGAATGGCTACAGACACATTTGGGTATTTAGAAGACTGGCTTCAGCAGGATGCTGAACAGTGGTTTACTTTTGAGTCAGTCAGGATAATGTCAATGCGTTCCAAATGCAGCCTGTCGTGCAGGGACCCTTTTTCATAATGTTTCGTTCTTTATGGAAATTGCGCTGCAAGCTCCTGGTTTGAAGGAGGACAATGTTGTTAGCTATGGAGAGTACAGTGTTAACCTAGATAGGTCAAAGAGCACGCTATTACCCTGGCAGGTTTTGCAGTGAAATGGTTAACTAACTGAGCTGTTGAGATTTCAGACATGTTTGTGGTTAAAAGACAATGAAGTGTGGATAATCTTACCATTATTCTACTCTGGATGATGTAGAGTGATGAGAGATCACTTTGAGAAAATGGAACACAATAGTATTATTCAGTGAACTGAAATGACTTTATGTGGTACAGTAACTGTGTAAAGTGCTTTTTCCTTGAAAAGGTTTGAAGCTTGAAAGCAAAAGCTGGAGCAGCTCTTGCAGTCTACTTCTGTACATACCTGCTTCTATGCCTTTTGTGTTCCGCAGGGCATTTGAACTTATTTAAAAACCAAAACAAAACCATTCTGCTGGGTCAAAATGGAGCTGATTCACATCAGAGGCAGCTGATAGGCATTTCCCTACAGTAAACCATTGCTTTGTTGCAATATCAATGTATTGTGTGCATAGAGTAAATGTGCATATTTAGTGATGTTTTTTTCTGTCTTGTGTTGCTATATTTGAGTGAAAGGTGACTCTAGAGATACTGAAATGGAATGCTTTTGTACTACTCAAACTAAAAGATGGTATGTAGAGCCCCAAAATTTCACTGTTTTAGAGTGGATCTAAAGCTAAACCCAAAATTATGGTGGGAGTTTTCTTGCTTGAGGTGATTTCTTCTGTAAACAATTTATTTTACAAATATCCTGTAATTCCTGAAGAAAAAGAAGGGAGTTCTCCAGAACTGTGAAATTCTGCAATGTGTTTTCTCAGGTATTTTATTTTGGTATGGGGAAGATTTAACTCAGTTTATTGATTCAACTTACTTCTAAATTTTCAAACTCAAAAAGTTTTGGTTTGTTGTTTTTGGGGGGCTTTGGGGGAGGGGGTGTTTTTTTTTTTGCATTGATTTTGATTTTTCTGGCAAAATGTCAAGAATAAATGAACAGAATACATCCAACTTTGTTAACAAATCTGCTAGTCAGCTTCTGGATAAAGAATTCAGCCTGGCAGAATGAAATTAGAGCCAAGAGCTCATTCCCTAAAATTATTGTAGATTAAGATGGTCTAAATAACCTAATGGTTTATTCTTCACACTACATTCAATACAGAAAAAAAAAAAATCTGCATAAAATAATTTGTTTCTATAAGGTATATCTGCATTTTTCTCAAGTCCTAAATGCTAAGAAAATGAAATTAACAGTTCTTACGGTCAGAATACTCAATGAAAAATGCTTTCTTTACCTTTTGTTTAGATTAGCTCAAACACACAAAAATTTCCAGAGCAAATAGGCATTTTTCTCAATGTTTTTCTTCACTCCTTTAACCTGCTGCATTAATTAGGCGGATAGGCATTAAGTATGTCAGATAATGGTGGAACTGGGACCAACGTCATAAACTGACATTGGTAGTACACTTGTATCCTATTGTTATCCTGTGGGAATACAATAGATAAATGACACTTCCATCCCAAAGTATTTTCTCTCCCAATGTACATTTTGACAGCCAATGGGCGGCTTGGCACTGGCTGGGAAGAGAGGGCTTTTGACTTACAGCTGCAGTGGGTAGTTTTGGGAGTCAAAATGAATTTAGCTAAAAGTCGTTAACACCCTTGATGCATTTGGGGTCATAAAAGTCACAGAAGTTGAGATGCTAGTAACAAAAGTCTTTGTAGCTGCTTGTACTCTGCGTCGGGGAGACCTTGGAGTAGTTATTTCCAGATTTGTCTGCTTAATTCCAGTTCCTTCTTAAGGCAACAAGAGGGACTGTATGCAAAATGTAAATAGTCCTTGCATGCTATGTCCAAGCTTGTATCTTTTCAAATACAGTACTACTTCTGTACTCAGAAGTAACCACGAAAAATTGCCGTGTCCTAAGGTCATGCCTATTCTGTCCTCCTATTCTAAGATCAGAAGAACAGTTTGTGAACTTGAATTAACTGATTTGAGCTGAGATAACCTGATTTGAACTGACTGTATTTGTACTTCCACCACATGTCCAATCACATATCAGATTTTAACAGATAGTGAAGGATTTTATAAGATGACTTTGCAATGCTGAAATTGCTGGAAGATGATTTTCAGTTATTAAACTGGAAAAAAAAACCTCTCAAACCAACTATGCAAGCGTGAGCCTTTCCCTGAGTATTCCCTCTTTTCTTTGGAAAATTATGTATGACATAAGAATTACACTTAAGCTTTTAAAATGAAGTTTAGGAAAGAAAAAATGGAGTCTGGTCTCAGTGGAAATGCAAAAGACAAATGTAGATAGCGTGTACTGTGGCAGAGCAACTGCATTTTCAGCCTGGATGCTTGGGAGTTGTCTGTTTATAGTAGCATAACAAGCTGCCAATTGTCCTTCTGTTATTTTTTTCCTTAAACTCATCCATGCATTTCATTCCTTCTCTTTGCCTCTGCATTCTTGTTTTTTCATCTTTCTGCCAAACTTTAAACCTTTGATTGTATCCTAATATTGTAGCCTCTTCTTCCTTCTCTTTGTTTCAGTATTTTCTGTCAGCAAACAACAAAATTCTGAATCTTGGGTGGATATTGCCGCCAGAAGTGCTTCTTACTTTCTGGTCTGGAAATCCACACCATGCCACCTGTAAACAGAAGAGTTTCTTAAATTTATCTATATTCACTACTGGGAGGAGCTTTAGAAATAGACCTCTTTCAAGATGACTAGCTGTTTGGTGTGTCACATTCTTTCTTCTCTAGCTGTGCACCACAACATGTATTCTCTGCAGATTAATTTCCCAGTATGAAAGGGTTATTGTGTGTGGCAATGTAAATGAGTATCATTTTTGATGTACAGTAACAAAAAAGGACGTCCCCTCTGTAGGGCTGCAGTAGTTGTATGAGGATAAGGAGAAGGTGTGCTTGCTAATGGGAGCTATGAGCTGGCTTGATGGCTCAGAATTTGAGTGAGAACAGTGGTTGACTGAGTGAAAAATTTTTTTGGTTTTTAGCTTTTTTCCTCTACCACTCAAGATTTCCAAATAGCACTTTTAATACGTTAATTGAAAACAGGATATTGTATTTCTTCTGCTGCTTTGTTCTAGAAACTTACACGCCTCAGAGGGCTGTAATAAAGCACTCTTGGGGACCTGACTACGTAACAGTGCTCTTATACCGCAAACTGGGCAAGTTGTTATATTATTAGTTATATGTCTCTGTTTCCATTAGCAAAAAGCCAAATACACTTTCAGGATTGTCCTAACTATTGGACATGATAGTGTTTTCATGGGTGTCTATGTAAAAATTTTGATTCTCTTAGCAAAAACTGCATTTTGATATTGAAGAGTCTATTTTTCCCATTATATTGTTCCTATTCTCTATTAAAAACTGCAAAGCCAACACATTTTGACATCAATTTACTATTGCTACAATTCTTAGGAAAATTAATTATAATTTTAACAACTTATAATAATAATGTAATAAAATAATTTAATTTTCCCATAAAATGTATCCTTCTCTAAGCAATCATTAACTGTGCTCTCCTTCCCCATGTATTTCCTCTGATTAATATTTATGAATGGTTTTACACGGAGTGGCATCCTTTTAACTCAAGGTCCAGGAAGGAAGGGTAAAAACAGAAGGAGAGAAGGAAATAACTACAATAAAGACTTTTTTTTGGAATTTGCTTATGTGAAAGCACCAAGGACACAATTGACAAATTAATTAACAGCCTGGTACTTTAGGAAGACCCACTGAAAACCTCCCATAAGAAAAACATTTTCTGATTCTGAGGAAATGATTTGATGGGAACATATTGATTTTTGTCTCTGCTCTCGGGAGAAACTGGCCAGCCTGCCTTTTTCTCAGTTTTCATCGCATTCTGCTTCCTGGTGCTGTCAGGGAGACAGGAGAGTCCTGCCAAAGCTCCCTGTTCCCTTGTGAAGCTAACTACACAGCGATCCAGTTCCCGACTTCTACACAGCTTTCTCTTCAGGCTGCTCAGTTTCCCAAAGAGATGGCTTTTTAATGAGCTGGAGAGTCCTGAGCAGCTATTTCCATGATTCAGTCATCTCATATAATAAGTCATTTGCATGCCATTATATTTAGTCTCACTATAAAACTAGTAATTAGCTGAATTTCATATCACTGATGTGTTTGTATAACTACTTCTGGAGTTTTACAACATGAAAAGTGTATGTATTGAGACTCATGAACTGAGAGGTGATTAATATCTCCTTTTCTCACCAGTTTGTCCAGAAGGTATACGCCTGCCACATAGGAAAAAGTGTCCTGGCAAGCTAACTGATAATAGAGGCCAGTTACCCAGGCAGTTAGCATTTCAAAAATATGTATGCATGTCACTAGTACTTTGTCAGGTGGCCTTACATTAGCAGGAGATTCATAAGTCAATATCCTGATCACATATATCGAGGGGACTTTGGATTATAGGAAATCACGATTGATATATTTATGTTAAGTGGAATTCCAACAAAGAAATCAAGTTAGAGGTTAAAATCTGGGAGGCAGTGCTAGAGGGAAGTATATTTTCAGATAAATCAGATTTCAGGTCCAAGAAACACAGAATCCCTCTTGTCAGGTCATAGTTAAATGAAGCACAGAAAAGACTTCGGGAATGAACCTCAGAGGCAGCTAATGAAGTGTGTTCTTGCTTGACTACTTCATGTCCATTTTCTCAAATTAATGAAGTTAGTTTCTCGATTCTATGTGTTAGAGAATAAAGCACCTTCATGGTTTTCATTTGCATCTTTTCTGACAGACAGGGATTTCTAGAAAATCATCAAATAACAGGGTGCTCTCTCCTGGGAAAATGATGAGAAGCACAGTCCTGCCCCTGGTGCAGCTAGGGTTGGTGTCTTTTGTGCTTTTAATGTCAAGCTGCAAGAAGAGCCTGTCTGTGTCCCCTCCTGGACTTCCCAGGGTAGCTGAAGCGATCAGCTATCTGAGAAAACCTCCTTGGTGTTTTTTCACCAGAGTGACCTAAGCCAGCTATGTCAGCATCTCCCCATAGGTCCTGTGCTCCATCTGTCTACTTACCTGTGGGGCCCACCTGGGCGCTCGCTGCAGTTTGGTCACGTCCTTGTTGGCATGGTGAACCCCAGTAGGGACCTAGCCACAGACTTTGGCTGCCCTCCTCCTGTGGACCTCAAGGTTAAGGTGTTTGTCTCTGCAAGGATTCTGTGTTGACCCTGTTAATCTGTTCATCCTCCCAGATGCTCACCTGCTCCTGCAGCCCCATACCCTGGTGGTGCAGCTCCTCAACCAGCCCACACCTCCTGCAAGCAAGGTCTCCACCTGCCCCCACCCAGGCTCAAGGCACTGGGTAGCCACATCATCCGTCAGAAGCCCCTCTGGATCCAGCATCTGCTGTGCTGTGGGTACTGCTCCAGGTGCTGCTGGTGACCATGCTTTGTGTTGTGACATCACCACTGTTGGATATTTGTATCCCGTCATAGGCAGATTTTTCAGCCCCCAACCATGTTCCCTCCTGCACCAACTGCTGTGTCTCTTATTTGACACGTCTGTTAGCTGTGCGCTGGGCCTGCCAGTGTTATCCCTAGCACCAGCAAAATGGTTGCTGGAAGATCTCTAAACAGGAATCGGCTGAAGATGAAATGCAAAGTACCCTTTGTTTACAGACGGCTGACAGGTCATTAGAAACTGCTTGAGCCTGTGAGGAGCAAAAGCCTGGGACAACTCCCATTGCCCAGTAACAGCAGAGACCCTGAATCTCGAAGAGATCCTTGAAGACCCCTGACAATCTCAGAAGTTCCTAGAAGATGGAGAAGATCTAGAAGTTGAGCCTAGGAATGACTGCCCAAACTGCTGCATCAATATCTTTGTTGCTACTGTTTTGCTGTTTTTCCATGATGCTTGCTGACATCCTTGCAGTGCGATGGGACAGCTCTCAGCATCCTTGCATGCTTTCCTTATGGTCCCCTGCAGTCGGATAGTATCTAAGTTTGCTGAAGAGTTTTGACCTTCCTTTCTCGTAGGGGAGTTACAGTGTTTTGGAATCGTGCTTCAGTGCTCCCAAATCTGCAGCCAGGGTTAGGCACCTGGTCAGCCTGATAATAGACCTTCTACACCAAAGCCTTGGGGTACTTTGCCTTCTCCATAGCTTTGTCACTGGGTTGCCTGCCCCATGAAGCAGCAGGCCCAGCTGGACCTTGACTTTCTTTTGGGTGCCAATGCTGCTTGAAAGACAAAAAAGTCTTTCTTGTTGTCCTTATAATCCAGACTGGTTTTGTGTCTCTGTATGGTGTTTTATCCTTCCAGCATATCTATCACTCCATTGTTTTCATCCACACAATTTGTGCTCATGCATTTAATCCAATCATCCAGATAATTTATAAAGATTAACTAGGAGGATTATCAGTATCTGTTCCCTGGGAGTTCCATGCCTGATGTCTGTCAGTTTGAGCCCCTCATCACCACCCTTTAAGCTCAGTAGCTTAGGCTATTTTCAACCCATCTTGTGGTTCATCTGTCCAGTCCAGAGCTTTCCAGCTTGTTCACAAGGATGTTATCTGAGAAACTGTCAAAAGGCTTGCAAAAATCAAGGCAGATAACATCCACGGCTTGCCCCTCATCCAGTCGGCAAGTTGTTTTTTCATCATAGAAGGCAACAAAACTGGTCAAGCACGGTTTACCCTTGGTAAATCCATGTTGGCTTCTCCCCGTTGCCTAGTTGTCCACTGTGTTACTGTGAGTAGCTTTCCTGAGGACCTTAGTTTTTCCGGGAAATGACGTGAGTCTGACAGACTTTAGTTTCCTGGATCTTTCTTTTGCCCTGTTGGGAAAAAAAATTGCCCTTTTCCAGGCATCTGGACTTCCCGTGATCCCAGTGACCTTTCAGAGACGAGAGGGAGTGTTTTGTAATTATGCCAGCCAACTCTTGACATCCCTTACCAGTTTGCTCCAGCAGAGCTTTTGCATTACTAAGTGCATCTAACTGCACATCACCCAACTGATATTTCTATGTTCCCTTTGGGAGTCTGTCCCCTTTTCAATTTCTCACATGCTTCTAAGGAACAGCCTCATTATCTTACTGTTTATTGTTCCAGGATGCTTCTCTTGTTATACCTGATCCTTTTCCCACTTACAGAAAAGGGCTTTTCTTGTGGTTCAAGAAGGCTGTCTCCAAAAATCTGCCAACACTCCTGAGCTCCTTTGCTCTCCAAGGCAGACACACATGAGATCCCTCTTTACTGTTCCCTGGGCAAGCAGATAGCTGCTTTTCTGAAGTCCTGGGTCTTCTTTCTGCTGCTTGTCTGCCTCACACCCCTTAGATCTGAAACTCTACAGCCTTATGGTCACTGCAGTGTGTGCTGCTGTGTTGGTTTCCCAGGAAGGTTAAAGTCCCTATGAGAAGCAAGTCCTATAGGCTTGAGGCCTGTTGGCAGTATCTAGAGAAGGTTCTGATCCAGTGGTCTGTAGCAGATGCCTACTATGAGATCTCTGTCATTGGTGGTCTTTCTGATTTTGGCCCAAAACCACTATACAAATCACACGCTGTGCACTCAAACTGCTCTTCGACAGAGTGCCCAACCCCTCATCCTTTTCTGCCCTTTCTGCCTTTCCTGAGAGCCTGTACCTGACCACTGCAGGACTCCCAACACATGAGCTTTCCCACCTTGTTTCTGTAATTCCAATGGCATTGCAACAATGTGACTGCAGGTGGAGTTCCATTTCTTCTGGTTTGTTCCCCAATTTGCAGGTACTGCTGCACAGGCACTTGACATGAAATGCCATCTGCCCCTTGTCCCTGGGAGGACTGTGGGAACATCCCCCATGGCTCAGCACCATGCATGCTTTCATCTTGTCCCCTCTGGCCTCGCTTGCCTCCAGGCTTCAGACAGCACTGCTCATTAAATTGAATTTTAAGCCTGCTCTGCTAAGTTAGCCAGCCCATTGACCATGTCCTTGCCCCTTCTTGGTAAGTAGATTCCATTCCTCCTAGAAGCCTTGAATTCTCCTCAAAGAGCATGCTGTGGTCACAGGGTCCAAAAACCTGCATGTGACACAGGTCATGTGGGCAAGTGCTGATTGGGTGACATGCTTGTCCCTTGGCTGCAGTGACAAGACTGAGAAGAAAGCAACCTTAGTTCTGGTCCTCTTTCCTTTAGCCCTCTGTTATCCTGCTTGTTCTTTTCTGGCTCATGTTTTGCAGGATTATTGGTGTCCACATCGAAGAAGTGTAGAGGGTAGAAGTCTGTGGGCTGGATCAGCCTTGGCAGTCCCTCCATGACAGGCCGGACTTTGGCTCCAGGTAAGCAGCAAACTTTCTGTTACTAGGCGTCATGTCAGCAGATGGGTGCCACAGTGTCCTGCAGAAGGGAAGTCTCGGGATACTAATACACTCTCCTCCTACTCCTTGAGGATTTTGCCCTGTTGAGTAGAAGCTGCTGGCCTGGTTCTCTCTTCTAGGGACCCTTGTTTGTCTTTCCCATCTTTTGCCAGCACTCCCTGCCTCTTCTTCATCTGAATTTTTCCATGTGAGGGGTGAGCTGTTGCCTGTCAGAGACAAAGTTCTCTAACCAGGTTCTTTTAGATATTTGACAAGGAGGGTTTAATGCTTATGTATTGGGTTTATGTGGCAAAGTTTGGTAGCAGGGGGAGGGCTACAGGGGTGACTTCCGCGAGAAGCTGCTAGAAGCTTCCCCCATGTCCAATAGAGCCAATGCCAGCCAGCTCCAAGTTGGACCTGCTGCTGGCCAAGGCTGAGCCCATCACCAACAATGGTAGTGCCTCTGTGGTAACATGTTTAAGAAGGAAAAAGAAAAACTGTGCAATACCAGCAGCAGTCAGAAGAGATGAGTGAGAATATGTGTGAGTGAGACACCAGGGTCAGTGAAGAAGGAGGGGGAGGAGGTGCTCCAGGCGCTGGAGCAAAGATTCCCCTTGCAGCCCATGGTGAAGACCACGGTGAGGTAGGCTGTTCCCCTGCAGCCCATGGAGGTCCATGGTGGAACAGATGTTCACCTGCAGCCCATGGAGGACTTCATGCCAGAACAGGTGGATGTGCCCAAAGGAAGCTGTGACCCCGTGGGAAGCCCACACTGGATCAGGCTCCTGGCAGGACCTGTGGCCCCATGGAGAGAGGAGCCCATGCTGGAGCAGGTTTGCTGGTGGGATGTGTGACCCTGCAGGGCAGCCATGCTGGAGCAGTCTGTTCCTGGAGGACTTCACCCCATGGAAAGGACCCATACTGGAACAGTTCATGAACAGTAACCTATGGGAAAGACTCACGGTGGAGAAGTTCATGGAGGGCTGTCTCCCATGAGAGGGACCATTTATGTATGAATGTAAAGAATAATCCAGCAATTGCTATATATAATCACAATATGAACATGATTCTTATTACAGGTCTCTGTGTGATCACTGTCCTGATGCTGGGTGTCCCCAGTCACTGGGAAGGACTATGCGGGTTGAAGTCAGCTCAAACTTGTTTTTTTCAAAGACTGTTTTTTATTAGTTGTCCAGTTTTATAGTTTATTTTGGGCTGAGCCATGTACACACTTTGCCCTCCACACACCAGGTTGGTCACACACCAGAAAGACATTACTCTCTACTAATTATGTCAGGGAAGGCTGAGATAATTAGTGCAACCATATATCCAGAACAAAGTTTACTCTCCAGTCCCCCTTGTGTTGAGATGACCTCAGCTTTCTTTACAATTGGTGGTCATTCTTTACATTCTTCCTCTTTGGCCGTAAACAAGGTTTTGACCTTATCACAGGGGAAAAGTACTAACTGCTAAGTAGCAGGGCAAGTATTTTAGTGAGTTGCATGTGTTTAGCTTCTACCCAGTCCCACCCCTTCCCCCCCACATCCCCCCCCCCCAAAATAAAGTTTCTGCTAGGATAGTATAGATTCGACAAGTTCATTATGAATAGCAGTGAAGGGTACATTCTGCTTTTCTCTTTCTGCAAGCCTTTTCTTCTTTATGTGTCCTGGACTCTCTTTTTAGTTTTTTTCCCATTTTATTTTTGGATGGTGTGTGCAATAATCAGTGGGTACTTTTTACTGTTGCATCAGTTATAGTCAGAGGAGTAGGGAGGACTTCATGAATTATAGATGACTGTTAGATCCAAGAATCTTAGATGAGTAACAATATTATTGGATAAAATTCAAGTCAGAAATGTGTTTTAATAAATAAGCTTAAACCCTCTTGTATCTGCCAAGAATGTGAAATACCATCTAAATACCAACTAAGACAATCTAATGTTAAGAAAGCAGTCTACTAGAAAGAATGCAAAAAGGAATGTACGCTTACTAGATTGAAGATGTTTTACAGCTGCTATATTGTAGATTACTTCTGGCAGAGATGACACCGCAGTTAAAATGATTGTAATTAGTATAGTCTTGTAATTGTTATTCCTGTGTCTCTCAACCTGAGATCAGGCTGTTTACATCATCAGAAGTATTTAGAAACCACAACTCTAATGCAAGGAATGTTATCATGTACTAAAAGCTCTTTTGAGAAAGATATTACAGACCTCACTGAGTTTTGGGTTGTTTGTGTTTGTTTTTGTCAAAACCTAGCCATGCAAATCTAGGGATTGGATCTAGGTTACTATTGTGTTTTTTAGTTACACAGTTTGTTCAGGATTAAAAAAAGTGTGTAAGATGTGATTGGGTGTTGATGGTATGGGAGCATGGGAAGGGGGGACTGTTTGAATGGATCTGTGGCTCAAATGATGATACTTCATAGGTGTGTGGTGAGGTACTGTTTGTGATTTATGAGGAAAATTGCAAACGATAATATACTGACACGAAAACTAATGCACAGAGCTATTAAGTGATCTCTTTCCCATTGCATATCTGTAGGAAAATCTATAATCAAAGCTGGAAATTTTATATGCTCCTTTCATTTATTAGTCTCTACAGATTTTGTTATGATGTTGAAAAGATTTTTTTTATGATGTTTTGAAAGAAGCAGAACATAACAAAAAAAAATATAGATATTTACAGGGAAATAAGAAAGATCTGAAAATCATATGTACTAAAAAATCTCTATATGACAGTTACTAGGGAAATGGGTAAACATGAATGAAAGCTTTTCTGGATTCAGTTAGTGATGGTCTCATCCCACATTTAATGCTTTCATGAATTTTGAATGATTTCTATGGGAGAACTTGCCTTAAGGCTGTTTCACTCACCAAAGTGGCAACATGGTGTGCAAAATGACCTCCTGCCCATAACTGATAGCAGGAACAACAGCACTTTGAAATTATGCCTCTGGGGAAGTTATAATGGTTTCTCAGAGGATTCGTAGAAGCAGCTTGTACTCAGCTTCTTGGCCTGACCATCTTCAGGTGATATCACCTACTTCATCTTAAACTGGCTTACTGGAAACCCATGTGAATGTCATTTACTCAGTTTTTGTTCTGCTACCCAATTCATCTGGGAGCTCTTAGCAGAAGGCTATACCGGGCGAATTTTTGTATGTTACACGCTGTGTTTGTATAGTTGAGAAATGACTCACACCTCTCAACTGCAACAGCTGTTAGCTGGCCATAAAAAGCTTAAATATATCTTGCAGTATTAGAATCTTAACACGTGCAAGCTCATGATTGGAGTTGCCAACACACAGCTATGCAATAATGGTAGCACAGGCAGCTTGCTCCAAAATGTCATCTTATGACTGTCGCCTTCCTTCCACCACAAAGCTGCCTTCTACATGCCATTTTTGGGCATCTTTAAAGTTGGCAGAACACTGCATCTGAATTTTTACAATTGACTGCTGTACCTGCCACTCTCATGGTGAAGGTCTCTAACTCCTAGTGCATTTCGTTGTCATTATTATGAAATAATTGGCACACTGTAGTTGAAACTGTGTATGCGTGTTCGGTCCTTGAAGCATAAGTCTTTGTTAGACAATCTGACTGCATGCACATGTTAATGCCATCAGTATTTTTTGCATTGTTTTTGTGAGAGAGGCAAGTTACCTTGGTAGAGGATTGAATACCATGAACATTTGAGTACATGTGTTTTTGCTGAAGTCTCTGCAGTGATAATAGTTTGACTGACATTTTACCAAATCACGTCTTGAAAGTTTTTCCCTTTTTGTAGTTAGTAGTTAAAACATTGAAATAAGTATGATAAAAACATCATTTCAGTCAGTTGATTACTTAAAAGCTGTATGAAATATATATATTTTGAATGTTTATTTTAAAATTGTAGTATTGTTTCTGTTTTATAGCCAGGAATAAAATTCTCTGCAATATTGCAAGTGCATCTTCAACAGCATTAGTGAAATGGAGAATGGAAGGGAAGCAGGGAAGCTACCATTGCCTTTTTTATACATTGCATTTTTTGGTGAGGAAAACTGCTACAGAGACTCAAGAAAAAGGACCCCCTAAAAGAAACATATGAAAAGAACAAGTACAGAAATTAATTTTTAAGTCTTGATTACATGCCAGTTCAAACAACTGTTCTAGAAAAATGTAGCTGTATATGCCAATTCAAGTATTTTTCCCATGCAGTCTTGATGGGAATTATCATTCATACCATTGTTCTTTTATAGGTGAAATAACTGTGAACAAAATGTGATGGTTGGTCTATTTGGACCAAGAACTTTTTGAGCTACATTTATAGCACAAACCTAAATATGAAACTAGACCCTGACATTAGTGTCTTTTGGGTTTTTTGTTCCTGTTTTTTTCACCCCCCAAATTCATAGTTTTATTATCTTAAAATTATTATTAAGTCATTATTGTATTTTCTTAATATTTTCTGAATGTTTGTAATATTTTCTTAACAAAAATTACTACTTTAAGCACTAGTCCAAGGATATTTGGAGTGCAGTCAACACTGTATTGCACTGAATCTGGTGAACCGTAATTATATCGGTCTTTGCACCAGCTTGATTTTTTTGTTGTAAGTCTGTCTATACAACGCTATATAAAGTGACTTAGACATAGGATTTCACTTGAATGAATCATGAATATTATATGTTATTCTAAATACAGTCATTTAAATATTTTTTTTTTGCTGTAGACAATGAATACTGAAACCCCAATTTATAGCACTTAATCTCATTTTTATAACACTGATTTTTTTAAAGCCACTATGAAATAAAAAAATATGTAAAATAAGTAGTTAATGTGTTTTTGCAGATTCATTTTGAAGAACTATTTTCAAGGCAGAATCCCTGTCTGCACTAGATAGATACAGCAGTAATTTATTTCAGGATGTGTTCATGAAAATAAATGTAAAAGACCTTCTCACAATGTCTTTGTCAACCTTGGAATAAGTTAAATAAAGTCCCTTAGTTGATCGTAAACCATAAACTTGTGTAGCTTTGGTGATATATGTTCTGTCAAAGAGTCAGACTCCTCAGCAGTTAAATAATTATCCTGATCAATAAAGTAAATTAGGAATAAAAGACAGAGTGTAAAAGGAAGATTCTGGGTAGGACAGTGAATTGGGTGATGGAACTTTAGCTGTTTGATCTTGTTTTTATACAGAACCTGACAAAACTAAAAATAGAAATGCCAGGATTAACTTCTGTTGAACAAGTTTTATTTCTAATCTTAAATAAATAATAATGACCAGTCAAACCCTGAAGCTTACACTCAAAAAACCCCTGAAGTTTAATAGGATTTAATGCTGTGATTCTGAAATGCTGCAACCAGCATTGGCAGCCTTCATAACCCCCTTCCAAACTTACAGCTAAACTGCTGTGGTGTATCAGGTAGATACGTCAGAGGTAAGAAGCCTATGTTAGTAGAATCCCATGGCATGGTGGGGTTTTTTGATGTTCAATATCTGATCAACAAAATTAAGGAGCCTGAAAAAAAAATAATTTATTACGTCAATTTGCGTCCACTATAGCACCAACACATACAGGAGGAGGAGCTGCCTTCTCAGCCTACAGCAAGCCCACCCTCCACCAGCTGCAAGGTTGAGATAGTTGTATTTAAATCTGATGATTGTGGGGAAAAAGTTATACAGTTTAGTGGTGGTAGGATATTTTAAGTTAAGTTTGACCAGATACTAAGCAAATTAAACACAAACAAAACACCCAGAAAGGATCAGAGGTGTGTTACCAGTGAGAATGGAGAACACTCAATTGGCTTCTCCTACAGCCAGCCAAGGAGAATGACTAGACCACTGCTCCTGGTGTGAAACCCACCAGGATGACACAAGGACAGAAACAGTCTTCCCATTTAAACCATTTAAACTGTACCGTGGTTATGGCTTACAGGGGGATAGGATTTACTATGGGATGCAGCGGAAAGAGCAATTTGCAATGAGGCAGTGATAATTTGGGGGATTTTATGGAAGGGGATTTTGAGGATGTGTGTAGTGTATTGTGGGATGCTTAGGGGAAAGAGCAAAGGGATCCAGGGGGACTGGGGAGGAACAGACATGAGAAAACATAGGGAAGAGGTGATAAAGATTTCTGGCTGTGTTTAAACAGCTTGCTGGTCTGTAAACTTGTGTGACAGAGCTCTTGTACTTGAACTGCAGTTTGTCCTATATTCTCATTCAATCCTAATTCTATGTTCTGTGAGAATGCAGCCTCTATATCCTCTGTGTATGTGTGTGTGAACACCAGTGAATATCATAGAATCATAGAATCATAGAATGGTTTAGGTTGGAAAGGACCTTGAAGATCATCGAGTTCCAACCCCCCTGCCAGAGGCAGGGACACCTCCCACTAGACCAGGTTGCCCAAGGCCACGTCCAGCCTGGCCTTGAACACCTCCAGGGATGGGGCCTCAACAACCTCTCTGGGCAACCTGTTCCAGTGCCTTACCACACATTAGACTAGCAGAGAAGTAGGGTGAGAGGCTTGAGTACCATCCACTAGAGCTGCATCATGGGTCTGAGGGGTTTGGGGGTCTAGGGGACAACAACTGCAGGATGCCAGGGTGTGGGTGCCAGCCACTGGACTGACTGTGTCCAACACTAGATACCTGAGAGATGTGTAGGTGTGTATGAGTGTGTATGTTGCAACTAGAAAATTCCAATCTTGCTCAGCTGGAGAGGAAAAACAGAATCAAGTCATCCATCAATGATGTTTATGTGAGTTCTGTGTAAGTACGGGTAAAGGCACCGCTCTCTGTTGCGGTCTGTGTGGCTGGTCGTATGTATGCTGTTTGTGTTGTGCATGTGTTTCCACATATTGGGAATACGTGCTCAGCATCCAGCCTGGAGACACAGAACGGCACCAGCTGTGCTGGGGCAGGAGAAATGCCCTGGGCCCAGTCCCCAGCAGGTGTGGTTACCTGTAACAGAATATTGTACACATGAAAGAAAGGCAGAATATAAAAATTAATGGACTAATGATTCAGATACATTCTTTAGAACAGCCAGAGCAGTTCTGTGACAACATTGTTAAAATTTGGAAACATATTGCAGCCAACCGCTTTCATCTTGCATCTCATAGGCAGTGAAAAATTCTTCATCTACCCCAAACAGCCACATAACAACATCATTCGCTCCTTCCTCATGGGGAATTAACAACTTGCAGCTTGACAAAGCTTCTGAAATGTGGTAAGGGCCCAGGGTCAGAGAGATGTGGGGCAGGGTAAGCACAACAGGAGTGAGGGCTGGGAGATCTCACGAGGGAGCTGCAGTCAAGTTTCAGTTTCATAGGTATGATCAGTGAGTACATACCCAGTTATGATTTGTAGGAACGTGGAGAATGAGAATGAGTTAAAAGGCTGCTGATAGACAAGAATGTGTTCTTGTTCCCATTGAAACTAGTAGGATCAGAAGCTATCCTTAAAACAGAGAAGGTGATAAGCTTCTTGAAAATAATGACCAAAAAGGGAGAAATAACTGAATGCGGCACTTTAGACACAGGAAATCTTTTACCTTGATGTTTCAGTGGGAAATAAAATGAAACAAGGCATGATACTAATCCTAATTCTGTAATTTTTTTCCCCAACATGTGTAGGTTTATGCTAAGGACATGAAATCTAAATGAATTTAGGAAAGCCAGTAAGTGTTCTTAAGTCTGTATGTAAGAGGCTGTCATCAATAACAAGGAAGATAATTCACAGAAGTATTTGTGTATCAGTATTTAAAAGCGGAGATTAAGAAAACACAGCCCATCTCTCAAACAATTCTGGAAATAAAAAAAAAAAAGAGTAAGTGGAATACTTGATGTTCTATATTTAGAAGCAGAATTTCTTAAACCCCTGTGTGCATGATAGATTTAAAGGTCCATGAATGATCACAGCATTTGCTATACTCAGGTATGTTTTCAGTTCTTGATACTTGACTGGTATCTCATTAGTGTTACTACATTGAAGCTATAGTGATTAGGGGCTTGGTGGGTAAAAGGATTATTACAGGTGCAAACAGAAAGAAAAAAATCCTTTTTTTTTTTTTTTTGTTAGTGAATTAAAAACAAGCCACAAAAAGCCCAAACAAATCTATACTCCTGGTAATATGCTGATGTCAAGTGTATGATGGTGCACTGTTCTATGCCTGAACAGAGACTGCAGTAAGGCATTGAATGCCAAAGCCTAAATTAAAGTACTCTCTGCTAACCTTCATATTGTTAGTACCAGAAAAATATATAGTTGCAATAACTGTGCTTCAGTAAGTTAACTTCCTCATATTCAGGCTTACTCCTGAATTGCAAATGAGAGTTGTGTTGCAATTATAGGATTATAGTATTGGATTTTTCTCTGCCTGCGGATTCTTAGAAGTCAGAAGAGTAAGTATTTATGGACAAAGCTACTAAAGCACAATGAATGGATACAAGCTAAAACCTTGCACCTTATTAAAACCAAATAAAAATATTTGCCCATGTGACAGCTGTAAAATGTGAAGGTGCCTATAAACAGTACATTCAGATTTGGGGTTGATTTGGTTGCAACTGGTGTCATCCCTAATGCTGCACAGGGTTTTTTCCTGACTAACTGAGCCTGTTCTCTGCATTTCAGATTCAGTAAACAGTCTGGGCTGACAGAGAATCCAACACCTTTTTTTTTTCTTTTTTTTTAATTTTAGAGGCCTTCAATCTCTCTATGGTACTGTCTGTGAGAATTTCTTCACTGTCATAAACGGTTAAAAAATTTTACTTTTCTGGTAACAGACATAGAAAACCTAAGGCTGTGTATCTTTGAAAGTACCAACCCAGACCAAAAAATACTATAAATGTATACCGAAGAAAAGACATATCAAAGACTGATATTTCCTCAAATTCATCTTTCCCCTTGGGTGAGATATGGTCATCTGATGGATTGAAACATACCCTTGTTCCATGAAAAACTTGAAATATGTTAACATTCTTCTTAAAACTTCATTCTATATACTCTATAATTCCTTCTAGAAGATGTTACTGCTGAAAAACCGTAATGTGAAAATAAGTCAAATTTCTTATGGAAAGGAAATTGTTGATACTAATCAGCAGTTGATACTAATAGTGTGGTACAGATGAAAACAATACCTGTACGTCCATGCTGAAGTCAAGGTCCCATTGTATTGTTCACACTACAAATCAAGCACAGTATCTACCTTAACAAGATAAGACTTAAACAGAGAGCTGATTTGGCCTTTAGTAAACTAGAAGATAAATGATAGCTCTTTCTCATTCCTTTACTCTGAGCAGCTATTTTATAAGACTGGAACTACAAATGCAAAACATACTGCTAGCTGATTGAAACTGATTGGAAGATGTTTAACTCCTGATAGAATGTCTCCCTACTTAGACTACAGCAAGTTTGGTAGGCCCATTTAATTGTGAGATTTCAACTCATTGTGAAACTTCATTATAATTGTTCCACTTGTGTCATTGCAGTGTGAATGTGAGATTTCAATATATTAAAAAGTTGGCTTTAGCTCTTGTACTGAACAACGCAAACAGACTTCTAAGCCTGTGTGTACAGTGCTAGATGGGGACACAAAGCTGGTCAGATGAAAGTGCTCCACTCTGTAATTTAGGCAAAATATTTTTTCAGTGATTTTATGAAGAAGACATCCATACTCTATGATTAGTATTATTATTTGTGTGTAGTTTTGTTGTTCAGTGAAATAACTTTCTGTTCTATAAGAAATGAAACAAATGTTGCATTCACGGAGTAGAGACACCAAATATCAAAGCCTATGCAGGTTCTTTTTTTTTTTGAAAATTAGATGCTGACAAGTCTTTAATGTGTCTTAGCTTAAACAAGGTACTTTAAATATTCTTATCTCCTTTGGAGTAGAGATCACCAAAAAGACCATTGAGTCTATTTTGTATTTAGAAGATTTTTGCCCAGAACCCATCTTTGCTTCTCTGGAAATAATCTAAGGTAAACATCAATGAAACAAATGAGCATCTTTAGTATTAGCCACAACTTCTTCAAAGGAATGGCATTATAAATCAAACAGCAGTAGATCTGGTTAGGAATTTGCTGATAAAACATAAATGCCAGAAAAAATGGATGATAAATAACAGGGCAGAAACATCCTTCCTATTTACCCTAGCTTCACAAAATGGAATTGAGAAAGTGGTGGAAATGCTGCGAAAGATTTCTAGGGCTGATGGTCCAAGGGTGTCAGTGGGTCCTTGACACATCTGCATTTGAGAGCAAGGGGAGGTACTTCAATTCTGTGCATCGTAATCAGATCTTCCTGAATGATGAAGATGCATGCTAGTCTTCCATGCCCACACTAGACCCAGAATTACAGTTGCTATAGGGGTTTCTTGCCTGTTGCCGAAATCAATCTCTTCAGAATAATGCATTGTATTATATTAATTGTCTTCCGTAGCAACTTTGCATCTGATATTGAATATGCTTGCTTAGTGAGAGAATGGGAGAATGTTTTCCACAAAAGCTCATATAACATATCTTGTTTCCATGATACGAAAAATATTTCATACTTCTATAAAAAATAAATTGAATAACCACATGAAATGCAATTTATGATATCAGATGGATTATCTCAAGGTAGAACCTTTTTTTTTTTACTTTTTTGAATGATATAGCACCTGTCCTCCTTTGTTATCTCCAGGTTTTGACGTGAAGCTGAAGCTACCAGCCACACAAAAATGAAAGCTAGGGCTTGGTAAAATCCTCAGGAGTGGTATGGCAGTGGTTATTAAAGGACTTGAACAATACAAGAAAAGTCACATACTTACTATCTGTCTGTGTAGTTAGTTAGGGAGCTACTGTGGAACTGCGATGTCTCAGTTTTATGGGTGACTGTACAGGGGGATGAAGGCTGTGCAAGAACAGAGCTAAGAAGCCTAAAACATCTGCAGGAACAATTAATTACAGGTCGCATTATTTGATGGGGCATCCCAGAGGTACATGTACACTCAGCACACATGATAAAAGTGTCAGAATGTATTAAAACTGAGTTTAGTGATTGATTATAGCTTCAATGGTGTTTTACATGATAATTACTCTGGGCATCATACGTTTGATGATTTCCTCTACCTCCTCCCTTCAATTTTATTTTTTTTTAAATTTCTGTAAATAGACCATTTTGGCTTTTTCTTTTTTTGCTTTGTTTTGAGGCGTTTTCAACAACGTGTCACTGCAGAAGCTTAATGGTGATGCTGGCTATACTCCTTGCAGTGAGATAGCATTTATACAGCACATGTGGGATACAAGCATGCCTCTGATCCATGTGCAATCTTGACAAAATTACTACATTTTTCACCTGTGGTCAAAATGACCTAATTAAACATGTCAGCAACAACAGGGGCTTTGAACAGCTAGTGGAACAGTTTTATGCTTGGTTCCAGTAATTCCTCTAGAATAATTATTTGTCTGATCAGCAGAATGGAACCAAGGAGGGAAAGTAAATGCCAAGTGTTGTTCTGCCTTTTCTATATATTTCCACAGTCAAAGCATGCAGTGTTTTTTATAATCTTTGGCTCTATCAAAACAAGCAGCCAGATGGCAGTTGGTCTATGTTAACTTGAGAGGGGAGCAGCAGAGGTCAGCTTTCAATGTCTGAAAGCTTCCTTTCTGTGCAAAAAGAAAAAAAAAATAAAATAATTAAACACAGATAAATAGATAGAGAGAAAGGAAAAAAGCAAGCAAGCAAACAAGCAAGCACCAGTTAGCTATTATTTTAAAAAAGGCTTTCTCAGTGATGTTAACGCTTGCTTTGCTGGCAATGACAAATAAAAATTGGGAAGATGCTTGGACTACAGGAACCATGGCACACAAACTAAACTCTGGCATTGTTCCTGCTAGATTTTCTAAAGAACTGTATAGGAGAGCGTAGATAATACTTTTTTTTTTTTTTTATGATAGTTTCAAACAAATGTTTAGAGATAGAGGTTCACATAGAAGTTCACTAAGGGCATGTTCATAAAAGTAATTTTTTTGTATCGGGGGAAACATATCTTTCTTTTTGTTCTCTCACTGTTGAGACTTTTCTCTTGGGCAGTTGGAGATATCTCTTTCTCTTTCCTGAATGACTTCTAGGTTTTTACTATATAGAAGTTGTACATTGCTTTTACAGACATGGTTGTCTTTCTTGGGGAGTTTACTCACAGTTTTTGATCCTGAACTGAGGGAATGTATGGACTTTTACAGGTTAGCAACAATCACAGCTGAAATTTGTACTGGACAAGCCCTCTCCGATGTAGAGCATAAGACCTGTTGATTTACTAATGGTGCTGAAACTCTCATTCATAGTAGTTCTTGTACCGTAATGAATAATACATTTTTTTTTTTTTTTTACATTAGTAAAAACAAAGTTACAGTGTGCTTATGTACATATATGTGTGTGTGAGAGAAACTGTTTTCCAGTCTTAGGCTTTAACTTGCTTTGTTGTTAGTTTTGCATTTTACAGCTGGTAATTGTTAAGATGATTTCATGACCGAGATACACAAATATGCAATGTGCTTTTTTCATTTTTTGTTTTATTTTTAATGAAGGATTGGTACACGTCAGCAGTTTGGGTTCTATTTAATTTATTTCCAAAGTTGTATTTAAGTAATGAATTTGTCTTGTTACATAGTGCAATCCAGCAATAACCTGGAATTGTCTCCATTGCTGATACGCAGTAGCTATTAAAACTATAACAGTGCTGTGAAAACGTTTTTTATCTGTTTTTTTTCCCCAGATTTCTCTGTCATCTTTGTACCAGCTAATGTTTTCTCAGCTTGACTTGCTGGTATTCCCAGTATGCAGGTCTTCCACGAGTGGAAACAGGCATCCCCCTGCCACTTAGTTTGATAGGACAACACCATGATCTACTCATGACAGCGGTCATCCCTAGAAAAATGAAACAAGAAGGTATGGCTCCTTGGTTGGTGCAGCCATGCAATTTCACCTCTTGTCAAGAGCTTACTGCAGTGTGTCAGGTCTAGATTTGGGCCTTAATAAGGAACAGAAACAGATATTCTCTCTACAGTTACTGTCATTTCATTCTTGAGATTGCAGAAAATGTCCCGAGTTTCATGTCCTTACTGATGGGATTGCATGTTAAGAAAGCCACTGAAGTTTCATAAAATGAGGACCCTGATTTTGTCAGTTGCCTGCAAGAGTAATTCGTGTCAGCTTTTTCATCTTTCTTTCTAAATGTGGAAAGGTCACTGAAATTAACCATTTTGATGTGAAATGTTGCTTTTTAATCCATCAACAGCTAGGGAAGGCTGAATGCCACTTTTCATATTTCACAAGGCACAATCACAGCTGCCATATCTTATGCAGTAATGCTCCTTTGCCTACCTTTTACAAAAAGGGCCAGAATACATTGGAAGGAGATCTGGACTTTTTTTCTTTCAGATGAGGTAATTTGAAATAATATTGAATATCTTTCAAGTGAAGGTTTAGGCACTCATCATCCTTGAGAAATCGTGCCCTTTGTAGGTCATACATGTCTACGGCTTTAACTTTGGTGACTGTCTTGCTGGGAAGCAGTGAATAAAAACTTCAACTTGCTGTTACACGAATGATCCACCTGCTTAAAAGGTGGGAGCCTTCTTTCACAAGGCAGGAAAGAGTCAATGCAAGGTGGCAGGCAAAGAAGTAGACAATACTCTGATCCTCTTAATCCAAAGGGAGAAGCCTGCACTTATTCCAAGAAGTGTTGATGTGGCAGTGGATGGAAGAGTCAGGAGAAATAGATGATGATGTAGACAGCTATTGAGAATTGTGCCAAAGAAGAGCTATGCTATTTCCATGTACTAATTAGGCAGCTGGAAGTTACATCAAGAAGCATTTGTTGACTCCAGAAACCTTGCTGTTTGTGTCTGTATATTCCTTTTAGGATGCTGGAAGCTAAATTTTTAGCTGAATACTAATGGGATTTAGGGTGCTTTTTTACGGAATAGGTGGGGATTTTCTGTCTTCTGAGTTGGGTGCAGTCTGTGACTTGCTGTGTGTGACTTTTAGGAAGGTGATTTTGTGTGTGTAGGGAGAGGTCTTTTATCCTTGTGAGTGAAAGCTCTAAGGTAAGCCTGCAAAAGGTGTGTGAAAGAAGGGCTCATTCAAAAACATTTTCCCCCCCTTTTCCTTAAAAAATTATTTCTCTTACTTCTAACAATTCTAGTCATTTTTAAAACTCAAAAGTTCTACACATGTATCTTACTGGAGATGACTCCATTTGGTAAACCTGATGTCAAACAAGGTTTTGCCAGGGACGGATTTCTGTTCAATTCTTCAGTCTTCGAGGTGAAGTCACATACTGTTGCTTGTTAGATAAGATTCCTTATTCAATGTCTGCTCTTTTGCCAACTTTAACCTAAGTCTCTTTAAAAAAAAAAAAAAGGGAAAACGGTAGACAACCAATTTGCATATGCAATCACAAATCATCCTAGGGTTCCTTCACATGTACGTACATGCAGAAACTTGCAGATAATGGAAAGGTATTCCTTAAACTTCCTCAGTCTTTCTCAATTTTTGTTCCTCCACTGCCAGGCAAACAATTTATCATTTTACCAGACCTGTTTTAAACTATTTTTTTCACTTGACTAACAGCCTTGCAGCAACATAAATATTGCAAGGCCACTTCATAACTACTGAACTTTTGAGTGAACACAGATTTTGACAAGAGTCCTTTAATTGCTTAGGACCAAATGGTAGACTTCTAGTCTTTACATGAATTTTAGTTCTTTCACCAAGGACTTCCTCTCGTACTGTTGCAAAAGCCACTGGCATATAAAGATGCAGCTTATGAAATGGAGAAAGACATGTTCTGGCAGCAGAAGTGTGTATTTTCACAGGAAATTGTTGTTCCGTAGTAGCGGTGTAGTTCTTCAACCACTTAGAGGGATGAACCACAGTCAATAGCATTACAATCTTTATATCTTGGTATATCGTGAAAACACTGACATTTGCAAATAATTTTTTTTTTAGGAAAGTGTAAGGGACTATGTATCACACAGCAGTTTCCTTGCATTGGGAGGAATATTAAGTAAAACAGCATGGGAGAGATTTAGAAAGTTAGTTCCTTGCTTACATGAATTATTCTGCCTAATACAGACATAGTTAAAGTAATTTCTGTTCCCAGTTTCTTTCCTTTCCCATGTCCTCCTATCTTTCTCTGCACTACACTGGAGACAATATCCTTTCAATATTTTTGTTTTTCCATTCTCAGTCTCATGTCTGTGAAATAAAATGATTTTAAGAAAAAAAAAAAAAAAACCCAAACACCAAACAGAGCCTTCTGTCAAGTGAATGGTAAAAATGATATGATGGAACAGCAACCACCAGTGTGTTGTGGAGAGATAGCTAGGGTGACAATCATTTAACACAGATCTGTTGTAACCACAGTCCAGGTAACCATGCCCTTGGGTAGGATTATCCATTGAGTTTAAAATATCTGGAAGGTAACTTTCCAGAGATACTTCAGCAGCGTTACTCCTGCTGTGAGGCCCTTTGATCCCTAATGGCGTCATCTGCTTCCTAAATGTCAATGCAGTGTTTGACTGCTGCCTGTACTTTGATTCTGTACAGCATTACTCTATAAAAGCTAAAGGTTACTGTTCTACTGGTGGAAAGTGTCTGAATGATTTGCAAGAGTAAAGCTAAAATCATAAAAGGAAGGAACTCAATAGATCAGGGGATGCCCTAAGACATACTGGTATAAAATTAATCAAAAAAGTCGTTCCAGCCCCTGCTCCCCCTCTCCACCAACATAAAGGTTGGAAAAAATAAAGGAAACAACAAAGAAACTATTTCTGTATGAGACAGATGGCATTTTGAATGTTTTGAAGATACAATTAAGTATTCTTATGGCAGGATATCGCTTTCTGCAGCTTTTATAGTCTTGTAGTTAAATTACTGGTACTGAATATTAGTTTTGTGTAGGTAGCTAAAGATTTGGGGGAGGGGAGGGTGTTGGGTTTTTTTTTTGTTTGGTTGGTTTGTGTTTTTTTTTTCCCCAGCCTGAATCCTTTAGGTTATTGCACTGCAAATGCAAGTTTTTGAATATGGTGAACTAGTTATTTATAGAGCTGAATAGCAAACTTTAATGCAAAAATTAGCTGAGGCACTGAGAACAGTTTCAGCAGCTACTTTAGTGTATGCACGTCTGATTATGGCAAAAGAAAATACACTTCAAACTCTGCAACAAGCTACCATATGGAAAAATAGCCGTAGGGGTCTGCAAGAGAAATGGTGTTACATGTCTGAAGTTTTCTTTTCAGCTTCTTTTCAGCTTCTTTTCAGCTTTTCAGATCATTTATATTAAGCTATAATTCCCTGAGGAGTCAGGAGTTAGAACTAGGGTGTCTGGTATAGATATGAGGCAGAGCTGCTGGGGGCTTAAGGGAAGAACAGTTGTTTCTTGTGAAAGGTAGTCGAGTATCAATATTGAATATTCAAATTTCAATATTGGATGAATAGAAAGAAGCTGGCTTCCTTGCCTCTGGTCATCTGTGTCAGTAGCAGTTAAGGTATTGTACTAACTATGCATCCATAAATGTTGGCTTTAAAACCTTTCCTTGGAAGCCATCTTTTGAAGTTCAATATGAAACTTCCAAATTATTGAAAGAAGAATAAAAGAAATCTTTTAACTACTTAAGTCTAGAGTAATTGAATTGGCAGCTTAGAACAGGCAAGATATTTCCTGTATATGCCGTCACGATTAAAGAAGGAAAGAAAAAAAAATACTGCTATCCTTTAAATTGTCCCATTACCTTCTATTGCTCTAATGTTATACACAATTGTTTATAGCATACAAAAGCAGTACATCATCTTTCATTCTGTAAACATATAACTGGCTGTGGACTGCCTGGCCCAGAGATCACTAATACAGGAAGTTGCATATAAGTGACAATTTTTGATTCTAAATTCTCTGCTGTATGTGGGATTTTGGTGCCTTTTTTTTTTTTTTTTTTTTCCCCCAGGTACTGTGTACAGATTGTCTGTCAAGCTGAGTTTCCTTCCTTGAAGTCCCTCTGTACACTTTAATGAATACTTAATAAAGCAAATCATCCAGTGTGTGACAGGCTACCTGTGCTGCCTTAATCTGTGCAAGCCAGCTCCTTGTTTCTCTTCCTTACCTCATTTACTATTCTGTCTCAGTGGTTGAACACAAACCTCCCCTACTGCCGCAGCTTAAATGTAGCCAGTCACTTTAATGATCTGACTAATGCTCAAGTACAACAAACATGAGGATAAACATCCTCTGCCAAGAGAATCTCCATCAGCACCTGTCTTGCATAGACGTGAGCTAAGCAGTGGCTGATTTCTTTGTTGCCCAGCGCTCTGCAACAGCAAAATCGCGCCTGTGACACTCAATGCATGCCCTATGCCTTTCACATGCCATGCTAAAGTGAGAGACAAGACTGTTTAGCCCAACCAGTATCTAGTTATTACACAGTCTTCTCATATTTTAAGATTGTTTCACCCTTTCCCTTCTTTTTGAATTGTATTCTTCCTAGGAATGTCTTTGCAGCAGCGACAGTATCTTGCAAGGCTGACGGCTAGAGACAAAATGCGGTGTTTGATTTCTCCCAACATCTGACATTCTGTGCAAATGCCAGAGTGCCTGTTTGAGTTCACTTAAGAACGTACATTCTCTCTTCCCTCCCCCGCCCCCGAATATGCAGGATGATATTTAAGAAAACATAGTTCTTATATTAAGTGAACTTATGGGTGATTAAGAGCAAACAGAATGTCAAGAAAAGGTTATGGGTTAAAATGTTCCTCATTGTAATTCCACATTTTTTCAGTAAACTCCTGCATCATGTTCCAGCAAAAACAGTCTGCTGCACAGATCTTGGTTTCTGACGTTCTTTGTGCCAGTTTTTCCTGAAAACAATAAAAATAGTTATTCCTGGTTTGTTTATTCCTTAAAGAAAAGTTGTTTACCTGAAGCCTGAAAGTCACTTTTTAGATAAATTACTAGTGTTTTGCCCTAGATCTTGAACCTCTGCATCAGTCACAGAAATGGCTGTCTCAGTCTCTGTCACCAGACTGAAAAATCCGCATTCGGTCACAATCTTCCCAATAGTTACAAAGGCAATCTGTAGAATATAACCATTACTTTCTCAAGAAGAGAAAGTTGATTTTTTTTTTTTTCCATGGGAAATCATGCAATGTAGCAGCACTGCAGACTGTAACACTAGTTACAGGTGGAATTTTATACCACACTGTATAAGAAACCTATTAAAACTTTTCTTATGGTGAAGGTGCACAATGTAATTAACATGATTTATTGGTTAGTTTTCATTCACGGGAACAGTTCTGCTTCCACCATCCTCCCTTTTTGGGAATTGCGTGCTCCTGCTCTGCCTTCTTATGCCAGCACTAGTACACGCCTGATACAGTGGTGAGCTGGTATGAGATGCTGAAGGGAAGAAAAGTATTTCTTTTTTGTAGGGTTAATTCTCTGTCGTTTAGCTTCGAGGATTGGCTTGCCATACAGTCAGCTTGCTACCGATTCAAGCATGAAGAAAATGGGGTGAGTTCCTGGTGGGGCTCTGGGACTGGGACAGCGAGGGGGCAGGAGTACCACTTCACACAGCAGCTGCCTGCTGGCTTGCTTTGGTGGTACTGCGAAACAGCACCTCTGTGTAGAGCCTTTCTCTCGACATTTGTCGGCAACGCAAACTTTCAGCATAAATTACCTTTGATTAATCCAAAAATTAGTTGTTGTTTATTTTTTTTTTCTTAATGTTTTGGTATGCAGTCCTCAGCAGTTCTTAATTTAATATTGATCAACCAATGCAGTGATCTGGGTTGAAACATGAAGAATTTTCCTAAACGGTGACATTAAAAAAGTTACATCTCCTGAAGTTAATCAGGAGTACTAAGCAGAATGGTACTAAGCAATTCCAATTCATATATACTAAAAGATGCATTTTCTTTCCCAGCTAAATCAAAATCACTTGAATTTTGTTTTCAAAATGGAAAAATATCCTTTTAGCAGTGGTTACTGTATCTTGCTGGCCTCACTTTTCATGCAAAGTCTCAGATTACAACAGGAAATTCAGACTGATGAGGCTAATATCCTGCGAGAAAAAAAAAAAACCCAAACATTTGAAACTACAGAGTAATAATACAAAAATATATGAATTTTAATAAAGCATGTTTAGAGACTAAAAGTTAAAAAAGAAACTAATTTTATACTACTTATTGCCATAGAAGGATAATAGATACAAATACAGCACTTCAGAGAGAATGAAATTACCTGATGATCACCCATTGAAACCTGTTTTGGAAAGGAGCCCAAATCAATACCTCAATAGATTACATGAAAATACACGAAGCAGAAGCTTAGAGATTGTGATGAACTTTTCTGCCATGTGCACAAATACGAGTTCACATGTATCATGCTGCTGACATTAACTCACAGTGTATTATTCTGTCTGCTGCTTCCCCAATGGTCCTTTTATAACATCTATGTGAATTTTATTCTGTCTGCTCTCAAAGCAGTGATTATGTCCCATAACTTTTAGCATGTGTTAAACTCTGGCTTAATAGGTAGAGATCCTAATACACCTAGAAAGTAATTTTGGTGTTTAAGGGGTTTGGGTATGGAATTGGATGCTCAGACTTTCCCAAAGCCCTGTTGTTACATGATAGCTTTGGGAACATCATTGCATCAAATCCCATAGGCAGTTGTCCAGCCCTTGATGCCTAAGCAGACTATGTAAGTGAACGCATGCTGGGTTTATCCTAAATCAGAAATCAATGACTTCTACGTAAGCTTAGGAAAAGAAATTTCCAAAACCTCAGCAGAGAGACATAAACATGATTTTTTTTTCTTCGTTAACTACAAAAAGACTTGCTAAAGCTTGACACTAGATATTAGACATTTGTTTTATTGAATAAACTTGGCACTCACCCCATTTTGCTAAAGAGCTAGGTTATTTCTTGGCAAACAATACATTACCCAAACAAAAATGCTATGCGCTACTCTGAAAAAAAAAGAAACCTTAAAAATTCTCCTCAAAGATCATCTCATCGTGAACTGCAAATCACAGAGGGTTTTTTGTCCCTTTCTCCTTGTTTTATAAGCAATTAAAATGCATGTTTGTTTACTTAAATGTTTTCTCAATAATTAAGCTAAAGGAAGCAAGATTGTGCTTTATTTTACTTTGATCAAGTGTTAGACTTAATTGCTTGCCAAATGGGCTGATATGGCATTGCAATTTAAAAGGAAGATTATGAATGGGTCTTTGCCTGGTATCTTCTGGGAAATGTTCTGAAAAAAAATAAGCCTTGTAGTTTGTGTCAAGTGTTAATGGTTTGTTTTTAAGAGCAACTTTTGTGAACCCCTGTGATTAAACTCTGGCTAGATAGAGGTAATACACTAATAGAGAGCAGCTGGGCTTGCTATAAATGCGGCTTTCTTCTTGTAGATAGGTTATAAACTTTGCCCTGTGGCTGGTTCTGCTCCAGTAAATGCAGATACTTTAGTTAGCAATGGAGTTTTCATCTTCTCTGTGCTGGATACTGGCTGAAGCCCATATATTCTGAGGAGAGGAGAAACTTGTTCTGTTGCTGTACATTGCATAAAACAGTTGGAGTTTTATGCAAAAGATAATGCTAAATTTTCCCAAGGGAAGAGAGGGAAGAAGAGGTTTCAGGAAAGAGAGAAGGGGCTCCTTTATAGCTGTCTGGCATAACATGATTTGCTCAATGATGTAATTATTCAGTCCTGTACTGTTTTTCAGGATTGCAGGTGCAAGATGTCTCAGAATCTGGTGACACGCACGCTGTGATATAGCTCTTTGTCCCCACTGTTTTGCTCAGCACTTGTTGGCTTTAAAACTTTTTATTACAGCATATGGCTGTCTGATGTTAGCATTTCACCATGGACAACGTAATGAACTTCCAGCAGTCTATTGCTCCCCTAAGCCTCGTGCTAGCTCAGCAGTGGTGAATTTACCTGGCAAATATAGTGCTTTTTCAGAAGAGCTTGACATGAATGTCTGGAATGTGAACAAGGACCCTCTCCACCCTCCCTTCCCTAATTAAAATTGCAGAATCTTAGGGTTTTTCTCAAACTCTACTTAGGTTCTGGCTTTTGATTTTTAAAACGTTATTTTTTTAAAATATCTAGGTTTTGATTGCTTTGCTATTCCTTCACCAGAGTAGCAGAGGACCTTCTCCGTGGTTTTGGTTTCTATTCTTAACTCAGCTGGAGAGGTAAAGGATCACAAATTTAAATTTTGAAGTTGTGGTCCAATGCCTTAATAATAAGTAGCTCTATTACATTTTTTGGGGATCTAATCCTATGTTAAGTTACAAATTTTTACTAACTTTTGTGTGAAATGATAAACTGTTTCTTCTTGCTTTGATCTGTTCTATTCTACTTCCATGACTTCCTATATTTATGGGCTACATTAAACATTTTGACTAACTGATAGTGTTTAGAATTGTTGCCAGCTGCAGGCAAACATTCAAGATTTTGGAAGTTTACTAAACTACCACAGAACCTGCATAGCTACATGTATTTCTTAAGGGGGAAAATAAGACATTTTTTAGGAGTGTAATTTTTGAACTTCATAATCTATTTTTGGGAAAAGGAACAGAAAGTTCAGTGGAGGAACTGAAATCTGAAGATAAATCATGGTGATATATCTAAGTGGAAATGAGCTGTCTATATAGGTTTTGTAAAACTATACATTTATGGAAATAGATCAGAACATAACCATTGGTTATCTCATTTGAGCAACTGGTGATTTGAAGGAACATTATCGTGTACTGTCTGTGTTAGGAAACTGGCCTGAAATTTTTATTATTTGGGAGATTCTGTCATACTTTAAAGCCAGTCTTTTTGATAGTATTAAAGTGAAGGGTAATTCACTGTTGCTTTCACATTGAGCTACAACTTTCAGCCATTTCTTTAATACTTAAGAAAATTAAAAATGAGAGTGTTAGAAATATTCCAATGCATGCAAGAGGAAGGATCAACATTAGCCACTCAGAACAAATGTTCAGAGGACAATGCCCTCGCTCCTTACCTGGCATTTTCTTAGGACTCAGTCTTCCAGTAAAATCGTCAGAAATTTAGAGTAATATTGTTTCATATTTTAGCTGGATAGGACTAAAAAATTTCACCTGTTCTTAAAGTCCAATCCTTATTATGTACTCACTATGTTTTATTATTTTTTTCATAAATTTGTTGATTTCCTTCTCAAAAAGAATGGGATATTTTGCTATTGCCACTTACCCTGGGAGTCTGTTCTGGTACCTGAGTGCTCTGATTGCTATCTATGTTAAATTCATTCTTGGCTGGTTTATTTTTTGTCCTTTGACTGAGTAGCTTGACTTCTAGGTGTATTTTGAGACAGTATTTACACCCTATTTCTGTTCATCACAGGTAGTCCTTATAAAGCTTAAGTGGCATTGAGGTTTCTACTGTGGCGCAAATTTAAAACCCAGGAAAAATATAGTGTTTAGTCAGACTGTAAAGACTGAATTAAATTAACTCCTTGATCGTTGATTTCATCCACATAACGACTTTGCTCTGAACCCCTGAAAATCATTAGGTGCAATTTGAATGCTGGAGGGAAACCTAAGGAGGTAGTCTAACGATGTCAAAATTTTTAACCATAACAGCCTAAGTAGTTACTATGAAAAGGTCATAGAGCTGCAAGCAATATGAGCAAACAGATTGCCTGGACCACTCTGGACCATTTATACTGTGTAGGTAATAAAAAAGACAGTGGAAAATACTGCTTGAGGACCTTCTTAAGTTAACCGAATTCCTAGTCAAAGGACAACATTAATATTGATTCCAGTGGCAGAAGAAGAGTATTCAGTTCTGAAAGTGTTTTGTCATCTTGTTACCTTGCAATACGTTTCAGCTTTAGGGAGTGATCTGTACTGTAATAAAGATTATTTGTTTTTATGTTAACTGTGTGCTAATGTTGACTATTAGTAGTGCTGGTCTAAGGAACAACTGAGAAACCACAGCTGCTGGTCTCCCTTTCTATTGTCTTGAAGTGCTGGATAGAACATTTGTGGTCAACTGAAGCCAGCCAAGTTATTATTTCTCATTTGTGTTAGGGAAACAGTCACTGAAATGATTAGGAAATACTGTGTCCTTCCAAATCTGAGCTGAATACAGCAGGTATTGCTCAACAGGTAGTCTAGGGGTTCTGAGGAAAGACTAGGGTGATGGAAAGGCTTTGTCCCCACTTCCTCCCTATAGCAAAAGTAGTTTATAAAACTGAAGAGCATGAGGAAGACATTTTAAATGAATAATCCAGTAAGTTTTTAAACTACTGCCATAGTCTGTTTATCTTAATAGAGAGACAATGGGGAATATAATGGCACTACATTATTCTCAACCGTACTTTTCAGGACAGTGAACACTCCCTTCTTCCACATCATGGTGTTTTAGGGGTGGTGCCCAGACCAAATTTGATATGGCATCTGTATGCTCTTGACTTAGTGAGCTGTCTGAGCAAAAGTTTCAAAAACCTTGATAGGCACTTGTCCCCTTTACTTGGGTGATGATTTTAAGCTCAGGCTCTCGCCACTGGGATCTGCCTGAGCAATGGTGCAGCTCTGCCTGTGCCTGGCCATGTGTCTTGCTGCACTTTTGCTTCCTGACTGGCCTTAGACCTTCCTCATCACCATGTACTTCTCTGGAGATCAGTGGCCTTCAGCTGAACTTCTTTACCATCTTCAGCTCACTCTGCTCAGCTTCTGCGGGTACCACGAATCTGTGCCCTTGCCAATGAGGGCGTTGTCCTGCCAGGCACGCTGTCACCCACAGCAGCCAGCTCACCTCCCTTTACTGAGGAACCCCTTTGTCCTACTCCATTCTGGTAGTTGCCAATACATTTTTTTTTAGCATAAAGATTCCCAATTTGCAGCCATGTTGGGCTGATTTGCAAAACAGAGGATTTTTTAATACCATAGATTTTCTTCTGTTTTACAGTTCCACAAGAGAAAATTGCTGATAAAACAAGTCTGTTCCATCCCCTGATATTTGAGGTCAAAGTGTGTGGTGTCTGATCCTCTTTCAATCATTGAATCAGGCTGTGTGATGGGTACAACACTGTTCTTTTTTTCTTAGACATTTTGAAGAATATTGGCTAGCAAAGGAATGCATGCTAGAATATGGATGTGCTTCCAATTATCCTAATGGACTACAGTGCTCCACAAAATCATTAAGGTAATCATGCATGATGATGACTGTGCCCTTGAAGCAGACATAGCAAAACATGCATCTGATTGATAGTGAATAAATTGGCTTAACAAGGAGAGAGCTAGCACTCGATTTATACACTGGCCTTTGTGAAGTAAGTGGTATATAGATCCATAATTATAGCTGGAGCACAGAGGGTTAAAGGCACCTGCAGAGTAGCCCATTTTGCCAGCTCCTTATTTACTGATACCCTTTCATATAAGGCATTGACAAATCCAGAACCAATGCCTCTTTTGTTAATGTTCAGACAAAATTTGGATTCAGAGTTACCTGAACATGACTCCTCTGTTTAGGTGCCAACCTTGCCTTTGCTGTTGATGGATATATATGGGTTTGGCTGTGTTCAGACTGCATGCTATCTTATGTATAATGCGGCAAGGTATAAACCGTAACAATAATATTTTGGAGCAGTGCAGGAACCTAAGGATTGAAATCCTGACAGTCACAGGATAATTTTTGTGGTCTGGGCATGTATTGAGAATGAAAGACATCAGAATGCTGAAGTGACTTTTCTCATACTGAGGCAGAAGTATTGTACTGAGTAGCATGAGACTGAAATCATTAGCTGGGAAATTGTAGTTAGCAAAGTAGTACACACTCATTTCAGTTAGTGGGGTTCAGCTGGGGAAGTAAAAGACAGACCGAAGGGGACACGATGGGAACCAGAGCTTTCAGGATAAGTTGCTAAAAACTCTCATTTATCTGTTCATAAATTAGACATGAGTTTGGGTTAGTCATATTCATATACAAAAGAGAGAATATTCTCAGTCAGGTCATTTCTGATTAATGAAGTGCTACCGCAACAGTCTCTCTACTAAGTGGTACGGTGTCAGTAAAACTAGTTACAGGCCTGCAGAGAGTCTTCAGTGGCAGTGGTGATAGTACAGCCCTGTCATCCACTGTGTAGTTCTGACCCAGTTTCAATTAGACCTAATTAGTGGCTTCCTCCATGCATTCAAACCAGATACATCTTGGTTTAGCTACTTCCCTGTTTTCAGCATGTGTCGTAATTACTTGCCCTTGTTTAAAGCAAACCTTGTTGCTTTGTAGTATCTCCATGTCTTTGTTTCACGTCCTTGTACAAAACGTTTTTCTAGTTCAAAAAGGTACCTGCAGAAAATAAGGTTATAGGAATGTAAGTCAATGTGCCATGTAGATCATCAAATCAAAGACTTTGTGTTCACAAAGGCCTACAAAAAACTTCATAGCATCTGACAGCAAACCTGGAATGGGTACTTATAGTTTATATGTGCAACTTGAGGTGTCAAGGCACTCATCAAAGGTTGCTTAGTGTTGTTAAACGCATTTTTCAGATGACACTGTGAAGCATGTGTATACACAGAATATAAGGGATATGCAGATACTTGGAATGTAAGGACATCTGGTTTGTGGGCATATCTGGTTTATGGGCATATTTGGTTAGAAAGTATTCAACATGAAAACAAGACTAGAGACAGAAACAGTAATAAAGCCCACCTAGATACATAAACATTAAGACACAGGAGATAAAGGGGACCAAAGACCAGATCTCTCACGTCACAGATAGAGGAAACACGACTGAAGGAACAACTCAAAGCCTTGGAGAACCTCAGCCAATATTTTGTAACTCATAAGTGGGGGAAATTTATCTGAGCTATTTGAGGAGGCTTGTGGGGTTATGTGAAATTTATCATAAGATGTTATAGAGGTAACGTGGGAATACACAAAATTTATTCTGTGATTTTTAGGGGAGGAGCAAAAGAAAGGGAAAGGGAGGGATCCAGGTAGGTGGGAGGATGAAAAAGCATGGGAAAATGGAAATGAGGAGGACAAAAGGAGACAGTCTCATTTTAACCTGCTTGCTGGTTGCCATGTTTGTCTGTCTGAGCTCTGTGCCTGATTACTGTAGTCTGTCCTACCTTCTTAAACTCAATTCCTAACTCTGTTCTGCATGACCTTGTTGTCTGCGTGGAGGTGCTTCACTAGCACACCTTCAAGCTGGACTGGCTGGCAAGTGGGAGGAGACCAGAACCTTGAAAGACCCAAGGTTAGACCTGGTTAGACCTGAGACCAGGGTTAAACAGGGCCATGGGTTTGGGCACAGATTCTGGGTCAGCCTATGGGTCTGTTCTTGACCTGTGAATATAGGAGTGGCTGAAAATGAAGAGTAAAGTTATCACGGAATCATGGAGTTTCGGAGTTGGAAGGGACCTCTAGAGATCATCTAGTCCAACTCCCCTGCTAAAGCAGGATTGCCTAGAGCACATAGAGTTATGTGTGTCCACTGATCAGCTGAAGAGGGGGAACAGGACTGGGCTGTGTTGTTCATGTCTCTGTAAGTGCTGTTGGTGCTTACATGGTGGCCATCAAAGGCACTGCTCAGTTTGTGGAAGGCTGGCTGCATTTTGCTTGTGCAAGCTGGGAATACATGCTCAGCCTCACTGCTGGCTGGACCTAAAAAGATGACAGCAAATAGGCTGGGGAAGAAAATAGCCTTGGCCTTGAAGTCTACCATACCCAGGTTCCTCCAGCAGGAAGAAAGCCACATCCCTACACTAGAAAGAGAAGGAAAATAATCTAAAGAAAAAGTTGCTATTAGTATGAGTTAGGGCACAGATTCCCTCTGACTTCACTCCTAATGACTGATTAATCTCATATGTTAGAGAAGCCTTTAATCAGGTAAGAGGCTTTATTGTCACTTGATACTTCACAGACCTTTTTTCCACTTGGTTTCTAGCTGTGACTGATTGCTGCCCTTTTCCAAACCTCCATTTGTCTTTAACATACCTGCAGCTTTAAGGGGAAAAGAACCCTTCCTGGGTCCAGAAACCACTTTTAAAAACCTAGACATATAGGCTGAATTACAAATGTCTCCAAAATTCAGTGTTGATGGATTATCATTGGTAACACATCAGGGAGGTATTTGCCTTCACAAGTGAGGCAAACTCATTAATACTGCAGTTAAAACAGGTTGTTACAATACAATCAACAGGTAGCTCTGGACTTAAAAATTGGCTTCCCTCACAACTGCAGGCACAAAAATTAAATAAAACACCCACCCCCCACCCCTCCCCTGGTAATATCAACAAGAGATAAAAAAAAATAGGCTTGAATATATTGGAGTCTCCCACTCTGGAGACACTCAAAACCCTCCTGGACACTGTCCTGTGCAACCTGCTGTAGGCGACCCTGCTCTGGCAGGGGGGTTGGGCTAGATGATCTCCAGAGGTCCCTTCCAACCCTGACCATTCTGTGATTCTGTAATACAATTTATCCGTTCTTTGCTTGCCGTCTCTTGCTTATTGTAGACACATTCAAGAAATTCTAAAGTTTTGCTGCTAGTCAGTAAAGGTTTGCTGGTGATCAACTGGTATTTCATGAGCATCACAAACTTTTGTTGTCATTTTTTTCCTTCAAAAGAGCAGCTAATTAATACATTTTCTTGTAGTTTTAATGATATAAGACAGTGGAGATTCCAAATTTTCTCATTTCTACTGCCAAAATATATTCAAATCTGTGACATACATTTTTTTCATTGTGTATTTACTAGTAGTTTCTCATGCCATGAACCATCAGCATGCTCACGTTAAGCACTAAGCCTCTCTTCTCTTGGACACTCTTATGTATTTAAGCTTCATGGCTGAAGATGATGTTCTCAGAGCAGTGTGCTTTATTTCCATTACTGGAGGTGAGGAAGAAAAGCATCTTCTAGATGAATTGACTAGCACACCTAGGGAAAAAAAAAAAAATCACTTGAATATCAAGGACCTCTGTGCTTCCTGACCCCTAAGTAAATAAAGCTCCTTAGCAGACTTTCTGTGTCAAGAATCAAGGTCTTTTTCCTCTCTAAAACTTGAAGAGCTGCAGCTTTCTGTTGCTAAGTGATCCATGTCAACTACATTATGCTTAAGTACATCATTTCTCTTAATTCAATTGCAGGATACTGTAGCTTTTATGGTTTGAAGTCTAGCTTTTGACTGGGCAAACAAGTCTGACTTACTTGCAGTCAACACTGTCATTGTAATAACTGTCTAACTTGCTTTATTAGACAAAGTTTTCTCCATTAGTTCTCTTTCATTAAATTATCTACTGGGATAAAACTTATGCTAAATGAAGAAGAGCTAAAGTTAAGTATTTTAAAGACTTATATATGCAGACAGGAGTGACAGTATGGCCTTCTGCTTTTTGTGCAAATGGTTTAAGAACAAATTTTACTTGTGCTACTCACAGTATCATTTGAATAATCTAAAATCGTTATGGTCTCAGTTTCTGTGCTAAAGAACTTTGCCATGACCATGATCTACCTATTGACTAACACTTTATATTTATATGTAGCAACTTTTCTCTGGAACCCAGTAAAATGTTTAGAAAAATGTAAACAGCTGAAAATGCTAATGCTTGGAAAATTCCTTTCCCCTTTTGAGAAATTACATCTTGCAACTGAGAGACAGAACTGTAGGGTGCTCTGCTCAATTGATTCATATATATCCAGATCACAGATTAAGAAATATAACATGTGAGTGATGAGCAATTGATGCAATATTGAAGCAAGCAGAAATCCTGCTTAGTGTGTGTTGTTGTTTTTATTAGTCTGAAGCGCAAAGATTTAGATACAATATTATTTTTTTCAGTGATCATTTCACTAATGATTTCTGTAAAAAGTTTTTATTCTATTTCTCTACTTTTAAATATTATGTAGCACATAGCAAAGTTTCAGTCTAAATCCCAAGTTATTTCTTGAATGAAAAATGTTTAAGGACCAATGTTTCTCTGATCAAAGGCTGGCAGTGGGCATTTTATTAGCTTATAAACTTAGGGAACTTAGGCTATACAAATACCATAATGTTGGGTTTTTCTAACATACTTTTTTTTTTTTTTTTATATGTAGGAACACAGAGTACATTAAATAAAACATTTAAAGCTAGGTTGTTGGGTTTGGGTTCTTTTTGTTTATTTATTTAAAAGTGCCCAGGTGTAGTTCTGATCACCAGTCTATTGGATTCCACAAGCAGAAATCTTGCAGAAATGTCAGGTGTTGTATAAATAACAGAATTATTTGCCTTTCTTGAAAACTAGAGTAATTGCTTTCTTGTCTCTCTGATCGTGTTTTCTATGCAAGACTGCTAATACTTGTCTAGTCATACTCAAGTATCACTGTTTGAAGAAAAGGGCAGATTGTGTATCAGCATCTTTGTTGCTCTTTCATCTTACAATTTCTGCAGTTGTTTTCTTAAAAACTTATACTTTTAGGTTTTTTAGCCATCATTCTTCCCTATTAGCCTGACTCTGTCCCACTTATTGTTCCTTTTCTGCTTTAGGCAATTGAACACTGGGCAGATGTATAGCTGTGTTATCTAGAAATTAATGCCATTACTTTACATACCACCAATATTGAGCATATAGTAACAACAGTGTTAGTGCAATGGGATGTTACTGGATAGAAGCACAATATAGAAAGTTGAAAAAAGATTCTTCTTGTCTTTCCCTTGCTTTCTCTTGAGAGAAAAACAAGTGAAATGGAAGGATGGGAGTTTTTTAAACAACAAAATGTCCAGATCAAACTTGTGAAGTCCAACAAAATGAAGGGGAGGGTTTCATGTTGTGATTGCTGAAAAGTAAGTTGTATAGATGAGACCTGCATGACAACAGGAAATCCAGAGTATGTGGCTGAGGTTAAAAAAAGAGCAATTTGAGAAAGAAAAATAAAGGTAAAAGAGAACTTAATTGTAAGAAAAAATACAGTATCAGCATGATATTAGAAATCTGTGTTGTAAACTGCTCTTTGTTTGACTAAATGAGGCTGTCCTGATTTCCCTGCAGTCCAGTTTTTCCTCTAAGGCAATCACCCTCTCAGATGCACAACAAACATCTGGTGGGAATACTTTTTTACTGCCATCCAGGTTCCTGGTATAAAGTAGCACAGTTCAGTGATCAAAAGACAGGTACATGTATTGATGTCCAAAGTTAAGCAAAAACTAGACATTAGCATACAGTACTGCACAAAAATCTAGTTTCTTCATGCAGGTAAAGTATGAATGTATCCTTTGCAAATATCTGCTATTGTGAATGAACACACTGTAAAAACAGTAAAAATTTAGTATTGCATTTCATATGACAATAATTAAAAAGAGGAGCAATGCCCAAGACACATCTGAATTTAGTCTTTCTCAAGAAAGTGACTCATGCTTTGCACTATAATATGCATTATTCATGGAGTTAAAAGTGCTGCATGTAGCTTTTAGCAGAAACTGACATTACTGTGGAGACTGAGGACTAGAAGAATGTACATACAGTTTATGATTTCATAAAAATTTTGTATAAAAAATACAAACCTAAGACTTCGGAAAGGCTGAAAATACACAAAACTTCAGACTTGAGAAAAGTTGGCGAATCTGTATTTAACTGGTTGTGGCAAGGAAGTGGATGGAAAACCTACACTGAGCAAGAAGAATGAGCGTGAAGCATAAAAAATTGAGAAATGCATTCTTGTAGATGAGGAACTGTCTTCATAGGTTTTTGGAACACAGTACTGTGTGTCTGCTTGTCAAGATGATGAAGACTGGTGGCCTACCACAGAGGTCAGCAAAGTACGGGCACTCCAAATGGATGTGTCCCAAGAGTGCAGGCAGAGCTGTGACCTACACATAAACTCCAGGATATGTTTAAAAGAAAGGGAGTGTACTGTAGAAAGTCTCATTACTTTACCTTCTCTCACTGTTACTCTGGTCTTAAAAAGAACTATTTTAAGAAGCTGTTTGCAAACACATGCCTCATTATACTCATTTGTCATCCTGGAAGAAGGAAAAAAGTGAAAAACGAAGGCAGTGATTTTCAGAATAAGAGGCATCATTCACAAAACATGGTCTGACCAGCCTCTTCTCTCTCTGGCACTGTGTATTGCACAATAATTTGGTCTTTACCATAATGACAGCTCAAAGATAGGCAGTGTTCACTAAATGCAAATCTTGTTATGCAAGTAGTATAATTTTATAAGGTACATGGCCAAACTCTTATGAATACATAATCAATAGAAGCAAGGGTTAGCTAGAATAAATATATTTCCTTGCTCGGAATAAAAAACTTAATATTAGCTTGGTTACAGTGTAATTTGATGATGGTTACTGCTTGAATTACTGTGTGAATCTTTTTGAGTAAAGATGATGAGCTTGGACAGCCAAAAGGATACGTGGATGACAAAGTAAATGCCTCAGAATTGCCTCAGTTACCAAAATGTATTTATATTGCATAATACTTTGCTTGGTTAAACCTGGGCAGAGTTTGAAATGTAGTGTAGCTAGGTTTCAGAAGGTGAGTAGGTATCCAAGATGCATCTAACACGTAAGGTTGGTGTCCAATGCAATTTGAAAGGCTGTCTGCAACATTACCCTACTGCAATGCTAGTACAACTCATTCTATAGAAGACTATTTAAAATTAATAATGATGGAGTTCCTCTGTTTTGTAAGAGGCTATTCCATAGTTTTTTACTTAATACAGAGCACCAAGTAGAGAAAAATGACAGCTGAAAGTGATGACTACAGCTCTATATATGTTTGCTTCATTTTACTTTCAGCTCACATCCTGAAAGAGAGAAAAAAATGCTGATATTTTTTTCTCCAAGATTAGATTTGAAGCAGAAAATTCATGACTTGCTAAAAAGGCTTTGGTTAGGTCACCATTGCTGTGTATTCTTGTCAACATTTGATCTATCAAATTTATTTGCACAAAGGATGATGAAAGTAAACCCTGAACTTGCAAAACCATGTTATTAGGAAATGATTATATTAATTAGACCATCAGATGTCATGTTTTTCTGTCAGGCTTCTGCTTCATTTATAATGGATAAATTAGATCAGCTTTGAGGATAATAGAAGCCTGTATAATGTGCAGGACTCCTGCTTTCTTTCTTTGATGAAATTGAAATGTTCATATCATGTGAAACACGGGATTTTAGAGAAAGAAAAGACCCTCATGTTATTCAAAGGGCCATGTGTTGTCCAGGGGAACGGGATTTATTCCTAGTTTTTCTGTAGCTAATGGTTCTGTTTGGGTCAGATTTATGATATGAGTAAGACGCAGCTATACTGGCCGAAGCTGGATGCCTAAAATTGCAATTGAATATGCAGCATGTGAGCACAAGACACTGAAAGTCAAGAAAGAACAAAATATCAAGGCCTAGCTGTTCATCCTGGCAACCAGTTACGGGAGATACCTGTTCTGCAAACACTAGCCTAAAACACCTGTGCTTTGTTCCCTGGGTGTAAATTGCTTATGAATTTTGCTTGTCTGTACTCTGAAGGTGAATAATAAGTAAACAAACAAAGCTCCCTTGGCATATGTATGCATGCCAGGTATGGCAAGAGAAAAAAAAACCACCCAACCTCCAAAACCACCAAATGAAAACACCCACCTAACTTTCAATACAACGTTTAATACCTATTATGAATGAGGACAGTACTACAAAACAGCAGAACACCACCTAATTATATTCTTAATGTGGTGGTCATTCTGAGTAAAAGAAATACTTGATAATCTTGCTACTGGGGTGCAAGTATTTTAAAAAAATCTAATATCAAGTCATTTAGGTAGAAGGCTTACTTTTCCTCTGTAATTATAAATCTCATGAAATAATTTAATATTATTATTAATAATAAATATTATTAATATTTAATATTACAATTTTTGTAATCATAACCCTTGCAAACTTGCTAATTGGTACCAATCAACTGATGTTTTAAAACTGTTTACTCAGGAACGTCTAATGAATGTTCAAGATTATTGCTAATACCTTGCAGCTGGTAATAAAGCCTTAATAAGGCTATGTACATTTAAGAAGTGGATGCACTTGATAAGATTTATTTTTCACATACAGTATAAATTTTTGCTGTAACAGTGGACCAAGGCTAAGCATAAGGAAAAATGTATTAGTTCACGCACAGATCAAGGTACCTGAAACACAGCCGTTGCCCCGAGCACATATGGGATGAATTAAATAACACATGCCACATAAAACAAGTTGGCCTAAATACCTTTTGAGCTTCTGTCTTCAGCTAATTCCGGATAGCCTGCAGATGCAGGGTGTAGGGGGGAAAGTCCTGATGCACACAGAGGGGTGCAGGACAGGATTACATTTATACTTCAAACAAAGGGGAACGCTACATCTAGTGAGAGACAGAAATGTCTTAATCTGCAGTTAGAATTAGTGTTAACTCAATTGCAGTACTTCAAGAACAGGTATTCATCCGCACTGGTGTCAACTGATGTTGATATCTGTCTGTTCTTTCATTCTGCTTATTTTCTGAACAATTTGTAAGGGCTGTGTGCTCCTTCTCTGGTCAAGTTTGCAGATTTCCAGACTTCTTTCAAGGAGCATTTATTTAAACAAGCTGCTTCTGTCTGGAAAATGCTTGCACTCTTACCATGAAAACTGGTGCAATGATACTTGACTACAAGTCCTTTTACGCAATACCAAGATACCAAACTCTGACGCTTTTATCAGCTGATGCTCAACATCCTGGTGAGCTGATGAAGAGGAGTTTGGTACTGTTCTTTCAGTGAATAATCTGGTCATTTTGGAGAAGGGCAAATTATCAAACCCAGAACAGGAAGGAAAGAAATTACAAAAATCTTGGTAAGAAAGCAGATTACAGAAACTACTGCTCTTCCTTCTAATTTTCCTAAGGCCTATTCTTCTTTTTTGATTTTGGATTGCTATTGGAAATTCTGGGAGGTGAAATATAGAAAAGGACTTCTTGTCATTGATGCAAACACAAAAAAAATATCTACAGATCAATGCTAGAATTTGTTCTTGGTCATATTGTTACTCATTCTTTCTTTCTTTGCATTTAAATATTATCCATGTACACATGGATTTTAAATGCTTGTGAAAAGGAAACCTTTGATTAAGAGAGAAACCAGAAAATCTGAGCCTTTTTTTTCCTTATATAATTCTTCATTTGTCTCCCATCTTTTATTTGAACCTCAGAATTCTGCCAGTTTGATGTAGTTCATGGTATTCTTTCCATTTTTCACTCATTCCAGTGAAATTTAATCTTTTTTAGCGAAGTGTTACCTTTTACCTTAATTTTGTTGAATCATATTTTTATCACACATATTCACTCGATTCCCATGTTTTCAGTCACAAGCGCAGTTCTATCAAGCAGTTTGTAAAATGTGCAGATTCCTCCATTCACCCTTTATAGAAGTATTTATTCAGATGTATAGATTTTCTTTCTTTCTTCATTTATTTAATAGTAATGGATTTCTGAAGTCCTTTTCTGAAGTGCAGTCTTTTTTCTTCACACTCACCACTTCAACTTTTCTAGCAGTACATGCAATTCTTTTTTGTTTGTAGCCATTTAAACTTCTCTATTCAGCTGTAGCCATTACCAATGCTTTGTTTTGTTTTGTTTTGTTTTGGTTTTTTTTTTGCTATTAAAACATGCAATTTCCATTGGAAATAAAGGATTAAAATTTGTGCTTTGTACACATACCTATTTCTCCACATACATGTATTTTCTTCAATTTATTGCTTCCTTTTATTTTAAAATCTGTTCAGTAATTGTCACTAGAAAAATAGATCATCAGAATCATAGAAAAAAAAAAAAGTTGAACAGGATCTCAGCAGGTCACCTTTCCCAACCCCCAGGTCAAACCAGGGCTAACTTCAGAGTTAGGTCAATTGTGCAAGGTGTCATCCAATTGAGCTTGGAAAATCTTCCTGGATAGAGGTTTCAGAGTCTCTCTTGGCAACCCCTTCCTGTGCTTAACCTACGTCACTGTGAAGAACTATGTTCTGGTAGAATACCTCTGATTTATTTTTTGTAAAATTTATTTGCTATCCACAGTGGAGGTTAGTGAATCACTTTATCAGCGTTATCTTCTGCACATCCAGGAACTTCTCACATTGAAGTCTTGAGAATAAACTATGGTGATGTCTGGGAATCTGTATAGATGCAGAGGAAGTCTTCTGAGTGAGTGCATCACTGGCCACTGCACATTGACCTATCAAAAGTTCCAAGGGTTTGCTGGGGGCAGTAATTGTAATTCGTATTATTTTAATTGGGTTTTTCTTTGGAAAGGCCTTTCTGACTTTGATAGATGTACTCAAAATTGCATGAAGTGATTTTAGTCTTATCATAAACAACACCTGCAACACTTTCTACTCTTCATCCGCTGCTGCAACTCCGACTTTATCCTGTAAGTATTAAGGACATGCAGCTTTAAGTGATTTTACTCTTTTTTTGGAGATGCTGTGTTTCATGTACAGGGTGTTGTTCCTTGCTCCTGAAGAATGAGCTTGGACGGTGTCCATTTCATTGTTCTCATTGGGCAGCAGCCAGAGAGAGAAAGGAGGTGCTGTCTGTCTGTTTCTGGTTTTGTGTGTATTGCAGACAATAAAACATCTGCCAAGACTCTGGCAGTGGGCATTCTGCTCTGCAAACAAGAGTGAAACTTCAGCAGGAGAAGCATTCTTATGTAACTGAATTCAGCAACTGGCAAATTTCTAATGTGGCACACACGAAGCCTGTGCTATTATTAGGTTAGTTTTCTTGAATGTTAATGTGCAGATATTAACGTCAGAGGGCAGATAAAGATGTGATATGAATGAATTACTTCTGAATGATAGAGGGCTGCCATTTGGACATAAATCAAGATTGATCAAAGAGACAGGAAGTTTTTCTTAGTCTTAAGGGAATCCAAAAGGGAAAAGCACTGCATATCACCACCCACTCTCATGCTGAACAGTCTCCCAACAGAGTTGTAAAAGATGAAAACATCAATGTAGAGCAGTGTGAATGAGTCACTGAGGCAGAGACCTCGCTAGGGAAGGTATAAGTGAGGCTTTCCCTTCTTTATTACCGGCAAACCTGCTACTCAAAGCTGAATTTTGCCATTTTTGCCCTTAAGTTTCAATTGGAAGTGATAGCTATGGAGTTCAATTGTAGTTATTCTTAAGAACATTTTTTTTTAATGTTTGATATTTTATTTTTTACATGTATTACTATTCTTTTGGATTTGCTTGTTTAAGTAGATAGCTCATTATCTAGACAATCTAGATGTCTCATTAAGTAGATAACTCAGACAAAATGCTATTTAGATGAGAATATGATTATGAGAGATGCAGTTGCTATCTGCTTGATGGGAACTAACACGACAACTTAAATTTTTGCACTAGGACAAAGTAGTTGGTGCTCTTTTTTCTGTCTTTGTGACCCTGGAAAATGTCATCACTCTTCTTTTTAGGAGGACAGTTATTGCACTTCTTTTTCTTTGGAGAAAAGGATTGTGGCTGAGCAAATGGTACCTCAGGCTACAATGTAAAGCCAATAGCAATGGACCTCCAAGTCACAGAATTTTCTTTACTGGTTTTATCAACTCCCTAATGGAGATGGCACAAGAAGTTTTGAGCTAACGGAACTTTTATTGCTAGCACTGCTTTGGGCTCATTTCTTCTTCTGTAAATTGTTATCTCTGCCCCACCCAGTGCTGGATTCTGCTCTTTGTGAAAATTCACCTCTGGAAATCCAGAAAAAATTGCAGATCAGTATTCAGTTTTGGGGCTGCAGCGCTAAAACACACTAGCTCTAGAAATAAAATTGGATACATAAGTTCTTTCCAATATCTGAAATCCTGAAAATACCATTAAGAATGAACTCATCCCAGTGAAAGTAATTTTATAGCTAATATTTTGCTCAGTTCTATAAGTCCTTGAGATTTACTTATATATAAAGTTACTGTAGAAATTGCCATTCATTTGTACTGAAGAAATGAAATTTTCTTAAGATTTGTAGGGTTATGAGAAGATTTTTTCTTACAAGAGAAAAAATTAAATTTGGTGGGAATTTATGAATGTGTATGTGTTTAAGGCAAGTTAAAAGTTTTATATCAAGATACCCAAGTTAATAAACTGATAATATATCTCAAAAAATTTTGAAAGGCTTATATATTTTTATCTTAGAATCTTAATATTTGATTTATATAGCAACTTTATTCAGAAGTTGATGTTAGATTTTTCAATTTTTATCCTATAACTTAGATACAGACACACTCAGGTGAATAAATATGAATGAACTTCTAAAGTAGATTGTTAAACCATATTTAATGTCTGAATAATAGGGTTTTTTTCACATGGAATTAAAACGACCTCAGTATACTTAGAATTTGTGATTTGGGTTAAACTAAAATGAAGCCACTTTATGAAAAAAGGCATCTACAGAGGAAAGTCTAGAGCAGATTAATTTATTCTCTACAATAATATTTTCAGTTAATTTGAATTATTTTCTGAGTATCATAATGGAGATAGCTACCCTATTATGAAAGTCTTGTGCTTATGAAATACTGTTATTGAGTGGTGGTTCATTAGCTTGTTTTTAAATTTATGAAAGAAAAAAAATATTTGCATATAAAATTAAAGGGCGTAAAGATTCTGAATTCAAATTGTCAGTGTATGAATTTAAAGTAGATTAACTAAAAAATTCATTCCTGAATGGATGCTCCAAAGATGAATTAAAGACATCTGAATTTTCTCCATACTAAGTGACTTCAGATGTAAATAAACCTGAAGGCCATTTTAATTCTTAGTGTAAGTCAAACAAGATTTTAATGAAGTTTAAAGATTAAGTGATACTATTTTTCCATGTAGCAGAAAATAGTAATTTGAGGGTTTGGTTTTCTGTATTTACTTAGAAACTTGCCTGGACTACGTGATTACAACTTAAAAAAATAAAATAAAATACAGCCTCAGAATGGCAGCATTTTACATCACAACTTACTGGTACCATAAGCATTTATACACTGTCAGGTAAAGTATCAGGTTTTACGGTCATGTCTGTATGATGCCATGCTAGTATATCCTGGAGAAAAGGAGCTGAGCTTTTTGATGGGTGAACATGAATTGCCTGTAAATATTGCCATTTATTGTTACTGCATCACTTATACAACAAATGTGTTAGTTTGAGCCAAGAGTCAGATTTCTTCTTTTTGAATTCAGCCATGGAAAATTTATGCCGCATTGCATCTTTATACACCTTTAGAAATGAATCACCAAAAATTGCTGGGAAAGCATCAGAATGAAACCGACTTCATTATTTCATAAAACCGTTGCAAAGGAGGCAGTAAGAGCTCCCTGTAGCTTGGACCTGATGCAGATAAATCCAGCAAAAGCTTCTGGAGCCTTATGCATGCCAACTGACTACTCTCATCATTGGTTGTCAAAGAGGTGACAGCTCCCAATAGACCTCTTGGCTGTAATGAACTCTTGGCTAAAGCTTGATTTTCTGAATTGGGAGTCTGTCTATGAAGCTTGCTGCTTCCCTACGAAGAAACCTTTTTATTTCTTCTCTAAATACATTTTCCCTTCCATAGCCATTTATTCACAAGCTAACAAAGTCTTCTGGCTCCATTCTTCCTTTCTCTGTTTTATTTTTGGTCCACATCTCTTTCAGTACTTGGGCTGCCAGTCAGAGCAAGTTGTGCTGCTTTTGGTCATACCTCTACCACAACATAGAGAAGCGCAGCATGGTGACATCTGAGCTGGTGCCAAGCAAGGGGTTGTGACACACTACAGCCCTGGTGGGGGGCTACTAGTACTGAATACCAGAAGGTGCATCTTTATCCTGATGTGACTATAGTGCTTCTGATTTGAGGTTTCACAGTTTGGACTTCTCCACACTGCACTCAACTAAATATGTATTTCTCATCCTCTGACAAGCTTACCCAAAAAACTTTTTTTTTTTTTTTTTAAATAATGGACTGCCCTATTATGTTTTTTTTTTTCCCCAGAAAAAAAGAGGGATATTACAGTATGCTACACTAGCCAAAGTACAGTTTTGCAGGGGTTGTTTGTTCACACTTGGTTTACTACTTAAGCTCTGCCCCCAGTGAGGCCAAACATTCTAGGAAGAACACAAAACTGATGTTGCAAAATGATCAGCTTTTCAGCTGCACTCCAGAGCTTCTAAATCATGGTTGAGTCACTTGTCTTTTCATGAATTTGGATGACCGATTTATGAAGGTTATAAATGCTGGAGTTAAGTAATAAAATCCCATTAAACTCTTAATAATATACGGGAAGGAAATAATATACCTGCACATGTCTCACCCTTTGAAAGGAAAAGTTGTTTGTTTTTTTTTTTTCCAATTTCTGAAGTCTCTCCTTTCATTCGGACGAAAGATAAATGCGCTACTGGGTTTTCCAAAACTTTCATTTATTACATTTGTTGGTCCTACATGGTGATATTAAACACAGCAACTCATAACTTAAGAAGATTATTACAGTTTCCTAGATAAAACAGGTTAATTAATTCCCCGAGGGGACTAATGAGACTGTGCTTTTGGTATAATCATGTTAGTTTCCTGACTGTGTAAAGAAGGTACTAACAATTGGACAAATGCCGTAATAGATCCTCTTAGAAAGCTGTATGATTCTGTAAAGCGCCAAATTTGCTAATTATCCGGTTAATTTCATGCTGGCACTCTGTGTTCAGAAAGTAACAAAATTAGTTTACGTGGGTGAATTAGATTGCATTCATATCAGTACTGACTCCTGTTCAAAAGAATCTGTTGACACTGCTTAGTGACAAAGGAATGCATACTGTACTTCTGTGGAAACTTTGGATCAATCCATTTGTTTCCAGGGACTATTAAGTTATCTGGCTTTTTCTGAAGGAGTAATCAAAGCCATAGCAGAAACTCATTAGTTCACACTGACAGGCCTAAGAAAATATATCCTGATTGGTTTTACCTTAGTTCCAGAGTAATTTTAAAAAGGTAATTGAGATTTAGTAGTATTATATCAAAGTCCTCTCATATTTAAGTCTTTATGCATCTATGACAATCAGACAAATTACATTTCTCTTCACAAGAACTAAACCCTGCAGAATACCAGGCCAAGGCTCAGCACGCATCTAGTATTTTTCAGACTGGCTAGATTTTTTTGTGCCTTGAGTACTTTGACAAAGAACTGAATTTAAAGCAGCCCTTAGTGTTTTAAGTGCTAGATGTCTTTGACAAGCACACCACAGCATATTTAATTCTGCTAATTTTGAGTAAGATCATAGTTTTCATTTATTCATGTAGCGTAGTATAAAGAAATAAAACATCTCACCTTAAAACCAATGCTGTAGCACAACTCATTTCCTAAAGAGTCAGCTTGTACTAAATAACACACAATAAACATCAAAATGAAATATATTCTGATCAAAACTCATCTTCTTTCCTGTAGTGAACAGATGTTCACAAATTAATTTTGCTTATAAGATACTCCTCAAAAGCAGGAGGATATTTTAGGATTTTAAATGAAGACAGAATTGCTGTCTCGGTTATGTTTTGTTATCCCTGTTGCCTCAGTCTCTTTGCTTCTGATGGCATTTTTAAAACTACAAGCAACAGTTTTAGTACTACTGCAGATGCTGCTTCAATTTACATGGAAACAGATGGAAATACAATATTTTAAGAAGTCCTCCAGTCTTTAGAAAGAGAGAGGTATTTTTATCTGAACAACTGTAATGCTGCATAAACATAAATTTAAATTAGAAGAAAATCTCAAAAATCAAAATAAAATAACACATCAAGTTTTAAGAAACAAATTTTATAGCACAAACCTTTTATAACACATAACCTTCCCCATAGGTTAAAGAACAATGAAAACAATTTGCATTTAGGTCCTCTCACTCTGACTCATCTCTTTGCAAAATCCATCACTTAATATTGCAAGGTTTTATAATAGTGAGTATTTATAGGCATTCTGACGATATTAAATACACATTCATATTCTCATTCTAGAAGCGCATTGGTTGTAGAATTAAACACATTTTCATAGACTTACTGTGTTTTTCTTATTTTCTCAGAGCACAATTCCACAAGATAAGATTTTGTTTCTTTTCATTTTGTTTAGTAAAAGACTAATTTGTGTCTAACTAGATTTATTAGTCTGCGAATAAAGTTGTACAACCTGAATGATAAATAGATATTCAGGGAAATTTGAGGGAAGGTAGTGTGAAAGCCTGAATAAGATAGTACCCTACTGTTTTAGGAAGGTATAAAATGAAATGATTCTTAAGCAAACTTCAAGAGACAGAACCATGCGAAAAGCATCTGTCCATACTTGCAAAACCCCCAGTTAATATACTCGGGAGAAAGTTGAAGAAAAACAAGGTACCTCTTTCTAGGACAATTGCTTCACATATTTTCCAAGGAAGGACTTGAACTAGCTGACTGAGGAGCTCTCTGGGTTCCCACTCCAGGTGGAGGCAGAGCTTCGCCTCTCTGGCTGCATCACGCTTTGTACACACTGGAGGTGGCATCTTAAAAGCTGAGACAGCTTAGGGTCATCAGTATGAATAGCAAACTGCTGTGTGAAGCCTTTCAAATCCCATTGTTTTCCTTTTCTGCTTTTTTGTCATCCACGACTGTCCCCTTCAGTATGAAATTAATTTTTGTTAAACTTTGGTTCTTTTGTGTCTCCAACCACAGAAGAATGTTTCCTTTTCTTAATCTGATGGTTGATGGCATAGTCTTAGAAGTGTGCTCATACACTTAACTTTAGTTTCACCTAAGTATTGCAATGTCCTAGTTTCTCACTCTACTGTACTACTGTCCACTGCATCAAGATCTCCCATCGCAAACCACTTCCACTCACATATTTATTCTTTTATAATCTTTCCATTTCTGACATGCGTATTTTTTTCTTGAATCTTCTATTTGAATATTTTGTTTATATCATAGGAATTAAATTGAGTCCAGTGTATAAGCCTGAATTTCAAATATAATGCATTTTTACTGTTCTTTGCCTCAACATTGCTATGACTGAATGCTATTACAGCCAGCTAAAACTTCTGTTCATTTTAAATGAGTTGCGCAATTCTCATACTGACCAAGATAATAGTAGCTTTACATTCTAATCAGACTTATGAAAGTTGTTGCTTCTAGAAAATTTTAAGCATATGATTCGCTGTTTTTCCTGATGGTTCAAGTGTTTACCTGGTTATTCCCACAGTAAAATCCTATCCCTCATGGAAATCCTTAAGTGAATATCTTTATGTGTGACAACAGCAAATATTATTATGAGACACGGATTACATTTGGAGATGTTAGACTCTGGTTTCACAATATTATTACATGTTCTTTCTGCATTACTTGTCCATTAGTTTGCAAAGCAATAACAGGTTTCACGTAAAAGGATAGAAAAAAAGACCTGGAGGGATCTCAGTTTTAACCTGCTTATTTTTTAATAAGCAATTTGGTAGCAAGTTTTCATTCTAATGTTAACCTCTTAGCATATTGCTCTTATAGTTGTATCTCATGATGGAGAAGAAAGCTTTTGAACCACTGCTTGGATTGTAACAACAGATATAAACTCTGGAATAAAAAGAGAAGTCAATTTGTAAATGGTCAGCACTACAAAATATGGTTTGAGGTTTCCCAAAAAGCTTCTTTAATCCCTCAGCAAAGAGAAAAGCTGCATATTGACACCATAAAGAAAATAAGAGCAGCGACAATCTTCACACTTGATAAGCAGAGTAGTGTTTTGGAGAAATCTAATTAGGATCTTTGCGATTCATTGTTAAAGAATAACAGAATTTGGGTGGGTTTTTTTTTTGAGATATCACAGTGGGTTTGAACTTGTCAGCTGAAATCTTAATATGAAAAGGGATATTCCTTTTCCTACATGGATGAATTTATTCAATTTACCATTGTAGTACTATAAAATAAACAATGCTCTGTTGTTTGTATGTATCTTAAATTACTTGTTTCACTATAACAATAAGCACTATCTGTTCCCAGAAAAAAAAAAAAAAGGAAATCAGTGTTTCAAACTAAAAGTAATATCCAGACTTTAGGTAAACGACAATTTAAGGGCTAATAATGTCTGAATGTGGAACTACCTAGAATGGTGGCAACCATTATTGCAAGAACCAGGCAAATTAACAATACCAGATTCATATCCTTGCTTCCTAAGCAAAGTAAAATATGCTTCTCTAAGCATCCCCAGAAAACATTTTCTTTTGAAAATTGATTATATAAGTGTAAATCTAACAGCCTTAATGCTGAAACTTATTAACAAGAATTATGCGATTGTGTCAAAACAAAGCTTTCTAAATATCATTTGAAATTACAGGTTAGAAGTCTATGGCAAATCTTCTGTAAATAGTCATAGATTTGATTACAAATAGCACATTTTTATTACCACTTCAGATTCTCTGATATTTGCAAACGTATGGAATGTCATAGCTTCCATTTTTTTTTTAATCATTTGGGAAAAATAGTGATGTTAGTTAATAAAGTGGAAAGATACTTTGTTCTCAGTGGAAAACATTTTTTGGCTCACTGAAGATAATTGCTAGTCATGCTATCAGGATTTATTGACTTCAAGTCCACAAAAGATACAGGTTTGAAATATCTCTGCTGGGAATTATTTTAAAATGATATTATTGTTATTAAAAGTTAACAGATTTAGTGGTATATTTTTATCATATCAAGAGGAAAAATTTCATTTATAATACAGTCTGAGAACTGTACCCATAGAATTACATTATTCAGACCTGCTTAGGGATATTCAGTTGTGATAACAATAATTAGACCTGCCTGATTATTCTTCTGTGATAAACTGCACATACTAAGATATATTGCAGGAAATTTTTAATGTGTTTAAAGATACCCAAATTACTGTTAAAATTATGTATAAATTTCTACATGCATTGTGGTATCATCTCTCAGATTACTTGCTTCTACTGCAGAATGAAACAATCTTCCTTGCTTTTTACTCCTGGATTCCTGATTTTACATCTGTTTATTTATTTGTTTAGTATAAAAGTGCAAGTCTAAATAATTTAATATTTCCAGAGAACAGGAGTAGACAAAATAACTAGTAGTTATTTTGTTCTCAATTTTGAAATCAGTTGAAAGAAACATATTTTTATTTAAAAAGATAAAAAATATAAAAAGTACATCCATCAGAATGTCCTATTGTGCTGCAACAAGACTACATCAAATTGCTCTGCAATTAAATGCAAAATAAGTATATTTGAAAAATGCTTCTAAAAATGGTTAACCTAAAGAGCTGCAACTATATGCACTCAGTCTGTTAGTATCTGAAGAAAAATGTTTCTCATTACAAGCATAATAATTTATCCAAAAGTCAGGGTTTCAAGCACTGGGGAAAGAAAAAAAAAAAAAAGGAAAGAAGAGGATTCGAGGATTTTTTTTTCATTAATTAATAGAGATACAGTTCTAACTCCTTAGTAGTTAACAGTAGTTCACAGTTTACAGACATTTCTCAAGTGATTGTGTTCAGCTACAAGGAGAGCAGAAATGAAATGAATTGCAGAAAGGAATTTTGGGAGGTTTGATTTTCTGTTGTAGCAAAGAAATGTTGGAAAAAATGTGCAACAACAGCAAGAATAAAAATAACAGGAGGGGTCTTACTGAAAAAAATATTATACTGTGGTATTAGTCCTAGTCTTTCATATAGACCAGCTGACTGTAACAGCAAATTAAGTAGTGTTTTCTGAGGTTTATGAGTAATTGATGTAATGTTCTGTCAGAAAAATATTAGTTTCTCTCTCAGTTGAGAGAATGAAGTCTTGGATGAAAATAGTGTATCTGGGGCCTACAATTCCACAGGGAAACCATGGAAATAGAAGAATATTTCTGCTATGTGCACAAGTTGAAAGGCAAACCCATGACTGTCAGCTTGATTGTTTCTTGACAACAATAGAAATAGATTAGGAATATAAATTCTATATAAATGTATACGATAACCTTATGGTTTGAAGCCTGAATAAATATAATTTGCATCTGATACTACCACTGTTAACTTTTGGATACAAAACTCTGTCCACTAGTTGAAGAAAAGATGAGAATGAACATTTGCTCTTAGCCAATTGCTGAGGTCATGCACTGCATAATACAACAATTTTTGATGCAGGTAAGTCATAATTTGATCTTGCAAGTTCCATATTAAATGTGTTTCCTAGCTTTACATTTTCTTTCATTTGACCAATTTTCATATTTACAGAACCCACCTCATTTTGTCAATCTTGCAAAAACCAGATGTAGAATGGTCTTCTACTCTCTACAATTCAAAAGTATTGCTCTTTTTTTTTAAGTATAAGATCTTTAATCCTTTAAGAAAGAATGAAATAGAAAACTCTTGGAAAAACTCGTTAACTGAGTTGACTCTTTACTGCAATATGAATGAAGTGACTGAAAGCGAGCAAATCATTCTTTAGCCATAAAAGTGAATATTAGCCCTTATCAGAAAATAATAATGCCAAAGTTGGGAAAAAACAGGAAGGGTCTAATTTCATTGGCCTGTGTTAGTTCCCAAATAACTCTTGTTCTGAAGGTGTTTCAGTCAGTGATTTCACTGTTATTTGGTGAGTTAATTTTTTTTTTTTGGGGGGGGGGGGGGGGAATTGAGATACGGGAAATTCTAGGGATGTTCAGCATTGAGTAGGAAAAGGACAAGAAAACATGCCATGCTAAGGGAAATGATGTATCCCTGTAAAATACCCCAAAATAGAACTACCAGGTTGGTACATACAAACCCCTTTTTTACATCAGTGTTGCACACAGTGGGACTTTAACTGGAGCACAGAAGAATCTATCACATCTGAGGCTAAAACAAAAAAAAACAGTCGCTTTCTCTTTCAAAACCGAAGAATCGCAGGTAATGCCCGTACTCCCTTTTGCTACTCTGTTTCAAGCGTCAGGGTTTCAGAAGGGCAGAACTCCGCTGTTTAAGACAGCATACCAGACACTGCACTGGTCGTGTGTTTGTTCTCAGTGGTCCTTATTTATAACTCAATAAAATTATCATAGAATCATAGAATGGTTTAGGTTGGAAAGGACCTTGAGGATCATCGAGTCCCAACCCCTCTGCCATAGGCAGGGACACCTCCCACTAGACCAGGTTGCCCAAGGCCACGTCCAGCCTGGCCTTGAACACCTCCAGGGATGGAGCCTCAACAACCTCTCCGGGCAACCTGTTCCAGTGCCTTACCACCCTCACGGTGAAAAATTTCTTCCTAATGTTTAATCTAAACCTGCCCTCTTCCAGTTTAAAGCCATTCCCCCTCGTCCTATGGCTACATGCCCTAGTAAAAAGTCCTTATGTATTGAAACCACCTAGAAAAGAACCACAATCACTGGAAATTAGGGAAACAAACAAAAAAAAGTCAGTGATATGTACCCTCAAAAAACTGATTATTGAAAACTGTCTACAACAACTGCTCCGTGTAAACTGTATTTGCCCTTATTGGTACCCTTCAAGCATGAAGGCATGCTAAAACTCTAAAATTCAAGAGGTATATGCTTCAAAAAGCACATAACTGAAAGATTAGGAATTGCTATCTTCTCACTTTCATTAAAAGGAGCCGATTAGACCATTTATTTGTTGTACTTCAGATAGAGTTCAGTATCAGCATTGACTGCCTGTAAAGGCAAGCTGTTGTAGCAGACAAGCGTTTTTCTTTTTTGCATGACAACTTGGTACTTAACTTTATGTATCAAATCTTTATTGGATAGAAATCAGCAGGGTCCCATTACAATCTGCTGAACTATACTCCTTTACAGCAATTAAAGCTCTGAGACTAAATCTCTGAATTTTTTTTTTTTTTTGGTGTCTTTCTGTCTTTAATTGCAATTTCTTTTCTATCAATATTTTCTTTCAGGTGCAAAGTGCACCACTCCACAATCAGTTTTCTTTTAAAACTCTAGCTTCATTTCAGTCTTTTATGTCTTGCTAGAAATGTATTTATTACATAGTATAAATGAAATAGCATCTCCAGGATTTCTCTTCCTCCAAACTTTAAATGTAGCAATAAAGCAAGTTTCTTATGGTATGGCTAGACATTTGTATGTCTAGTACATAAAATTCTATTACACTCCCAAGATGTGATGTACACATATTTTCCTCTTAACAGTAATCTACCTTTCTGTTACTATAGTCCTCATTGCAGTCATCTGTTGTACAATTTTTTTGTGTATCACCAATACCAAAGCTAAGAAAGCGTGTAAGTAAGTTAAAATTAGTAAGCAACATATTAATTTGCCATAGCTGTCTCATGTTGTTCAGTAATCTGGTGAGCAATCAGCTACTTGACAGTAAAACTCTAAGCACCTCTCCATGCATGTGACAGTTGTCTTATTTAAAATTTTACCACTGAGGACAGCACCTTAAAATCAGTTCTCTGCTGTGCTCAGATTTTAAGGTTGTTTAGAAAGTGGATAAACACTCAATAGATGTAATATCACAGTGTTTAGTATTCACCATAACAGCAAGATGCTCATGTTAACCAATAAACCTTTTTAAATACTGCAGCTTGTTTATTCCAAATTCTGTAGTTACACCTACATTTAGGAGGCTAGCAAAGATTGAATTTTTTACTCTGATTTTTTTCTAGCTATTTTCTCATGAATAACTGATTCTCAGCTTTGGCATTCGTTTACAGAAACTCCTATTCTTATCTCTCAAGAAGAATCATTTCCACTGCTGGCGTTCTGTCCACGTACCTATAGGCTGGATGATTTTTCTTTTCCTCACGTATAACCTATAAAACATAGATGAAGTTATATGATTAAAATGGATCATGTGGATAGGTACAGAAATGGAAAAAAAAAAACACCCAAACCAACACCTGCAGGATGTCTAACTTAGTTATATTTTTACTGATGTCTGTGCCCATCTCCATGTATGATGCAGAAGCAAAATAAACGTGACTAAACATTTACTCTTAGTGAGACAGTTCTAACAACTTTTAATTCATCATGTAAGGACAATTGCAGGAAAAAACAAAATTATGCTCTACCATTTGACTTGACTGAGTTCAGAAGACAACTGAGGACTAAGTTCTTTCAATATATTTGAAGTGAAAAAGACAGAGTTAGTATCACTTAATTTTCAGTTTGAACATATCTCTGTCTGCTTGTCTGTCTATCTGTTTTATTTACCACTGCTGTTGTACTCTTAAATATTCTGGATAAAGGTTAGTCATATAAGGAATGAGAGGGACAGTGGATCCATATAAAGTCATTGGTCACATAGTAACAAATACCCTTATGACTGATGGACATTAACTCTAGAAGGCAGAAGGAAAATGATATAATGACACGCCAGTCGAGTAGCTAGTAATCTTGGTATATCTTGGTATCGTATGCATTTACAATAAGAATAGCATTTTATCGCTGTCATGTTGTGCTCCTACTAGAAGAAAGCAAGTAAGGGTTGAAGTATTGCACCATTCAGAATTGAGCTCTCATTCCTGAGCACTTTTATTTCGCTTTCATTTACTGTGACAAATAAAAATGTGATTTTTTTTCTTTTTTTGCGATATAAGACATTGAGTGGGATTTTACAAAAGTAGTCAAAAACCAGCTATTACATGATATCTGAACTTGGAATATAATATGACCAAGATGGCTGTCCTGTTGTCTATAAACAGAGTTCATAAGCATTGTGCCAGTAAAACATAATCTTCAGACATGTAAAAAAAGGCATAGTAACTGTATATGCACTTTTACCTGTGATTTTCATTAAGATTCATACTCTGTAATTATATACGAGAATTAATTGGTTGATCCATACTTTAGTTACTATCTATTGCAATAGTTAAGTAGATTTGAGCATGCTGGCAAATAAACTTAATCGATTTCAGTTTTGAACTCAGAGAAAAAGCACTGCAACAACATTAGTCTATTTAGTTTCTTCTTGTGAACGCAATCAGGGAGTAATACCAAGTTTTTACACCATACTTTATGTCCTTTTCCTCAGTCATTTTCACACATGTGAAACAATGTAGTATTCAAATACTAATGATGAAAGAAAAATAAGTACCCTCTTCACATTCACAAACCTCAACTAATCCCACTGATGGAATTAATGCTGATAAGATGTTTCTTACAATCAGGGCAAACGTGCAAACATTTCCCTTTCTTATGGTATTATTCCTTTTTAAAATTTCTTCCTATTACAATATTATCACAATACAAGGTCTTTCTTAAATATATCTTTATGTATTATCTGCAGTAGATTACAATACTACAAGCCCAAATGGAGGTTAAGTATGCAGATTTGAAAAACAAAGTCCGTTAAAGAGAATGCTTTTTAAAAATTGTTCTACAGAGGGTAAAATGGAATTTATTTTCCCAGACATTTGCAAAATGTCAATATTAAAAAAAAATTATATTTAAACATTTGTGTTTCATATTTCTGTATATAAGGTGAATAAATGAGTTTTAGAATACAGCATATGGAAAATTACTTTTCTTTAGCAGCACCACTCTAAAGTAAAAATCCAGGCTTTTTTAAATTCTTCTTTTTCCAGTTACCTTAATGACTCAGAACATTTAAATAAAAATAAAATAAATATAATTTCAGTGTAGAATGTAAATATTTTAATTTAAATGTATGTAAAAAAATATTTTTACATTTACACTACCACTACAGAGATGGATAAGTCTACTCAGAGTAACTCAAAATTAATCAAAGAAATTCTATGATGAATCTTTCTCATATAGCATGAGATTGTGCTTTTTGAAGCAGGAGGTCCTTTATACTCCTTTATTTCTTACAAACCTCTGAAATGACTGAGTGCTCAGTCATTTTATTTTGACAATCTTGCAGGTGATTTCATAATGTTAAAATGTTGACCTTTAATTGATGTCAACACTTCCAATTATTGGTAGAGGGTCACAAATTGTTCACTACCAATGTTTCTTCCTTGGCTGATACAGCTGAAGACACGAAATTGCCTGGTTTGTCAATTAGAGGTGTTAATATGACAGAAAAAAATGAACAGAACAAAGATAGTCTACATGTGATTTTAGGTGGGGGATGACACTGCCTGCAAATAAGGCTGTGTAATACTTCCAAGTGCAGCTGAAACGGGTTGGCAGTTTTAAGACTAAGTGCAGAAAAAAAAAATTATTTGTCCTCCTACAGTGAAAAGTGATGTCTTTTTTTCTCTACCATTGCAGTTCAAGGAGAAACCTGAAATCTTGCCAGGAGCTGGTCTTTGCACCTTTTACTAACCTAGTTAAAGCCCAGTAATCATTAGTCAAATCTTCCATTATAAGCAGAGCATAGATCACTGTCCTGAATAACTTCCTGAACCTTAGCATTTTAAATCTCACATGGCTCTGTCCATACTGACCCTATGCCAACTTTTCTCAGCTGACAGCGCTAAAAAGCCCAGTGTTCTCCACTGCTCTACAAGGCTATAGCAGGAACACATTTCCCTCCAGTCTCTGCTCTGGACAGGATACCAGCAAGTGCTGAACCTCAGAGCAGCATTCCAAATAACCCAGATATGCCAGATACTTCAGGTAAAAGTGAATCGGTGTTTCCCAACCTGTGACAGTCACTAGAGTGGCAGAAGGTACTTCCTGAAATGACTGGAACGTTTAAGCACAAAGACAAAAAAACCAACCAACCAAACAAAAAAAACCACAAAAGGTCTATACATATTCCTATGCACACAACTAAGGACTTCAAAAAATGGAAAGAAAATGAAAGGAATACCGAAAGGGCAACCTAATTTTACTGGGTTGTAAGTGAAAGTTTTTTTAGCAACATCACAGAAGATGGACCTTGCCCACACCCAACACACCCTTTGAAAGGGATTAAATGAGTTAGAATAAATAAATAAATAATAAAATTAAAAAGAAAAAAAAAAGTTAAAAAAGAGTAAAAAAAAGAAGGAAAGCAAAATGCCATAATGCAGTCCTTCCTGATATCCTAGCAACCGGTACAGCAAAACCATCTAATTCAAAGCTTGCACTAGGTCTAAAGCTCACAGCTGGATGTGGCAACGACTGGAACACAGGGAGGGAGGGAAGGAGTTGAGAGGTGCTGCAGTGTCCAGCGTGGGGGAGGAGGAGGAGGACTAGCTGTTTTGGGACAGACTGCATGCAAGAACTTGAGTGGCCAGAAGGAGAGAAGGAGTTTCCCTCAAAAGCAGGCTGCCTTGATGGGTCCACATCATGTTCACAAGTGAATTGAACCGCAATGTCTTTCGTAGTGCCCCTATTGCCCATCCTCCTCCCCAGGTGTCACCAGCATAAAAACGGCCCAAGTACCCACTTCTGAGCTGCCACAGAGCCCTGTGTGCTCTCGTAAGCTTTATGTTAGAAACCCAGCCCATTTATTATCCTGCTTCATGGTCAGCTATTCCTTCTGTTCAGCCATTTTCATTAAAGCTCCAGGTTTTCAAGCTAAGTGCTATTGCAAGGGGGCTCTGAGCCTTGTTTGTCTGCTGCTAGCAAATGCCCTTGAATATGTTGTGGGGGTGATTCCCAGGCAAGATGGCCTGGTGGGCAGCACCTCTGAAGCCAGGAACGTGAGTATGACCTCCTGGGCAGCTTTCTTCAGGACACATGGGTTGTAGGGAATAGCATAGGTTGACAGAAATGAGAGCATCCATGTCTCCCACAGGAAGTGTGTGCAAGTGGCCCGTGGTCCCAAAAGCGGGGAACTAACCCTTGCCTGTGAGGGGAGGAAGTTTGCCATCACTCTGTGTGTGCCTGAGACTAGAACTTTCTGAAAATAATTATAGAAGTGTGCTTAGCAATTTGTAAGTATTTATTAACACTTTACAAGTCCCTAGGGCCATGATTTCTCTGTTGCAATGTTGATGTTGATCCTGATCGACTGTAGGTTAATTACATATCATTAAGAAATCAATAAAATGCTTCACTCCCGTTTTTGTTTAAACTACATGAGCTGAGGTTTTCCCAGGATCAGAATTTCCTATGTGTCTTTAGCATTGGTCCAAAAGTCAGGTAACAACTTAGTCTGTACAGTCACAAGGTGAATATTTGTATAAAATCACATGGCTTTGATACTTGATGCCAATTCACGGAATTTCTTTTTGTCAGACAGCTCTGCCTAAAACATGGGAAACAACACACCAATAAGCATCTTAAAGAACATTAATCAAAATTGCAAAGCCAGACACTCAAAATTCAACATACAAAAAAAGAGCATGAGAACATACATGTTAAATATTAAAATGCTAATGATAAAGACTTAAATAAGTAACATACAGGTAATTATTTTCAGCATTTTCTAGTATAAGGAGGACGACTTTACCACTTACCAGTATTCTTCTTATGGGAATAATTCCATTTCCTTAGGGTATTAATTAGCATTTTTAAAACTTCTGTCATAACATGGAATAAATATTCCATCTGAATAGTGGTTATACTCAACCAGAAGAACATTTGATATAAGTCTGGTCAGCTCAGTGACCAATTTATATACTTGAATGTGATCAGTTTTTGCAGCTAGCTAAATTAAGACAAAGTCAGTTAGAGACCTTTCCAAAGTCACAGATGACAGAAATGGAAATAAAAGACAAGAATTAAGCCTCAGCTTTTGTCAGTAGTGTTTCCATTATAGTTCCAAAATATTAAGAACACATATACTGCTCTGTTTTTCAAATAAATTTCCACGTAAGGTGCAGTGAATGAATTTATCCCCTTTGTGGACCTGCAGGTCTCCTAGAGAATCTGTAGAGATTTGGTAGAACAGTCAAACATTTTTCACATGCTGAACGGATTTCACTTACCTCAGGTTTTAGATACAGTATTTCAAGAACAAAGGAACTTTGCATTCCTTTTTCTAATCTGTTTCCAGAATCCTGGAACTCTGTTTCCGTTCATTCTTGTTTTGTAAGGTTTTTGTTTATTTGTAGTGTCTTTTTTCCTATGTCCACGTTGGATAAGGAGAAAGGGAATAGGAAAAAGTATTTCCTCTTACTGGCATATCTGAATCAAACTGAGCTTCTTTCAAATTTAGCTGTCATGTCCAAAAGCACTATCTCCAAATATCCTGTCTTCTTTTTTAGCATGTCTAGAACTCCACTCACCTCTGTATTTACCTTGTTCCTGGAGCCTGCAACAGATCATTCCTCTTCAGGAATCGGGGTCTGAATCTCGCTTCCAAATGAAAATAATTTTGTTTAATGTAGAAACAGAGATATTTTTGCCAATGATGTCTACAGAATAAAACTTTTTTTTTTTTTTGGGGAAATTTGTGTGGCTTATATAAGGATACCCCACAGATTCTTACACTTGTCTAATGAAAGTATGAAAGTGTGACTGTCTCATCATCTTTCTTTACTGTACTGCCTCCTGCAATATTCTGATGAACATGATCAACATGATTGCATGATCAACAGGAGGGTTGATGAAGATACTCTCAATAAATTATTCTTATTAAGTCCAAGAATCAGCTGCTTAATAATTAAAATCTACAGACTATGGAAATGTAGAGTAGTTTACATAATAAAATAAATCAGAGGCTTAAGAGCCTATAAAGTTTGTTCTAATTTCTTGAGAGTAATAAAAGGGAAAAGTGCAGTAATAAACTAAACCTATGATGATTAAGCGACTTTGGACAGAACAAGTTCTCTTTGTAATAGCTTACATTATTTACATTTTGCTTCGTAGCATATTTATTTGAATTTTTATGACACTGCATAATCATGCAGGAGAAATTGAATCACTGGATCCACTCACGTGAAATCTAAGCTCAAGTACAAATATAATTACATAACTGTTGTAATTATATGGTCATTATCTCAAGAAGAAAATATTATAAAACTTTAATAACTGATACCTTTGATACTATTTCTCTTCATTCAAAAACATTTAAGTAAACAGATTATGTGAGATACTCATAGAGAAGTCACTTATCCCACAGAAATGTTATTCTCAAAATTTGACAGCAAATACAGAAAATAAATGGAAATCTGTCATAATTCTGATTAAAAACATCCATTTTACTTGCTGCCATATACTTCAGGTAAAAGTACAAAAATAAGATGTCAATATTACTAACATTAATATTGATTTCTCCCTACTCCAGCTCTTTCTCCTTTTCCATCTCATATCACCATACAGTGACACTTCTGTTTTCTTTACAGGAAAAGATCTGAAGAACCTAATTGCTATTTTACTACTGAAATAGCTAAGTTTAAATTTTAAAGAATTAAATCAGGACCACGAAATTGTTGGTACGTCTTTACAGGAAATAACACGTTATATAAAATGAAACTTCATTTCTTCCTTATGCTTTTGAAGTATAGGTTTATTTTCATTAATTACCCAAACTTACATTCAGTGTTAATCTAGAGAAGGATTTCTGAAGTCAGTCACTGCTGCTCTTGTCTCTATCCCTATTAAGAAAATACAAAATCCATAGAATGTTCATTGACATTGAACTGTCAAAGGTGTGTTCTAAGGTTCAGACCTATGGATGAACTTGATCATCAATTCCTTGTCACAAATCACCAAAAACAGTTGAAGAAAATGACTAAAACAAAAGTATACTGCAAAACATGACACTAAAAAATCACACAGCAATCCTGCATTTCCATGTAGATTCCTTTAAAATATATTTTCCCTGTGATTTCCTATTATTTGTAATAAACAGTTCTTTTTTCAGCTACATAAAAATCTTCCCCTCTATTCCGTATTATGCAAGTGGAAACATGGCTTAGCAGAGGTATTTCTAAAACACATTATTTTTACTCAAGAGCTTTGAGTCTTGAAAATAACTTGAGTCCTAAGAGACATCTTCACTTGTCTGCATTAGCTCTTCCGTGACTCTACAGAGGCAGAAAACTAGTTCATAAAAAGATGAAGTGATGCGGCAACAGCTCTAAAGCAAGCTTCATGGGGAATATAACTCAGATTCCTGCAAGTCTCAGTCAGTGCAAGCACAGAGTAATATTTTCAGCATGTATTCATAGCAAGTGAAAAATAATGCCCCTAAAGGTTTCCTGAAATGGAGCCTCATTTACCTTACCCATTATTTTGAATATTGTCCTGGTTTGAGTATTAACTATAAACATCAGACCTTATCACTGCTGGAAGCAGATACTGTCTGAAAAACATACCCTTAATTTTAGAGAGTACGGTCGGTTAGAAGAGACTTAACTGAAAAGTAAAATTACTAAAAAGAAAATTGGTTCTGTTCTATTGCAAACCAGGAAAAATATTTACATTGTGAGGGGCATTGCTAGAAAGCTCCTTTTCATGTCTTTGAAGATCATTTTATTTTCGCTGCTTTAAACGTCTTACATCACTTGCTTTGTTTCACTTACACTATATTGTTTTTATATGAATATCTCATTTATTGTTATCAGACAAAAAAACCTTAAAACCTGTTTTTAAATAGAAGAAAAATCATATTTCGTAATGCTAATTGGACATTTGTATAACTTCAACTTGTAAAGAGATGAAAACCCGCTATCTCCAATGAATTCAAGAACTTACTGAATACGTTCATAAGAGTGGATTTACTCTTTCTATTGGGATTTACATAACCATTTGGTATAATTATCTGCTTTGCTTTTGTGATGTTCTATAAAGGAAATAAAACATCTTTTATCTTTGAAGGCAAAGAACAAGTAGACAAAGCATTATTTCACTCCTTTTAAACTCCAGAAGTAAAGATAAAAAGCTATTAGACAAAATTTTAATCAATTGCCACATTTCATAATTGAAAAATGAAGATGCAGAGGAGGGAAGCGAGACTCTGTTCCCAGTTACTGTGTTCTGGATTATTTTCTATTTTGCAATATAAATTTTCTATCACGAATAAACAATATTATTTAAACGTGTCTTGCTACTAAAATTATTGACAAAGAATTAACATTTCTTTTAGACAATAACAATTGAAATGCTAAGCATTGGTTTACATACCAACAGAAATAAGTTATATAACAAGCAAAATGGCATGATGGAAACTACTTTTTGCCATCACAACTTCCACCAGTTTTCAAAAGAACATTAAAACTGAAAAACACAGATCCACTTCTGAGGTATGTCTTCATTAAAAAGAACCGTTTATGATTAAAAAAAATACAGAAAAACTTCCACTGATGCATGACCTCCGTTTTTTTTTTTTTTTTTTCAGATAAATTTAAGTATGGATATATAAAACCATGGTAAATGGTAAAATTGCATGTAGCATACTGAACTAAAGGAGCAAATAGGGAGTAAGGCTGTTCAGAATAGGTCAGTAGTGCTAGGGAATTAAAGTCTCTTCAGCACTTCACGGTGTGAAAGATGCTATTAAAAAAGTACCCAACAATCTAGTAATTTTTTTCCTGTTTTCAGCTACAGTAATAGGTTACAGCTGGACCAAAACATTTCACATGCAAATTAATTCAGATCCATTAAATGAAAAAAATTGACTTTGTAAAGTTGTGATAGTCAGAGGATCCTTATGGCAGAAGATGACATTGCACAGATTAATACTCTGTGTTTTAAAAGAAGTCAAACTACAGAGCATCATGAGCACAATAATCCCTAAATTTAAAATGAAAATTTTTTCATTAGACAATCCCTAAACAAAAATCTATGAAAGCTAGTGGTCTATTCTCAACAAGCATTGAAACCAGCTAAAAGTTATCTGATACGCACTCAGTGAGTTATGAGAAATGAGTTGTCTCTGTTGCTTTTTAGTTAATGTATACAGGTGTAAAGAAAAGCATCAGGCTCTGAATTAAGATTTGGGGAGGAGGAACAATTTCCTGTCAAACAGAATTTATTAAAATACGATTTCCACCTCTCCATGTCAGATCAAAGCAAGTTCCTTTAAAATGAAGAGCAGCTTACACGTCATTGTCAAAAAGCCAATTGCTCTTGTCAAAAACCAGATATTGAAGTATAAGTGTCTGACACCAGATATAATTTTAAATGGATGTGACCTGTAGAGAGAATTAGAAGTGCCATCTATGCCTCCTAATTTTCTGTTAGGTGTGAATTCCACATCACATTTCACCATTACTGTAACAATTGATGCTAAATTCTTAAAAATCGTAAATTGTTTGCCTTCCTTCATATTCTTTAAAAGAGAAATATCACCTACTTAGAAGCAGTGGGAAATGCAAGGATGTTGTATGGATTTTAAAACTGTGCTTAAATGCTTTTAAGATGATTCTTTGAACCAGGACTTATATTTTGAAGTAACAAGGACTATTTGAATTCATCTTTTGAGGGAAGTTTTTTCTCTGCTGTTCTGCTCTGATACCCCTGCACTCTCCAATATGTACAGTTTATTCCACTGTCTAAGACAAAGAAACCGACGTGTTCCTAAAGCGCAGAAGTTCAGACATAGGCAAAGGGGTGGCTGCTGGAATCTGAGCCCTACAGGTAGTGTTGACATGAATGTCACCACGATTCTCTCCCCTGCCTGAAGCAGCCTTGCAGCAGACTCTGCTCTCCCACATGCTGCCCACCCTCAGTCCAGCAGGGTATAAAAGCAAAGTTAAGCGTTCCTGGGAACAGCCCTCATTATACACCCAAGGTGTTTTCATCTGTCATTGAGATTGATGTGGGGCATCCTGACCTAAGAAGTTAGCTTATGTTAGTATTATTAATGTTCGCCTTAGTTAACTAATAATGAACAGAACACTGTGTTGTTTGAAGTCCCTCTAGCCTTAATTAACTAGTAATGAACAGGACGCTGCGTTTGAAGTCCCTCTTCTCTGGACCTTAACATCAAGGATTGATTGTGTATAGGATGTTATTTCACAACCAGGCAAGATAAATATCCAGCTGGCCAACTTGACAACAAAACTTACTTTTAAGGTATCCTGAAGTGAACTGCCTTCATTATAATACTAAAAAACACATCCACAGGTCAAGAAGACCCTTGCCCAGATGAAGACCCTTCCCCCATGCAGGTGCAGTGATTGAAGAGAATGACACAGCAGATATTATATGTAAATTTCTAACCAATCATTGTAAACGGGAGTGGAATACCTTGTAATTTTTGTGTATAAATATGACAGGGAAACCAGCTTAAGGTGTGCTTTATTTGTGGAAAATCCACCTAGCACCCAGGCCTCAATAAATACAGTATGTCTCCTAAGTGTGTGAGATTGGTTAATCTCCTAAATGTGTGAGATTGGGCACAAATCCACTTTTTGGACAACAAGATGACACAGAGAAAAGCCCAACAGAGGCCTCAGGTTCCCTTACACACGGATTGATTGCCCAGGGGACATCTGAGCAGCTGTTTTCTGGCAGATCAGCACTGAGCAATGACATTTGAAATGTCACCTTGGGTGGCCAAGGTGCATCAGCCCACAGTTCAAGCTGGTGCTCTGCATCACTGTCAGCCTGACCTGCCCCACACCTTTGAATGTGGAAAGATGAAAGAGTCATGGACCTCTGTAGTCCTGGGTCAGAAACAGTCTCCACACAATGCCCAGAAAATGCAAAACCTTGTCCAGGTCTCTGCAACCTCAGGTTCATCGTTTTCCACCCTCCCCTACAGATCTCACCAGGTCCACCGCGGAGGCCCTCCTCAGGGATTGGGGGGGTGGGGGTGGGTGGCATGAGTGTGGCAGTAGGCTGGGCATGGGTTTTGCATCTTGCTTTGGTTATAATTGCTTGAGGAAGGGAGGAAACATGAGCAGTGCTCTGTGCCACTGGTCAACATTTGGCGGCAAGAAAAGCAGCTCTGCAAAGCCACAGCTTTTGATGGTGAGGAGAAGTTTCCAGAGTCACCCCTCTCCTTCTACCTCCCCTTCACATGATGAGGTAAGATGATACCCACGAGTGAAATATTCTTTCTGGGCATGCAGAAGGTTTCATTTTAAACCAGGACTTGATTCCAAAAAGAAATACTCTCTCCTATGAATGGAACATTCAAAATCCATTTCACGTCCCCTTGGACAAACACCGTATAGCACCTTTTTCATTTACTGAGATACTGAGCCATTCATGTCAGTGACCTAGATAGAAACTGCACCTGATCATCTCTCTTGTGACTTGTCAGAAATCAGACAACAGGACTGCTGTTGTCTTCAGTTATCTGTCTAACTGTAAAGATGTATCTATTGTTCTTGGAAAAAATATTTAAGCATTTAAAAATAAAATAGTCTCATAAGCATTTTGATGATTTTTCTTTCATGGATGTATCATTGCCCAAAATAACAGAATACTGTCATGTTTGAACACGATCTTTCCACATTTTTCCCAGAAGACCATTAAAATGGTTGTTTCCCACAGCTCTTTACAGAAAGCTGCCCTAAAATTTTGCTTTCGAATAGAAAACAACGGAAATCTAGTCAAAACCCATTGCTAAACACTGCTACTTTTATAACTATGATATGATTATGTAACTGAGTCACTTATTCCTAATCTATATTTTATATATGTCATTTTTTTATATACATGATTTTTGTGAAATCAGCTATTCTATACAATATCTATTGACAGTGAAAGTGCTGGCAGAATCAGCCACTTCTTTTCTCTTCACAAGTGCTGAGGCTTCCTGGATGTAACAGCCATGAGAACCACTTTCCCAGAAGAGAGGGGCTGGAGTTCAGGCACTGTGGAGGAGGTGGGACCCTACAGGGGAAGGGTGAGTGCTGCTGCCCCTCCTCCACAGCTTCCAAGCCAAGGTCACTGCCAAAAATGACTGTACCTTGTATGTGTTTATAAATTAGCCAGGACTCACATGCAGCTAAGGGCAGGCTAAATTATTTCAGGAACAACTTTAACTCCATGAACAACCAGTCCCCACTGGCTTGAGAGGGGTTGCACATTGCCTTCGGTGGCTTTGCCTTATGTATTGTAAGGGTCTTCTGTCTCTGCGGGCTGCAGCTCCATACTCCTTCACCCGAGCTGTCAGGGAAGTGTTTTCTAGAGCCTCAGCGACAGTGGTTTTTTCCCTGCTGTTCCCATGCAACTGCTCTTGCGCTGTTACCTCCATGGCCTTGCACTTGCAGACCCCAACAGTGTTGCTACAACAGAACTCGGGCAGTGACTGCCACTGGTCACTCCTTCCCTCCGTCCTTTGCCTAGCCCTTGGTTGTAGCTTTTAGTTTCGTTTAGGATAACAATAATGTTCATTCAGAGACCTTAACAGCCAAGCAGCATGCAGACTCTGCCCTTGATTTAAGCATGCTCCAGTCAGCAATAACAGCATCACCCACCTCCCCCTCCCTCTCTCCCTCCCCTTCCTTCTCTCCCCTGCTTCTTGTTTTTCATTTTCCTCAACATAACTTCCCTGTTAGTAAATCTTCATGTATGTGAACTTGTCTCCAGGCCCTTTGTTTAACCATGAGTCAGCATCATGTGCCAGAATGGCAGTAAATTGAAATCTGCTAACTTACCATATGTTAATTAAGTCAAGAAATTTCTATACAGACGTGGTGAATTGCTTCAGATGTTTTGAGATATTCCAAATGATAGCAAACAATTTATCCTGTCAACACGTGAGTTAATTTTAGAACATTTATTGTGTTTTTTAAATGCTTGAAGGGGTACATTATGCGATATGACACAAACAGACATCAAATGAGGTTATTGGGCACTCCAAGAACAACTGTAAGACTGTATGTATATTATATTGCAAATAATATTTTATCATACTTTTGCTTGCCTGTATTAATATTTTAATTAGATATACAGAAAGTTATGAGAATGTGGAGAAGCTTAGTTAATTAAATGTTTTGTTATTTCAGGAATAGAAATAAATTTAAGATACTACTTTGAGTACAGAGTGGGATGCAAGTTTTCAGTTAATGATATAATTAGGTGATAAATCTTATAATGTAGAGGAGGTAATGAAACTAATTTAACTGTGCCTTTTTAAGACATTTTTGTGTTTGGGATGTGTTGACACCCATTTTGTGATACTTGCGAAGAGGAGTAAATGCAACTGTCTTGTCACTGGATTTTAAGTTTGTAAAGTTATGTTTGACTTGATAGAAAAAGTTTCAAGTATACTGCATGAGACATGAGCTACACCATTTATTTAAAAAATGGAAATCTGACACTTCAGGGGAGAAAACAAAATTTGCATGATGGTCTGTGCGTCTGTTTTTCTGAAAAGGAATCTGACATCTCACCTTATTCCTGCCAAAGCAGTGAGCTGTGAGTTTGACACATACATACGTCATATGGTAGATGGCGTATGGAATAAAGATTTAGCTGACCAATCTTTATCTAGTGATCAACAACATTTCAACTGACAGTCACTTGAACTCTCGTGAAAGATTATGCTCACCGCGCTCAGTTGATCCAAACACATTTCCATAAATTAATGACCATGTTTAGGCACCTGAAATTCTACTCCTTCAAGTATTTATTGAGTTAATAAATAGGTTTCTACTATCAAATATTTCCTGTATAGGTAAGCGAAAAATAATATCTTTCTATCTTTCATTTTGCAAGTCATGTGTTGCTCCCTGCCTGTTGTCACTTCCCTGAGGTTGCAAGTCCCAGCTCTGTAGTGCCCAGCTGTGAAGGCCCCCAGAACCAAACCTCACACCTCCGTGTAGCGGTTTTCTTCCAGACCAGGCCCATGTACCTTAGAGCAGGGCCCCTGGAGCTAGTCAGCTGAAGTAAGGTACTGTCCCCAAAGCACTCCATATTGTGGGCAACGAGGAACTGAACCCAGCAGCCACTCATGATTCCCAAGGGTCACTGGCAAACTGTGCTATTTTTCCCTGTATTAACTTGTTAATCCAAAACAACTCTAACTACAAGAGTCCTATCTGCTTCAATTTCCTTTCGGCTACCACCATCGTTGAAGCTTTCTGTGCACACCTGGCTACTCACTGTGCTTGCAGTAACAGCAGGAGCTGTGCCAGCCTGTGCCCACACTGCAGTCCAGAGGTATGAAGCTACTGGAGATTTACCTGGTCTGGTTTCAAATTAAACAGCTCTGACATCAGACAGCAGTGACTTACGGAGTTGAACGGTTGTTACTGGAGTGTGAAAATCTGCCCCAAACACATTTCAGAGATTTTTACATAGGATTTGCTCTAGTGTCATGTTCTGAGTGCGGATGAGCTTTTGGAGGTCATTAAGATGATCAGGAGATTTGAATCAAAATTGAATTTCTGAACTGAACTAGGATGTTCATGTTGATGCATCAGCATCGCTTGGGCTGGGAATGAGTCTATGGAAGTGCTCTGTTTCAGGTAGTAGGCTCCATCTTCACAGTGCTTAAGTACTAAGTAACTTTTGCCACTTGTCTGTGCAGTATGGTTATCATTGTTATTCTTATTTTACAGACAGCAACTGCTAAGGACAGAAAGGTAAAGGTCACTACTGGAGCATGGCTAAGATAAGACAGTTAAGTCAATATTTATACTTTAAAATGACTGAATTTTGACCATGCAAAGTGTTGACCTTCTAGATTAGACTTGGTCTCCAGCAAAACCATCAGTGAGCAACTAGCAGTATGTTCCTGTTTAAAGCCATTCAAAAGAACTCAGTAACTGCAGGTCTGTACCACGAAAAAAAGTTAGGTGTTGCTAACAGATTTCTCTTGTATGTTTTCAGATATGCTCTCTTTCGTAGTCCCTGTTTTAACAGTAGATGTCAAGTTATCCTGGGTAGCCTCAAAGGATACCTATGTCTGTCTTATAATGTATTTTTCTAAACATGCAAATGATTTTGAAGTTTCTAATAATTCTAATTCTATTAATAATATAGAATTATTAATACCTTTACTACTAAGTAATACTAATAAATAATAATAATAATTCAATAATAATTTCTAATTATTTTTAAACCCCTTTGAAAGCAGCATATCAAAGTCATTGCTAGAATGCAGAGAACAATGCTCCTGCTTTATAATAATAGAAGGTACATTTTTAAATAATATCTACATCACGCTAGGATTGTTTTTACAATGTAACCTAAATAATAAAGAATGATAATGCTTAGTAGAGTAACATATTTTGATACCTATTGTAGATGATTCTATCAAAATAAGTCACCTATTCCAGTACTTTTTCATTAGTATTTGCTTTAAGTCTCTTTGTCATTTACTTGTTCAATTCTCATTTGTATTCCCCAGTACTGTCCTTTTATTCATAACATTATAAATCCTAGAAATAAGTTTTTCTTTTCTTTTTCTTTTTTTTTTTTTTTAAGGATGCTATTAATCCTTTTTGTTTTTCTCCATAACACATTTGTTAACAGAATACCATGTTTTATTTCATTGCTTCATTTTAGCCCCAAAGGCAGTTTGTGGGTTGTAAAGAAAAAAGCCAATTGGAAAGCAATGTCCTTTTATATTTCTGGTCATGGTTTTGTTGAGAATGACACTGCTTGCACAATAAATATGGTTACTTTCCACCTTAAAAGCATTTTTAGGATTTTGGTAGGGTTTTTCACAATGGAATCATTATTCTTTGAACAGCTCACTGACATACATCAGAAAAGGAGAGAAATGAACAAGCTGACACCCTAATCAAGCACTGCATGTTGGTACACTGAAGCTACACAAAACTCACAAGAATACAGACACAATAACTGTGGAAAGGTCAGTTAAGAACAAAAGCAGTGTTTTGGAAGCAAGAAAGGATGTTTGCAGTAGTGTCAGAAGGACTTACTCTGTTAAAGATAAACAATGTCGCATCATCTCTGCGACTGACTCTGTTTCATGAAGTGAATAACTATACCCGAAGGCAAAAGTTCAAAAGTCAGTAAATCCATTGAATTATGTCAGCTTAAAGGTATGTAAAAAGATTTCTCGAAGGAATACCTTTTTATACTTCAATACCCCTGTGTGTGCACATCCAAAGACCAAACTGATGCTACGTTCTGAATACCAGGTATTCTATAGCTCCTTAACTGTTGTTACCAGTTGACATGAACCAATGGTTAATCACAGTTTTTCCAAATACAGCTCACTATTTCATCGGATGGGGTTTTTTCGTTACGAATGGACACAGCATTTCTTTGCAAATTCAAGCCGGTTACAAGTATAAGAGGGAGAGAACTGGATGTCATTTTGGCAACCATTTCGTGCCTTCATTACATAGTTACAGGCAGATAGAGGCAATGTTTAAGTGATAATATAGTATTTTGTTTCAATGTATCCATTCATTAGTTCAAGATATATACGAGCTGCTTTGAAGGAAAACAAACCCCATTCCCCAGAAAACCTCCAGAACAAAAGCCCAAACTCAAAGACTGTGATTAAAAAAAAAACCCCAAAACCAACAAACCAGGGCTAAGAACCTCATGCAATTAAGAAATCTTAGGCAGTACCCTGAGTTTCAAAGTTACTGCACATCCAGTCATTCCAATAATTTTAACATAGTCCAAAACATCATAAACTATTAAAAATCCCTTAATATTAAATGACAGGTACAGACATAAAACAACCTGACATTTTCAGTTTCCTCCTATTGAATACTTCACTACTAAGTAGCTGAGTACCTTAGACCTTCACAAAATATTTCAGGATTTTGTAAATCGAGGAGGATGTGGTCAATTAATGATCTGTAGACACTGAATAAAACTGCATTCTGTTCCTTTAGATATGATTAGTTTCTGTTTGCTTGTGATATTGATGAAATGTAGAAGAAATGTTTTTACTAGCTTTATGGCTCTATAATAAACCAGCTGTGCTCTTGTTAATATTTGCTGACAACATACAGTTCAACAGTTCCTGTGTGTTGTATCCTAAGTGAGGAAACAAAATAGCTGGACAGAAACAGCACTGAACAGGGGTGCATTATGCTGTTGCATCTGTTTTGCCTCTACTGGGGTAGTAATGCACGTTCCTCTGGACAGATAATAGTGGAATTTAAATTAGCAGGAACAGCTGCTACAGTTTCAGGTATTTCAATGCTACCCTTATTGTAAAGTCAAAATCATCACTTCATGAATTAATTAAGCATTTAAAAAATAACAAGAGGAAACTGAATTAATAGCTTTCCTTTTTGTCACCTTATAAATAAAGATGGAAATCTTTGAAAAGCAGATCAGGGACATGGTTTAGTGGTGAACTTGGCAGTGCTATGTTAGTGGCTGGGCTTGATGATCTTAAAGGTCTTTTCCAACCAAAACAACTCTATGATTCTATGAAATATACTAAACTGATGCTGGATTATATAACAGTGCTCATATGCAACTCCAGATAGCCAAATGTTTTTCCAGAAGTAATCAGAAATAGCAACTAACTAGCCTTGAGAAAAGTGTCTTGGGAATAGGGAGCAAGCTAAAACTATTAACAGACATCGTGATTTATGGTAACATTCATCATCTATAGGAGGGAAAAGCAGCAGTAAAGCACAAAACATTACCAAAAAAACTGCTAGGGGAACAGAGAGGTAAACAGTAAATGTCACAAATATAGAGAAATAACTGTGTATTGCAAACCCCAGTCAAAGAGTTTATGGTAGACATATTATTACATAGCACATTATTACAACAGCTTTATCAAGTGAAAAAGTCTGCAGATAATCATAGTAATGTGCAACCTACTCTATAGTTTTAACTGTTTCCAGTGATGTTCTTTTGTGAGGTGCTCATGGCCTACTGCCATCCATTCCTATTGTAAGCAACAGCTCTGATACAGTCACCTCTTTGCACCTTGACCCAGAATACTTTTTTCTGATACCTTTGCATGTCTTGCTTAAAAAGAAACCCAATTTCTCTGCTATGAATGAATCTAATTTCCATTCAAACACTTTTATTTCTTCCTCTCTGACCTATTTCCAATCCCTTGTGCTGATTGAGCTTTTAACTTTTTTTTTAAAACACTTCTCTGTTTTAGTTTTGTTTTCATGATACCCTTTAGAATAAAGCAATCTTTTTATTCTCCAGTTTCCTTCATCCAAATCCCTCATTAGTTAACCATGTCTACCTAAAATAAATAGAATAATAGAGTACAGAATCACTGATCATTCCAGTTCCCTCCCTCTATGAAGCAGTGACCACTGTTTCTTAGTCCATTCAGTATTTCTTATGCTGTTTGGTTTTCAAAATAGGAAAAACGCCACCCTGAGAAAAGCAAAGAATAAGTCTTCTATAGTGTGGAAAAGCATAAAACAAAGAAAAGGTATCACAAACTAAATGGTAAAATTCACTCAAGATAACAGTTAGCTGAAGTTACTAGAGATTTTGAAAATCTAGCTTGTAGATTTTCCAAACCCACAGAAAACACTTCATACTAAGTTAATGGTCCCCCGTACTTGGCACTGGTGAGGCTGCATCTCGAATACTGTGTTCAGTTTTGAGTCCCTCGCTACAAGAAAGACATTGAGGTGCTGGACCATGTCCAAAGAAGGGCAATGAAGCTGGTGAAGGGACTAGAGCACAAATCTTATGAGGAACAGATGAGGGAACTGGGTTTTTTTGGCCTGGAGTAAAGGAGGCTGAGGGGAGACCTTATTGCTCTCTACAACTACCTGAACAGAGGTTGTAGTGAGGTGGGGGTTGGTCTCTTTTCCCGAGTAACAAGTGATAGGACAAGAAGAAACAGCCTCAAGTTGCACCAGGGGAGGTTTAGATTGGAGATTCAGAAAAATTTCTCATCTGCTCAGAAACAGTTCTAGTTCATCAGGGGCTGGGATGCTGATTGAGAGAAACTATGCATAAAGGTAAACAACATTTACTGTTTTGCTGAATTGGTACATACACAGGAATACTCGAGTCAGAAACCTTTATGCTTCCACTTCTCTCCCCAGCCAATTTGTGGAAGCTTAATCTTTAGCAAAGTCAATATTAGGTCAATACACAGGAGTCAATGAGGCACTTTAATTCTGTATTTGCAATTGCTCCTTGGAGGCATTACCTCATTCTGAATTGTAGATTTTAAATCCTGGTTTTTATTTATTCTGCCACTGTGAATAACTCTTCATTTATTATGATCAAACATCTCTTATTGGTCTACTTCGTCTCTGTTCTAATACTGCCAAACTATTTTGTAGGTTGGTTCTGTTCATTCCTCAGGTAGCCCATCTACCATTTTGAGCCTGCCTAGAAAACTCATAAATCTTAGAAAACTTAATCCGATATATAGCAATAACAGTCAGACAACACATATGGGGATTTTTGGAGGCTTCACAATTTTGTTGGTCAAAAAACTCAGCAGGAAGTTGCAACCAGCAGGAAGTACAATTGCTTGAAGACTAACAGATGATGCCTCATCACAGTACGGGAAGCTGTGTGGTAAATCATCTGGAAACATGCCATACAACCCAGCAGGAAAACTACTGAGCTAAAAGTTTTTACTCTGCCAAAGGCTGCTGCACACACACACACATACACAAAGACACCAGAGGGTTTCAGTTACGGTGTTCACAGGATCTCACTTCCACCAAATGCAAATCAACTGCTTGTTTGTCTTATTAAACAAGGGGAGCACAGAGAAGTTTCCTTTCTCCATGGATCATGGCGAGCCAAAGCACTGCACTGGTTACTTCAGCCTGTGCACTGTGCTCTGTAGTAGATGTCCCTGCGGGATTTCATTCTTCTTGAGTCCTAAGAAAAGACTTTTGCAAGTGCACTATGCCTAACATATAAAGCATTCCAAATAAAATAAAAAGAAATAAAAAGAAAAAACTACAGAAGGTCAATTCTTTGAGCAGTCCAATCTCTGCACCATTTAGTGGCCAAGCACACTCTAAACCATAGACTTTGTCCTCAGCTGTCATATGCTCCTCCTTTAACTTTGTTAACAATGAGCTAGAGAAGCTGATTCATTTGAATCCTAAACAGTTTCACTCTGAGTCTTCTTCCGAGAGGAAAGGAGTGAAGTTGTCTTGAAGAGGTTAAGGCAAATCTAATATCTCACACACCAAGGTCAGCAGCAAAGAGTAATAACGAACATAGCCCTCTAAGTAAATAATTTCTCATTTACAATGCTAACACTACTCTTCATTATAATTTCACTGCCAGTTCTAAAACAGGCCATGAGGCAATTCAATTATCACACTATTCTATTAGAATGCAATTGTGTATCTAAAGTTTGAGATATTTCTTCCTTTCTTTTTTTCCTCCCTCTTACAGAATAAAATCAACCTTTTCCATCTTGAGAGACTGCACAAGGTCTTCTGGCTATTTGCTGTTGCCATGTCAACTACTTTGCTCTCAGTTGTTGCTATGTCCTTATATTCTCCTGTTGGAAATTTACTTGGAGAGACATAAAGACAATCTTTCCATAGCCTATATTATCGGCAAAAGAGAGGAAAGAGGACTTGACTGTCTGTCCAAAGGTTTATGATAGCAATAAGTAAAGGGGAAGATAAGAATATAAATTCCTTGCATTTATATTTTATATTCAGTTCTTTCTCTCTTGTTCACTTCTTTACTGTCTTTTTGAGACCCCTGCTTGAGCTATTTGTTTCCTGTAGGGCAAAGAACGAGGAAATATGGCACTTTGTACTGATTTTGGCTGGGATAGAGTTAATTTTCTTCATAGTAACTTGTATGGTGCCACGTTTTGGATTTGTGATGAAAACACTGTTGATAACAGACAGATGTTTTAGTTATTGCTGGGCAGTGCTTTACACAGTATCAAGGCCTTTTGTTCTCCTCACACCGCCCTGCCAGCAAGTAGGCTGGGGGCGCACAAGAAGCTGGGAGGGGACACATCTGGGACAGCTGACCCCAGCTGAGTATATTCTGTATCGTATAATGTAGTGCTCAGCAACAAAAGCTGGGAGGCAGAAATTTTGCTGGGGCTGCCATTGCTTGGGGACTGTCTGAGTCTTGGTCAGCTGATAGTGAGTAACTGGTTAGGGATTTTTGTATCACTTGCTTTTCTTGTTCTTTTTCTTTTCTTTGTTTCCCCCCTGGACTGCTCTGTATTAAACTGTCTGTATCTCAACCCACAGATTTTCTCAGCATTACTCTTTTTATAGTGTGGCTCAGGACATATGCCCTTAATTGCGATATCATAGCTTGGCAAAATATGGAACATGACGGTTAAGGAAAAACTCAGAACAGAAAACACATAAGTGATAACTTGCAGTTGGATCGTGTAATCTGGTTTGTGTACATCTAATGTCACGTCTGATAATGACTTCTAGCAAGCATCTGTTCTTATTTGTCTTATTCCATAAAAGTTGCTGGGAGGCATTAAAGAAAAGGTTTCATGAATATTTTAATTTATGCTTGCACATTATTATTAATATGCATGAATATTATTATGCATATTGTTGTGCATATTCTTAAATTTTAGGTTCTTCTTTTCAAAGCAGCAGCCTAAGTTGCCAAGTATGAGCTTAAAAAGTATTTTTGCTCTTGCAATTAGTTCAAGGTTTTGGCTTTTTAGTTTCTGAAGATGCAAGTCTGGTGTATCATATCGCATTTTGCCCTCCCCAGTCCAAAACCAGATACTGATACACTGAAGCAAGTTCAGTAGAGGGTTACCAAGGTGATTATGGTACTAGAGCACTAGATGTAGGGGGAGAGACTGAGCGAGATGCTTTTATTTGGCCAGGACAAGAAACGGCTAATGGTGCTTTAGCATCTTACTTGCTCTGATTGATCTAAGGACTATTTTAACTGCTGTCTTCAGGTAATGGGTACCTAAAAAGAAGACACAGACAGATTTTGTAGAGCTGCACAGTAATGCAATGCATACAAGCTGAAGAAAGGGAAACCTAAATTATTGGGAATTATGAATGTTATATATTCCCAGTACAGATATTAAAGCTGAAAAAAAAATCACAAAGATGCTAAAACACTGAAAAGTTTGCCCAAGTGCAGCATGGACTCTTCACCTTGGAGATAGTCAACTTGACTGAACAAAGCCCTAAGCAACCTGATCTAACTTCAAAGTTTGCCCTGCTTTGAGCAGAGGGTTGTACTAGATTTCCACCCAGAGATCCCTCTGACCCTAAATCATTCTATGACTTTAAGGATCAAAATAATTGAGTTAAAACTTCACAGGTTAAATTCCAGTGAAATTTTTAAGGATACTTCTGTTTCCTGACCTCAGACTGCTTATAGCAGCGTACTGGGTGGTGTTTTTGGTACAGATTTGCTCACTTTCCCACACACAACACTTCCCCAGTAAAATGCTCATATTAAACCTTCACAGTTGCAGAATGTGATGCTGCAAATGAATCAGCAGCTATAATTAAATTAACTAGCTAAAGGAGAGGTCACTGTTGGGGCAATAATGCCAGTCTCCCTGCTCAGTATCGGAACTGTCTTGTCCCATTTCTACTCTGCTCCCAGGAACTGAGTCCACTGGACTACTCTGACTGAGAAAGAGGATGGACCAGGGGGCTGAGTTATATCTGTTCTTTACATGTCTTCTGTTTCTTCTTCAGAAGAGAGGGAGGGAGAGAAGCCAGAAGTTGTAGGCAATAAATCAAAGAATGAGCTGGGTTCTTAGCACAGTTCTTGCTCTGTCACTTTGAAAAGCTGACCATATCTTTCAACCAGCCATGAGGGGCAGTGCATTTTTGTTCAGAATTTGAGAATCTATAACTGAGAGAAACAAAAGAGAGTCATGTTTCCTGGAGACTACCTCAATCTCAGTACTGACACTCCCCTACAAGCACTAGTGACATAAGCGTTATCCAAAGGATTTTTATACTGGAAATTGATAGACTATATAAATCTTAAGAGTCACTATCATCGTCCCAGTATGGTCTAAACCAAGATGTTCTTTGCATAAATTAAATTAAGTGTTGGATTAATGAGGCCTGTAATAAATGTGTTAGTTAATTTGACTCTGAATGAGTTCCAACTGAAGCTCAAATAGGTTCATGTTATATAGAACTCCCTAGGGCTATTATAAGTTAAAAATTATTCCCAAATGTAGCTTGGTGGTTCTGCAATAAGCACTGCTTTTTTTAGGGTCAAAGCTTCTATATAAAAGACTGTTGTTTGGTCCATTAGGGAGAATGAGTGGAAAAATGTGGCTTTTAAAGTGTTTTACAATGCTTTCTTATTATCTCAGGGGAAAAATATAAAATAAAGGGTACAAATAGGAAGAAAATTTGAGCACTTATTTTCTGATTCTTTGATTGTTAACAACTCTCTGGATGAGTACAGGACAACAAAGAGACAGGCTCCTATGGTGCTGATAACTCCTTAGATAGTCTTACATCAGCAAAGATGGAATGGAGAGGTTTTAGCTGTGCAGGCTGGGTCCTGATAGCATTAAATTTAAAAATACTGCCCAACTCTATGATATTTCTTCTTATAGTATATCCCACAACGTTTCACAAAGATACCCAGTGTCCTTATTGCCACTTCAAAATAGAGGAACAGGCAAGAGAAAGACCACGGCTAAGATTAAGTGTCAGACCATCTGTAAAACTGGAAAAAGAACAAAGGTATATGTAGTCCACAACCAGTGTTCTACTGATTGGGAAATACTGTGAATTTAACAAGTCTTCCAGTTATTAGACGTCTCTACATTCACTGTAATAATTTTCAGTAAAACATTAGAGGTGGGACAAAAGAAAAATAAACAACACTCTTTTTTGTATCAACATTTTCCAATGTGTAGGAACAGTGCCAAAGTAAAATTCTAAAGAAGACAGAAGAAAACCAATTTAATATAAAAATCAAACTTTGGTGACAAACCGTGGGTCCATTTAATTAATCTAACTTTCAAATCACCTTCTCTCCAGGATATCTAAATCCAATCCACAATAATCAATTCCAGGGTGAACACCTCATATTTCACACCATTAAAATGCAGTGCAATAGCATGTTTCTTATCTTTTGAAGAAATAGAGCTATTATATTCATCAATATGCATCTCCAAGGGCAAAGAGATTTTATGTTGGTTTAAGCAACAGGTCTTTCACAGCATAAATGAGATGCAGATGAAAAAGAATGTTTCATAGTCATTGTAGGGTATGGTGTTAAGGTGTAAATATCTATATAAATTTTTCCATTGGTTCTTTAGATTTATATTTTCTCACTTTCAAATATGAATTTTTTAAAACTTACAATTACAAAAAATCAACAGTTCAGAAAATCTTGACAATATCTACAGTCTCAATTAATAACTGTGCTAGCACATTATTCCAGCTCCCAGTTGGTTAGGCTGAGTTAAGGGGTCACTAACACAGATGTGTCTGAGGAATATTTCTCAATCTCCTTCCTCTTAATCTCTCTTTATACAATAAAAATAATTTCTTGTTATTGAGAATAATTTCCAGCTAGTCCGAGTTCATCTATTACATGCTGTCTGTGAAACACTAGTTAAGTGTCTCTTTTTTGCTAATGGCATACATATGAATAGATGTAGCGAGGCATTTAATTTCTGGCCCCGGCCTCTTGCCTCTGCTGAGAGCAACACAAACCAGAGTAACTTCTCCACAGGTGCCTCAAGGTGATGCTCATAGGTGGTATACTGAAGGCAACAAACAAATTCAAAAATACTTCAGAGGTACTGCCTTTGTAGACACAGTCAGAAGGGATGTAGTTCACTGACCAAGCAGTGCCTTTCCCCTTTCCCTCACATGTGGACATCAACTAACTCATTCTGAAGACAGACTGCAGGAGTACCTCAGCAACTGCCATGGGTTTAGTCCTCCGACAAACTGAAGGATCTCTTTCCTCATAGGGAAAATAAGATTCTAAATAAAAATGATGTTGTCTACTTCCTTTGGTCACAGACATTCCTTGAAAGAGAATCCATTATCTTTCTTTTCTCATTCATTTCTGAATTATTTGTCATTCTGCCTTTCTGCATTTTCCACCCTCTCCAGGTTGTTTTTCTGTGCCTCAAAAGTCTTTTTCCTCTCTCACTAGGTGGAGTCACATGAAGAGTCCTTATGCATTCAAAGCACTCACCAATGCAAGCTAATTTTGAAAAAAACATCTAATTGCCTAAATAACATATGATTTCCTTCTCAGAATGTCTCAATTTCTACTCCAAAATTTCTAATAATAAGCATGTCATGTACAGTCCATCTTCAGGGCATATTTAGAAGGACTGGAAATCCTTGCAGTGAGATTTTTTTCTTTGGGGGACATAGTCTGAGCTGTCTTCTGCACCTGTGGCAGGTCAAAGCAATGAAGTTTGAAGAAAGCGAGAAATTAATGTAGGTACAATACAAGTTTGACTCTTATTCTTACTGAAACGAATGCATATTACAATGTTTGGAGACCCCCAGTTTTCCAGGCTTAGTCCTTTCTATTAAAAAGCAACTGGCACTCCAGAGAATCTGAACCAGCAGGAGCAAGAAAGTCTCCGTTCTGTCCAGGGAAGAAGAAAATATAAAGGTGCTTCCATTTAAGGTAGGACCACCTGAATTTAGCATTTACAGTTTCATCCTTCTTGTTGTCCTGATACTGAAGAACATCATTGGGAATGGTGGGCTTTGAGACCATTAGGAGAACATTTGGAAAAGTTTAGTAATCCTTTTGTCCCCAAATGCTCACATTTTGCTCCCAGTAGACTCCAAGTCCTCTCACAGTCTTGTTTTTAACAGATCAGTCCCTATTTGTCTTACTTGGATTTCCTCTAGGAACTAAGCTTTTTCACTACTTGCCAAGCAGAATCATTAGATTTTTATCATTCCTCAAGAGCCGTCACCCTTGATTATCTAGCACAGTGAGACATCACTCCAAGGGAAATGTCAGCCAGCTATAAAACTTCCCAAAAAATTCAGTCTTTGTGGTGATAGTGGAGAATGGTTTCCAAGTATTGGACATGGGAAATAGAATGATAACTAAAGGGGATGAGACTTACAAGATATGCCACAAGTAAACTGCAACAGCAAAATAACATTTACACTTCTCCTCAAATCAATTCCTACTTGTCCCTTCTGTTCCTATCCTGCCTCAAGAACAGTCTATCATACTGTGTTAAAGCTTTTCTGCTGAGCTTCAGTTTAGTCATTTCCCAGACTATGCTCACAGTCTCAGAACTGGCTGCTTTTTCAGCAAGCCAGTTTCTTATGCCTGGAGATGCCCAGATAACCTGTTCACATTTGTAATGTCCATCCTCTCCAGCAAACTCTGCCTATACAATGTCTAGGGAGCCATCATAGAGTTTGCCTTTAAAGGGTGTGAGCATAACTTGTATTGGTTGAGGTGTCTATGAGTGCCATGACTTTGCTATGGGATCTCAGGAAAAAGCCGGTTAAAAAAAGAAGGGAAGATTTTGGTATTTTGCCACAGCATTCTCGGAAACCAATGCCCAAATCTCTGCTCCAAATACTGGAGATTTGATGGAGTACTAAATAGGTAACTGTTCAGATCAAGAAGGAATTCTAGTCATTACCTGTTTAAAATAAGGCAGTTATTCGCTTGTTTGATTTTCCCTTCTCTTCATTCGCGTTTCTCTCAGGGATCACTTATAAACTCTGATTCTTCTGGGGTATTTTAACCCTTCTGACATCTCCTAGAAGGAATACATGGTGGGATGTAAACACTCAAGAAGACTGAGAGCATCAGGGGTAACTTCATGATGCCTAGCAAGGAAGAAGTCCTTGGGGCCGTAATAGTCAACGGCAGCCTTAGTAGCAGTGGCCATGAAACAGTGGAGGTGAAGAAGGGAGTGAGATAGACAAGTAGCAAAATACAGTCCTTGAGGCAGCTTGTGACATCTGATGGGAAGGTGTCTCTCTCTGGCTATGGCAGAGTGGGGTGAAGTGTCTTCTGGCAACGTTATACCAGGTTTTGACCACTGCTGTTTCCCCTCTGAGGACTCTTCCCTGATACAAATTTTTATACGTTTTTCCATCTCTTTCCTTTTTTTGAAAGTGTTTTGGTAATTTCCAAGTGCTTGTTCAATCATAGTTTCACTGTGTTTAATGTGACCCATTTGGGAAAAATGACCTCCAGGCAGTTTTGTGCATTGGTACACATACACAAACATGCAAAATTTTCGCTCACATTCTTGTATTTTGATTTTTCATCATATAGAAACATACCTTCATTTCTTTTTGTATTGGAAAAAGCACTGAAGGTTTACCAGAATTTTTTATTTGAAATTCAGTAGTTATTTAGCAGTAAAGTATCAATGTAATTATACATTATACTTCAATTCACTGGCTTTTAAATACAGAATGCCTTATTTTCAAAACCTGTGGACAACCTTACCATCTTAATGTGAACACCAAAATTTAAATCCTGATTCTAGAAATTGAACTCTAAATGGTTTCTTCAAAATCACATCAGAGACAAAATTAGAAAAAAAAAAACACAACGCTTTGAAGCTGTAGTTCCTACTTTCTCCCCTAGAACACATTCATTTTTCTTGTTCTTCTCCCTACTCTTATCCTTTTCACTTGAACTTTGCGTTTCAGCTTCTTCATTTACAAGAAAAAAGTGTTTCTGGGATGATTTTCTTTTATCTGAGTATGTCTCAGATCCATATCCTGACAGTGGAGGAAACGCACTGTTGCGATGACATAAAAATATGTAAGATTTGCAATTATCAAGTCTAAGACAGACAGTTGATGTAGATTTCTGCAGGAAAACCTGTACTTACGTCGTGGTTTGGCCTCAGCCAGCAACAAAGACTCACGCAGCCGCTCACTCAATTGCCACAGCCGTGGGAAAAATCGGCAGAAAAAGGCAAAACTCGTGGGTTGAAATAGCGTAATTTAACAGAACAGCCAAAGAGAAGAAGAAAGAAAAACAATAACACCGATAAAGGAATAGAAGAACGCGATTACAGTACCGCCGTGCAGCGCACCGACCGGACCCACAGCCCACCCCCGAGTGGCGACTGCCCCCCTCTCCCCGGCTCGCGCCTCTTATAGCGGGGCATGGGTCACGTGGCATGGAATACCTGCCTCCCCTGCCGGCTCCTTGGGGAAATTAACCCCATCCTTGCCGGAACCAGGACAACTTAACAAATGTCAATAAGAATAAATTTATCTGCTGCATTATGAAGAAAGGGTATGCAGGTTCTTCTCGGAATTTGGAAGTGTACAAATAACGTTCACAGAAGTTACATCATAACTTAGATATCATTCAAAATAATAAAGTTCTTTATTCTGTGATGATTCCACAGTTTTAGGGAGGCTATTTTGGGCAGCATTGCTGTTCAAAACCAACAAAAATGTGGCAGAAATATTAGAAAGCTCTTAGAATATAATTAACCTCTTTGATAAGATGTTTTAAAAATGTCAGTAAAACAGCTATGGAATTATCTGTAAATATTCTCACATAATCAGGTTATAATCCATTTTACCAAGAAGAAAAAACTTAAATTTAACTAATCTTTTCAAGATTTGTGAAAAATACGATTTTCAGTCTGGTTTTGATACCTAAAATACATATTCTGGACATAAAAGTGCATCCCCAACTTTCATAGACATTACAGGGAGATCTGCATCTGCCTCTAGAAGATCATCAATGAAAATAAGAGGATTTTTTATGCTCAGAACATAAAGATACTTCTTGCAATCTTATGCCTACTGGTTCTATTGCCAATAGATCACCATGGAGTCAGTTTAGTGCTATTAAAATACACAAAAGGTATCTTGTCAGTAATAGCTAATTTGACCATGACGTTTTGAGACTGAATAAAACTGCCAGGAAAGCAGAAACACCACCAACAGCCTGTAGAACTGGGGTAGTCTCTGATGCGTGCTTAGAAACAAATCTCTTACTGTAACAGATCTAAACTGTCTCTAAACTGAGCCTGGGGTTAAAACATACATGCAAAAATGACTACTAGTCTCTGAATATAAACATATCAAGGAGACTAAATTACATGCTTCAAATCCCATAGAAGTCTTCATTGCAAGCCTAGTTATACATGCCAGAAAACATTAATCTTAGACTTTTCCTTTTAAAAAGAGAATCTATTCTTTTAAAGCCAAACTGAGTCTAGAAAGATGTTTTCTATGCTATATGTCAACAATTAATAAAACTAGTTGTTTCTTATGTAAGCATTTGCTATACTTTTAGTGATAATGCTGCAGGTAACTACTTCTATAAAAACTTACTAAAGTAGCAATTTTGCAGTTCTGGAATCTTCACATGGATCTGCTAATACAGAATTCCTGGGGTGTAAATGTAACTTTGCATTAAGTGCGGCTGCACTGACATTTGAAACCAACAGTGAGAGTAAAATTTATGTATTAATGTTCCTGATGAATATAAATGAACATTTCTTTTCTCCCCCCTCTGGCCAGAAAATGAAATCAAAAGCAGTGTTCCTCAAACAGAAATCAGTACACGTAAAATGCCAGGGTTTTCTAGTAAGAATTTTCTTAGAGGCAATTTAAAAAGAAAGAAAGGTTTTCCCTATGTCTTGGGGACATTTAAAAATGTTTCTCTTGTCTTGGGAAGATAAAAGAATTCTCTGCCTTTTAGATATATTTTTCTGCACGGCCTCGGGTACTTACTTGACTTTTAATTATGTATTAGGACACATTCTCCTTTTTCTTTAAAAGCAACTGGTTAGTAACAAATTTGACAGCAAAAAAAATCATCTTGTTAACTTAAAAAAAAAATTGGGAGGGTAAATTTAGCAGTCATTCAATTCAACAATTATGCAATAGGCATTTCTTTACTTGTAATTTAAATCAGTGGGAGATATGGCTGCACAAAACCTATCATCAGATGCATATCTGTGTTTAAAAGAGCTTTATGTTTATTAAATACAGTCTGCAACCATTAGTATGAAGCTAAAAGGCATTATTTATGATTCTTAACAGCTCAACTAAAACGGGACAATAATAACGGTGAATGTAAAGTAAAGGACACATTTATAGTTACATAAAATACAGCATATGATTTTAGCACTAAAATTAACTCCTGAACAGTTGCCCACAAAAGACCATTAAAAACGTAAACCTTCAAAACATGATTTACAATTTGATTATTAATATTTTGAATATCTAGGACCTTTCTATTAGTATATTTTACAAGAAAAATTTAACATTATGTTTTATGTGTAGTTTTAATATACTAATTTGCAGTATGTATTTACTAATGAGTAACTCTGACCTGACTCACAGGTAAGCAACAGTTCACTTGAAAGTGCACTTGACCAGAGGTCATCTAGGATAATTTAGAATTACTTTTCATTTCCATGAAGCCAAGTTTTCTTAAGTGCAAGACTGCACTTATTTTCTGAAAAGTTAGTTGGTGAAACCCATGACGTTTGAAGCAAGGTTAAACAGTTGAGAATTGTTCCTGTTCATTAACATTAACTTATTGTCTTACATGAGGAGAGAGTTGTGCTAAACACAGAAGTTTTATGTCTGTACGATAATATTATACAAAAATTTGGTTGACACTAGGGAAAGAAACCTCCTGAAAAATGTATATGAAATTGCAAAGATTGATGGGATATTTTGATTTTACAATTCTTGCAAACCTTTTAATATTTAGAAACAAATTTTTGAGCTACAATAACTCAGAAATCTTGTGTTTGACTTTGAGCCAAAACCCTTTGAAACTCAAATTTTTCCTAGATGGCAAGCTGAAAACTGCCACTGTACAAGCTCCTTGTGTCCCATCTTTGTTTATCTGTGATGGTAGTTTAAAAAATATTGAAAATTAATGATCTATCAAAACCTCAGGGATACGTTTAATTGTGGTGATTTTATTTGTTGGCCTTAGTTTCTTTGATTCTTAGTATTTACTTTTTAAAGCATCATTGTAATTGTTAGTGTATGAAATGTTGCTTGTCTCTATAACAGACAAAAATTATATTAAATATTTTTATTTATGTTACAATAATTTACAGAATATCGTGATGCCAATTTTTAACTAGATTAAATATATTAAGTAACCATAAGAACATCTGGTAGCAAATAAGAATAAATGCTGAAATTCGAATAAATCTTTTGCCAGCTTGTAAAATACTACTGTTTCTCCGTGTGTAGACCTCTGTAGTTATTATTTTAGCATCATGCCTCACAAACAAATTAAGTTCAACTAAAAATATGCACACAATAGAGGGAAAACCAACTACATACTCCACAGAATTAGATTGTTAAAAACAAATTGTCACTGCTGTCATTTATGTAAGGTAATCAATAATGAAAGCAGTTGGAAAATAACATGGAGACTTATCTTATGGGAATGATTTCAGGAATCATTAATCTTTTTTTGTAGATAAATAAACTTAGGGCAGTAGTGATAAAGTGGTTTCTAAAAAAGTCTATAAAAAGTCAGTGGCAAGGCTAGCTCTGTAACCCAGCAATTCTACAGTCATTGTTCTGCCCATTGCCTCCTGCAATTCAGTAATTCATTTCTTATTACCTAGCCTGGTGATAGAGCTGAAGTTTGCATGTTGCGCCAGGGCACGGCCTTAAAGCAATGCCTCTCAGGGGAGGACACAGCTGACCCAAGTAATGGGGTAGCAGCTGTGTAGTTCCTACCTCGCCTACACTGTGGGTGCAGGAACACTACTCTGCTGTCAACAACATAGCGGCTACTGCTCCTCTAACCTCCCTATGACCATTAGGGAACGGGAGGTAAATAATGCAGAAAACTAATTTAGAATGTAAAAAAACACCTGCGGTAGCACCGATTCAATGTGCTAAAGCAGTATCCAGAAGCATGCTGGCAAAGGGAATGTCAATGAAACAGCAGGAATTACACAATTAGTACACTAACCATTTCGGTATTTCTCTTTCAGAACAGCAACAAATAAAGGGAGCACTGCGCCTTTCAGTGTCCACCAAATTGATTGAGGATGAGACATTAAAACCTATGTAAGGCTTAAACATATTTTTTTAATTTTCTGTTTCTTATCATGTTGATTGTTCATATATTGTTTACAGTACAATTAAATTTCAGTGTATACCAAGTTTCAGATCAAAATTTTGGAGGCTATCAGGACCAGCTGAAAAAAGACCCTACTACTAAAAACTAGAGTTTAAATTTCCTCCTATTCCTGAAGTCCAGAGTGTTTCTGTGATTAAGCTTCATCCAGATGTCCTGAATTTATGTTAAAAAGAAATGAAAGGGAAAAGCACTTCTTTCATACCTCCAAGCAAGGATGATTTTCAGATTTAAATCTCATGTCAGAAGTCTCTCTCCACTTCACCTTTATCTTTCCTACACTCATGGTTAAGAACAAGTACCTAATCATAAAACACTAGCCGTTTATTCACCTTGTAGTAGAAAAAAAAAAAAAAAAAAAGGTAGAATATATATATCTGAGATGCCTTAAATTATATGACCAAAACTGACAATTCCTCTGAAGGACAGATAAATTTACCAAGATGGTTAGGCCTGCTAAATAAATTTTACGGGCTAATCATTATCTCCTCTCTCTTCCGGAGGAAAAGTGCTTGTATCTGGTATTCTTTGTGATTCATTATCGATATATGTGTATCTAGACATAGTGGCTGGAGGTCAACGTGCAACCTATTTAATACCTAGCAAGTTGATGATTCGCAGTGAGCTTTTATTTGAAATGTAATTACTGCTAATGGCAAAAGCAATCAAAAGTCCTTTCCAGTTCAGCATTCTCCAACTGAGCAGGCACAGGGAAAGGCACTCACTTCTCCGTTCCCCCCACCCCCACTGACAGAAGTATGTTTCCTGGCTAAGCAAATCTATACAGTGCATTAAATGGGTATATGAAATTAAAGCTCTACGGGAAAGTATTTTAAAAATTCTCTGTGGAACAAATAGAGAGAAGGGAAGGGAAGGAATAAAGGAAGGGGCAAAGGGAGGGAGAGTGGAGAAGGAGAGAAAGGGAAGAGGGAAGGCAGTGAGGGAGGGAGAAAAGGAAGAAGGAAGGAAAGAAGGAAGGAACGAAGGAAGGAGAGAGAGAGGAAGGGAGAGGAAATGGCAAAAGTTATATACAATTACAATACAAAGCAGAATAAGGTATAGATATGTCTAGCTAAAATTTATCCCTAATGTCTGCAAGTCCCAACCACAGCCTTTAAAATAAATGCAGGAACAAGAAAGCAGCGTTGACCTATGTCTTCATTTTTCTAATTAGCCATCCAGAACATAAATAAAAATATCTGTAATTATTATATTTTCAGTAATTAATTTTAGTTCTACAGTGAATGCCTTCTGTGAGAAAGCTATTGATCTTGGTTCCTATTAGACCTATAAACGTAAATCAAATTTGAAGAACTCTAAATTTTCAGATGTTGCAACAGCTCCGTCTGACTTAAACAACATCCATCAACTCAGGAGAAGTCCTCTATCAGCCAGCGTGACGACCTTCATTGTATGTACATGCAAGCAAATGTTTATCCTATCCAGATCTAGTTAACACATTTTAAGTGTCTATCCTATTTTTGTGTAGAAGATGACCACACAATATAGCTGAAATTAATTTCAAGATATTTTTAATAAAAAAAAAAGTAAAAAAAAAAATAAACACACAAAAGAAACACCTAACCTTATTCCAGTTAGAATTGAGAGGTACCTTTTGAATACTATTTTCTTTTGATGGGGAAGTTGGAGCCTGGAGGAAGGAGATGGTGAAGTTGAAGGTGATGGTGATGGAAGGTGAAGGACTTGGTTATGAAGAATTCCAGAAGGAGTTCCAGCAGTAGAACAGAACTCCAACAGCTGTCAGAGGTGTGAGGAAAGTACACATAATAGTGATTATTGCTGATGTTTCCACTGAGTTAAGCACACTTCAGATGTATAGCTCAGTGTTTCACTGTTCCCATTCCATCAAATTCTAAGCATGGTTCTCAGCTTGGGTGGTGTAGTTCATATACGGCAAAGGCTGAGATTGTGACTATCAAGGAAATGGAAAAGCTTAGAAACAGGGCCAAATGCAACACAGTATTTAATAGAAGAGATACACAGCACTTATGAAAAGGTAAAGATCACAAAATGGATGGTTAAAAAATCCATATGAAATATCATTCTGTGGAGATTGTAAATGATCTGTATACCTTAATACAAAAGTGAATTTATTCAGGAGAAAGTTATATCAAACTACATATACATTTTAAATGGAAAAAGGTGTTAACAGGAAGCAGAAGATTTCAGTGACATTCACGGAAAATGAGAGGAAACAGTGTGGTATATTTAGAAAGACGAGATAAAATATGCACATTTCTCTCTTACCCACAAAAAGAAAATGTAAAAATACAATGAATAATGATTCCTTGGAAAATGCCAAGTGTTCACAGCTACAATGAGTAGCAAGTGGTGAGAAAAAATATCCTAGATTTTGCTTGTCTTAACATATACGTTCTTTGCATTTTTTCTGCTTTCAGTGTCTGGTACCCAAAACTATTTTTTCAAGACACTGGAGCCTCAGTATGTACCCTGTTTTCAAAGTCCTCACTTCCAGCATCTCTTCATTTAATATTTTGGAAAAAAAGTCTGATCACTGTATTGGAAATTGGAGGAAACATGAACTCCTTTATAAACAGCTCCACATGTCCACCATACATGTTTTAGGTCCCACATGTTTGGAGGAGGCAGGACACAAGCAACAGCTTTCAGTATGGTTCAACATATAATATAAAAGCACAGGTGTTTATGATATTTCTTATGGTGCTTAATGCTATTAGTAACCTATTTAGTACTACACAAGACCATGAGGTATTCACATTCGTTAAATGTGTCATCCACCACTTTTCTCTCCCTGCTGGTCAATACCCTGCTTATCTTCCCTGTAGGGCTTAATTCAGGAGATTTATCAGGTCCTAAAAGACTCTTAATAGCATAATGCCACCATCTTCTTTTACTCAAAGGTTCCAGCACTGGAGATCCAGATAAACAAAAAAAAACCAAAACAAAACAAACCAAACAAACCAAAACCAAAAAAACCCACACAACCTTCCCCTGAAAACCTCTCTTTTGCCTTTAAAGAACTGACATCACCTATTTTACAACTGAGCCCTAAAATATAACCTTTTTCTCTATATCTCTGTCTAGCCTAATATTTGATTACTCTTGCTTGCAGGAAAAGTAACAATTTCATTTTGGAATGTATTTATATGTACTGTACTACCCTGAGTTAGAAACATTGAGGATTCACTATGCTTTGGGCACAGGAGGTATGCACAAGCAAGTACATTTAGCTGTTTATCCATTGGCTAAATAGGAGATGATATCGAGCTCTCCCCTCATGTCCACCAGTCCAAAAGAGAGGGAGGATCTACAGCTGCGAACCCTGGGGGGTGGGATACTTAGATCATGATGGAGAGTAAAACTGAGACAAGTCTATTTAAGAAAAGCAATCGGTGGCTTTATAGTATAGCCTTAAATGCATGTAAAGACTAGTGGGTGGCAGGATGCCTAAAAGTCAAAAACATTGTGATCAGCATTACTGCAACTAACTCTTGTATGGATGTAATATGTTATGACTGAACTGAATTATGCTTCACCATACTGTTATTTTTTTTTAATTTATTTTTTATTTTCTAGTAAGAACAGATAAGAGCCTTACCTCATTGTAGCAGTTTTTTTGTACAACACCTGATTTAAAGTACACTGCAGTAAATAGGAAGCCTTTTTTTTTAGGACCTTAAATATGATGACTCTAACATATTGACCAGCAAAACTAGCAGTGACAATTTTAGGCATGGCAAACACCAACTTTTCTCCTTGCTGCTCTGGCAGTGAGTACAACCTCCCACCAGTCAACAGAGAGAGACTCGTGTGCTGGCCCCAGGCAGCCCAGTTCCCCGTCGCAGCTTGTACTGCTGCACCAAGACAAGAGGCTGGGAGCTGCAGAGGCCACGGCTCAAGCAAACAGCTAACACCAGTAATGTAACTGCACAGTAATGTAACACACCAGTAATGTCATAACTCACTGCACGTAGACTTGCCATATCAGACTGGTAAATTAACTGCCATGGTGACAAAATTCATTCCTTTATAAAAGTAGCTGGTAATTACAGGACTGCTACATCAGCTCGGTAAGTTCTACAAGACTGATGCTAGTAATTCAGATTCATAAAAAGAAAGAAGTCTAAAGAAAAATACGTTTCCGTGAGTATGCTTTTGAAACAAAAGGGACAATTATGTGAAAAAAAAACATTGGTTGACAACATATTCCTAACTGAGTCCTTATTTTTACAGTCACATTAATCTGGTGCTGCTTTCAAAGGTGTTCCCCAGTTCCTTCTCCTACCTCTTTTTTCTATTTCCACCCTCCTCTGTGTGCAGACACAAGCACTCAAGCAGGCAGCGTAATACCAAGGTATAGAACACGGGCATTACTATTTTTTTGTTCTCTGAGTTAGCTCTTTTTTTTAACGGGAAGCTTGTTTTGTGCAGAAGAAAAACATTTCCTGATGTTTCACCTGAGAAATTATCAACTCTCAGAAAAGGATTCTATTTTTCTTTTTTAGTTCCCTGACCAGATATTTATTAGTGCTATTTCGCATCTCTACTGCCAAGACACTTGCAATACCAGCATGAGTAGAGACTAGCTGGAGTTTTGAATTTCTACGTACACTTCAGCAAAATATGTGATTGTCACACAGCAATACCTTGTATGAGGTGGTGTTGTCTCAGTGTGTCTGTAGCTCCCACTGACTTCAATGGCCTTAGAACTGAGCTTCTTATTATCAGACTATGGCATTACCTGGGCAGTATGTTTAGGCAAGGCAGCAATATGCATGCTTAGAAACAGAAATTTACAGGAGAATTAAAGACAGAATTATTCATTTACTGTCAATTCAGTTATATTGCTAAAAAGCACCTTACTCAAATACAGCTTAACAAGTAATGTCAAATAGTGTATTTTAGTAGCAATGTCTATGAAGTCCTTTAAGTAATTTGTCTTCTGCATTACACCCTAGTGCTGCACTGTTGTGTTATTGTTTGAATATAATGGTATAACAATTTTTTTTAATTTTATTTTGTAGCTCCTGTAGTGCACTAGCACAGACTGATGTCAAAAGGAGTTTAAATAGTTCCTTTTATCGAGTTTCTAAGCAGGATATGTATATATCCAAGTTCAGAGAAAGCAGATGTCTATGAGTATATCCAAACCATGCGTGGCAAGCAAGCCTGAGCCTTCAAGAAATATGAGTAGCAGAATATAATTTCCAAGATGCAGTAAATCCGGAATGAAACATTACTCACTAAATAGCTAGCGTTAAATTTCACACACATATTATACATTTCTATAGTAGATGTAGCCTTGTCCTGCCCCTTGAGAGCAGAAACATTTTCCTGTAGATAATATAGTCATGTACTGCATTCTACTGCTATGTGCATTGTATACATTTATGTGACTACTTACAAAAGCACTGCTAGTTATCACTATTGTAGATTATGAGAATTACTATGGGGTAATCTTAAGCAACGTAAGGGTCTGGAATTTATGCTAATATATATGTGTTTTATACAAAACAACAGAATGTTTCCCTTAAAGAGGCTGTTGCAATCAACACTGAATTAACTATAAAATCAATTGCTGAAACAATGCTTAAATTCCAGTTGGACAAAACATTCATAAGGTTGACTGCCTTGCTCTCAGTGTCTTTGGGCTGGATGCAGGGACAATAAACCGCATCAACATGGTGCATGGACGTGGGATTTTTACGTAAAATAAATGGGAATAGAAATCAATTGAACAGTGACTACAAATGAAAAATACAATAAGGTAAATTGACAAACCAGTTAAAAATATAAAGTGCTAATTGAAACATTGGCTGCTATAAAATATTTGCTCTAATTCACTTTAAATATGCACCAGTGAGGAAAGGGCATTGCATTTCTCAGAAATCCATACATTTCAGAGACAATTCATAACTAAATAGAGTAGCTTGAAAAATACAAATTGTTGTTTTTAAAATAAAGCAAATTTTAATTTTGTGTTAAATACTTCCTGATGAAGTGTATGTTCTGTTAAGGTTAATTCAGTTTGTAATTCCTGCATTGATTTCAGGACTAGTACTTTTTCTCACTAGCTGACAAAAATAAATTATACTAGTAATTTTCTAATAATTGTCATGGTTTAACTCCAGTAGGCAGCTAAGCACCACATGGCCGCTTGCTCATACCCCCGCCCAGTGGGATGGGGGAGAGAATTAGAAGGGTAAAAGCGCAAAAACACAAAGGTTTAGATAAAGGTAGTTTAATAGGTAAAGCAAAAGCTGCACGTTCCAGGAAAGCAAAATAAGGAATTAATTCACTACTTCTCATAGGCAGGCAGGGATTCAAACATCTCCAGGAAAGCAGGGCTTCATCACATGTAACGGTTACTTGGGAAGACGAATGCCATAACTGCAAATGTTTCCCCCTTCCTCCTTCTTACCCCAGCTTTAAATTGCTGAGCATGACATCATATGGCATGGAATATCCCTTTGGTCCACTGGGGTCAGCTGTTCCACCTGTGTCCCCTCCCAGCTTCTTGTGCAACCCCAGCCTACTCGCTGGTGGGAAGGTATGAGGAACAGAAAAGGCCTTGATGCTGTGTAAGCATTGTTCAGTATATTTTCCCACTGTTTTCAACACAAATCCAAAACACGGCCCCATACAAGCTACCACAAAGAAAATTAACTCTATCTCAGCCAAAACCAATACAATAATATTTTTGGCTATCTCAGATAACACCCTGCCATGCCTCATGCACCCCCCAGGTTTAACACTGAACAGAAAAAAAATGTACAAAATGATTAATCTGGAACTCCAGATGGATACTTGTTGGAAAGGGACAAAACTGATTCTGTCCTGGCAGGGTTCTGTGCATGTAGAAGGTAATTCCTCCTTACTTTTCTGTATACTGGGATATACAATAATATCATAGTACACTTACAAGGAAATGCTTCTAAAATTGAAAAAAAAAAAAAAAAGATGAAGCCTTTCAAAAATGCTGATTCTCAAAGGCAGAAGGGAGAGATGTGGTCCATGTGAATACATTATTGCATCACTGAGTCCCATCGTAATGGAACTAAAAGTCTAGATCACAGAATCACAGAATCACAGAATAGAAAGGGTTGGAAGGGACCTTCAAAGGTCATCTAGTCCAACCCCCCTGCTAAAGCAGGCTCACCTAGAGATGGTTGCACAGGATCACGTCAAGGCAGGTTTCGAATATCTCCAGAGAAAGAGACTCCACAATCTCCCTGCGCAGCCTGACCCCATCCTCTTGACACCCGCCCTTTAGATATTTATAAGCATTGATAAGATCCCCTCTCAGTCTTCTCTTCTCCAGGCTAAACAGACCCAGGTCTCTTAGCCTTTCCTCATAAGAGAAATGCTCCAGTCCCTTGATCGTCTTTGTAACCCTCTGATGGACTGTCTCCAGTAGTTCCCTGTCTTTCTTAAGCTGGGAAGCCTGGAACTGGACACAGTATTCCAGATGTGGCCACACCAGGGCAGAGTGGAGGGTGAGGATGACCTCCCTCATCCTGCTGGCCACACTATTTAGTGTACCCCAGGATACCATCGGCCTTCTTGGCCAGAAAGGCACTGGCTCATGGTCAACTTGTCCATCAGGACTCCCAGGTCCTTCTCCACAGAGGTGTTTTCTGCAGAGCTGCTCACAGAGAGCTGTGAGATCCATTCACTTGGAGGAGAGCTTGTGAAGGGCACCATGGGTTCCAAACATGGATATGATAAAATGAATCCTCTGTGTCTTCAGGTGGAGGTATCCACCACTGAACTCCTGGCTGGCAGAACTAACAAGAACGATAAACATCTGGATATTCGAAATGTACCTTTCTACTTGATTAGTATGACATGAATCTTTTAACTGGGTTAATAATACACTGATTTCTTGTTGGGACATAATGACCAGGTTGTCAGAGCCCAGTATTCTCTGACACAAAGCAACTGATGCCTATTTGCACAGTCAAGGCCCTGACACAGATCAACGGCAAACAAGGCCTCAGATTGCAGGGACAATCTCTCTTCAACTTCAGTTCTGCAGCCCTGATCACCTACTGAGGTACCAAAACCTCTTCTTTAAGAACTCAGGAGATTCAATCCTTTCTGCCAAAAAGCAATGAGTCTTCTTTTAATTTTACAGTTTACCATCTTCTCACCTTCTGAGAGAGTGACTTAACTACCAGCTTTACTATTATCCTGAACTATGTGCTAAACGCTCTCTCAGTACTCGTACTGAAAATGGCATAACTAGTGACTGGGACACAGGAATGCGGAAAAAATGATCACAACCACATAGCTTAATGGTGAAAGCACTCCTCTGACAGCCAAATAAACCTGGGTTCGTCTGTGCCACCAAATATTTTTATTTTGCACAATTGTTCCAACATTGAGCTACCGAATGAAAGCAGATAGAGGAAAACACACTATTTGTGGGTTCAGAAAAGCATCAGACCTCTCAGGTAAGAATTTCTAGTCATGGTAGTGAATTCATGTTTAAATGTTTTAACCTCTTAGGCCAGGCATCAGCCGAACAGAGTTTCTGTCAATCCAACTTTCAGGCTTAGGCACCCAGACAGATAAATGACTACCTAAATCATTTGGAGGACCCAAAACAGAGGAATAAATGGTAGTTAAAACGTCTAGAGGTTTGTATATAACAATATGGGAGATATTATGTTAGGTCTGAGACTTGAAGAAGTCAAAGAGCAGGACAATGACAGAAAGAGGCAAGAAAAAAGGACCATATGATATTAATAAAATGTTTTAATTTATGCCGCATTGAAAAAGTAGCAACTTTTAGAATTCAAACTTCTGATGCAATTAGTTTCTTGCCTTGTGTTTCCTATTTCCTCATTCCTTATCTACTACATACAATATGACATGAAGTGAGAGTGACAGTACTTACCTACTATTTACTGTAAAGAATCACGGCAAGCTTTAACTCTTCTGCTGCATACAGGATACCTTTATAGCCTTTCCTCTTGAAATCTCATCCAGCTCACATCACTGAATAGATTACTCCTTCGAGGAAAAAAAAAAAATAATTATGGTATTGTGCCAAAGTTTTGAAGGGTAAGAGATTCAAGAGCCACTGCTCTTGCGGTTATTAGCTCTTGGATCATGTCATATTAAAAAAAAAAAAAAAAAGTGACTGTATACAACAGCAATGATCATCTGAAGCAGAATTGTTGCTTGATGTTGTAAACAGCTATAGTAACGATTAAAGATGGGTGACAGGTGATTTGTCATCATGTTAAAATCCATTAAATTTCTTTTTCACTTCATACTTCCAAAAAAGGAAATAAGGAAAAAAATGCTCTCTGAGAAACTACTTAGGAATTCCAGTACCACTTTAACACCATTCCTCTGTAATTTATTAACATGGGAAAAGTTATGGATAGTCTTAGCAATAGGCATAAATCTCAAAAAGAAAAAAATCATATTGAGCAATATTATCCACATCAACTTGTCCTAAATTAATAATGTAGTAGTAATTACCCAGCTAAGTAACATACTTATGTACAATTGTAATGAATTCCTAAATTAATTGATGAAATACACAATGAGAAAAATAATTTTGTCCATTCTCCAATATATTTCACACAATGTTCAGGGATAAAACACATATATAGTAAGTAGAACTGATGGGATATTTTCTGAATATAAGTAATTGGAGGGGTAAGGGATCTTTCCCTTTGTTCTCTCTGGAGGTAGGAGGACATGAACCTGCCCCACTACTGTGTAGATAAGTAGTATAGGTCTTGTCTGTGAAAATAATTCCACTCCTCCACAACCTGTTAGCATGGTAGAGTTGCATGCTAAAATGCCAACACATCTTCCAGAGCGCCATCCCTCCCCCACCATCCAGCATAGCTGGAGTGGGTGAGCAACCTTCTGCATTTGTGTCTCCAAAAATTTTTTGAAAGAGTTTTTTAATCAAAACCCTTCAGGGTTGAAGAGCTTTTGCCATGCACAGCTCTTCTGGTTTGAAACCAGTTGCCAGGATTTCGGGATTCATGTGTCTGAGATACAAATGCTACGGGCAATAACCACTGGCTGCAGAGTCTGCAACTCCAGTGGCCTTTGAAACTCACAAAGCCACATCTCTCAGTTTCCAGGCATCTCCTGTAGATCTCTCAAGCACATTCCTTCCTGCTACATGAAAAAATGTATTAGATCATGTTGTGATATGGAATGTCTGAAGTTTTTGGACATAAACTGGGTTATTACGTCACAAAACTCACTAGCTGTTCGGTGTGCTTTATCACTAGTTTGTGTCTCAGTTGCAGTGCGATGCAGATCAAGGCCGAACCTCATTTCTACTCACCGGCAATCACAAGGAGTAGCAAAATGGGAGATAAGCTACAGCAATGTACTGCAGCTGTGGGAGACTCTCTTGTCATAGGGTTGGTGAGGATGGGAAGAATTTATTTGAGTCTCTTCCAAAAATGATGGGACCTTACATATCAGTTGCTACAAAGCTTGACATAAAATCGTTTCCCCAGGTCTAGTGCTCTGGACTGTCATGGTGGAAGGTTACTCCAGAGCACAATACCCCTGATAACTCCATATCTACTTAGGGAAATTCACATTTACTACTGTTTTTAGCTTTTAGATTGATATAAACTGCTTGATGCATTTATTTGCTAAAACTGTTTTAATTCCAGTGACTAGTTGAAGTATTCTATCTGGTTTACAGAGAATGTTGAAAAATTTCTGCCTTTGGTTAGATTCAAAATGAAACCAAGACAAAGATAAAGCCCCCAACTTTCATACGAATTACTAACCTTGGGTTTTGACTGCTTCTGGTAGCTAAACACCTCAGCTGCAGTGATGAGAGAAGTGGGAAGCATCTGGTTATAGTCATGAATTTCAGGCAGCAGTAAACCTTCACAATTGAAATGAACTTGATGCATTGGACATTTTGTTCTATGTAAATCCTGTGAATTCTGAGCACAAGTGAGGCATAAAAAGTTTAGTGAAGGCCATAATTTCATATCAGGGTTTCACTGTCATTTCACATGCTTTATATGGAGTCCTTCAGAACACCTTTAAGCCTTGGAAGAGCAGTTTGCAGAACACAGTGTCAATCTGTATAGAATGCAAACATTTTTTGAAAATATTTAAAAGAAATCTGTGATCCATAAACTGATTTTTGAAAAGTTCTTGATCACTTATGAATTATTCATATGCTAGTAAATATAAACAACGTTTGCATGCCTTTAACACAAGCAAGATTATTAGTGGATGTTTTGACGTTCACACATGCAGTCTTTGAAATAGCATTCATTATGAATTATTTTTGAACTAGTTAAAAAATTAGCTGTCTTGAGAGTATTGTAGCAAGACTTTTCATAGTTTCCTTGTTAGTGGAAGAAAAATACTCCTTTATTTTGTTATACATTGCTAGGTTAATTCTTCCGCTACTTCAAGAGATATTAAAGCTCCACAGGTTTCACCTGAGTTCTGTTGCAAATCTTTTCAGTGCACCCAAAGGGGACATTCAAAAATATACCTAAATCTTCTAAAAAATTGATAGAAAAATAATCCTGCAATATTACTGCAGTTTTTGAGCAATGGGGCACTGAGACTTGTGGGGGACTTGGATATGATCAAAATGTGAGTTTGACCTCGTACTTTAAACTCACCTGGAAAATGCTGCAATGCAACTTGGTACACTAGAACATTTCCCAAACTATGTTCCCCACATTGCTGCTATGTTACATTTCAACAATTTTCTTGGGAGAAGAAGAGTCACCACCGAGGGGAAGAAAGAGAACAATCTTTCTTCATTAGAGAGTGCTGCTGCTCAGACACCTCTGAGGCTGTTCTGGAAAAAAAAAACCCAAAACAACAGAGAGGGAGGCAGAGGGTACCTCAAGGATAGATGGCCAAGATAGTAACAATTTGGACATGACACACAAAGGAGCAAGGTACAAGGTCAGTAACAGTGATATCATCATGTTTTAACATCAGTGGGCAGCAGTAATTCTGTTGCCACCTGTCATGCCATAGATTTAGAATTGCAATACGACATAGATATTTGTATCACCTGTCACTATGTTATGGACCATTCTCTGTCTTTACCAGCTGTAGAGGCACCCAGGCTTAGGTACCTCAGTCATGAAATAAGTCAGAGAGTAGCGTACCGTGTCCATTGAAAATATTTTCCAGTATCAATGAAAAATTCGGAAGCACTATAGAGATATAGGTTCTGTTTGTACAAAAACCCCACACTGTACTCACCAAATATTCAGCAAACAAACCTTTAAATTATACATGGTTAAGAGAGATGTGGGTGTATGCTCCAGTACTGAACTGAATCCAGGATGCCATTCAGATCAAAAGTCTTCTGTAGTTTTATGGTCATGCGGTTTTGAGATTGAATTATGCAGTGGCTCTGCTTTTCCACTGAATGTAGTCTTTCCCTTCTTTGTTTTGCTCTCAGTGCAAAGTCAGATCAGCTGTCTGGTCTGTATGGAAACTGGATGTAGGTGTACAAAAACATTTGCACATGGTTTGAATTTTTGGGGGAAACTTCCCCCCCAACAAAATACCTGTGTGACTGTTATTAGCCATAAATCTATACTTAAGAAAAAATAATAATTTGAAGTGAATTACTTTCTTGGAACCCCTAAGCAACAGTTTAGGTTCAGGCTGACTTAGCTCTTGAACTGATCAGCCCTTTTTAGATTCAAACTAGGCCTTATCTGAGTTCTTTTGATCACTTAAACCTCTACCTTTTATTCTTTTTTAAATTATTGTGTTTCAATGACACAGAGATTAATGATATACTATTGAGGGATTCCCATAGAAGTGTAAGACATTATTATATGCTTACATGAATGTCAAATGTTTTCATGATTATTAGTATAAAAACAATATCAAATAAATTAAAGACTTATGAAAAGGTTTTCTTTTCTTTTTTCCACCCATAGTTCAGTCAATGAAAAAGGTCAAAAAGACAAATTAATTAACAATTTTTAGACAAGATAGTTAATGATTCATCAGCATATAATGTAAATAAAACACTGTCTTAGCGTGCCATAAGTAGCAAATCATTATGTATTTCTTTTGGTAGACATTGTTACAGTATTAATCAAGCTATTAGTCACATCAATATAACAACTTTGGAGGAAAATTATTTTCTAGGCAGAAGTCTTTAATGAGTGAGATACACTAATTCAACTGAAGTATTATATGGATCTTCCACTGAGTCCTAATCAGAAAAAGTTTATGAAGTAGATTTAACTCAGCATTTCTAGCTGCGGAGCAGAATTGTGATCATCCTGCAGAACATTCTCAGCTTTAAGGAAGCAAAAAAAATAAAGTAAAAATTTCTACAGCTCCCATGTGTTACTTCTCTGGAGATAATCTGTAAGTAACACCAGACTATAAGCTGTTTTTAAAGACGAAACAATGTCTTTATAAACACCTGTAACATCTGTTGGTGACAATCTAGGGAACAATGCCCTTTCTATTGAAGAAAATTGTTTTGCCAAGTTTAACAAGAATGATGCATGCCTAAGAAGAAACCCGAAATGTGCAACCACTGAGGGAAGCAGAAGCCAGAGGCTACTGTTAAGTACTCAAGTACCAAATGTATCAGTAAATAGGGAAAAAAGATATTGCATCTCTTCACTGAAAACTTGACAAGGGTTTGGTGTCTCCTTTCCAAGAACACAGTGCTGGCTAAATATAACAAATTTAGTTTAAATCACATGTATCTGGATCCTTTCTCTCTGTACAAGAATAAAGCACCGGTTAGCCTGAAACTAGAGATAGTCTGGTTTATTAGTGTTAGGAAAACATTATGCAGTTCTATCAGAAAGTGTTCAAACATACTTGACATGAACATCAATCTGAAATGGAAAAGACCTATAATTAAGTAGTATTAGAGGCATAAAACATATAGGTGAAAGCAGTGATTTGTCCCCCAAAAAGTAGAGGTACCAGAGGCATTTTGACCTTCAGAACATTTCAATTTAGCAGCCTTGAATAATGAATGGTGGCTTATGAACTAAGAGATAAGATGGATAGTAGGTATGAGGAGAAATGCTTTTTCATAATTATTATTCTTGCTATGTATATAGTCCATACCTATGAAGATTAATGTTGCTATTGCTAAGGTGGGAATATAAATCTTGTATTAAGCAGCTCTCCAGGAACAATGGCTATAGGAGAAGCCTATGTTTCTCTACACGGACATAACATGGAGTCTGCTTATGAAAAAAAATAATATACAGCAAAATTATGTGAGCGATCAAACTCCTTATTGGGACAGCCCAAATCCCTTCTGGGTCAGGCACCATTTATCCCTTTTAATTATAGGCTTAGTTTCAGGAAAAAGCAGTGTGCCCACCACTGTCTTTTTTCTGTTAGACCACACATGGTGTGTCTGTACTGTGAGAGGGCTGGTGCTCAAGCACCAGGCTGCTGCTCTCCGCATCGCATGCTGCTACACTCCTTGGCTGTGAGCATCTGAAAGACGTGTAGGAATGGTGTCGTACTGTGCATCCTTGGGACTGACTCTAACAGTCAGAATGGTTAACATTGCACCAGGTGTGGCCGCCTCCACTTCCCACACTCCTCCAGTGCTATCCTCACCAGGCTCACACCATAAAGCACTCCTCAATATAATTGCATCATAAATGAGGGCATACAGACATCTCCAATTCACTCTGTGAAAACAAGAATTGGATAGGCTATGAAAAAACTGCCAATAACTTTGAATAGAAAAGGAAAAATTCATACAAAATTAGTATGGTTTTAGGGTCACATAAGGATAAGAGTGAAGTTGTAACGCCTGTATAAATAGTGAGATTGAGTCTTTTGGTCTCTACCCTTGATTTTGCTTTATTTACCAGTATAGAGGTAGGCAGTGCCTGTCATTGGAAGAATAAAGAACAATGGATATATATAGTAAAGGTCATCCTGAGTCACACTAAATGTCTGTTTCTATTGTTTCCAAAATAAAACATGTCATAAATGGAAATCTATGGAAGAATAAAAAATTGAGACATGTCTGTGACACTTCCCCCTAATATTCTTTCCAATGATTTTCCATTCTGGAGGTATAGGTGGTATATATGCATTTAGTAGATGTCTGAACTCCTCCTCCATGAGTTTTCCCAGCTTCTCCTTCAGCCCATGTTCCTTTTTGTGTTTCCAACATGATTTGGAGCAGTTCCACCGGCCTACAGCTGCTGTGTGAAGAACTGCTTCCCTAAAGTTGCTTTGAGTCTGACTCCTACTAACTTGATTTATCCCTCCTTTTATTTTGGACAATTTTATATTTACAATGTACTGTCAATCCTTACCCAACCTGTCCCAGGCACTCTTTTTTATAGAGCTCTATCTTAACCTCTTTCTTTCATCATTTTTTTCCAAGCCTGACAGTCTTATCTTATTTCATTCTTTCATACAAAGAAGCAGTTCCATACCTTTGATAATCCTTGTTCTCCTTCTCTGAACCTTTTCCAGTTTTCGTAGATCCTGTTTCAAATGGAGGAGAGAGGGGCGATGCCAGAGAATTACACAATGAGATATGATGTTCCCTGTTTTATTCTTTATTCCTTTTTTTAATAATTCTTAGCTTTTATTTGCCTTTTTAACCACTGTTGAGCTGACATTTTCATAGAACCATTTATTGTAACCCAAGATTTTGTTCCTGAGCGATAATGGCCAGTTTAGGGCCCGTTATGTCGTATGTGAACGTAGGCCTGCTCATTCCCATATGCATGGCTTGACATTTGTCTATAGTGAATTTCATCTGCCATTTTACTGGCCACTCATTCAGCTGCCTAAGTTTCTTATGCAATTTTTCATAGTCTGTCTCCATTTTTACTGCCTTGAATAACTTGTTACCAGTAGGAAACTTTGCCACTTCACTAATCCCTTGCTGTTCCAGGTCATCTATGAATATCTTGAACTGCACAAGTTCCAGCACAGATCTGTGTGGAATTCACTGGTGATTACACTGCAAAAAGTATTTATTCCTACTCTCTGTTTAATCATTTAACCAAATGATGAAATAAAATGAAGGACTTTATCCCTTATGCTGTAACTGCTTAGGTTCTTTAAAGATTCATGTGGAAAACTGTGACAGACAACTTGTGAGAGTCCATATAGGCTATATCAGGCAGAATACCCTTACCCATGTGCTGAACTTTCAAATAACTCCAGTATGTTTATGAAGTACAATTTCCCTTCAGAATACACATTGACTCTTCCCTAGTATACGGTCAGGTTTATCCATGTGCTTATTAATATATGCTTTATTATAGGCCTAAATTGCCCTGTTGAGCTATCAGGTTTATGGACCCTCTATTTCTTGGAATCTCACCTGGGATCAATTTAAAAGGCACCTTCACATCTGCCAAGTACTTCAAGTACCAGGAGAATTTAAGAAGATGAGAACTCTCGGGTGCATACCATTTGATCCTGGCAAATTGTCACTGTTCATTTTATAATTGTTATTGCTAATTTTATTCCACTTAATGATGCCTAGCAGATTGCCCTCTTTCCACTCAGTTTCTGGTATGTCTGTTATTTCAATATTCATGTTCCTTAATCTGACCACTTAGACTTTGTATTGTTAGTGTACAGGTTTGGTTCTCTCCTCAGAATACTTTTTAAATCACATTTGACTAATACCACCTGTACTCTAGCCTTCACATAGGCTAATAAAATTTCCATAATGTCATCTATAATAGATATGTCATCTCCAGCTCTGTGCTGTTCTGTACTTGTCAGCTTTCTCCTATTCTTTCACTGAAAAGCTCGGTCTTAACTTCCTTGATATTAAGTGCTAGCAGCCTGGTCCACTTATCATTCAGATGAAGTATATCTTTCCAGCATGACCATCCATTATGCTAGAAGCGTCCCCAGCTTTTGATGCATCTGAATCCTTACTACTGGCTTCTCAGCCCAGCATTAAAAGTTCGCCTCTGTTCCTCTTCTTTGGTCCCACAGGAATTACTGAGAGCACTGAAACACTAGTTTAGTGGGTTTGGTATTCTTAAAACATTCTTAAAGGTCTAAATTCCACTCCTCCCCTCCCAATCTCACTCCTGCCTTTCACTCTGCTATTTTTATTCCCATGCACACCAGATACAGATGCCCTCTGTTGTTTCCTAGCAGTTGGTACAGACACCCCACAAGGTCTGACACATTCGTGCACTTGGCAAGCAAGTCACCATGAAATTGTCTCTGCAGTCACATACCTAACTTGCTGTGTTTCTGGGAGCAATTGCCCACCACTGCAATCTGCCTCTTGCTTCCAGGAGAGCCTCTGCTTAAAGAGGCATTTCCTTGGTGCAGTATGGCAGATGAGCAACTTTCAGCAAGGCAGACTCCTGACTGGGATCCCTTGTCCTTCACCCACCTGATGCCTCCCCCTCAGCCCCCAGCTGGGGCTGCTTCTTTGTTGTTGGTCCCTCTATGCCAATCTGAAGTGAAACCATTAATCTCTGTGCATCTGTGCTGTTCCTCAGCAGCACTGGGTTTGCTGGCTTGAAAAAGAGACTGATTGATTAAGTACCTGAAAAAGCTCTTGAAGAATCTCTCCAGACTCTGAGGTCATTCAGTTCAACCACTCTAGCTTCAGAAGATAAGTTTTTGTTTTTGTTTTGTTTTTTTTTTTTTCTGTTAGACTTACAACTTACCTACAGTACAAGCACATCTACGTATCCATTGAGAACACGTACATTCATATGACACTGGACGCAGTAAAATGGTCCTTCCCCTTCACCTTCCTGCTGGAGAACACCACCTCTACTTCTTCTCTCTGAAAGGATGAGAAGTTGATTCCTAATGTGAGTATGCAAATCAGATTTAATAATTAGGTTAAAAAAAAATAACTAACCTTTAAATTTCTCCTAAGTTCATACATGGTTTTCACTGTTTCATCCTAACTATAAGTATCTTTCAGCACGAACTCTTCACACAATAGACTAAACCAAGAATAAGTTAATCAGCTCTACATCAGCATAGAGATTGCAGGGGGCACCCAAGTATTTTCCCACAAATCTTAATCCCTTTTGCAATATGTCATGAACTTCTTATCTTTTATTAACACATCTATATTTTAGTCAAACTGAAATTTGAAGACTCCAATACAATGGAAAATAGAGAATTTTAATTTTAATTTGAATGTAGATATGATAGTCAGTTTACCATGTTTCATGAAATACAGAATATCCAAACGGTATCTTCTTTTTGGAAGCAGGACTCACAGACTCGTACCTGTTCAGTGTGGAGACTGAGGTTTAAAACAAAAGCATAGTCATCTGCTGCCAAAAATGAAGCTGCAGTTATATTAAGCCAGATAACACAATTTCCAGAGCTGTGAAGAAGACAAGAGAGACCTCATAATTTTCACAAAATGCCAAATTTTACTTTTAATATTTTCATTTTTTTATAACTATTTTTTTCAGTAATCATTATAATTTATTTTTATCTCAGTTTGTGTAGTCTGTGATTTGTAACTTCAGCCCCTTAGTAAAGAAAATAATGATTTGAAGCAACATTTCTCTGCTGGCATCCTGGCTGTACCACTTGCTTCCAGCAAATATTCACTGTGTTCATTTTTGGAACATTTTTACAAGCACAATGACAACGTGTCTTTTCAAAATGGCTTTCTTTGAGATAAATTACTGTTCCTGCCTGTAGTTCTGTGTGATTTGTCTGTGATGAGCTCTGGGAAACTCATATAAAGGTTATTATATAAATTAAGAATGTTGCTATAAGATTTATTAGATATGTTTTCCTCTTCTTTCTGTAAAACATAAATGGTTTCACTGAATACTAATTAAATAAAAGGTCCACATTATTTATTATAACCACTTAAGTACAACAACAAAAAAAATACATTACATATCATTAGGATTAAAATGCTGATTAGATTGCTGAAGATTTCCAGGGAGAAGATTTCAGTGAAAGTCTTGTATAATTTCACATAACACTCATGACTTCATAAACCTCAATAGTATATTAAAATATTATGTTAAAGGAAAAGGTCTGCTTTATTGTGATTGAAATACCCCAAAATTTCAAGGTTTTGGGTAGAGAATATGCTTGGTCTATTTTAATCAAATCCTGTCACAATAATGGGTGGAAATAGTTACTACAAATCTCGTCTGTTGGGTTTTTTAAACTTATTTTCTGAGAAAGAGAAAAAAGAAAAACAAGAGCAATTAGGATTAGAAAGAGATTTTGCAGTTGCTGTCCAATCAAAAAAAAAAAAAAAAAAAGCAACACTATGATTTACAATGTATTTTCAGTGGTTTTTAATCCCATTCTCTAAAAAGATGCCTATCCATTAGTGTCATTGAAAGCAAACAGCATTCCAGTCTCATACTCAGAGAGCTTTTATTGATATTTACCTTAAACGTTTCTTTTTAAAGTAAGTAACTATTAGTCATAGTTACTGCTGAATATATCAGCTGTACAACTTTTTCATAGGTTCATGTTGACATTTTTCCAGATGCTGTGCACAGGCAGTTATGTCTCCATACTACATGTGTTTATATCTCGTTTTTGCTACCAAAATTTACCTACATAAGATAATTATATCACCAAAATTGCCTTTTTATTTGAGCGTTTGACATAAAAAAATGCATTGTAGAATAGTGCTATTCCCATTTTACAGATTGGGAAATGAGGCATTAAGAGGAAAAGCAATTTTTAGACCAATGGTAGGGAAGTGATTTGAAGGTAAATTGATTGGTAGTGATATAATCACAGGTGCTCTCCTGTGAAAAGTATATTCACTTTCTATGGGTAGGTATAGTAAAACATAAAGATAATGTCAATTTTCTGACAAACTAAAGCAGCTCACCATTACGTGTGATGTACTGAGATTCTGTTTCTTCATTTTATTGTAAGATCATGTGGAAAAGTGAGGTAATAGATAGATTTTCCATAACTTATGTGAATCTGTTTTTTAACTCTCAAATCCCAGATTCTTTGAGGATAAATAAAGAAATAGCATTTGAGAAACAGGAAAGGTTAAGAGAATGATTTTGTACCTAAAAGTCCTGAAATATCCAGTGTTGAATTCTTCAAAAGAAATTTATGCTACTTTTTCTCCTGCACATCTGACCCCTTTTTCTGAAGCTTTTTCTCCTATTGCCCTTTCCTTCCTCTTACATAATAAACATTTTTCCCCCCAGGTTTTCTCTGGTTTTGTATATTTAAATGTGCATACTTCTGACAACTTCAGATGGATTTACTTTGAGATGAGTGAGGATGAGATTATAACACTTTCTTTTTGTTCCCCTTTTATTTTTTTCAGAAAAGATAATGTGTTGTTGGGGCATGAACAACTTTACAACATTTTTTTGTTGTATAACTGAAATGACTCACACTTTAAAATATAGGCAGTGTGTGGAGGTGGAATATTTTGTGAATTAATTTCATATGTAATGTAAGGGATTTTACATGCTTTCAAAACATACAGTTGATCCCTTTTCCTCAGGAAAGGAACAAAGAATTTGCACCCCATGTATACGCTCTTCAAAAATTGATGATGGTTCAACAAAGATCAACTTCACTGTGAGAGGCTTTAAGTGCAGAGGGCACTGGGATGGGCCATTTCACATACAAGTTTCTTGCTTTTATTAATAATTGGGCATATAAAAAGTTGGGTTCATGTGCTAATACCTCATTTTATTTGCTTTAATATTTTTATATTGCCTATAACCAGCCTCTACCAAACAAAAGCAAATACTGACATTCCCACTTCTACCTTTTTATCACTCTTATCATGCAGTGATATTAGACTTACTGATTTAAAATTTAACTTTCACTCTTGGTCATTCGAATGTTATGAAATATTTAAAACATGTAATAAAATGAGAAAATTTGAATTATTTTAGTTCTCAATGCACAAATTGCCTTTCTCAAAAGTTTCTGGCACTGATTCTCCAAACCTGATGCTAGCAGAATTACCATTGACTTTCACAGGAGGTTTATTTCCCCGAGGACCATAGTATTAGAATCTAAATAATTAAATGTTAAGATTTAAAAGAAGGTGAATTCTGACTTCAGTGATGTATCCTGTGATGTCTTTGTCAGGGCCCTGAGGGCAGTAACAGACCTTAATGGTCCTGACCAGACTCCCCTATGATTCTTCTCCACCCTCACTCCCCAGGGGCTCCATTTAAGCTCAGGCTAGGGCTTCATGAAGTGTTTGGGATTGCCCATGCTGTCCAAGCATGCAGATACATGGTTAGGAAAGTCAAAGTTCACCTGGAGTTGAATCTGGCAAGAGATGTCAAAGGCTACTAGGACTTTATTAAGTACTTGATGTGCTTGATGGAACATATTTGATCCATTACACTCCACAATTTATAAAGGTATAAGCTACTGAACAGTCATCAAAGTTTAAACCACCATTCAGCAATAGTCAAACATAGTAATTAAAGTGAAAATTATCTCCTCAGATATTCCTGTGTAGGCATAGTAGTCCATCTTGAGTGCCATCACACGGCACATACAGGACAACGAGGCGATCAGGCCCAGTCAGCATGGGTTTATGAAAGGAAGGTTGTGCTTGACTAAACTGATCTCCTTCTATAACAAGGTGATCCACTTAGTGCATGAGGGAAAGGCCGTGGATGGTGTCTACCTATATTTAGTAAAGCCTTTGACACAATTTCCCACAGCATTCTCCTGGAGAAACTGGCTGCTCATGGCTTGGATGGGTGTGCTCTTCATTGGGTAAAAAACTGGATGGATGGCTGGGCCCAAAGTATTGTGGTGAAGGGGTTTAAATCCACTTGGTGACTGGTCACAAGTGGTGTTCCCTAGGGCTCAGTATTGGGGCCAGCTCTGTTTAACAACTTGATCAATGACCTGGATGAGGGGATCAAATGCACCCTCAGTAAGTCTGCAGATGACACCAATTTGGGTGGGAGGGTTCATCTGCTTGCGGGTAGGATTGCTCTACAGAGGGATCTGGACAGGCTGGATCGATGGGCAGAGGCCAATTGCATGAGGTTCAACAAGGCCAAATGCCGTATCCTACACTTGGGTCACAACAACCCCATTCAGCACTACAGGCTTGGGGAAGAGTGGCTGGAAAGCTGTCTGGCGGGAAAGGACCTGGGAACTGATCATCACCCTGTATTCGGCACTGGTGAGGCCCCATCTTGAATACTGTGTTCAGTTTTGGGCCCCTAACTACAAGAAAGACTTTGAGGTGCTGGAGCAAGTCCAGCAAAGGGCAACGAAGCTGGTGAAGGGTCTAGAGCACAAGCCTTATGAAGATCGGCTGAGCAAACTGGGGTTGTTTAGTCTGGAGAAAAGGAGGCTTAGGGGAGACCTTATCACTCTCTACAACTATCTGGAAGGAGGTTGTAGAGAGGTCAAGGTTGGTCTCTTTTCTCAAGTAACAAGAGAAAAGACAAGAGGAAATGGCCTCTAGTTGTGCCAGAGTAGGTTTAGACTGGACATTAGGAAAAAATTCTTCACTGAAAGGGTTGTTAAGCACTGGAACAGGCTGCCCAGGGAAGTGTTTGAGTCGCCATTCCTGGAGGTATCGAAAAAACGTGTACATGTAGTGCTGAGGGACATAGTTTAGTAGTAACTTTGCAGTACTACTTTAATGGTTGGACTTGATAATCTTAAAGGTCTCTTCCAACCATAATGTTTCTATGATTCTATTATTCTAATCATTAAGCTTTGGTAGGTATATAATGCATTTTTGTGCAAAACAGCTGTCTCAGTACAACCTGACACTGTACCACAGGGAGAAGCCTGATGAAACGTTACTTTGACATTATGTATTTATTTGCAGGATCCTAATTGCATGAACAGGCCTTCATGGCCCTGAGGCCCTGACCAGCTTTGTGTGGAGCCTCCACTTACACCAGCCCAGGAGCTCCATTTATGCTTGGGTCTGGGCTCCCAGACCTGACATGACCTATATTGTGAGTGTACCATCTCCAGTCCTCTTTCTGGCCCTGCCTCTGTGATCAACCTTGGACCTACATTGTAGTCTTTTCTCTAATAGAGTCTCCTGCTGCTCCTGACTGAACTCCCTGGATGGACACTGAATTGCTTCCCTCATCTGGGGCTGTTACCAACACCTAGCTGTGCTCATCCATCTCAGGTGCTACAGGACTGTGCCCCGGTCAGTAAGGACACAGTGCTGTAGTCATTCTTAGCTCCTGGTTCTTCCCTTGAGGAGCAGCCTGGAACTTGCTGCTCTCTGACATGTATCTACTATGGGCTATTCGATATTTGAACGTAGGCCTTCCGGATTTGTGCAAGAGGCAGGCAATTAGGCAATTCTGTGGTCAGGTCATATGCCTTTTGCATAGAGCTGTAGATGACATGCTATCAAACGGAACCTCTTTCAAAACAAAAAAAACCCCAACTTCTTAATAATTATCGATAACGTGCTTTTCTCTTCCAATCAAACAATGAAAATATATTCATCATTTTGTCAATTAAAAACTAGCATTTGAGTTCCATTTAGGTCTTTGCCATAACTGAAGTGACCTTAGCTAACCATTCGTTCTGATTTCTGTCTCAAGCTCTTGTTTACAGGTGAATACACTTCAGTCATAGCAGTAACTAAATTTTTCACATTATTTTTGACAAAATGCAATGAAATGATTGACAGCAAAGGAGGCCACCAGTCAATAAAGGTGGAAGGCAGCATAAATGATGCATCACGCTACTTTCCAACCTGTGAGCAAAGTCAGACAGGGCACTGGAAAATGGAAACAGTGCTGAATGAAAAATAGGATATTGTGCATTTGTGCAGAGCAATTTCAGCTCATGAATTTATAAAGGTGTCAAATTGTTATCTAAATAAGAGAGGAGAATAGTTCTGGTGTTCTCTAATTAACTCTTCAGGAGCCACAAACTGCAGTCACTCAGACTTAAGCTAGATCTAAATTAGGCCTCAGTGGCAATTGTGACTCTTTGATAGGATGGAGTCCTGTGGTAGGATCCTAAATACATTTCATTTAAAAAAAAAAACAACCCAGCCAGATACTATAATGTTTTCTCACAAACAGTTGCATGGACAGAAAATATCCCTGGAAACAGACCCTTGTATAGTGCCATTACCTATGACTACTAGTAAAATGCACACCTATGCAGAGCTCACAGGACAGATTCAGAGTTTTGAGCAGGCATTAATGATATGTCAAACATGAAGACTTCTCCTCTAACCCCTGTATGATTCTCAACAATCCCTCAGCCTGACGTAATGTTACACAGAGCAAGATGAATTCTTATGTTGACTTATCAGCTACTTATTCAGGAAGAGATATTAAGGAGAAGCAAAATGAGATATTGAATTTTTTAAAACACTGTCTAGGCCTGAAGCAGAAATGTAGTCCCCATATTTCTTGTGTAATGACAGTGGCATTTTCTAACTGTAGATTTCAGTAAGTCAGATTTATTATACTATCCTGGGAGGGGAGAATAAGTGATCTCAGACACATAATTAAAATGCTTTCTTAATGTGCATGCATCTAGAAAATGTTTCCTTTAGGAGCATATGGAATTCCTTGCTAGATGAGATCAGATTTAAAAGTTATGATTAGATGAATTTAAGTACAATAATATTTCATTTTGGTAAACATAAAGGCAAATTAAAAATATGCTTCCTGAAGAACACAATTTAAAAATCACTCAGGTTCTCAACAGTTTCTTGGAAAACATTTTTCCCAAATATAAGAATAGAGAAAAGTTGTATATTTACCAAGTACAGTATGTCTGCTTTTTGTCAGAACGTCAGAAACAGCCTCTTTTGAAAAAAGTTGGTTATGTGGGATTTAATTTTTCTCATAGGAAACAAAATATTTCCTCAAAAAGTTCTCAGAGAAATTTGAAAATATCTTCCTTTTAAAAACCTGAGCTGCAAGTTAGTGTACAAGCTTGAAGAGCAATTCCAAGTATTATTCTATATCACTAAAGGCTTAACTCTACTCAGTGGAAATAAAGAGGAAGACTTTCTAATCTATTAATTACTATTTTAGGTATCTCAAATGTGACTGAGTATACAGAAAAGCTAAATTACATCGAATCTCTACTTAGGAGATGTATCACAGAATCACAGAATTTTCAGAGTTGTAAGGGACCTCTAGAGATCATCTAGTCCAACTCCCCTGCTAAAGCAGGATTGCCCAGAGCACATTACTCAGGACTGCATCCAGGCGGGTCTTGAAAATCTCCAGAGAAGGGCACTCCACAACCCCCCTGGGCAGCCTGTGCCAGTGCTCTCTCACCCTCACCGTAAAGAAGTTTTTCCGTGTATTTGAACGGAACTTCCTGTGTTGTGCTAACTTGTGCCTAACTTGTGCCCATTACCCCTCGTCCTGTTACTTGGAACCATTGAAAAGAGCCTGGCTCCATCCTCCTTCAACCCACCCTTTAGATACTTGTATGCCATAATAAGGTCTCCCCTCAGCCTTCTTTTCTCCAGGCTAAAGAGTCCCAGCTCTCTCAGCCTTTCCTCATAAGGGAGATGCTCCTTAATCATCTTAGTTGCCCTTCGCTGGACTCGCTCCAGCAGTTCCCTGTCCCTCTTAAACTGGGGAGCCAAAAACTGGACACGGTATTCCAGTTGTGGCCTCACCAGTGCAGAGTAGAGGGGGAGAATGACCTCTCTCAACCTACTGGCCACACTCTTCCCTATGTAGATTATTTACTTTTTATGTTTTCTTTTAAAACGTGTAACTCCAGTGCTAATTTGGTCCTGAGAATATTTCGAATCATAAAAGAGCTTTTTAGCACACGGTTTATCCTTTCGTCATTTACAGATAAATCCAAACATAAGTTGCATGAAAACTTGGATTGTTTTAGTGGTCCACGTGAAAACTGCCCCTGGTTTACTTATTTTCTGGCAGGGTTACTCCTTAGTCAGACAAAGGAGTCTGTAGAATTCCCTACGCTGGCAAAAGCAACAGAGCTGCTGCAATGGAGGGACTGCCTCTCATGAGAGTAGCAAGGTTTTAGAACAGTTTCAACTAGTCATGAAACTCCATCTTTAAAAAAGGATAATAACTGCAATCATGCAAAAAGCAGTAATTATAAACAGCAAAAAGCCACAGGGGCACTGGTAGACAGGACTGGAGACTTAATGCTAGAAAGGAGGGGAAGTCAGCCAGCAGAGGAGAGGAAGTAGAAGCAGCTCTTCAAAACAACTGCTAAAATTGCTGCTGAGGAGCAGGCCTCTTGCTGCCCAAGCCAGCTCAGGCCTGTTTGAGAACAAGTCATCTAGCAATTCGCCTTCTTTCTTTTGTTTAATCACAGTTACTCTATCAGAAAAAAGTTGGAGATGAGAACATACCCAAATATCTTTAAGGAGAAAGAACACAACATCTGAAATTACAAGACAGACATATCCTTTCAGAAGTGAAGCAACTAGAAAGGCATTTGTTAAACATTATATGTGTAATATTTCTGAAGAGAATTTAGGAAGAACTTAGGCAAAAATCGATCTTTCTGATATTGTTTAGATATTTTTCCTTTTTGCTTTTGTAATGGATAGATAGGATAAATCACTTTCTTTCCTAAGCTAAATATTTTTATTTGTCTAAACGCACTGTTTCCAAAAAACCACAACAGGATAAGTCATGTAAAATATACCAACTCTACATCTCATTTAAAGTAAAATCACAGTGTTTTTCTAAAATCTCTGTTATTGCACTGGTTTTCATCATGTTCAAGCATCTTAAAACACTGAATTGAAGAGTAGAACACTAAAATACAAGATGCAATCTGAAGTGCTTGGAAAGTTGAATTTTGGTAAAGATTTATGACTGCTTTTGCTACTTTCATTTTTTTAAATACAAGCTTATGCTCCTGAAGGTAAGAAATTAACTGGAAAGTAGCAACCTCTGTGATGATTCTTAATTCTTGTGAGAATTTGCTTCCTAATCCTGAAAAATTGAAACAGTTTTGCTGACAGGATTTTAAGAAGAGATGAGTCATCAGGCAGGGGATTACATATCTGCATAGAAACTGACCAATGACTAAGGATATGAATGAATCAGTAATATTGCATGTGCCAACAAGCTGGCACTGACTCATCAGGAACTCCACAAAGATTTAGCAATACATTTACAGACACAGACACGTGTATACACATTATATATGTGTATGTATGTATATATATATTTCATATATATAGCTTCTCTAAACTGAAATAAAAGTTAGAAGTTAGATCCAGAATCTTCTCTCCTACCACAAATGAAGAATTTGGGAAATAAAATGACATGTTTATAAATATTTTAACTTTCCTGTGCCTAACCTATGGCCTCTTAACAACAGGCTAAATTTGTGAATCATTACCGGACGGAAATTTTTGCCACAGTATACCCAAAAGTACTTGTGAAATTGAAGTTAATTTTTACTATCTGATGAAGAGGTAGATTGACATTAGCCATCAAAAAAGAGTTTACAGTATTAAAAAGCAAAGCCTTATTGTCTGAGAAAGATGCACCTAATTTCATATCCTCTCTCTGGCCTCTTAACAGTGCAGAATTACACTGAGACAAGTTTGAAAACTTCATAATAGCAAATGAATGCCTAATTATCAGATTACAGGATGACTTTCATTTTCTTGTTTTGACGTAAAATCAAAATACTCATGAAAGATGTAACAGCTTCAACAGGAAAAAAAAAATAAATAAAAGATGCACTTCCTTGAAGACTGCCTCCAGGAATCTAGACAGTACATACTGAAATCTGCTTAGACAGGGAAATAAAAAAAGAGTTCGAGTTTCCTATAGTTCTTCAGTAATAGTCTTAGCTACCAGGGTACTTGTTAAAATAACGGTGAAATCAAAGATCTAGCCTTCCTTGCTACCAGAGTTTTGTGAAATGTGCTTACTCTTTTACTTAAAAGTACCTCAAATAGGAAGTAAAGTCTTGCCTCAGGATGAATATAAACTTCAGTCCCTGCAAAAATATTTTTGATGCTCCTCATTTGCACAACAACATTATGCCCATTTTGGGTCAGACACCAGAAGGAGTAGGGAGGAGATAAAGCGAAAACTATATCAGAACAGAGCAGAAAACATATATGGTAATTAATATGTCCATAACTGTCATTTAAAGGATGAAATATCTCTGTATATCACCACTGGACAATTGAGTGCAATTCAAGGGTGCTGAGTTTTTATGTGAGGTCAGATGAAGCTTCCACTTAAGTTCCCAGTCTCAGCAATCCTTTGCTTGAAATAAGAGCCACTGGTGAAAGGCTGCTGGATCAGAATTCATTCTTTGGACCAATCTGCAGATAAAACCACTTATTACCTTCCCTCGTTATGAAGACATACACAGGTTGGACTGGTTTCTTGATATTCACTTTCACCAGTTGAACATCACCCCTCAAACATTTCCAAAGGCTGATCGGAGAAATCTCATTTCACTGTATGACTGTTGCTAATTGTTTAGTGTCACAAATATAAGGTCAGTTTCATCTCTTCACCAAGAATGTGCTGTTTGTTCTGTGCACTCAGTGTACACACATGATTACACTATAAATACAGTTTCGGAGGCCTATATTAATCTTCTAACAAGATGCCATTGTCATGTTTGCTTCTATTCAAGCAGAAAACAAAGATTTTTTTCTGTCCACTGGTTCTCTGCTGTCCATTTACATCAATTGTATTGATTCTCATTCCATGTCAGATCATCTAAATGTTAACTCTTTGAGGAGAGACTCCAATTCATTCACTCCCAACTTCAGAAACATTACAATTTATTGCCTAGCTTTATTTGCCAAATCACAAACAAAAGAAAAGCCAGGAGAAGTATTGCTTATTTTATGAATTCTTACAAAAATATGTGACACATTATATTAATACTTCTCTTCTTGAGAAGTGTTTATGTCTCATTCCATCTTAATAGCTTCTGTAGTCACTCCTGGATAAACATGCACATTCATTAAGAAAGTTTAATTGCTTTCTTCATAATCTTCTCCAACTAAAAAAAAAGGGGATTTAAAGATCACTTTGAGGTCCCTTACTTATAAGGACATAAACCAGTGATGTGTATTTGTTACACCAAGACCAGGTTTATCACAGAATAAAACAGATGTACGAGTTCCCCTCAAAACTTCTCTTGGTGGAAGAATCTTCACCTGGTCCAGCTGTACATTCTACTAGGCCTCGATCTACATTGACTTGATGGAGGGCTTGTTATCATCACCTTGGATTTTATTTTTGTAAAGTACCTGTTTCTGTTAATATCTCACCTTGTTTACAAATTCTATTTTACTTTTTTTCCTCATCAACATGATGACTAGATTTGCATCAGATATGCTTAGATTTAATTGTTTTTTTAAGACTTTTGTCAATTAAGTTTCTCAAATGAAGTTTTACCATCTGTTGTTTTACTGAGGACCATTTACTCAGTTAAGATTTTTTTCCATTCTCCACTGAAAAAAGTGTAATTTTAATTTTATGACTAAATTAGTTTAGATTTCTGAGATAGTGTCCGAGATGATGTCAAGATGTCAAACCTCAGAAAAGCATACCCCTCTCCCCATGTTATTACTTTTATGAATCTTTTCTACATATACAAAACAGACACACTTTTATTTTGCACGCCTGCTAAGCTGGCTCCTTATACTAAAATGTAAAGTGGTTACTCACTTCCTCTGAATATAGCCAAAAATTATCAATAATTGTAACCATAGTATCCATGAAACTGAATTTCTTTGTGATCCCAATATTTTGCTAGTTATAAGATTTTTTTACACTTTCATTTCCTGCTTGTTTTGTTGCATAAACATATGTTTATCTGTTGCCTTTAAATTGGATATCAACATTAAGAATTTTATATTTTGTTAGCTTTTATTTATAAAAAACC